>NW_024545863.1:16385000-18785000 GCF_018152505.1 Drosophila elegans
CCATCTCATTAACATTCGCCGGATTCTTTACAACTCTCTTATGACACTGATAAGACCAAGAACTTACCATAAACGGAAACGGGTGCTGGAGTCTGGCATTTAAGTGGCATTTGTGAAATGTTCAAACAAATATTGAAACAGAAACTATTTCGTTTTTGTGTGGCCGCCAGAACGCAGTGCTTTCTCAGGCATCGGAAACTAGTTGTGCGGATCGGATCACACACAAATCAATTTAACGATGCACTAGCCCAGTTCCAGTTTGAGTTCGACTTCGACTTCTTTGCTATTGGGGTTTCATTCACTGTGGATCGCAGATCGCAGGGAGCGGGAAAATGGGGACTCGAGCCGAGTTGACGACTTGTCGTCGGCATTGCTGCGACGACTTGGACTTCCTGTTGTCGCGTCATTATTGTCCATCATCATTTCCATTCGTAATGAGGCTAAGGCTACTAAAACGAAGTTGATCTTTAGTTCATTTAGATGCCGCCGCAGCAGACTCAAGGCAAAAAACAAACACTAGCGGGGGTTGCTCCAGCTACTACATGTAGTACTGATCGTTTCACGACTTCTCCGATCAGCTGTGGATCACTTAACCGCTTGTGACAATTCCCCGTGCAGCGAGTACGTATCTATCTGGGAACACCATCCCCATCCCCAACCCCATCCCCAATCCCATCTCCATCTCCATCGCAGTCCCCTGAAAACCGGCCTTAATGTATGCGACCCTCTGGCCAGATCGGGATCCACTGCCAGCGGGCTGGGCCATGTGTACAACATTTACTATGTTCGCTGACATTCTTCGCGTAATTCTTCAATTTCAATTGCATACTCGGCTAGTTCCATCAGCTTTGCCATAAAGCTTTGCCTTCGGCTTTGGCTGCCTGCTGCTGAGAGGGCCGCTTAAAATAGCTGAAAATAGAATATCTGCCGGGAATTAGATTTTAGAAGTTATTACTACACAAAAGTTTTTAATTTCATATTTTTAAACTTAAAAATATATATTTTATAATAATGTTTTACTAAAGATGGTAGTTTTTTAGATGCATGCATTATTTGGCAGGCGAACAATTAGATTAGTGGAGATTTTAATTAAAGCACAAGTCACAGAAATAAAAACTACTATATTTGAAGTTAACAAAATTGTTAAACACAAATATTTCAACCTAACTTTGCTTAGACCACAAAAAGCTTAATTTTTTGTTTGTTTTATAAAACACACTTTTTTAAATGATGAGAAATTCCATTTATAAATTTTATAAATGACTGGGGATTAAGGATATGTATAAAATACCAGAAAATTAACTAAAAGTTTTTTAAAAGTAATTTATTCGGATTTAAATTAATGAAATATGTTTAACCATTTCCCACTGGTTTTTCCTGGGTATTCCAATAGTGGACTAGCCGAATTCTCATCTCTAAATGGCTTCTGCTGTCGTTTGTCTTTTGTTCGTTTCGTTTAGTTTTCCTTTTTGCGGACACAATTGTCGCGACATTTTTCTAGGTAAACCTCACGAATTGGCGACACGCTTCTCCTCGACAGCCTGGGTTAACCTGCTGATGCTGCGTGAGTAGTGGCCCGACTGGTCCTGGTTCTGGCCCAAGCTGGCCGCAACTGCGGATCGGGTTTGCCTCGTCTTGGCCTCACATCACATCGCATCGCATTGCATTGCATTGCATTGCCCAGGGAAGAGTGAACAGCAGACGCAACAAACAGATAAAAGTGTTTATCATGTTTGCAATTATATGCTAAAATTGTAATTGCAAATGTTTGCCTAAGCCGTTGAGCGCAGATAGACATTCAGCAGCTTCGCTTTGAAGTGTCTAGTTGTTTAAATGGATTGCTTAAACTGTTCTACCGAAGGTATTCCCCTCGCTGAGAACCGGATGCGAGAGAGTAAGAGTTGTCTTTTCTTTTCTTCACTCTTCCCAGGTGCAACAAGGAAGTTGCGCCGACTTCCAAGTTGCAAGTCAAGTTGGAAATTGGTATATAATTGATTGAGCATCTTTGTTCTGACACTGAAATTCTTATTCTCAAACTGAAAATTGCATTAAAGACATGTCCATGGTTCGATAATTTAGTTAACAATTTATAAACTTCTGTTAACCAAATAAAATATTTGCAAGTCCAAGGATTAAAAAAAAAATTCTGTAATTAGTAACAACTATCTTTTAAATGGCACACACATTTTTTTACTTGAAAATCTTGGGCAAACTCTTATCAATAAATATTTAATATGTATCGTAAATTATATATTTATATATAGAGTTCATTATAACACAAAAGTATGCAATGAAAATTTGTATTCTGAAAATCTGTTCAAAAACATAGAGTCTTTATTATCGACACCTAAACAATTTCTTTCGACTTCTAATGACTATAGTCTTTAAATTATCGTATGAAGTAATAGTACTTACCAACTAATACTTTTTAATGACATTCAAATTTAAGAACATCTAAAAATTGATTAATTTTTTTATCATTCACCCAAAAAATTCTCATTCCATCAGAGTCGTTGATTGCTTTTGATAGAAAGCCAGTTATGCGATGGCTCTGGTAATTTCTCTTTTGTGGCATTTTATGATCCAACTCAATTGCGCCCACCTGAATGCTGGAGCAGCAGTATCATGCATCATGCAAACATTGCGGGGCTATAAATTTCTTACCAACTGACCTCGACTGGCATCAACACTCCATCAGAGAGCCCGGCACTTAATGCCCACCCAAAAATGGCCATGATGATGACGACTCCGAGGAGTGAGTCCAAGACCACGACGACGACAACGACGACAACGACGACAACGACGACATCAAGTGCCTGGGCGAGCGGCAATAATGATGCATCCAAAGTGCAGCTAATTTAAGGAAACGCTCACTCAACTCGACACCAAAACGCATGCGCCGCCGAGATTGAAGCCGCAACTCTGGATGCCATCATCACTGTGGACGCTCCCAGCATCCAGCATCCAGCATACAGCATCCAGCTCCCTGATCCCCGATCCCCAACTGTCAGATCCCCAACCTTTCTCCTGGCCAAAAGCCTACACCAATATGGAGGCGTTTGCTGCACCGGCGCGTGACGTTCGGTGTCCACTTTTGGTTGTCAAGCAAATTACATATATGATTTTTATTTGACAAATGAGCTTAAGATGCTGTCGCTGATGGGACAGTTCGCTTTGCTTTTCGTTTAGTGATTCGGCTGCCTGCAGGTATCAGTCTAGAGATGATAACGTGATGGGTTACAAAAAGCTAGCTGTGGGTTTTTATTTGGCTAAAATTTATTAACATTTATTAACATTTTCGGGGTGTCCCAAATTATTTGACTATTTAAGGATCCCAGTTTAAGTATTTATAAAATTATTTTTTATCAGAATTTAACTTAAAATATTATACAAACCTTTTTATTTTGAAACCTACTTTCCTAAGGTATAACGTGTTTAAGAAAATTGTAAGTACTACATAATTTTAAAAGCGTCTTAAGTTTATGGAACTTCATAAAAATAAAGTCGTGTCATCTCAATTTGTTTGGAATGCGATGGTGAATATTTAAGGTATGAAAATATAGAATAGAAATAACATGGACAACAGTACAGTAATAAAAAAAAGGTATAACATAAGCAAGCTTTACAAAATTAATTTTTCAAAAAAACTAATTAGGTTTAAAGTTTTGGAAATCGTTGTTTTTTTAAATAATTTTAGGAATATTAAAGCTTTTCGCTACTTTTAAATATTTATTACATTAGTAGCTAGTAATAAAATCTGCAAAATCGGTCGGTATTATTTTTCCCAAAAATAATTTTAAAAAATTAGATTTAATCTCAAATGTTTTTCTTAAAAGTGATGCTTATCGCAGCCATTTTGCAGTAATCACGCGCTCCGCTCTAAGCGGCTTCTTGCATCCCGGAACTGGCTCTTACCACTTTGCTCGTCGAAAGCAGTCGACCACACTCACGCACATCGACACAGTGACACATATCGAAGATGTTTTTGTGTGTTTTCTATTTCGTTTTATGATGGGTCCATCGATTTGCATATTAATGCTGGACATGTTTATATACGCCCGCGCTTCTTGTTTCCGCCTTCTTTGGAGTTGGCCCATTGGCTCATTGTCTCGTTGGCTCATTGGATGAGTTGGGAGGGAGAAAAGTGAGAGTAAAGGTCTTGAACTGGGGTCGCCAGCTGTAGTTTGATTTATGGCCCGACTAGTTTCACGGCAGATTGTTTACGATGTGTTAAGTTTGAGCCAAAAGGTGTTTGGCCATTCCAAATACCCTGTCCGAATTCCATCAAATGGTTTTCACTGCATTAAAATCGCTCGACGGACTGCGTGAGTGTATTTAAAGCATTCCGAAGACAAGGCATTGTCATAAGACCCCCGACGAAAACTATAACGAGTGAGCGCAAAAATGTTGATGCAATCGTTAAGTTTGGCAAATATGGTTAGGAGCTCTGGTTTGCGGATTCTTTTTGCCAGTTTGTGATCTGGGTGCTATGCGATGGAGTTGTGTTTTTTGAGCATGATCCACTGGCTGAACTCCTGCTGCGTTTGTTTCAGTTTGGAATGGCCAGAATTTTGTTAAGCTTAATTAGAACAATGTTTTTTGGCCTCACTAAAACGGGGGTCATTGTGTGTTGTTACCTTTCTTTATCTAACTCTAAAACTCTACACTTAAGAACAAAATTGGGAACATTTTAATCGGACAGTATCATGAAAACTTTTTAGGATCACATAAATGTTCTTTTTATTAGTTTTGAATATTTTTAATAGATGTTAAATTGCTTAGGTAGAGAGTTGCTGCCAGTTACGAAATGTTAATGACTCATTTGTGTAAGTGTACTGCATCTTTTAATTGGCGGCTCACGCATAGTTGACCCCTGTAACTTGGGGCATAAATCGTACAAGATATGGCTTATTTCTGAGCTGCCATCAAACGGAAAATTCTAACATGCCTAACATGTTCAATGTCGGCTCATTACCCGGACCTGCGGTTTTTCGTCCTAACTCTTGGCTCTCAGCTTTCGGCCATAAAAGCGCGTTGACTATATCAACCGGGCCGGCAGTTATGCAGAAATTCCATAAGCGACATCACATTCTCTCATAACCCGCCAGCACCTACTGCTCCTTTACGGCCATATCCATCTCTCCATCTCTCCATCTCCATTTGCAACTCCGTCAGCGTCTTCTCCTTAGCGCCTATTAGCTTAGCCAATACTTCAAAGTGCAGAATGTGGCTGCTGCGACTGCCCGGCTGGACCAACTTGGCTGGACCATAAATCACTTGGACGACGATGCGACTAATTAAAAAATCGACACGCTTAACTGGCAAAAGACAAAATTAACATTTGCCCAGACAACGGGAGAGCGGTCGAGAAGGATCCAATACCATCCAATCCGATCCGGACCTTCACTCGGCCGACTGATAGGCTTTGTCTCGTCTCCGGCTTGTGTTTGTCTTTCATTTGTTTATAGGATTTACAAGCCCTGGCATTGGCTCTTTGCCATTGCCGGCATTGCCAGTTAAAATTAACGACAGTAATGTCAACAAGTCTTTTTCTCTTACTCGTTTCTTTTTATTTCGTTTAAATACAGTCGAACATCTCTAGCTTAAACCTTTATAGGCCACATAAAAAGAGGTAGGCATCATATGACAAACATTGGCTTTTATTTATATTTATCTGAGTTGAGCAGTGTGACCGCTGTTGTATAGAAAACATGCAGTGTGACCTAACTATACTAAAACTAGGGTTGTGTGGTTTAAAATGTTTAAAATTCAGAAAGTCTTGGTGGTAAATTAATAATATTAATTTACAAAAGCAATACGCTAAATAGGTAATTAAATAACGAGGTACCACCTATGCAAGTTTCAGGTATAGAAGGTGGACTGTATTTCGCTGATGTAAAGAACCCAACTGGCGTGCAAGTGATCAATGTTTGCGATCAGCTCTTGGCGGCAACCGGAAAGGGCGACTCACCAAAGTCAACTGCAATTTAAGCGCCTGAAAGCGAGACCCTTCTGAGATTTTCTGGCAGTGCACACCCGCAACCTCCCTGATGGCATTAAGTCGATAATGCATAAAAATAAGGAATACGCTTCAATGGACTCTAATTGCTAAACGCAAAGAAAGAGGGACAACACTCGAGGAGAAGATGACAACAGCGACGGTTCTCCTCGGCAAGTGCAAGTGCATCGATGGGGGATCGCAGAAATCCCTGGGAGAGAACCGGAGGAACCCCTGGACAATGGTCTCGACCAGGCAACAACGTTGCGTGTAATTAAAACACAAACTTGTCGAAGAGAGAGACAAGTTGCAGCGAAACACTAAACGAAATCAATACAATCTGATTCACATTCAAAAACTAAACAAATTAATAAAATTTTCAGGGTTGCCTATTGAAATCTTTATGCATTCGATAACCAATTTGTTCAATACTAAACAAGAAGAGAATGGCTTTTGGAAAAGAAAACATATTTCTAAAAGTAACATATATCCGAAAAATATACTTAATTTCAAAAAATTCTTGACTATTAAATCAGTAATCATAAACCAAGTTTCTTAAAATTGGATATAGAACATATATATTTTAAATACTTACAAAAAAGGCAAAACTTTTTGAAAGAATTAGAAAATGGTTTGATGTTTTTTATAAAATAATTTCTAACCGAACTTTGTTCTTATATGCTTAAAGTTTTTTCTAACACAAAGTGTTGCGACTATAATTTAATTATGTAAAATTGCTACCTTTGTTTTTTCTGAGTGAATGTAGCGTCGATCCCAGTTCTTCCCACCTCAAGTAGGTGAAAGACTAAGCCGGTGGGGAGAAACACTGGCTGATTTCTTGAAAGATTTGTAAACGTTAAACTTTCGAAAAGCGACGCAGAAGTTAACCAGAAGTAAATATCGACGAACGTGGTGCGTTCGTTGGTTTGTCGAGGAGAAAAATTAAGAAAAACTTAAATGAGTCAAGGCGAAAAAAAATTCCACACAACTGCGTGAGAAGTTGCCGCTGCCAAGAGCAAGAAGACGACTGGCAGATGGGTAAGGAGCAGGCTGGGGATCCGGACTGGGAGATGGAGAGCCATCCACCATCCGCCATCCGCCATCCGCTGCTCGTTGCATTTATTGATCGCCGCTTACCGATTATTGTTTAAACTGTTTTCAATGCGTTTACTTTGTGTAAATATTATTTTTTCAATTTATGAGCCGAACGTCTGGGCCTGAGAGATTCCCCCAGTTGCTCGCTGGCTTTGCCAGACAAATATCAATTGGAAATCTCAGGCCTCGAAATTGGAAATCTCGGAGATACAAACATGAAGCGTTCGTCATTATAATGTCTTTTCCTCCTTTCCTCTCGATCGGCATCCCACTTCTCAGCCTCCTTTTGGCTTATTCTGTTTGATATACACCGAAATATTTTAATGTTATTAACCGATTTTCATTTAATGACAATTGCTGCTGAATAATTGGCATTTTGTTGGCCGTAATGAGAGTGGGAAAGGAAAGGAACTACACAATTATATTTGGCATGAATGTGGGTGAGGTATTGCGCAAAAAAAAAGCAATAAATTAGCAGTAAAATCGGTTGGGACTAACAAGTTTTTAGCTGATTAACTTGTAAAATTTAATAACAATAGAGCGATGTGCAAGGCAATTTTAATTTGCAAAACATATCCATTTTTGGTTGGCTGTGGTTAGGTTTTTAAAGCTTCTAATACTTGTTTATAATAAATCTTTAAGCTCATAAACTTTTTTTAAGGCTCTTGTAAACCTTGCAAATAAAGTTGGTTTCGCAATTAACACAGGCTTCCAACTGCCAGAGAAGATCAATTAAATGTCTGTAAACTCCAAGTTTTTACTTTATTTTGTGTGTTCTCCGGAAGGATTTTACATCTGTCCGTGTGGTAAATAGTCTTCGAAGAGGGCCTCAGCGATTTTCCATGAACTAAATAATTAGCCCACCACGATCACATTACTTTGTGTCTGTTTATCGTCTTGTCACAGCAGGCGATTTATAGTGTTCTAATTAAAAGCAAGGATATTTACATGCAGAAAACAACTAAATGTTTTAATTGTTTAGTTTATTGTTGCGAAATGTGTTGAAGACTTTAAAAGAGTTTGAGCAACATTATCGAAAAAAATTTATAATAAGTTAAACTAATCTTTATTCTTATTGTTTTTATAAGAAATTATTGAGTTTATCAATTACATTAATTTTCTTAGATGATAGTGAATTAATATTGTTGATAAACTCAATAATTTATTTTTATTCTGGTAGTTTTTATAACTTTATATAAACTTAGATGATAGTTAATATATGTTGTTGAGCCGGCTAACAATTAAAATACTCAATAATTTATTTTAAAAACTACCAGAATAAAATTTAGTTTGAAATATCTAAAATGTTTTTTGATAATATTGCTCAAATTCTTTTAATTTGCAATAAAACTTGAATTGAAAAGTTAAGAGACCATTTGCAATTTTTCTTTGTTTATATAATTTATTTATATTAGAAAAGTAACAAAAATATTAAAATAATGTAAAGATATCATTTTCCCAGAGAATCTCCGCTCAGCTGTCCTAGCTGAAAAGATAACTTAATTATTTGGCCCCAAAAAAAAGTTATATTGTGAAAATAAGACAACGTATGAGTTGTATACATCAAGCAGCTTTACAACCACCTTGGAAACCCATTTGGTATTAACGAATCGGTTTGGTTTGTGGTCCGAACAGGCGCCATCTAACGCCATCGTTTTGGCCGTCTCCAGCCAGGCGCCACATGGTGCAAGTGTTGGCTTCGTCTCTGGGTAAAGTGGTGCGACTTTGGGCTTGGGTTTGGGGTTTGGGGTTCGGGATCGGGATCGGGAATGAGAATGGGGCTCGGGTTCAGTGGTGCGACCGCTGTTTAAAGATCAAACGGGGTCCGTTGCCAGAGCACGTGAGTGGGTTCCGTTTTTGCGGCGCTCATAGTTAGCGTTATGATGACGCTGGGAACAAGATATATGGCGCAGGCATGCCCATAAAACCGCTGATCTAATTAATAGGCTCGCATAGTTTTTTGCACCTGCATTTGGTGCGTGCAAATTTGTTGGCTCTACTTTCGATTCTCCTCTCCCATGGCAACTACATGGCAACCACAACAGTTGCCGTTGCCAAACATGATTGCGAGCGGTACGTTCGGTCCGTTCGACTGACTCCTCGTCTATTAATTTGTATGATATAATCGATCGGAGGCGTGTTCGAAATGTGTGTCCCTGTCTCTTGATCGGTTTCTGTCTCTCAGTCCCCGTCTGAATGATTGATCGAGATCCATATTGAACTCAAGCAGCGCCGTTTTGATTGCCACTAATAAGCGTAATTTTGACTTAAGCTGTTGCTAGTTGAGGTACATAAATATTGAGTTAAAAAGTCTATAGGGGTTTGTGGTGAATGGAAAGTGCTCCTGCTTCAAATTCTGCCCTTGTGAGGTCACTTACCAATCTGTATTCAAATTAGTTTAATTTTAACTAGTCAACACAGATACTTATGTGGTATTTAATAATTGTTTTTATCTGTTTATTAAATACCTTTAGGACGATTTAGTTTTAAACATAGATCAAATTGGGTTATACTATGAAAGATTTTATTCTTTAACATTTTATTACCTAACTACATTTTATTAAATTTATTGGACTTCCAAAATGGGAGGGTTTTTATCAGGGACCGTAATAGTAATAGTTTTAAATAAAAATCACATTTTAAAAGTTAAATTCTGATTTTCATAATAATTATATTTTTTAATAATGAATAATAAATATTGTTTGATTTTTGTATACTTCTTATTATTTAGTTAATGATCTTAGCTTTTACTTTTGTATATTTTTTAAATTCTTTGATACAAATATTTAAAGGCAACGATTTTCAAAACATTTATTTTTTTTTAAATTTTCTTTTTTCTTTTTTAAGTTGGTTCCATAAAATACCTTAAAAAGACTTTTCGAAATCTCTATCTTTCGATATACACTCTCTTTACTGCTTAAAAAGGACACAATTTCGTTAAAATAAAAAACAAAAATTACTATACAACAGGATACAAACAAATGCAAATATAGCATTCACATCCGGATTCGGAGTGGTCGGTCCACCGCTCAATCGCTTGGCTGCCACCCACTTGGGAGTTCGCTGACCATTTGTGGCAGAAGCCCGCTAATTGGATATTCACACTTGGCAACATTTTGGGGCGGCGTAAATGAGAGCCAACTGTGGTGGAAGTGGTGCGCGTAAAAAGGCGCCACTCCCAAAATAGGCAGCTTGTAAGCGCCGACCACTCGTCCACATGGTAAAATGGTATAAAAAGATCACCAGTTGTAACACTGAGGATGTGGATCTGGATGTGGATGTGGATGTGGATGTGGTAACAAGAGCGACTCACTGTGATGCTGGGAAAGATCGAGTGAAAGAGGAGAGATCCCAAAAATAGGCATACCAATGTGTGCGCATGCCCGGAATTTATGGTGACATTTGAGTGATTCGAGCGACGTGCTGCTCCTGCTGCAGAAGCGTTTGGTGTAAAGGCCAATTAAATTGGAGGAAAATTGGAGCAGCACAGTCGCGTCTCGGGCCATGTAATTGCCTTTTCAACTCTGCCGATTATCCCAGATGCTGGCCCGAGTCCGGCAATGGCATTCAATACGTAAGTGGCTCGCGAAATTAGCGTAATTTTGCTTGCGATCACCGCCGACGCAGACGCAGATGCAGACGCAAACGCAAACGCGGACGCGGACAAGTGTCAAAGTGAAAGAGAAGGCGATTGGGGTCAGCGGTCCCTTGTTATTTCGCTGCACAGGTTGACCAGCGTAAGAAATTCCCGAGAAATGCAAAGCAGTCGTATTCCTCAACCCGAGTCGATCGCCTGGTCACACACTTTCTGATCTTTGTCCGGCGATAAGGTGGCAGCTCTCTCGCCCTGCTTTCTGGACTCTGAAATCGCAGAAATCAGGAAAGGGTATAATAATCTCAGTAACTAGCATGGTATTGTAAGAAACATATTTTTACTGGACCAAAAATATTTAAAGACATGTGTTAAGATGTGGCTTTAAAAACCATGTTATAAAATCTATGAAGACCCATTTTTACTGTAAGATGTTCATCCTTTTCGCTAAATGTTCATAATTTATGCTTAATAACGGCAAGTTCTCAATTTTTCTGTTAATTTATTTGATGCCATAAATTATATGCCTGGTCTCCAACTTTAATTTCAGATTATAATTTACCAAAATAATTCAACTCTAAAAGTTGTTATTCCTTGCATAAAATGTCACTCCTTAAGAATAATTTTTGTGAGAGAATTCGTTTGGCATAATCATTGCCTAGTTTTTATTATGCCATGTAACTTTCAGCGATCATTGCAAAATTTGTGATTCAAATGTTTATTTTACTCTGAATAAATTACAGTAGATGTTTGTGTCTTTAAAGGGTATATTGCAGTCAAAGTGTTACCCAAATGATTTTGTTTTTGTTTTTTTTTTTCATATGGAACACACATAACGATTATTCCATATTTACTTATTTTTACTCGCCGCTTGAAAGCCAATGCAGACTCTGGCTAAGGCGGAGGCATATTATTTGTGCGATTAAATTGATCGCGAATGGGGCAATCTAAGGAGGCGGAGGAGTTCATCGCTGGATGAAAGGGCGAGGGATCCGGAAAGAGGAGTCTCCTTTGTGTGTGAGCGTCTGCTTTGGCGGGGCTTCTGCGGCAGTCAACTTCACGCTTCGCTCAAGCATCACCAAATAAATTTCATTGAGCATCGCTGCACAGTGGGTCAAATATTAAGCTGTAGTGGACAGAAAATTGTAGGTAATATGGTTATTAAATAATACTATCAGCCGCTAACAAGAAGCAGTACCACATTTTTAAAGTGTTATTCATTGATGTGATTTTGTATTTAAAAACTGGCAATGTCTCTTTTTTGAGTTTCTTGGATGTACAAAGTTTAAATAATAGACAATAAACAATAATTTCGATGATAGTACATTCTATTTAAAAGAGTGCCATCAATAAAAATAAAACCCTCTTAAGAAGCAATAAAAACACTTAGGTACTTTCTTTCGGATGCTATGTCATATTTAATATTTTATAATTTTTGAATTCTTCAAATTTTCATAGATTCATTAACGGACTATATCTGGAAATTTAATAAATACAAAAATTATGATTTCAAAAAACAATTTCCAACAAGAAGAGTTGTATTTTAAAGGTTACAGTGTGTAAATCATTTGGGTTTCCAAAATATAAGGACGTTAAATAAGGATGCTGTAGGCTTTATTATCACATGCATTTTTATTTGTTACGTTATGTTCTTTGACTCTTTTTCTAATTGGCTTTTGACTGCTAGAAAATTGCGAAATGGTTTATATATATACATATATGTATTTTGTACAAAAAAGACCCCACTGTGGTCATTGTTACCGACGCAATTCACTCTGTGTGATCCAAGGCGACGTGCCGCGTCTGCCGCGGCTTCTGCTCCTTGCTGCAGCTCGACCACATTCCAAGTACTTTACCTTTTGCCTTTGCCTTTGCCTTTGCATTTAAGTTTACCTTTTTACCTTCACCTTGGCCGGACTGGGCCTTGCCTTGCCTTGGCTTGGCTTGGCTTTTTGCTTTTGACCAGGCTGCTGCCGTTGATGCTGCATGCCCCAGCGCATGCTTCATCTGTTGCATGTAGTTACCGCTTTCATGGCTAAGTGGTTGACTGGACATGGTCGTCTCTTTTTGCGGCCTCGTCTTGGGTGCCTTTGCCTGCTGCATCCTCCAATTCACATCCACATCCACATCCACATGCACATCCCGATTCTGATTTCGAATCCTATCCACTCCTTGTGGCCGGGTTGTTCCTTTTGCAGTTGCGTGTCACGTACAAGCAATTCGCATGTTTCAAAAATGCTTCAGACATGGCTCTTTCTGCCGCAGTGTGTCTGTGTATCTGGGTTTTCGGTTGGCCGTTCTTCTGCCGGTTCATCTCGCCGTCATCGTTGTGGTTGCACCATGGAAAGGCGGTGCAGGAGTCGCAGGGGGTGGCCACATATTTGTGTGCGTACTTAAAAATAAATGTTAATTCTTTTATTTATTTCCTTTGTCAGATTAAACGGTTTAAAGGTTACATTGCAAGCCAGTACTCTCCGCCAAGATCCCACATATTTAATATGGGGGTTCGGCTGCGAGGCATCCTGAATTATGGTCTAGTAGGTGATGGTTCTAAATCAGAATTGGCCTATGTTTATGCTTTACATAAATTTAAAAAACGACTTTTATTTGATAACATACAACAGTTACCGACAAAAGCGAATAATAGGTCCAAGAAACCTATAAAATCTAGCATTAATTCTAGCAATATAGCAACATTTTGTACAAAACTTGTAGTATTCTTTCATTTCTTACAAGTGTATTTCACACCGCTTTTACGTAAGTTATTCATGATCAAACATCTTGAAAACACTGTAATCCCTATTGGAAGACATCCAATTAGCATCGCAACGGGCCTGGCCAACTGGCCACATTCATAATCTTCTAATTCCATCAAGTGCACTTCGGACGAACTCCCTTTCAGCGAATCCTGTCAAAGATTTCAGGTTCAGCTCCCTTGGGTCCACACCCATCCCAGTTCTCACGCTGTGTTCACCTTTGGGCTTGACCAGTTGGTCGGTCGGTCGGTCGGTCGGTTGGTGGAACCACGGTGCCGGGGAAACCAGTACACATCAATCTGCTTGTGTCAACACCCCAGACTACGGCGACATTGTCCAGCTGGAGGCACAGCCAGCACAGCAGAGCAGAGCATAGCCACCGCCACCGCCACCGCCACCACCATCCTGACTGGCTGACGTGCAATGCCCTAAAAGGACGCTGCACTCCTATTGACTTGTTAATGTGATCACTTTAGCTGACCCAAATATAGTCAAACGTTTCAATTTGTGCAACGTTTTTGGGCAATTGATAGCCGCGAGCAGAGCGAACAGCCAAAAGAGCTGAGCGCAAAAGCACGAACAGAAGCAGAAGTCAGTAGCAGTATGAGTACCATTACGAGTACCAATCCCAATCACAGTCCCACTTTTGCAGCTCATCGTCACCAGACAAGACTATCCTACTATCCGAGTCCCCAGTTGGACGCGTAACGCGGTGTAAATCGCCCCGGGCCCCGGCTCTTACCCCACTTACCACTTGCTACCACTGCCATTTCCCACTTCACCACTGCCACTACCACAATCCTCGCTCCCTGGCTGCCCAGTTGAGTTGTAGTTTCTGACTTGCTTTCGGCCGGGGCCAATGTTGTCTAAGATCGTCTGACGCCAGTTGACAGATTGCCCGCAGGCAGAGATTCATTCGTATTTGGGCCTGAATTTGGACTTGCTTGGTGCTGATGAGTCATAGATAGGGAGGATATGGTAGTGGTTAGCTTTCGCAGCCAAAGGCATTCGCTTCCAGGAATCGGTGTTAGGTTTCTTGTTGTTTCCCTCCCACAAAAAGAGTTGTGTTTTAAAGGGGAAAGTGGCTTGTTCATTTGCGTTTCCCTGAAAAACCTCCCCTTACTTTAGAACGTTTTAAATTTATATTTATTGCTATTGAAAATGAACGGTAAAAAGACATAATCACAGAAATACTCCTATAAATCTTTATTTCCTTTTATTTTATTGCGAAAGGTGTCAATTTCGGTATACTGTATTTGTAATTTATAAATCTGGGGGGCAGGTCTTTCGAGTCAACATTTATATTTGGCCTTAAATGGATAAAGTTCTTAAAAGTTTGAGGCTTTAATGGTAGCAACTAGTTTTTGCAAATCTTGTTGATACAATTTTCTTATACAATATTTATTTGATGACTTTGAATAATCACTTAAAGAAAAATCTCAGCTAGGACACCTGATCACTAATAAAGCTATTCGCGACCTTTGCGAGACCTCTCACGTTGCTTTCCTTTTTGGCCAAATACTCGTACCTCTTGAACCTGCCGTAGCCCGTCCGATCCGAAACAATTTGTATCCTAAGCATGACCGCAGAAATATTACTTTTGCGCTGACTTTAACTTATTACCCGTGCATGGCCACACGCTAAGCTAACAATCATTGATCATCATCCTTTGGCCCGGCTTTCGACAATATTGAAACATTAAGCCAGCCAAAAACCCGAAAGCGAATGCAATAAAGCCAAAGGATGGCTCGACCAACTCGGAGAGGGCTAAGAACAACACCATTACCATTGGAACTCTGGCCGAAACGCATTTCATTAACCTGCTGCTGATTCTTTGGGAAGGGAGCGCCTGCGTCTGGGATTTGGATGCTGGCATGTGGAATCCCTGGGTTCGCGAGGAACTGGGAACTGGGGAGGAACTTATGAGGCGAACGTGAGCCACACAGCATGGATCGTGGTTCGATCTTAATGCCAGTATTTGATTTTATGCACCGCAAAAATATGGAATTTTTTGTATTAAAGAATTATTTAAAATATTTATTTTACGACCAAGTGATAATTTTGCAATCTACTAATTTGTATTTTGTATCACACGTCTTTCATAAAGGTAACAAAATCTAGCCTTTTATTCGGCCAGCCTTTAAAAAAAGGAAAATAATTTTCAATTGAACATAGAAATCCTTTCTTAATGTGAACTTTCAAAACTAAAATACCCTTTGACCCCTTAAGTAATAAATACTTTTTAATATTAGTTTAAAATCAATCACTTTTTTTGTCAGTGCAAATGTGTGCCCCCAACTCACGTGCAATTTTTAGCAAGTTGCTGGGACCCGAACCGGGGCCATTTCTAAGATTATGAAAAGTGCCTTGGCCCGGCCATTGCGTATGGTATATGGTATATAGTATATGGTATATGGTGTTCGCCTCTTCAAAGGTCGTCACTAAAATCAGCCGGCGACGATCAGCGAGAAGGCCTTAACTAAGTACCAACTTTGGATCTCTCGGCTCGCAGTTCTCAGCATGAGCAGGTTCCAGTCTCAGCCGCAGTCGCAGTTGCAGGTCCCAGCAAGCCCTTTGCCAATCTTTGGGCTGGGATTTTTCATGCGCCCGTCTGTCTCTCCTTCGGTATGCTGCGTGTGCTCTATAGGTGGTCATTATCGCGAGGCTCTGTCCTCATGAGTTGGCTTTCTGGGCCAGGAGATGGCGGTGGATGCAGGTGAAGGTGGGAGGGAGAAAGCGGGCGGAGGACCTGCAGAGATCCACATCTCAAGGCTCAGATGCCCTGCAAAGCCAATGGCAGTAACAAATCTTGGAAATACTCTGGTCTGTTAGGATGAATGATGAACATGAAGATTAAAAAATATTTGGAAAAATTAAATGCATATTAACTAGCACTCCCAAATATCACTTTATCCTTAGTTTTAACTAAAACCAAACTTTTCACATTATTTCTCCTAGTTTATCGACCTAACCAAACATCTCCCAATGGCAGGGTATCCTCAGATATTTAAACGTCTCCCTCATGTTGTTAGTTTTGTAAGAATCTCAGCCAGAACAGCAGCCTCGTCCTCAACATCAGCCAACTGCTGTTCTACTTAATTTGCCGCTGCGTGCGTTGCCGATTTCTGATGACGATCCCCAAGCCGATCCCGATTCCGATCCCAATCCCAATTCCAATCCTCATCCCGATCCAGCGCCAAGCCGAGATACCCACCCCCACCATCCGCACCGCCTTGGATCGCCCTGGCCCACAACTCATCGCGAAGGCAGCAACAATTACCGCATTACCAACGCGTCGTTGACTGACGGACGAAACTGGCGGGCAGGTGCACTAAAAGAAAATCATACTTAAAATTTAGAGCAAAAAAATAAAAAAAAACATTTTTATAGGAGTCCTTTTATAAGCCAATGGTTTTTCGAAATGCTTTTGTAACTGAAAAAAACTAAAACGAGTAAAAGATGTAACAATAGTAAGTTACAGTAAGTTATTTTTATATTAACTTGAAATTGGTAAACCACTTTTGATTTATATAAGTATATAACTTGTTTTTTAAACTAAGAAGTTTGTAACTAAATATTCTTTTCATTCGTTTTCTTACAGTCTATAGCATTATTAATTAAATCCTCTACACAAATTATTACAGAAATAATTGTGACCGTCATGAAATGCAAATTTAATAAAAAAATAGTTATAAGTGCATATTTGGTTCAGAATATTTGTAGACTTCTTAAACTACAATATATATTTTCCGAATAATGCGTTGTTATTATACTCTAATATCTTAAGTTCTAGACTGATTTTTTGCACAGCGTAAAATGGGGAAGAGCTGGGAGTTTGGCCAGGAGTCCGAGAAAAAGTCCGAGTTAACTTCTGCTGATGCTGAGCCACTTTTGCCCGGCCTGGGTTTTACTTTATTTGATTTGTTTATGCAGATTAAATGCAAACGATCTTGATAATGACATTAACCGACAGAAGAAGCAGCGGCGAACTGGAACTTAAGTTGGAGTTGGAGTTTGAGATGGAGTTGGAGTTGGAGATGGAGATGGAGTTTCGGGCCGAGATGGAACCGAAACCGAAACAGAAACAGAAACAGAAACTTGGCCTGGGACTGCAACTGGGTCTGTGTTGTGGGGATTGTTAACTTGACAGCTTTTGAAGGCGGCTTCGTGAGGATCGCACCGCAATCGTCATGGCTCCCACTCCGTCTTCCCCGCCGCTGACCTGGCGCTGTTTTGGTCAATGTGCTTAAAATTAATGCTCCTTAAAACCAAAACGAAACGCAAAACGGCAACGGCAACGGCAACAATAACAGCAAAACCCAGAACAGAGGTCCAGTGAAACGCATCTGAACTTTGGCTGCCCCTTTTTATCTGCCTTCACCGCTCTCTTTCGCTTGTAGCCTAATTAGTTCGGATACAGATTAGACCAGGCCAAGTAGAAGGAGTCAATGAGACAAACGTCGCAGCTCATTAAAGATCCCAAAAAGTGGCAATCGAATCGGCTAAGAAAAAGCCGAAATTGGGGCCATAAAATATGGCATAAACAAAATGTTCAACCACCTTTACGCCTGGCCATATAAAATCGCAGCGTTCAAATTAAACACTTGACTTTATTGTTTCACAAAATTTGCCATAAAAATCACCGGCACCAAAACAAAAAAAAAGAATTTTTTGCGATGCCGCTTTAAAAATCAAAAACTTAATAATTTAGGCTGAACAAAAAGTGGTCAAACGCAAAACGAAACGACTTCATATTGTTGGTAAAATTTTAATGCTCGAACCGCTTTTGAGGCAAGTTTTTTCGACCTGGGTTCTATTGCTCCGATCGACGATCTTCGATCCAAACTGCCGGCTGCATTAACATTTAGCAACTTTTTTCTGCTCGGCGCTTACATTTCCGGTGCGGGAATCGGCTTCAAAATTAATCAACAGCTTCACGGCGATGGGTCCCTCATCTTCTCCGTTTCGCCAGCAAAAATCAAAAGATCATCGACCGATCAGAAGCACCAGACTCATCATAATTATCGTCGATTCTTTTTTTTTTGTTGATACCTTGCAGGATTTACTTTTGAAAGGGGACGTCTTAAAGTTTAACTCAATTATGTGGAAAAAAGATGTATCTGTGTTGATACGGGCACATTAAGGAAATTTCTTACATTTCAACATGATCAGATTGAGGGTTATAAGAAGGGCCACAGATTTTTGCGTCCACCAAATGCCGCATCAGGCATATCAATTACTTTAAGGATCCTCAGGTGTTGGCTAATTAATGAGATTACGTGAGCGCGGGATTTTTGAGGTGGAACATCTTTTATGCGGAAAGCTCTTTGAATTGCAAGAAGAAAGTTATTAGTGAAAAACATCATATAAATATAATATAAGTAAAATTTGGTAAAGAAAATCCAGAGAGATTATTTTATTTAATTTATTTGTTGTTTATATTTTATATAGTTATATTTTATGTGCTCCTGAAAGTCGTACCTTTGTCAAGCGCTGCCTCATTGACCGCAATGTTTTCAACCCACCAGCCTAATCCTCCACTGAGTCACAACATAATTAGCAGCCCTTGCTCCCCAGTGTCGGTTGGCCTTTGAAGTCCACCAAAATAATTAAATAAATAAACTGTCATAATTAATTTTGTGGGGCATCGTGGGCATCTTTGGCCAGCAAGGAGGCAGAAACCGAAACCGAAACCGAAACAGAAACCAGAAAACCACACAGACAAATGCTGACCCAAATACCTTAATAGCTCCAGTCACAGTTACTTCCCCGCTCAGACTTAAAGGCAAGACAAAAGAGTCTTTACAGAAATGTCTTGAAAATAAAATAAAAAACCCGAATAAATGTCGAAGATGTCGCCTCAACTGAGTCACAATTTTACAACGAAATGAAAATAAAGTAAAAACAAAACGGGGCATAATCCGAATAGGTAGCCTGAAAAGACACAAAATATTTATCGCTTCCGGATTGTGGAGCTGTCGTTAAAAAAGATCTAAGACAATTTCATATGCATAAATGGCCATAAATGTGGCTTTATTGAATCCACGATCTTCCAGGCGGCTGCCCACGGTTGTCAACGGCTTCAATTCGGGCCCGTAGTTTATCTTACGGATTTGATTGATATTCGTATCGATTGCGTTTTGCGTTTGACAAGTTTTGCAATTCGCCAACTGTGCAACCTGTTGCAGCAGCCAGCTCGAAAAAACCAACTCTCGAAAGTTTCGTTTCGTTTAGTTTCGCTACGGTTTCGCTTTGGATCGTTTTTTTTTTTCGGCTGACTCGAATTAAATGCATTTATCAGTTTATATATGTGTGTACAAAATGCATTTGCCAAATGTCGATGTGAATGACGATGGAGCTGACAATGCCTTCGTGTGGTTTCTGCTGCCTTTCGCCTCTTGAGCACCTGAGTTGCACAGGTAAATTCGAGGCTGGATGTGGATGTGGATGTGGATGTGGATGTCTTGAACCTGTCGGCGCATTTTCTACGCCTGTATGACATATCGCGATAGATTTACATTGAATTTCAATAACCACCGCTTGTCGGTTGACTTCGCATACATAGTCAGATGAAGATGAAATGCAAGCATTACGTTTGATTCCCAATGAGCTTTCACTTTTTCAATTTTCCCACTGAATTATACGGTCCTCATTGAGCTTAATACACTCCCAAGAACTATTGATCGCAGACTAACCATCCTCGAATTCATTATCTACTGTCTGGACCTTTGACAGTCCCCGCCCAGCACAATGGCCAAACCTACAACTCCACCCCATTTAAAAATGCATCTCTAATTGCTGGTTCTTCGGCAAAACCGAAAAACTTTCAGTTTCGCCTCAAATCCATTAAGTTTTGACAAAGCGACGACATCGACAAAGCGATTGGCAACCCGAAACCAAAATCACCGAAGCGACAACCTACAAACTTTCACCTTTAAGCAAATAGTTGCCATCGTTTTGCAATGTTTTTTTTTTTCGAGGGTACATCAAACAAAACGGCAACAAATGTCATATTTAAGCACAAGCCCAAGACCCAGGCCCTACAGCCAACGACCATCAACCTGTTGCCGCTCTGCCTCGGGGGTACTAATTACCCCAAAGACCCAAAACAAATTTGCAGCCACATATTTACATGGTGCTCGAAAGGGGGGTTGGGCCGAGAGTAGACCAACCTACCAGCCTACCAACCTAGCAACCTCCCAAAAGCCGGCATGCCCCCATCGCATTGTTGCAGATAATTTGTACCTGGAAACACGAAGGCAAAATTAAGCATCTATCGGGCGAAGCATCGAAGTGGGAAATGCCCTTCGAATTAGGATATAAACAGTTCTAATCAGAAACTAAATTATGTAAATTGTTAGCATTTTAAACAAAAGTCATAGTGAGTCGTGAAGAGAAATGAATGGGAGGTGTATCCATATTATACTTCTGTTTTCTAAAATAAAATAAATTTGTAGTTTCCAGAAAATTCGTTTTAATTGATTGACTCTTATATAAATGGTACTCACATTTTAATTAATTGATTTAACTTAAATGAGGATCAATAACAGAAAAGTTTTGTTGACAAACTAGCTGTAAAAACACATAGACTCCTTTGCCAAAACTTTGAGCCAAAAAAATACTAAACACTTTATGCACGATAAACAAAGACCTGGCCTCTGATGTTTGTCGTCAGGCCTTCAGTTCGGGCTATCAATGCTGGCTCATCAACAATATCAATATCGACGTTGCAGCTCGACTAGATTAAGAGGAGCCAGAGGATGTTGGAGCCCAGGTCGGAGATGGAGATGAAGATGGAGTTGGAGTTGGAGTTGGGGCTTCATTAGCAACCCAAAGGCAGCAACAAAAGTAACAACGTTGCCGGCGAGCAGTGAAACCTTTTTAAAGAGTGAAACCGAGACGGGGAATGCGGCTGGTGACCTCCTCCGCTTTTGTGGAATGACCCCAGATTGTAACGCCCGCCCAGGCAAATTTCCGTACCGCTGGCTCGTTTGCCCGACTCCGGCTATGTATGGCAAATCAAGCCAACAACATACACCAGATACAGATACGCTGCACTTGCCAAAGCAGTGGTGGATGGAGTATCCTCCCATGCCCAGCCCCCAAATGCAATCTGCGGCTCATCTCTGGTTAGTTAAATTAGCCCGACGGAGTGGGCAACTATCTTACTCGCGACTATCTTTGGTAGTCATCTTTTAGTTACACATTTTGTTGATTTAATTTTCATGTTCCACGGGGCCCAACACTTCCATCAACTGACCACGAAAGTGGGCTGAGGGCTGAGAGTCCAAGTCCAAGCTTCTCCACTTTTTCCATTCAATGTTGCGGCAAAGTGCATAATTGGTTTATTATTTTTATTTTATTTGCTCGACACGATGACTGCAGCAGCTTCCTGCCATATCGTTCGCATCGCTGAGCAGCGATTTTCCTTTTTCCTTCCCCGCCCGCGTTTTCTTTGGCCAGCTTTTCTTTTGGCCCTACCCTATTTTTCCGCCGATGCCTCGTGGCACTTGATTTTCATTGGGGTCCCCGTCCTCGTGGCTGGTTTTTGTCATCTTTTGAAGTGTGTCTCGACTCTCCTCAACTGCAGCTCCGAATCTCAGAGTTTTCAAGGCGTGATTTAAATTTTTTGCTGCTTTGCTGCTTGCTTTGCGCTGTGGCTTGATAAAATATTTCTGCTGCTCTGCACCGACTGAGGTTTCCTTTTTATCGTGCCAAGGTGTGCCATCAATTGTGTCTTCCTCTGGCTTGGCTTTTGGTTTTCCGGCTTGGAAACGCTTCGTTTTTTGCAACGGCTGTTTCTGTTTCTGTCTCTGCGGCTGGTAATAAGCCTGACTTGGCTGCGATCTGTGGGCAGGCTGACTGGAAATGGCAAAGAAATGCAAAAATGCTCGGCGATAACCCAGATACAAGTTGTCGTTTGCTTAAAGCTGAGTTTTCACTGATCCATCGAAGCCACACACTAGCAACCTTGAAGGCGAAAACATAACTTATGGTTTTTCCAAAAGGGGGAGGAGGTAAAATATGGGATTATTTTAAGCAGCATTCTCTGGATTTATTTGATGGATTTCAATAAGTGAAATTTATTCTATAAAATCCGTTTTTATTAAAGAAATCTGCCGGCGAAACTATGTTTTCTAAAAAAATAGATAAATATATAAATAAATTTAAGTAAATTTATTTTAGGTGAATGTGTCTTTAGAAATACAAGTAAATTCCTAAAACTACGTCAACATGTCGACCATTTTCACCAACTTAAAATATCTGTTTTTATTAAATTTTATTACGTGATAACTTTTAAACTGTTTAAAATAACCAGAAATATAAATTTCTGTTCACCTTTCAAGCAAACATTTCCAACACTCAGCCTCATCGTAGCCCAAATTCCCACATGCTAATTACAACGCTGAAAACTATCAATTACAGGCGATTGGATATTCAATTCACTCGCTGGCTTATAAATCAAAAAACATGTGCAAGCCAGTCAACACGAAAATATATCTGTTGACCATTCAGCCATTGTTAGCAGATGTGGTGGCCTGGCGGCCTCCTAAGCTGCTCGCTCAAAACAATTGGCCAATTTATTGCATGATTAGATTTTCAATAAAAAAAAAAACAAAAGGAAACACGGCAAGCGAAACAAAACCGAAAATCAATAAAACAAAAGTTCTCGAGGCCCCCAGAAACAGAATTGAGCAAGAAATCAAAACTTTTCAATAAACCCCGAACAGCAATGGAGATGTGGAGATGAAGATGGGGATGGGTATGGCTATGGTGATGGCGATGGCGATGGCAAGGCGACTAGTTAGCGTACACGAAGCGATATTTGTTTTATGAAGCCGCTGTCTGCTGAGGATTCTACTGCTCCTCCCTCCGAGAAGCCCCCTGTGCTCGATGTGTTGATCTTCAGATTAACAGGCAGCAGCAGAGCCAGCAGGCAACTGGCAGCAGTTAACCGACAGCAGCCGCTCATGGAGATTCAAATGAGCACGACTTTAATCATGGGTATAGCCAACGTATACGTATATATTTTGGAGTGGTCAGCCTATCTCGCCTCCCCCGAAAACTCCTCCTTCTCGTGGCGTTGGCGTTTTGTGAGAACAGCGCCAAACTGCTTATTAGACGCAATTAACAGGCCCAGACGTCGTGGCGTAGAGGGGTATAGGAGTGGCGGCATCGGAACGGATCGGACCGGACCGGATCAGAGGAGGTGTCCAAACTATGCCCGGGTGTCAGAATTAGATTCAGATTCAGAACCAACGACGGCGGCGTCTGCAGGGGCATTCGACTCTCGTTCTCTTTATTTTTTAGGGATTTTGGTTCGTCATCTTTTGTCGGCATTTGGCATTAGATGGGTGTTAATTTTTCCATTCGCTTGTTTTGGGTTAAACGCCGCCGTCGTTGATTAATAGGGTTATGATTTCCATATACCAAAGCGCTCTTCGAATTCATCGTAAACTCACGGCAGTGATTTATGCCTGTTTCTGGAGAGTTGAGACTTCCCTTTCATTCATTGTCTTGCGGTCTGTGCAATTATAGGCTTAAGCGCGGATAATGCAATAATTTAGTAGCCTTCCGGTTTTAAATTGGAAAGGATCGCTTTTATTATTGGGTGGTCCCTTTGTATGAGGGGGTGTGGGACTTCTGATTATAGGTTGTGGCGCTCTATAGCTTTGCTGGATTTTCAAGGTTGGAGTTAACCGGGGTGAATCATTTTTTGTAGAGTTTTTACTCAATGAAAAGAGTGAGTTTTTAGGCAATAACTTGATTTAATAGGCAATAATATGATTTAACGGACCATTTTTATAATTTATTTATTTTACTTTTGAATTATCTCCTTATTTTAATTCGTCGACTTAATCTTATCGTCTTATTTTGTTCATCTTATACAATGCACACCCTATCTAATCGTTTTTGTGTTATTATTATAATTAATTTTCAAGCTAAAAATAAAACTTAAAGAATAATTAATATTTGTGAAGCTCAAAATAACACTCAAGAAATTATAGTTATTTTTTCAGATATATATAAAACTCCAGTAAAAACTGTTATTTTTTTAGTAAAAAGTAAAACTTAAAAAAATAATCGTTGAAAAATCAATGTATTTTATTACAACTATACATTTGTTCATTAATTTTTAAACTATCTTTGTATTTACCAATAATTATAATTGGAGCGCCAATAACGACCTGGAATTTTATTTAATATGTATTCGAATTTAAAATTTGTTTGCCGTTCTAATTACCAAAATTATATTTGGAGCGGTGACTTGTACGCCTAGTTACACTTATCACATTGATTCATTGCCGATTTCAGAAATTTCAAGACCCAACAAGACTTTTTATTCCATGATGGATGCATATTTTCTTAACAAACATTATTTGCAACAGCAAGAAGCACTCATCGAGCTCATTAAACCCTCCCAAATTCGATTAGCGAGCTGCGAGGAGGGGGGGCGGGTGCCATTGGCTGCAGCGCCACAAAGACCTACACAAAGTCGGGGACGGACCCAACCCGTTATGCCATCCACTGCAGTGGCATAATCTGGAAAAGTTGTCTGCACTTGTTGCTGGCTGCAAGTTGCCGCTGCAACTGCTGCCCCACTAAATGCACTCGGTCGCACTGAAAAACTATTTCTACTTATATTTTATTGGAGTCGAAATGCTGCAAATGTCAACAAGTTGGACCGATGACGATGCCCTGATGCCGATGAGTGCTGGCCACTGAGCTGTGAGCACTGGATATTGGATATTGGATGTTGGATTTTGGATGCCGCTTATTTCTATTACTATTTCTATTTCGCTCGCCGTGTTGTGTTGTGCGAAATCGATTGGCAACAATTTTTCCCTCTTTTTTCCATTTGCCACAAGTTGGATTCAAAGTTTTCAAACCAACAGCGGGGCCAGCCAACACGTATAAAGATTATTTTTAAGGTGCGCACTTTTGAGGTTGGTCCTCTCCTGATTTCCCAAATGCAACGCCTGTTAGTTTACCGTTTTCGCTTTGCTTTTGGATGCCGAGATGCTGAGAGATGAGGTTGCATGCAACTGGCGGGCGATGTCTCGCCGCTTTCTGAATGCTTTGAGTCATGACTGCCAACAATCGAATATTCAGCAGCAGTTAGAGCAGTGCCTAGTACTGTGGGCTAACATCAATTAATATTAAAAAAAAATAAAAATGGAAAAAAATTCTACGATTTCTAAAGATTTTAATTTTAAATGTCTAGCAAAGAATTACAATTTGAGGAACACATTTTTTATAACAACAAATCCAGAAATACTAAAATTGGACGTTGAATTTTATAACCACATATTTGAATATGTTTATCAATATTTCTCCAAATTTAATATACATTTTTTAAGAGGACTGATAACTTTACTAATGTTTTAAACAAAAAACAAAGAATAAAACCAAAGAAAGGAATTAAACTGAAGATTGCGTTTCTTTTTCTTACACAAACTCAAAAAAAAAGTGCTTCTGAATTAAGAAAACGATTTGAATTTTGTAATATACATGATAACTTAAAAATTGGTAATTTAATAATACATTATAAATTTATTTTTATGAAACAACTGTAAGTACTAACTGTTTAATTATTTGTAAGGTAAAACATTTGCTACTGTATGATAGTTAATTAATTCTTTTAATCCTAATTTAAATAAGTCATATAATAGTCTGGCTCCAACTAGAGTTTGTTTAGAGATATATGTTATTTTACCATTGCAACTTTGAAATTTGCATGTTTATTTTAAAATTTGTAATTTACAATAATAATGAATTTTAAATTAATTTGCTCGAAAGTAATACTGTCTAAGTAATTACTATTTAATAAATTTGTAATGTAAAACATTTATGTATTTTTATTGAGGTTAATATAAAGATAATATGGTTAAGCAAATTAAGCCGTACATTAAATAAATCGTAAAACAGCCTAGTTTAAAGTAGATTTTGTTAAAAGACCTATGTTATTTTTGCATAGGTCACTTATATTAATGTGATTGCCCCACTGCCGCCTGTCTGCGGCGTGTTCTTTGACAATTTTCAACGCCTTCGTTGCTCGGATCTCAGCATCGCTGCCTGCATGAGATGGCAACTGTTGCTGCTGCTGCTGTTGCTGCTGCTGATGCTGCCGTTTGATGGCTGGGGTTTTCTCTCGGTTGCATTATGATTTGGACGGATTTTTTGGGTTTGTTTTGCCAGCGGCTGCTGCCCCGACTGTTTGTTATTGCGGCTGATGATTTTATTATTTTCCCGAATGCATTTCCTATTGGGTAATATTTCGATTTGCATTCCAGTTGATGCGCATCACGCTGCCAGCCATCCCGCAATGAATTGCATTTTAATTAGATTCATGATGGTTTCTAGGTGGGGTCCCAGAACCAACCCTCTTCGCTCGCAGCCTGACCTTTATGGTGATGCCAAAAAAAAATAAAATAAAAAAAACCCCAAAGAAAAATAGATATTTGGCATTCCATAAAGTCGAACAATTGTTTATTGTGCCCATTCCACCACACTCCTGCCCCCCTCCCAAGAAATCGCCAGTTGTTGTGTCAACAAGAGTATAAAACAAAAATGCCTTCGGGCTGTTCATTAACACCTTTTTAAGACGGAGTCGGTCAGAAAAAGATTCGAGTATTTCACAGTTTTCACAAATAGAAATTGGGATGCCATGTGAGCGCGGTTTCATTAATTGTGTTTGCTCACCTGGTGTCCGAGTAATGAGATGAGTAGGCGGCGACTCTCAGACTTGTTACAGGTTGCCTGACAGGTATATCTATGTATATCCCCCGCCCGAATCTCCAACCCCCTCCATCAAAGTATGTTAAGTTGTGGGTGTTGTCCGGTAATTGGCCCGACAGGTTTGTTCTGGCATTTCCATAATGGTTAATTGTCTTCTGTTGTTGCTGGCAGTTCTATTATTAGCACTGATATTTCATTGTCTTGTTATCTCGACAGCTGAGTGAACCTATAATTTTATATGTGTGATATGTATCGTATAATTTCGGGTTACCAAATGTGAGTAATACACATAAAAAGCTTATCTTTGGTCAAAGCTGAAATTTTTACTTATTGCAAACCATTTCCATTTCATTGTTCTCGTTATAAAATTATTTATGTCTATTTTCCCTTTCCCTATCTGTAGGCCTACAACTTTTGTTTAACCCAGAACGAAATTGGCCATACAAATAAACAGTTCTCGAAACATTTTGCAATGACTGCAACCAAGCAAAACCCCAATCCATAGCCGTAACCTTATCGGCTCACAAAAGTATAAACAAAATTGTTTTAATTTCCAAAATATGAATGGCAATCAATAATCAAATCAACTTTCTACCTGGCACCTCAATCACAGCCTGGCAAGGTTAGCCCGTTCCAAGTCCTTTCGCCTGGCACTGCCAAAAAGCGCAGTCAGAAATAAGGATGGGGTTGCAAATGGAAGGTAAGGCTGCCGGTAACGTGACAAAACAAAAGGCAACAGAAGGTAAAGTTTTTGTTTGGCGTGCTGATTTACAAGGATGCCCTTTATAAAATCATGCACGAAAACTGTAAGAAACTGTAACCAAAATTGGTAAAGATCAATAAAATATTACAAATAAATATTTTCCGGAGTATGTGTTCTATCGAAAATATCGCTTTCGGAAGTTAATTCATTTTAAAAACTCTCTATTCCACCCTAAAATTTCAGTAATATTGTTTAAGAATTATGGCCACAAGCAAACATATTTTTTCCCTCAAGAACAAGATTATTTTAAGACCTAAGTTTTCTGGTGTATTTTTTCTTCAGTGTAGCCACAGCCTTGCACGACATGGAAAGGAAATCATATTGATATGGCAATGGTGCAACCCATTGAAAAATCGGACTGTGGGCAGAAGGGTTTTTGGGGGGGGTGGCCTGCCACTTTGTTATGGGCCGACACTTCCGACTTGGAAATTTGTGCCATGACACGGATTCCCTGGACAGCCGAGACATTATGGTCGCACCTAGAGGCGAGTCAAGTTGAGTTGACTCCCCCAGAAGTTTCCTCAGTTTTCCAACCCAGAAGCATGTCAAGCCTGGATTCAAGTGGGCTGCCAACTAGAGCAGGTTAATGGACATTGGGGGTACATAAAGTAAGTGGATCCGCAATCAATAATTTTCGTTACTTCGAACCTTAAAGCAGAAAGTTGCATTAACAACTTTTAGTAAACTTAGTAACCCGGGTCAAAGGATTACAAAAATTATGAGTAATTTTAAAGTACGCTAAACCTTATATTTCGCATTTAAATTATTCTAAACATATCAACAATGATGCTACAAATGACTTAAAATATTTAAAGAACTCCTTCATTGCTAATATCTTAAAAATGTCTTAAATTAAACTAAATATGATAATTTTAAGACTTACAGACACTACAGTTATGGCAATGTTAATAATTGTATTACATGGAGATTTCTATTTAAATTGGACATTTGTATTAATATAGCTTATAGCTGAGTTTTATTTCGTAATTGATTAAAAGGTTAGTTGTTTAATAAATGTTATTGTCCAATTAATAAATTTTAGGTATAATAACAAGATATTTAATTATGAAGAAAAGGAAGTCATTGAGTTAAAATGTCTGGCTGGTATAAACATACCATAGTTTATATTTAATCTGTAGTGAAATTAACTATATACAAAGGTTAATTGTTTAATATATGTTATTTTCCAATTAATAACTTTTAGAAATAATAACCAGTGATATAATTAAAATGTCTGGCTGATATAAACATATCATAGTTTTTATAAAATCTTTAGTAGAATTAACAATTTTTTAGTGACTAGTTATTTTAAGCAGAAATCGAGAATCGAGAAATCTAGGCCAAAGGGCTAAAGCCAATGAACAGGAGATGCTAAAAACAATACCTGATGACTTGGCAACATTTTGTGGTTGATTTATTAATGTTCATGGTTCAGTTTTGACTTTCGCTTTGATCTTCCATTGGACATGTCTCAAGTGCACTTGATGGTAAATTCCTTCTATAGACGTCATCGTCATCATCGTCATCGCCATTGTGGCCTCATGCAAATTTGTGCCAAAAACTCAATTACCTGACGTGTCAAGTGCCGTGTGTGTTTCAGTTGTTTCTGCTGCTGCTGTTGTTGCTGCCTAATGTGTATTCCACCGGCAACGTGTTGCGCAATAAAAACTCGGCTTCGTCTGCGCTTCTTTTGGTAGTAATATTGATTTACAATGCTTGAAAACGGCAGATGAACAACCAAAAATTTTCGGTTTAGCATCGTTTTGAAAGGCATTTGAAAGATTTACACAACAGAGGGCGCTGCTCATCTCTTAAGTGCTGGTCTTGACAGCCTACAATGGATGTATGCTAACTTTAAATAATTGTAGGTTTTTCCAACCACTTTCGGGCACTTTAAGTGGTTGTTCAAGGCACATAGCAAGTTGACTAAAGTTTTTCTGTTACTTATTTGTGGTACTTGTTTCTTACAGCTGGCAAATTTAGGTAGTAATAAGTCAACTATTTTTTTTTTTAATTTTCAGTGTTCTTTTTTTGAGGTGTGTGTCTTTTCTTTTAAAATTTCGAAGCATTTTCTCTATTTATTTTGTCTACATGTAGTTGGTTATGTCGGTGTTGACTTCTAATTAACATGCAGACCACCCAGATCAAAAAAGTGTGTTGATTATACAAGAAAACATTTTTTGAAAAAGGTAAAAGCATAAAATTGTCAGATTTAACGCACCAAAGTAATTTAGATAAATATATATTAAGTAAACGTAAAAAAATATAGTTGCAGCTGAATTGTTGATAAATTCTAAAGATAATTATTGAGTAACTTTTAAATAAAATCTCTTGCAATTAATTTACTTAAATGAGAAGTAATCATTAGTCTATTCTAGATTTAAACTCTAGTTTCTCTAGTTTCCACACAAGTAAAGATATAATTACTAGAACAGCCAATCAATCCCTAATTTGAATAACTAAATAATTAATTGCAATTGTTTTTGTTTTTAATAAATAAAAAGATTATATTTTCACTTCTAAACAAGAAAGAAAGCAAACTTCGGCAAGCCGAAGTTCATATACCCTTGCAGCTATCGCAAGAATTAAATATTTTTGAAAACATTAAAATTATGATTTACTTGCGTATTTAAACCATAATTCTGAAATATTTAACCATTGCTATATGTCGAAGAACTAAACAAAAAATTAAAAAACAGCAAAGTTATAATTTTTTTTCAATTATTTTTCCGATTGTTCCTATGGGAGCTATATGCTATAGTCGTCCGATTTTGATGAAATTTAAAACATAATTCTGAATTATTTAACCATTGCTATATGTCGAAGAACTAAACAAAAAATTAAAAAACAGCAAAGTTATAATTTTTTTTCAATTATTTTTCCGATTGTACCTATGGGAGCTATATGCTATAGTCTTCCGATTTTGATGAAATTTTAACCATAATTCTGAAATATTTAACCATTGCTTTATGTCGAAGAACAAAACAAAAAATTAAAAAACAGCAAAGTTATAATTTTTTTTCAATTATTTTTCCGATTGTTCCTATGGGAGCTATATGCTATAGTCGTCCGATGTTGATGAAATTTAAACCATAATTCTGAATTATTTAACCATTGCTATGTGTCGAAGAACTAAACAAAAAATTAAAAAACAGCAAAGTTATAATTTTTTTTCAATTATTTTTCCGATTGTTCCTATGGGAGCTATATGCTATAGTCGTCCGATCCGGCTCGTTCCGACTTATATACTACCTGCAATAGAAAGACAACTTTTGGGAAAGTTTCATGCAGATAGCTTTAAAACTGAGAGACTAGTTTGCATATAAACGGACGGACAGACGGACGGACAGACGGACAGACGGACGGACAGACGGACATGGCTAGATCGACTCTACTAGTGATGCTGATCAAGAATATATATACTTTATAGGGTCAGAAACGTCTCCTTCACTGCGTTGCAAACTTCTGACTGAAATTATAATACCCTCTGCAAGGGTATAAAAAGTTATCTAACTCTTGCAAAAATTTCTCTCACTCTCTAATGCAATTTCCCAACAGTTTTTCACTTGCAGTTAGCTCTCCATCGACAGATTCTCAACAATTAGCGAATTAATAATTTACAGTTTTCTAATCATCATGGTAATGACACTTCTGTTGACGTAATTGCAGCTCCAAGTCATCAGAAAGTTACACACAACTCTCACACTCGCCCAGTGATCAACTTTTACAGCTTCCGTCATTGTATGTGGCATCTGTGTTGTGTTTTTGCTTTCCGTAGGGAGGAGGAACATTTTTGCAACTTAATTTTTATGACTAGCCATCGAGGGCAGGGGTGGCGGCGGGGGAGGTAAATGTTTGCTTGTGGTTTCTGTCTGCTGTCAAACTGCTTGATTATTATTTTCCTCGAAACAAAACGGAAAGCCAGAGATTCGCAGGGGGAAATCGGCGATTTACGATGCGGCCACGTCGAAAAGGGAAAAGGGCGCCATTGGGTTATAAAATCTAGTGGAGAAATGTCAAGTGCAACGCCACTTCAACGTCATCTGCTGCGTCATTCGAATCGATGATGCATTGCTGTTATTTTTAATTACGCCCCGGCAACATTGTCGCCACGGACATATCCGTAAGATACACACACGCACACACCCATCCAGTGGGTGATATTTGCATATGACGTCACCACATTGTTGGCCTGACATTTAAGGCTACCGGGTCGCTATTAGATATTTTATTATGTTTTGCAGACTTCTCAGGTTTTTCTCCCTGTTTTTTCCTCGGCTCTTTGTGTGTGGCGCCCCATTGTTGGCCGACTTGACTGGCTGGTGGTGCCTCAAGTAGCTGCCTCATATGTACATATAAATGTCAAGGAGCTGGGCTCGCTGTGGGAAAAACTGCGCTTTGATCTCGTTTCTGGCCAGGCCATAAATTTCAATTAGAAGTGCCTTCGCAGCACTTTGAACTTGAATCGGATTTCATCCGTTGCCCGAGACCATCATCGGAATGTAATGTGACCTCTTCGGTTTGCGATTGCTCTGGGATTGACCGGTAACCTGGCGATCGCATCGTCACGGACTTGAGGAATTTCCCTTTTGCCCGACGCATCCACTAATATCACATTTAATTACTAGGTGTGCGGCTGCGTGTGGAAACATAAAAATTCATTTTCATATTTAATTACTGAAAAGCCAGCAAATGAGCTAGGAGCTGATGGCGGCGAGCTGGGAGCCAAGAGCTGTGAGCTGTGAGCTGTGAGCCGGCAGTGGCAGGTCATAAATGAGTCAACGACTGGACTGCACGGGCGGCAACTCCATAGACCACATCAAACCAAAACCAAAGCAACCCAAAAAAAAGGAAGAAATGTGCGAAACGATGTGCTCCACAACCGAAGGTTTATGTACCCTGGAGTTTGAAGTTTGACAAGTCACCGAAATTTGTACAGAAAATCTTATTCATTTTTAATAAGCCATCCAAAACACACGTTATTTGCAATATTGCAATTTATAAATTACAACTTTAATATTATATATTGTTATTATATTTTAAATCGATTTAATTTTAACACTTAACATTTTGTTGTAATTTCTCATTAATTGTTCATTATAACTCAATACCAAAAATTTGGAAAAATAACTTTAAATCTTACTAAAATGGCAATTAAATAATATTAAAAAATGGAAGCAAATATAATATTGACTATAACATATCTTACAATTAAGTATAGTTTAAAAACACGTCTAAAATGTTTTATTCATTTTGTAGCAAAGACAACTCTATAATCATTGTCATCCGTGACACTCTTTTTTTTTGGCATTCTCAGCTTAGGCTAAATAGTCGCAATGACCCAAATGTGATGAAAACAAGCGTTGCTGGATTAGGCCAAAAATTAGAATACCCTCAGCCAGGGTATAAGGAGAAACGGCAATGCAGAACGCCGTGAAACGAGTTAGCCAACGGTTGGCGATGCCAAAGATTCTGTGGAAATGTTTATTAAGCTTGGGGATTTTATGATTATGCCGCCAAGCCCGTGGAAGAGCCTGCCAGTAGCCGATGCCGAAGCCAAAGCCGAGGCCTCAGCCTCCTTCTGCCTATGAAGACTGAAGATTTGGCCTCAGCCTCCTGCGTCGGCAATTAAACTGCCCGCTCTGTCGGCCGTCGATGAAATGCCATTCATTTGGCCGGCTAACTCCCTGACTGCTTTTGGCCACGTTTCCATTGCTGCTGCCTACCTGCCTGTCTGCTTGGCTTCGCTAGCCAACAACGTTGGCTATTCAAATTTCAACTTTGCATAGCCGGGCTCATTTGGTAATTATGTGAAAAGTGCATTTGGGTGCTGCTGCCAAAAGCGTTTTTCCGAGCCAGTCCAAAGTCATTTGGCCACAGCTCACGGACTACCGCCAAGTTAGCCAGTTTTGTTTCTTTTTTTTTTTTTCTTGCCAGCTGTCGATGCATGTCAACTCATTTCATTGGCGGCCAAGAAGGAGTGTTCCCACCTCCTGGAAAAAGTTTTTCCTGGCATGTGTGTCAGGCTTTGTTGTCATATTTGTCAATAATGTTGCGTTGCGTCTGCGGCCACCGTTAGAATGTTGCCAGGCATGTTGATAAGCCTTGGGTGATTTGTCAAAGATTTTCCCCGGGGGAAAATACGAAGGACAGGTCCGACCATTTGTGGGGTTAATGGAGTGCACAATTTAAATATTTCGCTAATAATTCAAGGAAATTGCTTGCAACATAGTTGCATTAATTAACCCCGAATGAGAGGTAAGTAACAGACACTCTAACTTAGAGTTATGAACCCATATATACAACACATTTTCGGACATGGAAAAGTGTAAGAAAGAAATTGTAACGCGAGAAAAAGTACACAGCGAACATGAAAACGCAGAGAAATATTTTCCGCAATTTTTGCATATCTTGCCGCAGGACGAGAGCGGCAACAACAAATCAAATAAGGAGAAATGTCGCCAAACTTTTCAATTCAACTGTCAATCAGTTTGAGATAGTGTCCGGTGCAGACTCTCAACTCTCGACTCCCGATTTCGAACCCCAGTCCAGCTCTTGACTGCCGCTCAGGCACAGCGGCAACAATAATGACATTTATGCAAAATAGCCACCGAGTGGACTGGGGGAGTGGATCGGATCGGCTTGGCATGGATTGGATTGCTTTGGACTCGACTGGACTGGACTGGAGTGGAGCGAAGCCATCGACTGGGGGTGACCATCGGGCATCGGCGAACCATCGACGAAAACTGGTCACCTTTTGCCATAATAATTGCACTTGCATTGCATGCAAATCAAATTGTCATCACGCTGCATCTTCTTGGGTCTCTGGATGGGTCCCTGCTGGGTAGTTCACTGAAAAAAGAAAACAATGCCAATAAGAGTTCAAAATTGTAACGTCAATATATAAGATACACATTTTTAAAAAAATTTTAATTAAAAATATTTTAGGGATTTCTTTTATTTTCATAGTTTTTAGTATCAAAATATATCTTAATGTCAAACATTTATTTATTCAAATAATTTCCTATAACATATGATATTCCTTACTAAAGCATGGGTTTTCTAATTTACTTGTTGCATTTGTTCCGAGTGTGGTATTGATATTGGCTCCGGGGTTGGCCCAGGAGCGGCTTTTGCTTTATTGGCCCCAAAGGATAGACTTCTGTCTGTCTGTCAGTCAGTCATTGGGTCCAAAGCGAAACGTTGCCGAATGATCGATGACAGAGTTTGTGTTTGATTGAAAGCAATTGGTGGCACCGTCACTTGGTGCCCAGGTTCCAAGTTCCAGGTTCGTTCTGCCGTATCTTTTGCTTTGTTGTGGGCGCACCACCATTGTGCACTCCTCACCACTCCCACTCCCACTCCCTTGCCCGCTCTGTTACCACATCTTTTTTTTTTTTTTTGCTTGAGTTTTACTTGTTCACAAAAACAATTGCCACACGCGTCTTACCATATAGAAAATTTATTGCTTTGGCTTCTGCATTTTTTTCTGCTCTGCGTTGGCGTCAGCTAACGGTATATTTTGCGCTATGATGGTTTATGATTCGTGGGCTTTAGTTATGTTGACAATTCCTAATTGTTTCACTGCATATTTATGCTGCAGAGGGATCCATTACCATAATGTGAATATGAGTCTTTTCTGATGTCAAATATTGTCAGGTGGTTAGACGATGGGACATAACATTACTCAAACAAAATGTGCTGCTAGTTTTAGATCCCATAAAAATGTGTAACACAGCATTTAAAATACATTTTGAATACAAATTTTGGTGTTTATTCTGATATTTCAACGTGGTTATAAAAATATAGATATTCTAGTAATTTAAATTTATATCTTAGTTGTCGAAAGGTAAAAACAAAATATGTTTTGATTTTATTATTATAATTATTATAACATTAATTATACTATTTAAAAAAAAGAAATCCCGAAAAACGTGGCAAGATAAATGTAAGCATCTCTGGTGCCCTGAGGCAGAAGCAATTACCTTGGCCCGTCTAAGATAGCTTAATACACCCTATCCATATACAGAACCTAATGCACAAAACATTAAGGTGCAAGGCAAATCCGGGTAACAAATTAATTTGTCATATTAACAATTGCCGCATAAAGTCACACGCTCGCACAACCACCGATCGTAGTCATCATCACCTGGGGAAGCTGGAGGAGATTCAGGAGGAGGAGAGCTTCAGACACTAGGGCTCGCTGACTAACTAAGTGGAGGCTTACAGTCATGGACTTGTGGACTTGGAATCGGGCTAGAGCTACAAGTAATGTGCCTCCAGCGAATTAAGCTAGCCGTGGTAGTAGTAGTAGTTGTAGTTGTTGTTGCACTGCGGGCACTGTGATGCATTTCGTAGATTTTTTAATTGAAAAAACATGTTTTACGAGCGTCGCTAACCACGACAACGATGACTACAACTACACCACCAGAAACAACTGAAGGCGCAGCAGATGACGCTGTCGTTTGTTAAGATTTGCGCACTTTTTCATCCCGAGTCGCAGTCTCCCAGCTAACAAGTTGAATTTAAGTACTTGGTGTACGGAACAAAACACAGGGCTCCAAACACCGAACATGGCACAGAACATTCGACTTACGTAATGAGAGCCGGAGCCAAAGGCAAAAACCCTTTATTCTGGAATGCGTCATGCATTCGGTGCATTAAACGATCATATTAATAGAACAGCCAGTAGTCGATACGGAATAAATTTAGGTTTCCTTTATCGATATTCGCCAAGGTCGTGACTGGCCAAACACAAAGCAATAAATGGTTGAGCTGAGTTTAATTACATACTTATTTTTAGAAATTATAATGAGATAATTTTAATGATTTTCTTACTACTTTTGCATTTTTTTGAATAAATTTATTCTTGAGTATTTGCAACCGTCGTCACAAAACCAGCTAAAGAGTATTCTACAGAAACGTTTTCTAATTAGACAACAAACTTCGTTATGCATTTAACCCACAAATATGGAAACTTTCTAAACTTTGATGGAAATATTCCTTTTAATATTCCTAAGAACTTACAATTGCTAATTTACTAATTACTTCGTCTGTTATTTCCGAACAAAAGTCATTAAAATTAATTGACTTTTCAGTATTTGGTCGCAATTTTCCAGATCTGTATATTTGTATATATTTTGGAAATTGCCACAAGATGCGAGTCAGCACATGCACATGCCTTAACCATAAATATATTCCGCTGTCCAAGAATGTCAACAACCGTTTAACCCCTAGCACAACCTGACTGCCTAACTGACTTATCAAATCTGCAAGTTAATTGCCAATTCTTAATTAGTGGCCTTTAAGCAGCGACGTTGCATAATCTGCAGAATGCAATTGCAACTAAGTGCAAGGCAACAAGCGGAAAATTGAACCTTTGCCAGAGCGTGGCTTAGACAGAGTCAGTCCGCAGTAGAATTAAATAAAAGTGCGGCAATTAAACGCAACTTGGCCGGCGTTAATCGCAGCGCCGATGCTGTGAGAAATGCCAGGTGAAAAACGGCACACGCATCTCCCCAGCGAATTGAGACAGAGATGGAGGCAGAGCCTCAGCCTCCGAGTTGGAGGCTGTGACTGTGACACTTGGACTTGGATCTTGGATGGCCAGCGAATGGCAGAAGATGAGGCGATTAGGCCTAGAGTCAGTTCTGCACGGAGAAAAAATATCGGAACCATTGGCAAGCCTTTCCAATCGCAATCACTCATTTTCTCCCACCAATGAGTGATTGCGATTGGAAAGGCTTACCTGTGCAGTCTAAATATAGGAAAATATCTTAAATTATATCAGAAAGATGTTTATCAGAAAGCCAACTTCTGACTTAGCACATATTAATTTTTTTACGTTCAGTGTCTATAGACCTATCATAATCGGGTTCACTTTTCAATTACTGTTAGTGTGACTAAAGCTTGTTAAAAATTTTTATATTATCCTCTAGTTTAGCAGACAAGTCATCTGCGAATTATGTCAAACAAATGCCTATTTTTGTCTAATATAATATTATTGTAAGCAATTAGGTCCTGATATTTGTTAAAACAAAACGTTTTCTCACTAGTCACGCCTGCATTAGATCCTTAAATTAAGACTACATAATTTGTCTTTGATAATAATAATAATATAAAAACGTAGAATACAGGATATGGATAAGTTTTGTTCTCAGTGTGGAGTTAAAGTTGATGGGGAATCGCGGAAGAAAGAAAGTTTAGCTGTGTGACCCGGCTACTGAGCCGTTGAAAAATGCACGCAGCGCCGAGAGAAGGCGAAATAGAGAGAGATTTGTGGGGAGAATGTGGCAATGCAAAGTAAGAGCCATAACTGAATGCAAAAATCAGGCAAATGGTAATAAAAATTAAAAATGCCGAGAGTGGAAAGCTGTTGCCATTGCCTGCACTCGGCCGTTTGTGTGTGTAACTAACGGATAAGCCTTGGAAAATTGACGCTGACAAGGCTTGGCCAAAGTGGCCAACGTTGCGTATGCTTAATCTGCCTATTTACATCGTTGCCCCCTCGTTCATTCTCCTTTTATTTTATTTTTTCTCGTGTGCGTGCAACTGTTGCCATGCTGTGACTATCATTAATTTTTCATACTCATAATCATCATCTAGTCAGCGCCGCGCCGAGTTTTCCTCTTATTTTTCGGTGTCAAAATGTTGTTTCTTCTTTCACATTTTTCACGCGATTTATGCACATTCTGGCCTGGTCTGTTCCTCTCTAGCTTCGAAACCCATTTAGTTTCCATCTCCTGAACTTGCCAGCCCCTTGTTATCTGCCGTCGAATGTTTTACATGCAACATATTCTCCAAAATGGGTAGCCGCAAATTTGGAAGGCTCCTTTTTTGGCCGGGTGTTGATGTTTTGATAAATGTGCCACTAAAGTTGTAAGATGTGCTTTGGGGGGTTAGGCCATTCTTTGTTATTAGAAACACCGTTTTTTACCTGAAAAAGGCTCAAACTATTTTCAAATAGGGAAGTTATCTAGTAGCACATTTTATCGTTTTAAAAGAGTTATATTTTTGCCACTTTAAGTTTAAACATATAATCATATGAAATGGATTAACACCCCCACAAAAACAAGCGACTTATGTAACTTTCAAAATATATTTCATCCCAAGTCAGTACAAACTTTTGAAATAAATCAATGCCCGTTGTACGGTCAGTGAATGTTATGTAAAATGGAACTGAGAAAAATCTCGTATGTGCCAATTTCCATTGTAATTTTACCGGCAGCAAGCACTTTGCGTTTTTACACATGTAAGTAAATGGCCGGGTGGGATGTGCTAAAAGAGCGGCAATAAAATCGCATGGCAGAGTTGTGGGGAGTACAGGTCTGGACCGATTCGTCGTTGAGTCGAACAAAATCGTTAAATTAGTTGAAAATAGTGTGAAAAACGACGCTCACACATGTGGCAAAAGGTGGGGAGTGGAATCTGTTAAGTAAAAGAAACTTTAAATGGCAATGGGATGGATTTGGACGGCTGAATGCTTGAACGCTTGTACTACACAACCGAAGACAGTTTAATTACGGCGTGAAGTTGCGCACCGAGTCCGTTGTTTAACCCTCATTGGACCCCTGGCCCGCCAAAAAAACAAAAACCGTACCCCTTCCTAGACTTTTGTACGATTTGTTTTCCGCACTTTGAGATGAGATTTTAATGCAAGCGTGAATCATAAAATGTTCACTTGATGTGTTGGTGTCACTTCGGTTACTACCTTCCTCTGGCTTCAAACTCGGCTTTTGGGCGAGTCTTCAAAGACTAAAAACCATACTGCTGAGTGGGTGCCCATATAATAATCCATTGCGAATCTCGCCCAAGATGATTGTCGCTTTGTCTTCGCCCTGTGGGTTAAAGGTCACTTGTTTGAGCAAATGGTTTTCAGTTGCGCTTAAAATTATAGTTAGGCTAGGTCATCTAAACTGAGCAGTTGCATTAGCTCTACCGAGTTTATTTCAATTTTCGAGTTCTAAGTTGAAAAGTTATAGTTTTCTCAAATTGAGTTGGATAATACATATTGTATTTCTTGTTTATACACTGGTCTTTAATTAGCTCAAAATTTTATTGTTATTCATGACATCGTTTTTTAAATAGCCTACCCACCATCGATTGATTAATTAAGCTCCCCAATTGATCGAGAGTCTTTCCTAAACTGTTCGCATAAAGAAAAGAGAAACCAAAGAATCCAGATTGTCAGATGGACATGCCATTAATTCAGCAATGACTAATTACTTTAAATTACGACAAGCTTGGCAACATTTTATGACCCCAAGGAGAACTGCAACATTCAAATACGACTCCTTTTGAACTCCAACAGGACCTCATGCCGTTTACACGATCATTAAAGCCGAATGATCAACTGTCCGGTTGGCTAATAAATTGATTGCAGATGCGGGAAAAAAATCGCCAGCTCATTAGATAGACTCCCAGCGATAAGAATGAGTTGGAGTCCAGTTGATCGCTTCATTCAAGCTGGCTGGTTGGCGCATGCCGATTGCATTTTCCCCCAACGATAACTCCACCATTAACGAACTCAAGCGGTGGTCTGACCAAGAGCCATTTAATAAAGTTAGCATTTGTATAATGTCTTGTCAAAAATTTATTGGCATTTTTGCCAATATTTTGTCGGTGCAATCTACCAATCTTCGCGGTGTCCCGTGTCCCACTCTCCGTATTGATCTGTTCCGCGATGGCGATGGCGATTTCGAATGCGATTGGGATCTCTGGCATGCTAACCGAATGCCTTGAATGGACTGCTGTGGACTGTCGACTGTGGCTGGCCGTTTTCCAGCGCGCAGTGTCTGCAATTAAAACACCCGATTCCTGAGATCTCTGGCTGTCTGTTTAGGCCGTGATGTTAGGCAATCGGGCAGGATTGAAGCTGAAAAGTTTTCACCCTTTGTCTCATTCCGAATTGATTAAATTATGCAAATGCTGGCGGTCTGCTCACAAAACAAAAATCGCAACTGTGACAAAAGGCGTTGCCATGCACGCTCGCCTGCATTTCCCTGTGGTTCCCACACCCCCAAACAGACAAGACCCGGCCAAAAAGCAAACCAAACCTCAAAAATGAATTTCAGTTTCCTAATTTCCATCAAACGGCGCTTTTTGTGTTTTTTCGGTTTGCCATGGCAAAAAAGATTCTCATGTTGTCTTTGACTCGATGTCGTCTTGGTTGTCGACGTCCTCGTCTCGTAGTCATCGTCATCCACATCCACATTCACATCCACATCCACATCGTCATCGTCATAGTCATTGGACTTGCTGTTGTTGTCGGCGGCGTCGGTGGATTTTCAATTTCTAATGTAGTGCACGTTACGCCCTGAAGGGATTTTTATTTTATACCATTTTTTTTTCTTGGCTTTACGGTTTTATTTATTTATGTTAGTGTTGCTGGGCTCCGAGGGCACAGTGGGCTTAAGATGATTAAGAGGGTTACCATTGATTAGAAAGGGTAATAGATGAGGGATAATACTGTACCAGAATGAATTATAGTGGAGATAGTCTAGCACCTAAATTGGTAATATTGTTATACCCAAAAGGCTTAATATAGGCTTAATATGTGCTTAATTTTTGTATGTATAATTTTACAGAATATTATTTTTTTATGTTTGAACCCAATTTGTATGACAAAGAAAATTACTGTTAAGTACTAAAAATAAGCAAAGGAAGAGTATTTCTATCGAAATCAAATAAATATATCAATCTCAACGCTATCTGAACCAAAGTGTATATATTATCTGAAGCTTAAAACCCTTTTCCACAGTGCCACATAAAGTTGTCCAAGGTATCCCAAAACGTCATTTGATGACAAACTTCAAAACTTGTGCATGCAATATGCCATTTTTTTTTTGGTTGTCCTCTTCTTTTTTCTATTGTTGGTCGAGAAGTAATTTTTGTTGTCGTTTTCATGATTGCTTTGGTCTAGTTGTTGTTGCCGGTGCTGATGGTGGTACTGCTGGTGCTGGTACTGCTGGTGGTGGTGTTGCACACTTTTAGTCATCACCATGTCAGCGACAGCATCGAGAGTTCAGCCCGAATCCAAACAATCAAAATGATATGCAAATATATGTAAGAGTACCGCTACGAAAAAGGCGTGGGTTAATTGTGACTTTATCATGCAGCAGCGGAGCAAACGAATCCGAGCCAAGGGAAAATCGCAATCGAAAGGAAAAAATCAAATTTATTACAAATTTAAGCATAGAGACCGCGAATCGAGCGAACGGCGACGATGGCGATGGCAATGGCGATGCGGCGAGTTATAGATTTCGTCATAGTATCGGATCGTATCTTTTGCCCAGGCGAGACGTGCAAATTTGAAATAAACCTGTCAACGAACACCAACGCCAATCGGCTGTGGTCCCTTGTGTATAATGTGTGTGAACTACGAACCCGCGGACCGCCCAGTCGGTGGGTGGGCGGCGCCAAAACTAAGCCACCAAAACGCTTTGAATCACATAAAACACATTAACACGGGGGCAGCACTGGGAACGGAAACTGTCGTTCCCATAAAGGCACCGCGCACAATCCCAAGTTGCCAACCCGAATGCCCTGCAGTTGACCAAAGCATGCTAAATTCCATATGAACACTGAGAGAAACTACTATAGGTCGGCCACATACCGTCAGAATTAAACTGATCACCATTTATACTATGTTAAATATTAATATATTAAATCTTAAATGAAGTTTAATATTTTCTGATTATTGATGGCACACTCAGAATTTAAAATTCATTAGTTTAAGGAAAAATTTCCTTAATTTAAAAAAAAAAGCCCTTGAAAAAGAACTTTAGCTAACAATTTTTTCTATAATCAAGGAATTTTATTTTCAGAATGTATTTAATAAAACACACAACCAACATGAAACTCTTAGATTTTTAGTTTAATTTTGTTGTCATTTTATTATGGTTTTTAAAGGAATATTTTTTATAGAGCTAAGTTTTTAAAAAGTTTTTAGAGCTCCTTTGGGCACTTAAACTTATTAATGTTACTGTTCTCTTTATTCTTCAATTAATTACATCAGGTATTTAGTAACGAAATTCCTTGATTTTGTTAGTCTTTTTCCCCAGTGTTTTAAAGCCAAACAACGGTGTTGCAAAGTCAATTCCAAAGTCAGCGGAACATATGCATCTGGTGAACTAGTGATCGACATGCAGATCGCAGATGGGTCTCGTCTCAGGCACACAGTTCCTGTCTGTAGAGCAGGCGAAAGCCGCGACCCACATATTCGGCATCGGTGCGGAAGGGCAGGACGATGGGACCTGCGGCGGTGTCCCTAACGGTGGCGTGCATGGTGAAATCGTCGCTGTCCCGACCATCGTTGAACCGCTCCCCGCAAAGCGGCACCGAATTGATGGCTATAAAGTCATCCGGGCAGTTGAATATCCCAGCTCCCGCCTGGCCATCGGATATCAAATCGTTTTCGGCTTTGAGCCATGGCAAAAACTCAATATTTGTTAAACATAAAGGCACTTTTTTTAATGGTTTAATTTAAATCTCTCTTACCCTCATCTTTGTTGACGATTTGAAAGTCTGGCTGATCGCCCCCCAGTTGCTCTGTATTATAGCTGACACTGCACACATTCTTCAAGCGAGCGAGGCATATGGCATAATTTAAATTGTTCTAAAGCATATAAATGTCGTTTAGTTAATTAAATTATTAATTGTATTTATAACTTACAAAATAAGTAGCTTCTCGGTTGTCTACAATGGAACCATCTGTATCGTAGTTAAAGGATTTTATTAGTCCTTCAGCTTCAGGGAAATATTGCAGGCAATTATTAGGAGCCAGGTCGTCGTCCAGCTGATTGACTTTGATATTAAACGAACGTCCTCCACCAGAGACTTTCATAAATACCGAGAGATACACTTTGTTCTCGTTTGAGTCGCCAACATGAATATACACTGTAATAAATCTGTATAATTAGACAGGTAGACAGCTAATATAATTCCACAAGTGTGTACTTTTCCGAGATATTTTGGTGTTCAAAAGTCCCACACAAACTTATATCCGAAGTTTGGCGACATTTTTAAATATGTTAATAATTTGATTTACCAAATAAAATCTTCACAATGTTATTTAATGGAAACAATTAAAATTTCTGTTGGAATCTACTGTACTCTGATTGTTTTAATTTTAAAGTTTGCACTATTAGCATGGAAAAGTACAAATAATTCGTGGAAATTTAAATATGTGTTCCTTAATAATTTTGTCATTAGCATGGAACAACTTACTATGCTGGCCTGTGTTGATGCCGCACAGAATGGGAATTTGAAAATTGGTATTGTGGCCCGAGACTATAAACTGATCGTCTACGCAATCACCATTTGTGGGACGACTTAGCTATGAGGATGGAAAATCAATTGAGCTTAGCACTAAGAACGTTAAATTAGAACTCCCACCTCGAACATCTGAAAATCCAGTCTCATTTGCTGCACTCCCTTCTTCACATTGATGATCAGCACACAGATCATCATTTCGCGCACCGCATTTGGATAGTTGGGACTCTCGAAGTAGAGGATCTGCTGGCTGGTGACATCGCCACATCCATTGACGACTGCAAATGAAAGATGTTAGATGTTTGACGTTAGACGTTAGATCTTGGCCAAGTCGATCGGCGGACTTTCACTCACACACACAGCAAACGCCCACGCCCTCGGCACAGCTCTCGGTGGGAATCCCCCCGAGGCTCTTGCACTCGAACTCGTGGTAGCAGACACCCTCCATGCTCCGTATGTCGCCCATGGACACACTGCACTTCGTATTGGGGAACTTGATCACCTCGAACAGACTGAGGAAGCCCTTGCCCTTCGCACGCGGTGCATTGGGTTTCTTGAGGATGAGATTCGCCTCGATGGGCGACCCGAAGAGGAGCTTCTTCAGGGTCTGATGGGGCTGCATAATGGAGCTCATGGTGCTGGACGGTGGCGTGGGCACTGGCGGTCTCACCGACGGTTTCACACTGGGCCGGGGACTAGCAGTCGGAGTGGGCATCATCATCATCGAATCCGTTGTTGGTGGTGATGGTGGTGATGGTGGTGAGGGTACCTAAAAACGGGAATGGAAAAAATTTAAGGTGTATGGATAGTTTAATTATTGTGAGTACCTCTTTCTATTAATTGATATCTTTTATAAAACAGCATGTAACTACAATTATTTGGCTTGACTTATACTTAAAATTAAAAAATAAATTAATATACTCTAAAATTAGTATCGTCATCTTTTATAACAAATGAGCAAAGAATTTTAGATTCATAAATTACGATTTAATATAAAAATAAAATTATCAAAGATATTAAATAAATTTCAATGCAATATAACGTTTTCAGTTTTTACTGTTCGCGATACTGTTTCAAATTTGTATGCTGTATATTTTTCAAAATCCTAATCACTATTAGATATCATTAAGTCCATAGGTTAGCAAAATTTGACAAATGTAGGCCAGACTCAACAGTGGGCTTTCTATTTTTTGTTCTTTTAATAATAACAGAACTTTACACCCTATTTTAAAATTGAGTTTGGACTCATGTTTCAAGAAGTCTTAGTCTTATTTAATAACTTAGTACCTCAGTTGGTGCGGATGTGGGACGGGTTGGTATCGTGGGCTCCGGTTCCTCTGGCTCTGGGGTAGCTGGTTCTGGAGGCGGTGTCCCAGGAGTTGGCATGGGCATTGGTGCTTCCGTCACAGCGCCATCTCCCATTCCGTCCATACCGTCCATTCCCCCACCCTCCCCCTGCTGCTGGGCCAGATTGTGGAGGTGGAAGCCCGGCTGAAACCGCATGGTGTATTGGAATCCGACGCCCTCCATTATCATGCCACCGGGACGCGAGGAATGCAACTGGCCACGCCTGCTCCTGCGCAGATCGCCCATTGTCACAAAGTCTGATGCGTTCCCAGCGGCCACGCCCACATAATAGAGCGTCAAAACGAAAGCGCTTATCAGCGCATCGGAACGCTTTGACAACATTATTAACGGAAATTCGCGCGGCGACTGTGGCAGATGTTGCACTTGCAACTAAAATTGCTGCTGTCGCATGTTGCTGCTGCTACTGCTGCTGCTGCTGCTGTTGCTGCTGCTCGTGTTGCATCTTTCTTTGGCTTTATTAGAGCATTAATTGTCGCCTTTCTCGCTTTTTCAACCTTCACTTTTGCAGCAACAATCAAACAACAAGTCACGCTACTCTGATTGCACTTGTGATGCGTTGATGTTGCTGCTGTGAGTGGAGTTGCTGTGGGTAAGAGGGTAAATGTTATGTGAGGTATTCCAGTAAGCTCTTTCGGAATTCGTGTTAATTTTAAATGAGAAATTAAATGGTTTGAGTGCTGAGAGCCATAAAAAAGTATGGAAAAACATTTGCGAAATGCGCACTTCATTAGCAGGCGACCCATGGATGTCAAAGATTTGTGAAATGCTAACGAGAATATCGAATTGCTGCAATGATCCATAAATTAAGATAGCGTATGCCTTGCCATCACTGAAAGTCAAATAAAATTTTCATAATTAATAATGCCAAATGACAGCAGTTGCAATCACCAATCGATTATGCAAATGGGGTCGATGATGTCTCATATTTGCAAACACGGAACGCTTCGAAATTGAAACCGATTTAATTGCAAAATCGAAGAGCACTCGACGTGAAACGAAAATCAAAAAACATTTAACAGCTTTTTATGCGACCGTTCGAGTGCATCACCATCAGCATCTCATCGCATCGTAATGATCATCATCATCATCAGCGGATCAGGGGATGATCGGAGTGCTCTCGCAGCCACATGCATCATGCACAACAAGGTTAAAAATTGTTAATTGCTGCTGCGACGAACGTCAAACGCCAGCAACAGCAATTGGTATTATTATGCACCGCAGCGACAACAGTTGGTAGTTGGTAACTAACAACTGCCAACTAGCAACTCCCAGCTGCCGCCATTTGGCGTTGGCGTCTCCAGATGCTGGCAAAAAATAACTATAAATAATTGCGCACTTAACAAATAAAGCTGTGGAGCTGTGACTATGGAAAATATGATGAGACAGTCAGAAGAAAAGATTAAAATGCATTTTTTTTCGTTGAATGCAGATACATTTGACGCGACAATGCGGGCGTTTAGTTTTAAAGATTATCATTATGAGTGGTTAGTTTTAATGAGCGAGTGGGCCTGGTTGAGGGGCGTATTTGGAATTTCGTGATTGATGCTCAACGTATTTGAAATGAATTTGCAATTAATCATGATCGGGGCTGGAGCTTCCATTTATTTAGACTACACAGTAATTGGAATGCAGATGCTTTGAGATTTATTATTTTCAAATTAGTGCTTAAAAAATATATTTTTTTTGTTTAAACTTGTTTTTTGGGTTGGCCTGAAACTTCTGTTTGTTGTTTAAAGAGAAACAATAAACTAATTCTAAATTTATCTATTTAGTGTTGCTTATACACAAGTAACTTATTAATAAATATGTACACTTCGTTGCACCCAGTAGATTTTAAATTATTATAATAATTTTAATTTTTTTCAAAGTAAGAACTCTTTTGTTTAAATTGTTGTAGATAAGCCTTAATTCTGAGCAGTACTTTGTTTTAAGTAAGTCTTAAACTTATGTTTCCCAAATATAACAATAAGTTCATTCTTAATAATAATAAATTCTTTTCTGTGAGTTCAATTTACTAAAAGTCTTTTAAAAAATTTATTTCTATCTTTTACATTGTAATCAAGTATAATTATTTTAGATAAATCCTAAGAACATGGCTCTTCTCCGTATAACTCCACTTGCCATGCCGGTGAGTCTACTAAACTTCCTGTGTTTGCACAGCACTTCAGCTTCTGCTACATCTCCGATTTAAAATCCATCCACATATCCAACCATATGCAACTGAAATGTCTGCCCCGCTGTCTGCTTGGACCACAAACAAACCAAAGCAAAGAAAGGCAGACCAATGCTAAAACCAAAACCAAAACCAAACCAAAGCGAACCCAACCCAATCAAAACACACGTACAGACAATTCCCGTCCATTAATTGAATCAAATCGAACGTTACGCATGCGTCATGGCGAAATGACAAAGGAAGCCGCCACCACCGCCATCACCGCCACCGCACCACCGGAACCACCGAAACCACTGGGAAAACCACTGGAGGAGTCGGTGGGAGAGGCTCACACATGCAGATGATGACGACAACGAAGATGCCGGCGATGCCGGCGATGGTGATTCTGCCCGCCTAGACAGCCCCTTCAAGTCCCCTCCGAATCAACCTCAAAAGCCTTGTGTACACAATATTGCTATAGCTATTACTTCATGTTATGTTATGTTATGTTATGTATTTGTACTGGGCAAAGTGGAAATCGCAGTTGGAGCGAAACTTCTGAAACTTCTGAAACTTCTGAATCTTCTGAAGATTTCCAGGGAGGAGGTTGAAGGAGGTTAGAGCAGGAGTGGCGACCAAATCAAACTGCCCAACCAGCGCGAGTAGTGGGTAAAGCCCACTTAATTGACGTTTAGTGGACACTCGAATGCAAATGCTACAACGGCTAAAAAGTTCCAAAGGGCACACTGAGAAAAGTAGAATATTGTTCATAATTTAACATACTAAACTCCTAGGTATTCTTTTTTGTACATAATAATAAAATATCAGGCAACCTAGATAAATCTTTATATAAAATAAGCTTTGTTTGATATTTAAGAAGTGAAATATATTTATTTATTTTTGTTTTCAAATTAGCTTGATAACACTTTATAACATTTTATTTTGACATTCGCAACTTGAAGATAAGTCAAAATATATACTTAATTTCGCAAATACCTTGGACTAGATTCAAAACCTACTACCTAGAAAATGTCTTACTTGAAGAATTCATTTCTCCTAAGAACTAAAATCTTGCATTTGGATCATCCAAAATAAATTAAGAATATATTCATTAGGATAAAACGATTGTTGAATATTAATTATTGAGTAAAAAAAACTTGCAACATAATGAAATCACTTTACCTCAAGTCATTTTTATATTATCATATACTTATAGTTTTATTACTTATATCACGATATAATCTTAGGAATATATTGTTTGCAAGTGCTGGGTTTTGGGTGATACCTCTTATTGCGAAATCTAATACTTTCTTTCAGTGCATCGATTGGCAGAAGCGAGTGTCAGCCAGTTGGAAGCTGCGTGGATACGGCGGGCGCGATTCTCATCAGTGCTATAAGTAGTTTTCCTTTTCGAACTCGAATGGTCTGTGACTCGGGCCACATTCTAATGCCCCCTCCCCCCCCTCATTGGCCGCCCAATGATGACGTTGATAATGAGCATGTTGCCCAGTTGCCATTCCTGCTCAGGATTTCTGAAGATGCGACTGCAGCAGAAGTAGCTAAGGCCAGACATCATTACAATATAATTGATGGGTTATAGTCGGCTAACGGTAAAGCCAAAATGTTTCCTTTTTCACTCATTCGAGTATTTTTTTGGAGGATGGGAGCTGTGGAAGCCAGTTTTTGGTTTGGAAATTATCATTGTTTCGCATGACAGCTGAGAAGTTGTGCGTATGGGCTTAAAGTATGAATATGGAAAATGGTTATAATGCCGCCAAATCGGGTGGGTAATGTGAGCGGTTGACATAGAAAACTACTTAGGATTGGGTGGCGAAGAGAGAACTGGAAGGATTTGGGTAAAAGCTTCATGGGACGCCGGCCAACGGGAGGCCAATAAAATAAATATTTATGGTTATACTTATCAAAAACTTAACCAGTTTTAAAACAGGTGGCAATTTAGGGGAAGTATTACATTGTTTCGCTGATAGATCTTTTTTTTATATTCTCACACCATATATTAAAACATCAGCGGAAATAATTTCTTCTACGTATTCAAAACCCATTCACTAATTCAACGATAATAAACAATATTTGACAGATATAAATTATTTAGCATCCTCTATTATACCTCTACTTATATAAATTATGCATTGATATAACACATAATAAAACTAAAAACCTCGATATTTGATAGTTGATAATTATTGTAAAAGTAAGAATTCACTGACATATCTAAAATGCTTTCTTATTGTTTCGTGTTTTTCAGGTTATATGAGTTAATATATCCATACTATTTTTGATTTCATAAGGTTCAGATCTCAGCTGCATATATCAATTCCCATGGCAAATCAATGTCGAAAATAATAACAAAAACTTTCGAGAACCTCCTCCTATATGCCAAATCAACCGATAAACTTTTTGCAGCATTCAAAGAAAAAACCCTATTCATTTCAATGTCATTTGGCGCTGGAGCAAAAAGCAAAAGGCCAAGAGCATTGAAAGTGTATCTTAAAAGCCGTATCAGTATATGTATCTGAGGCATATCGAATCCGAATCGAAGCGTTTAAGCAAAAACACCAGAAATTACAGCAAAACATTTGCGGTTACCGCATATTTTTCTTTTTTTGTGCGGTCTTAGCCATAATGCCGCCTAAACCGCAGCTGTGTCGGCAATTTTTTCCCTTTCTTGCCTTCAGATACGCTGCACGCACCACAATGGAGATGTGAATGAGGATGGGGATCTCGGCGGAGAAGCAAGCAGCGGAAAGGATCGACCAGGATGCGGAAGGGGCAAAGCGGAGGCCAGGAAAGTAAACTGCATTCGATTGGGTTGATGGCCATAAATGGTGCGTTAATTAAATGCTTTATTAACATAATGAAATGCAGCAAGGTTTGGCATAGGAGGCACAACCTGATCCCTTAAAGGTTGAATAAATTAAAATACATATTTTAAATATTTATCTTTGTGAATGAAAAGGTTTTTTTGTTATATATCCCTCAAAGTGTTTAGTTATTCGAATTTAAACAAACTTTTCTTTAGTTCTAACGAAAATGATGGGTAAAAGATTTTATTATAATATTCTTTTAACATTTCTTTAAACTAATTTATTACTAAATTAAAAACACTGAGTAAATCGATATGTTGTTAATAATATGAAGGCGTAAAATAATTTTAGTTGAATAGTATAATTATAAATTTCTGAAGTGGAGTTAAGATAAATAGCAAAACAAATTTATATAATTTTACTAATATAAAGGAGTAGACTTTATTTTAACTGAATAAATATTTCTAAAGAAATCAGGGGATAGATAACAATATTATATAAATGCCTGTTTTTATACAATTAAAAAAAAAATTATGTTATTAATATATATTTAACCCCATATAAAATTATCTTCAATACAATCAAATTGCTAATACAACCAACCATAAAAAGGGCTTATAATTTAAAGTAGCGCTCCTTGAAGTGCTTCTTGGCCAAAACCGATACTTTGGGCTAATCTTCAACGGTCATTTAGCCTTGGGTCGTTGGTTATTTCCTTTCTGCTCCGCTTTTCGAAGCAGGCCATGCAAAATTAGGACCGAAAAAGGATGCGAGGCGGAAGCTTGGCCAACTCTGTTGGCCAGATTGTTACCGTTGCCTTTTGGGCTTTGGGGCTCTATGCTCTGGAGCCGGCAACACTTGTTGGCCTGACCTGGAGCCTTTGTTTCGGGGGTCTCCTGAGTGCGTTTATCTTGCGGCTTCTTTTTTTTCGGGGGTCTCACATACTCCATACGCCATTGATCACGATCCATAATGAGCGATAACTGCAGTTGGGCTTTTTTTTTCGGCTGCGCGCTTCGCTTTTGTTAGGTCCTGAGATTGAGAGCGGTATTTTATTTTTGTGGCGCGCTTTTTTCTATGTTACGTATCTGGCGGATACATTAAATATCCGCATATCGTTGCCCATACACTGTAGCGGCATTTTTTGTTTGTCTCTTGGTAAATTAAACTGTTAACTTGCCATGTTTAGCTGCCATTGTTCGGGCTGACATTGTTTTTGGCCGCTGCTCCTTGGGCCGACCGCTCGTGGGTTACATATGTCTTTCGGGGGATCGAGTATCTGTATCTGTATCGCTATCTAATCGCTTTCTAATGGCCTCCGCCAGCCACGGCGATCTATGTTAGCTGTCAGTCGGGCTTGTTTGCCAAATAGATTTTTTCCCTCTTAAACATATTAATAAATTAGAAAATGTTTTTTCTCTTCGCTGCCGCTGCTACCCGCTACCACTGCTGCCGGATTTTTTCTAGCTGGCCTTTAAACTTTAATGCATGGAGAATTGCATGTCGATCGATCGACTCGGCCGCAGAATAGCCAACCTTCAAAATTAAGTTGTCTCGGTTATTTATGTTTAATTACTTGCTTCTGGCTTCAAAGTTTTTCTGCAAGTATCCGTAATTAATTACCGTCTGAAGTGTGATGAACTTTAAGCGGACTTCGATAGCGAACGGTGGTTTTAACGCCACGGATCGATTTAGATGTAAGCTGATTCTTCAACTCCCTGAACCATTCATCAATTAGTGATCACAGGGTAATCGTGAGAAAATCCGTAATTTTCGGCGAATTGAATGTTTTTTCTGCGGCTGAGGGAAAAACTCATGCATCTCTAATATACTCATCTGCATTTGGCTGGATTTTCGTCGAACTTCCTCCCCGCCAGTCGGAGAAAAATGACACCCAATATGTTAGGAGTCGTACATCAAGTATTTAGCAACTTTCTAACCATCTGCATAATAAATTGAATACATCAGAAACTATAAATAATTACCAACAACTGCAGGTCCCCAGACTGCAGCGAGTCGCTCACCAAAATGAAGAAATTTTGCCAGAATTTCGGGATTTGTGCGTGTGGCTAACCCGAAGATGAAGGCGAAGGCTAATGGCCCCCAAACGACCGCAACGACAGGCATTTACAAGTTGGCCAACTGTGCGCGACAAGTGCAGAAAAGTGGCAATAAAATCATCCAGGTACATCCTCTATACCCTTCATGATCCCAGTTTATCCGACAATTTGATTTGCTATCGAATACAAAAATTTTACATAATTTCAATACATTTTACAATGTAAGTATTGTTCCTTTATCGGCTATTATATTATTTTAATAAACAATATATTAAGTGTTTAATATATTTAGGTTTGCAAAAACAAAGTCGACAGCAAAAAAACTGTCAGTCCAATCTTTCACAACTTGTGGTATAACTTAGAGGAACTAGATTTATCAATAATATGTATGTTTCATAGTGTGACTAATAAAATTGACCAAATTACTTTGAAAAATAAAACTGTAGTCAATTGTTAAAGTCCTCGTAGAATTTGAAAAATGTAAGCTTATAACTATGGTTTAACCAGATTAATCTTTTTAAATAAATATGTAATGAGCTTATATTTCATTTCATGTGGGCAAACATCTGGAATCTTATTATACATTAAAGTGTCATTTCTTAACGAAAATTTCTTACTGCAACTGTAGGGCATCCCATGGATCAACTTTGAGCATTGCAAGTGTGTGCCACCAGCCAGGAGATGACCGCGACAACAGCAACTTTGGGGAGCGCAAGAGCAATATCAAGGCAACAGCAACAGGGGCCAACAGGCAATCGGCCAAACTGTCAGACATTGTGCGTTGTGTGCCAAAAGAGCAACCGCAAGAGCAACAGCAACAGCAACAGCCAGAGCCACAGCGAATGCAACATCAACAGCCACAGCAACTGCAACACAACAGCAACAGACAGCCAAGAGACAACGGACAAGCAACAGGCGCAAGTCAAGTGAATGGCCAATGACCACCAAATTGGCAGTAAAGCATACAAAAATAACTTCAAATGGTCAAAAGGTTAACAAAATCAAGCAGAGAACAAGAGGAGACAAGAGCCAGGATGCAAGGAGAAGCGTCTGCTGCAGCTGCACGCTCAACATGTTGCCAGCATTCCGTCAGGGGCAGCAACTGTTGCTGGTTGTTGGTTGCTAGTCGCCAGTTGCCGGTTGCCGGTGTGCCTGTTGCAGCAACGATGCCAAGCCAACAGCAACAGCAACAGCAGCAGCAACATAATGCCCCAGCCAGTGCGCAACGAAAAAATGATTAATGAGTTGCCTCATTACCTGGCGAAAATCAATGTCTTGCGCATATTCTGTGGGCCAAGAACCCGAAGCGAAGCCCAAACCTGTCACAGCCACTTTGCCATGTTGCTGCTTCGTCGGCGTCGTTGGTTGTCGCATAATAAATCGATCATAATTCTCAACCGAGACTCCAATAATATCGCATGTGTCGACGCTGATTTCGATGCCGCTGTTGATTCTGATCTGGGACCAGCGACAATCTGCTCCTGTCGCACACGACGACAAAGAAGCAACACAAGAGCAACAGCAGCAACATCAACACACCAGCAACATGTGAGTGATCCGAGACGATATTTGCCGCACTTGGGCTTTGACTTTGCCCCTTTTTTGATGCCTTTTTTGCTTTTAATTGCAGTCGCGCGCGCCTGTCTTGGCAACCCATCTGGCTGGCACTGCTGACTGATTTTATTTATTAAACTGTTGACATTCTGTTTTGCCGCCGCTGGCGCCTTTGATAGCCATCAGTCGATATCTGGCCGATATCGAACGAGAGGAGTGGCGCCGGCAACGGTTCCGATTTATGGCCACTTGCATTATTGATTAACTTCATCGCCGCGTTGTGACTTATTGGGGAAGATTCTCTCGCCCAAGGTCCAGATATTGCCGGGGATTATGGTCAGGTAAATAACCAACCTTTCGCCGGAGATTGAGTTACATTTTATCGCAGGTTCGATAAAGTGAAAGTGTGAAATCGTAAATGGAAAACTATTTAATCAATGATTACACAAACGCGGCCGAACAGATATGGATTATTACTATCATTACACAATATTATTTATTTAAAAACAGAGTGCCAAGCGGCAATTGCACAACAAACGTAAAAGGCCATTAAACCAATGCGATTGAACTCTTTATCGCTGCCTTATCTGCTTTGCGGCAACCATGTAAATAAGGTATAATCTATAAAACCGAACAGCAGTGCCAAATTGAACTTGAGAACTTGATGGAATGAGGTGGAAAATTCTACGATTTATGGCCGCTTTATCGGATTCCCAAGAGTGACTGGTTAAGGTTTACCTTTCCCACATAGAGCGCATATTTCCCGGTATCTATCTTTGACGATTTTCACACTATTTGATCTTGGGGGGATGGTAATAAACGAAAACCGAAATATTAAAGTCAACAGCACGGAGTGCCTTGTGGTTGCCATAGCTGTGGCTGTGGCTGTTGCTTTTGCTTTTGCGCTTAATATTGCTGTTGCTGTTGGTGTTGCATGTTGCTGTTGTCGGCAGCAACAGCAGCAGTGCAAACAAGTTGAATGGCATCCAGGGCAGATGAGCAGAGGGGAGGGCAAAAAGGAAGGGCCTGTGTACTGCCAACAGCAGTTTGATTGTTATTGCCAATGAATGAATGCACTTGCTCTGAGGATTTGTCTGCCAGACGACCAACTTATGAGTTTCCATCTACAACTCTGGCCAAAGAGCTCCCGCTCCAGCTTCATTGCCCCGAGGGTTGTGGCAACACATTTTGCGGTCTGCAGTTGCAGCTTCTGCTGATTCTGTTGCTGCTGCTTTTGCTGCTGCCATTGTTTCCACTGCCCCACCGCACCACTGCACCACCGCACCACCGCCCCACTGAATCTCCTTTTGAGCGGTGGTGGTGTTGCTGCTGCGTAAGCCTGCAGGGGGTGTTTATGCTGTTTGTTGTTTGCCGTTTCGCAACTGTGTGTTGGCAATGAATTGGCTGCAAACAACATTTCCGTTTTGGCCATTATATGGCGCCCACTCCACGAATGGGCGAGCATAATGCCCGGAGGAGATGGAGATAACTCCCCCATTGCCGCTGACATTTTCACACTCCTCCACGGTGTGGGTGGTGGAGCAGCTGTTGGCTGGCAAAAGGATTGCCCTGGCATTATCCTTGTTCATTTCCCTTATGCTTTTATTGTTGATGATTTATTGATGTCTCATTGTTGTTGGCACGGTGGGGTTTTTCCATCAACGTTTTTTTCGGTGGTTAGACGTAAATTAAAGGGGGTTAAGAGCCATCACTCTAAGGGGTCTGCCATCTAGCAATTTAAAAATCAAATAAACAAAGTATAATGGCACCATAGAAAAATCGCATAGTAAAATTAAAAATTTAAATGTTTGAATGTAACATTGATTTTCAAAATAAAAACTTATCAAAAAAAGTGTTCCGGAAAGTGTATATACTTTTAAAATATTGAACGAGTTTTTTTCTCCACACCAATGTCAAAACACTTTGCCATATAAATTTTGACTTTCAGACTTTTTTAAATTCATAAATAGTTAATGTTAATTTGATGGTACTCAAATTGCATATCTGTTTTTCAGAATTTCAACACCTTTGCCAGACAAAAGCACAGGGCATACGCTCCGCATGCTGCAACTGCTGCAGCAATTGTCCATTGTTTTGGGTATCCTGGTAACCGGCAACACATAACTACATAAATTAACGGACTTCGATGCTCGATACCAGGATGAGGAGGTAAAAAGGGGGATTCGGAGCAGAGCTGGAGGGATGGCGCAGTGTCGACAGCAGGAATCGCCACCAGTTCTTCAATTGATTTTCGAAACCACTTTGTTGGTGGGCCGAACTCTGGAACGGAACACTGCAGCAGTAACCGGACAACAGACAGCGGACATCGAACATTTGAAACAATGGGGCAGCAGCATAACAAGGGGTATTGTGTGCACATATTGAATGAATTGCCTCTGACTTTTATTTCAGTCTTTTTTTTGTTTTCTGGGACTGCAGGCTTCGGGTTGGCTTTGTCCTGGCCGAGGAATCGGTTCGATGGCGGGGAGAAAATGAAATCAAAGTCGTATCAATTGAAACCTGTTTCGATGTCGTTGTTAACACATGTTAACTGAGCGTGGCCAAATTGCCACAGCAAAAATACATAAAACATAACGAAAGAAAACAAGATCAAACGATTAAAGCATTATAAGCAGTTATCTATCCAAATATTTAATTACAAGATGAAGAACTGTAACTCTTTCATAAACATCTTGAGTATTACTACTTATTATGTTAAATCTACTCCTTTGCCAAATCCCCTTGGCCAAGATCTAATCAAGTCAGCTTGGTAACTTTCAAAAATAAAATGTCCAGTAGGCTCAGAATTTTCCGGCATTTTGCGTCTATCATTCCGTTCAACAACACCAGGCATATCAATCATATATTTCGTATATAAGCGAGCCATATTTAAACTTAAAAAAAACCTTTAAAATTCCGGTGGACATACTGGACAAACATGTCCAATCTGCAAGAAATACCGCTCGCCGAACCCGAAGGTCTAGTAGTGGCCAGCTCCGATGTGACCCCCACACCCAAGTCCAATTCGTTGAAGCGCTTCTTCAAGATCAGCAAGAAGCCGCTGATGCGGGACCAAGCGGAGGATGTGAGCGAGTCCTCCTCAACCGAGGACCCCAAGGAGCTGGGCAAGTCCAACACGATCAGTCGCTTCTTCACCCGCAAGAAGGGAGCCAGCAAGGGTAAGAGTTTTTTGGGGGAAATTGCTACAAAATATTAATTTTCCGATACTTATGGGATAAACAGTGTTGGGAAAGGTACTAGTTTTTTGGAACTAGGTAAGGTACAAGATATTTGTCAAGTACCTAGCACTGGCAGTTAAGTCTGGTGGTAGAAACATGTTAAAACAAAAATATTATACCTTGCATATGCTGGTGAATTGTCGTATTTTTAAGTTGCAGTGAAAATATGATAACATTTATTAGCATATTTTCGAAAAAAAAAATAATTTAGTGGTACCAATTTAAATTGTACCTAGGTAAGTAACTAGGTACACTTAAAACCCTTTAAATACAGTTTTCAACATTAAAATTGACAACTAGTTATTAAAGGGTACTTAAAATTACAAGTATTTTAAATAAAACAATTTAAACCTTTGTTCCCAGATGTTCCAGAACAAACTAGCTCGATAGCCGACCCCGAGGAGGGTGAGAAGCCACAGCCTAATGTTAAGCCCACGATTAAGACATCCATTTCGTCCTACTGGAAGATTCTGTTCAATCGCCAGAAGGGCCAGCGCCAAAATGCGGACTTCGTACCATCTAATAGTACTGGGAACGATCCCGAAGAAGTGCACGAGATGCAGCCGGTGCCCCAGGAGTCTGAGCACGAATTACAATCGGATGTCAAGGTAGAGCAGCCCGACATCGAAGAATACAGTACGGATCCGGAGCCACCACAGCCGGAGCCCAAGAAAAATGTGGCCAACAAGGCGTCCGGGGAGGAGATTCTCAGTGCATTGGAGGGCGGTCAGTTGCCCAGTGTCGAGGTCGAGGATGAAGAATCCGGACAGCCGGCAGCAGTTATTGTCAATCAATTCAACTAGGATATTTCCGGAAGGCATATAGTATTTCTGCCGACCTCTAGGCCAATGCTCACTACACAGTTCACTCCAGAAACATTTAAAGGATTCAAGATATTTCCCCCGCAATTAAACTACAACATATCATTACCGCTTTAAAACCACAAATTATAATTGCAAGTTTGCCTCACAATAAACACATGCACACTCAAAAATAAGCACTGTATTCTGATGACATATCATCCTGGTCAGCAAAGCCATTCGTTTTTGCCGGGGTCACAAAGTTCAGTTAAATCGGTTGTTAAAATATCTACACTGTGGTTTCGATTTTCCAAACGAGTTTCATGTTTTGAGTTGCAAACACAAGGGGTTAAAAGGTGCCGCATAAGCCAGACAAAATTCTGGTCAGCCCCTAAAATCGACGAGGTTTTCACTTTCGAGAGAAGCCCTACAGTAAGACACCCCCAAGAGTTGGCTAACTAAATTCCGTAATGAGTATTTAATTGTTGGAAGGTGTGGTTGAAAAGAATAAGGGGTTCTAAAAGATTTATTTATTTCTTGAATTACACTTGACATAAGCGTTGTAAATTGCATAGCTACCGTGATTTACTTTTTTGTTTTTATAATTATACAATTAATGTTAGGGTATGCGCACACAAATCTCTACACGAAATCGTAAAAAATCTCCAACTGATACCAGTTGCATATACAGAATAAACAGCTGTGGCATATTTACAAACATTGGGAACAATCTGCGCAAACTCCCGACGCGGCTAGAAATAGTAAATATTTACATCGGCTAGACCAAAACAAACACTTGTTGGAAAACGGCCGGTAAGTGCGGAAAATGTGAGATAAACACGCGATATGCGCATGTCCTACTTCGGAACAGCTGTTTCCCGGGGCTGCTGTCGAGGGTGGGTGGCAAAAGTGGGTCAAGCACCCACCCCACAATTTCAATTTCATCAAATTCCATCACATTTAAACCTAAAACTATTAAAAAACAAGTGAAATTTATTAACTAAATAAGTTTAAAGTGTAACCTACATAAAACCGCTTTCAAATGTCCTTTAAGGATAGCAATAAGGACAAAAATGTAAGCCAAGGGGGACTTGGGACATCCAACAGATGGCTGAATTCTTGCACAGATACACACCGTAAACTCAGTTTAGTTATAGAGATTTTTCTTCGTGGACGTAGCTGGCTGTTAAACCCGTAAAAAATTGCAAATCTATTGAAAAAACTAACCAATTTCGAGGTAAGTTTATCTAAAATATTATCCTTAGTTCCTAAGGCATCTGTGTTATATGAAAATTTCGTGTTATCTATGAAGTTACGTGTGCCATGAAGTTCTTTTGATAATAGCAGCTTCTTAAAGGGAACTGCGTTACGTAATCGTGGGTGTGGACTGTTAAATATTTTTAACAAACGTATATTTTACTTAAATATAGAATGCGAAGTCCCTCGGCAGCAGCTTCGGCAATGCGAAGGATTTGTCTGATATAATGACTGGCAGCTTTAAGGTGCAACTCATCAACATGGGCACTCGCGCTGCCGCCTGTAAGTTGTCCCCAGAAGTCTCAACTTTTCCGAGTGCTCAAAAGTGGCTTTTTTTCTGCTGTTTCTGCTTACAGTTCAGGCAAAACTGAGAGCCCTTCATGAATACCACGTACGTCTATTGCACAACGTCTTACCTGCGCCCTCTGGCGTCGATATTGCCAACAATATCAAATACTTCTCTCAAACTCTACTAAGTAAGTATAAATACCCGATATTTCTACCCAGAATAGATTTCAATTGCTAGCTTTTTAAAAATGTTTTTATTTTTAAGAACCTTTAAAAAATGTGTGAGCTAAAAACGCGAATCAATGTGATACAGGCATTGACGTCTCGCATCTTATAGTTCTTCTTTTAAACGCAGAGTTTTAGAGACTGAAGCCCCAATACTATAAAGATATGCCATTTTGAAATCGGATGTTTACAAAAAAAGTTATGGAATTAAAACTGAAGGTTTTTGGTACCTTTTTTAAAATGATTTTTTTCGGAATTTAATTAAGGAGTTATGTCGTAAAAACATCAACCCAAACTTTCAAAACAGAATTTAAATGCAATTATTAAGAGGATTAAGCAACAAGACTTTGAAGATATACAACTTTGAAATCAGATGCGTGAAATAAATGTTATGGATTTAGAACTGCAGGTTTTTAGTCACTTTTCTGCAAAGATAATTTTTTCGGATATTTAGAAATTACAAAACCATTTTTAAAGGCAGAGTTTTAGAGACTGAAGCCCCAATAAATTAAATTTATGCCATTTTGAAATCGGTTATTTGAAAGAATAGTTATAGAATTTAAACTGAAGGTTTTTGGTAATAATTCTTGTTCATCAAAAAATTTGATATATTAATTTAGAATTTATATTAGTTTTTTGTTAAGTACTCAAAATAATCCAACTCTTACATATTGAAAAAATTAGTCAAAGTCTTATCGTAAACAATTAATTAATTTTACAGCTGTCCTTAAGGATGTGCGCACCTCGCCGCACGAGCTCATCCGCGATCCTCTTGAAGATCCCACTCGCATGTCTGCCTATCCCAATCTCGAATATGGCAACCTCTACAATGCTCTTACTATGCTCATCGATGTGGCACCTTGCATCCAGTATGGACAAATCGGTGAGATTCCTTAATACTAACGTATTTTTATCATATATTAATTGATATATTGGTTTGCAGTTTTCGGAAAAGCCCTCTTGCAGTGCCTAAGCTGCATCTTACCCTTTCTCGACAAAGATCTTATAGATAATCTACCCTATCTGGTCAGCTCCACTATATCTGTTCTACCGCCAGCGTTGCACCAGGACATTGTCAATGCACTATGCTACTATATCTTACCTTTTACTATAAGTAAGTAGATGTTATTGTCTATACTTTTGCGCTAACCATTATTTTTTAACATCCAGCCCGTCGCAGCTCCGATGAGCAGGAATGCCAGGCCTGCCAGTCAGTATCCTCCGTCATCATGATGGTGCTGCAGTACTCCAACAATCCGGCGCACCACTGCCAGCTGCTGGAGTGCCTGATGACCCTCAAACACAATGTGGTCAAGGACATCCTTTGCGTGGTAGCCTACGGCACCGCTGTCTCCCGCACCTCGGCTGCCAAACTGCTCTTCTACTACTGGCCAGCCTTCAACGCCAATCTTTTTGATCGCAAAGTCCTGCTCTCCAAGCTAACTAGTGAGTTAAAGTCATATTTTTAATGAGTTCAAGATTAAACTATATGTTTTGACTCACAAACATCTAAAAATCATTATTCTAAGAAAACGGTCTGTTTTAATGAGCTTGTATTTCGTGATGCTAAAATATTACCTTCAACGATACATAAATGCCACATCTATTAAATACTTATTTCTTATAAAATTGAATTTTCCAGTGACTTAATACAATTTCAAAACAAATTATAAATCCATATAAAACTTCTGGTTTGTTATCTCTCAGTAAACTAAATTTTTTTAATGAGTAAGTTACTTACCAACTAATATGCCTCCAAGAGCCGCTACTTTTTAAATAAAATTTAAATAGGCACTTAAAAGAAAAGTTAGTTTGTAATGAATATGAAAAAAGTGTTAGATAAATAAAATTAAATTCAACTTATTAAAATTAAAATTAAATTTATTTAAATTCTTTTTATAAAAAAAAAACAACAGCTAAAGAAAACTTTTTTTTATAAAAGCTAACTGGATAACTGGATATACATTTAGTTTATCATTTTCTTTATTATACAAGTCCCAATAATATTTATGACTCACCCCATACAGATGACCTGGTGCCCTTCACCTGTCAGCGGGAGCATTGCCCGAATTCCGGGAACGCGGAGGCGGCCAAGGTGTGCTACGACCACAGCATCAGCATCGCCTACGCCCCCGACTGTCCGCCACCCCTGTACCTGTGCATCGAGTGTGCCAATGAGATCCACCGCGAGCACGGCAGCCTGGAGTTCGGCGACATCCTGCATCCGATGCAGCAGGTGTCGATGGTGTGCGAGAACAAGAACTGCCGCTCCAACGAGAAGTCGGCCTTCTCCATCTGCTTCTCCACGGAGTGCGCCAGCTTCAATGGCAACCACCCGATCCGGTACTGTAGCCAGTGCCACAGCAACAGGCACAACTCCCGGCGTGGTGGCGACCATGTAGTGCACCGCAGTCTGCAGCCCGCCTGGCAGATGGATCCCGAGATGCAGATGCACATGGTCGAGTCCGTGGTGAGCCTGCTGCGAGAGGCCAAGCCGCTGAACTTCGAGCCCGGCAAGGAGTCCTCGTCGTCCGAGTCCAAGAAAAACGGCTCCCCGCTCCCAGCCGACAACATTTCGCTGGAGGAGCGCCAGCGGCTGGGTCGCTACGGCATCTGGTTGCTGGTGGGCCGCTGCACGCCCACCGCGGACACGCCCGTCGAGGTGCTGGGCAGGATCCTGAGCATGCTCTTCCACTGGTTCCATGTCACCGCCTATTCCTACGATGGTAAATAATAATAAAAATAGTTTTATATTTCTTTTATACATTTTAAAAAATTGAAACAAACTATGTTTCCCTTCAGCCGCCGGACAAGTGGAGAGCACCATTGAGAAGCTTAAAGTGGAGCATGTCTGCGATTGGCTGAAGGAGATCTGCCGCATCCACTACAACGTCTTCATCTCCTGCCTGCTGCCTCATCCGCCCGAGTATGCCCGCGTTGGTGGCCACTGGGAGACGTTGGCCTCGCGAACCAGCCACTTGAAGGAGGGTCTGCAGAGGCTGATCTGCCTGGTGCCGTACGAGGTGATCACCTCCGAGATCTGGGACTATGTGATGCCGCACTGGATGGAGGCCATCACCAACGACGTGGCCGAGAAGGAGCTCAACGAGCTGAAGATTGTGCTCAGCAAGATCCTCGACCCGGAAATGTCGCCGCTGGGCTTCGATGCCAAGACCATGTACAACTTTGTGGCCATTCGGTTTGAGAAGACAACGGCCAAGGTGCAGCAGCAGGCTCTCCACTGGCTGCAGATCCTCACGAAACTGGAGATCCTCATTCCACTGGTGCAACTATTCGCCATGTTTGGCGACGGCGTTCGCATCATGAAGTATGGCATCCAGCACGAGCTGATGCGCGAGAAGGATGCCCAATCCCAATCGCTGGCCAAGGCACCCAAGACGCCGTGCAAGGAGAGCAAGGAGACCAAGGCGGACATGGCCAATCCTCCCAGGCGCAGTTCAATCTGTGAATATATATATTTTCCAGGGATTTTGTAAAGTAGTTTAACTTATATTTATTAATGTTCGACAGCTCCTGTGGTCGAGGATGACTCTGGCAATACGTCAGCCATCTCAGATGATGAGGCACCCACCAATCGTCACACGGAGTTCTCCACGGATGCCGAGCACAACCTCACCTGTTGCATCCTCATGCTGGACATCCTGTTGAAGCAAATGGAGCTGCAGGATGTGGAGCAGCACATGGGCATCCACACGAGCGTTTGCGAAAATGTCTCCAGACTGATCAAGTGCATGGTCACCGCTGCCCGAGTGGGTCTCAGCAGTCATGTCTGCGCCTTAAAGGTCGGTAGATAATAAGGTTGATTTTTTTAAATTAATAGTCCAATTGAATATGTTATCAGGTGGCAGAGTGCGCCTATTGCGAGGCTTCGATCATGTGGCATCAGCTGGCCACCAAGTTGGTTCAGTTTATGGCCCCCCTGAACCCTGTTCGTCCACCAGATGTGCGTCACCCTCTTCACTTGAAGCCTTTCCTGCTAATAGATAAAATTCCAGATTCCCATAGAGGACATCATTGAAGAGGAGAAGTCCTCGCGAAAGTCTCCACCCGAATCCGACAAGGAAAAGACCCGTGATCGAGATGTTTCCCTATCGATGGCTCCATTACCCATTCCCCTGGGTCCCTTAGGAGGATTTGCAGGTACGCCTTAGACTTTCCAGCCAGTTTTAATTTTATTTCAAGACCCCTTTGACACACCCCGGTTGTAACATAAGCCGTCTATAAAGACCCAACCCCAGTTTCTTCCCTAAGAACCACCCAAAAACCCACCCATCTATAAATAAACTAACCACCGTAACAGTAAAGCAGTGAAACGTCACCAAAAAGTAGCTAATTGTAGACAGTACTTGAGCCTGGACCATATAAAATATTTAACATTTTGCGGGCGAATGGTATGGAATGGCGACTCGCCCGTCGAGCGTCCCTATAAACAAACCTACTTTAGCCTAAAAACCCACGTTAAAACGCAAAACCGAACTTTGTTACAACCTACAAACCTAGAAACCTGCACTGCTATGCCTTGTAAACTACTTACTTGACCCAACTAAACAATCCCCCAGACTAAATCAAACAATCTCAGAAGTATAAATTAACTACCATCTAAACGATCATTCGTGAATAACATACCGTCATCCCGATCACCTGTACTTATCTTTTTCAACCATAACTATTTGTCTATCTTGCTATCTCTCTCTACATAAATATGTATATCTGTTTCTCTCTCTCTATCTCTAACAAATTCTACTGCGCGTCTGCCTGTACAAAAAATAACATAACTAACGCTGTCTCTCTCTCTCTCGCTCGATCGCACCCTATTCCGCGTGTACGAAACCGTCTGTCTCTCTCTCACACTCGAAAACTTCTCGTCTATGCCCAAAAATATCTACAAACTTATATCGACTCATGAAAAACTGAAAAACTAATAACAAACTAAATTTAAAATCTATCAATCATTATTAGATATCTTTAAGCTAGATCAATTCTTTTCAGACGATGGAAAAATTATTATAATGGCAGGTGATGCACCACAAGAAAATTTTTCATTCGTTACAAAAAAAAAATAAAAAACACAAATTACAAATTAACATTACATTATAAAGCATTTGTTGAAACATTTCGTTACTCAACTCAAACAACCAAATTCTTTTATTAACCACACGACACGAACAACAGAAAAAGACAACAATAGTTTCGCTCGATCACTCCAAGAATCTTTGTCTCCACAAACACACTCCATACACCACTCTCTATCTCTGTTTAGCGTTACTAGAACATATGATTTAGCATTACCAAGCTTTTATATCTAGATGACCTCTGTAGATTGACCGCCCCTAGTGAGTTCAGTTCCGTTTTGCTAGAGATCGATTTTCTTTCGGTTCGGTTATAAACTATAACTTATAGTCCATCCCCAGACACCGAACTACGAATTTAGTATTACACAATAAGCACCGAAACCACCACACTCTTATTTATCGATCAGATCGAGTCTTATTTCTAGTTTAATTCCTTCCATTGGAAAACCGGATACTCCAAAGTTTGAAACGCGTAGTACCCGATTGGCAGTAATGTAATCCACTTGTTCAAAATCCTGCATGAGATACTTTCAGTGAAATTACTGTTTTCTACCTATCCGTAAGACAATCATAGGATTTCTATATGTATGCATGATTGATTTGTGAATGCCAATCAGTTGTATGTTGACCACTAAGCGAACTTCATTTTTAGCTGGACTCGCCTCGTCCTTTGTCCAGATCCGATACTAATCCCATTGTATAATTCTCTTTGAAAAGGTCCTGTGCCAGTGGCTGTGCCCCAACCAGAACCACACTCTGTGGGCGGAGTGCTCGTCCACATGCCCCACGTTTGTTCCGTATGTATTTCGATCATAAGCAATTTGACCCGTATACATTATGTTCTTTAGTTGTCACTCTTTTATTGACGACCATACTCGAATTTTGAAGTTCTTTACACAAAACAAAAATAATAAGACAAAATAAAAAGAAAAAAATGATATTATCAAATATTATGCGTTTACTGTAGGTATATTGAAACACCCCATATATACATATATATATATTTATATAATTGCTTTAATATTCAATTAAATTAATTACAGCAACAAAGCAATACTAAGTTGAAGTGAGCATTCGAGTTGTTTCATTTAATCCACATATAATCAATATTTGTTTTATTTTGATTTCCTTAACACAAATTCCAATTCAATGTTTTATTTTCGAAAATTGAAATCGATAATTGTCCAACGATTATACAAACGTTTTCATTTCTTCATATATTTTTTATAGAATAACGAAAATGGGCATTCAGTTGATAGTAATGAATTGAGAAAAGTTCACGCCACAGACGAGGTACTTTGTGCATTCTTAAAAAAAACCAAACAAAAGACAAACAATTCAACCAACAAAAGCTATACAACTTTGTTTTGAATTTTAGTTGTATCATTTGCCCTAATTATAAAACCCTCCTACGATTCGATAATTGTATAATTCATTTTTCAATATCTATTGTTTTTTTATGTCCAGTGAACAAATCGTACTCTCCATGTTAAGTGTAAATAAATGTACAGAGTGTTTTTCCTGTTATGGGTTAAGTTTTATTTTATTTGAATAAGTATCCATTTGTTATTCGGACTTTCTTTATAAATACTGCAGTCTTAGACAAATTTTCTTAGCATTATAAAATTAGTTTTTTAATTAGCCCTAGAGACATTATAGATGACAACTAGGTCCACGCAAAGATTAAATTAGCCATAAATGTTTTTATTTAAATTCAAAATGTTTTAGTTTTGTTTTATTGTGCAGCTGACACTTAAGGATTAGGCTGATAGAAACCATTTCTGGAAAAGAGTTTCCTTTTAGAGAAAATATACTGGAATAGTTTTTTTTAAATTAACAATTTAATAGCTTTTCCATCCGAATAATAGATTCTTTTCAAATCTTTTTTATTACTAGTTTTTTTAATCATTTTATTCAACTACTGTGACTCAAAGTATCTTGTATGTGTGTGAAAATAAATTAAAAATTATCGTAAATCGAACCAAAATTCGAGAAAACGAGTTTTATAAATGTACATTTTATTTAAGTCAATCTCGATTTTTACTTATCTAATTAAACATGTAAATATTGCGTTCAATGCTAATTTTATTCCCATAACAGATAATTCTTTTAATTTATGGTTCATTGTTAAAGAGCATGTTCAATGTACAGCACTGTCTCAGTTAAATGCCTCGCCCCACCACCATTTAATTAACTAATAAATAAGTATAATATTATAATCACAGCAATGCACAGAAAATGTAACAAATTTATGCAATTTTACGTGTGTTATGTACCGTTTTTGATGTAAATTACTTTGTTACCCAAACGAATCTTGACGCGGATATGTGGGTGTAAACGAAATGTCAAAGCTCCCCGAACATTGCATTTGTCTACATGTGTTATCCAAGGAATGTAACATAATACCGTACACACCATGTAAACCACGTGTATATACGATGTAAACCTGTGCGAATCCGCGGCACTATCTCGCACTACATCGCTAATCCCGCTCCCCTTGTCTCATGCAGATCATGACGGCGACGGTAGAAACAGTTTCAGAGCAGCTCGACCTGGCCTCCATCCTGCCCACAGACCGGGCCATAGCCCGCTCTATCACCCTGTCCGATGCGGACGTCGGCAGCGCCAATGTCAGCGTGACCAAGGCCTCGGTCATGGGTGAGAACGGTGCCAATGGCGGGGCGGCCTGTGGCGGCGGCGAGAACGGCAGCGGTTCCGAGGAGGACGAGGAGGAGGAGGACAGCGACGACTTCTGGCACACATCCGTGGGCAAGTTCAAGTTTACCCTGGACACGCTGCCCCAGCCACTGCAGTACATCCATCAGCTGTTAACGGTAGGAGATGGTATCAGAGTATTTCCTTAACTTGCTTGTTAGCATTTGCCACATTAACTAAGAAGAAAATGGTTTTCTTTTTATTTTTTTTTTTTAGATTTTGTATTTTTAAAAATATAAATTCAAATCCCTTTAAACACCTGACATCATGTTAATTAATTTAAACGATATTTATTCCGCCAGGATATTTTTAAATCGCCTTTTAAATAATAATAATAATTTTATTAATGTTATAGAATTATTGGATGCGAAAAGAACCAACAAATAAAATGAATTGTCATTGTCGCTTTTAGTTAAAGTATCTATTCAATTGATAATAACTAAAAAACTGACAGACAAATAAAATTGGTACTTAAATCATAGTAAGGTAATTTTGCATCACTGGCAAAATAGATCCAACAATAGGAATACTATTAAGCTCTTTTCCATCTCTTCTGCAAATGCTCTCTGCATATAAATTACAAATTTTGTATCTTGTAAAAAATTAAAAAAATGATCCTGTTTAAGGTCTTAAACGCTTGCAATTACAGAATGATCGCAAGATACTTATCATGTTTTTGTAAAGTTTCCCCAGATTTTATACAATTTTTTGAGTGTTTTGCCAAACTAAGATTATTATTCACAATCCCCTCTTGTTTTCCCAAAGGAAATACCCACCATCAAGAAGCCGGAGATACTCTACTATGTTCTGCAGTGCCTCAACACAATGGCGCTCCATGGCGATGCCCTGGCCAAGGCGGCAAGGGAGCAGCGTGGCTTCTTCATCTGGTGCCAGGAGAACCTGCTGATCAAGAAGTAAGTTGGGATTAAAGAACAAGATTCCTTAAAAAAAAAAAAAAAAAAAAAACTGATACAACCGTTTTTAGCCTGTGGGAGCTATGCAACGCGGAGCACTCTCACATCTGCCAGGTGGGCGTGCCACTGCTGCTGCACTGCATCACGCTGCCACTCGGATCGGACGTGTTCTGGCGCGTGGTGCAGGAGGCTTTCCACGACGCCGACTGGCGCGTCCGCTTCACGGCAGTGGAGCGAGTCACCGTGATTACCCGCTTCATGGATTCGACCCCCCTGCGCTCCGAGGTGGGTCTGCAAACGGCGCTGGCCACCGCCTTCTGCCATTTGATCGCCAGCATGGACGACATCAATGTGTACGTGGCGCAGCGGGCGACCCTCTACATTGGGACCATCCATGACACGGCAATTCGGTCGCTGCTCTTCTGCCTGGAGTCGCAGTTCGATCTGTTCATCGTGGACCGGCCGGTTGTGCTGCAGTCGGTCTACCAGCTGCACAACTCCCTCTCCGACCGCAAGATGCTGGGCTGGGAGTTCTTCCTAAACCGCTTCGACACGCTCTTCGTGGAGGCGCAGATCAATCTGGAGAAGTGCGGCGACATCTCGTACCTGCGCGACCTGAGGAACTCGGACAACGGCAGCGAAGCCCTCTCGGCCAAGATCCAGAAGGCCAGGGAGGCCCTCAGCCAGTCGGACACCAGTGGCAGCATGGCCAAGACGCTGAGCGCCTCCTTCGGCACCAAGTGGCCCTACAAGCGAACCATGTCCGCTCCAGCCAGCATGGCTCCTCGACAGGACAGCAAGTTCGGTGAGTGCGCAAAGCTGGTGTTTAGCTTCCACCATTGCCTTTGCAATCTGATACAAAAATATACATCTGACTATTGAATTGAAAATTTTACAATTAATGTTAAGTCATTATAACATGTATATAAAATTGCACGTTTTCAAATTTTTAGTATTTTAATTATTGTGCAAAAAATAAGGTTTAATATAGTTGCTAATTAGCCCTTATATTATTTATGTTAGATATGATTTTCATTTTCAGTTGTAAACATTAATTCCAAATATAGTATTATAATATGAAAAAAGTTTTGATATTTTCATATTTGAATAACTAAAACCGCAATGGATGAAAGCGAGACATATTTAAATTGAGTACAAAATAGTTGAATTTTTTTACTGAACAACTTAGTCTTAAATTAAATATTTTCATAAACATTTTCAGTTATTGAAATGAATTCTGAAAATAATGGCATGAACAATTTAAAAAACTTTAATTGTTTTCATATTTAAACTAACTAAAGTCGCAATGGATGAAAATCAAAGCGAGAAATATTTAAGCTGAGAACCAAATTGTTTTTATTTACTGTTTTTTAACAGTGTACAATAATATAAACAAAAGCCTATTTTTAAAGCTAAATCAAAAACAAAATTGAACAAAAATTTACAGTAATTGGAATAACCATACTTCACTTAGACATGTTTTAAGTCCACATGCTTTATAAAACATTGTTTATGCTTGTAAGTTAATTACTCATACGCAACGTAAGCCTTCAATTGTTCTTGGATATTCAATCCTTCCAGTCCTCAACAGTTTTGTTATTCAGGCCATGGTTTAAGGTTCATTTTTATTAAACAGTAACATAAGAAAAACGGAGTTCATTTTGTTTAGAAATCTACCTACATTGTTGATATAAATATGACAAAATTACTCATACGCAACGTTGGTTATCTTAATATTTTTTGTATTTTTAGGACAAAGATATAATATGAAGAAAGTCTTTTTTTCTCTTTTCAAGGGATTCTTCTAATAGTATTTTAATTTTTCTCTCCCCTTGCAGTTCCCGAGAAGGAGAAGATCTACAGCCGCCAAGTCTCGGCGCCAATTCTCAAGCGGAAGACCTCGCGCTTCGGACTGGGTCAGTTCCTGGGCAGTAGTAGTGGGGGGGCTTCTGGCAGCAGCCAGTCGGTGAATCCAGCAGCAGCGGCAGCGGGCTCCTCGCGACCCAAACCGCCGCCCTGTCCCATCCACCAGCCAGGGCACACGGCCTTTCCCTATCACACCCCACACCACCACCATCCACATGCCCACCACCCTCATCCTCATCCTCACGCCCATCCACACCATCATCCGCATCATCATGTCGGTAGTAGTGCACACGTAGCCAGCAACGCCAGCACATCCGCCGGTCTGGTCTCGACGCACAGCCAGAGCCACCAATACCTGGTGCACTGTGTGCCCGTGCCGCCCGGTCACCACAGTCCGATGCCCACGCTGCAGGAGGCGGAGACGTTGCTGCGCTCGCAGGCGGCCGCCGATGCCGCCGCAGCGAGTGGATCGGGAACCGGATCACAGGAAGTGGCGGCCGCCGGAATGGGAGTAGCGGCTGGCAGCACGGGCAATCCGAATCCGAATCCGAATCCCCATCACTCCTTCCACTCCCACTTCCAAAAGCATCCGTCGGCACCCAATCTGCTGCCCCCGCAGCCGGCCATCGTGCCGGCCCCCAGTCCCAGCCCCTCGACTCTGGCCTTCCCCCTGCACTGCACCTGCGATGCCGCACCCCATCCGCATACCCAGCCCACTGGTGCGGCGGCCACCGGCAGCGCGGCGAACCCAGGTAGGTGCTAGAGCACGTGTGTTCGTTCTGTGAACTGTGATTTGTAATCTGTGATCTGTGATCCATCCCCCTCCCCTCGGTGGTGTCTGATGATCGGTGTTCTAGCAAAATGCCTACACCACTCACAAGGAATTAATGTAAAAACACATTTTTTAAAATTAGTTTTAATATAAGTTTTAGTTCGCACAATACACTTGCCATCGAAGTCTTAACAGGTTTAAAATCCCTTAGAAAGGTTTCTAAAAGTATGCTAAGACGACGTTTCATTTATTACAGCATTAATTAAGTCCCTTTTTTAAGTAATTTAAGATAGCTTAATATTACTAATTTAAATCGACAATATTCTCCAGAGATAAAAATGGGAATTTCCAGGGGAGATGAACCACCTGTTTCAGAAAACGACACTTAAAACTTTGGCAGAGTACCATTTTGTTTCAACAATTTACATATTTTAGCCGTCGGTAGCTTTTATTTACTTGGAATAGAATGTTCTTTAACTATTTTAAACATATAATAAGGATTAGTTTCCTAATATAGATGCTTAACTAGCCAGAATTTGTAAAATTGGTTTAAATTCCAGATTCGGCAACATAAATTGCACTTGTCGGTTTAAATTTTTAAGCCAGTGTTATTAAAGATTTTAATGGCCGAATACCTTAACCTTCTCGAGAGATTTGTAAATATTTGTTGTTAGAACTTCGGTGAAATTGCTAAAATTTTTTATTTTTTACCTTATTTAGAATAAGTTTCCAAGTGAGTGGTGTATCCAATTTTCGGTGTTGCTTTGGCTTGGTCAGTGTCTAAACACCATTCGCATTATCATTCAGATCAACCAAGACCGGAGAACTTTTTGTTTTTAAAAGTACAGAAAATAACTATTTAATTGGTACAATTTGCATTAAGTTATTTATTTTATAATAATAATAAATATATTTTTTTAAATAAATAAATAAGTTTGTTTATAGGTTGTACAATTAAGTAGTTTTTTATTATTTTTGAACTAATTTATTAATGCATGACTTTAAGGCACAAATTTATTTAGAAAAACACCACCTTAAATATGCATGCATGCTCCAGCATCCCCATCTACTCGTACCATCAGTCCATCTATCTAACTGCATCTCACCGTTTTATATAAATGTTATATCTGTATTATCCAGCTGAGATATCTAGTTGTGTGTGTGCAACTCTGCTTTTCATTACAAATGTCATTTTAAGTGTGTTCCCCTTCGAACTGGTATGTATGCTCAACATTTCTATTGCGGACCACTCTACAAATGAAGACTCGATTTCTATAACCTTCTATCCCTCTTTATGTCTTTTTGTATAACCCTCGACAAATTTAAATTGAACTTTCATTGGCTTTTACTCAACAGAGACATTTCTGTATATTATACAAGATTAATACAAAACTTTTAAATCTACATAAATGAAAATGAATCTAATTGTGAAATTGGCATGTGGCTGTGACCCAAAAAAGAAAACAAAAATCTTAAAGATATTGGTGTTTTTTCCCCGTTCCCCTCCAAGCAGATGTCTTTAGTTTAAATAGATTCTCGATTATTAAATATTTGTATCCTTTGGATTGATAGATGGCCACATTCACTCTTTGGGAGGTTTGAACGATGACAACCTCATTGGCCTGCTCTCGCGGATTACCGAACTGGAGGAGTCCGATCGGGAGACCATTCATCTGTTAGTCTTCATGCTGATGCAGTTCATGTCACGAACTGATCAGGCCTATCCGTCTGAGGAGAAACCAATGACCAAGACCCAGAATATTGTGCTGAAGCACCTTTTCCTACTGCTCGGTCACAACCAGATCGACAAGACCTTCCACACTACTCCGGAATCGTTGAGGTAATTGCTTAGTTTTTTTACATTTTTCGTATTAAATTTTCCATATTTCCATATTTTCCGTAGGGTTTCGGCCGTGTTCAATGCCTTTTTGGCTAACCTGCCACAGGTGTTGGACCAGAACCACTTGATTGGTGGCCTCGTGTTGCCCTCGGTCATGCAAATCATTCTCTATGCCCCGAATCCGACGAGCACCTCGGGCGAATCCTACCAGAACATAGTCTTCAACTATTCCCTGTGGCACCTGGAGCAGTATCCGCGTCGCAACTGGCTCTTCACCTTGCTGGTGGTGCTCTACAAGTACTGGTACACCCAGCCGCCACTGAGTGGATATGTGATCGCGGGCATCCGCTTGATCATGAACAGCCTGCGTGGCCACTTCCATCAGTGCCGACGCATTCCGACGACCACCATTTTGGACATCCAGGGCGTGGGTGGCGCAGCCCGATCCCGCGATGTCAGCCAGCCCTCGCTGGGCACCGATCCGGACGACAAGGAAGCCAGTCCGCCGGCCAGCCCAATGTTTCCCTCCGAGGGCACCAGTGCCGCCTCCAAGAGTAAGGGCCAGAATGTGGCCTTCACCCCGAAGTTGCAGCATGCGTTCAGGAAGTACAACGATTCCAGCTTGGATGCGGATGAGACGGAGTCCGAACTGGTGGCCATTCCGGAGAGCGATCTCTCGGACAGCACTTTACACGGCAGCAGTGCTCCGGTATGTTAAAAGTTTTTTAATCCCGTATTATAACTGTAGATATTATGATATTTACTAGATTTATATTTTGTTAAAAAGAAGCGTAGTGAATCCAAATATTTTGTATTTAATTTAAATATTTCCTCTTTGATATTCACTCATTGCGGTTTTTAGTTATTTTAAATATATTTTTGGCTATATTCGGATTTGATTTAAATATCTGAAAATTTTAATAATATGCATTTAAATCAAATTGGAACTATTTTAAATCTTATATTTTCCACACTAATATAAATATGCAATATAAAATCATGTAATTTAATATGCATTGTATTTAATATTATGATTTCATATGTTTTTTTAATATTTAATATACAATTTTAAATTCAATAGTCAGATATTTAGATATATATCATATATATTATATATACTATTCCATTTTGTACAAGTTAGGTACTTCACGTAAACTGTTTTTAAATTTTTGTAAGAACTTAAACTTTAATATTTGTAAGAAAATCTTTTTTTAAATACGAAGAAATAGGTGTTGAACTTTTTATATTGTTTTGATATAACTGTGCAGATTGTTCAAGAATTGAACAGCTGAGCTTACTTTTCGGATTGAGAAAGCTATTTAATATAGTTATTAACATTTTAAAATATATCTGTGGCAGGGATCCTTTGATGATACCATTCACTTTGAGGACGTAATGCCCCGCAATCGTCGAACCCTTGAATACACCGAAGAGGTATATCCAAGTAATACAACATGTTTTTCTAAATATAAAATAAAACACCTCCCATAGAAATCTACAAAATCGCACAAGTCGATGATCACCACCAAGGTTGGTGATACTTACACCACCAAGATCAAGGCCACCACCACCAGTGAGACGCTGGTGACCACCCACACGAGGCACAGCCTGCAGGAGGGCGTCCGCATGATTGTCACCCCGCTGGTTGGTGCGGAGACCACGGAGACGGCCATTGTCAGTCCTCCGGTGGACGTGCATCGGGCGGTGACGGTGCGCAACAAGTCGCTGGAGAACGCAGCCGCTTCCACTTCGAAGATGTTTGCCGCCATTGCCACGAATCACCTAAAAGCACTGGGTGCCCTGCAAGACTTTCCCGCAGCGGTGGAACGGAAAGGTGGCTCCAGCAGCGGAAGCGGCAGTCGATCGGCCAACGGCAATGGCGGAAGTGGAGCAAGTGGAGGAAGTGCTCCAGCCGCTGTCCAGGCATCATCCTCTGCGGCTGCCGGCAAACCCATTGGACGCCACAAGACGATTGTGGAGTGCAGTGCCGGCAACTCGAGCTCTTCGGCGGACGACACGCGTCAGAAGAAGGCCCAAAGCAAGGCACTCAAGCGCACGGATAAAAACTACGGCTCGCCGGAGTCGCCGCTCTCCAAGATGAGCGTGATGCCGAATCCCCGGGACGAGGTGGACGAGGGCATGCAGAGCCTGCCGCCGCCCAAGAGCATTGCCGCCCTTGAGATACCCACTCCGGAGCGGCTGCTGCCCATTGGCACCCAGGACACGGTGGCCACGCTGGTGGAGCGCGTGCGGGATGGCCTCAATCTGCCGGACATCAGTCACCTCAAGCAGGACAGCCTGGATGTGTCCGAGAGCACCAAGGACGATGTGACGCCCAGCAGCAGGACCAACTCACCCCGTCGCCTCATCAAGCAGGTGGCCCTGGAGTCTCCCCCGAATCCCAATGCCCAGCTTCCAGCGCAGCCCGCGGCAGATCTGCACACCTCCATCCTCAAGAATGTCCAGCAGGAGCTGAAGCAAAGTGCCGGAGCCTCCGGCGCCGGTGGCTTAACCTCCAGCAACAGTATCAAGCGTCCGCGCCAGAAACTGGCCCCATTCAATGTGGATAGCAATGCCATTCCGGACATCCGATCTCGGTTCGCGGGATCCTGGCCACCGCCTCCCTTCCAGCCCGTGGATCCCGAGCCTGACGATGACGATGAGGTTGGGGCTGAGGCCTCCAATGGACATGGCACTCAGTCCACCACTCATGCTCCTCGTGGGGTAAGTTCAAAAAGTTGGTGAATCCATTAGGCATTTTAATACCCTTGAAGAGGGTATTATGATGTCAGTCAACAGTTTGCAACGTAGTAGTGGAGACATTTCTTCCCCTAAAGGTTTATATATTCTTGATCAGCAGTACATATATTCATGATCTTGCCATGTCCGTCTGAATAATTCAACTATTCTTTTAGTTTTAAAGCTATCAGAATAAAAGCTTATAAAATTCCTCTGTGTATATAAGTCGGAACAAATCAGACGACTATATCATTGAAGCAAAAATAGTTTTTAATTTATAAGAATAAACTTCAGGATATATAGTGGCCATAAACTTAGTCTATGAGTAAAATTTGTTACTAGCTGTGTCCTTTTTTTAGAATTTTTCGTTATTAATTAAAAAAAATGTTTTCTTTAAATAAATAATCAATCATTTTATCGTAGGAAAATTATTTTAAAGGCTGTTGAAGTTCTGAATGGTGTTTGGTTGAAATAAGCTGTAAGACAATGGCTTACCATTTCAGGGGTACGAGTTTAATTTGATTAAAATTCAACCGAAAACCTATGTATGTAGCTTCATTATTATTATATATATTTATAAAAATCAACATAAAATAGTTTTAGGTTCAAGGGTGTATTAACTTCGGTTTACCAAAACTAGCTTCCTTTCTTGTTTGTTTTAAAGTTAGTAATGTTGTCTATAACTTTATACAAATTTAAAATAACAACTAAATACCTATACTTTTGAAATAATATTTGTATTATTATTTTGTATTGTTTATTTTTATTCTTACCTGGTCAACATTTTAATATTTTAAATCTTTGAAACTGCAGAGTTCCCGTCGAGTGGGCGATTACACCATTGTGGAGCGCTGTTCCGACTGCGGTGCCCACATTGAGGAATACACGGACGAGGAAATTGGCATCTTCATAGTGATCCTAGGCACCTTTATACACCGTGAACCCGCAATGGCAGCACCGTTTCTGCCCGAGATTCTCACCATGACATCGCGGTAAGTGGGTTTATTGAAAATGACCAGACTCCAGGCTAAGATTCACTCCATTTCAGCATCTGTTTGAGCAGCACCCATGCCTGGCAGGGCGAGAATGGTCCTCCATTGGCCTGTAGTGCCCAGGCGGTGGCCCTTCAGTTCTTCCGCTGTGTGCTCCACCAGTTGGCCCCCAATGGAATCTTCCTGCAAGTGTTCCAGACCCAAATGAAAAGTTAGTAATGATTGTTTTCCCTAAATAAAAAATGTATTTTAATCAAACCCGCTTTGTCCACGCAGTGAAAATCCGGCACAACCACTTCCGGAGCATCGCTAAGGCTTTGCAAGATTTCCAGGATCTGAATGCCACCAGTCCCATTTACATGGTCTGCGATTCGCTGACCTCCAAGAAGGCCCTGCCCGTCGATCAGCTGCCCGTGATCTTCCGCAACATGGCCGAGTATTTGAATCTCCAGTGCGTTCCCGCGGAGGCGGGAGTGGGCCTGGCCGTCTGGTCACAGGCAATGCAGGCCATGGAGTCGCTCCTCCGCCAGGTGATCGTCATCATGCCCAGTCTGACCAATGCCGAGTACATGCTGGACATCATAGCGGCCACTTTGCGGCTCAATTGTGTGCCAAAGACACTGCTCGATCCGTACTCCAAGATCATGGCCTATTGTGTGCAGCACACGAATCTGGAGTACCAAACGCTCTACGAGCTGTGCACCCTGAACATTCGCTCCTTCAACAAGGATCGGGACAAGAACCTACTTTGCCGCCAGATGATCTTCGAGTTCGTCCAGGCCCTCAAGTTTAAGACGAACATTCCCGACCACAATCTACTCACGATTATCGGCTTTGTGCTGCTCGATGCTGGGGGAACTTTGCCTCCGGGAGCTGCTCCTGGCCTGCCCGATGCGGCGCCCATGATGACCACCAATTCGGCGGATTGCTTGAGGCAGTACATCAACGATGTTATTGACTTTCTGGCCGATTTTCACACACTCAGCAAGATCAAGGTAGGAAAGCAGTCAATGCATCTGTCTTTTAATAACAAAATTGTCTTGTTAGAACTTCAAGAACGGCCAGACGAGCAATGGTCTTGGTGAGGATACCTTGGGCGGAGTCCTCAAAGGAGCAGTGGCCCAATACCTGGCCCTGGAGATGTCTCGTGGCAATTCAAGGGACAACAAGGCCGTTTCCCGCTACCTGCCCTGGCTAAACAATGCTCCATCTTCGCTTCAGCAAGGGTAAGTACAAGATTGGAATTAATACATATCAAAATACAACAAAAAAATAAAATACCCACTCAGACCCAAGGAGTTCACCGAGTGCGTGGGCCACATGCGCCTGCTGTCTTGGCTGCTGCTCGGCTCCCTCACTCACATGGCTCTGATGCAGCGCCGCCAGGAGACGCACAGCATTCCGACACCTCTGCCGCCGCAGCCTGGTCAGGGATCCGGTCCAACGGCCAGTGTGCACTACCAGCACCAGGGAGTGACCTACTCGCAGCCGGTGCCGCAGGAGGCCTCCTGCCACATTGCCGATCACATTCAGGTGATATTTGCCGGGTTCGCGGAGCAGTCCAAGACGTCGGTGCTGCACATGTCGTCGCTGTTCCACGCCTTCACCTTGTGCCAGCTGTGGACGGTCTATCTGGAGCAGATGGCCCACAATACCAACAGCAATGCGGAGGGCAGCACGTTGGGAGTGCTGTTCGAGTTCTGGGCAAAGGTTACGCCCTGCATCCTGCAACTGGTGTCGCACGCCAAGCCGACAGTCAACAAGGATCAGCCGCAGACGCCCTTGGACTTTCAGACGCAGAGCGCCAACTCCAAGCTGTCCGAGATGGTCAACCTGCACTTCCTCAGTCTGTTGGAGGCGCTGAAGGACACCAATTCCACGGTGCTGGGCAAGCTGCTGCCCATGTGGAGCCCCGTTCTCTCCTCGCAGACGCAACTCTCGGACACGCTGCACGTCCGCTTGCAGAATGTGAGGGACTATGCACCCGATTACGAGGAGCAGCAGGCCTTCAAGTCGGAGGCTCTGCTTAAGTGGCTGCAGCGCCTGCAGTTCAAGATGGGCCAAATCGAGTTACAGGCCTCCACGGCCACGCAGTTCTATTCTATCTAAATGTCACACACACAATGAGTTATATATGCAGTCTTATTTAGTACTTGTTGCCTACGCGAATAAATAGTTCACAATGTTTGTTTGTTGCAAAAGGAATGGGCAGGAATGGGATTCGATCACATACTCTGCCCGCAGGTTACTCGAAAACTGTGTAGTGAATGCCACTGTTGGCTACTCCTCTGTCTTGAATTGAGGGATCGAGCACTTCATTCGCCTCGCAGGCTTTTTGTCTGCCCTCGATGAGAACATTAGCCTGGGGATCTCGATAGTTGCGGAAGGATTCCTTGGTTTTCAGGATGGATTCCTCGGGCAGGCTCAGACCTGCTGCCAATCTGGACTCTTTGTGTCTGGCCAGCCGCTGTTCAGCCTGCTGAATGCGCACTTCCTGTGAACAGATTGGATTAAACAGCAAATTCTTTAGGGAACAAACATGGGTAGTATACCTTAAGCCTTTGCATGTAGTCCATTTGCAGAGTGGCCGACTCAGCCAGCGGCACCAGCTGCACCTCCTTGTGCTGAATGAGGGGCGGAGTGGCCGCCGTTACTTCCCAGTGCTTGCCCTTCTTGCGCACTCGCTCCTTGTCGGGATCGTGGACATTGGACTTTGTGGTGCGGAATGGCATAAACTTCTCCCTGGAAGGAGCATTCACGCTCGTTTCCGTCTTGTCGATGAGGTAGAGGGAATGCTGATCGGGCGCTTGCTCTTTACTCAACTTGGCGGCCACTTGACTGGCGTCTATCGCTATGATCTCGGCGGGCAAGGAACTGGTGTCACTGTGTCCTGCCAAAGCGGAATCCGGTGAGTCAGCTGGCTTTTTGAACTCCTCAATATCGGCCAGATCTTCGGCCGTTATGAGACTCGCTGGAGGTGGAATCACCTTGACCTTCTTTTCGTGCATGGTTCCCTGGGCTATGATCCTCAGGGGATCCATCTCCACCTCGTCATCGCTATCCAGAATGTCGTCCACATGGGCGCCTTCGTCCGTGTTTCTGCCATTCCACTCCAGATTGTTGAGAGCGATCTTTCCCTTGGCCGCAATGTTGAGACCACTCAGCATTCGAGTCGCCTCCTCCACTTCATCGCGGCGTTTGATCTCTTCCAGCAGCTTGTCGTAGGATTCCTGAAGACGCTTACCTTTATCCGGCAATCGCTGGAGTCTCTTTCTGAAGCGGGAAATCGAGAAATCAGTTGCAACTCCACAGGTTGACCATAGAACTTACTTAAAGGAAAGGAAATTCGACTGTCTGTCCTTGATCTCGAGCAACTGGACGTAGGACAGGGTCTTTAAGTCCTTGCTGTGCTGTTCCTTCAGCTGACTGGTGCCCGGAATGCGACTAAGTGGAGCAGCAATCACATTTTCGTTCATTTTTGCCGATTCATTTATTTTGGTTTCTCGCATTAGTGTGACCGTGTTTATGGTTGTGGAAAAATACTTAGCTTTGGTAATGGCACGAAGGCTACATAACTCGTCTATCGATATCGATAAGTAAGCGCGTTAATTTACAAAATGTTTGCTTTGTTATTGCTCTTTTTGTTATTGTTTTCTTTTTGTGTTATTAATTCTTTTAAGGAGCATTAAATATGTCTTTTTTCCAAATGCTAAGATTAGGTTTTTCAAAATTAAATAAAACTCGAATTCACCTGTTAAAAATAGTGTTTTTTGGGTAGAAAAAAGCCCAAAGACCGAGCCACCTTACCCAATTACCTCACAAAATCCTTCATTGTTTCGAATGTTAGAATTTAAAGCACACATTTAATTGCACATGCCGAACGAAGCGATCGTGTACTCAGGACCCTACGAAGTGGGACGCCTTCGTCGCCGGCGGGATCGACGGGTGGAGGAGTATCTCTTCAGGCGCTCCATTCGCACCAGCAACCCGCCGCTCGAGGTCACCATGTGCCGCATCACCAAACTGGTGGCCTACTTCATCGTCTTCTGCGTGCTGCTGGCGGCCTTCACGGGCGGAATGGCCGTGCTGGTGATGGCATTCAGCATACCACCGGATAGGCCAGGATACAGCAAGTTTCCCGGACTGTGCATCCAGCCCGGCAAATATGTGGGCGACCAGAAGCAAATAGTGTGGAGCATACACAACGAGAAGGAGCTGGGTGCCATCCGGCGGCAGCTGTCGCGCATCGTGGAAGGGTACGGCCTTGAGGGCCCCAAACGCATGTTGGCCTGCAATTTGGACGACAGCTGGGGCTACGCCACCGGTAAGCCCTGCATCCTGATGAAGCTCACCCAGGCGCTGGGCTTTGAGGCCATCACCTACAATGATGCCATGACCCTGCCCGACGAAGCTCCCGACGAACTGTACGACTACGTGGTGGAGCTGGGCATGGAGGAGCGAATAAAACGGATTTGGGTGGCCTGCCAGGTGAAGAAAGAAGATGGACTGGATGTCAAGATTGACTATGTGCCGGATCGCTATTTCGATGCGGAAGCCTTGTTCACCAAGGGCAATGTCTTCCTAAACGACTCTTCGGATAACGAGGGCGGCACTTACTTTGAGGATCCCAGCCTGAGGCGCCTCATCGGCGTCCAGTTCAGCAACATACCGCCCAACAGGGACATCGTAGTTCGCTGCCAGGTGTGGGCCAAAAACATACCACTCTATATGGGCACGGCCAGACTAATGTTGCGACTGACGGCGCCCTTGCAGACTACCACACCATTGTTACTGGACGAGTGGTACGACTGAGGCCTGTTGCCCCTATAAATGTGTCACTTGATCTTAAGAATATCCTGTTGCATTTATTTAACTGAGTAGATTGTTTAAGGACAATTAAATGCCACCTTTGCATGCAAAAATACAAATAAATCAATGATCAATGAAATCTATACTATATGGTCGGGACCGATATGGTCCGTTTTGAAAAATTACAAAATTCACGATTAACTTTTATTTTTTTTAAAGTTTTATAATCGTTTCCAATATACAGAGTAAAGATTCTAATCTAATCCTAATAAGAAACATCTAATTTCCGAATTATATGAGCACCCATTAAAAACCATTGAAGCTATGATGAATTTCACTTCAAATATTCGATCGTTTCTATGGAAGCTATATTATATTGTTTTCCTATTTTAATCAAAATTAAAAGAATTCTGAACTGTTAAACCACTTCTATATCCAAAAGAACTTTACAAAAATTGTAAATTAGAAAAGTCAAAATTTAATTAAAATTTTTATGTTACTATTCCGATTGTTTTTTTTTTTGGAGCTTTATGATATAGTCTTTTGATTTTGATCAATGTGCAAGTGAATTAAGTTTCAAACAGCACACAATCCAATAAGCCCTTTGGTTTTGTTTCTATCATCAAAAGTCAATAGATTTTTACCGAATAAAGATATACAGTAGCCTACGAGTAACGATTATAAAAATCAGATTTATAGGGGGCAAAACTAACTTTGCCTTACTTACATTTTGGAATATTTTTCCATCGAGCTGTTGTTGAAGCAAAACTGAACTAAAACTACCGCCAGGATGCCCGAAGATGTGATGGTGGCCTCGGGGGAGTACAAGCTGGTCAAGCAGTCTCGCAGGGATGAGGAGAAACGCCGCAAGAAGGATCTGCCGTGGTCGAAGCGGATATTCGACATAGACGAGCACAAGCTGTTTGGACGCACCGCCTGGGCCTGGACGAGGATTACGCTCTTCTATCTGCTCCTGTACTTCTTGATTCTCGTCATAGTGTGCTTTTGGCTTTGCATATTCCTACTGGTGATCATCGAGCCGAACCGGCCACGCTGGCTGAAGGGTCCGCCAGGACTGTCGATGGCCCCAACCAACGCATCCGTGCTCGCCTGGTACACGCACTTAGTGTCCAATGTCTATCCGATCGCCGACAAAATCGACGAGTTTCTGAACAAGCTGAACGACAATGCCATCGATTTCTTCAGCGAGGCAAACAAGGACACGGTGTGGGGCTACGGTTCGAGGAAGCCCACCGTCTTCATCAAGCTGAACAAGGTGATTGGCTTCCAGCCGGAGACCTACGACACTCCGGACGACCTGCCCAAGGAGGTGCCCGCCGGTCTCGACGACACCGTGCAAAAGTACGCCGGCAGCCCGAAAATCTGGATGACTTGCGACACCTCCAAGGCCTTCGACACCGAGCTCGTCTTCTTTCCGGGACCCTTCTACGAGGCCTCCGAGAAGATGACTGGTGTGCAGCGCGTGGTGGCCATCCAGCTGAACAATATGCCACCAAATAAGAATATATTCGTCTGCTGCAAGGTCTGGGCCCGCAACATTCCCATCGACCATAAGTTCCAGGGCAAGGGCCAAATCAAGTTCGGTATGCAAATGCGCGTGGGGACCGCCAAGAAGGAGGCTATCGATCAGCTCCATTCGACCACCACCGACGATCCCAAAGTAGTTCCTGCTCTAGCAAACAATCCTCCGCCACTAGATAACCCCGAAGATCGTCTCGGTGGATTGGATATGCCTCTATCCCCCGAGCTAGAGCCGTCCCCGAATGAAAAGCTGCAGGAAAAACCTGAAGCTGAGCCCCTTACGGAGCCACCCAGCTAAATTGAATTTTAATATATCCATAACCAAACTGTTACTTGAAAATATTTTTGACTTCTTGATTTAAAAATTAATAGGTAAACGATAATTTCTATACCTAAACGAATGAACTTTTAAATTGTCAAAATTATATACAAATGTTATACATACACTAGAAAACTTCAACTTGTTATTTTTAATTCAATTCTTTCGATTTACATAATAAAATTTGAATAAAAAACTTTAAAAACTTAGCTCTCAATTTTTTTCCAACTTAACACATAACTCATTAAAAATTTGGTATATTTTTTTGTAAGTCCGTATATTTATGAATTTAAATTATCCACCCAGAAAAAAACATAGATAGAAATAAATAATTTGTGTGTACAACATTTTAATATCAAATATTAATATGTAGTGTAGCTTTTATAATGGCCTTTAGGATAAAAAAAGTTTCGAATTAAGTGATATAAAATCAAGTTACATTAAATTCGCAGAAAAAAAATTTTTTGTATCAATCTTCATTAAATTAAAAATTTTCCAACAACTTGGAGTCCCCTTATAAATTTTGGTAACCGACCAGCCCTGGACTAAATGCCGCTGATATCGATGATTTCAAACTGTCGGCGCCCACCTCTAAGTGTGACCGCAGCACTCACGATAGGGCCTCGGCAAAATCGATACTCGGCCTATCGGAATCGAAGTATTTTGCATGAACATCGAACTTCAGCTCCGATTCGACACGCAGTAACTAAACAACAAAAAATTCATTACTAATATAATACTGCCACCGATTTGCAAGCGCGAAGCGATCCCGAGAATAGGCAAATCCCAGTCCCCAGTTGTACGTCATCATTTGAGTAATAAATCAGCGACAAATCGCAAAATTGCCATTGAAAGTCCGCCCGCAAGTGTGTGTGTGTGTATGTGCGTATGACTCGTGCTTTTAGCCGACAATTGGAGAAAAAAAAGGCATTAGTAATTAAAGCGCCGCTAATTTAGTCAAACAGAATCATAAACATAAACAAAAAGTCCAAGTGCATCCATTTGGCAGCGAAACAAACACCTCAGTGGTTCTAACAGATATATAAATTAAATATAGAAAGTGCGTGTGAAGGTTAAGCGGCTCGAGTGCAAGTGCATTTACATTTGGAAATAATAAAATCACTAGTCAGCTAAAATTCGCCAGCAAAATCGCATTTAAATCTAATTCTGTATTCTTCACTCTCTCGCAGCGAATCAAGCAGGAAAATACCGGATAATAATTGGCAAAGATGCAGATCAAGGAATTGTGAGTATGCTAAAATAACATTTTTTCTTTATATTTAAATTTGTTATTTAAAATGCCTAAAAAGCTGTGCAAGCCGCAAATGATTTGTGACAAATCGATTTTATGCTCTCTCCATGACATTCGCTCTCTCCTACTCTCTCTCTCTCTCGCTCTGTCCATGTCGCGTGTCGTTTCTCTCTCTATCTCTCTTATTAGAATTGTTTTTGCTGTATTTTAGTTTGCGGGCATTTTCCGCAGCAACAACAAAATATTGTGTTTCTTATCAGCCCCCCCGCCGCCCCCTTCTCCACGCCGCCCAATCTCCCCCCTTACTTTCTATCTCAGGTATTTTGCAGCTGTGGGGATGACGTAATGAGTTCTAAGTTGGATTTGGAGCTAAGTAATCCATCTTATTTCTTATACGAATTCCCACTGCTAATTAGTTTTAGCAACTCCTTTGAGTCATCATACAAAAATTAAAAAAAAAAAAAATAAGGTAATGGTATTCAGACGCTCAGCGTCGCCACGTTGTCGATTATGCCTTTTCGTGAGTCACTCTCTTTTGCGCCTCTCTTTTTTCCCATAACTCTCTTTTTCGGCATTTGGCACTGCGATTTAATCAAACAAGTTGTTAAGTACGATAATGTCGTTGCGTAAACCCCATTAAGTTGAGTCACTCGCTTTAAGCTGGAATCCTTTTCGGTGGAAAAACTACAACACGACATTCTTCTCATTTGCAAATTTCTCACGTTTTTCTCCTTCTCATTTTGGCTCCCCCTTTTGGCAGTGATACTTTTAATTTATTAACGGAAATTGCCAAAAGGCTGAATTCAAATGGCCCGGATTATAATTGATTTTGACTTTGGCAGCTGACAAAAAAAAACAGGGAAAATCAAATCAGATTGCACATAGGATTTTAAAAGAAAACTCAATCAGACGATGTAAATCTAAGCTTTCTTATCATTTTGTTTTTTTTTTTTTTAAATTCGAATTGCCGCTCTTACACAATCTTTCACAACAATCTGATAATTGAACTTCTATTGACCATAAAGAGAGCCTATAACTGATAATTGATTGATTACTTTGTAAAGCTTTTTATTCTTGTTCAATGCGAAACTATTTGTTGGCTTAAAGTTTTAAAGTATTGGTTAAATGATCCATAAACTTATTTATTATTATTAAACTTCGTAGAATTGTAGCAATAGAAAGCTATTTCTTTACCAACTTACTCTAAAAAGAAAAACAATACTCTGTTTGCTTTAATTACACACAATTGTATACGTAAATTTATGCCTTTTTTAAACGGAAAATAAACCAATATGCGCTGTGTAAGTTCAATTAAGAGTCCATTTGTTATAACAATAAAGAAGTTTTATTTGTTATAAGTTTATTGTAATGAACCATACTCAGTTTAATCAAAAAATGTATTTTATCTTTTAACATTAATGGACTTAATTTGAATTGTGTCATACATAAATTAAAAAAAAAAATTTTTAAGAGAACGAGGAGTATTTACCGCACAAAAATGGTTTTTGTAAGAGTTTTAAACGAAATGCCATGTATTAAAACACCCATAAGTTGACAGAAGCAATCTTCATGTGGTGCATTAATCTTTAATTGTTTTCGATGTCGTAATCCCCACACGAAGCTTTTAGCATTTGCTATGCAAAATGTTTTTTCCCTCCAGATTTTCACATTTTTTCGTCTGCCGGCTGTTGGAGTGTAAACCATTTGGCAATGAAAATTTCAACACCATCATTAAATGAAAAATAAAGGTGGAAATACAGCCAACGCGTGCCGAGGCAGGCTGCTCCAGGTTGATAAACAATTTTAAATGGCAAAGGGGCAAAGTGGAAAAATGGATCATAGGCAGTTAAAAAAAAGCAAAAACAAATTGTGATAGACCACATTTTGCATGTTTCATCTGATATTTGTTTTTTTTTTTTGTGCACAATAATGGTTTAAGTGCTTCACTTTATTTTTGACATTAGTAGGTCTTTATTTAGAACAACAATTGATTGTGGACAAACGTGCAGTTTATTCTGTCAGATTATAATCAAGCCATTCATTTTGATAATATAAGTGCTATTAATCAGTAAAGAATAATTAATTAATCAAATTAAAAAAATCTTAAATTATTTTATAAAATTTAATTTCATTTCCAATTTAATACCAAATGTTATTGATTCGTATGTATTTTCTTTTCGTTTATATGTTTTTTAAAACGTATATTTAACTACCCGAGTAGTCTACGCTTTCGAATTGTACAATAGTTATTTTGGACCTGTTTGACTGTATTAACTGTAAACTTTTAAACAAACTCAGGTATTTACTTATATTAACTTTAATTTCTCATTATTACAGTTACAAAGTGTAAGGCCTTTAAACTTTCATACTTCTCAATTATAATCTATGAAAGCAAGAGCTTGTTTTCAATTTCAGTCCTCGATGGTACTCGACATAAACTAACCCTAGCGTGACTTTTACTGCCCCAACTGATTGGCTTACTTGGTATACCACATATGTATCCATCAGATACAGCCCTCCTCACACCCCTCTCGTCCAATCCACAATCAATTTGAAAATGGCACGAGCTCCAATTTAGTTCCGCCATTTGTGTTTTTATATGTACTGCGATAAGATAACACGCAGCGTTTGGTTTTTCGTTTGTGTCGTAGTTTTACTTCGCAATGTGGTACTGTTTGTACTCATTACATGCCTCGAGTGTGTGAAGTTTCAGTTGTTTCGAAAATGGTTGGCAATTGAGTGTGACTGCTGTTAACCGCCAGCTTAAATGAGTACCGATAGAAGAGGAGTATGCCACCAGCAATCTAAATCTATTTGTAATTTATCAAAAAATGGATCACAAATGGTACAAAACATTTAAATTTCATGACTGACTGCTCTTAGCTAATTTAGGGCTCCGCTTTGAAAATAAATTGCAATTGCAGATATCATGGTTGAATGGCAAGTTTAAAACGTTTAGTTGCTAGGCCATCGTATGATATTGGCAAATGGCTAGTTCCTGAAGAATATATATAATTGAAAAAAACTTATGCATAAAAATTAAATAAATGGTAAGCTGTCTATAAAATATAAATAAAATATAAATGAAATGAAATAAAGATACTTAAAATGTAAAATAGTTTTTGATAATAAGTTCGTGGTAGAAGTACAGATTTGTTTGGTAGTCATAGGTTCAAAAGCAACATTAATTAAAGTGCTCTGAATAACGCGTTGCTTTGTTATTGATTGACTCGACGGACAATCGCTCTGTGACATCTTTACTGCGGGTAAATTAATTATTACTTGGCTTTGGACTTCAATTGCGGCATTGACCAGTGGGTGGCCCTCAATAATGGCCACCATAAGAGCCTTGGCCGAGTGCTTTCCCCTTGGCCCACACACACGCCCACTTCCAGATGCGGACACACAGCGCACAACACAATCACTTTCCATTTTCAATTATGCCAAGAAGAGCAAACAAATTTCGCCTGTTCATGGCCACAAAAGAGGATTGAATTGAGGGGTCTCCCGAGTGTTTCTTTCGGCAACTTTTGCCTCATCAAGAGTTCTTCAATACACGCCTGATGTTGTTTGTTGCTTTGTTTTTCGTGACTCTCCTACCAACCTCCGCCCCCTCTTAACCCCTCCATCCATGTGAGGCGATTTCTTTTATGTTTCTGTTTTCGTTTTTGCATAATTTCTTTATTGCTCCCATTGTGCTGTGATTCATAGAAAACCTTCACAAACACAAGACCATATCTTTTGATCTTTCGCATTGGGATATTCGACGCAGTTAGATGTTGATTCGACTATTTAGTTTCACCCTCACTTCTTGGAAATGTATCTATTTACTTGCATAAACTAAACTTATTGAGAACGAACTTTTGTCACACAAACACGTTCTGTTTTCCGCTTTGGGTTCCGCCATCAGTTTGTCTTCTAATGATTTTTCTTTTTTTTTTTTTTGGGATTTCAGATTTTACGAGTTTCGTTAGCATTTCCCAGTAATATAATATGGCTTTTTGTTACCGAAGAGAAAAAGTTTGGTGGATGAAGGCAGCGGAATAATTTTTTATGGGCAATTATTTGCGCAAAAGTTTTACAATCTAATTTGATTAAACGACAAATGCTGCGTCGAAATTTGTTGAAAAGAAAAGTTATACTGTTTGCATAAATGAAAGATTTGATAATGTCGTTGAATTCATTTATCTATGTAGTTAACAATAAGACAATACTTGACTTTCAGGGGATTGGCCAAATTCAAAACATAAATACCTTGCCTTATAAATTCTGTGTTAAATGAATGTTTAATCAATTACCCTAAGCTGAAGTCTTAGTTACACCCCGTTGTACATGAACTTCAAGAACCGAATTCCCTCGTTTTGATTATGCAATGGTTAAGTGAAGTTCCAAATAACTTCATTAACAATTAAACACCGCAACACAATGTTTTCTCTTGCCCTAAGCCCCTTTATAGTTCTAACTTTTCGGTGCCCCTGCTCCCGACACGCACAAACTCCTAAATTATTTGGGGAAATCCCTCAGATGAACTCAGGCGAAAGTTAAACATAGAAGAGGCATTATCTCCTCTCCCTGTAAAGCTCTGCTCTGCGAACTTTAACCTTTTCAGGGGCGACGCGTAGTTTGCCAACTTTTGAGTGGGCTGCGTTAAAGACTAGGTCCCACTGCCACGCCTACCAGTTGCTCAAGCCGACTGGCAATTAGGAAACACATCATTACGAGTGTCAACAGTGGGCCAAAAGGCTAATTGCGTCTGCAAGACACCCAGCAAACAAAGCACCGAATTTCCCCCTTACTTTCTCCCGCCACTTTGATTGTTCTCGAGTCGTGTCGTGTTTTCTTGTGTCGCATTGTTTGGCATTTGTGTATTACACATTATGTGATGTGAGCAAGCGACAACGGATGGCAGGCCATAAAGCCGGGCCAGCACGAGGTTCTGGTTCTTTATGGCCAAGGAGCTCTAGTTCGCACCTTGTGAATGCAAGGAAGCCAAGGTTTCCCTCGCACCGGGGGAGCAATTTAGCCTTTATTCGCAGGGAAATATTTCATTTGCCAAGCCGTTGACTGTTGACTTTCCTTGGATTACAGTTTGTAGCTACATTTTGTACCTTTAAAATAAACGTGGTAAATTCCCAGAGCGCAAGGAGAAACACCAAATGATTGGTAATAAACATTTATTATAAGTTTTCAACTTTAAAATTTTTTTCTTGAATGTAGTAAACCAGTTAACTACTAAACTGAATGTTTATTTTTTAATTAAAGACCAAAAAAGTCAAAAATAATAAATAAATAATATGCTTGTTGATATTAAATACGTTTTTATTTATTATATAAAGAGCATTTTTCTTCGTTGGCGTTGTCCTTCGGCAGAGGCTGGTAAAATTTTTGAAATTAAATGGTAGCCGCCAAAACCGCAACAAAAGTCAAGCGATGCGAACAAGTTTCAAGGCTGGCATAATTATATGGGGACCCAGGACATTTCCTGCAGCTCCCCCCACCCCCTCTTCCGCTGCCTGTCGACCTTTTTTTTGTGTTAATAAGAGGATGAGTGTTTGGCCCGGAAGTGGGTGGCTGGGTGCTCATATGCATGCAAATAAAATCAGAAAAGGCTTGGAAAACTTTCATGTTGCTAGCAGTTTTGTTATGCGATTTTTGTTAATGCGACGAGCACTTATGTATGTAAGCTTTTAATTAAAAATATCATTTAAATTGTCTAGTGGAAGAAACTTTTTTGCCAGACATAGTTAAGTAGACCATTCAATTAGCTGATATGATTTTCCTTTAAATCAACCCACTAATTCCAATCTAATCTCAACAAGAATCAATTGACTTCGATTGCTTGGCTATAGACAGAGTTGTGGATGGTCATTCTCACAAGTAGCCTAAAGGTTGTGGTTGCATACTTTAGGGCTTGAGCACTTTGCACAGACAATGTAAAATCAGCTTGAAGGGCTTCTAATTGTGCAAATTTGAGGCAAATATTTACAATGCATCTTTGAACTCCAAGTGAACAAAACAATTTGGCAAAATAAATTTATCTCTCAAGTTATTGGCTTCAACTTAACAAGATTATTAAGTAGTTATCTAGTATAGTAATTTATCGAGTTGATTGAACAATAAAACAATGGAATGTGAACAAAGTATGCTCTCAGTTAAAGCGGATGCGGTCAACAAATAAACTATTTCAATGTGTTTACTGACTTTTGTTGTTTTTGTGCGGTTTCCTCCTTTGTTGGCAAGTGACAAACTGCAAAATCGAGTTAACTTGGTACTGAAAAGTTATCTGATTACCGTTCATTTTAAAGTGGAATTAAAAAAGGTTGTTGTTAATTGAATTTCATGGCTTATTGTTGATTTTTTCATATTTCCCACTCCCGCTGAATCCGATATACCCGTGTGCTCGCCGGGGAGTTGAGGGTATCAACAGCTTTTTGTGAACGGGCCTGGTATTTAATTAAAATGGTTATATTAAACTTAATTAAAATCGTGAAGCCTTTATGCATACATTCGCTGACACAGTCATTGTTTTTTTTTCTCGTTGCAGCCGTGTGACTTTGCCATTGACTGTGGAAGAGGTAAGCGAGTAGTTAGCTGGTGGAAAAGCCCGCTGCCTTACAGGAAGTAACATCCCATCTCCCCCTTTCTGCTCCACAGTATCAAGTTGCACAATTATTCTCGGTGGCCGAGGCGTCAAAGGAAAACACGGGAGGCGGCGAGGGCATCGAGGTGTTAAAGAACGAACCCTTCCAAGACTTCCCCCTGCTGGGTAAGCTTTCTGCGATTCATAATTGATAACTCCGGGTGGACATTTAATTTCCCGTTCTCCCTGCAGGTGGCAAATACAATTCCGGTCAATATACATATAAGATCTATCATCTGCAATCAAAAGTTCCAGCCTACATTAGACTATTGGCACCCAAAGGATCATTGGAGATCCACGAAGAGGCATGGAATGCCTATCCCTATTGTCGAACGATTATCACGGTAATTGAGGGAGCATTAAATGAGTGCAATAAATAAATGGGGGGCTGGAAAACAAAAACTAGTATTTCTTCGGCTTTCGATAAGAATCTGCGTGAGCCAATCTGATAACTCTGATTATGTTGCACTTCTAGAACCCCAAATTCATGAAAGATGCTTTCAAAATAATCATCGACACGCTGCACGTCGGCGATGCGGGCGATTCAGAAAATGTAAGTCAAGGATCCACAGCATGATCTAACTAACTTTTGTTCTCTTCTTTTCTCTCCACAACATCACCTCATCTCATCCATGCATTTGATTGTGAATACTAACTAACCGCGACTAACCACATTCGATCAACCTGCAATATGATTTTGACAAAATTCCACAACCCTATTTGTTTGGCTTTGTTTTGGTTTGGTTTTGTAATCGTTCGGTTTTCGGTTAAGAATCCTGGGTATATGAATAATAACTTTAAAATAGACGTATACTCGAACCACATTGAAAATGACATTGGCACTATCGAGAACGTGAGTTTCGTTTATTATTTGTGCCTCATTTGCTGTCCGCTCTGTTCAGCTTTGTAGTTCTGATCCGCCATCGATCCATGTGCATGTCTCTATGTAGTAAACGCTTTCAATGTTCCATTTTGTACGCTCAAGTTAAGTAGTTCTAATAAAGTTTGTCCCGGTTTTTGCTTTTACAGGTGCACGAGCTGACGCCGGATAAGCTGAAAATGCGGGAGGTGGTGCACATTGACATTGCCAACGATCCGGTCCTGCCTGCGGACTACAAGCCCGATGAGGATCCAACCACGTAAGCAATAATTTGAGCCCTGCCCATTGAGTGTCGCATTCACGATTCGACTATCCTTTCAGCTACCAGTCAAAGAAAACGGGTCGCGGTCCCCTGGTGGGAGCCGACTGGAAAAAGCGAGTGGATCCTGTCATGACCTGCTACAAGCTGGTCACGTGCGAGTTCAAATGGTTCGGCCTGCAAACAAGAGTAGAGAATTTTATACAGAAGTCGGAGCGTCGCCTTTTCACAAACTTCCATCGGTAATTGTCTATAAAGGAGTTTTTAGAATAATAGCTTTATACATTTTTAAGAGAATTATCAGTAACTTATAACTGATGATATATCTATATATATATATATATATAGATATTTTTGTTTAAAAATCATTGCTTTAAAAATGTATTTCTTCAAAAGCTCTATTTAAATTAGAAACAATTTTTTTTTTTTAAATTGCTGATCTAAATTGTTAAGGTGTCTAAGTAAGGAACGTTCAATTCAACATTTTATATTGTGCTGTTAATGTGTATTATATCAGGATAGATGTCTTGAGAGTCGACGCATTTTAAACAAATCTGATTAGGCTAAACTTTTAAACAAAACTATAAAACCTCCTGTTAACATCTTAATCTTTTTCCACTTTAGCCAAGTTTTCTGTTCAACCGATCGCTGGTACGGTCTAACAATGGAGGACATCCGCGCCATCGAGGACCAGACCAAGGAGGAGCTGGACAAGGCGCGGCAGGTGGGCGAGGTGCGGGGTATGCGCGCGGACGCCGATTAAGTGTAGTAGAAAATTGTAAACAAAATATGTGTATGTAAAAACCAGGCAAACCAAGAACTAAAAGGCAAAACAATACAGATTAATGAAATTGAGATAAAATTGCATAAATAAATTTACGATACAAACTAACACCAAGCAAACAAAATGAAAATGAAAAAGAAAATGAAACGAAACGAAACGAAATGAAAGCAATGTGAAGCCACAGCGTCAAGCAGCGTCAACCGAAACAAAAGAAAACTAAGAAAACACCAAGTGTACGGCAACCGCAGCAACAAAGCTTAGTTCTAGTGTAGCACACACGACAACAAATTTAAAGAGCCCGAGAAACTGTTGCAACCGCAGTAAGTTAGTTAAGTTCCTTCCACTGCACTGTATGTAAAATGTAGCCAGGATAGTGAGCAAACACACAGGACATCTGTTGACGGCACTCTCCTCCACGCTTGGCCTGCATCAAGTCAAATCCAATTGTTTAAGTTGCATTTTGTAAATTGAGAAATAAACCAAATGACAGTTAATGTAAAAAGTTAAACGCAAACATCCTGTATGACCTGTATGACTAACCCAGAATCGATGATAGAAGGGCGAGAGGTGGGAGCATTTTGAATATGTGATTTTCTGAATATATGTATATGTACATAGGAGCCTATGCAGGCATGTCTATTTGCATTCATTGGCTATGCATCTGTGGTCTGCATTTGATTTGCATTTCAAAAAGTCAATGTAACAATCCAATCTCAAGAAATCCCAGGGAATTGAGGCAGAGACTGGGGGGATTGGATTGGCTGTGCAAACAGTTGCCTTCCATGGGTTAGTTTGAATGATTTATGAGCCGCTTGCAAGTTGAGTTAGCTGCGAGTTACGATTGCATGCATTATGTTCCATCTTGGCTGCATGCAATAACATTTTAAGATTGTAATGCGACTTGTCCAAGGAAATGTGTATTTTCGTTCTCAAAACTTTTCAAACACACGAAGACACTAGAAAACTGCCAATATCTAAAATGCCCAAAATAAAAGGAGATCCTTAAAGTAAACCACCTTAGATACACCGTACTCTTCTGCTGTAGGCACATATCCTCAAAAACGCCTCGAGTTTTTTACTATCTGCCACTTAATTCTGCTCAAATGAAGGAATAACTCTTGAAATCTATGCAAAACTATTGATCTATCTATGAAACGTCCATTTTAAAACTATAATCTCTACCAAAACCAAAAATATTGAAAGCTTTTAACAGAATCATCATTCATTGTAAAGCTATATTTTCATGATCCAGAAACCCACATTCACGATGATACCATGACGCACTTGTGCCCAGTAAAAGGGATAAAAGCAAAAACAAGAAGGCGAATGAATTTAATTGAACCTCATAGGCTTAAAGCAGTCAGCTAGCACCATATGGTAATGGGGAATGGAAATTGGCTGGGGAGAAATCAGGGGATTTAAATATATACTGCATACGGAATGGGGACAAGCAGCTTTTTATTTTTATAGCCAATCGGTTCGAACACAGGCATCCACTTAGCACACTGAATACAATATTAAACATTTGTACATACATACATACAGAGAGGACACTTGAATCGGGTAGTACTTTAAAAATATAATAATGATAAAAGCGAAATGCGTTACGATATATTCCATAAAGTATAAATTGCGTCAAATTGTTATTTGCTGTGAGTTCTCGTTTGTTCTCGTTCGTTGGTTGATTGAATTGGTTGGTTCAATTATTTACTCAGCTACCCATATATGTATGTGTACAATTTACATTTACCAGAAAAATAACTTTTTGCCAAGCAACGCTCTAAATGTTTACTCGAATTTACTTCAACTAATTCAGAGGATGTGGAATGTCTAAAGAGAAATGCGTATTCCCTAAAGTGATCCAATACGAGGAAATGGCTTTGTGGGGGGTAAGCGAAAAGCTCGGCCTGGTCGAGTTTGAATTTTCTCCAACTTTATTTGTAGCAAACTGTCGAGGGACTCAAACTTCAACAATAACTCCTTTTAGGTCCCATCAACCCCTACCAATATCTCATTTGTATGGCACACATCTAGAAGGAACACCAAAATTAGGCATTAAAATAAAATATACACAACCATTTAGACAAATTATAAGATACAAACGGAATTCTCATTAAACGAAAGACAAACGAAGTACGGATCAATAGATCGACATAAAATTAAATTTCAATATTTGAAATAAATTCGCGTTCAATTTTTCTCGTAAAAAAAACCAATACAACTAAAGCAAAAACTATTTAATTAATGCTGTTAATTAAAGTATAATTTGATAACGTAATACAAATGATAATAATAATTAAATATATATATATATATATATATATATACACCATAAACGATTTTTAAACTAAGCTGAATAAAATTGATATATGAGTAACAAGTTATAAGCTGTTAAAAATAAAACGAAACCAAATAAAATGAATACAAATTGTATTGTAGTAATTATTTTAATTGACGAAAATAAAGCATTATTAATGATATATAATATACGAATGCTACTAGTTCCTTTATTGTGTACGCCGATTAAAATTGACTTGGGTTACATTAAATTAAACCTCCACATCGGCCAGCCAGAAGAACTGACGCACCTCCTCCTCGTTGGAGGGCCTGCAATGTGGTGGCGGCGTCATCAGCGAGTTGCGGAGCGCCTTCATGGCCAACATGTTGCGCTTCACTGCCATGGACAGGTCGATGATGCGCTCCGGATAATGGACTCCGATCAGGCACTCGTACTGCTCCTGCTGCTCGGCAGACATTCGCCAGGGCTCGTGACTGGGGAAATTCAATGGTAAATATGAATAAGTGATCGATGTATTACATTGGAGTGAGATATTAATCATTCTTTGTTATTGTTTCTTAGTAAAATATGAAAAACAAAAGTCACAATTCTGACTGATTGTACACCCAAAAAAAAATCATGGTAAATTCCAATATTTTCACTTTAAATCAAATATTTTCGGAACGGATTTGTGTTTGAATCAAAGTGTGTTACACTTTCATTTTTATATTAAGTGAAGAAAATTTAATTTTAAATTTGAAGAAAACCGAATAAAAGTTTTTATGGGATAAATCAATTAAATATGTTAATTTTTAGTTTAGTAAGTTTATACTTTGATAAACAACTACATTTCAATAATTTAATGTTTTATATTATTATGGGGGTTTTCTGTGGGTGTAAAATCGACGTCATATTAAACGCATTAGTGATTTTTGCTTATAGTTACCAATATTAAGTATACGACTGGGTTAACATCATCATTTAGTTTACATTAAAATTTGATAGATTTTAAATAATCTTTTGCTCTAATAATGTTCACTTTCGTGAATTTTGTATAAAAATGTCCTTTAGTTATAATTGCCTTCACTAGCGAAACTTTTTATGAAAAACAAAGTAGAAGTAAAGCACTTTTACAAAAAGCGTAAACGACTAGTTAAACAGAAAGGTTAGCATAAACTAGTAATTTTACAAATAAATTTTACGTTAGTAAAAACAAAAAAAACGACTTGTGCAGTATTAGTTTATGAACCAGTTATCCTCCTATTAAAACATTAGTTGAAGAAAATTTATTAACAGATGGTAAAATTTAATTTCTCTCAATAATAGCCCTTCACTTGAGTCAATCGTTTTTATTACAAGTGCAATTTTTGTATGTTGTTAATTAGCCATATAAGGGAACTATCGAACTTCTTTTTGTGAAACTTCTGATCTTGTTATTTAGTAGCTTGCTTTTTTATATTCGCCCAAAAAGAAACAAATTCCCTTTCTTATCTTTACATTCCCTGATTGAGGATATACAAATTTTCTATGTAAACCATTTTAGGGTCTAGCTACGAAACTCACACAAACTCCTTGGGCACATTCATCAACTCCGGAACGTAGTGCTTGATATAGGCTCCTTCCGGGTCGAGTCGCTTGGCCAGAGCCACCGGGCAGGTGACCAGCGAGGAGTCCAGCAGCCGCTCGAAGGCCGAGCTGGAGACCCACATCCAGTTGCCGGCGCAGACTGACCAGTCGGCGTCCAGCAAATACTTCAGGAAGTGCTGCAGTCCGTGCTCCCAACTCTGCCACATGCCGCCGCGCGTGAGGAAGGTGGCCACCGTGTTGCGCAGCGTGTGATGCAGCCATCCTTCGGCCAGAAGCTGTCGCATTGCGCCATCGATCAGCGGGAATCCGGTTTGGCCGAGACGCCAGCGCTGCAGAAGGTCCTCGTTCGGCTTGGCCCACGGAATGCTCAGGCAGATCTCGTTGCCATCCATGCGATCGTAGTTCGGATTGTTCACCGACATGGTGTAGAAGTACTCCCGCCAGATGAGCTGGCCCGTAATGTGGGCTCCGCCCGTCATCTGAACGCCACGCACACAGGCACGCAGCTGGACATTCTTGAAGAGATCGTGGACGCACCAGTAAAAGCGGCGCACCGACAGACAACCGAAGCGCAAGTGGGCGCTCATCGACTTGGGCTTGTCCAGGATGTTTGGCGACGCCTGGTTGGGCAGATAGAAGCCCCGCTCGAAGGCATGCTGCTCAACCTTCAGTCGCTCCTCCAGCAGAAGGAGCGCCTGCGTCTCGCCTCCGCGCCAGTTGATCTTGGCCAGAAAGCCCATGTTGTCGCCATAAACGTTGAAGTGCTCCGGCGTGGGCAGCCGCTCGAAGTAGCCAAGACTCTGGCGCATTTCGGGAGCCAGCTCCACGAAGGATGCGTTCTCGAGCTGAGCATCGGCGGCGGGACGTGGTGGTAGCCCGATTATCTGCACCGTGTGCTGCAAGATTAAATAATTACAGAATTTTACGCTTGAAAAACATTTTTTTTATCTAAACATAGTTTTATACACATAACTCTCTCCTAAATTCTTAAAAGTGATTTTGATTTCTATTTTAGTTTATCTACCAGTATAAATAAGTCAATATATGCACCGTTTCCTGAAAATTGTTTAATTACCGATTTTAATTATTTAAATTAAAGATAGTTTTATATAAAACTCTCTTTTAAACTACAAAAAGTGTTGATTTCTAATTACAATTTTTACCCAAGCATTGGAAAGAAGTCATTTCTATTTTAGTTTGTCTAAGAAAGAAGTCACTACCTTAAGGCATTCTAACTTAACATATTAAGGGATTTAAAAAAATATACAGAATAGCTGAATATTATTATATTTTTTATTATACAATATAAAATCTAAAAGCTAACAGTAACTTTTATGGAGCTAGATCAGCTCGTCTGGAATATTTAAATATTATATGTCCTTTTTATGCTTATTTATTTTCATTCAACTTAAGTTTTTGAATAATGGAATTGGATAAACATTTACTAGTGCTGTTTTTATATATGTGAACATTTTTTTTTAGTTTTACAAATAGATTATATAAAAGTCAAGATTAATTGATTTGAAAAAAATTGTGTGTTATAATGAATATTATTTTATATTTAAAGGTCATATTCCTCACCAGAAACATCTGATAGGTAAGCGGCGGAATGCCCCCATTGGTGTCGATCACCGTGCGTGGATCCCACAGCGTGTGCGACACCTTCTCCACAAAATCGATTTTCAGTTCCCGGCACAGCGAACGGACGCTTTCATCGCGATCATTCCAAATTGGCTCGCAATCCTGCTCCATGCAGATCCTGTGAAGACGCACTTGCTCGTGCAGCCGCCGGAAGATGTGTGCCGGCTCACCTTCGAAGACGTGGAGGCGACCACGTCCTTCGGTCGCCGCCTGCAGCTGCTCATCGATGTCCTGCAACGAGTCCAGCAGGAAGCGCATACGGTTGTAGCCCACGCACTTGGTTCCTGTTCGAAAACATAGGGTGAGTTGTTACTAAATTTCTTTACTTTCTATATATATTATATGAACTTATATTCCTTCTGCATTTAAACTTTCAAGTTACATTTAAGTTTTAAAGAGTTTGGGACATTTTAAAAGTTTCGAAAAATTACATAAATTTAAATAACGATTGTTGATTGATTTTTTATGACCAAGCGTGAACAAGATATGGAAAAACTGCCAGATTAAAATGATTTTATTGTGTTTTACGGATCAAATATATATAAAAATCAAAATTTGTTTTTTTTTTCATTATATATAGTCACTTTAGAACTTTTTGTGTAATTTGTACTGAAAACTCCAAATACTTTTGCAATATAACTGATATATCACATCGCACATTTCTCGCTTTTTTACACTACAACGTTTCTATTTTTAAGACTTTTAATGACATCTTTTTTATATTTAATCATATCGAATATATTTTTCTTTTCCACTTTAAGCATGTAAAATTATTATCTGTTAAAGTCTCACTGGAGATCTGTTTCATTTTGCGGGTTCTGCCGAATTAAAACAATTTCAAAACCTTTAAGACTGCACAAGTATATCCAAATTATGCATTCTAAACAAGTTTGCATGTTTAAGTGCCACCTTTCAGCTATCTGCAGCTTTTTCGCACACAAAACGTTGAGTTCAACTCGTTTTCCATTTTGCATTGTAATAATTGTTTTCCAGCTTTTCCCCGCAAAGCGGCTCTTATCGGTCAAGTTATGGGTTTTATGGAAGCCTCCATCTCTTTCTACCCTTTTTCACGAAGTGAGCTTTTTAAACGCTAGCACAAAAGGCATTATACTAGCGTATTCTGGTTTGCTCTCAATGTCTCTTTACCCATTTTGCATTGTCTTTCTATATCTCTCTCAGCGATTCGACAGCGTATTCGCAAAACCGCCAGCCGCAAATCGCATTAGAACGCATCGTTTGTTTTGTTCTACCATGCAAAAGTGCATTAGATTTTCCCTGCCCCTTTCGCAAACCCTTTTTCCACATTTTCACGAGCAGCGAGTTCGCTGAATTCGCAGGGGATGGGGAAAGCGGGAGTATTTGATAACCGAAGCAAGTCGCAAAAAAAAAATGATATTAGCTCATAAGTAGAATGAGCGTGTAATGGCAATCAAGCTAAAAGTTTTTGTAATTTTAACCCACTAAAGACCTGTTTATGTTGTTATGTTATTTATATTTCTGTTCCTTTTTTTTGTTTATGTATTTATACTAGTTTAGTTAAAATATATGCACAAAGACTAAACCCAATATTTAGGAAATGTTTTAAATAAATTAAAATGCTATATGGTTTTGTTTAAATTAAAATTGTCAAACCTACAAAAGAGTGCAGGTCTACAAGGTCTTTATTACGTTTTTTAAAGAATTTACGTCTTAAAATTAAAATTTCGAATTTAATTTATATTTTTTTGTATTACAAAATAACTAATATTTTGTGATATGATAGTAACATTAAATATGTACCTATTATTTGTTAAATTTAAATTTTACAAGTTAATTGGGCTTTAAATATATGTTTTTACTATATTGTAATTGTTTTGTTTTTTGTATCTGCCATTAATTGAGACTAATTTCCAAACACTACCATGTACGGGCGCAATTTAAACTATAGTTGGTGTATGGCAAATTCTTGGCTCACCTGCACTCTCTCCATCGAATATGAACACCGGTATTAGGGCTATACCCTGATCCTTGTCGGCGAGTGCGGCCAGCAAGGCGGGATTATCGTGCAGCCGCAGTCCGTGGCGAAACCACATCACATTCGCTCCCCGAGTGGCCATCTCCATCTTGTATTGGGCGCAATCAAACAGTGATCGCTCTCAAGATCGGGGAGAATAGTTTTCCAGCTCAGAAAATTTCGAACGAGGGAAACTCTTTTTTTCCGCTCACGCGACGCGCTCGCGCCGGCTGCTAATTGGCGAATGAGAATGTGAATGCGAAATTCGAGTGCTTGTCCGACTGCAGCTCAACGTTTCCCGCTCGACGCTAAACGCTAAATCAAATCGGGCGGCAGGTGGAAGTGAGATAGAAATAGACCAGTGGGAATTGCATACGGAAAAAAAATTGTGCTGAAGTCAACTTTTTAACTCATTCATTATTTTACATATATTTTGAGCGATACAATCAATAATTATATAAGAATTTTTTTTTCATTTCTTTAAGAAAAAAGTATTTGTGATTTTTTTTATTTTTTTCTAATTTAACAAGTTGAAAAAAACGTTTTAAAATATTACAGACAAATCTTTTAGTTGCTACAATATATAATTTCTTAAATTCTGATTTAAGTAATTCTTTTATTCGTTCGTTATGAGCTTTTTTTTCCAAGGACTGTTTTTTTAAGGTGTTTAAACCATTGAAGAATTATTTTTATTTTCTTAAGTATTTCTTGAATTAAGCACTTAAACGACCAGTTTTTCTCCCTGTGTGCAAGCGGGCATTGTGAACCGGTAACTTGAAGCTACCGGTTCGAGTGCGTCAATACAAAAAGCTGGTGATGTGTGTGTGCGAGGGGGTGACTGTGTGCATGGGTGCTTGTGTGCGCATAAGTGTGGTATTCTGCTTGCACTTATGGCACTGCGCGGCGCTCTGTTAGCTCAGCCGAACACCCCCCACCCAATAAGTCCACCCTCCAGCTAGCCACCACCCCATATCGTTTTCCCTTGCGCACAGAACCCAACTGTTGCCGTTTGTGACGTGGCGAGCTTTTTTCGAGAAAGCAAGTTAAACCTTGCGGAGGGCTCAAGGTCTGATTTCTACCCTTTTGAATAGGGCTTTCACATTTAAGTTTGGCAATCATGAATGTATAAATAGTGTACAGTAGAAAAAAAATGTTATATTTGATGTTTAATAGAAAAAATCACAGTAATTTTTTTACAATAAAAGTTTTAAATAACTCTTATTGACGTTTCCTGATAAATACTGTTAAGACATCTCTATAACTCAAACTTATTTCGGTATCTGTTAAAATAGAAAAAAAGATTTTGATTAAAACGTACGTCTTTATATAAGATTTAAATTATTTTTATTGAGATTGATTTCGGGAATAAAAATTTTAGAGAAAAGGATTAAAGCTTAGAGCCAAATAAACAGGGAAGGCCATATTTTTAATTAACTTTTGGTTTTAGGCAAGCATTGCCTCAAATGCAAAGCTACATTATATTCCCATATTAAAGACATTTAATGTCTTTCATTTTTTTTATCATTTATAAAAGTTAATGTTTTTAGGGTACCAAAAATTCGATAGTGAAATCAGCGAACTCCTTTGGCATAGTTACCACAATCATAGGCCATAAGCCCCCTGTCAGCTTTGAGTAATCTTTCCTCACTCCCCCTTTAAAAAACGCCGCACATTAAAGGCCCCATATCCCTGGGCAGTCTCAACCATCCTTGTTGCGAGCAAAACTACGCACTTGCATCACAAATACTTTGGCATTGCATGTTGCCCAGCCAACGACAGCACCATCATCAGCCCCAGAAGCAACAACAAAAACAAGGACCAAAAGGAGGCAACGTGCGTAAGGGAATGTCAACTGCAAAGCTCGGCGATGCACGTGTCCTGGCAACAACATCAACTAAAGTAGCAACAACAACAGCCGCTGCTTGCAACAATCAGACGAAGTATTCAAATGATGACGATGATGAGGCTTCTGTGGTTGGACTACGCCCGAAACCAGGATGAGATAGGGATGCGGAATGAATGGGGGATGGTTTGAAATGGGTGAAAAGTGTACACAATGAAGTGGGGACAAACCAGTGCAAAAGGTTTCGCACAAAGGAATTTTCCTTGCCTTGTTAGCTTTTATAAAACTAATTTACGTTCATTGGATGGAAGAGCTTAGAATGGGACTAACAATTCCGAATTCTGAGGAATTTTGAAATCTCCAAAACAATGCATTAAAAAAACTCATATTACTCATACGCCAGGTAGTTTTTGCAAGAAACAATATCCGGTTTAATGCAATGGTTTCATGTTCAAATAGTTAGCCTTCAATTTAAATTGAGAGTGCTTTCAAAAGGAACCATAATGCTGAAATTTGTAGATTGAAATCGTTATTGGGAAAGAATAAACTCTATAACTCATACGCCAGATGGGACCAATGGATTTTTTCTTGATATTTGCTGCTGCGCTGCCATCTTTTCAGTTTCCTTAAAAAGTAAGCTAATTTGGCATTAATTGGCATTCATTTACAAAGTGGGTGAAAATAATGATATTTGGGGGCTTGAAACAATTTATTTTATAAACAATTTTAAGCTTTCTCAGTTGCTACAATATTTCATGGTTCTTCTTTCCATGCATGTCTTACGGATATGAAAGCACTTCAACAAATTGTAATAGATTACTTGTTCATAACAATGATTTCCCTTCCCTTCCCAGTTGCTGGTGCTATTATGTGGCTTCCAATTTTGAACAATAGGCACTTATGTAAGAAGCACTTGTTTTTTGTATTCATTGGTTTGAAGCTCAAAGAAAAGTTCCTTAATTGCGTATTTCAATTGTAAATTGTGATGGAAAACACTTCCAGGTAAGACCAGGCATTCATAAAGACTTGCTATGGTTTCCCTTCCTTTCCCGTGTAGTAAACTGTTCGACCATTGCCAGGTTACCCCACACCATCACTTATCTTCCAGCCAGCAAGTCCCCAGCTCAGGTGCAGTGGATCTTCCGTTCACCTGCCGGGCGCAGGCTGCTAGTTTCATTCTTTCGCTCAACACGTCACCAAGGACTTGAGGGGCATCCTTTGTGCAATCAGCAGCAGCACATCCTCCCACACAGCTCCAGCCCGTGTGTTTGTGTTGATGCTTCGCTACATTACATGATTGCCAGGCTGTGGACTGCAGCTTGTTAGTGAACAGTGCTGTCACGCATTCAATTTAAAAAAAATAGATAGATACCCAAAAACCCAGATAGCCAAAGGACAAAAACAATATTTTTTATTGTGGACTTAAGTATTTTTAAATCATAGTCATAAAACTTACATAGAAATTAAATGTACAGTTTTCAACCTTTGATCCAAAATAATTCCTTGTCCTTTGGTTTTTGTTTTTTAACTTGGCTTAAGTATTACCACATCTAAAAGGTATAGTATATTTAATCTATATATCTTAACTTAAACTATATTATAACAAAAAAAAATGTTTGCTCAAAAAACGTGTACTTATATGGTTTGAATGCCAATCAATGAAAACTATTAATAATCTAGACCATTTATTAAAATTATTATACAATGAAAAGGTGTGTTACAGAGTCTGATTTTTACATAAAATAAAATTTTGGTCAGAAAAACCCTCTTAAGATTGCTTATAAGCCGGTTCAAAGCTATGTCCTTTAAATTTAGCTTGGAAAAAATAGTACAAAAAAGTACAAATCTATCTGAAACATGTCAGCACAGGTTAGTAAAGATTGCGCAAGGAATGCTCGCCTGCGTAATTTTCCTTTGGAGCATTTTCGGACGAGTTATATGAACAATATGCTACAATTTACGTTGTACTTCCCATTTTACACATTTCAAAGGATGAAGACCTCTCACATGCAGGCAATCGAATCTACAAAGCAATCCATCACACTTTTGTTGCCCGTTTAATAAATCGAATTTCTTGTTGAGTGATCCGGACAGGCTGACAATGTCAGATTGAAGTCGGTGATGGTTGCATGTGTACACAATTAAATGAATAATCATTGTTCACATTACGATTGACAGAAATCTGACAAATGCCAAAATTTTCCTATGCCATACATACATATACAACAAGGAAATTTACTGTCTGCTTAGCAGATTCTGCTACCCAAACCAGAGTCAGTTGACAAAGCAAATCCTTGCCAAGCATATAGTTTGCAAGTCCATTACTTAATTACCCAAACTATATGACGTCAGAATACAAAGTAACAAATAAAGAAAAAAAACCTTGTTGAAAATAATTACAGAAATGAATATAAAGTTCCCTTTGGTTGACTTTCAACTAGTTTGTCAGTTTTGTTTCATTATCTAATGTGACCTACTTCAAAGTTTTTGCTACAAAACTTATTTTTTATTAGATTGGAGTTATTTTTGCAATTAGGTTTGACAAAAAGTACTTTTAATTTAAATAAAATAAATGCCCAGACAAATGCAGAATTAAATTGCGCATTTTATCTTTTTAAGCAAACTCTTTCGAATTGATTTGTCAACCCGTTTTTGTTTTCTTAGGCAAAGGCCCTTACTTCGGCCCTTTTGTTTCTTTTTAGGTATTATTTTTTGCCTTTTTGTGGTGCCAGTGGGTCCTGTTCGTGGAATTTACTGACTTTGCTAATACAAGTTAAACAATCAAATATGTCAATTATACGCACCATTGGATCCTTTGTGCCACCAATCCTATACACACATTCCATTCCATGGAAAACTGTCCGTAAAGCAATAATATTTAATGTAATTTTATGTGCATACAATATATGTATGTTTAATCGAGCTCTGGCACAGAGGGCTTAACTACTCTATGGGGAAAACTCACACGGTCTTTAGAAAGGATTTAATATTCAAAAGGGATTTTGACTTAAAGTGTGATTTATTTAATGTGTTAGTACCTACTAAAGAACACATGCTCTTGGATATTGAAAAGTTGTAATTTATATTTATATAAATGTGTGTTTTTTATATGACTAGTTTAAATTTCGTTTTTTTTTATATTTTATGCGGGCTTAGGGTATATAAAACTCGGTTACACTGTATCTTTCACTTGTTATTTTTATGTGAAATTTTTGTAATTTGTTGTGCTTTTGACTATTGTTTATTTTTAGGCGAAATGGCAGGCGCACGCACACTTATGCCCACGAGTAAGTGACGGGTTGCGTGTTTGTCAGTGCGTCTGGTCAAGAGTGTATATGTGTTATTTGTATGGCTGTCAGCGACAGGCGTCGCCTGTCAAGGGGGCGTGGCACTGAAGAGGGCGGGGCTATAGAGCGGTAGGAGATTGAAGGGCCTCATTCTTATTTGTTTGTTTACCTGCGGGTATCACGGACAGACGAACCATTCAGGCGAGGAAAACTACCCGACGTCGTTTACGCTTTCCCCGTTTTCCCCGCTTTTCCCCTTGAAACGACCTTTTTCAGCTGCGGCACACTGAACTCTACAGGCTGACGTCAACCGGCTCGTATTAATTCCTTCAAATTGTAAATATTGTTTCATGTCTGATTGATTGCACCCAACTGACCCTTTGCCTTTCCGCCTTCCCTGCACTCCGGGCCACCACCTCGTCTGTCCACCCATTGGCATATATGCCGACAAATTAACTCGCATAAATATTTATGTAAAGCAGAAGGGACCTTTGAAGTCAAGCGGCGGGAGCAACGGATGCGAAAATCCATGCCTCGGCATATGGAACCTATCGAGCCCGGAGCTTACTGTTCAGAAGGTGAAGACACTGAGGAAAATGTATCAATTTAAGTTCTTATTAAAGACATTTCATTTATTTATATCAAAGTCTGGAAGAAATTTAAATAATAACATTAAATTTAAGACAATTATGCAAGTGAATTAAAGCACTACACTTTTTCTTAGTGATAAGTAAGTATACTATCATTTTTTGAGCTTTTAAAACATTTTTTTAAGTAATTTTTTTTTTGGTTTGAAAATTGTATGTATGTTGCTCTTATGACCGAATTGCGATGTTTAACTTTTAAGTAAGGGCAAATATGCAAGTTAATAAAATCACCAAAGACTTTTTGTTTGATTTATAGTTTCAATATATTGTGTGAATAACATAAATTTACCAACATTTGTTGTGCCTAAAAATTGTAATATTTTTTGTAGGTTAATGATGATTGATTCAATAATATAATATATATATATAAATCAAATTATCAGATCAGTTTTGAATTTAGAACATTAGAAGCTGCTAAAAACCCTACCAATTAACTAGAATATTAATAAAGGCCACAAAGAAGAGGCAGGTCACAAAGTTAAAATTTTTTATATAACGTGCATTTTCTTGTTTTTTGTCAGTGGATATGGAGAGGGGTTGAGAGTGTTCCGCTTTATTGAATTGTCGAGCAGGGACTACACTTCATAGAGTTAATTAAATGGGGACTGTCGATAATGGAATCGAGTTCTTTGAGAAACTTGATTCCAGGACTCCGGGGCTTTAGCTGGCCAGAGCCCCAATATGCAGTAATAAACCACTTTAACAACTTTCGCGATGATGGAGCCTTAGCCCCAGTTATGGCAGCCATAACGTTCACCTCGTTCCGGCCAAGAATTAAGTCGCATTATCGCATCTCTTGGTGCGGCCAAGAGTCATTTGTCCAGCGACTTAGGTTCTGACCCCTTTTTTGTGTGGGGAGCTGCGAAAAATGGCTAATATCCCTGATATATCCGCAGCCGTAAATCGTCAGCCAGCTATTAATTTGCAGCCAGGCGGGAGCAGGCAGCGACTGTCACACTGGAGCAACGAGACCGGAGGAATAAAGTTTCGGATAGAGATTCTCTTTTGGGAAACCGTTTAATAAATGTTCCTTTTTGCCGCAAACGGAGCACTGAGAAGCAGAAAACAGCAAACAACAGCAGTAAACAAATATTAATCACTCTTAATGAATTTGATGTCAAGCATGAATATTATTATACAACTTTGGCGAACGCTACGAACGCTGACAGATAGCGAGTGGAATCCGCTCTGATTAAATATGCCGACAGCCTGGGAGACAGGGATATGGCTTTGGATCCTGCAGCATCGTCGAAGGCAGCGGCTCCCTGGGCATTCATAAAAGTAAATTATGTAAGCCAAACTTTCATTCTACGGCGTTTTTATGCCGGGCTGCTCTGCAAAAGTTCCACTTTCATCAAGCTTCATTTGCGTCTTTCAGACTCCTAGAATTCCCGGCCAATTCGAAAAGTTCAAATAATTGTTTTGAACTGAACTTAACGGAACTAAACTAATTTTCATGCGCTCGAAAAAGCAAACTTTTATTTTTTACCATTCTCAGGCCTTTTACCGCTTGGACTTGAAGTGCTGCAATCTGTGCCTGGTGGAAATGACCAGGTGCAGGCTGAATTGGACAATGGGATAGAGTTGAAATCGATAAGCCATTCTCTGAAGCTAATTTTTAGGCCAGAAATCGGGTCAACTTTCCTGAAAATGAAAACGGAATAAAATTAGCATTAGATAAATAACTCATCTAACATCTAATTTTATAGCCTTCCTGTTCAATCTGCATATAAAGCAGTTTTATATTTGATTTATATAATAGAGTATGATATTTATTTATTTGTTAGGTTTAAGCTTGAACTTTGAACCTAAAGCTACGGCGATGGATGGCAGCCATATCTTCTTTATTTTTAACGTTATTATATTATTTATCTTTGCTGAATTAAGGTTAAAATTTAATATACCTTTTAGAATTAGCCTACATAACAATGCTGAGATTAAAGTTTATTGAAATTCGTTTAATTCATAAGCGCTTGCTTTATAACCAATTTTATTTGAGTTTTAATGAATGGGTAGTAAAGTATAATGGAAAGTGGAGGTTAACGAGGTTAAAAAAGTTGTTTGAAGGTGTTTGAGTTATTTGTTTTTAAAACGCTGTCCACCATATGTTTGTGGTAGGTTGTAAAGCCAAAAATCATTATATATGTGTACACATTTTTGTACATTTTATGCGGAATAAAATTTAATTCTTCAGATAAGAAATAAGCAATCTAAATCTATTTCAATTTAATATCGTTTCTGTTTAATTTGCACTTAAAGTGATTTTATTTTTTTTTATATTTTTCTTTATTTTTATTTATAGTATAAACCCATAATTGTGTGATTTATTACTGAATGCCTATAAACGACATCCATTGTGCAATACTCGCATCCTTCGCTTTCTCTTTTGTCGATTTAAAGGACTAGTGCCAGAAGACTTAAAGACAACTTAATCTTTGCGCTGAGATCGGGATTGAAAAATGGCTTGATGCGGCGCTAAAAAGATTTGGTCGCATTAAATGCTGTCGTTTATCTGGCACTCGGCTCACACCAAAGGAACCACTCACACACACCCAAGCACACGCACCCACACTTAAGCATTCTCAAAGAGGGGTCTGCACGTGTGTTTGTGTTGGTGAGCGAAATGCCGGAGGCTTATGTTTGCCTAATACGGTTCAACTTCTTGCCCAGAAGCCAAAACACAGGCAAACACACACTCACACACTCTCACACACACGGTGCCCCATAAATAGGCACACGGACAAGGGATCGGCATGTCAAAGGCACGTGCAATCCAATATAAACAATTCCGCACATAGGGACACAGAAAAATATCAGAAATATATAGCATCTTTTCAAAATGGCATAAAAATATGTGGCATATCTGCAGAACAGAAAATATCAAATTTATTGATTTATACCAGACTTTTTTATATAAAATTTAAAAATGAAATTCATGAAAAAATAGTCCCGTTCTTAATAATAATCTTTACTAAAGTCCTTAGACATCTCTAGACTTTTTAAATTAGAAATTAAATTTCTAAAACCAAGAATGTGTAATAAATTGCAAACTTTGTTAAAGAGTAATATTGAATAATTCTGTTCACTAAAAACATTAAGTTTCAGTCAGCAGTAGCACAACTATTTATTTTTTTCCGTGCATACTCTGTCACATATACGTTCTCGTGCAGCTCTGTTGAACTAACCGGCGGCTTTTTATTTTTTCCCCGCCACCCCTACCATCACATACTGGCCCACACGAATTTCTTTGGCATTGGCCGGGTTCTACTCCCAGCGCACATGCTCGCAATATTTTGCCATTTTTTTGCGTTAGACTTCCACCTCTTTTCATGTTGTGTCGCCTTCCCGAGCCGAAATCCGCCGCAGGGGTGCCGCACTGGCAGTAACACTCGCATACAGCTACCAACGCTGCGTATACGTAATGTCAAAACTATCGATGGCGAATTTACACCACGTTGTGAACACATTTTTTGCCACCGCCGACATTGGTCTGCTCTTGTTGTTGTCGCTCTAGTTGTTGCATCCGCGGAAGGCTTATTTGTGGATCATTGGCATTCAAACACCCTGTGATGAGGAGGTTCTGACATCTAGTGCGCTAATAAAAAACAATACGTAAGAAATAATAATGTATCTTAGGAGGATTTACTGGTGATTTGATTAAGATTTGTATTTACTTAATTATTATCAATTTTCAAAAGTGCTTGCCTTGTATTTACTAATTCATATACCATTTAATGGAATGTTATTTTGGAATGGTTATTTATATAATTTCATAAATTATATCCTTTATGCCAATTTCTCCATAAAATGTTTAAAGGACAGTTAGTTTTGAATATGTATTAAGAAAAAAGTTTAACCTATTTTCCATTCTTTATTTTGATGGTATTTTTATGGCCCATTACCTGCAAAGATTTGATTTCTTTCAAGCTGTTACCCAACGGGTGAGCTCTCTTCGCTTCTATCGCAAAATGCACTATATTTTCATTTTAGCGCTTTCACACAAACACACGCAGCGCAAGCACTCACATGGATGCACGGGCACGCATCCACATAGACAAACACACACTCAAACACACACAAATGCACCCCCAACAATGGTCGCACTTCCTGTTTCCGCTTGTTGGCGGCGGTGTTGCAAAGTGTGAGGCGGCAGTGAAGGGGATTTAGGGGTGAGATCGGGTGACACTGGGGGTCAAGGGAGAAATTTGCATAAATTTTCCGTACATTTCGCACAGAAGGCAAATTGCATTTTCAGCATAACACGTACTCCATTCTACTTACACCGACATCAGCGAACGCACACGCTCACTAACACACACGCAGTAGTTTTTCTTCTCGCCCAGCCTTTCATCACCCCTCCCGACCCTCCCGTCCCCGGTTAAAGGTAGACCGTATTTTCCCGGCGCCATCATCCTTATTTTCATTTTCATTCTCCTCGCTTCGTCAGTAGCTTCGTCCTTATCCTGTCGCTCCATTCGTCTGTGTTAGTTTAAGGCATGCAAATGTTACGAAAATTGCTTTTTACTTCCCATCATGCAGGTGAATAAGTTTCACCCCACACACACACACACTCACATGCCAACACGACATCCTCGCACCCGCACACTCAAGTAAGTTAAGTGTTTGCCTTGAAGTTGTTACTGCTAAATTACCTTTTGTTGTAATTTTTCGACCTGGCCAGGTTGTCCCTTGCACAATGGACACAAAAGATTTTGTTATACAAAATGAAATAAATATTAAAGTAATTCCACACAATCGATGGGGCTCTTTATTCATAGCGAATAGCGAATGCATGTATAATATATATTGTGTGTTAGCGTTGTTCAATAACGTGCTCAAAAAATTGTAATATTTAAATTCCAATCAAATTCTTCTACAACTAAAATGCCTATAGTATAAAATTTTCGTTCTGGGCGCTAGTAAAATATTATTTAATGTTGTAAATTATTTCATTTCCGGAGGAAACAGGGTTTTTCAACCAACATTTTTGCTAACGGAATTTAAATTATGGTCTACTTTTTTGGGCTATGCATGTGCGTTTATTTAAATTAATTTTTAGAATATACGAGGCTATTTAGCAGGTTAAGAGTGAGTTCATAATTGTTCAATTTATTGGAACTGTTATGTTTAAAAAGCTTTACGTGGCATCTATTTTAAATTATGCATAAAAATATTATAAATAAATTTTGATTATTATCTTTTCTGACTTTAGCCCAACAATGGGAACTCCTATAGTTTATAAAATATTGAGGTCATCAAAAGAAAAAAAAAATTGAAGTCAGTTCGATTAATTAATTATAATTATGCATTAACAAATAAATCATCGTATATGCTTGTTTAAGGTTTATTTTCGTTTAGTAAATTATAGTTCCACTTTTTATTACCATGATGGTACCTTTTGACACAAATTAAAAAAAAAAAATTAAAGCCGCAAAGCCACAAATTTTGCCATTGTCCTGAAGTCACATTTTTACCTCGTACCGCTTAGAGTGTCCTGTTATATTATGTGTTGTGGGCCCATTTAAGCCGAGCTCTCTATCTCTGTCTAACTGAGAGTCTTTTTCCCTCGCACAGCCTGGCTATAACTTTTTTCGTTTATTTGCACTATAACATTTAAAACTGATTTATGCAGCAAATTGGAGAAAAACATTTAATTGCTACGAACGTGTCTCACCTCTCCCCGCTTTCTATGCTTTTTTAGTGTTTTGCTGGTTGTTTAGCAAAAATGTTAGATGCAATGTCAAGCAAAAACAAATTATATAAATAAACATGGGGTGGACGGTGGAAGCCAAACAATATTCTGCATACAAAATAACTTGGTTTCTCTAATGTCTGAATTTTAAAATGCATGAGCTCGGGTCACCCCTTTACCACCGAAACCACTACCACCCCCCGAAACCCAACACACAACTCTTCGTCCTGCGAGCATGTTTGTGTTTTCTGCTGTGCCTTGTGAACTGTTGAAGTTTATTTTCCCAGATTTTAATATGTATGAGTTGAAGATGAAGCATTTATGGCAACACAAAACAGTGCCAGATAGAATACTCTCTATGTGTTTGGCATATTTATGCAGGTCTTCGACAGCGAGGAGTGGGGTGAAAGAGGGGCGTGACAGAGTGGGCGTGCCGGCCTCTCACTTCTGTAATAGCAATTTCCTGCAAAGCCTCCAAGTATTTTCGGCATGCTCAGCTATTTTCCCACTGGCAAGTGACTGACTAATGTAAGTTACGTGTATCCTATATGTATCCTCGATGTGGACTCAACCGTGCTCCAATAATGCAAAACATTTGTACTAGACAAGGCCGTTCCATTTTCTTTGGTGCTTCTGTTTCATGTGGGGAATGTGGCTTCTTTTTTGCGGCTCGTTAAGTTAGCCTGATGCCATTTGTTTTATGTTGTTAACTCAATTTATGAATACCACTCATGAATCATGAGGATTTTGAACCGTTCTTTTGCCTTTTCACGGAGCGAGTAAAATGTCTGAAAAAATAACCCGGTTATTAAGATAAAAGAGAAATTTTAAATGCTTTTTAAAATGATAAATTAGTATCTCCTCGTTTTAATTTGCACCCTACAACTTTAAATTGGTTCTATTTATTTTGATAACTGGAATACTTCTTAAATATAATACAAAAATGATTTAAGTACTGAATTAATAGGCTTAAATCAAGGGTAGCAAATTTAAGATTGTTTTTTTTTTAAATTTAAAATTTGCACCCTAAAGCCTTACTTCGGTTCTATTCATTTTATTAACTAAAATACTTCTTAATTAAACAACGAAAATTATAAATTAAATTACCAATTAATAGGCTTAAATGGTACACTTTAATTTGTTTTCAAATATGAATCAAAGGTAGCAAACTTTATATTTGAGCAACATATAAAATTAAGTACGGTTAAGTACGTTTCTAACTCAGATTTAAAAGTGGAGAAAATATTTATCTTTTTTGATAAATGAAAGAGTGTTATTAGCTAGAAATTAAATTTTAGAACTGAATCCCAATGGAGCCACATTATTCATTCCCTTAATAAATCCTTTCAGCAGATTAGTTAATTTAAAGTTTGAATTGATAGATGTGAAGTTAAATTAAGATTAGTTTCACACCCGTCCATTATCGATCCCATTCCCATATATCAAGAACAACCCACACCATTCTTATCTCCTTGCCGTAACTCATTTAATATGCATCGTCCTTTTGGCATGTCCTACATATGTATCTTATTAACCGAATTGATGTGTTTGCTTATTTACTTGATGTCGGAGAAATCGAATCTCGCTCCATTTACCCCTCCAAGATTCAGTTTCCACAGACGTGTCCTTGCCTCCCTTGTTTGGTCCTTGCGTTTTACGTGCTCATTATCTGTGCTTCCGAACAATTAGATTCAATTACCCACTGCACGTTGTATTTTCGGTAGCTGGCTGGGAATCCCCCAGTCCACTTGGCCCCATCTGCTGGCGTGTCTGTCTCTGATAAGATGCGACTTGTACTGGGGATTATTATTCCCGTAACGTTATCCGAACGGAATTCTGCACCGGCACACACACGTCACGTAGCCAAGTACATCCTGCTGATGCTCCTGTTCGTAGCTCAGTACAACTAATCCATCACTATTCCCCGTACATTTTAAATGATTCTCCCAGCCTGACTGGATGGGTAAGCGAGGGATTAGAGAGGCATTAACACCCATCAGAAAGTCAATTGCTTGTAAAATTCCCTCTCAAGGATATTCATCAGCCTTTGGCAGACAGGGGCGACAGGATTGCTTGGAAATTTTTTCAAGTGACACTTATTTATCATTCGCCCACTGCCTTGCCCGAGAAACAGCAAAGGCAGTACGAAACAAACAAATTGAACACGGACTTATCCTTAATGTGGAGTGATTTGTCAGCTCAGATGAAAGATGCCCTTGAGGGGATTTCGAAGGCGGCTTAAATTTAATTTCATACTTTGTTAAAAGGGCACCTCATTTGTAATCAGAGATAAGAGAGCCGATATGAGAAGCTAAATTAATGCGTAGGTGTACGGATTTAATCCCAGGAAAACGCACACTTCAAGTTCCATACAATTACGTATATTTATTTGGAGTATTTGTGTCAAATGTGGTTTGCTTTGCATTCTTAAAAGTTAATTATTGAAAAATCACACAGGAAATGATTTTCTTTTTTCATGCTTTACATTTGATCATGGTGGTTCATGAAAAGTATTAACAAAAACACGCTTTGCTGCTAGATTAGCTATTTTAGGTGCAAGAACTTACAAATTAATATCACTATAAATGCTCAAAGGGGTTGGGGTAGTGATGGTGAAGAAAAAAATTAGAATTCTGTGTGAAAACTGTTTGCCGTGTCGATCATCTTGGATTGCAGAAATATCTCAGCATGGTCTGTCATCTGTGGGCATACAAAAAAAATTTTAACAAAAATTATATTAGTAAAATAATTTTAAGAAAAGTCTCATTAATATATAAAAAGTTTGTTAAAATCTTTTAAATTTTTTATAGTTTCATTTATAGTTATAGTTTCAGGACCTCACCTCCTTAAGCGTCAGAAGTTCGTCCTTGTTCTCGTCGCACAGGCTGAACAAAGTGGCTGCCTCTTGGAGAGCATACCTTGGGGTCTTGGGATTCACATAGTTCAAGAGCTCCCCCCGATCCGCCTTGCCATCGTGGTTCTTGTCGATTATTCGCTTGAACTCCTCACGTCGCTCGACCAGAGTTTTGGATATTAACGACTTGCGCATCAGGTCGTCGTCATCGTCCACATTCAGATCGGAAAACTCCTCCAGCGTGAGCTGATCATCACCATCCTGATCGAACTGGCGCAGCAGATCATCCACCAGCTCCAAAAGGTTGGACACACTGGACTCTGGATGACGGAAACTCAAATACTCATCGATGGTCAGCGTGAATAGATCGGTTCGAGCGGCCTCCGACCAACGGGCCTTGTCCCTCATCATGTCCTCCCTGGCCCGTCGATTCAGTGCCGTGTGGCGGATCTCGTCGTGCTCATCGATGTCCGCCTCCGTCATGCCGTGCTCCCTTAGGAAGAATCGGTGGTACTCATCCCAGGTGATCAGCCCGTCGGCGGGTCCAATGTCCACGCGTCGGAATTCGCGGGCATTGTTCATGATTGCCTCATCAATGTGCTCTACGATTCGGCGGTTGATGTACTGGCCCATCTCCTGAATGGACAGAATGCCATCGCGACTGCGATCGGCCCTGAAATGGTAGAATTAATTAATAATAAATAATTTTACCTAACAATAAATCATTGGGTAATACATTTTTTCACTTGAAAATGCTTTAAAGACCCTTGAAAATGTCTCTGAATTGAGTAAATAACCGAAAACATTTGCTGAATAATTCCGAAAGTAAGTAAGTTACGGCAGCCCAATCAAATGTACATTATACATTAACAGCAACGGACTGGCCCACTTGGCAGTTGGCACAAATTCCCTGTTGCATACTTGTCTCGTCCTCGTCCGTGCCGCACATCTTACCCGAATCCCCAGCCATCTACATCTGACTCACCACAGAGAAGTGGTGCCACCAAATGCTGCATATGACAGCTGTCTGATGATTTCCCAAACCCGCAGGCTCCTTTTGCACTTGAAAAACGGTCTATATAAATAAAACAATGTATTTTTTACCATATATAAGTTATAAGAAAATACATTAGGTGATTTATAATGAGAAAAATTCTTGTTCTTACCATTTAACACATTTGTTTCAAATAAGAAGTTAAAACTGGATTAATATTTTTTTTATTAAATTAAAAGTGCTTTCCAGATTTTGGTAGTTTTTTGCATTAAAAATTGTGACTAGCGTATTAATATATAAGTTTTAAGTTATAAGTATAAGTTATAAAAAATTAAAAAAATAAAAAATTAACATTAAGTTTGATCTTAATTCCCCTAAAATTCATAAAATAAGTCCCTGTTCAATAATAAAATTGAAAATTGATAACTTATGCTTCTAATTTACTTGAATACAAAAGAATATTTTTCTAAGTGTCCACATTCACCTGGCAATGAAGTGCGAATGCCCAGAACAGGTGTCAGATATTAAAGCTGCTTATTGGGGACTTCGGACGTGAATGGGGGCCGGTGGAGATGTGGGCGTGACAGGGCGAGGACGACAAACCACTGGAATAATCAGCGGATGGCAGAGGAGCAGGGACCTATTGTTTGTGCCTGCAATTGTGTTTGTTTGTACAACATACATACATACATACATATCTATATGTATAATGCTATACGGGTATGAGGGGACACGGCGGAAACGGAAGTGGCAGTAGCAGCGGAAGAAGAAGAAGAAGAAGCTGAAGCCGGGGCAATGCTTTCATTAGCATATAGTTGATAAATAAATAAAGTTGCAACTAAAACGGTTTCAAGTTGCCTCTTCGTTTTGGCGAGGAGCAACTTTGCTTTTGGTCACGTCCTGTTCCAGCTCTCCAGTTTGGCTGAAATGTATATGGGAAACGTTTGCGGTCGTTCTCCAAGTATTTTTGTATTTTTGTATTTTTTTTCTTTTGCCAAATAGGATCAAAGAGATGAAGCGGGGGCAGCCGGTTAAGTCCTCGAATATAAAAACAAAGTTTTCAAGCTTTGCGTTTCTTCCTTTGGCGTCTTGTACGTGCAAGAAATTGACTCTCAAAAAATGTGGAGTAGGAACCACTTTTCCATTCGTACATTCCAGCCATTGAGGCTTTGAAAACGAACCGAAAAGGGGAAGTATACGGTTAAAAAAGCCGTTTGCAACGGCAGCGGGTTGAGGATTTGTTAGAAAGCGTAAAGTGCATTTTGCATAAGCCTGCGGTTCCACTGAAGTTGGCCAATTGCTACTGCCACCGCCGTGATTCCTGCAGCTCGTTTTTGGGGTGCTCTGTCTAAGGATTTGGCCGACAGAAAGGTGGTGTATAAAACTATTATTTGATTGCATATACACCAGTCATTCTCCCTATTCCCTCTCTCTCTGATTTGCTGTCTCGCTTGCGGGCCTCTTGAGGTCCGCTGGCAGAAGTGAAACTAAACTGTTGGAAATTTAATGGGATTACTTCAAACTTGATGCCAACTGTTTAGTCTAGGCCTTTTGACTTTCAACTGCAAGTTTTAATACTTCGGGACAATCGGTAAAATGACTTTGTATCTTTTAATAAAATATCTCTGAACTAAAAATATTTTAAGTTTAAAGTCCTAACCAAAGAAATGGACTGTTTTTTATGACATTTGTTTTGAATTGTACTTTCTAAGGTGTCAATTGAATTGAAGTAATTACTGACCTACAATTGTTCTTTTCATTTATGGTTATATAACACTTGTTTTATGCCCTTGATACTTTCAAAAGTAATTCATAAGTTATAATTTTAAAAAATAAATAACAGCAGTCGCTCTATTTTAGAATGCTCACAAGCTTTCACCCCGATTGTTATTATACGTGTTAAATAGTAGTTATATATTATTGATCTTAGCGCTTACATTATTTTATATTATACGACAACATTTCATTGACTTACAAAAATGTATGTGTATGGAAATGAAAACCTAGTTTTTTTTTATTATGAACCCATTCACGGTAGTCTATTTATTGAATAAAATAGTATTAAAAAGTTTAAACCTCATTAGTGAGTGTAAAATAAGTCTTTTCTGCAAGTCAGTATAAGTTGTAAGGTGTTAACTTTTCAAACAAAAAAAAACATAAATCACATTACCGCACTACACAGTTTTTGAAGCGCACTAACAACAATAGAAAACTCGGGGCGAAAAAAGTTTTCCGCGTTTTGCTCGCAAACTTTTGTCCAAAGTTTATTGCATACTTTGGTGCGCTCGCAACGAGAGAGACAACGATGGGAAAAGGAAGAGTGCAATTTTATCACAACGCCCAATCAATGAGGGGGGCGTAGGGTGTGGGGCGTGGGGCGAGGCATGGGCGTGGCAAGCTGCGGGTGCCGCATGCAGGCCTAATTGGATGCAAAAGTCAGCCAGGACACGGGCACGAAACAGAGAACCGGGACATTAGCCCGCCTCACTGGTCGATTCGGTCATGCATGGGGAATGAGATTGGAACTGCAAAACTGCCAACTGTCGATGGCATGTGGCATTTGGCTGCCTCCAAAGGGAACGGGATCGGCAGATAGCGCTACGCTCGGCAATTAAAATTTATAACAATGTCCCTTTCAACGGCCCGATGAGGCGACAGTTGCAGATAAAATTTAATTGCTTCTAAAAATGAACAGGACACGGGACACGCACGAAAGGACGAAAGGACGAACCAGCGCTGAATCTCACGCCCACTGTCAACCGCATTATTAAAATGGAATTTACATACGGATACGAGGGGGGTGTGGTCACGGGGTCGAAAGGTCATAGGGGCTGGGCCTTCCGCAAAATGATGGCTATTAATTTCAGGCAGAAACGCAATTATCACAACATTTTCTGGTCAGTTTAATTGCAGTTTAATGCGAAGGCGACAAGTGGAAATCTCCACATAACTCACATTACCCCCAAGGGGCCTTAAAGATCCAAACATTCGCCAAACAATGAACACTGAACACTGAACACTGAATACTGAAAGCCCCTGTTGCTCTTTAATTGCTGTTTGCAAGAATTTAAATTTGATTCAAGCTCGATTGCCCGAAAATCGTTCGTTATCCAATATATCGGCTGCTATTCTGGCCTGGCTTAAATAAATTGCAAATATGCGGCGCAACAAATACTATGCAAATAATTTTAGTTTCGTCTGAGTGAAAATTCGAATAAATTCCTGCTCCCTCGGGTGTCGATGGTTTTAAATGTTTTCCTTCATCAAATATTAATAAAAGCTGTGCAAATATGTGCGGCTACAAACAAATGCAGCTATTTATCTGTGAGCAAATACCAACTCGTATTGGTGCGAGCAGTAACTGCGTTCATCCCCGAATTCCTGGCTGCCCTGCAAAGTGAAATACCCTGGAGGTTCCCACTGACCAACTGCCTCACGAAGTTTGAAAAACTTTGGTGTCGGGTCCTCTGACTCGTATTTGCTTTAAGCCCTCCCGTGTTTATATTTAATGAAAACCACTATACACAGCCACTGCTTGGCTGATGGACAGATTTCTAATGGCTGCCTTTGGGGGTTTTAACTGGTTATCATAAGTGCCGAAGGTCGTTACAGGAGGAGCTGAAAGGCGGGGCATTTCCCATGGCCTTAAGCCAAACAGAAATGCGATGAGGCGAAAACGTCGGAGCACATAAGAGCCTAGCCTGAAGGCTGTATTGAATGTCGGGCTTTAAAAAGATCAGCAATATGGAAGGATAATGAGTGGTCTTATTGACATTTAGAATGACGTTGAACACAACCTGGCAATTATGTGTTGTCACATGGTCGGTTGTATAAATGGGAGGATAGACGTTTCACAAATAGTTTAAGCCATTAAATAAATTATATAATTTAAAGACAATTCCATTTATATAAATTGCTATACCCAAGAATGATATTTAATTGACCCATTCAGAGTGTGCGAGTTTCTCCATTTCACAATCAATATCCCATAAAATATACATTTCGCTTTCCTGCAAACTTAATTGAACTAACATATATTCTCATTTGTAGCAAAGGTAAACAGGATATCTTGGTCGGCATTTATAATCCTAGAAGAGCTAAAATGCTCGAGGTCACAGTCAGACATCAGCAAATCGGAAAATCCGAACAGCAAGGATATGCCTTTCTGCTTTATTATTTATTGAATTGAACTGAGTTTTGCGAAAAATACGTTTAAAGTTTACCAACCGCAACTTTGACTGCTTTTACTGGCCTTAAAGGAGGCCAAAAGTTTTGAGTCGAGCAAAGGAGGAAGTCGAATAAATATGAAATTGCAGTGACAGTTTGATTTCTCTCTGCTATTCGGCCCAAATTTACTTTATTTCAAATTCTTTTCAACACCTCAAGTTTTATTTTCATGTTGCCATTTTTGTTTTTGGTTGAAAAATTTTCTGGCATTCTGACTGCTTGATTACCCCCAAAAACCCCAGAGCATCAAATTGCAATTTCAGCCATGACCAGGTCCATGACTGGAAACTTTTGAGTTTCCGTCTGACCACCTCTTGCCCCAACACTTGCAAGCATCAACTAATCTATTACGACCTCTAGTGAAGTCAAGTAATTGGGCAATTGCCTAATCGCTTGTGCAAGAGCTGAGAACGTTTTATATACCTTGTTTAAGTAATTAGGGTAATAGTGCAAGTCAGGAGGTTGGAAATCGGAAGGGCTTCCGGCTTACCAATTACGAAAAGGGCAGGAGACTGGAAAGGGTTATTTAAATGTTGTATTTATTTATTTATTGGGGAAAATATTTAAGTCCTGATTCCTGATTCTGCCGATTCCCTTGAGTTGGTAAACCTTTCTCACATTCCTGTTGACGCACTTTAATGTAATATTTCTTGCTTTGAGCAACCCAAGGTTCAAATCAATGTTTATTATCTTGGCAGTGCGGAAAGCTTGTAATTCTATTATACTGATTGCTCGAAACAAATCAAAAGCATAGCAGTCAACAAATTTAAGTCCGAGTCCGTGTCCGTGCCCTTATTGATCCAATCCGACCCACCTAACCTTGTGCTCTCTTGCCTGCGATAGAACAACATTCATCAATTCCAGCTGCTGTTGCTATTGCCACTAATTTTTACAATTTGTCCTACACAGAGAGTTATGGGAGGGCACTGAAAGGGGCGATGAAAGCCGCAGGCAACATCGTTGTGCGCAACAATAAAGAAGCCACCGAACTAGTGCCAAATTATCAACCGAACAAACCGAGGCCCAGAACCCAAGGCCATAACTCAGGCGCCCGGCAAAACTTACCGTTTGAAAGCTTTTGCCAGTATTTGCTTCTCATTCACATTGCTGGCCGCTAAAATAACAGTTTCTGGCTGGTTAGGGGATTTGCTGGCATTGCTGCCAGCCGCACTTTGCACTTTTTGTGGGTGGGCTAGATGTGAATGTGGATGTGGCGGTGGCTGTAAATGAGGAGACTCCATCCCCAAATCCAAATTGTTTGCCACAGGCTGAGACCTCAGCTTTTCCTGGTGTTTTTGTTGCTGCTCCAGTTCCGGCAGCGAATTCTGCCTGCGTTGGGCGCCATTATGCCCCACGTTGGGCGCCATTTTTGCCTCTGGCTGCGTGCTACTGCTACTGCTGCTGCTGCTACTGCTGCTGCTGCTGCTGCTAATGCTGCTGCTACTACTGCTGCTACTACTGCTGCTGGCCTGCTCCTTCAGCTGCTGTTGCAGCTTGTGGCTGGTGCTGTGCAGGATCAGGCCAATGAAGAACATATAAAACAAAATTGCGCACAATGTCGAGCAGCGCAGCCAGCGGAAGCTTTTGCTCAGCTTGTTAACGAAAGTCATTTTGTTGCCGCCGCCGCTCTCGTCGTCCTTTTCGCTTTCGCTATCGTTGTTGTTGTCGCTGCCACCACTGGACAATAGACGGCAGTGGAGTGGCAGTGCCAGTGCCAATGGCTGATGGCGTTGATGGTGATGGTAATGGCAACGGGGTGGCGGTGGCGGTGGCACCGATGGTACCAGCTCTAGATTCTGGTACACCGACTCCTCCTCCTCCTCCTCCTCCTCCTCCTCCTCGGTCCACTCGGCGGCTTCCGGATCCTGCTCCAACTTGGACCGCAGCTTTCAGGACACGTTGCGTGTAATTTGCAGTAATTTCTCCTCCCACTTTCTTTGCCTTCTCCAGGCTACTGGCCAACTTCTCCTGTTGCTGGTATGGTGTTGTTGTAATTGTACATTAATTGACTTTTATGTTGCAACCAGCGACAGGCTGCCAACGATGTGGGCTCGCAGCGGTTGATGGTCCTGCGTCTGGTCCTGCTTCTCGTCCAATTTGTATCACTATGGCCACGCCCAGCTGCCGCCCCTTTTATTTTTATATATAGTTAGAACGGGGCGTCAGAGTAACAACTTCTAATACCAATTTGATGTGTTATTGCCTTTCGCACGATTCCCATTTCCTTTCATTCCGGGGGCTCCATCTTGTCTGCATTTTACACCAATTTTACATGATTGTTAGGGGCGCCATTTCCATTATGTGCGCTGATAATGCTGATGGCGATGGCGATGAGTCTGTGAAGCAGAAGGGAAGAAGAGGAAATGGATTTAGCATGAGCAAAGTTAAGGAAATCGTTTCTCATTGCGAATTCGGGTCAATGGTTCTCGAAATTTATTGTGACAAAGTCAGAGAACATTGAATGCAATCGCATTTAAAGTTTTATCAAATTCTAAAGAGTTAAGAACGCTGTTAAAGAGTTAAAACGCTGTATGGTTTTATTATACAGTACTTTAAAAACTAAATCAAATATAACTTTAACTAAAGAAAATTACTTTAATAATTTAAAGCTAGGCTAAGTTTTCAGCTTAACTTTATTACAACTTTTAACATTTTATTAGCAGACAGGCACGTAGCCATTTTTTGAATCTAAGCTAAGTGCGAATATTTTCCTCTTTTTAAAGATCCCACTTTAGTCAAGAATTTATGTTTTCCAGTCGAGAATTTCCCCCATTCAGCCAACGCATTTATCTTCCAAAGTTATTAATTAGCCATTGCAAAATCTTTTTACTCACTCAAAGGAACCTGGAAAGGGGGTGGCGCCATTAAGCCGCCAACGAGCGAATTAGAAAGTCCCATAAATTTCGCTTCGTTCTCATTATTGAAGTAGAGGGATTTCTGAACAGGGCGGGGTACAGGGCTCGGCCATAAAATGGGGCCAGCCTAATGACTTACATAATAGAAAGTACTAAAACAGAAGTCGTAAATGAGATCAGATGAGATGAGAGTTCAGATGAGATGAGTTCGAGGCAGCATAGGCCAAGATACGGGTAGTTAATTTTAAAAGCACAGACATAAAGTTTTCCATGTTGCCCGTCATTACAGTGGCTACATAAACAGATTTGAATGGTGGGAGCAGTAATCCGAACTCGTGACAGATTTAATGAACTACAGCTGAAAGGTGTAACTAAGAATAAGGGTCAGATACTCATGTATTTAAGATTAAATAATATATATATTTGCCAAGCGTAAATTATTTATTATTGTTATTATATTTCACAGCATCCACAGCGTTCTTGCTTTACTTTACAATTTAATATTTACGCAGACCTATCCATCTTTTATGAAAAAAAAAAAACACCCACTGAACTGTAATCCATGGAAATCGGAACTGATTGTCAACATTTGCCTACCGATTTTCCGTTGTAAGAGTAATTTAATCAGATATTTATGCTATATGCCATATCCCATTCACCAACTGCTTACTTGTTCACAGACAACAGAATTCACACTCGTCGATGGAAACTCGTACGCCTCTTCACTTATATTCAATTCGATTTGACTTACTGACTCAATTTGTGTTTCTGAATATCCTGCACATGTGTTCATGGTCCGTATATTGGTTTGAATTTTATTATCTCACTTGTTGTTGTTTTTGTTCTTTTTGTTGTTGTTGGTCCTGGGATGTTGGTCTGTTGCCACACTTTTTAACGCTATTGTCTCGCGTCGTTTACTTTTGCTGTCGTTTCGATGGGTGCGCTTGTCTTTGGCCCAATCTTGTTGCTGTCTTTTATTGGCCAACAGAAAACCAGTTGAGAGTCTTTTAAAACCCACTCTGCACTTGAAAAAATAATATTTTTTATATGAGCGCTTTTGAGTTTCTTTGAATCTTACTACGAATTAAAGAAATGTATCTCAAAAGGTTCTTATAACTGCTAGCTACATAGTTATTGAAAGCATTTTTTAAACTTTAAACTTTGCAACCTAAAGCAGAACTGTTTATTTATTTCCCCTCTACTTTGTGAGTATTTGGGATCTAACATTGTAGTGCAAATATCAAAAATAAATCAATCACTGACATTCCCTTAAAAACCAAATATAAATCCAAAAATTTTAAAATTTTAGTTTTTTCTTACTCTTGCTTCCTTAAAATTCCTTAAAAAGTTAATAAACAAGAATATTTTATCATCATTTAGGTTTAAGTGTAAATACACTGGCTTACATTCATTAAAACACTCAGAAACCCAAAAGCGAGTCGCAGATGTTTCATTCATCGCTTCGCTACTATTGTCTTGAGTTGGCCAGCTACATTTGGCCATTCGTTGTTGCCACTTTTACTGTTTGTCCGTTTCATTTCTTTATATTCGCTTTTCTGTTTTTTATTAACTGCTTCTCGTTGGCATTTGCTTGTGTTTCTCCCTTTTGAGCTGCAACCTTGTTTTTTGTCTCTGCGAACTTTTGTTGGTTATTAGCTTGTCCGCACTCCCAAACAGATGGCATATGAGAAGTAAGTGTGTGAGAGAGAGAGAGGGAGACATAAAAAAGAGATGGCAAAAAAAGTTGGTAATAAATTTTTTATGAAATTTCTGTGCAACCTTAATGAAAATCGACCAGGGAAAGAGAAAAAGGCAGAGACAAATGGTAGAGCAACCGGCTAGGAAGATTTTTTAATCAAATTTACGTTCATATCGGGAAATCAAATCCAATTAGCAACTTTATAAGAACTTTCCACTTGCCTGCCCATTTTCCATTTTTCATTTTCCATTTCCCTTTTCCACATCCAAAGAAGCAAAGTGGATCTGCTTCAGTTACTGTTCATTATAAGTGTCCCTCGCAATGAGATTGTTAGAAGTATTCATCCTGAACGCCCCCACTTCAAGGCACCCCTTAATCCTCAAGATAGTGTCAATTTCAATAAAAATCGATGATGTAGCAAAAAGTGCAGTGGCAAAAAAACGCGTAGAACGAAAGTGGAGAAATGGGAGTTAAAAAAATGCGTTCAATTTTATTGCGAAACTATTGCCAGACAAGTGCCACAAAATGTTGCAGGGGAAGGAAGGTCTGGGCTGAGAGCTCAGCGATAAGCGCTGGATGGCTGCACAAGTTTAAAGATTTGATTTGGCCAAAGCTGCGCCGTCGACATGGGAGCAAGCGAAGGGGAACTCCCCGATTCCCTCACTTCCCGGCGACCATTACAAATCGATGATAACGATGACGATGATTAAATGTTTGCTCAGCCACTGATGGATATGTTCAGGATGAAGGATGGTGCGGGGCAGGATGGATGATTGGCCGGTTGCGATGGGAGATATCGAGCACAGTTAAGGCATAACACTTTGATGGGGAATGTTTGTTTGCGCCAAGAGAAATGCAGTTGGCAGCGGCACAAAGATAACTTAAATACTCTTAGTTCAAGAATGTTTGAGCGATGACGAAGGGAGGTGGCTAATCTGGAAGGGAATCGACTGGGTGTGCAGTTAATTCTCTGAAGGGGCTCTTGCTGCACTTCAATCCTTAAGGAGCTGAAGTTGATTGTAAAAGGTTGTTTAAATTTAAGCTTAGTATACAACTACGAACTAGAACTACATAAAAGTAATAGAGCGTAACAAAAACAAGTCAAGTTTTTTAAAAAAAAACTTAAATAAGAAACGCTTGACAAACTAAACTCGCTTATTTGCATACTTGAGTTCAATTATATTAAACAGATAATAATAATTAATAATTACACCGCATATATACCAAAACCATAATGTCTTTAAATAAAAAAAATATCTTGGACAAAATTAATACATATCCTAGGATTAAACTAAGAAATTTGAGCCTGCTTCTTTTTGAGATAAACAATTCATTATCAAAATAGACATCATTTATTGCCCGAGCACAATTGAAAATGTATTGAATTATCAATCCTTTCAATTCAGAAATGAATAATCAAAAACGACCAGCAAATTATAAATAACTCGCACTGACTATCTGCATATGAAACTAACTGTCTATTTAGCTCGTTTCTATTTCTATTCCTAATTGAACATCAACAAAATCACTAAAAACTAGGCAAAAACCCGACGGGCAATATGGCAGAAACCATGGAAACGGCAAAAACAAGACCACAAAATGGCAAAATTCCATAAAATATGCATAGGAAAATCCGTTTCTATTTTTTGCCCATAACAATTTTCGAGACTCTGACATTTCAATTAAAACTGGAAACGATTTGATGAGCACTGATGGCGATGATAATAATGATGTTGATGTTGAAAAGGATTATAATAGACAAACACCGAAAGGAAAAGGGGCAACAGCTGATAGATTTAATTTAACTTTTTAATGAACTCGAGTTCAAGCAGCATGAACTCATTGAGGCCAACATTTATTCCAATTAGCAAAAGAGGTTTTCCCGTTTTGGGATTAGGGATAATCCCCATGCTGGTCATAATTTAAAGACCTCTCGAATTATTTTCCTTGCCATAAACTGCCATTTATGTTTGGCTTTGGTCGAATCTACTCATGTTGAATATGTTTCTTTGGGTGTAATCCTTTTTTTTTTTGTTTTGTGGCCATAATCAACTCTTCTTCTGGCCAAAGTCAAAGCTGGCCTTGTGTGCGCCGGCTGCCAGTTGATGTATGCGAAAACTGCACTCAATCAGTGCCAAGCAAACAACCTGCAACAGTCGGCCAACACCAACAACCAAATGGGAAGCGAGGGAAAAAGTGCAGGCAACAGACAAATAAGTTGATTTGTGTGTTGTTTGTAGAGAATGAAAATGCCGAAAAAGCGCACTGCCAATGCAAATACCCAGAAGAGAGATGAAAAGATGGGTAACGTGTATGGCCAAGACGAGCTATAAATACTCTTTTTCCATTTGAAAGTTATTTAATAATAATTATATGCAATTTTCCTTATTCTGAATATACACAAACTAAATTTTTAAACCATGACAGATAAAATTTTGTATTTATAAGAATTAATGCTTGTTATGGTATTTAATAATGTTTTAAATTTTATGTATTCGCTTACACACGAAAGTTGACTTTGAATTCAGAACAAAGGCATGAAATGGTGAGGCACAGACAACTAACTTAGAACTTCATTTTACACGTCTAGTATATTTACTTATATTATTTCATGCAATCGTCTGTATCGCATAAAAATGTGTTATTTTTATTTCATGTGTTCAAGAATTCATGAATTTGATAGCAATAACAAAGTAACAAATAGAACGAGAACTATTTTTGTATTTTCCCCTTAATAATACAAGCAACCATACTATTTTTTTCACCTTTTTAAATGGTGTAACAAGAGAGATATTTTTGTAACGAATTTTTTTTAGTTATTCCGCATTCAAAAAGCGGCAATTAAAACCACGCTTGTTAGTTTTGCAGGGCATACATGGCGTATACGCAACGAGGTCGCTGCAATGCAGGGAACTTTAAGTGACAAAGCAGCAGGTGGCATCATCACCATCAGCACAGCAATTCCGCTGGACAGGAAGGCAAGTTGGGAGCTGGGGAATGAGCAATGCCTGACCCAGCAAAGTGCACAACAAAACTTGGGATGCACTTGATTGCAAAGGCCTCGACCCGAGCACAAAAAAAAAAATGAGTGCCACGCACACAAAACATCCGACATTTGGGGCCAGGACATTGGCAGTCGTCGTCCTGGATGTCACAGTCCTCCACACATCTCCACACCCCGTCAGTCAGATGTCAGGTGGTGGATTCACCACCGGTTCCCAGGCCATCCGACGACCCGAAAGAAGTTCATCTCGCATTTTTGCACAATTTACACACCGGATTCCGAGTACCGACATGGCATTCATATGTAAATAAGCTTTTATTAGGTGTTCTCTGGCTGGAGAGAGGATGAAAACGAGATTGGATCTGAACTCAACCAATTTGGGGAAAAATGCGAAATGGAAATTGAAGTCTGAACTGCATATTGATTGCTGTTGGGATTATTGAATTGATTGTCCTTTCTTTCGTTCGCTTTTCGTAACTATTCCCTTACTTTTTTGGCTTGGATTTGGAAATAAAGCTGTACGATTTTTTTTTTCCAATTATGGTTTTTTAGCAAAGATTATATTACTATATAAAGAGAATTCTTACTAAGAGAATTCTCTACTAAATATATAATTAAACGTTGATCAACCTTATTCTTTGCTTTCGGCACCCCAAATTTTCTGACACTGATGGATGGCTTAAGTTCGACAAAAAAAAAAACCCAACTGCATAGCTTAGAAGATAAGTTTCCCTAACACAACCAAATCAATCAACTCGGACACTTTGCGTAAATAGAAATGAATTCTGAAAACAGATTGCCTTACTTCTTAGATAATTACTGCAAAGTGGATTAGCTAAGCTAATCCAAGCAAACCACCAGATGTCCAGCTTACACCACAAACTAATTAGATTACCACCCAACCGTATTTATTATTTTACGTTTGCCCCTGCCTTCTTTTTTCCGGAGCTAACCTATGTTTAATTGCAATTTGATTAGGCTAAACCTGAATGTGTATCAGCAATACATGAAAAACACATTTTCCCTTCAATACAATAGGCTGCCAGCACAGAGAAAGGTCCAAATTGGTACAACACGACGTATGCGTAATATGATTTTCATGGTTTTTCCCCCTCTCATCCCCTATGCTACATAATATTGATTGGCACCAAATTCGTTTCTAATTATAATGTGTTTCGTTCTCGAACTGCTGGCTGGCAGTTTGGGTTACATTGCTTGAAATTGGCACTTAAACGCGATTACCTTAACCACTTGCATTTTAGCACAACCAAAAAAACTTTTCGGCAATTGCAACGTTTCGTTAAGTCCGAAAGAGGTGGGAATAGAGGGAGAGATAGAAAAGGATAGAGCTAGAAAAGTAGTTTGAGAAAGAGATAGGTAGTTAAGAAAGAAAGAAAGAGACGGGTTACGATTGTCGTTTTGCCAGTTTTTGTTTACGGCTGTATAAAAAGTGAAAGTGCACTTCAAGCCAACAGGCCACACAGACAAATAAACTGCTTATGCATATACATATACAAAATGCCACATGTCAACACATATACATATACACGTGTTTGTAATTTCAACGGCAACTGTAGCTGTAAGCCGACATTTAAGCGTAACAGACACTTGAGTCGAGCTAGAAATGTCAGGCCTGGGAAACGGTGGGTGACGATGGGTGGGGGGTGGGTGAATGAGGGGTGTTTTATCAGGGGACTCCCCCCCCGCATATGAATATACATACAACAGTCTGGGTGAGAGTGTGTGTGCACTGACGTTGGTGTTGGACCAACAATAAACCGTAGGGAAGTGCAACAAATGCATGAATAAACAACAACTCAATTTGAATAAAGCAACAGCAGCAACGTCACTTGTGGGCGGTGGGCGGAGGTAGGTGTGAAATGTAAACTGAAGCTCAGCTTTAAAGTCAACTAAGCTTTCAGTTGCTGCTTTACATTTTACACGTTTTTGAAATCCTTAAATCAAGTTGCAAACTCTTGCAAACAACACTTTCGCCTGTTGCTGCTCTTAAATTCTTAAACACATTGAATCTACAAAAGTGCACAAATAGCTGGAAATTCACCTACTGAAACTTACTGAAATTTAAAGAAAGCAGTTGGGTATTTATAATTGATTGGATTTTGTTGTAATAAATAAACACAGTACCTACACTTTAATTACAAACATTTTAAAAGGGTTGAATTGAATTATTGAACTTCCATCTTCAGAAGCTGCTTAAAGCGCCACTAACTTTTTTTACTAAAATGCTGATTACTTTTTAAAATAGATCAATAAATTAAGAACATACAATATATTTCATGTATTTTTTCATAAAGCTGTGGTAAACCACGCCTTGATTTAAGCTAGAAACAGCAGACAAAACGGATTAAATTTGTAGACAAAAAAGCTTCGAATATTTATAATTTATTGGTTTTTGCTATAAGCAGGTCAACAATTAATGCGAGTACATAAGATCAACATGCATTATGCCTTATTATTATTTTATCATTTAATAATATTAATCCCAAATACTTTTAATAATATTCAATACTTAATACATGTAAAACAAAATAATTACAAATTGTTTCAATAAAATTAAAAAACATAACAAAACTTTCAAACTAGTTGACATTTGCATTTGTAAATAAGGTTTTAACAAAAAACCCTTAGTTGTTTCGTTTAAAGAAAAATCAACTTCGTTATAAGAAAACTTGGCTTAAAATTGTATAACCTTTCTATTTTAATTAAATGTAAACATTACAATGCACATAATTAAACAAAAACGGGAAAATCTGTGGCTTTGCCAAACTTTTTTAAGAAAAGTTCCAACTCAGGCCGAGTGTTTATGTAAACTGAAAAAACGGAATTTGGCTCCGCTGCAAAAACTGGTTGGCAACGCTTGGCTCGTCTTACGTTTATTGCATACAACAATTGATTTTCGCTAGACGGCGGAAAGCGGGATGGCGAAAATGCAAATGAAAATGGCAAAGTGCTCAGCGCCAGAGAAGGACGGATGTCGGCGAGGGCGACAAGGATGGAGCGACCAATATATGTAGTTTCAAACAAACTTCAAATTGGCCAACACAAAAGCAGTCCTCAGTCACACAGCAACACACACTAGCACACATTACATAGTCAGACAAGTGGGTGGGTGGTGGAGTGGGCGGTGGGAGGCGCCACCTGCTGACTGGGCGACTGCAACAAAAATGACGAACGTGCTTTTGATAGACTTGTTGACGACAAGCTTCTGGCACTTGGCAGCTGTCAGCAGCAGACCAGAAATGGGCTGACGTTCTCACACACGCATGCACCGCAAAAAAAAAATATGTGCCCTAAAAATAGTTTTCAAAAAATAATACAAAAAGGTGCAAATTGAATGTTGCAACTTTGAGGCTTAGCTGATATTGACTGCTATAATACATCAGCTAGCCATTACGACTGCAAACAAAAATCTATATAAGTTTTTTATTATATTTTCTCAAAATCAGGTTAACTCATTTGTGTTTTAAATCAATATGGAAAATAAAAATTTTAAAAAACTACAAAAGTTTTTCCACTTTATTTTGTAATATTCTACATTTCAAAATAAGTTGGCTAACCTTTTAGCTAGTAAATATTTTTTATTTCATTAAAAGAAAGAAAATACTTTATTAAAACTATAACTGTAAATATAACAAATCCAAATTAATTGCAATAATTCACTTAAATTTTCCTCCATGTATTCACGGTTATTTTCGATGTCTGAACTTGTTTGTTAGCATATGAGTGTGTTTGTGGAAAGTTGCGAATTTTGTAAGCAGTTTTATTGTCGAGCAAATTAATAAATAATGCCGAAAATCAATAGGATGACTCCTTGTGATGGCGATTTTTACGGCCGCCGCCACTCATTTAATACTGCATGCGTGTGCGGTTAAACATTTTTATTTTGTGGTCCAATCTTGGTAATTGCAATTACAATCCACTTTAGCCAGCCGAGCTGATGGTTATCAATTTGTTGTGCTTATTACGTCCAGTTCATGGTTACTGCAGCAACAGCAACAGAAGTTACTAAAAACTCTCCCCTATATTGCACTCACTTTTGCTTTCGGTTTGTTTTGCTGCCGTTTCTTGGCCCTGCTTTTCGCTTTTTGCTTTTTGCTTCGCTTTTGACTTGGTTTACGCGCGCAGGCCAAAACGAGATGACGACGTAAGTTTCGTAAACGTGTTTTTGTTATGGCCCAAATAACGGATGTCGCAAGTCTGGCTCACCGAACACGACCGATTCGCAGCAGCAGCAGCAACGAACTGGCTTTGTTTTGGCCAACTCGCCAAGCAGAGCCGAAGTGGCCAAAACCGAAGTGGCCAGCCAAGCCGTCAAGTTGTATGTTAGTACTTTGCTTATTGTGCAAGCTAAAAACAATACAACTTTATTTACTAAAGTTTTTATTTCAAAATAAAAGGGAAGAATGATTCTTTCCTTTACTGTCATAATAAATCTTAAAGTTTTTACTGCAGCTAAGCCCGCAATACAAATTGAATATTTGAATTTCGATGGACTTAAATCCTGGTACGTTACAATCAGTGTTGGTAAGCGTTATCGATAGGCGATTGCTAAGGGTAACTAGTGCTCGATAGATCTATCGTTCCCCGCGAACCAGTTCTTTTAGAAAAACAACAAACTCATCTCACACATAAAAAACAGAAAATTACTTTTTGATCGTTTATTGTCTTATTTTTGGTACAAAAATTTAACAAAAATATGCCTATGTAATGCTAGAAAACATTTCGTTGTGTGTGATCAAGATCGAAACGGATTTGGAGCCCAGTGCAGGTAAATTGAGTTACTGCGACAGCAGCAGACAAAGAAAGTGTATTTCACTAGAATAATTTAATTTTTTTTTGTTGAATAGAATCGGAGGGAGCCGTGTCCGCCGAACATCCCACCAATCCTCGAGTGCTTAAGGAGCGGGAACGCGATCGCGGACTGCGCTTGGCCCGCGACATCACCATCGAAACCTACACCAACCAGCGTTGGACGCGTGAGTTGAGTGCTCCAAAGGATCAGGAGACGGAGGGCAGCAAGATGAACTGGGCGGCGGCCCTGCAGCACGTCAACAGTCCCACGGCTGGCAGTTCCCGGGAAACCACTCCGCGGAGCGGCGATGAAACCCAAGCGGGCAACCCACAGGCCACCGCCTCCAAGTTCCCACACGAGATCGGCTACTTCTCCGGCAATCCCATCGTCGAGGTGACCAAGGGCCTCATCCATCTCTACAAGAAAAAGTGGGTTTGCTTATGCTTCTTTACCGTGTCCAAATTAATCAGTAGTTCCTGTATCCCCCCAGCGAACGGAAGGCCATCAAGGAGGCTCCATCCAATCAGCTCTGCCTGCTGGCCGTGCCAGCCACTCTCAACTGCCATGATCTGCTGAACTTCATCGCTCCCTGCCATGCGGAGATCAAACACGTCCAAATAGTCCGCGATGGCAGTCCCAACCAATTCATGGTGCTGCTGGAGTAAGTTTGAGTCATGAGGAACCTAATCCCGACACTTAAAAATACGCTTACTTGTTATGAAAAGTAGAATTTTGAAACTATTATTGAAAAAAAGCACCTGTGGATAGAAGTTTATATTTGTATGGCCATAAATTAAATATTATTTAATTTTTAATTTATAGCAAAATAAGGCAACTAATCTAAAAAGGTTATTAGATATGTGAAAATAACCTTTTAAATAAGTTTTAGCATAATTAAATTGAATTAGCTTCTGTAACGCTTTCTAAAGTCTAGAGGTCTAGTATGTAATAACACAATTTTAAAAAACTATAACTCCACAGAGCTAACATAGATAACTATCTTTAAAATGAAATGAAATTTGATTCCTTTCAGATTCCGCTCGAATGAATCAGCTCTGGAGTTCTACAAATCTTACAATGGAATTGCCTACAACTCCCTGGAGCCGGACTCGCTGTGCCACGCGGTCTGGGTCTCGGCGGTGGAGAGGAGCGAGCATGGAGCACCGCCAATGGGACACACTGAGCTGCCCACCTGTCCAGTGTGCCTGGAGCGCATGGACGAGAGCGTCGATGGAGTACTGACCATATTGTGTAACCACGCTTTCCACGCCAGCTGCTTGATGAAGTGGGGCGATTCCACGTGCCCCGTGTGCCGCCATGTCCAAACCCCCGAGCTGGTTGAGGATTCCGTGTGCATGGAGTGTGAGGGCACCGATTCACTGTGGATCTGCCTAATCTGCGGCCATGTCGGCTGCGGTCGCTACCAGGGAGGACATGCTGCCGCCCACTACCGGGCCACTAACCATACCTTCGCCATGCAACTGGGCACTTCGAGCGTTTGGGACTATGCCGGCGATAATTTTGTGCACCGCTTGTTCCAGAACAAGTCCGACGGCAAGCTAGTGGCCTCGCAGACCGAGAAAGACGAGCGCGAGGAGAAGATTGACTCCATGCAGATGGAGTTCACTTACCTACTGACCTCCCAGCTGGACACACAACGCAAGTACTACGAGGAGCGAATGGAGAGGCTGGAGCAGGAGTGGCAGAGCTTCAAGACGAACGCCAGCGAGGCCAAGACAGAGGTCTCCGAGCTGCAGCAGCTCCAGCAGACCATGCAGAAGGAGAAGGTGAATCTGGAACGCAAGCTGGCCCAGCACACAGCCAAGTGAATATTGAGACCATTTCGCATTTCGTACGTAATATCATATAAATGTTGCTCTTTTAGGCTAAAAGAGGTGCAGAAGCAACTGAACGAGGAACGTGAGCTGTCCAAGGCCCTGCAGACCAACCAGAGCTCATGGCACGGCAAATACAAGATCCTGGAGCAGCAGTACAACGAGTTCAAGCACAATCATGACGCCGAGGTAACCGATCTGAAGGAACAGCTTCGCGACGTGATGTTCTTCTTGGACAACCAGCAGAAGATGGCCAATTCGGAGCTGGCCGGCGCCTCCATCACTGGCATCGGAGACAAGGAGCCGGATCCAAATTCAAGGCGCGGCAATCGTCGCAAGAAATGAATCCACCTATCATCTATACCATTCACACATAAACGTATTTTGTTTCGAGCTGCATTGTTTACCCAACTTTGAAGGGCTATGCAAACCGATTATATAAGATTAATAACAGCTCTATATGTGATTTCCTTTGTGAAGCAAAAACCCAAGGATATAATATACCTAGTGTACGTGTACTATTACTCTTAAGCTAATTGAATAGCATATGTCGGAAATGTATTGCGTTTTTATTTCCAATTAATTAAAAGTTTGTCAAGAAATGTGTATTTTTTGATTTGTCAAGATTAATTTTGCAATATTTTTAAGTTAAACTCTATGAAATAATGAATGTTTAGTCATTAGTCAACCTCGTTTGTCCAGCTAACTAAAACAAGATCCATTTGAGGCCTTATTCCGGTTGAGGACACGTATCCTCGCAGTGGAATGTGGGATCGGACAGTTCCTGGAGGTCAACTTTCGGATCTGCCTGGAAGATATTAAGCTTCTCCTTCATATCCTGCTCGTTGCGATCAAGGTTCATCAGATAGGCGGCAATGAAGGCACGCGGATCCTGCGGCGAATGAATGTGCAGCTGGGCGAAGGCTCGGACCAGGACATCGCCCATCTGCTCCTTGATTTCGCCGGCCATCGCATCCACCGCCTCCAAGTTCTTGCCCATTGGTAACCAATCGTATCCTTTGAAGCAGCAGCACTCGCAGTAGGCCTTTGGATCGGATTCCGTGAGAAGTTTGAAGAAAGGCAGCAGTTGTGCCTCGCAACTCTTCAGCTTGGCCACCTCCCGCACGAAGCGCTTGTGCAGGTCACACACATCCTTCTCGCAGCCTCTGATGACCTCGGCATCCTGGGAAAGAGTGGCCGTTCGCTTAATGTAGTCCACCGTGTTCTCGTGGAAGGACTTGAACTTGCACTTCTCCTCGTTGTAGGCATTGAGGCACTGGCGGGCATAGACTATGATGTTGTCCCGTCGCTTTCTGATCTCCTCGCTCCGCTGGGTGAAATGGCTCTTCACCTCATCCAGGCTGCCGATCCGCTGGGCGAACTTGGTCATGTCCTCCATACTCTCGCACACCACCTTGCCCTTCTTCTCGTGGCCACACTTCACGTTCGCCTTGCTGATCCTGTCCAACTCCGCCTGCAACTCCAGTTTCATGTTGCGCAGCTCCGTATTCAAACGCTTCACATCGTTGTCGTTGCAGATTAGCGCCTGCAGCATCTCGTGCAGACAGTTCTTGTGCGGATTGGGCAGCTCATCGGAACAGCCGGCCAACATCTTGAAGTACTTAAATAAATATATTATTAAATATATTACTGAATGAATCTAATATTTTTGTTTCAATCGGATACTAAAAGTGTTCTTTTCCAGATCCTTTACTGAAATTTGTAACAGCTTGCTGAGACAAAATAAAAGATTTCAAATTAAGCATCGAAGAGAACAGAAAATTTCCAAACGCTTACAAAAGTTTAAATTTATTTTAAAGTGCTTTATATGTATATTGTATTTTTGTGTTTTTAACTCATATCTTACCAAACTATTCCCAAACGAATAATATTATTGGAAAAATACTCTTTATAGTAATCTTCGATTAAACATAACTTAATTATTTAGAGACTGAGAAATAGAAAATGTCTTCTATATTTTGCTTTATTTTTATAAAAAAAAATAAAGTCATGTCGTGTTTTTATGACAGCTATATGATATCGTTGTTCAATTAAAAAAAAATCAAAACCATAATTTCTAAATGGTAAGCCTTTACTAGCATTTTTATATAAATTGAACAGTAGCGAATTTTTGGTTTGGTTTTTGGTTTGTTTTTATGAGAGCCGTATGATTTATACTACCTTCAATATAAAAAACACTTTTGGGGATGTTTAATTTATATAAATTTAGAGACTAGTTTGCTTGGAAACAGACTTTCTAGATCTAGATTCTCCTAGTGATGCTGATCAAGAATATATTTATTATTATTAAATATTGGACATATGTATCTATTTAATTTAAAGTCATGGTAATAACATGTTTTAAATATTTAAATGTTCCTGATAAAAAGGAAACTCACAACATTTTTTATCTTTATGTGTATACGCCGCAGCCCATTCCTAACTAGAATTTATCAGTGAAAAGAATTACAAATTCCAAAAAAAAGCAATCCAATGCGAACCGGTTTGACTAGAAACCGAATCTTCACTTAAATTGCGTACCCACAGCAACAACAAATGACGAACGTAAATAAAAATTAAATTTATTTGGCAGTGAGCAAAAGCAGCAAAAAAATAAATAAAATTTCTTAATGGTCTCCCCAAAAGCCCCCTGTGTTCTACCATTCCGTCTTTTTGTTCGTCTACAATTGGCACACGATCAATCATTATGTCTCTTCTAACGCGAATTTACTTTGACAAAAAGACTCCTATTCTGCATTGATTGATACCCTATCCCATTGACTCTTCGGCATTGTAGTATTTCAATCAATTGGATTATTGTTCAATTTCCTAGGGTATTAACATTGGCGGGCATCGATTGTGCTCTCCATACAATAACTCCCACTAATGGACTCGGCTGAAGCTTTCGAAAGATGTGTGTTTGGCACAAGTCAACCTGTTTGCAGGTAAAGAGGAAATGAAAGGTGAAGGGGGAATCGATCTTTGACCATCTTGTACCTGTAATTAAGTAACTTAATTAATTTCACGCAAGACAAAGCTCATTTTTTAAGAAACCAAAAAAAAAAGTATCTTGGGTTTTGCAAAATTTTTATTTCAGCGTCTGAATAAATTTTGCATAATTTTCGGTTTGTATACATCTTATAGAATTTGATGGATATTATTTCGCTTATCTCCTGATAGGGTATAATTTGATTAATTTTCTGCGATGAGCTTGGAATTTTTAGCGAGTTGATGTATAAGGCAACCACACACAATCTTAAAGTGATTTCAAAAACATTTTTAATTTTCATCAGGTCATTATTTAAGTATTGCGCAAAAGGTGATCAAAGTTTAGAGTATTTTAAATAAATAAAAAATAAATAGCTTTGTAACTAAAATACCAATTTTAACAATTTCGCTTTGAAAATTTATCTATACATACAAATATTCCCGAACCCTAACAAATCTATACAGCTGCTTGATCAATTTTCCTATTCGCCATTGAAAGCGAATGCAAATTGCAATAATTAAAATTATTGAATGTGACTAATGAGCAAATATTGATTTAGAAACTGGCCCAAGGCGCTACAAATGGGAGGATACAAAGCCGGAGTATGCAAAATAGATAAACAAATAACGAAAGGAACACAGATGCGAAAGAAAAGAAGCCAGTTCAATAGGATGTACCACGGATGGAAGTCTGGGTCTTAGGGTGGTTTCCTGTCCCATAGCCAACTATTTGCATTGAAAAGTGACCCAGATTCTTAAGGATGTTGGCAATTTAAAACACGTAGGACATCACGGCCCTGCGCATTAAAAAAAATTCGAAAAAAAAATCAAATTTAAATAATTTCCCTATTTTTCTATTCGAAAGAACAACGTTTTTTTTAGTTTCTACCTCGTTTTTTTACGTAGGATAAATGAAAAATGATGTTTGACCCTGCCCGGCGACACACCCCTTTTCTTGATCACGTATGCAAATGCAGAGCGATGTCCTGGGACAGGATCAGTGATTCAACCCTTTGAGGACAACTGCTGGCGTCCGATCCGCGGACGTGTTGTGCATAAATTAAGGCATCCTTTCGTCCTTTTGTCCTCGAACCCTTGGTGGTTCGGCAAAGGAAACGCTTCCGCATGGAAATGAGGCAAAAAATCCGGATTTTTTTTACTCCTTGTCTTCTGCCGTCTGCGTCTTTGTGCGAGTCCTTTATCCTTGATCGTCACCCTGAGCCCAATGTGTCTTGAGCCTTGTGGGTAGCCTGGTAGGGAGAACAAAAAAAAAAATCGTGAGAAAATTTCCAGCGCCAAATATTCAAATTAGGTAACCAAATGCCGCCCGTTGCATACTTTTTTGGGTGATTTTTTGTGTCCGCACCCAAAACGCCGGGAAGAAAAAAAATCATCAGGATGCATGCTCATCCTTGCAGCCCTTATTGTTGGGCTCATCAGTTTTTTAGCCCATTTTTTCTGATTCCCTAATTTTTTATGCTTGACTACCGAAAAAAGTCGTTTATAATTGGACCGAGTTCAGATTTTTTTGCCGCCTTTTTTTCTTTCCTATTTTGAATATTGAAATCCAGTGTGACAAGTTTTTTCCTTCGTTTTGGTAAAAAAGGATCGTCAACTGAAGTCTCGTTACTGTAGTTTTTTTTATCCTTTTTTTTTCTTAATAAAAAAGCGGTGCGAAAATGTTAATTAAATTTTTGTTATTGCGCCATTTCAGGGTAAAATCCAGTTCCCAGTATCACTTCTTTCAATTACGCAGTTAATTTTAAATTTTTTGTCTTTTGAATACAATTTTTTCTACCATATTTAACACGTGTTGGTTGTCAAGGATTTATGCTGTAAATTGTTACCGATTGAAGGAAGCAAAAAATCTGGGGTTTTGTTGAGTAATAGTAAACATTGTTAAGTGTTTAATAAGCCCTTTTGGAAAAAAAGGTCTGGTAACAAAACTTTAAAGTATTAAAAAAATGGTTTGATTAAAGAGCGCTTGCCAAAAAAAAAAAAGATATGTAACGATAAAAAGTATTTTTAATTGCCAATATTTACATATAGCTTACAGTTAAAGTTCCCAAAACAAAAGACATTTTTCTTCGCCAGTTATATCAACATTTTTATGTAAAGCTACTAAACAACGAATAAACTTACTAAGATTATGATTACATCTTAAAATTATTACTTCAGTTGTTTCAAGACTTTTTCTGTTCTGTTTTTATTTAACTAACAAAAAGGTATTTGTATATTCCATAAGCATATACAAGTTTCGTTAACAGCAATCAAGGGATAACAATCCGTGAAAATGTTTAGCCTTCTTCCAACATCTGTTAGTCTCAGATAATGAATGACTTTCCTAGATGATGAAGAGTTTTTAAAGTAGGTTTTTGTGAGAAGGGCAGAGATCGTATTTCTGATATTCGGCATTAAATATATGAAAATATTCATTTAACACTTAAGCACTCCAAATACTCAAAAAATTTAACACAAAATCCGAAATCGAAACGTTTAATTAAATTGGCTCAAGCCTTTTGTGCAATATGCCAATATTCGCTTGAGTATCAATTTCATAACAATCGAAATGATAAAGAGAAATCAATCCAAACACGGGCCCAGAAACCTCAACAAAAGCGGCGAGTGTGCCCTCCAGTTTTTGTGTGCGAATCCATTCAGCCAAAGGGTGCAAATATGGATATAAGAATAGCTAACGAAAATCGCATCAAATTTCACAATATCGCACCTTATTAGAATCGAACAATACCGCGGTTCACAATGCGAAATTGGGAGAAAAGGATGAAATGCAAATGCCACAAGAACAAGAAGTTATGGGAAAAACATACACACCTTCCATTCTCCTTCGATGTGTTCGAGCCCCGGGCTAATCGGTGGAGTGTATCCGCATATTGTGTGCATTGTTTAATAATTTCATAAATAGTTTATCCAAGAGAATTGCTGAATGCCGAACCGACTAAATGCCATTCGCGAACGGGTTACGCCAGAGAAAGGATTCCTCGGCGAGTCCTCCTTTCTTATGCTAAGAAGAGTACCCTATCTGGGGTGAAAGGTTTTTTTACTGTCGGAGATCCGGATGTTTTGTGTGCAACCCCTGATGGTCGGATCCTATCTCTCCCACCCTAAATGTGTGCGTGTGTGTTTTGATTTCGGGTCTGGAGTTTAGAAACCATAAATCTATTGATGCCTTTGATGACGCCTTTCTGCAGCACCGAAATGATCTCTTGGCATTGAAAACGCATAGACAATATTCAAATGAAAGTAGTTTGCATAATGCCTTTCCCAAATACTGATAAATTAGAAATATTGCACGGGAAGAAAAAACGGATAGGGAAGTTGTAATAACAATCAGGAGAAACGCTTTAAGTTTGGACTTAATAAATAGAAATGCTGTTTAAATTATTAGAAATAGAGAAATGGTGGTAAGCTTTACCCAACTTGACTAGATATATTTCAAATACAGTTGAGTAAATATATATTTTACTAAAATTAAATTGTTTAAGACAACTATTTAAACATAATTTGAATTTTATTATTTTTTATCGATTTAAGCCATTCAATATAATTATAATTTATAAAATTTCATAGCAATATCTTTATAACAAGAGGTTTTGTAACATTTGAATAAAAATCCATAAACAACTCTTAGCTCACACATTTTTGAACATAAATCTTTAATATGTCTTATTTTTGATAGTTAATTTTATACTTTTACAAATAAAAATTAACAATAATTATTATTATATAATAAAACCGATTTTTCTGGTTTTCTTGAAATTTAAATAGAAGTATAAATCATTTATGGTTTTGAATAACTCTTTTTTTCGGTCGCAGATAAAAACAGAATTTTTTGTTATAAGAACGGATAGAACAGTGGCCCTGATTCTGCCAAGTATTTCGTTTTTTTCAATGACCTGGCAGAAGAACTCATATAGTTGTACAACAGACAGATGCCACTCTCAAGGAAGAGTCCTTGATGGCCCTCAGGCACTGCATTCTAATTATCATATCGATCAAGCTGCAAGTAAAAGTGACAGTCCCAAGTCCAAGGACTCTGCCAGGACAGAAAGGATCCTGGGCCACAATTTTTTTTCTCATAGTTAGCATAACAAAGCCTGATGAGACGCACAACGGACGGAATCGTGATGATTTCAGCACCCCGAGACAAGACAGTCCCAAAGAAAAGGAGGAGAGTATGAGGAGAGTATGAGGAGCCACCCCGAAGATCGGGTAGCGGGACAATAACCACCAAACAATCCCATGATCATTAGTGCATCCTATAATAATGCGCATTGATATGCTAATCGCGAGTAGACAGGGCTCGAATGGAGAAACTTCAATGCCTGAATGCGTCTATGATCGATGACGATCGCTGGCAGAAATCAAATCATTTATCAATTAAATTATTGGCAAACATTGGCTTGTAGAGCCCTCGAAGCGAAGGGTTCGATGTGCTAAAAACGTTTCCCCTTTCGCCTCATTTTTGCATTGTGGCCTTTGTTTTGCATTTTGCACAACTGCCAAATGATCGATTATCGATCGGCAATCCCTTTATCCCGGATCTTTGTCTTCTGCGGTGTGTTTGCCAATTTTGCTTTGATGATTTGTTGGTTTATTGTCAGCGATCCTTGTGCTTCCCTCAAGGGCGTCCTTTTCCTCATTCCCCAAAGGATCGTGCCGAATATTCGCACAATCCTCGGCGAAAACACCGATCTTTGTTGACAATGAGACAATTGCCGGGAATCCTTTTTAGGGAGTTTATGTCTCTATCAACTTTATTGTTGTTTCCCTAACGCTTTGTGGGTGACTATTCACTAACAACAATCCCCTTTGTTTGGCCAATTTTTATGAGCTATTTAGGAGATCTTACTTCGTTGTTATTTGCGGCATAAAAAGATCATAAAAATCATTTAACTTTTTTTTGTTTATCTAACACAATTTGCTGCTATTTATAATTCCATTCAAACGCTGTGCTCAGCAAAGACGGAGGCGAAAAAAAAACATAAATAAATAAAGAGAAAATAATAATGAGAAAAAGCACCTGTTAACAACTTAAACAGGTTTTTGTGTGGGACTTTTAAATTTATTGTTTTATTAATTAGCCATGAAATTCGTTTTTGTTTTATATTTTTATATACATTTAGACATTTAGAGGTATTCATGGACTGAATGGAACTTTGAAGTTCCTTTGTCTGCCATACAGAAATATCGGCTTACTAATCCGTCAGAGGTCTTTAGATCTTCATAAGGTATCCAAGAAGTTTTGTCTTCTTCGTTTCTCAAGTACCTAGCCGATTTGAAGTTGCAAATCGTGACGATTGCGGCGACGGATGAACTAGTTTTATATCAGGTATAAAATACCAGTATATATGCACAGCATGTTGAAAAGAACTCAATGCGAATCAACTTGAATGAATCATTGCCATTAATCTCCGTGTCGATCAGCCGAAAATTTCAAGACTCAATCAGTCATCAATCATTATTCGCCATCAGAGCGTAGCCAGCACTTTTAATAACCCCCTAAATCGCTCCTCAAACGCCGCCACTGTCACGTCTTAAGCCAAACGGCAGCTGCGAGTGAGAGAAATTTAAAGATAAACTTCGATACGATCGTAGCCCTACATTTCAATGTGTGTGGATACTCAGATTATATGGGGTGAACATAAATCTCTTATGTCGCCTCGGGCACAAAGAAGTTCATCTTGAGGCTGCTAAGCGGATTAGGTTGCATTTTTCTGGATCGTTGCATATATATTCGATCCGCTTCGATTCGCTAATGAAAATGCAAATCTTGTGGAAGATTTCAAACACCAAAATAATTAGTTTATAAATAATTTAAAACTTTATTTCTCAATTTCTCTTTCAGGCTGCTTAATAAGTAGAAAATATCCTTAATCTGCTATTTAGTTGATAAATAAGAAAGTATCTACGGTACTAGAGCTAAATTGGTACGTTTCAATGTACAGCACGTAATTACATACTATGTACACTGTAGAAAATATATCTAGGGTCTATCGCAGTACTTTGTACGGCTCCTAGCTGATATTAAAACTGTGAGCTATTCAAACTATAGTTGTTTAATTAGTTCAGAGCTTTAATGAGAATATTGCTTAGAGATATTTAAAAGAGGGCGCCTTAATATCATGTAGAAAATCCTGAGTTGACCTATATAAAATATTATTCAAACTACAGTTGAAAGGGAGGCGAAAGAACTCAAGGATTGCAGTTGGTTTCCATATTGGTTGAGGCAGTGATGGAATTGATGTTTGGCTGAATCGTATACAACTGAAGGAAGGATTTTGGCTTGGACACCATTTACAATCCCAGCTCTTACGCCTCCGCCAACTTGCTTCTAACTAAAAGTAACTTAATTTTATTTTGAAGAGTTTCAAGTGGTATGGATTCGAAGGTAGAACTTAGCAACATTTTGTTGTATGTTTTTTGTTTGACTCAGCCTCTTCCTCGAACCCAAGCCAGTTTAAACGGAGACCTTAAGCTAATGTCATCGTTGCTGCCTCTTTTGGCCTCGACCTGGCCTGTACTATTGCGCCTTCTCCTTGGCGGCATTCACAGCACTCAGTCCCAGGGTGAGATGATCGCCAGCGATGAGGCCCGCCGCTCCGGGCTGGTGGGCGTAGTTCCGGATCTGGTGCAGCGAGATGAGCTGCGTGGGGAAAGCGGCCGCTGCTGCCGCCGCATTCTGCTGATAGAGATAGGCGGCGGTGGCCGCCGGCGGTCCGCGATGCTGTTGCAAATGGGGCGGAGGTGGTGGAGCCACTGTGGCTGCCAGTGGGGTAAAGGCGGAGGAACCGGGTCCAGGCGATGGCTGGTGCTGCGCCTGTTGTTGTTGCTGCTGCTGCGCCTGCGCCTGCGCCTGCTGCTGAAGGTGATGTTGCGGAGTGGACTGGCGCAAGACAAGATCCTCGCCAGCGGCCTCCTCGTGTGGACTGTGCGAGTGTCCTGGCGTGTCGGCCAGCCGCTGATGATGCTGCTGCAGCAGCTCTTGATGCTGTTGCTGATGCTGCAGGGAGGCAAAGTTGCCGTACGGCTGACCGCCGGTCTGCGGCAACTGCTGTTGAATGGCCTCCGCCAGCGATGCTGCCGCACTGTCCGCCCCCATCTTGGCCCAGTAGGCGGCATTCACATCGTTCATGGCCTGACGCTGCAGATTCAAGCCGATCCCGCTCGCCGGCACATGCTGCTGGTGGGCAGCCACCTGGGCCGTGTGCCTGTGCTGTTGCTTCTCCGCCTTCTCGGCGTGCTTCTGCAGATGCTTCTGCAGGTAGGTCTCCTGCGTGTACGATTTGCCACACAAACTGCAGATGTGCGTCTTCAGGTGCTTGGAGTCCTTGTGCTTGGGAATGTGCTCCAGCAGGGTCATCTCGTCGCCGAAACACTTGTAGCAGGAGTTGCACTTGAACGGCTTGTCGGTCTGATGGCAACGCGAGTGCGACTGCAGGTTCGAGAGCTGCGAGAAGGCCTTCGGGCAGCCGGCGTGCCGGCATTTGTACGGTTTGTCACCCGTGTGCGTGCGGATGTGCTGCTGCAGGTGCGACAGCTGCGTGAACTTGCGCTGGCAGATCTCGCAGCGGTATGGCTTGATCCCCAAGTGGATCCGCGTGTGCTGCGACAGGTACGATGAGTTGGCGAAGGATTTGCTGCACGAGGCGCACTTGTAGGGCTTCGCCTGGTCGCCATCGCCCCGGCGACCCTCCTCCTCCGGCGAGGATCCATTGCTGCCGCTCCCACTGGCGCTGCTCATCTGCTGTCGCGGCGGCGATCGACTCGGATCATACTGCAAATAAATATGTATTGGGTTAGACTCGGTTCAACGTTTTACTAATAAAAAGCAAACGGTGAAAGGTTTAAATCCTTAAAAAGTTTAAAGTCTAATACATTATTTGGAATACGAAATATATTAGCGAGATTTATGTTTCATCTGATTCAATATAAAAAAAACCTTTTGCCTTTTAAGGAGAAATTTTAAGTAAAGTGCATTTATATCCATATTATGTTTTCCTTATGATGTTTGTCCCTCAATTGTAAAAAAAATTAAAAAGCAAAGTTCATCCTTTCTTCCTTGTTCTTCCGTCTTAGATTAAAGTTCGACAACAAATGGCACTGTTTTATAAATAAAAGGATATTTGAAACGAATATATAATTTATTAAAAAACAACTAAATATTTTTTCCTAATATTTATAGAATCAAAGTGATTAAAACATAAATAACTCTTAGAAAACTCTGGAATAAATGAGACAAAGAAATTTACGCCTCCTTTCATTTTTTTCCAATTTGTTGAGTGCGAGGGGAAATATGATGATTCGAACTCTTTAGTTTAAAGTTTCAACACTTACCTTCTGCTCCTGTTGCTCGTGGGGCGTGGGCGGCGAGTTGGGCGCACTGTAGCTGACCTTCAGCTGCGGCGGGTGCTGTTGCTGCTGCTGCTGCTGTGGGTGGTGGAGATGCTGCTGCTGCTGGGGATCGGGATGTGGCTGCTGCTCCATGACCATTTGCTGCTGGTGCTGCACCAGGCCGTTCTTCAATGAGTAGTCCAGCCGTTCCGCGACATTTTGACGGAATTCGCTGATGTTGAAGGGCTTGTAGTCGTGGACCAATTGGGCCGTGGTCAGGTGGCCCAATGAGCGCAGCTGATCGATGGAGCGATGCAGATAATCGCCGCTGGGGACGCCGTTCGGCGCCGTCGGCAGTTCGGCCATAAGCGGCGTCTGATGGCCGCCAAGGGTCAGCGGGCGGTAGGCGATGGTGCGAGCGTCCAGCTTGGGGGCGTGGTCAGCGAGCTGAGACTATCCGGTGCAAGTGAGGGAACGAAGCGATGGTCTTCGTCGTCGGGAAGTCGACACTCCACTGGCGGGCTTACACAACTCGGCGCGTTTTTGTGCTGAAAGTACAAAAATATTGTAATTCTTGAATCCACAAAATTGTGCCATGTCGGCACAAGTGCTTAAACTACTTTTCGATTCCGCTTTACTGCCTCCCCACACCCCGCATTGGATACATTAATTTCTGCACATTAACATAAATGTGCATGAATTAATTAATTGTTTGTGAATTAAACGTGCTGCGCTCTGGAACAAAAGTCCACAAGAAGCCGAAGATACCGCAGCAACTGCAACCCAGTAAAAAAGTTGCCAGTGTAGCGCAAAAACCGAAAAGAATTAATAACAATGCCGGGCAAAAAATAGTTTGTCAACGGAAAAAGTCACAAGATAAACAAAAAAGGCGCTTGCGGCCAGAATTGTTGTTGGTGACAACAAGATGGAAAGCGAAATGGAATCGCTTTCGGGCTGAAGAACCGAAATGGGGGGGTTACTCTGGCAGGGGCGATTGGGTGGTGATGGCCTGGCAAAAAAAGTCAGGGGCGCCAACGAAACGTGTCAACAACCTCGAGAACTGAATGCAACTACACCTGTAACACTTTTCGGGGCGGTGCAGCTAACTTTCCGATGGGCCAATGATGTTCTTGAGGTGTAAACTTATATTAGTTGGTAAGATGATTAACACAAAGGTCACTTGATTGTTTAAAAAGTGAAAAATAGCCGCCTACAGGCAAATAAAATTAGAGAACCAAATTTTAAAGACTACATAATATTTCAGAGCCATTGAAGAATTCTGAGAAAATTGATAAAATTTTATATAACACAGCATACTATTTGCAAACATAGTTTCTACATTTCGTAACAGGCACCGATTTGATACGTTTACTATGTTAAACAAATTTTTAATTTCTCATGAATTTTATCAATTTTTTTTTTTTAATTCTTTGCCGTTGATTCATTGAGGAAAAGGAAACCAAAGGATAAGTTGAGATAAAACTAAAATGAAATTTGTATTCATTTATGGTGAATCAGTTGTTTTAGTGAAATTATGACTAGACTATAGATTTTACTTAATTAAGGAACAATTGTTTTGAAGGTTTTTATTGGCAACTAATCGAATTCTTTTCTCTTTCTCCTTTTTCTAACGTTCAATTTAATTTAAAGCGCACAAGCTCTAGTGAAATTAAATTTTTTCTTTAACTCAGTCACCTCTCCAAGCACAAAATCATAAAAATGTCAAGCATTCCCTGTTCTCTCATCATTTTTTTAAGACTATCAAACGGATCGTAAACATATTTAATCGCCAACTTAAATAAGCGTAACCATATTTACAGATTATCAGCTATTAAGAGAATCGTAGATATTTTAAATCACGTTTAGGCTATGTAAACAAAATTATTAAAGCGAAATTACATTTTAGGTCAGCACCAACACTTTTTTTTTAGGCCGTTATCCTTTTATATGATATTAAGATATAAAATATCAAAAATATTTCATTTAGGAACTATAAGTTTCTTTTGTCTTTTTTTTTTAAGAAGTCCGTCTGTGTTTAATATTCAATTAAATTTATGTGATTAGTTAAGGCTAAGCTTTTGATTAAAGTGCAAAACTATGTTAAGAATAATTCTAGCAAGAAATAAATTAGTTAAAAACTGCTTTTAAGGGAAATGTAAAAATAATAAAACCTTAACTATAGGAAATAAATTGCAATTAGTAGACCCTTGTGAAAGACTGTAATTTTTGCGCGCGAATTTGATTGTGACCTTTTGGTCGGGTGGGTGTTGACGTCAGAGGTAAATTCAATTTTGGATTTTGTTTTTTTTTCCTGCCTGGTCAAAAAAACCGGTTTTTTTTTTTGTTAATGCTGACGTTGGACAATTGAACAGCATGGCAGCAGGAATTCCGTTGAGGGGGAAGGGGAGGAGGTGGGTAATGTAATGCAAAAAAGGACGCGCCATTCGCTTGTTGCGCACATTCAGAGCGAGACGGGGCGACAAACAATTGTTTGCCGCTCAAACAATTGCAATAAAAAAATAAGCGAAAGTGGCGACCAACAAAACAGAAGCCGCAATCGTGTAACTACAGATCTAGGAACACAGAAAATCGGCCACTCAACCTGATAAATGCAAATGGGGAATAAATAAACGCAATCGGGCCCCAAAAATACAACAACAAAAATCCCCAAAAAAAAAAGAGAAGCCCAAAAAGCATATAAATAAAATGGTATACACAAAAAACCTACACCTACCTACACACAAAAAACGAATCAACGAAAATTAATTGAGCGCGAGCAGCTGAAAACAAAAGAGAGCAAAAGAGCGAGCAAGAGCGCAACATAAACAAACTAGCGGGCGGTCAACAACAACAACAGCACAATAACCGCAACTCGGACCGCTCTCTCTCTCTCTCTTTCGGGTTGGGGGCGACATGTGTGCGAAAAAAGCAGCGAATATTTGATGAACATGAATACAAAAAAAAGTGGACGATAAAAAAGACACGACGACGAAAAAAATTGATTTAGCTTAATAATTTGTTGACAATCACATTTGGTTTACAAAAAAAAAACAGATTTACATTTGTACATAATTTTAGCAAAGCGAAAATACGGAAATAGACCTAAATATTTGACCAAATGAACAGTGGGACAACCACTTTTGAAATTGTAGTTACCAATGAACAACTTGTTAGTGTTAATAAATATCAAAAATTACATGGAACACTAATTAAATTAATCAATTTTAATGTTTTTTTTAGTTTAAAAAAATTATAATACAACTATTATTTTTTTACTACTGCTTACAGATCTTCATCTTTAACGACGTAAAATTGTAACCTAAGCATTATGAAATTCTGATAATAAATTTTGGGACGAAAATGATTGTACTTTCAACCAAGAAAACACATTTTAAAACGGTACTATTAGGCCGTTTGGGCAAACTTATTTATGATTTTTGCCTGACAGGTATTATTTCTTAAAAAGGGGCGTACTAAGTGGTTTAAATTTATTGTTCAAATTAAAAGATTTATCAATTTATAATAACATAAAAAAATATATATGATAACAATAAAAACCAGATATTTTAAATTTGTATAAGTCAATAATTCTCAAATTACAGTTGTTTATGTTTTAGTTTTGGAATTGTCACGTCAATTCCCACTGTGCATTCAGCGCGGGAAGAGAAACAAACACAAGTGTGTTTGTCCAGTAAGGCAAACAAATAAAACATAATAACATCGTAAAGTACTTACCAATTTAAAAATGTCTTTTGTGTTCCGGCCCGCTGTGTCCGGCCGATGCAGTTTTTGCCCTTATTTGTGGGCCAACTTTTGTTGATATTTTGGAGCACGTGTTCGCCTACTGATTTGTGGGTGGATGGGTGTGGGTGTGCTCACCTCTTTCGCACAAAAACACACACAATTGTTTGTGGTTTGCGCCGCTTTATTTTTGAACGTTTGTTTGTTTTCGACTTCCCCGCACAATTGATTTATTTTGCGCAAATTGGCGAATTTAGTGGGGATTGTTATTTGGATTTGCGTAGTTTTACGTTCTTCTTTGCGGTCGGGCCTCTCTTTCGCACACAGAAGAGACTCTCGAGTGGCAATAAGAAAAAATGGCCGCGCACGCCAAAAATATACACACACACCTACGCACACCAGCACACACACGCGCTCGCAAGTTTCTGTACTTGTGCTTTTTGCCCTTTTTTTTGTCAACTACCGAATTTTTTTCGGCCACCGACTACCGACTGCTATTAATTGCAATTACAACAAGCACGTTTGGGGCCGTGGGGCGCGGGAGCGTAAGCTCGGCTCTTCGGTTGTTTACGTCGCGGCAAACCGTAAACACAACAGAAGGAGAACTGTTCGTGTCGAGTCGAGTCAAAAAACTGACTGAAAAAAATCACAGCGAAGAGCGCGTTTTTTCTTTTTAGGCAAACGGCGGACGAGAATGAGAGAGCGCTCCCTCTTGCTCTCTCTGGATTCCGGTTTTTTGTTCCCGGCGCCTCTGAATTTTTTTGTATTAAAATCGGGGAGGGAGGCGTGCTCTTTTTTTTGAAATACCGAATTTAATTGGGCCAAATTCATCCAGCCACATCCATCTTCTTCCTTTTTCAACCTTCCGGGAGTCTTTGACCCTTTCGATTTCACCGACTCTTTTAAGGACTACATAGCTGTTCATATTTACTGATAAGTTCTAGTTTTAATTTAAATAGAATGAAATGGCTTAGACTCAGGAGTGGTGGGTATATACATACATAAGTATTATCTTATGTCTGGTACCTTTTATTAAAACCATTTACAATGATGGGCTTAATTATTAAAACAGAAAGAGTATTGAGTATTCAATGCATTCTACCGGGCGTCTTTGACCCTTTTGATTTGATCGACTCCTTTAAAGACCACATTTTAATCTTCTTTAAATTTAAGTAGTGTAAAATGACCACGAATCTATAAATGCAGAAGTTAAGCGCACTTCATTGAAACCACTTACAAGAAGAACATTTTAGGCCCGTTATTTCGTCTTCATCGTGAGCTAAAAGAGGTTTTTAAACTGAGAAAACGTATTTAATCTTACAATTTTCAATTTTATAACTCAAAGTCTTAGGCGAAAAAACTGTCCATAGACTGTTTAAATTGTTTTTACAATTAACCAAATTTTTCATTTAGAATTAATATTTTTCAGCTTAGTTCACTTAAGAGAGTTATTATTTAGATATAATACCTATCTATCACCGTCTCTAAAATTATACACTTTTCAGCTCTAACACAAATTATTTTCCTGAACATATTTGATTTTAAGTTATTAAAATTAATCGTTAAATTAGATTAAAAAAGTGTAAAAGAGCAATAATCAAAATTAAGTCACCGAATTTAGGAAAAAAAGGGAAAAATTTGAAAGTGTGTCAAAGTTAAATTTATTTTGGGAGATTCTGATCCTTTAAGGGCTAACAGAAGGTTTCGTTTGCCATATCAAAGGTAAATGAAGATTTTAATGAATTGGAATTGGGCTGTTTTTAAGATCTTCAAGTTTTAGACTAGTCTTTTTTTAAACAACTTTTCATACACAACAAAATAATTAAAATAATAATGCATTACAATGTAACTCGATCTGCCTAAATTCGAAAATGTATGGCATAGTACATATTTTTATTAAATTTTTAATAATTAAGTTATAATATATGGTTTAAAATAGCATGAACAAAGTTACACCTAATAAGACGTACTTTGCCTTTACTTATTGTTAGCGACCTAAGGAAATTCAAATAAAACAGTAATCCTGTTACTTTCAGGTCTGAGTCTTAAACTGTAACGGACACGCGGTAAGATTTTTTGTCAGCAATGATTCCTTGTGTTGGCAACGCCTATTTGAAAAAGAGAACGATTTTATAGATTTCGTTGCACGGCCACACTGGTGTTATAATAAGCAGGGACTTACTCCGCGTGTATCCGGAACACAAACCATTTGGCGGGTGTATCGATTAACAGCGAGTTTCCTATTGTTATAGGAGCATGTATGTTATTTATATCGCTCACAGAACAAAAACAGCTATTTTTTTTATTTCATCTTTATTATTATGTTAAAAAATATTTGTTGTAAAAAATAGAAGGAATTGCACTAGTTTAAAATTTTGTTTGATGCATGGAAGGAGACGATAAAAAGATAACAGTTCAACAGCTTATAAACATTCAATTCGATATATCGGTGACGTCGTGAGTGGCTAACCCAGCTCTAAATCAACACACACACGTGACGACAATGAGTAAATTCAACCATTCCGTAAAAGTTCCCACCCAATACAAGGTTACCGCCAAGATTCTAAAGGCGGCGCTGGAGAAACAGAGGTCCATCAAGAGCCTGATCTTCGAGGAGAAGCACGCAGTGAGTGGGCAGGTCCTCCAGGCCAAGAATCGCGCGAATACAGCGTTTTTCCCTCTCGCACTTGCAGCGTGTTCGCAGTTTACATGCGGTGCTAAACCATTATAGCGAAAATCGGGGCGCCGTGGACAACGCCATCGCCGAAACAGGACTGCTCAAGGATAACCCCAATCTCGACATCTGTTTGGCCAAGGTTTTAGTCACCGAATTGATCTTTGGCAGGAAGAGTCTGAACGGCGATAGCAAACCCGTGCAAACAGTGCGAAGTTACGAGGAGAAACTGCATCAGGTCATCGGTGAATCCGGCTACAAGAAGAAAGGCAGGTTCCCCTATCACCTACCAGTATTAGCCGGCTGAGATGGGCAAGAAGAACCGGAGACAGCAAGCGGAGGCGGTGGCAGCTGCCATCGATGATCCTCCGGCTGTCGCTGATCCGGTGCAGCATTGTCCCCAGGAGGAGGACACCAGTACCGAGGTTTTCCTCTGGCTGCTGGCCTACAGTGTGCTCATGTTCACGCTGCCCTTCTTGGGCTTCTACGGCGTGCGCAGTTGGCTGCAGGAGTCCTTCCCTCATCTGGACATCTTCACGGTCAACTGTTGGTCTGTTCTTACGGCTGTTCTGGTCGTAAACCTTGTGGTGGCCATGTATGTGCTGAAGGCTTTCCGCGAGAAGCCGCCGCCACCTTTGGAACAGGTCCAACAGGATGTGGATGAGGATGAAGAGCCTGAAGCCATAGAGCCCAAGAAGGAGCAGTAACTTAATAGACTACGAGCATCACTTGTGAACCACTTAAAGATGAAGTTGTCTAAAAAAAGACTAGTCTAAAACTTGAAGATCTTGAAAACAGCCCAATTCCAATTCATTAAAATCTTCTTTTACCATTGACACAGCAAAAGAAGCCTTCTGTTAGCCCTTGAAGGATCAGTAACTCTTACTACACAAAAATAAATTTAACTTTGACACACTTTTAAACGCTGCTTTTATTTGTCTTTTTGTTCGCCCACACAGAACTCAATCCCCGCTATGTGCGCATCAATACGAATATATTCAGTTTGGCCGAGGCCCTGGAGTATCTGGCTGGAGAGGAATGGCGGCGCAAGGAGCTGCCGGCGGATGCAAGCTACCCGGATTTCTTGGTTGCAGTGAAAGCACTGGAGGAGGATGAGTTCATGACGGATATGCATGTGGAGGGCGTGCTCATCTTTCATTCCAAGTGGGCGCACTATTGGGCCAGCCATGACTTGGTGCGCAGCAGAAAGTTGATTTTGCAAAACAAGGCAACCTGTTTAGCCGCCGAGTTGCTCGCACCGCCGGCAGGAGCCACTGTCCTGGACATGTGCGCCGCTCCCGGCATGAAGACGTTGCACCTGTGCAACGTGATGCAGAACAAGGGACGCATCTACGCCGTGGAGCAGTCGACGGAACGATATAGGGCACTGTGTAACATCACCGAGGAGGCTGGATGCGAGATTGTGTCGCCCATTCTGGGCGATGCGTTGCATTTGGGTGAGTTTTTGGAAATGAAGTGGAAGTACGTTTACAAATACTATCTATCTCTTTCAGATGGCCAACGCTGCCCAGACGTAGAGTACATTCTGGTGGACCCCAGTTGCTCGGGGAACGGAATGCAGAACCGCCTTTCATTGTGCGACGAGGAGAAGGACGACCATCGACTGTACAAGCTGGCCGGTTTGCAGATCAAGATCCTTTCGCACGCTATGTGTGCCTTCCCAAACGTAAAGCGCATTGCGTACTGCACTTGCTCGCTGTGGAAGGAGGAAAATGAGCAGGTGGTGCAGCGTTGCCTACAGATGAACCCATCCTTTAAGCTGCTCAGCTGCAAGAAGGCGTTGCGCAACAAATGGCAGAATGTGGGCGACAAGGAGTATGCCAACATTGGCAAGAACTGTCTTTACTGCCTGCCGGATAGCGATTTGACCGATGGCATTTTCGTCGCGCTCTTTGAAAAACGTAAGGAAGGAGACACAGATAATTAGTTTAAAAGCAACAAACAGAATTAAACGCTTTAAATGTAAACTAAATCTTTATTTGGCACCTATGCCATTGAATTTTTTCAACTTCAGTTTTATACATCTTTATAAAAAAATAAAAAAAATATATATATTAATAAGCATATAGTTACATTATGTGAAGATCAATTGTTGAGAACACGATTCAATAAATATATAACATTTATATAGATATGTGTGTTGGAATGTATATTAGATACATGTAATAAAAAAATTGTTCGCTTATCTATCAATAACTGCGGAATGTCAAAATTTAAAAACTTACAAAGGAAATGTATATGTAGCCGATTTTAACGAAAGTTCTCCTTGCTCTTTCATTTAGCAAGTTTCAAATTAAATTCTAATGTTTGATACGATTGACAGTTCAAAATTCAAAGTGTTCTTTTTCAAAATTTAGTACAGATTATATATCAATTGCAGATACATATATCGAAATTTTTCCGGCTGCAAACGAACATTTTACAAAATGAGGGCGTCCACTTGCAGACCAGTTCCTACCATTAACTTTCGGATTGTGAGATGTTTCTATCGGCCACGACGATTGAACAAATATTACGATATTGTGAGTACTTTTCCATTACAAAATAGGTTTCCTTTTCACAGAAACAGACATAAATTATTTGAATTATTAAATTTGATTTGAGTGTTTGATCGTTGCATATACGATACGAAATATAGGCACGATAAGTTTTAAACTTAATAAAATCGAACGCGCCAGGCGCTATTTAGGTGAATAATCTATCTGGTAAATCCAGTCTTGATCAGAACGCGTATATATATTTCTGATTATATAAACGCTGCAGATGCTGCCAGAGCTCTGCTCCTTCTGGATGTGCTCTCTAAACCTTCATCTGTTGCTTGTAGTAACTGCTCTTGGCCAGGCGGAATGACTCCGCCTTGATCGCATCCTCCATGGTGATGATTGGCTTCTTGGGGCAGTATTTAATGGTGTGCGCCGAGTCCCCAGATGCCCCGCAAATGGGGCAGACATAGGTGCGCAGCTTGGGGCACAGCACTCGGTTAAAGTTGTCTCGCACTGTGTGGCTGTTGACCACCGCCTCTGGTTCGTTGTTGTTTTCACAAAAGACGCAGTGGCGACTGATCTGAAAAGGTTTAGGAATGGACTTTAATATTTTTTGTATTTATTTCATATTTATATGTAAGTCAACTTCAACTAAAGAAACAAAAAAGACTTGATAGTCTTCAGAAAATATTTTCTGAAAGATATGATCTTATAAAGAAAGCGTTAAAAACTAGAGAAAAAGTAAAGGCAAATAACTGAAAAGTTCCTCAGAATTAAGAAACCGTTACAAATGTTTGTAATTTTTAAATACAAATAGTAATTGCAAAATTTTTATGACAAATTCTTGAATCCACTTATAAATAAAACTATCTTACATATGGTTTTAAAATGTGGCTGTTAGATCACCTATCATTACCCTAACCACGTTTTGGGACACCTCGGCAATAACTTCCGTCTTCTAGTTTTCGAAAACTAAGAGATCTGGAAAATTCCGATCGAAAACTTGTTCAAATCCACTCACCTCCTTGGCCTTGCTGTTGTTATTGTATCGCTTGTGCACCTTGTTGATATTATTACTGGGATTGGAAGCACCGCGTAGCTGCTCCGCCTGGATGGGCAATCCCAGGCCGACTCCCACGCTGAGATTGGGTGCCATGCTCACTGCTGCCTGGGCTTGCAAGCCCACGACGTTAGTAGTGGCCGGCATGTAGGACATGTTGCGCCACACGTTGTTTAACTGCTCGCGGTAATTGTGCAGCCAGTGGCTGGCGAGTGGAGCAGGCATCGGTATTAGATTGCCGCTAGTGGCCGGCTGCTGGACAGGATTGCGACCCTGTGGAAGGTACATCGCCGGCTGTTGCTGCTGCGCCGGCGGAGGCGTTTGAGCCCGCGTCGGAACACTCCCGTAGGAAAAGCGACTAAGGTCGTCGCTCACATAGCCGTTGGACGCAAACTCCTGCATTACATCCTGTGTGGGGCCGGCCGCATTTTCTGCAAATCGAAAGCTTTTCATTACGGCGTCCAAATCGATCAGTGACATTTTATTTGGCTGCATTCGTTTTTTTATTTTATTTTATTTTTTTTTAAACGGGAATGAACGAGCAAAATCCGGGGATCGTCAAGAGAACAAAAGAGAAGACGCAAAAGTATGTGGCGTTGGAAGAAGGAATAGCGCAAGTGTTGCAATGGTCAGTGACCCAAGAGCCAGAGGCGTTCGGCACTATTTGTTAAAGGGGCTATGTAAGAGAAGTTATTGTGGGTAAACAAAATAATCTAGCAGAACACTTATATTAAATGAGAAGTAATTTAACATTTGTTTTTAAAATGTTTAAAGCCAGAAATTCAAAACAAATAAGTAAACACTTCTCTTTGTTGCCCAACTGAATAGTTCTGAGCTGTGCTTCTATAAAACCCCTTTTGAACTAAGCTCTTGACTTTGGCCTAACTGTACTTCGACATCCAGTTGTCTCGTTCTTCCCCATTGCTTTTGTATCTTTGTTTTCCACGACGCCATTTCCCTATTCGGCCTCTCTTTCCTCACCTGCTGCGCCCGTCGTCAGCTGGGCAAAGATTTTCAACGATCGCGCAATTTCGTCCTTCTGCTGGTGATTTGCACTGGCTGCCGCCGCTGAAGCCGCCAAGGCCAACTGATGCTGCGCCAGGGCTAGTTGTTGTTGCTGCTGCTGGAGCAGCAAGTGGTAATGATACTGCCGTTGGAGCAGCAGCGTATTGGCAGCGGCGGCGCTGTCCGCCAAAAGGGGAAAGTGCGTCGTCTGGGCGGCAGTCGACGGGTCAGGGGTCAGCGGCGTCAGAGGGGTGCTGGGCGGACTGAGTGTGGCCGATGAGTTGGCGCCACTGGTGTCGAGGAACATGTCCTGCAGGCCCAGCATGTTGAGTCCCCCTCTTGCGTGGAAAGCAGCAAAATTGTCCTGTGCAAAAGAAGTGTTATCCCTGTAACACGGAACGGGACTTTTTTTCCGAAAGCGGCACTTACTGCTGCGCCACTGGCTTCCAAGTTGCTGCGGAACATTGCGAAATTTGGGTTGAAAGTTACCGTTATCGCGCACTCTACTTTCCACAGATCCTCACCCAAAAACCAAGCGGTTTAATTAACTGAAGTATTCGCGATACTTCTTAATCTAAAAAATGTACATATAACAAAACTCGGCTTTGGGTGTTTTACCGTGTCGCGTAGTCAAAAAAAAAAAATGTATGTCCCGGAGACAACTGGCGTCAGCTTTGTGGCTACTATCTCAGCAGAGTTCTTGGAATTTTTTGGAAAAGCTGCGCGCGCCAACTAACGGATCTTGGTAGAGGTGGAGAAGGATCGATGCCAATATCGATGTCATCGATGTTTTCTACGCATCGGTTTTACCATCTCTACACTGCTTTCCCTCTGCCACAACACTGCTTGCTCATGATAATTTTCCTTATAGGATTGTTTGTGTTTCTGTTGGCAAAACTAGAAGCACCCTGGACATTGACCACAATGGCTTTGTACCTTCTTTTCGTTACGTTGCCCCATGCAACATACATATTTTTCACGCAATCCAGATGACAATTTGAAGCACGTTGTTTCTCCACTTTTAGTTCTTGGCTAGAGGTATCAAAATTATGTTTTAACATAATATAATAGTTAAAATTAAATTGAATTACTATCTAGATCTCCATAATTATGATGTTATGTTTATGTGTCTTTTACAACTGAACACCGCGCAATGGAAACTTATTCAAAAACACAGCAGCTAAGCTTGATATATCAATGAAAAATACAGAAAATATCCCCTAAAACAAGTCACCCACACGCGCCACACGCCGGCACAACAACAATTATTGCACACAATTCAAATATCGCGCGCATCGCATGTTATCGGCCCGGGACTATCGGATTACCGACGAATCGAACTATCGCGCCCGCAGACGAAGATTGGACGCTTTCCAACACCGGCGCGCGCTGAACGAAGAGAACAGCTGACTGATACGTGCGTGGTTCGCGGCAGAAATTACATAAAGTTTAGAGCCTCTGACGCCATACTCCCGAACATTCGCCACCGATCGAACCCCCTGCGAAAGGTTACCCAATCCCCACCATGGTAGGTTCTCTCAGATCCCGTGTTTCGAAGCTGTCCCAAGCGACCCCCCCTACATACATGTGCACATTTCGAGGTTAAAACGGGCGAGATTGTAATGGTTTTTCTCCTTTGCAGTACAGAATAGCTGCCCTTGCGCGGGATCGCGCCTGCCTCTTCACGTGCCAGCAGGCCTCGCAGAATCTGCAGCAGCCGCAGGTGAGCCTTGGGCTGTTGAGATCCCAAGGAGCACCCGGATTAAGTCATGACTTTATCCCGCAGCCGCGTTTCTATAGCGCGCCAGGTCGCAGGGTCGGCTTCTTCTCGCAGTTCTTCGACAACATGAAATCGGAGATGGACAAGAACAAGGAGATCAAGGACAACATCCGTAAGTTCCGCGAGGAGGCCCAGAAGCTGGAGGAGTCGGACGCGCTAAAGTCGGCGCGGCAGAAGTTCAACATTGTCGAATCGGAGGCGCAGAAGTCGTCCAGCAAGCTGAAAGAGCAGCTGGGTGCCATCAAGGAGCGCGTGGGCGATGTCCTGGACGATGCCAGCAAGTCCGACCTGGCCAAGAAGGTCACCGAGGAGCTGTCGAAGAAGGCCAAGGGTGTCAGCGACACGATCACGGACACCAGCGGCAAGCTGGGCCAGTCCGGCGCCTTCCAGGCCATCTCCAACACGACGACGATCATCAAGAAGGAGATGGACAATGCGAGCATAGACAATCGGGTCTACCGCGCCCCCGCCCAGCTGCGCAAGCGCGTCCAACTGGATATGAGCGACAGCGATCGCATTGTGGAGCCCAACACGGAGGCAACTGGTTAGTTTGTATATGTTTCACAAAATATGAAGTTTATTAAACCAATTCCATTCCACTTCCCAGGCATGGAGCTGCACAAGGACTCCAAGTTTTACGAATCGTGGGAGAACTTCAAGAACAACAATACCTACGTGAACAAGGTGCTCGACTGGAAGGTGAAGTACGACGAGTCTGAGAATCCCGTGATCCGTGCCTCCCGCCTGCTAACCGATAAAGTGTCCGACGTGATGGGCGGCCTCTTCTCGAAAACAGAGCTGTCCGAAACGATGACGGAGCTGGTGAAGATCGATCCGAGTTTTGACCAAAAGGATTTCCTGCACGATTGCGAAACGGACATCATTCCAAACATTCTGGAGTCGATTGTCAGGGGCGATTTGGAGATACTGAAGGACTGGTGCTTCGAGAGCACGTTCAACATTATCGCCACGCCCATCCAGCAGGCTAAGAAGGCCGGCCTGTACCTGGACTCGAAGATCCTCGACATCGAGAACATCGAACTGGCCATGGGCAAGGTGATGGAACAGGGTCCCGTGCTGATTATCACGTTCCAGGCGCAGCAGATCATGTGCGTGCGGGACCAGAAGAATCAGGTTGTCGAGGGCGATCCGGAGAAGGTGATGCGGGTGCATTACGTCTGGGTGCTGTGCCGCGACCGCAACGAACTCAACCCCAAGGCTGCCTGGCGGCTGATGGAGCTGTCCGCCAATAGCCAGGAGCAATTTGTTTAGCGCGTTGTCACGCCTTTCCTTTTTTACCGAGCCGTTTAAGTTTCCCTCATTCTCTCATCCACAAAACGAACGAAAAGATCACTGATCACTGGACACTGAGCATTGACAACGCATTGACCACGAACTCGACCCGCAGGACTCTATCAAGTGTGTACAAAGGTTTCGCTTTCGATTGCTTTGAAAGTTTTGTCCGCCACTAGTCGACTGTGTCCGCCCGGCAGGGGCTGCTGGTCGGTCCCGCGAAAGATTCCCCCTCGAATTCCGGGCGCAGCAATCTGCCGGCTCCGGAGCGGCTCATTCCCCCCAACGACGCCCCCGGTCGGCCGTTCCTTGCGGCCACGCCCCTCACCGGTCAACCCACAACGATGAGCGGTGAAGGGAGTGGCCGTCGGGATCGTGGTTCCTCCGCTGGTGTGTCCTGGCCAAATCTAAAACGTTGAAGCTTAAAGTTTTAAAGTGCAAGCATGCTATGTCGCTGGCATAGGCGTATAAGTAGTGACCATAAGACAAATTGTTGAGTATAGTTGAGTTTAGGTATTTTAAGGCACCAACCCACCCCAACCCATCCCGACCCCTTCTCTTGTAAATATGGAATTCGCCCAGCGCAGCTTGGGCACGGCAAATTGACTGTACACACAGAATCCAAAGAGTTGTACGTAAACCCAAGCGCCTCTCAGAATGTCTAGAAAAAAAAATAAATACTTGAATACTTTTAGATATACCATTGAAGCAACTGGTGAATTCTTGAGATATAAGTGTTATGTTACCTTACCCTAATCACAGACATCCAAGTTTATGGTTGCAAATCATAAGCGCCAGGCTACTATGTGTAGAAAATAAAAACTCCAATACTTTTACATAATCCATTTAATTAATTGGGGACACCTATCAAATGGTTTTAACATATCTTTTAGAAAAACTAAACATTATTTTTTAAAATTTAAAAAAAATTAAAATTTGAAATGGTATAAATGAGATGGCATAAGCTATTCTACTTTTTTTTTCTTTTGATTACATTTTATATTAATTTAAGTAACTAATGTGAATTTAGTTAGTATCGTTCCCAAAATACATTCGCTGTTTTGTGGGAAAAGGATAGTTTGTTGCTAAATTAAAACTATGGCTTGTTAAATAAGAAAATCTTGTCTTTCTATTTTGAAACAGATACAAAGTTGGTTTTTTTAAGATTTATTTTTTTTATTTTCCTAGAAAACTTTAGACCACTATATTCGAAAATTTAGAATAGACCACTATATTCGAAAAACATTTATTTTGAATAGGTACAACACATTCAGCACCCTTTCTGTTATTTATCTGTCCATGGCTTTTTATTTAAATATATATAGCTATTTTATATTTTTTTTTATAATTACAAGTTTTATAAGTTTTAATAATTTAAAATAATTTTGACTACCCCTAACTTTAGCCGACTTCGTGTATCTCTGTTACGATAAAGACAATGTTACTGCTCGAGACCTTGATCGGTTAACATAGCTAAACGAGCTGTGGCAGTTAACCAGACTTCGTGCGGCTCTCAATTTTTCATTTCAATCAGAAACCTCGACGCGAACGCACGCAAAATTCGTGTGCGGAACGAAAAAAACATAAATATTTATAAGTGGCCCGAAGGCTTATTCATACCAAAATATCCAGCGATTGAGTGGCGCGCGTAACTTGTGGCCGTGTGATAAGCCAATTGATAAAGGAAGTGACGGTACCCGCATATTATCAACAAACGCGAAATGGCACTGCAAAAAAGTTTAGCCTTCTACAGCGCGCTTCTTTTGGTTCTGCTGCTGGCTGATTGTGAGTACCACAACAGATATATATCTACAATGACAACGGCCATAAAAGATAGATAGCCATAGCCCCGGAGACCCGATATTTCCACTTCTGCAGGGAAACTAGTTTCGAGCGCAGCTGGATGAGATGGCGCGGCCACTTGGCTAGACAGTTAACAGTTTACGGTTCACCCTTTTGCCTTAAGTGCCTGCCAACAGCCAAGAGCCAAGAGCCAAGAGCCAAGACCAGGTCCGGTTCGGGCTTGGGCTCGTTTTGGCTTTTGTAAGCCAGGCTTACAACGCATAAATATGGGGGTTTTATTGAAAGGGAACCGCCCGCCGTCTCATCGCAATGAATCGTCCATCAAGGTCCCGCCAGGTCGCATAACTAAATTGCAAGACTTTAATTCCATGGGATTCCAGTTGGCTCGCATTGCAGATAAGATTTCGCCAGGGCTTTTGCGCTATATGGTACATGATTGATACGCAGTTATTGTAACTTAACAGTTGTGCGACAAAATAATAGCGTATGCCATTCAAGTCCCTTCAAAACGAAAACCAAAAGGATTTAAAAAGAATTGTTATTGGTACCTTTAAAATAGTGACTCATAAAAACAAGTTTTTCAAAGAATTTGTAAACCAATACGTTTTTAAAAATTATAAGAACTTTGTAAAGAAAATATTTGTAAAATTTAAGTTTTTGTTGTTGGTTTTATCCTAGTTTGACAAACAAATTTTTTTAAATTTATTTCTTTTTTGCCCACACATTTTTTGCATATGATTATGATTTCTATACAAGTGATAACTAGTTAAATTCTTGTATATACCTTGTAGCTTATGAGGTGTCAGAACTTTATAATCAAAGGACTTAAGTTATTATTTTCCCCAAAGATGTGTGATAAGAAAGTCTCAACTCTTTGACACTTGTCAAAAGTGGATCAAGTTTTCTCTGGGACAAGCCTTTGGCTATCGTCACGTACTGAAATCAAAACTGGGTGACTTACGAATGTCAAACTGCAAGACGTCGTCGCTATATCATGTGCTTTTTCGAATTGTTTTTGGCTTATGTGGAATTTTTCGGAAGCTTCCCAGCCAGCGTATAACGATCGGCATTGGCAAACGTTTGCGGCATTAGAAATGTGTGTTTATTGTTCGATTTGTGCTATATAGTATATATGGACAGGTTTGCAAAATACCAAGCAACCAGTACAGCTGCAGTGATGGAAATAGGATATCATCATTGGTTTCAAAACATAAAACAAAAATATATTTTTTTTTCTTTTTAAACAAATTCTGAACAACTGTTTTTTACATTAATATCATAGTTTTTAATCACTTGATTTTACCTTATAATATTTTGATAAGTGTAAATAATCAAGAAATAAATTTATTTTTTCCGCTTAACGGAACATAAAAAGAATTATCAATTATAAATATTAGCAAATAAAGCTTAAAAAACATATTTTCGTATTATTTAACCTTATGTTTTTAAAAACTAAAACAAAAATATCTCTTTTTTTTTTAAATAAATCCTAAAAAGAAATTATTTTCTGGGATGCCATTGACGGCAAACTATTTTGAAAGAATTGTTTTAAATCATTTGTTTTTCAAAAATGTAAATAATCTAGAAATAAATTTATATTAACTGCTTTAGGCAAATTTGAAAAGAGTTTTAAGTAAAGCTTGAAAAACACATTTTCGTATTTGGTAACCTTTTGGTAAAAAATATTTTGTTGACAGCAAACATTTCCTATTATGTTGAGCGCGTTTGTGCTAATTAATACCGGTTTTATAGCTCCAACACGATTTCATTTTGTTTGCCAAATAGTCAACTGATAAGCCGTGGTAGCAAAACAATCCGTAGGTTAGTTCTGAATAAAATCGGAGCTGGCAGATAGGCAAACATATCTGGCCGTGTGTTTTAATGGCCTGCAATGTGGCTGAAAGGTGCTATTTGCGAAATCTCGGCACAAATATTTGCGCTTCCACGAAAGTAGGAAGAGATCTGTTCAGGTAGCCCGATAAGCTGTAACCAAATACCCGGCTAATTTAACCGACAACAGCATTAACTCATTTCTGCTTAATTGCTTTCTCTTTTAGCCCAAGCCAAGCCCTCGCAGGATTTGAGTGCAACGCAAACGGAGCTAAGTGATCTAAGGGGCGGAGGAGGCGGAGGAGGACTGTCCAAAAATAAGACAGCTGTCGTGGAGGTGAGTTGGCCAAAAACTGGGGGGGTAACTGGGCCAGGCTTTTTGGCCGGGAAACAGGACGGGACAAAGCCGACTGAGTGACGCACTGAGTAACATAAAGAATGAAATGAAATACGAGCCAATGCATTTTTCGGTTTTTTTTTAACCAGAACCGGAAATTTACGCTTTAAAAATGTTTATTTATTTTCACTTTGATTAAATGCACAACCAGCACAAGACACGCGCGGCGTTTGCCTTTTAAGGCTCCCAAGAAATGCTTATAAAGACAAAAAGAGAAAAAAGCGCACGCAGTAAAACTTTGCATAAAATTAAAGAAACGGCGGCTATCACACGCCAATGAGGCTTTTCATCGACTTAGTCACGAAATTCCATCGACGGGGGCCTCTGATCAGATTACGATTTTCGAGATCTCCCAAGTTGATCTCGTGCATGTCACCTTTTTATATGGCTTGCTTAAAGTCGTTAGTTGTAAACAAATCGGACAATTACACCAGATAAAGTAGCTTGCGGCAAATGAGTTTCAGACAGAGTCGCAAACCAGTCACGTAGTCGTTAAATATTGTAACAAAGTTCACATCCCGACCCCTGCGGTCATCGGGGCCAACAATCTACAGAAGGTTTCGAGTGAGAGTGATCTCTGGCAGTTACTGTTTTGTAAACAACTTAGTTGCGGCAGTAATTAACATACGGTATGGAAAAATATGGGTAACACATTATGCAAGATAAGTTCGGCTAACCTTACTGATAACATGAAATTCATACCCTGGCACTAGCTTAACTTAAACAGTTGTAAACAAAGCCAACTTCATATGAGTAAAGACTCCAGAACAGGTGTTTGGCAATCAAAAACCGGCAGTTATCACTGGGTAATAAAGACGTAAGTAAGACGAGTCGGCTTTTAAGTGATGATTAATATGGGGAGAAGTTTAATGTTTCAGTTTCAGTCAATGAGTCAGCAAGAGTTCCGATTTCCTTGTCATAATATTTAAATTTTAATTGTTAGTCTTGTTACCAAGCCAACTATTTAACTTAGTTGTACAATTAAAACCACAATTAGATTTTATAAATTCCTTAATACGAAATGGAAAATTATAAATTTAATCGTTCGTTAATCGTTGGTTAATCGTTCGAACTAAATTTCTTGAAAGTTATTATTAAATACAATGACTTGCAAGTTATGCACTGTGAAATGAAATTACAAGACCAATATATTATATTGTCTTCTCTTAAACCGAAGTCACAAAAATGTTTGAAGCTTTTTTTAAGACTTCATAAATAGAAATGAGCTCAAAAATGTATGAAAAAAAGGCACCTTAAAAACGCCTCCACAATGTAGACGGGCTACTTTTGCGCCGCCCACTTTCAAATGCTAGTTTCCAAATTCGGCATAGAACTTGCATAGAATCACGTGCCGGGGGAAATCAATTACTCAACCGACAAGCGAAAGCCGCATCGATGACACGAGCCCCTTTTTGTTTGGTGATGGATCTACATGGTAAAAAACGGGTACTCAATTCTATTGGTTTTAGTATTAATCCCTTAAATTCAAGGCGAATTATTTAGTTATCAAACCGGAAGTCTAGGAGTTTTTTTTAGATAAGATAGGGTAAAAATTAGGGTATGAAGTATAGGGTATGAATGTTTTTATATTATGTTTTGATTAAAGTAAAGCTTAAGTAATCATAAGTCTAACTTCTAATTTTTTTAAATTTCTTTTTTGTAGGATACTTCCTCAAATTCCGACTCTGAAGCGGAATCGGAGGAACAGCCAAGGCGATCGTATCCCCATCGCGATGAGGACCAACTGAACTCGGCCACCAACGTGGTGCTGGCCCAGAACTACAAGTACGATGTGGAGATCCTGGAATCTGGAGATGCAGACCAGGATGACAGCAACATGGACGACGATGATGATCTGGAGGAGCGCTTCAAGGGACGTGGTGTTGTCTTCAGCACGGATACCGACACCTTCGCCTCCGAGAACATCGAGATGACCCCGGTGGACGTGCAATCGGATGCGGTCAGCCAGGGGCACGTGCTGCTCGGCATCGTGGTGGTGGCACTGGCCTTGGTCTCCATCTGCCTGTACGCCGGCCTGGTCATATGGCGCTCGCACCTGGAGTAAGTGCTCGCTCAGCTAATTGTCCTAATTTCCATAGTGCTAATTCTTCGCCACCTCTTTTCTTCATTAGGCAGCGGTACGGCATGCGCGAGCGGTTGGTGAACCGGGACCTGGAGGAGGAAGCGGGTGGCGACGACATCGATTATCACGTTTATGCCCCAACCACCACGCCCAGGGCGTAGCCCGTCTAAAAAATCTGGTCCGATTTGATCCGATCCGGTGTACGGCAATTGGACCTGCTTTCGGTTTAAAGTGCGCACTCATCGCACAATTTAAACGACAAACCCAGCGACAACGAGGATGGAGAGCGCGCTCAAACGTCTAATGAATGCCATAAATTTCCACGACAAGCTGAAAAGCATTCCGCTTCCCAATTACACTCTAATGGCGATGCTAAAGGTCAAATCCGATTTCTAGCAGCGCAGTTGACAAGCGCCAATTAGTTAGTAAGTTTCTGTGATATTGTTCTAGAGATTCTTTTGTACGTCCTTGCACTAACAATATGCATAGAGCCCACGTTTGTAATCGATAATAAACAAGTATTTGTAAATGTAAACGAAATTTTCAATAAGGTGTTCTTACTTTAGACGGGACTTAGAACACGTTTTAGAATCACTCTTTAAAAATATAAATATTTAACGGCATTCTTTTTTTAGAAATGATTAATTTAGAGCCTTTTTAGAACCGGCAGAAAATGGCTTTGCAATGTTTTATTGGAAACCATTAAATACAAGTTGTTTTAGTCCCATTTTAAATTTCAAAGTTTTTACTGCTCAAAGGCAAGTGGATATGCAATCAATCAATCTAAGGAGTTTTAACCGGCTAAACACACCACATTAAAGTGTGTAAAAAGTTGTTAATTTGCAACTTATGCATTTTATCCATAAAATTTGAATTCAAATTGTGCGCGCTTTTGAGTACTTAACAACACTCACAAGGTATACGAAGTGCAGCCAACTTTGCCTTATCTAGTTCATTAGAACCATTAAGCTATCAACTAGTTCATAAAGGTTTATATATGCCCGAATCACATGCTAGCTGACAGAGACAAGAAAGAAATTATTATCTTAAGAAACTTCAAGCTAATTTGTTTGCATAAAATGTGATTGTAGACAATTTTACAGTCATTGTAATCCTGACAAGCAACAAGTTTGCTGCATTCGCCGGAACCAGTTCGCATAGGCTCCCCTTCACGCGCTACCCAACACTGCCATCAGCTGTTCTCTGGCCATCGCGTTTTTTGGCCTGCACTTTGAACCTTGCGCCCCGTTTTCGTGCGAACAAAGATACGAATTAGAGTGCGCCTGTCCGCATTCCGGTTCGTCCTCCTCCGCCGTCCAATTGTCCGTCGCATTTTCGGTTCAGAATCCCGCGAAACTCGCTGCCGTGCACATCGCATCGCATTTTCACAGCTGCGCCAGCATTTTCGTTCGCTCTCCGTTCAGAGCGCTCCATTTCCGCTCAATCCGCTCTTTCCGCGCGCTCCTCTCTACAGTTCCATTGATAAGCAGCGCCCCCGCTCCTGCCCCTCGACGCTCCCCCCTTTTCCAAAGTGCAAAGCAAATCAATCAATTAAAATAGTACGCCAAAATAGTGCAGTGTGTTAAATTAATTTCGCTTGCTGCCGCGCTCATTTTGTGTTTATTTATTAGCAGAGCATAGTTTCCGGCGGAAAAACTATTTTCCGTTATTTTCGAGCTTCCGTTTGGCGGCCAATTAGCAGGAATAAACCAAAAAGTATAAGCCAACATGACGCACTGGGAGGACTTCTACAACACACACCTGCCGCCAGCGGATTTCGAGGACAATCGCTCGCTGCTCAAGGAGTTCTGCGAGCGCCACAACAAACTCCAGAACCGCATCGTCCTAGTCACGGTAAGCAGGCTGGGTCAATCCTGGTCACGGATTAGGATTAGGGTCCAACCACCTCACTAAAGACGCTACTCAGTTAATTAACAGTCCGGTGAACTGGCATTGAGCTGACCCCAAAACGGGTGAATGCTTTAATGGCAAAACGGGCTCGTGGGGCCTCAAAAACAAAGCACAAAGTGTTTGTCTGCATAAATTTAAATCAGCTAGAATAAAAGTCTTTATGTTAAAACACAGTCGGAAGGAGGGCAAAAAATTTGAATCATTTTAAACTATTTTTAAAGTTAGGAAAACAATGAATGTTCTGAGGCTCGTTAGGAAGTGGCATGTTAAAGAAAGTATGTAAATGAAGACAACTTTGTTTTCAAAATGCAAATGTTTAATGCATATATTTTGAATACGACTTAAATGTTATTTTAAATGAAATTTACATATCTGGTTTAATTTTTCCGATTTGCTAAGAACATTTTATTTCAGAATAAGCAATAGTTTAAATGTTTGTCTTCTACATTTAAGTATAAGCAAATAAATCAAACTCTTGTGCGATAATTTTTAAGGCGAGTATAGAAATTGCGCAAACCAGCAAAGTTATCATTTAAAAGTTAAATTTATCAGTAAAACAAAATTAAGTTTAGACATTAAGCTTGAGTAAATAAAATTTAATTTTGCAATTATGTTGCAGAGATTTTGCAAATGTACCTATTCTGACTTAAACAAGCTTTCGTTTATTTTAAATCTATTGTGTGTTAATGAACAAAATCAACGAGTGTTTATTCTCAGCTGCAATCTAATCCTTGGATAGTTTATGTGAATAATAACCAACAAGGCATGCAGATTTATATTCCTAAGATTTATGGTCAATGTGCTGATACATTTCAGATATTGATTTACTACCTTAGATGAAATATTGGTGCCGAAGGAAACATATTTATCCTTTTTCTGACCGATTGCCGTAACGAAAGACTAAACCCATAATCATAGCCAAAAGCATTTTAAATCTTTGGTAATATAATGATTTTTTCTCCAATTTCAGTCCGGTGGCACCACAGTCCCACTGGAGCACAATACGGTGCGGTTTGTGGACAACTTCAGCGCTGGCACTCGGGGATCCGCTTCGGCGGAATACTTCCTGGATCACGACTACGCCGTGATCTTCATGCACCGCCACAAGTCGCTGGAGCCCTTTACGCGCCACTTCACCGGCCAGCAGTTCTTCGACATGCTGGACATCGCGGACAATAGTCAGAGCTCGACGATAGCCATCAAGCCGGATTCGGTGGACGTGTTTGCGCCGGTGCTGGCCAAGTACAAGATAGCCCGCGAAACGCAGATGATACTGTACGTGAACTTCACCAGCGTGGTGGACTACATGTGGCTGCTGCGGGCCGCCTGCGAGTGCCTGGCCGCCTTTGAGGAGCGGGCCGTGCTCTACCTAGCGGCGGCCGTATCCGATTTCTACATACCCGAGGACATGATGGTAAGATGAGAGTCCGTCGTGCTGAAGGAGGTGGGCGGCCATGTGGGAAATCTAGTAATTGATTGCTCTCGTCACTGGGCGAGTGCGGAATGAGTGAGTGGAAATTGGTTTTTATCGATTCACAAAGCTGCACTGCGCGAAAAAAATGGGCATTATGCCTAGCACTTGAGATGAAAATGAGAGTCACTTTGAAAGCAACCAAATCATAAAACATAATGGCATTAAATGATACAAATTGGTTTTCAAAATCCAATGAAATATTTTCTTAAAAAAACAAACTGCTTGATTAAACTCCTTGCAATTTGTTGCCATTTGTATTGCCATTATCTTACAGTGCATCTCTAGTTGCGATGCCCTTGTGCCTGGTGCTCCTTCCGATTCCCAGTCGCTGTGGAAGTCTCCGGTCTGCCGGTCTGTGACACATTTCCTCTCCACATTATTGACGTTCGACTGGGCTAAGTCAACTATGGTTGCCGCTGCTCTTCCTGCTTTTTTCTGCTCCTCCAGCTCCTCCAGCTCCTTCTGCTGGCCACCAGGAGCCTTATCACAGGCTGTCAGTGTCACTCACGCTGCCCTTGTGGCCTTGTCCGCCAGCAGCCTTAACATTGTCATCGTATAATTTGATTTGCATAATTTTGCTTGTTAGCGTGTTTCTGCTCTACCCTCTAGTTTTTTTTTCTAGTCTCCTTTCACCTTTCGCTTTCATCCAGCTTTATATCAAGTGGGTGGGTAGGCGTGTTTACTTGTCAGGACCCCGTCCCCCATTCCCCATTCCCCTTTCCCCATTCCCCTTTCCCCATTCCCCTTTCCCCATTCCCCATCTCAGTCTGTCAGCTGACATGTTGGCGCAGCAGCAAAAGGCTTTCAAGTGCATCAAATGTCCATTGGTGGGGCGTGAATGGCTCCGCCTTTCGCCCCTCTTTATTTACCTGCCCGTTTGCATTTACATACCATCACACATGTATTTTATGGGAATATACAGTGGAGGTCACAGTTGTAGTACTGAAATTCCTCTGGGAACTGGCTTTTTATTATTTCATCCGTTTTAAGTTTAGCTTAAATGTTGTACGGCAATGGTTTAAAAATTAACAGATTGAAAGCATATATATTAATTATTGTTAAAAACAATTTGTTAAAAGTTAACTTTAAAGGTAAATGTTTTATAGAACAAAAATGTGAAACTTAATTTTGCATAATTAATTTATTGTCTACAATTTAATGGACATCCTTGACTTTCTTTGCTTTTATGTTATAACACAGAATCAAAATAAATATTACAGGTTTTTATTTATGGTTATTACTTTTCAACAAACCGCAAAAACTGTTTAAAAATCGAAAATTATACTTTTTAGATTTTGCTGCTGTATTAACCCTATCTGTAAATCGCTTGGTAGATGCACGGAAATTTTTCTCTTGCCACCGCCAACCAACTGAGCCTGATTCTGATTTCAATTCCGATTCCGAGCATCGTCGAGGCATTTCCTACGCCTTGTTTCCGTTCAACTCGTGCATTTCCCTTTCGCTTTTTCGCTTAAGACATTCGCCCACTTTGTCTGTGTTTGCTCTAAACGTGTCTGTTAGCCACAAATCGTTCGTACACTTGATTAAATTGTCAGATACTCTCACGGTTCGTAGCCTTGGGCAAAATGTAGAATATGCCGAAAATGGCGAAAATGGCCTGTTGATGTTTATGCAAGTGTGTAGTGAAATTTATGCGCATACTTGGCATCATCTTTGAGTGCTGCCCGAAAACTCTCCCGGGGGCAACACGATTTGCCTGCAATCGATTTGAATTTGCATAATAAGCTCTTGGTAATGTATAAATAGAAGCATTCAAGCTCGATGCATTGAAAATAAAGCACGTTCAAGTTGCTCTACGAGTGGTACAAGGACTTTTTCCTGCTCAAAAGTAGGCAACTAAAATCTATTTTCCCCCCATTAGCTATTAGCAGAGTTTCTGGGAAAATTGTAAACTCATTCCCAAGGATCTGGCCGCCATCTCGTTAGCCCTAAAGCCAAGGTCGGGTCCCATACTGAATTTCAACAAGTCAAACCACAGCCCAGACACGTTTGCCGCACCACTTGCCAAAGTTTGTCGCTGCCTACACACATAGAACTGAATGGTATATACATAGTATATAGCAAGATGATACTAAAAATTCAATTTCACAATCGCATCATCACGACGCACACGCCTCCAGAAAACAAGGCCTAAAAGTCTTTTACGAATTTATGCACAGGCCGAGGAGAAGGCAACTTCTTGCCATACAATTTGAATTAAATCGGGGCCAGGAGGGATGTTGGGCATGAACCGAAAGTAAATTGTACTCGTAACAAGTAAAAACAAACAGAAAATTAAAAGAGTAAACTAAGTGGAGGCACAACGAAAACGTGAGCAGGACAAAGGGCGACGTGCCGAAATCCGCAAATCAAATCAAAAGATTTTACAAGAGCACGCATCAACGCACAGGCACACTGCAGTCGGATTCTAGGGAGAAAGGCGGGAAAGCAGGAAAAGAAAATTCAATGTCAACAGCTGCTAGCATTTCCCAGCTCGCAAGAGCCACTAACTTTTTCCACCCAAAAAAGCTTAAAGTTCCCATCCTTCGACTTTCCGTTGCTTTCGCTTTTCGTTGTCGACTTAATGCCTTGAGCTAAATTTTTCATTTCTCCTCGTCCAATGTCCCAGCTACTTAGGCGTGTCCGTCTGCCAGTTTGTCCGTTTGTCCGTTTGTCCCTTTGTCCGTTTGTGTGTCCGACTGTCCGAATGTCCGACCGCATTGTCCGGCTGTGCCCGCTTTTGTGTGCCGGATAAATGAGACTGGTCAGCAGCTTAGAGCAGCTTACGGCGTTGCCCAGTTAATGAGAATGGACAGGGGCACTCAACAAGTTGCTGTTGGCCCGCACGGCGTATGAGCAATATTTTTTGTATCAAGACTTTAAAAAGGGCCTTGCCCAGGATGTGCAGCCAGGCGTTGACGTTAGCTCATTACGGCTGAGTTATGCTTTCAATTAGTTGTAATTCATATGCCACGTGGCGGTAAAAAAAGTACAGAAAAAAATCAAGCGAAAGCTGAATGGCAGCCCTGGCCTTTCATTTTGCCGTCTGTCTGTTTATTTTGCAAGGACACTTTGCTACCCGAGTGTGCGTGCGAGTGTCTGTGTCTGTGTTGCATTGTGTGTGCGTCCTCTTCATTTAAGAGGATGTTGCCGCGGTGGCTTTTGTGGGCTTTTGTGGGCAACGAACCAGCCAACCGACCGACGTACCAATCCCATCACATCGCGTATACGCAACGTGGGCCCATCATTCCATTAAAAACACTAACCGCTGTCAACGAATTTTGCAGCCCACCCACAAAATGCAATCGGGAGATGGGGCGCCGACGATTTCGCTGCAGCTGGTGCCAAAAATGCTGGCCCCCCTCGCCAGCCTGTGGGTGCCGCACGCCTTTGTGGTGTCCTTTAAGCTGGAAACGGACGAGAGCCTATTGATTGTGAAGGCACGTGACAGCCTCAACAAATACAAGCACAAGGTGAGTTTCCCTGGTAGCCCTTAAATCCGATTTCTAATTTCTTCCGCGTCATCATCCAGCTGGTCATTGCCAATGTGCTGCAGACACGCAAACATCGCGTGGTGTTCGTCACGCCCACAGATTCCTACGAGCTGCATTTGAGTCGCGAACAGACGCTACAGGGACTCGAGATCGAGGAGCCCATCGTGGCCGATGTGGTAAGTGAATGGGTGGCCATAATGAGTTGCGCTTTTGGGCCAAACTTAAGAAAACTTAAATACCGTTTTTATTGAGATTTGCTTTTATTGAAACACTTTAAGTTGTCTAAAAGAAGGTTAGATTTAGTGTTTGTTGAATTATTATTGTTTGTGCACTTTTTAAAAGTACTGTTCCATATGCAGTACTTAAAATGTTTTTCTTTTAAAACAAATTTTAGTTTATCCAATCCAAAAGCCTCAATAAATGAGTCCAAATTTGTACTAGTAAAATCAATTTCATTATAAATAAATTAATTGTTTATACAATACAATCACAGCAAAAAAGGTTAATCTTGCGTTAAGTTCTTAAATCTGTTTTCTTGACTAGACACATAAGTTTTTATAAACTTTTTCTAAAAGAAGGTTAGATTTAATGTTTGATAATGTTTGTTGAATTATTAATTTTTGTGCACTTTGTTACAGTTCTGTTTCATATGCAGTACTTTAAATGTTTTTGTTTTAAATCAGATTTAAGTTTAACCAACCCAAAAGCTTCAATAAATGAGTCAAAATTTGCACTAAATTCAATTTCTATATTATAAATTAATTGTTTATACAATACAATCACAGCAAAAAAGGTTTATCTTGCGTATAGTTCTTAAATCTGTTTTCGTGACTAGACACATTCGTTTATATAAAGTCTCAAGAATATATAAATATATATAAAATAATTTCGTTTTATATTTTCATATATCCATAATAAAACAGTCTAAGCTATCTTAAAAAGTTTTGCACAAATATTCCGTGCATCTACACTTCGCTTGAATCCAAAAGTGTGCTAAAAATGGTTTATTTTAATTTACTCTCCAGAAAACATAAATGGCATGTGGCAAACGAGAGCTTTAATCTAAAATCCGTTCATAGTCACTAGAAATCTAATCTCCTGTTGAATAATTCAGTGTGCTGAGTAGCAAACCAATTCAAACCTTGAAAAAAATGCCGGATAAACTCGTATATATTATTCATGTCCTTAATTTATCTGTCTTTTCAGGTGCAAAAACACGGCGAGTTTATCAGCAGCGCGCAACAGCGCCAATGACCGTTATCAATGCGCCGCCGGCCACAGACGCAGCAGCATCTGCCGCACCAACACCACCACCAACTGGCCACCGGCGACGAGGATGACGATGATGGAGGGGATCTGGATGGGGATCCGTATTGCGTGACCACCTCGCATTATTGCCGCGTTCTGAACCCGGGCACGCCAAGCTTTGCCCGCAAATATTGAGCAGGTTATAGTCCATAGTTAATAGTGGATGTGGATGTGAATGTGAATGTGGATGGCAGACATTTGCATATTCCTTACCGCTTGAGTTTCCGCCACAATTCGGTGTGTCTATTTTATGGTCGCGCCTCATAATTGAGGTGGCTTCGCTCCATTGCCATCATATTGTTTCTTGTTGTTGTTTTCATATTAGTTAATGTATTTCGTTTAATGTTGTCCTGAGAAATGATGTCACTTGTATGTATTCGCCATCCCCCGTGGTTTCTTTTCTTGTCTTCTGTTGTTTGCCGGCACGTTTATGTCATCGAGTATACGCAGCGTGTTGCGCAGACATCAATAAGCGATTTTGATTTATGTTTGTGCCAGAGCTTATGATGCTTTTATATATTTAATGAAGCATCGATCGCCCGCTGTCCAAAATTAAATCCCCAAAAACAAACGTGTTTAAAATCCGAGAATCGCAATAACGAAAATGCTGCATGCAATCGCAATTTGCCGGACGAAGTGTCCCTGGACAACGGTTGTTGTCAGTGGCAGGCGACGCGACAATTGATTTGCTGTTTTGCATATATACGTTTATATACGTATGCACGTTGGGTGGAAAAAAGGAAAAGCTTGGCCCGCCTAATGTCCTTGTCGGTGCAAATTTATGGCGGCTCAAGCCTTGGCGCCTGTCTATCCGAAGCAGGTCAAGTGCCACCGAGCAAAGGTCAGCTTAAAGCACCTCAAATTGTGTTTCAAAGCGGTGTAACAAAACCTAATTAACATCCCACACACTCACACTCACACACACACACACACACACGCTCTGAGTTATTTCTTGGCCAGGCTGAGATAGGCATGGGGTTTCGTATCCGTATCCTCAGGGTCCTTTACGGATTGCCGCCCTTTTGCACATTTTTATTGCATGTTATGTCGTTGCCACGCCCCTCGTCCCTAAGTCTGCGGTGACGGGGGTTCTTTGTATCCTCCTTTCATGGAGTTGTAGCCACTTCCGTCCCGCCCGCATTTGTGGTTTTATTTCGCAGCCCACAACTATGCAGTGTGTTTCGGTGGCCTGCTGTTTTGTTTTCGTTCGTTTGTGAAGCGGGAAAAAAATTCACATTTTTTTTTCTGGCGACGGTTGGTTGGTTGGAGCTCTTTTGTTTGTGCCTGCATCAAATTAAATTTTATTGCGCTCGCACGCACCGCATAACACTGGCCTGGGAACAGATACGAACAGGGGAAACAATCGCACATGTGGCTTAGGATTTAAGCCTGGCTCCATTCTCCATTCATCTGTCGTTTTCGTTTTCACTTTCTTGTTGCTCGGTTTTTATAGCCTTAACAACGTGCACCCACATATCAGGACTCCCTCATGCGTACTTCTCTGGCCTTCCCCCCCGCGTATCGATTGTGCATTAAAGTATAAACATAAAAATTCAGTTTGCCAACATGAGTTGCGTACAATAAAATATGTATAACTAGCCAAGTGTGCGAGCAAGATGTGAATCTTTGGGATGCGAGGAGCCAATAGTATTTGCCTTATTGGCATATATTGTTTTTTTTTGTTTCTTAAAGCTTACTGAATGAATACTTAAGCATGCCAATCATAAATTAACAACTTAAATATCCCATAGGTTTTCAACCCATAAATGTAAATCCAGGGAAGACCTACTCATATCCATATTTTTGGACTGAATTCTTGTTGATTTCATAAACAGACATCCAAATCAACTTCTAAGTAGAATTTCCAATTCAATTCATTATTCTCAAACTAAGTGCATGTGTAAAAGAAACTAATCAAAAACTCAACTTCTTTTCAAGTCATCTCTATAAAAACTTTTCGTAAACATTATAAATACTATGATATCCTAGATCGGAATAAAATCAAGTGAACCAATTTGTTAATGTTTCAATATCCAATTTGGACCAAACCAAACGAAAAAAATTAACAACAAAAACGAACAAGCTATGATAACAAAAATATATATATATCTCGATGTATACCTTAAAAATAGAAGAGAAACCAAGGAATTTCCATTGAATATTTACTCTCTACAAGCATTTTGCCCTTTAAGCTAGATAACTATTTAATTGTTGAAATTGGTATAACAAAAACACCCAAATCCAATTGTACGCAATGCAGTTATGGTCACTGCACCTGCCCCTTTTCTTACCGGAATCCATGAGCTGTTTAACTGTAACACTGTTGTAAAATGTTTACCACGAATGTACCATATACCGTATTGAGTGTACTAATGTCTAGTATCCGTATACTTATACATCTACAAAAGATACATATATATATATATATTTGAGTGTGTATTAAACTGGAAATGAAATAGCTTTAAATGTAAAGACAAACGATGTTTTTTATTTCTTGGTGGATTGGGTAAAGGTTTCGTTAAAACCATACAAATAATATATATACATTTTTTTATATATTTTAAATTAATATTTTAAAAATAATGTAAAAATATATCTAAGGGATTAAAGAAACTGATTATTTTTCCCATATATGTTCAGATTATTTACTGACTGACTACAACATAGAATGGCCCAAAGTTATCACAACAATTTAGCACGCAATGTCATAGCTATTTACCTTTGATTAAATGCAAGTAAAAATAGATTAATTTGGCAAATCGGTAAATTTAAACTTGAGCGGAATGTTTGGTAGGTTGATCAGGGCCGATCGGAATGCATTTTTCGTGGGATAGTTAAACTCCACATTAAAGTTACGAATGATTCGAGCGATACCCAGTTCAAGTTCCATTTCGACAATGCGTTTGCCAACGCACATGCGAGGTCCAAAACCGAAGGGCAGGAATACGAATGGATTCGTGGACTTAAGACCGCTGGCCGGGCACTTTGACCCCGAATCCTTGGGGCTGCGCAGCCAACGCTCCGGCAGGAACTCTGAAGCTTGTGGGAAGTACTCATCTTTAGTGAGGGCATGCAAAGGAACGATGGACACATTAGTTCCAGCTGGCACTTGGTAACCACTGAGAACAGCGTCTCTAGAAAGAACCCGAGCGTTTCCAACGATCAGTGGATGGACGCGCTGTGATTCCTTAATGCAGGCTCGCAGATACGGGACATTCTTCATGGAGGCCTCTGTGAACTCGGAGTCTTTGTGGGGCAGCACCTGCATCACCTCCTCCCGCAACCTTTGCTGCTTCTCGGGATTCTTGGCCAGGCACAGCAAGAGTGCCGTAAAGGTGCTTGAAGTCTGGATGAAAATAAGCATACTATTAATATTATTTTCTTTGATTATAATGAGTACTTACAGTATCAACTCCTGCCATAAGCATGTCCATGGCCATAACAGTGGCCACTTTCCTGTTTACTTTCAATAGTTTCTCGAGGACACTTTGTTCACTCTCTGGCTTTACTACTCCCGCCTTTTCTTCCTTATCCAAGCGAACTATAGCCTCATCCACGTAGGCCAAAGTGACTTCCTGAATGCCATCCAAAGCTTTCAACAATCGCTTCAATTTAGGGGTTTTAATATAGCGCCAGGGCGATGGCTTCATCTCGAGGTCCGCTGATACTATAAAGAACTCGTCCAGGTAGTGAAACAGCCTGAGTGCCTCTTCCTCATTATTTGAGTCCTTGAGCAAGCCCAGCTGCTTGTCCAGGGCCACCACGGATACGGATTCGAGGGTCCAGCGGTTAATGGTGTCTATAAAATCTTCGGGCGCTTCGAGAGTACTGTGGTTCCTTATTTCTTTGATACTGTTAAAGTAAATTGATTTTAAAATATAAATTATTATAATTTTCTAGAGCCTTTTACCGTTGCACAAACTCCTGATTGACCTGCGACATCTTCTTGTAGTAAAGTCTCACATTCTTTGGCTGCATGAGAACGGGATTGACGACGGTTCGAAAGTCGCTCCAGGCTTTGCCCTGCGTGGGAATGATGCCCATGACGCCCTGGTAGAAATCCTTCCTGTACTCCTCGCGATGGTAGAGCAGTGTGTCGTTACCGGGCCGATGGGGCCACACTCCCTCGTTACGAAAGACCGTCTCGAAGTCCTTGGGATTGTGGGTGTTCAGAAATGGAGGGTTACCCATAAAGGCGGGCATAAGAAATATGTCACCGTAGTCCTGTCGCATGGCTTCAAACATTTCCATCAGTTCCATGTTCTTGTATTTACCACCGGGCATCGACATTTTCATCATCAGTGATATCATATTGGTGCGGGGGATCTGATCAAATGGCTTGGCCTCCAGCCATTCTGCATCTTCTCTAGCCTCAGCCGTTGCCGCATTAGTTTGCCAGCGCTAAAACAATTACGGATAATAGGTATATATATAAAAAATATTTTTAGTGCTTGGTTTTCTTGCAAGTACACTCGAATGTGGAAAAGAAAACACCACTTGATAAAGCGCATAACAGTTCCCAGGTTAATTGTTTATATTTATTATATTTATTTACTTTTTGAGTGCTGAGCGAGAGAGCCGCTTTATGCGACTGAATTAATGATAGGCCACTGCGCACTTTCAACATTTTCGCGATGTTAGGAACTATTCTCGTTCACCGTCAAAACAAAACTGACAACCGAGTGTTCGTTCTAATAGCTTTATAATTCTAACGCTGTGAGAGCTTCAATTGAACGATAACAACACACCAACAGAGAGATAGCGACCCATAGCGAACTGGCTTCTAAACAGGTTCAAGAGAGCAGAAAATATATTTATTTAATTAAAATGTTTGCATAGAATTTACTTTTATGCATATTTTATAGGGCAACAGAAGTAAACATCCTCCCCCCTCGATCTTGTCAATGTTTAAATGATTTAGTTGTCGACAAACAACAAACCTATAATAAGTACAAACAAATTAAGCGGCTTACCCGTTCATATCGGTCAGGTTCAATGCCAACAAAATATTGTCACCATGACTATTGAATATTCCACCTTAGTGTAAAAAGCTTTTCGTATAAATACATTTTCTTTGACTAAGTAAAAAATATAAAACTAGTTTATAAAATTGTAGTTTATTCAGGTGTTTGTTTCAAATTATAGCACTTTTTATGTATATATACCCTGCTAGTACATTTTCTATCAGAATTCCCTATTGTTATCGAGATTAAACAACTACTCCACCCAACGAAAACACATATATTTCTTAAAGTACTTTTATGAAAGTATATACACAAAAAACATTTATCTTATCATTACACAACAAATAGGAGTCAAGCCTCAATATTTAATTTATTAGAATGGTACATCAGTGAACTTAAACTTTAGTGGTATGTTTGGCAGATTGATAAGAGCGGAACGGAAAGCATTCTTTGTGGAATAGTTAAACTCCACATTAAAGTTTCTCAGTAGTCTGGCAATGCCCAACTCCAGTTCCATTTCCACAATGCGTTTGCCCACGCACATTCGAGGCCCAAATCCGAAGGGCAGGAATACGAATGGGTTTTTGGTCTTCAGATCGTTTGCCGGGCATTTTCCGGAGGAATCGCTGGCGTTACGCAGCCAGCGTTCTGGCAGGAACTCTGAGGCTTTGGGGAAATATTCCTCGTTGTGGAGGGAACCTATGGGGACCATAGAAACAAAGGTTCCAGCTGGCACCTGATAGCCGCTCACTACCGAATCCCTGGCCAGACCGCGGGCATTACCAACGATCAGTGGGTATATACGTTGGGATTCCTTAATGCAGGCCCGCAAATAGGGGACATTCTTCATCGAGGCCTCGGTGAACTCGGAGTCTTTGTGGGGCAGCACTTGCATCACCTCCTCCCGCAACTTTTGCTGCTTCTCGGGATTCTTGGCCAGGCACAGCAAGAGTGCCGTAAAGGTGCTTGAAGTCTGGATAAAGGTAAGTACACTATTAATATTATTTCTTTTGAGTGAAATAAAAAACTTACAGTATCAACTCCTGCCATTAGCATGTCCATCGCCATAACAGTGGCCACTTTCCTGTCAACTTTCAGCAGTTTCTCAAGCACACTTTCCTCATTTTCCGGACGTACCACACCCTCCTCAGCCTCCTTCTTCAAACGCTCGATGGCCTCGTCCACATAGGCCAATGTGATGTTTTGAAGCCCATCCATTGTTTTAAGAATTTTCTTGAACTGTGGTGTTTTGAAATATCGCCAGAGAGAGGGCTTCATCTCCAGATCGGCTGAGAGGATGAAGAAGTCATCCAGGTGCTTGAACAGCTTGGTGGCTTCACTGTCCTTCCCGGAGTCCTTTAACAAGCCCAGCTGCTTGTCCAAGGCAACCACGGATACGGACTCCAGGGTCCAGCGGTTGATGGTGTCTAGGAAATCGGCAGGAACCTCCTGAGTGGTGGCATCCCTTATGTCTTTGATGCTAAAGATATTACATTTATTTATTATGGATTTTATATAATTGTTTAAAGTTGTGTTACCGCTCCACAAACTCCTGATTAACCTGCGACATCTTTTTGAAGTACAACCTCACATTTTTGGGCTGCATCAGCACGGGGTTTACGATGGACCGAAAGTCTCCCCACGCCTTACCCTGTGAGGGAATGATTCCTTGAACTCCATCGAAGAAGTCCTTTCTGTACACGGTTCGATGATAGCGCAGTGCATCACCGCCCGGTCGGTATGGCCACACGCCTTCACTCCGGAAAACCACCTCGAAATCTTTGGGATTGTGCGTCACAACAAACGCCGGGCTTCCCATCATGCCGGACATATAGAATACATCTCCGTAGTCCTGGCGCATGGCCTCAAACATTTCCATCAACTCCATTTTCTTGTACTTCCCGCCGGGCATCGCAGTTTTCGCAAACAATGATAGCATATTGGCCCGGGGAATCTCTTCGAATGGCTTGGCCTGGAGCCATTCTGGATCGTCTCTGATCTCAGCTGCAGCCACATTTGTCTGCCATCGCTATAAAATATATTCAAACTATGAGATTCTGTGCACAACTAAATTTCTTTTTCCATCACAATTTTTTCTCCTCTTTTAGAATTGTTATTGTATTGTTAATGTTGAAACAATATTGGTTTACCTGTTGACTGGCCGAAAAGAGAGCCGCTTTTTGCGACTGTAGTATAACTAGACCGATTCGGCCTTTCAACATTTTTTTAACGTTAAGAACTTGGTTTGCTCACGGTCAAAGTGAAACTACTCACACCAGGCGTTTGTTCTACAAGCTTTATATTTTTCTAATGACCAAACATTCTATAAGAGAGAGTAAGTAAAAAAACAGGTTCGCGAGAGTTTGCAAATTGCTTACGAAAACATATGGCAAACATTCAGTAAAAAGAAAATAGAATGTCGACTTAAATATACCCCTTACAGTGAGTTTATCTATAGCTCTTAAGCAGATAGATAAGATAATTAAAATAAAGGAAGTACAAATGCATACTTTCTAGCAGGTTGAATAATTTGTGATATGCTGCCTATCAAAAATATAATATTTTAGAAAATATTGTTGCAAATATTAGTCAAAACTATATACCCAAATACAGTAAAATCAAAAAAGCAGTATTATAGCTGATACGATTGGTCAAACCTATTGGCATAGATTCAAAAATATTGCTAGAGTAAAGAGAGAATATTGTTGCGAATATTTTATCTAATCATTTGGCCAACAAATCCACACTCAGCTGACAAAGACTTTAAAACACAATTTCAATAATTTTCTTGGCTAGTAGCAACCATTGCATCAGACTAAATGGACTTTTGTTCCATCAACACAATTGTTGATTTAGCTAGGAAATTGATACCGCTTAACCAAATAACAAACAACGCCTATAGATTTCCATTTATTTATTTAGACAGTATTTTGTTTAGGTTTACCATATATGTATTTGTTCAAACACCAAAAAGTTTTGTTTTGCTAATCAAATTGTTGGCCTGTTCATAGATAGTAGCAGAAATCTGATGAAGTATACCAATTTTCGTACTCGTTTAGGGATATATAAATATTCGTTTAGATTAATGACTTAAGAGTAGATTACAAATTAATTAAAGTTGCACAAATCGTTTTGAGTTTGCATACGATAAGCATATTTTACATGACAATTTCCGCGCGAAACAATTTGGCACGCTGGGCAAAGATATAGATATGTGTATAGTATGTGTATATGGGTCGATCGACTCAAGAAAATATCATTCGTTGACTCTAGGGACTAAATGTCTATGACAGTTTCGTAAAGTATCTATAAGATAGGGGCTAATCCTGGCTGGCAGTTCCATTCGCCTGCTGGTAGCTGCACACGATCTTGGCCGCATCGTTCATCATCTTGGCCGTGGAGCGGACAAGGAACATGAGATGACACTCGTCGTAGACGGTCAGCTCGACCCGTGTGCGCACCAGTCCATGGAGCACGGTGGCCCGTTCCAGATCCAGCCAGCGCTGAAGGGCCAACTCCCGTTCCTTGATCGAACCGGAGAGCGCCACATCGGAGGGACCCCACAGCACGAACTCCAGCACGGCCTTGGCCTTGGACAGGGACTCGGCCCGCTCCTGCTGCAGGATGTCGGCCAGGATGGGTGTGATCTTGGTGGCGGGCAGCATGTCGGTCAGGGCAGAGTGGGCGCACTTGCACAGCGTACCCATGGGTTCGTCGTCGTCGTTGTTGTTCCTACAATAAGGTAAGGTAATAAAGTCATTAAGTAAGTTTCCAAAGTTGTGGGGAATTGTAACTAACCCCTGCAGTACGCAAAGTCGAGCCTGGGCATCCTTGTTGTCCATGTCCTTGGACAGCACCACATTGGACAGACTGAGCGGCGTCTCCTCGATCGCCTTGGCCTGCAGATTCTTCATCCCGTTGACCAGCTGCAGCATGATGAAGGCCACCTCGCGCGTCATCACATCATCGAATGCGGGCATGGCATTTGCACTGGCCAATCCATCCTCGGCACCCATCGATGTGGCCGAGGCTTCCTCGTTCAGGGTGCTCAGATTCTGCACGGAGACCACGTTCCTTAGGTTCCCGGCCACGCCACCAGGATGGCAGCCATCCTTCAACCCACTGAGATTCGGAATGGAGCCGCGGAAGTTGAAGTTGCTCTTGTCCAGCACCTGCGACTTGCCCTTGAGTATTGATCCGATCGACTGGAGAGTCTCCAGCTGCAACCGCGGCAGCACCGAAATGGTGGCCTGCAGCAGGGTCACCTCCGTGGAGGGCATCAACGGCAGTTGGTAGCTGGGCACCAGGTCACAGAACTCCGTCACCGGGTTGAGCACATCGCTCACGCCGCCTGTTAGCTGACTCAGTTCGCCGCCCACTCCGGCCAGCTGGTTGCAGTCGGCCGACAGGGCCAGGGTCACCGGCGAGGAGCTCCACAGGGCCGCATGGAAGGCCTTCTTGCCCACCACAAAGGCCTGGGCACCCTCCAGAATGGTGAAGTCCTCGTAACGCAAGTTTATGGCGTTCGCCAGTGGACGCAGGGCTGCCGGCACCACTGGAGTTTGCTGGAGCTGTTAGAAATAGTTATTTATAATTATTATTATTTATGAGCAAAACAAATATATCCCACCTGATCCAACACCTGGGCGAGGGCCTCGTGATTGGCCACCACCACGGCGGTGTAGTTGTCCTCTATGGTCTTGTGCACGACACTGCGTCCCTTGCGCATGCGCAAACGATTCGTGGCCTTGCTGCGGTTCTTGTTGGCCTTTGGAAAAGTTAAATAAGTTGATTGCTCAATCAAAGTATTATGAAATATAAACTAACCTGTGGCATGCCCCAGACGCTGTCGTTGATGTCCGTGGCCACATCGCCGCCCGCCTCGCTTCCGTAGTAGCTGTACGGAGCATAGATATCGAACTCGCCCACCTCACTGCCCGCATACGAGGCGGAAATGATGCGTGGAATGTTGGCTGAAATTGGAAATCAAGGGTAAGTTATCTTTGGCTAAAGAATGGAAACTAATATGGAGTTAAGTATTGCATTAAATAGATCCAAGCTTAGAAGGTAGAACAAAACAGCAGCAACTCAATATATTAAACCTTATGAGCTCTTTAGGAAATCTAAGCAATATCATATCAAAAGATATACTCTACATGATAACTTGCCAAGACGTTTGAACCCTTTCGTGTACTTTGTAATTATTAAAATAATCTTGAAAACTATTATTCAAATATATTTGTACCATACTTTTTTTTTTAATTTTTTTTTTTTTTTTGCCTTTATATTACCCTATTTTCAAAAACTATTACTTTAACACAGTTAGTTTTGATTGATATATTTTTGCTTAGTTTGCCTATTGCCCCATTATATGAACATAGCATGAACGATACATTGATTCTATGAACTACGATCAATAGATACTCAATTTGAATACCCAATTTAGTAGGAACTTAAGCCCAAACTCTGCTGAACTTAAAGATGTACCCCAAACCTACCCAAGCTGTTGTTCAATCCGTAGTTTCGCACTGGTCCGTACTCGCTGCGCGTATAACTGGCAATGGAGGCCGTGTCCGAGTAGATATTGTTGCGTCTCGTGGCCTGGGTTAACCTCTGACCCGCCACGGCCAGATCGATATTGCTGCGTGTTGGCGGCGGCGGAGGCGTGGAAGTGGAGGGCGTGGGCGTGGTGCTACCACCCACCGAGGGCGGTGGCGGAGAGCCCATCTTGACGAACTCGTACATGTTCTCGTAGTCGCGCTTGTCCTTCAGATAGCTATCGATGGTGCTGTTGATCTTGCGCACCGAATCCTTGAGGCTGCTCCGCTGGGCAGCGTCCGCAGCATCGATGGATCGCTGCTCGAAGATCTCCAGTTTGCTGGAAATGGACATCTTCGGCTCGCACTTCTTCTGCGGCTGCCGTTCGAAGGTGCTGGTCCTGCTGTTGGCAGTTGAGGCGGATTTCCCAGCTTCCTGTCCGCTGGTCTTGGCAGCCACCGCCTTGCCCTGGTCCGTGGCTACGTTGTCACCGTTTGACGAGCAAATGGAGATAGTGTCGGTAAGGACTCCGCGCTTGCGCACCAGCTCCAGCTGCGCCTCCCGCTCCCGCATGCTGGCCGTGCGCTCCGGTTTGCGTGGTGCGATTGAGGAGCGGATCTCACCTGGAGAATAAAGTATAATCAAGGAGGTACTATTTAGAATCCGTTTAACCATAGGCTCATCAAGTAAGTTATAGCAATTTTAAAGTGATTTAAATTTACAGATAACTCATAAATACAATTGTTTAACACAAAAAAATATATATCCGAAATATTTTTTTTAATTTCGCATGCCAAACTAATAAACTAAGAAGAATTCGAGTTATTGAAATTAGATTTAGGAAAGTTCCACAGTAACTATCTCTGTTTTTTAATTAAGTATTTATTTATCCACATTTTTAGTAAACATTCTAAAACTTTAAAAATTTTCATACATACTCAAAAAAAGCAATCGAAATTCTTTAACGAAAGAAACCACATAACCCAAATATTTATAAAGCTTATATAAGGGGTTTAGGGAAATTAGATTCAATAATATGTTTTTAAAAACATGTGAAAGAATTGATTTATGCACAGTTATAGTAAACTTTCTTAAATTTTTAAATTTTTATTGCAAAAAGTATTACATTACGTACAGAAATACATTTTAAATATGGTATTTGATCACTATGTTTGCTAAGATTTAAGAAAGTTTCATAAACATGATAAATAATTTGCTTATCTTGTTTAGCAGTTGCCATTAAGTTTCTTAGCTTTAAAATGTTCTTTGCTAAATTTCCTTTTAATATAAAGTACAGTTCTTCTGCCTTTAATTTTATTTAGCTTTCCAGAAATTTTCAATTTATCAATATCAGCCTAAATACAAATATATGTACATATACAATCAAATAGGTGGCAAGAACATCTTGTCAATGACATACTGATAATTTATTCATAAGATTTGCCAGGTCGTCCTCAAATGTGAAGTTGGCCTTCATGGGGCGATGCCAACTGTTTGCTGGCACCCGAGAGTTGTGGAAAATCCAGCTCCACCCTCTTTCTTCCGCTCATCGGGCCAGGTAGTTAGACAACCAGTGAGTACTAATTGCGATTTTGACCCAAATTCGTGCCAAATTACAATTCGCATGGTGCTGTTGGCCAGGCTGAATGTTGTTGTTCGTGGATCTGGGGCTTGTGCCCTGGCTCTTCGTCCGAGATGTCCAACAAATGGCTCTAGTCGAGCCTCTGGATCTGGCTGTCTTTTTTTTTATGACCAGGTGCCAGGTGCAGCGGCAGGTGTAACAAGTTCTCGCCACATTCGAGTTGACCGCAAAGTGTCAGGCCGAAAGAAATGGGTCTCTGGTCCGCCAGTTTCACCAGTCAGTAGTTGGTTGGTTCTTTCCTCGAGCTAAACATCATCAACATGTGGTCGTTACCTCATTGGCCTAGCTTGGCCTGGCTTATTTTCATTTCGATTTTTTTCTGCTTTACTAGCCCGCTCATCTGGCAAACTATTTTGCTCTCTGGCTTTGGCCACTTAACCCAGTTCGAGTCGGCTCATCACACTCGTTTGGATGCGGCGGATATGGTCATAAGTGGCGTACCTGTATCCGTACTTCGGTTTGGCCTGTGTTTGGTGTGTGTTTGTGTTTGGTGTGTGTGCTTGTGCGCGCTCGTTATATTGATTAAAATGCGTAACTTGTTCTGCGTTTGGTTTTGGGTTCTACTTTCAGAGGAGTTGCTGCTGGCATAGCTTTTACCATTTACGGTGATTTTATTCGTGTTCTTGTTTCTTCTCGTTTCGTGTAGCGTGTTTGTGGCTGCAATTGAAGTCAACAAGTTGCCAGAAGTGGGTGAAGTGGCCGAGACCCTTCAGACCCACATATGTACATACATACATACTACACACATGAGCTGGCTCTTTTGAAGGTCGCCCAATTTCTGGGCGCTGTCAGTGAACGTGATTTGCTTACGCTTTCTTTCGGAATGCGATCGCCGGGCTCGGGAGAAATGGATGCGGAAAGACATGGGGGCTCATGGTATCGAAATCGGGTCAATGGGAACGAGATGGAAATTAGCTTCGTGATTGGCGGAATTCCGCTTACTCATTATGCAGGAATCTCAGTTGTCCAAAATAAAAATGTGTGCGAATTCACGCCCTTTTTGTTATTCATGTAAGGGCTATTTTGATTATCGTGAAGTTACGATGTCACCAATTTCGAGAATTGTCGTTTCAAGAAAAACGGCCTTAAAGTTTCATGTCGAGCAATTTATACCAGGGCCCTCTATTAAATTGCTTTAAACATTTTTTTAAAACTTTTAAAACTACCTTCTGTATTAACCATACTTATGCTTTGTAAATCAGTTAAGCCTTATTTTGTGTAGACTATGTTTAATCATTTCTTGCTTTTCTTAGCATTCAAAAGTTTCTTAATCCTAACTTTTTTAGAAGCTTTAAAAAAGGTAACATAGATTTGAGCCTCATAAAATCTTAATCGGTAATAATCTATCATCAGCCATAGGTACTTTCTCAAATGTTGTACAACAAACCAGTTGCTAATCACGTATTTAAATACCCTCTAAAGGTAAGTTATTAAGTAAATTAAAGTATTACTGGCTTAAGCATTAATATCTACTTGATACGTTAAACTTTGAAAGTCAACCTAATTAATTTTATAGGCACTTAAGCGTGTCATATTTTCTTTTCTTCAAAGAATTTTTTGTGTAAAACGATTTTTCGAAAGTAAACTCACCTAAATTGGCGTAGACGTTGTCGGCCTTCAGCTTGACGGATCCGGATCCGGATACGGATACGGTGCCGGTGCCGGATGGCAGTGGCTGTGCCAGGCAAGTGGAGTCCATGCTGCTGGCGCTGAGCGTGGCGGTCAGCTCGGTCTTCTGCTTGCGCCGCAGCTCGGCGCTCTTGGGCGGCGGTGGGCGTGCCGGCTTGTTGGCCTCGTGGGCGCGCTGCCCCTCGCTGGCGCTCGAACGGAGGGGCGGGGCAGGCGGCTTGGCCGTGACGACGGCCACTGTCTGGGCCGCAACGGAGTCACTGGTCTTGGTGATGTCCTTCACCACCTCTACGGCCGTGGGATTGATGTCAATGGGATGGATGATGACCAGCCGGGGCTTGCCCGTGGGACTGCCCTCCTCCGTGCCCGTACAGATCTCCGTGTAGATGCTGGCCTCCTTTTTGGCCAGAGATTCGCCGGACTTGGTGCCACCGCCATTGCTGCCCATGCGCAGAAACTTTTTGATGGAGAACTTGGACTTCTGCTTCTGGGGCGGCGAGGCCGAGGGCGACTTCTTGTCCAGACCAGCTGCGGCCAGGCACTCCTCCGACATGGAGAGATGACGCTGATTGCGGGGCGTTGGCTCTGGCGTCATCGGTTGCTTCAGGCTGAGCACCGAACTGGCCGACTGCAGCTGCAGCTGCTTAGCCGCATTGGCCCGCTGCATGACGAAGGTGTTGAGGCTGCGGAACTTGGGATTGATTACGGCCCGCTCGCGTTTGTCCTTCTCGCGGATGACCGGAGCGGCTGGAGCCACCGGAAAGGCGGGCTTTCTGGTGTACAGATTGCTGCTGTTCGAGGCAGATGCAGTTGCCACTGTTGCTGCTGGCGTGGCAACACCTGTTGCAGCTGCCGTTTGGTTCTCGCCCGATGGTGTCTCAACTGGGTGAGACGATGACGTGGCCTTTTCCGCTGGCTTTGCGGCCGCTTTCGTCGCCTGCTCAAACTCAACTACCAGACTGTAGTCCCGCTCCGGCGTGGGCGGAGCGCTTAGCTTTGGCTCCGGCGGCGGATTCGGGGCCTTGCCCTTTTTCAGCTTGGCCTCGTCAGCGGCCAGATTCTCTTTGGTCAACATCAGACTGAGACTCTCGCTGGACTTGGAAATGGCCGACTGCAGCTGGGTGATGAATTGCTGCTCGGCGCAGCTGGGTTGCCGCTTGCCCAGAAAGCTCTTCAGTTGGCCACCATTGCTGGCACTGTTGCTGCTGGGATGTGTGTTGACGAGCGGCTTGACCGGCAGCTCTGGCTTCTGGCTCTTCAGACCGTGTAGAAACGAGGGCCTGGCATCGATCTTCATGGGCGGTGGCGGTGATTTGGGCAGGGCAGGAAGTTGCTGCTGCAGCTGCTCCGCCGCCTCCTTCTGCTGCAACACCTGCTTTTGCTTCTGCTCCAGACTGTTGTCCGGATCGGCACTGCCATCGGGTTCGCCATGGAGCTCCCTGCTTTTAACCGCCGGCTTGGCCACCGCCTGATCTCCTATCTGAATGTCCTCGTAATCAGAGTTGTTGGTGCTGGCACTCAGCTTCTTTTCGACCAAAATCTGTCGCTTCTCCCCGCTGACCGTCGATCCCTTGGCCATGCCCAGGTTCTTGTACTCACTGCCCAGACTAATGCCAATGCCCGAATCCGATTCGCTGCGGATCATGTTGTAGGCGTTCTCCTCGTCCGAGCTGCCATCGAAACTGCTGCCCGTGGAGTCCAGGGCGTCGTCCGAGCTGCACTTGGTAACAATGAGGCCGTCGGTGGTGATCTTGCTGGTCATGAAGTTGCCCTCGTGCAGATTGTAGCTGGCTGCCCGCGTTTTCGAGCTCAGCAGCATGTCCGTGATGTACTGTGAGCTGGAGTAGTGCGAACTGCCGGAGCTGTCCGTTTGGGCGGCAGTGGCCACGCCCACCTGTTCGGAGTACTTGCCGTCTGGGAGATTCTCGTAGCTCAGCTGGGTCTCCACCACGTCATAGTAGGCGGACACCCCATTCTCCGTGTCCGAGCAATTGCTGTCCGTGTCCGAGTACTTGTGGCACACATTCACCTTGGGTTTGGCCTGGTCTCTGGATATGGGCGCGTTCCGTGCGATGGGCTTCTTGAGGTCAAGAAATGGCTTCGGGGAGTCGCTTAGCGCACTCAGCTCGAATTTGATCTTGCCGCTGCCGGTGGAAGTGGAAGTGGCAGTGGACGCAGCAGCAGCATTGGCAGCACTTGTCTCACTTAGCTTCTGTTTTTGCTCCAAAGTTTCCGAGATCTCGTCCAGCAGTGACTTCTCCATGGCTCGCTCTATGGGCGGACTATCTTTGCCATCTCGCGAAGATGTTGCTGTTGCTGATGTTGCTGCTGTTGCTGATGTTGCTGCTGTTGCTGATGTTGCTGATGTTGCTGCTGTTGCAGATGTTGCTGATGATGCTGATGTTGCTGATGTTGCTGCTGTTGCTGCTGTTGCTGCTGTGCCCTTGGCCATGGTCAACGTGGGCGTCAGGGTGGTGGTCACCTTTTTGGTAACACTGGCAGATGTACTGCTGCTTTTGATGGCTGTTGTCGTTGTTGTCGTTGTGCTTGTGGTTATGGTTGCTGGCTTGACTTTGGCCGGTGTTGCCCCAGCCGATGTTGCAACTGATGTTGCTGCCGTGCCTTTGCCTTCCGCGGTGGCCGTCGTTTTGGTTGGCGTCGCGGCCGCTTTGCCCGCGGGCTGGCCAAAAGGCATCACGTTGATCGTTAGGGTCTGCTTCTTGCCCTCCTTGTCAACCTGAGGGGCTCCCAGTTTGAGAGCCGCAAAGGATTTCTTAATATTGTCCTCGGCATCGCCCAGCAGATTGCCATTGTTCATGTTGAAGTCGGTGTTGGCCCTGGTGATCCGCTTCAGCTCCACCGTCTCCTCGTCATCCGTTTCGGTAATGGCCATGTCGTCGTGCTCGTTTCCCAGATTCATGAAGTCATGATCGTCGTCGTCGTCATCATCCTCCGACCACTCGCCGCCGTAGCCAATGACCTCGTGCAGTTGCTTGGGGAAGCACACCTTGCCGCCCTTAGAGTTTACGGATTTCCCAGGGCCATTTCCTGCGGTGGAACTCGAACTGGTGCTGGAGCTGGAGCTGGTCAGTCTCACGCCAAAGGCCTTCTTAATGATGCTCTTGGCCGGCGTTTTGTGCTTGTTGGGGTAATCCGTTTTAGCCTCCTTGTCTGACTTGTGGCTGCCACCCAATTTGGAGGCGGCTGCTGCCGCGGCTGCCTTGTGCTCGTCCTTGGACTTGAAGCAGTTCGAGCAGAGGTCCTTCTTCCAGGCATTCTGGGTGAAGTGCGAGCAGATCGAGGACGACATCGCTGAGACTTTTCGTTGCTTGTTGCTACCGCCGACGAACAACCTTAGGCCATATTCTGCAAAAGGGGAAAAACCACCAAAAGTAATCGTGAGTCATGGTTTGCTGATAATGGCATTTTGTTATTATGGTTCGTAAATCTAAACTTTCTTTGGCTAAATATTGCGCAAGCTCACAATTAACTTTCACTGCCGCCTGCAACGCAATCTCAACTTCTGCCGCATGACTCAATATTGATTGAGTGGAGAAGCCTGAGTTAAGCCCGCCAATTGCGACTGTAGTGGTCATTTGGTCATCCAGCCTCTGAAATTATGTCCAGAAACTACCATTTGCCCAAGCAGCTTATCAATCAATCTTCATCTTGATAATGGAATTATTGAAATTTTCGCTGATGATGTTTATGCTGCTGCTGCTGCCGTTGCTGTTCGCTTTATGGGTGGTTGCCCGAAAGCTTTTGGGAAAATGTGGGTGAAGTAAGGGATGTGGATAGCCCGACAACCACATAATTAACTTTGATTGTCACATCTCTTTGGGTACAAACAACATTCGATTGCTGTTGGGTAACCGCCAGTTGTTAGCTTTTCGGCTACTGTTTGCCGTTTATGTTTTGTCGTCCGCTTGCAAATGACTTTCTAAAACCCAGCCCAAGCTGCATGTGCAACATGCTAACAGGCGCAGCAATGACTAACAAAAACCTAGGAAATGCCACACAAATCAAACAGACAGACGACTCATTTATGGCTTAAAAACTGCTGGCTTTATTTGGCCAAAGCTTCTAGAAATGATTCAAAGGCAAACTGGTTTCCTTCTAAGGAGTTAACCATAAATTTTGATAATTTCCCAAAACAAAGAGAGAATGATTTGTAATTCTGTGAAATTTCCTGTACAACTTTATTAGGCTAACTTAATGAGTAATTTGTGAGAACGTTTTATGGGTTACTTTAATTCTCTAAAGTTAATGGAACTACTAATTTTGGGAATGTATTTCAGACACTTTGTGGTAGACAATGATATTCTGGAACCCTCATTGGAAGATCAAATTACTCGTTTATCTGGAGGATCTGCTCAGAATGCCTCCGAAATTTTTGGGCGTTTCTTGTGAACCACTTCACAAACTTCACACTTCACGCCAGCGGCAATAACACCAACCAGCAGCTAACAATGTAACGATTTTGAGGTCTTTTAGCCATTAACTTATCCATATGGCTGTGAGCATCTACGCAAGTGTGTCACTTGAACCAAAACACGTAGTTAAGGCGCCTAATTGGGAGACTGTTGCTGGTGTCTGTGGTGTTGTTGCTGGTGTTGCTGCCGCTGCTGCCGTGGCGACAACACCCACAGCGGCAACAAAGAAGATGACAACAGCAGCAGCCAGCACAACAGTTTTCGGCTTGTTTTGGCCAACATTTATCAACGCCAGCGCCGAGGAAAGTTGACCCATTGTTAAGTGTTGCCGGCGTGCTCAACTTCTGTTGCTGCCACGCTTGATTTCTGCAGCAGATGCTGCTGCTGCTACTACTGTTGCTGCCGCTGGATTTGCAGTTTTGGGTCAGCGTTTTGACTTGACGTTAATATGCATAAATCTCGGCTCTGTGCAATGCGGCCCCAGAAACAATTGGCATCAAATGGAGATGATGAAGGGGAGAAGGGCGGATGGTAAATTGCATAACTGTGCCAGCTAAATGTTGCTGCCGCGTTTTTTTTTCTTCTTCTGTTTTGCCCGCATTGTTACCAATAAATTTTAGCCTCCACTCGCGGTTTTCGTTACCGTTTGTTTTTCTGTCTATTTCTGCCACGGTTTTTGTTGGTTAATTGTTTGCATTTTTTCTTTCACTCATTTGCATTCGGTTGCGGCATCGATTGGCCATTTATTTATGGCCACACATAAAGTCAGCGAATACAAAAAAAAAACCAGACAAAAGGCGATTAGAGTTGTGCCCGTTCTCATGGAAAGCAAGTGGATGGATCGCCAGATCGCAATTGAACGGAAAAAGTGAAAAAGGCGGGCATTTGCACAAAAAAAAAAAAACTGTCAAAGGCCGAAGAAATGCAGAAAATTCACAACAAATTGCGGGACCCATTTGACCATATAAAAGCCGTCTGCCCAAGTGTAGCGTCCAAACGAAAAGAAGATGGTGTGGCAGCAGCAACTCCAAACGGAATGCAGCAGCAACATGGACAACATCTTTAAGCTCTTTTTCAAGTTTGACAGTTGGCCTGGCAGCAGGAATGCTGTTTCCCCCCGGCCAGATTGTTGTTGGCCAGAAAAGAGATATCAAGGCGTGTTGCGGCAAAAGTGTTACACAAATAAATCTACATAAATTTGCGGCCAGCGTTAAACTCCTGACCAAAATGGCTAATTTATGCTCGCCCAGGACGTCAGCTCGTTAGCCAAGTTTTGCTATCTAAGGCGAGCGGATCACTACGATTGACATTTGAACACTGGATATTCCGAAGGGGAAACGTAAAATGTCGGTGGGCGGCGTCACACACTAATCGATGCACCGTCTGATCTGGATTTGCATTTTGCATACGTATGTTATGTGTGTGCGACTGCCAATTGGACACACACAAAAATGTCCGTTAACGAAACCCGTTCCCCATTCTCCGTTTCGTTCCGGCGGCAACGGCAACCCATTTCGATATTTTGCATTCTGGCGTACTGTATTTGCTATAATCTGATCTTGCAGAACAGTTAGCTTGACCGCAGTGCGCTGTGGCAATCGAGGCCAACAGGTTTTTGGCCAGCAGCTCGGGATGGTTCTGCAGGCTATTCTCCTCAACACATCCTAGTCTTTGTCTGGTTCAAGCCCCGGAAAGTGGGTTAAAATCGGTTGATTCAGTCGCTGCCACAGCGCTTTTGTGATTTCCAGAACCGAATTTTAATTTAATCACCAGCGAGTGTTGATTCCCATTAAAGTTGCGCATCAAAAACAGGAAAGCGAAAAACGCAAAACGAAATAAAGCGCGAGATGAGGAGATGTGGAAAGATACCATATAGCGTTTCATCTGGAAATCGGGATGAGAGAGGGGGCATTTTGGGGAGCTTTGTTCCACATTTGCACGTGAGATTTATGCGTGGCTGTGGCCCGGGAATGGCCCCCTTCTGGTGTTTATTTATACATTTATCGTTATGTATACGCACGTATTAATGGATCTATATATGCACGGCAGCAATATCCATGTCCATAGCCACCTGTGTTGTGTTCGCTCCGCTCGAGATTATGCAAAGCAGCGGAGGAATGCCCTCCGCCCTGTTTACATTGGCTAAGTTATGCAGAGGCACTGGCACTCGGCGATGGTTTTTGGCCAAAAGAATTCTTTGCTGGGTTGGGCCTCAGCCACGAACGGATGTTGTGGGCGATCCACCACCAACCAAATGTCAACTATTTGCTCTGTTCCCCGTACATTGCCTTTAAAGGCAAACTGCCAATTAGGCGCCGGCAAATACTTGGAGAACCGAACATCGAAATCTGAGTTGCTAAGCCGCCATAAGCGTATGGCTTCAGAGTTCAAAGTTCAAGTTCAAGCGTGTGCCCTGCACTTGGCCTTAGCTGCATTGTTCTCCCAAGCACTAGGCCTAATTACGCTTTCAAATTAAATCAGCCATTTTTTTTCGAGAGCTCTTCATGTGTGGGAAAATCAAACATTGTTAGCTGAGAAAAATTATGCGGATTGAAATTCAAACTTTATACACACAAAAATATAACCATACAAATGTGGCTTTATATCAAATACGAAAAAAAATATATTTTTAATAACAAAAGATCAATAATTAAATACACTTTTGCTTGAAATTATATTTGTTTTTGAATTAATATACCAATCCATTTTAATTGACTTACATATAATTAATTAATTAATTAAAATCCAGCTTAAAAGTCTTTGAATGTTTTTGTTTATTTACATTGACCCACACAAAAAATTCTTTTATTTACTCTTTTCGATATTGTATTGCCATTTATTTAATTATGAAGCAATTGTATACTTTGAGAGCATACAATATATACAAAAGAAATTGCTTGACAATATAAAATAAAGGTTGCATTTTTGTCTGTGCAAAATTCAATGCCATTCCACAATGAAATAAATCTGATATATGCCAAAAATTTATTCGTTTCCCTGTTCACACGCTCGACCAAACTCAAGTTTGGTTGGGAGATTGTTTAATTAAAGCCAAGTCAAAGTTGCCATTAGTTTGGCTGGCTGTGTGCTCCTCGAGAACTTGCCGGATGTTGGTGCAGGCAGCAGGGCAATTTTGTCAACAGGTAAATACAACAAACTTGTGCGACCACAATAATGACAACAAAAAGGCAGCAACAAATGCTGCGTCAACAGCACAGCAGCAGCAACACAGCACAGCCACAGCAGCAACACAGCAGCAACAGCAGCAACAGCAACACAGCAGCAACAGCAACTTCCAGCACAGCAGCAATTAAATTGTGAAGAAGTTGTTTGGAGAGGGGGAGTGGAAATTACTGTAGTGCCGCTGGCTGTTTGAAGCCCTTTAAGCATAAACATAGTTGACGACTACCTGCTTTAAGAAGAAGTCAACGCAGCGTGATTAGAGTGGAAAGATTGTATTCGCTCATTTTCGAGAAGCTGTAGGGGGGGGGGAAGACCTTTTAGCCCAACACGTTTAGGATGTAATGCCAACTCGAGGGCACATTTGCTCGGCCACCCATAACTTTGCCGACTTGATTTCTTGATGGCTTGACACATTCTGCAAACGATTTGAGCCAAAACTTACTTGTTCGGCTGTCAATTATCCGGGTAAACAGCCCCGGCTGTCAATACTGCCAGTCATTCGATGCCCGGCGGCATATCATGTCGGGTTAATTGAAGTTGCCATACTTGCTAAGCCGCTAAACCGATGGGCCACACAAAGGGCCACCAGCATTAGCCCAAGGCTTCCAAAGCAAAGTTTGGATTTATTTTTAGCAACGAGTTGATTACGGAGAAATGTTTTATGTTCATTTTCGCCAAGGATATTCCCGGAAAGTGCGAGGGAGAAGCTGGCGCAATCAAGCCAAAGCCTGTAAATTTATGCCTGTGAGCACCCACATCTTCCTGCCTCTTGGTATTGCACAAAATAATGGGAAGTCGGTGTGGGTGTGGGTGGGGGTGGGGGTAGGGGTTTTTTTTGCTGTAAGAAACATTTATTTCAAGGTTAAGTTCCCATGTCGTCTTCGTTTTCATTTGCTGTTGCGTGACGCAGACAATGAGTGTACAAAAATAAGAGGAAAAGATAAAAAGGAAGAAGAAGGCACTGGCAACGTGGCGCAACAGAACGACAGCAACAACAACAGCAACAGCAACAGCAGCACACAAATTGCAGCAACAACATCAGCAACACAACTCGCGGCAGCAGCAGCAACACAAGACAGTGGAAATTAATAAATGAAAACGCATATACATTGATGCAACTGCTGCCAGGGGACCAAATAGTTGCTGTTTCTGCGCCACTGCCTGTTGATTTTTATTCTTTTATTTTTTTTTAGCAGCACGCACATATGTTGGCGCAACATCTTGCTTAATTAAAAAAAAATAGTAACACTCCCTTCGTTTCCCGTAAAAGTCGCAGCTCTGCCCTCCATGCAACAGAATGTGTCGCTCACTGAAAACTGGGATCCGATTTCCAGTTTGTATTTTGTTGCTTCCCAGCAGCAACAGCTGTTGCCGCCGGCATCGTAACTCTGCTTTATGACACTATACTCCACTACACTCCCTACTTTTCCTTAATTTTTAATAACTTGCCGTTAAAGATATTTTACGACGCCTGAGTCTTAATGAATATGAGTCTAGAAGAGAACTTTTCAGTTGGCTGCATATGGGGACACCGAATAAAAACCTGTTGCGTGGGATAATTTTTTTGGCGCCACATTCCCCAATTTGCTGGACAATTTGTAAGTGCCTGCTGTCCGACAGGCACAAATTGCAACTGCGACAGCAAGACAACTTGTAATAGTGCAGTGACTCACGTTTGTGAGACACAGCTGCAACTTTTTTGGCGTTTCGCCGCAGGCCGATGACTGCCATTTTATCTGTTTTTCGACTGCCATCTTGACCAGAACAATAAAACGCCCCAAAAAACGGAGCAAGAACAATTGCTGCCCCCATAGCTTCTCTACCTGCTTCGTCCAGACTCTTTTTTGGGCCACCTAATGCTCGTGGTTGGGAATTATGAATGCCTGTTTGTTTGACTTTTATTGCACAATTAGAACATGAAATACCACATAAAGGCAAATCCAGCAAAATTCGCAATTCGAGGCAAGAGTTGGAAAGACGAGAACAGCATGCCCATTTGGGTTGAGCAACTGGCAAGATACAATTTTCGATGTCTGTCAGTCTCAGAAAACCGGTGGTGAAGGGTCTACGGGATGGTTGATGTAATTGTATGCCATAGGTCAACAACTGTATTGGCTATGGAAAAGGCAAATATGGCAAATACAACATAAGCAAACAAACTCCAAACAATGCTTTAGCTGAATATGTGTATACGTAAGACCGCAACTGCACAGAGCATACACAGCATAGGAAAATAGAACTGACTTTCAACGAAAAACCAAATCTAAGCCTCACAAAATCTGTTAACATCTTATTACCTCAAATATAAAACAATTCTTAAGCGTTACTCACCTAAGAAAAAGCTTATTAAATAAAATAATATAGATTTTATAACTAATTCTTTTTAAGTACAATAAAAACAATAAATATGAACGAAAATAAAATGTTTTTGACTTATTTTACACCAAAACTTGTTTCAAATAAAATCATTATCATCTATCTTTCCGCCAACTTTAAAAACCGATGTCTTTCCGACGATCAGGGCTCCTGAAAATTTAAATGGAGCAGTGACCTTCTGGGAGCATTTCGTCTTGATTTTGTCCACCTCGGTGGGCACATGGCACCTGTTTATGGTGCAGGCTAGCAATGGAACTGTGCCGATGTGGACTGCTGAATTTTTGGGATATTTAATAATTGTTGTGGTCAACTAAAACATACAGATTGCTTTTTAGCAACTGGAAACTCTTTCCTAATAGTGAGCTCTTTACACTTGCAATGAGTACTGGTACCAACTGATTACTAAACTGACACCAAATTTTTTAATTTCGCTATTTATTTATCTTTGCAGCCAGAAATTTGCAAATTCTATTTTATAAATTAAAAATTTGTGCAAAATCTGCACAACACTATTTCTTCTGGTTTCTGGCTACTCAAACAAATGTTTAAGCCCCAAATTTTGGAGAAAAGACAAGGAAACTCGTCGTGGTAGCAGTGTGCCAGAGTGTAATGGCATCTGCTGCATATTGGGTACAAATTGCACGCAACGTTTGGCGAACAAAGGCTTGCGCATATTACGTATACGCACTGGTGCAAGGCCAAACAATGGCTCGTGTGCAGTTGGAGACAAAAGACATGGAACTTTGGCGCACACACAGTCACAGTCACAACCACTTACACACATGCCACTTGAGTGGCAGCTGCAGCGATTGCTCTTGTTGCCGCTGCCACTGCCACTGCCGCTGGCCGTTGCAAGTTGCAACTGTCGCCGGCTGGCGCGATAAACAACAAAAGAAAGTCAGTAAACCACTGCCAGCCGCCTGGCCAAGTTCAAAGTTCAATGGAAGAAGCGACAAGAGCAACGACGAGCAGCAGCAACATGTTGACAGCGACAAGCAATTAGCAATGTCGACGGAAGGGTTCAGTTGACGACATAGTTCAACTGCAGGGCAAAGCGCGCAAATCAATTTGCATTTGCATTCGCTGCTTTTTTGCCTTTTGGGCAATGAACCTGCAGCATAAGCATTGCATTAAATAATCATAAATAACCTCTGTTTTCGTTGCTCTTACCACATACACAAATAGAGCCACGGGCAAACGGAGAGCTTTCCTTCTTTTGTTTGATGTAGAAAGTGCAGCGGACAACGGGCTCATGGGAAATTCAATCAATTGAACCGGCTGGGCTGGTGGGCTTTGAACTTGGCTTAATTAATCTGTGCAGCCTTTCGAAAGTTTGGCCAGCAATATTTAATTGAATTGCCAGCAAAACTGGGACACGCCCAGTGTAAAATTATTTGTTTTCTTGTTTGACATTTAATTGGCATTAATTACCCCCTTTAGCCAAGTGGCCCCTCCGCGTATCTATCAATATGGCTGGCCAATCATGGCCACAACTTTCACTGTTTCGCCTACACCAAAATTGGTAACCAAAGGCAGGAGGTGCGGGGGTGGGGAGGGGAGAGTGTGGCCACTGCAATTGACAGTTTCAATTGAAGCATTCGAGCAGACTCTTGGCCTGCCTGGCTTATCGCTGTGCGCCATCCGGGCGGCAGCTTTACCAAAACCCATTATCATTTTGACAGGCAACAGCCATTAGACAGGAGCCAGCCTCAGCTACACTCAAAAAATACAAATTTGTATCAAAATTGTTTAATTAATTATATAATATGTTTAGTTAAATATAAAAAGACAAATATAGAACATTTTCCCAATAAATTAATGTTGATCTGATTAAATTATATACATTTGTTAAATATATATTACATTTTTGTTTGGTTATTGTTGCTTGAAATTTTGTTGGAGAGATAAAAATCTATGTTGCCTTTAAAGGCGATAAATAAACTAGTTCATCCGCATTTGAAAATGTTTAACAAATGGAAATGTACTGAAATACTTATGTGGCATGCATTTTTAAAAGCTATATACACAAAAAAGGTTCCCAAATAATACAGAAATAAATCTAACTTTTAAAAGGGTTTTGTTTAGATGAGGGTATTTTTTCTTCCATTATATTCAAGAATCTTAAAAGCAAAATAAGTAATTAAGTAAATAAGTAAATAAGCAGCAAAATAAATAATATGCTTAAAGATTTTTTTATTATATTGCCCCAATACATTTTTAGTTAGTAAAGCTTTTAAAAGTATACAAGTATATCCTCATTTTAAGTATGAAAATGCTTAAAACATTGTTTTACATACATATTGCAATAGTGTGATATATTGTTCTCCCTATTCATCACCTCAAGTTTTAAGAAAATAGGTTGCCACCACTGCAGCTGGTTGAGAATGTTGCATGCCAGCGGCTCATTTACCCCTCAATTAACATTAGCTGGGCCAACAGTTTAGCACCTAATCGTTTGCTACCCACTACTGGAAGGCCAAAAGCGCCGAAAGAATGAAGCCAAAATGCGCTCGTTAATTAATAAACAGTTCCGCCACATAAACGACGCCACAAATCAGCGCACAGCAGACATCCGACACTATGTATTTAATGGGGCAGCGGCAGAGGGACTGGCAACTGGGAGCTGGTTGCCACACACGTGTGCAACATGTCACCTGGGGAACGGAATGGAATTGTGTGGTACGACATGCAACATTTACGAGCTTGTTGCTGCAAAGATTTTCATTCGAGCTCCCCGAGTGGGAGTCTCAGCAAAAAAGTAAAAAAAAATATACCAAATTCCAGAAAACAAATTCTGCGTCAGATGGATGTTGTGGATTGGAGCGCGATGAGTGCGGCAACATCAGATAACTAGACAAATTTGTCTTGCTTTGTTTTCGTCTCGTCTTGAGTGTAATTTTGTTAGAAATGGAAAGTTTTATTGTTCGCCATCATTCGAAAGCAAATCTCTGAGACTAAACGCTGTCGAATGCAGCCGACAGCTGTTATTTTTTTTTTTCGTTGTCATTTTCTTCTTCTATCAGGCCTTTTTTACACACTTTTTTTGTTTTGTTTCTAGCTGGAAAAGTATATCTGAAAATCTATTCAATTGTGACCGCTGACTGAACGCTGTCCGACTGAACCGCGAAGCGTCTTCATCAACAATGGAGTAGCATTTTTTCCACAAATTCTGCTTCTGTCGCTTTATGGCCGGTTTGTACAATAAATTCGGTATGAAATTAGATTTATCTCAGCATTAAATGAATATAGGATATATATATACGTGTGCCTCCGAACGAAACTTTGCTTCTAGCACAATGGAAAGTTTCTCAAGCTGGCGCGAGAAACAAAAAGGTTTTCGCAGCGAAAGCGATTTTCTGAATCGCAGGGCGAGGAAGAGTTCGTTGGCATTTGGCATTCGCATAATTTCTGCGTCATTTAACACACATTGCTGTGGAGGCTTTTAATAAGCGGCCAATTACGGACGATAATTAAAGACACGGCTGCCAACAATTGCAACACTTCGAACACTTTGGCTGCCGTTTATGCCGCCTGTTGGCCATTGTTCGACAGGTTGCTAGATGCCAGTTGCATTGGCAATCTCCTGCATGCCATTTCCTGGTCTTCGAAAAGCCTGGGATCCGTCAGTGTGGCTCTTCCCAACCCCCAACCCCCAGCCCCCATCCCCAATCCCGCCTCTGCACACCTGACAACACATTGTTAGCCGCCTCGAATTACCCGTGTTGTTTGTAGCCTGAGAGTGCACCTTCAATTGGCACGCCAATTGCGCTTGCAACGAAAGTGTAAATTATGGAAAACAAGCCCAAGCCGGGCTTACCAAGTTACATTAAGCGTTACGCATTTTTGCATTCTGTGTGAATTCGATTTTCCTTCCCCTCCCCCCTTACCTGCTTCAGCTTTTCCACCTGTCGCCTGGTTTTCCTCAGCTTATATGGTTGGTATTTACAATCTGCAAAATAAATAAGATATTTGATTAAAAAATTTAATTTCCATCGTATTTATAACAATTATGGTGAAAATCGCAAAGTTTAATGCTACTTGACGATATTTAAAGTACCAAAATACTTGACCTTATAACGTTTCTAGACTGATTGCACAGTATTTAATAATTATTCATTAAAACTAATATTTGAACAGACACTTATTGAGTTAAGTATCTGATTTTCTGATAATAAGTTTTCTTTACTTGCTTTATTAACACGCAAATATTTGATTAACACCTTTGGAAATACAAAAACATATACGCATATAAATCGAAATTCGGATGTTTTAAAGAGTATTTAATTTCAGCAATAGCTGCAAGGGTTTATAAACTTTGGCTAGCCGAAGTTTGCTTCCATTATTGTTGTAAATAATTTATTATATTTATGTTTTTTTGAGCTCTGTGCTGTCCATATATATCAACCAATCGGCAAGAAATCATAAAAATTTGACCGCCGTCAACGACTGCTGACTGCTACGGTTCAATGGCCGGTGGGCGCGCATGCAAAATTAGCCAATTTCGTTTGGCGTAACTCAAAATCGAATTACAAAATGCTAAGGCGCCAGTTGTTTCTTCAAATCCCCAGAGCCCCCCTTCCCAGCTTTTAGCCATGCAATGACCCGAATTCAATGCACGTCGAGCTCATATTTTACAAGCTGCACTGCCAGCACCCACCGTCCCCCTTTTCGAGGTTTAAAACAAAAAAAACTGTTGGCATTTCGGGGCATTTAATCGCTGGCAAAGTCTCGACTTGAACATCCCCCCTTTGGAACACCCTTGGGCAGCCCCATCGAACACTGTAATCGAGCTGCATAAGCTACAAAATATTTATTGTCATTCTCCTCGTCTTGGCCGGGTTTGGCTTGGTTTGGCTTGGGTTGGCTTGGCCTGTCTCGACTTGGCCAGAACAAGTGGTAGCCAGTTTAAAATGCACTTGAGCGGCGAGGGAGGGGAGGACTATAAAAAAGATAACTATATTCCATCAAGGTTAACTTGGGCAAGTGGCTTGGCTCTTACGGCGCACTTGTCCGTTCTTTCTCGGGGGATTGGCTGGCGTAGACGGTGGAAATGCAATTCTATTGTCAATTAGCATGGAGTGATAAAAACTGACCGCTGCAAGGCCGCCATTATATATGCGGCCATATTTATTAGCATATTTAGCGAGCAGAAAAACCAATTAAAATGACACTCCGAGGGTGAGCAGAGCAGCAGGCTAATGGCAATTTATTAACAATATCAGACAGCGGCTTAGTTAGTGCTTAGTTTGCAGAATTGCAACAATAAACACTTCACATCTTTTTAATGGATTTCTTTGCCACTTTAAATACAAATTAATTTTATCATCCCAACATCTCACAAACTTGACAAACGCAAGAAACTATGTTGTGAATTCAACAGACTAAAATTAAGTTAAAACATTTACGGACCATTGTTTTGATTTGTTTTTTAGTAAGTTTTAAAAAAGCTTTTTTCTTGTTTCTTTATTTTTCCATTGCAAGACCCACTGTAAACTCCAATCATAACCTAATCTTAACTGCACCCCTGGGAGCACTTGTTGTTCTGGTTACAGCCATTGAATGCATATTGAATGTAGCATTATTATGGCTTATCGATTTCGATTCGAAAGCGGCTTTTAATTAACTTCTCAGCCCCCGGAGCAGCTGTCAATGTGCACCGAGTTGATATTCTAAACGGAATTAGTGAGAGAAATGCTTCGGCAGTTGGCTAATTAAAATGAAATTGGCAAATCCACACTTATTTAGACACGTTGAATTTGTGAGTTAGCCCGAAAAAGGTAATTGAAGCCGCCAGAAGGAGGAAAAGAGGAGGCTAACAAACAGAACGACATAAACTTGGGCTTTTGTTATGGAATTCAGCGGAATTTCCAAGACTTCTCCCAAACGGAGTGGTTGGCTGCTGGAACGGGGGGGAGCGGGAGGAGCAGCTGGAGCGGAAGCGGGAGTGATAATAAAGCAACACCGAAGGTCATTACTGGAAAAACGGGTTTTTCTAGCCAACCTCTACAGCTCTGCAGCATGAAGTGAGTAAGCATTTAGCATTAAAATACCGTTGGGATTATGGCGTTTGAATATGCATGGGCGAGGCGACTGCTTGCGGGTCCTCTCTTCCCCCCGAAAACCCATTCCCGCTCCTCCCTTTTCCAGCTCTGTCGCCACCAACTACTAGTTTGCCTTAACAATCAACGCGCTAAATGCCGCCGGTTTTGCAGTAACAGCTGCAGCTCCAGTTGCATCTGCATAAATTATGCACCCAGAGCCATTTACAAACTGTCATTCATCGTTTGGACGACAACTACTGGCGACATCTCCGCGGATGATGACGCCGATGAGGAGGTGAAGTGATGGAGATGAAGATGGAGATGAAGATGGAGATGCGGATGACATGGCTCTGTGCCCACGCCGGGTTAACGCCTTCCTCGCAGATCTGGTTGCTAATGGCCGACGGAGATGGTGGTGCTGATGCCATTAAAGGTCAACTGGCGGGCGATGAAACGAGTTCGTGATAAGATTTAAGCCAAAATTATAAGCGAAACTCTTCCCTGACTTTATTATAAACCATCTAACTGCATCATGAAATCAGATACTTAAACTTTTGCAAGCTTTATTAACTCTTTTGTTTAAACTCCATCATTTTTGTCACACTCAAGTTACTGAACATATAGTTGAGACACACTTTTATGAACCGTTGTTATTTTCTAAGCCAAAAATAATACATAAAAAACAAGCAACTGAACTCTGGCTTTTGTTTAAAATCAAATTATCAATGTTTTTTATAAGACGTCAACAGACCCAAGTAATTGAATAGATACTTAAGATTTACTACAGTTCTTTAACAACTTTCTTTGGCTGATAAAAGTTTGTTCTCAAACAGCTGGCGAAATTTTTTCAAGCCTCCATATTTTGCATAAATATAGGGATAAACTTTGTCAGAAAATCAATATTTTATTCAGATGCTATGAACTTGAACTTTGTTTGTTCTTTGCCAAAAATTTAAAAGCAGAGCGTGTGCAAAAGTTTTTATGTCTAACCAATTTTTGTATGAATGGATTGTGAATTCCCTGGTTGATTTAACGGTTTCTGACCCATTTTATATGCCCTGTGGAATTCGTGCATTCTTTTCGCTTACTAAGCCTAAGCCAAACATTTTACATAAGTCACAGGCAGCACCAACCAATTCTCGCCGGCTTTTATTTGGCTATAACTGTTAGTGTCATCAGAAAGCAGTTAACCGGTTCTAAAACTCACTCTGCAAGGCGTCCTCAGCAGCCAGAGGCGTCGTCACAAAGGGGGTCTAGTTGTGGTCAATGATTTGAAGGTACCTCATTTCGTTAGATTGCTTCGCTTGAGGAATCCGCTTGGACTTGCCCCATAATCGGCCGCTTATGACACCTATTTTTCTGTGTGGATGTGGATCCCAACCAGTTGCCGTTCTCTTCTACAACCGTTAAGTGACCAGAGCCCCAATGCAATTCAAATGCAGATGAGTTGCTATCTGCATCTTTCTCCTGACTGCGTCACTGCCACTGCAACTCCAACTGCAACTGAAACTTTCTACGGCTCGGAGTTTCGAGTGGAGTGGAGTGGAGTGGAGTGCAATCGAATGCTTCAATGGAGCAGAAAACTTTTGGTGGCAGTGGCATCTCTCCCTCTGTCGATGTCGCAAATGAAGTTGAAGTCAATTTACTCAAGCATTGACATTGCTGCAGCAGTAACTGCAGCAGCAGCAGCGAAGTTTCCAGTTGAGTGGAAAAGCTGAGCATGCAAATTGCTGCACTCACAGTGGGACACACATATATTTTGGGCCAATAACCAGTGCAACTTTGTTGGCCATATTTAATGGCCGCTTAGCCGCACAATTAATTTGTCAAAAAAAAGTGGCGGCAAGTCAAGGCATCGTGGCAGGTGGCGCAACTTTCACCTTGACCGGTTGGCCAAAATCCAAGCCAGTTGCAAATTGCACTGGGGCTGAAGCCAAAGTCTAGGCCGGGTTATCATCATTAAATTCGGCACATTTAATTAGACATTTTGCAGATGCCTCGCTTTATTCAGATGGAGAATCCGAACCGGATCCGAACAAAGAACTTCCCTTCACTGCCCATCACTCACCTAGCTCTTTGTCAGTTTCTTGTAGATTTTTTCCATTATTTTATTTTTTTTTTTTTTTGGTAATTTGCATTTCTAAGCTTGGCAAATTGAGCAAAGACAACTGCGAAAAAGGCATTGAAAAGTTTTTCGCATTTTTGTGAGCTGTTAATTAGCCACGAGAAGCGTAATGCGCATAATGACTATTAAAAGATATACACACATATATAGGTAGATAAATAGATGCCTTTGCATATATAGGAATTTGTAGAAAGGAGAGTTTGAGAATGTTGTGCGATTGTAAACAAAAGAAGTAAGCCAGCGGAGTGATTGATCGAAGGTTGAATGACCCCAAATAGTCCGATACAAGACGATCCGAGATCAAGTCGAGTCGAAGCCGAACAAAATTATGAGCTTATAAATAAAATAGAACTACACGCCGAAGGCAGAACCTAATTAACAGGTACGTGTGAGCTGGTGTGTGTAAGGGCCATACCTTTTCAGCTATAAATCTATGACGCGCACTGTGCGTGGCTAGTGGAGATCGCTCATTTGCCAACCGCCATACTCCGCTACTCAATTAAAGTCGGAAAGCAAAAGTACCGAAATATTTCAGTTTCGTTGACCAGCCGGGCATGTCGCAAAAAAAATGGTGGCAAATAAATTCACAAAGCGTATTTCTTGAACATTCAAAATAGTCTCGGCTGCGGTTAAAGGTTAGCTTTCTTCTTTTACATATCTTTATGACAATCCCAAGTTGTTAGTATCGTTTTGGGGGAGTGCATTCATAAATCACATGATCATGCAGCACGTGTGCGCATCCTCAATATGTGTTGTGCACTTAGCGAAAAAGGTATTTTAAATGTTTAATTGAATATAAGACTTTGGGTTCTTTTAATCTGGAAATTAAAATCTTATAAGAAAATTTCTTTTTTATGGAAAGTTCACTAGTAAATTAGCTTTAATCGAAATGATTTATAATAAAGTGAGCACAAATAAAGATTACTGATTATTGACTTAGTTTACATTCGACTACATGATTGAAGTTATACATTTCTTCTAATATATTCGATTTGTTTAATATATACATTTCGTAATTACAAAATATACTGGGTTAAAATGTAGCAAATACAATTATTAATTAAAAACTAATTTTTACAAATTATGTACTTGTAAATACATTTTTCGTTCAGTGCTGAGATCCAATCAAAGCGCTTTCGGTGAGTGAGAATACGGCCTGGGTGGAAATGCATTTCCATCGCCAGCGGTTGTTATTGTGGGGGAGAACACAATGGCAGGCTGATGATCGCTCCTCATTTATGCGCTTCCTAAACAGCGGCAGCGGGCGCTTGAGCTGGGACTGCATTTTACATATATAATTAGACACATTTCGCCGGCGGGGAAATATGTGCGTACCCCTTGTGGCTATTATTAGGCCCTCGTTCCCTATCCCGCCGCCTTAAGTGATCAGTTCCGCTTGCGTTGGATACTTCGCTTCCTATTCCAGATATTCCTCTTGCATTTTTATATATATTCCACCTAGAGGGCAGTCGCCGCCATAAAATGGGAGACAATTGTCTAATAAAAGCCAACAAAGCGCCGCGCATATGCATCTTTTCTGCTTGTTTGTGAGCAAAGCGAAGTCACCTTGTGCGGGGCATTATGCAATTCACGTAATTGTAATTGACAGCATCCTGCAGATTTCCTTCTCGCCTTGCATAAATGATAACATTTCGATTAGCGAAAAACTGGCTTCGTTTAGCTGAGCAAACAAGTCTATCCAGGTCTGCCATTAACAAATTCTGTTCTTTATTGGTTGCTTAAGTATGAAGTGAGATCATATTTGTAAAAAATGATACAGATATTGCACTTGGTGAAATAAAATATGTCTGTCTATATCGTCATTTTCACTTTGTGATATTTATGATTATGATAACTTTGAAAATCCAGCACTTCTTCCGCTAATTAACCTGGATGACACTCACTTATATTGATGTTATGATACTTGTAAAAAATAATACAAATACTGCACTTGGTCTAATAAAATATGTCTGCCTATAGCGTCATATTCACGTTATGATAATTTAGATAATAATAACTTTGGAAATCCTTTCTGATTTAAATAAAAAACGTGATTTATCATATAAAACTAGTAAAGAAAATTATACCTATTTTATTTTAAGAGGAAAATTGAAGAAAGTATGAATTGGCAAGTGCAAGATAGACTTTTAAATAGCTCTTAAGACACTTTGTCCGCTTATTACCCCGGATGACACTCACTTATATTGATGTTATGATACCATGGTTTTGTCTTCGGTTCCCTCACCCACCTCGAGTGGCTATTTTTGGTCTATGACATAAGAGTGGCTTTCATTGCCAGTGTTTTTGCAGTGTTTACCTATTAGCACTTAACATTGGGCCAACATGCGCTTTAACATTGACTTAACAGCGCCCACGCATGCCGTCTCTTTCTCCGCGGATGGCCTTAGCCTTCGTTGTAATTGTCCAAAGTAAATAAGCCAGCCAACAAAGCCATATTCAAACAATTTTGAATATTAAATGTTGGCCAACGGCAACATGAAGCATTGACTATTTTTTTTGTTTTTTTTGCCGGCCAGTAAGGTTAATGGGCCTCCGCCATGATAGCTCTCAAATATCTGTGCCGTGTTTTTCTCGTTTTGGTTTCGGTTTTCCAGTAACCAGTGGTTAGTGGCCAGTAGCACACATTTGATTGCACCTTTATCTCTGGTCGCCCCTTGACCTCGTCGCATTGCAAAATGTTCCGTTTCTTTTAATTTCAGTTTGTTTTTTCTAGTTTTTACTGGCTTCTAAGGTAGTAGCCGGCAACAAGTTGCCTCTTAGCCGTTTTTTTTTTTTTTGCTGCTGCTGTTCGATAGCTGTACAAACCGGTCAAGAGCGAGGCATAAAACGCTCCGCTGCGGCAGGGAGCATAAAAAAAGGCGCACAAAAGCCGTTGTTCAGCGCGACGATAATGAAGTCCCGTCCCAGTGAAATGTTGAAAAAAAAAAATAGCTTAGTCTGAACTCACAGAGTGTTCGGTCATTGGCTGATCATCATAATGATGATTATCTACATCATAGATCAGATGAACGCTGAACTTATGCATATTCATGTCGGGGATATTGTGAAATTCCATAAATGACCTCTACATGGCTTGCCAAAAGCCTTCCCCTTGATAATGCCAGCCATTGTTTATTTTTATTCGCTTTTCCTACTCGTACATATGTGCGTTTGCCTTGCCTTGGGCTGGAAAATGTGAAAATATTTTGATTGTATGTATGGCCTTTTGCATGTGGAAAACAAACGCCTCGAACTGCACGCATGCATGCCAGTCCAATCAATCGAGAGCAACCCTCCACTGAGAAAATCATGGTATAACATCATTGCAATACCTTACAAGTATAAATATTTTTGTAAAAAAGCCTTTTTCAAATAAAGTAAATCCACGACTTCTTTAAATATTTTATGTAAACACTATGCTTAGGTATAACAAATTTTTAAGTAAACCATTTATTTCTGAAGTTTCTTAAATCATTCATTTCAAAAGTATATGTTTGCAAGCCTTGTTTATGAGTGAATTCTATCGAAAAATTGACAAAAGTGAATAAACTTTGCACTTTGGGGATGCTATATTTATACCCTTGCAGAGGGTATTATAATTTCAGTCAGAAGTTTGCAACGCAGTGAAGGAGACGTTTCCGACCCTATAAAGTATATATATTCTTGATCAGCATCACTAGTAGAGTCGATCTAGCCATGTCCGTCTGTCCGTCCGTCTGTCCGTCTGTCCGTCCGTCTGTCCGTCTGTCCGTCTGTCCGTCTGTCCGTCCGTTTATATGCAAACTAGTCTCTCAGTTTTAAAGCTATCTGCATGAAACTTTCCCAAAAGTTGTCTTTCTATTGCAGGTAGTATATAAGTCGGAACGAGCCGGATCGGACGACTATAGCATATAGCTCCCATAGGAACAATCGGAAAAATAATTGAAAAAAAATTATAACTTTGCTGTTTTTTAATTTTTTGTTTAGTTCTTCGACATATAGCAATGGTTAAATAATTCAGAATTATGGTTTAAATTACATCAAAATCGGACGACTATAGCATATAGCTCCCATAGGAACAATCGGAAAAATAATTGAAAAAAAATTATAACTTTGCTGTTTTTTAATTTTTTGTTTAGTTCTTCGACATATAGCAATGGTTAAATAATTCAGAATTATGGTTTAAATTTCATCAAAATCGGACGACTATAGCATATAGCTCCCATAGGAACAATCGGAAAAACAATTGAAAAAAATTATAACTTTGCTGTTTTTTAATTTTTTGTTTAGTTCTTCGACATATAGCAATGGTTAAATATTTCAGAATTATGGTTAAAATTTTATCAAAATCGGACGACTATATCATATAGCTCCCATACAAATAATAAAAATATATAATAGAACAATCAAATAATTAAGCTGCAAATCGTCATAGCTTCAATGTTTTTAAACATATACGCAAGTAAATCATAATTTTAATGTTTTCAAAAATATTTAATTCTTGCGATAGCTGCAAGGGTATATGAACTTCGGCTTGCCGAAGTTTGCTGTCTTTCTTGTTTTATATAAATATGGTCATTCATACTTTATAATGTATTTGATGTAAACACTATGTTTAGGTGTAAAGAATGGATATTAATACCAATTTCTAAGTCAACCATTATTTCTGAAGATACTTAAATTTGGTAAGGTAACACGTCTTATGTTTTTTTTTATTTAAATCTTAAACATGGCATTCTTTATAATTTAATTCTATCGAAAACTTGTCAAAATTAAACAAATTTTTTACTTTTTATAAATACGTTTAATTTTTATAAATACGTTTAATTTTTGTCTGTGTAAAACCGGGTGAATCAAGGGAAGATCCAAGTGCATAATTGCAGTCGATGCCCGGGACTGCAGCTCCACCGAAGGGCCAAATGCATTAAGTGCGGTAAACGACGCAGGGCAAAAAAAAAAAAGAAGATGATGATGCTAATGGCGAGCCTGGGTCGCAGTCCCCGCAGTGGCAATTGAAAACACTCAAGTGCCGCCGAGCGACTCCCTGGATGATCCCCATGCCCAGTGCAACTCAATCCGGAACGCAGAACGCAGAACGCAGGCCGCACCGCAACAGAAGCCGTCGTCATTGAGGTCGTTCATCTGCAGGAGAAGTGGGGGCTGGGGGCGGGGCCCAATCATTTTGTCGATGCAATCTGGCGCTTACAGCTGCAAAACTGTCACAACCCAAAGAGTCACTCATTTGGGGGCTCAGTTTTGCATCGGACTACCAGTGATGTGGGTCTATGAGTCTAATGGATTGCTGTTGTCATAATAATAAGCAGGAAGTTCGAAGAAAAACACCCAAATCGGCTTATGTCGGGTGTTATGTGAGCAACAAAAAATGACTGAAAGAGCTGCTCACACACTAAGCCCAAATCGAGACTCATGAATGCAGTATCGTTGAGATACTTTTGGTGCGTTAATTAAAACTCAAGCTGGGCGTTTTTTTTTCACCCCATATATCACTTGCATAATTTCCAGTTGTCGCTCTCAATTACCAAACCACACTAATTGCAACAAATCGAATTTGATTGCTTAAATGCTGCAAATTAGCCACACCTAAAAACGTAAGAAATGGGTTTAAATTTAATTCGATTAATTAATTACAAAATATTTGTCTAGTATTTCTTTTCTGATACAGCCAAATTTATTCCACAAGCTTTTTAGTGAGGCGAAACGGAAGCAAAAACTGAAAGATTTTTCACAATATTTTCATGCCTCTTGGAATTGAGGAAATCTCTCTGGAAATTGTGAAGTTTTTCCTACATGCGGCTGCTTCGGCTCAAACAAACAAGTTTTCAATATTTAATTGCAAAACTTGGTAATTGTGCTTAATTGTTGGGTAAACAAAAGTGAGCAACAGGCTGACTCAATATGTTTGGGCGTTGCATTTGGCCATGTTTTTACTACGTTGGCAGTGCGAACTGGAAATTGGATAATGGCTTTAATAACATGGAGGGTTTCAAACTTTAAGCTAATGTTGTAGCATATTTGAACATGCTTAAATCGTAATCAAAAAGTTACGACCCTGACCCCAACTCGACTTGGTAATTATTTACACCACCCAGAACGCCATAAATCAACGCATTTTGCACATTTTAGGAATGGAAAATTACTCCATATTTTCTGTGGCAAGCACACACTCGTCCAGATGATTGCAGCGAGAACATGGAAAACATTTCCATGTGCCACTTAAAACGACTTTCAAAATGTTTTCACTTGCCACAATGAGCGCACACCCACATACACTGGAAGGAAAAAAAAACACTTTGAATGGTTACAAATAGCAAATTTGCTTAAACCAAATAAGTTAGCAACGACTAAGCCAAAAGCACATAACGACAAATGATAAATTTATATCTAATAGCAAAACTTACATATTTTATTTATTCATTTGCTTTAAAGTTAATAGTTATTTTTGGAGTAGAGAGCGGATGCAGCCATTTTTAAGCGTTCTTATTGTGCTTAAATGAAATTTAAGTTTTGACATAAAACTTCGTTCGGTTAACTCTCTTTTTATTATATTATTATACTATTAATATTTTTTTGTCCGTGCAACCACAGTTGCAAAGTGCTAACGGCGGCCACAAAGCCAAAAAGTTTACCCGTCCAGAGTCCAAATTCCAGGCCAAGAACAGCCCACACAACTGCAGCAACAACTGGGGCCGCTTTGGCTCAAAATCCGAGTGCAGTCAACGCTCAGTTGGGGAATTATGCCAGCGAAATTCGCCGCACGCCTCGCGATTCATGCCTCACTGCTGCACGTGCCGTCGAGGGATTTGAAAGCCTTCACTAAATCACGGATTTGAAGTTCGATTTGGAGCGATTTGGGAATCGCACAGGCCCATCTATAACTTAAGCGGCTGGGACGTGACTCTGGGGAATATATCCCATGCACGCTGGTCCATGGGACCATAAATCGCCGATCCTCGATCTGGAGCGGCAACAATTGCCGCCAATCGAAGCTGTTTTTCTTATTGATTAAGCGCGCTTTTATTGACGTTTGCCGTCCGTCCATCAGTCCATCACTCTCTCCTCGGTCGGCTCTCCTTTTGCGAAATCGTGGCTTGAAATTATTAGCCATTACCATGCAGTCCAACTCCAATTGCCCAGCACATTTACCAGTGAGATAGTCAGAGCCGGAACTCTGGTGCGACTGCGAATTCAACTTCGATCGGGCCACAAACAAGGAAATCTGTCCATTATAGCTGTTGTTGGCCAGGCCGACCACGGCTCAATGAGTTCGTAATCGGCGGCAGATAATTATGCGAATAAATATTGCATTGTGTCGGTAGCAAGTGCAACACGTATTAATTCAATTAGCGGCAGGCAATCGAATGCCAAGTGGCGCCTTCAGGTGGGCGATGAAGCAAGAACCTTTGTGGTTAGCCAACAAAACGAACTGATATCTCCCGGCCAGTTTGGCCAGCTGTTTTTGGCCAATTAGCAGAACCCAAAGCACACCAATCGTAGATCGAAAATTCTAACGAAAAACAACTGACAGGGGAGAGCAAAACCTGATTGCGTTTAGTCATCGCCTTTGTGGCTAAAATTATAATGAGCCGCAAAAGCTGTTGACAACTTGGGTTTTGGTTTTTTTTTTTTTTCTTTGCTCCGCACTCTTTTTCTTCGACAGCACGATGAAATCACTCAGACCTCGACCCGACTTGACCACAATTCAAGGCCATTAATACCAGACCAAATGTGATTTGGCAACGGCCGCAATTGAAAGTGATTTCTGATGGATTGCTCATCCGCCAGGGGTTACCAATGCAGCCGGAAAGATTTCTCAAGTCGGCCAGCAATACGTTATGCAAGTTTCCTTAGACAAAGATGCATTCATAGAGCATTGCAAAAGCTATTGACAGCTCATTTTTTATATTTATGACAATCGGCGCTTGTCGACTGGCGACCTGACCCACATGGCGTATACTTTTTCGGCCATTAGATGGCAATTAAAGCTGGCCAAGATCGAGATTGAGATCATGCTGGGCCCACGGGGCAGCAGTAGCAGTGGCAGCAGCTGATCGTTAGGGCTAGAAGCGCTTTACTGTTCTTCTTGATTGACATGCTTAGCACTCGCACTCGGATCGTATCTGGCATCTTGAAACTGAACAATCTGTAGCCCCAGCAACCTCATTTACAGCTTACAGCGCACGCTGCTCAATAGCGTCTTTGTTGCTGGTTTTTCTTCCGCTTTCAACGGTTCATAATTGAAATTATAATTCAATTTGCTGCACACTTTGCTTTTCAATTATTAGAAAATGTCTGGAGTGAAAGAAGAGTGCGATTACAGACGCAGATACCGATATATATATATATATATTGCTCACGCGGCTGCGCATGCAGATACAGATACAGATTTTTGTAAAAGCCAACTTTGTGTGGCGTGCCAGCCGCTGCGCATGCGCAAATGAATTTTCAATTTGATGGCGGCGATCCTGAGCAGATATTTCCATTTCATGCCCATAAATATTGTAAGTGAGCGTAGGAGAAAATAACTATGTACATTGTAGATACAAAAAAAAAAAAAAGCCACTGACGCGTCGTCGCTTGCAATTAAGAACGCTTTCATTTTTCATTTTCCACCTTCCTTCTTTCTCCGCCTTTCCGGCTCGAAAAAGTAAATTACTTTTACTGAATATAATTGAATTAACATTACAGCCCTGAGCAAACTGTGAAAAAAAGACATTCCACATCCAGCTTTAATGGTTAATGGAATTCTCGTGTTGATCAATATCCATGAGATAGAGATATATTTATTTATTAGCTACTTGAATATCTTTCCTAATTGAAATCCCTTTCTGCTTTTCTGGAACAGAGCTACATTTCTCCCCTGGCCTTTAAAAATAGAAATGGGAAAATTTGGAATTCGAAATTCAAAATTAGTTTCTGTATCTGTTTTTGGGGTCTTCGGGCACTTGAGAATTTTTCCATTTTCCCCCATTTTCGGTGGCATAAATTGCAGACTGTCAGAAGTGCAGCCCCCTCTTTTCCACCATTTTTCCCAGCTGATAAAGCAATAATGAGGGTCATACTTTGGCTTTGGCTGCCTCAATTATTAACAATTTGGTATTGATTTGCCGGGGAGCAAAGTCCAAAAATTGAGCTGGGCGAGCGACTTTTATCAGTCAATTCCCAGTGACCCCGGGTCACCGGCAATCTGATGTAACTCCATGTTTGCCCTGCTTTCGCCTGCACGCGTTTTGCATGCGTTTAAAGTCGCTTACGCAAGAATCGCGTTGAGGTGGGGCGGTAGAAAGTGCCGCCCGCTTGGCGACACATTTGAGGCATAAATTAAGTAATTTACTTTGATGGCCATGCGTGGAATGTTTATGAACAAAAAAAAAAAAAAACAAGTGGCCAAAACATCAGCAAACAAATCGCTCAAAAGTCGTTGGCCATTTTCCCTGAATTCAAAATTAAACGTGGGGTGGTGGTGCTTGTATTTATACCAAGATATCCCCAAGAGTGTCATCTACTTTTGATTCATTCGCTGTCGCTGATTGTTTTTTTCCACAATTAATTGTTATGCGTTTTTAATGCCTCAGACTCAGACAATATCTTATATAAGGCGCATTTGTGTTGTGTATGGATAATATAATCACATGTTTGCATTGCACACTTTACAGTTTTGTTGCGTTTTTTTTTGTTCGCCTTTGTGTTTTATATTTTGGCGTTAATTTTTTGGTTTTATTTTTCGAGTTTGGCAAAGAAAAAGAAAAACTTTCTCCCGCCGTCTGTCGTGCCAACTTGACGCACCACGAAAAAAAAGAAGATAGGCAAAGAAAGAGATGGCAAGATGGCTGTAGACAGAGAGAAGGAGAGAGAGGCGAAAAATTAACAACAATCTGATGATTTACTGGCGAAAAACGAAAGAAATGATCATTGGTGGGTATTTTGAGTTATTTATTTATTTTGCCAAAGAGAAGACACAGCAAAAAAGAAGGGTGTCAGAGGAAATTGAACTTTTAACACAGACGAATAAATAAGTGTCATCGTCATGAAAGAATTGCCAGTAAGTAATATAAATATTGTTTTTTTTTTTATTGTGGTTATAATCTTTATTTACTCTTATTAAAGTTTAAATAAATATCGCCTTTTATAATTTGAAGTTTTCTTTTCGTGTAAGAAAAGGAAAAATTCTCTGACAAAATTTGGAAAATAATTGAACTAGATTTGGAAAACATTGTTTTAAAATTTTAATTTAATTTAATTAAAATTTAATTAAAATTAATATAAATAATGTATTGGGCTCTAAATACCCCTTCTTCTAATTTGAAGTTTTGCTTTCGAGTACAAAGATAAAACTCTCTGACAAAATGAAGATTATATTCAAACTTGATCAAGTAAATATTTTTATTTTAGTATTAAATTGTTGATTATATTTAATTTATTATAAATTATGAAAATCTAAATATAAATATAAAGAATCGTTGATCAATTAGTTTACTCTAAAAACAAAAAAAAAACAATAACTAACAGAAAACTGACCCCTAGACGTTATCAAATATCTTTCAACCCAGATTAGAAAACATGATTTCCTTAAGTTCAAGTTTGCAATTATCTTGCAGCTGTTGCCGACCGAAAGAAACCCAAAAACCCTGTGATAAATCACCTACAACGGGGGCAACCGATAAGGGCCAGTCCCCCGAGTGACCTAGACTTCAGACTCAGACCAAGTTACATATATGTATGTATATATATCCCAGACCTGTCATATCGCTTTTCTCCCAGCTTGTATTCAATCAATCACGTTTCGCTTATCGCCCCCCAATCAGCACGAGACGAAAGCGGAGAAAAGATGGGGCTGGTGCAAAATATGGCACACAAAGGGCACAGAAATCCATGACCACAGACGTTTAATCCGCAACGCGTCGATTATTATGCAAACGGCAATGAAAGCAAACAATTTAAGGCATACATTTGACAGACAATGAGCAGCGGACATAAGTAAATAATAGAAATAAAACACTGGCAAGTGCATGCCTTGGAAACGCCGAACAGTTGGGGAAAAGTGGAAAGTTGTGCGGTTTATGTGCATAATTGTGCGGCGTTTATTTCACTTTAAATTTACTGCGTAACCCCCGACACACCCACCCACCGCGTACCCCCGAAAGTTCGTGCCGAAATGCAGTTTCCATTTACAAACTTCTTGTTTGCTCACTTGATTTGCCTTTTGTTTGGCTTGCTTCTTGTCTTGGTTTGTTTGCGCTTGGCACGTTGCTAATAAAGCAACTATGCGCCAGGCTGCAACAAAAAAAATCTCGAAAAATTGCATAAAGCGAAAAAAGTGCGGCAAATAAAATGCTCATATTTGTGCCATTTGTTCGAACGAGTTTTTGTGAAAGTACGGGTATCTAGCGGATAGTTAATACGAATTTACAGCCGCCCCCTGTCCGCGGCGGCCACTTTGTATCACGATTGCACTCGATTCGAGCTGGGATGGGCCACCAAGCCACCAAGCCCCGTGGCGCTGCAACACGTTTCTCTGTGGCAATTTCTGTTTCGGTTTCTGTGTCTTTTTCGCATTTTTCGCCTTTTTTGCTTATTTTTTGCACAGCCCAGTCCAGCCCAGTCGGACCGACCGTCTCCTTTTGCACTTTATTGACAATTTCTTTTTTGTTTTTGCGAACGTGCGTAGCGCTATTGTCGTTGATAGGGGAAAACCGCAGCGCAGCGCATACCCGTCCGCAAAACCGGCCACCGGCCACCGGCTGCGTCGCATTCAGGCGTTGACGGCCTGTAATGAAATGCGAATTTCATTCATGGCAATTGGTTATGAGTTACGTCTCGAATGGAGTTGGCAAACAACATCGAGGTGAAGTGGCAAAGGGGCAGTTGGGAGGGGCGATTAGGAAAACAACATCAAATGGGCTTCGACAAAACTGCTAAGATAATTAAACTCTATTGCAGTCAAGAAAGAAAAAAATGAAGTTCGAAACATGTGTAAGTATTTTAAATCATAGACAAAATTCCATCCCTTAGATATCATGTTTTCTAAAAATATCAAAACAAACGGAAACAGCAAAAACAAAACAGAAAATCCAAATGCTTTCACTTGCCAGAACATTGAGTCATTTGAAATTCCAGTATGCGATCTATAGCGGATTTGAGTCATCTAAACCAGAGGCTTTGTCACTTACCAGAGCAGTCAAAAGCTTGCATCTCGAATTACCGATTTACATTCCTAAGACTTCCCAGGCAACTCGTATTTATTTTATAACTGAAACCAAACCCCTTTACAATAAATATTGCCAAAAAATAACTAAGATCGAATGTCATAAATATTGGTATTTGTTCTTGTACACATTTCCGCTGCAGGTTTTTGCTTTTCGCGCTGCTTAAAGGAAAGTTGCAGAAATTTCCTAAACTGAGATATTTTAATTAAGTAAAATACGTTCCGAATTATCCGCTAGGTGTTTATGCAAACAAGCGCACAAAAAGCAACAAAACCAAAAAAAAATTGTGGCTTTAACGCAAAAATTTCACAGAGTCAGCGCCGGTCGGAGCAGCTTTAAAAAGCCAGCAACAGCAACAAAAAATATGCCAGACGAGTAATAATTATCCAAAGAAATTATAGCCCCCCTGGTGTTGTGTGTGTGTGTGTGTGTGTTGTGTGTGCATTGGTGAAATGCGAAACTGAGAAGTTGCTCAAAGGTGCTAAAAGTTACGCTGCCAGACAGCGGATTATGAAATATGGAATACATGCCCATAAACGGGAGGACTCCAAAGAATTGATTATGGTTTTCTGTTCAAGCACATTTCAAGGGTATTCCTTATACGAATGTATTATTTAGATCCCCGTAAATTGATTTTGGATTAAGATTTTTTGTCCACTGGATATTAAAAAGAGAGATATTTATCTGTTTAATCCGATTAATATTTCTTTATACTTGAGCCATTACGTACAGAACTTGAATCTGTCAGATAATGCATAAGGTTGATTAATAGTTTTAGGACTTTTGACAAAAAATGTTTTAAATATTTATTACAATATTCGCTAAGGAAAAGCTTCAAGTTATTGTGATATAGGAGTTATGGATGTTATTTTGGTTTGTATATTTATGTTCAATTGACACGATCATTCATTCAAGTTAGCAAGTTGAAAGCCTATAAATCGATACGAAGAAATACGAGTAACCAGCATTGTTTAGTCGGAAAATGCAGCCATTGCGTTCTAACTCGACTTTTCTGTAGCATTTTTTGCAGGCCTATCGATCGATCGTGGTATTAGCTAGCCACAGCTTGTTAACCCGTTTGCAGACCGGGGAAAAAGGGAATGCTGAAGGAAGGCTCCCTGCGAGCTACGAACCACCATTATTGTTGTTGTTTTTGTGCGATGATGTACGATGGTGTAACTTACCCGGGCTGTTTGCAATCCGTACTTGTGCCTGTTGTTGTTGTTGTTGTTGTTGCTGGCCAAGTAGATGATGCTGCTGCTGCAGTTGCGGTTTCAACTGACAGTCGTTGGTTGGGGGCGTTCCAGGTATCGTTATCGTTTCCAGTGCGTTTTCCAGTCAACTTTTGATTTTTGTTGTATTTTTTTTTTTTTGCTATGTTTCGTTTTACCTAAGCACTTCACTTGGAAGGAAAAAAAACCATGAATCACTTGCACGTTATTCGGTTTTATTTGCTCGGCATTATTTGCTTGTTAATTGGTTTCGTTGTTGCTGAATATCGGTCGCAGTATTATTCTTTTTTGTTGGTTTATTTTTTTGGTTTGGTCGTTTAGAAAGTGGGTTAACTGACAGAGCGCGTCTTTAGTTGCGCCTTATGCAAATTGCGGCTATTCGATTCGAGATTTATTTCGACTGGTGGCAAATTCCAGCTTGGTTCAACTTTGTATTTCAGCGATACACAGATACACTCCGTTCGCTGCGATTAGCGCTACAACTTGAGATTCCGCTTCAGACGTTTGCACTCCAACTCGATTCGATTCCGACTGTGCTGCCCAACCGATCGTGGGGCTTTGGCGGACCCCGATCACGACAGTGCACCTCCGAGACAAGTTAAGACGCGATGCGGCTTTGCGAAAGGTGCGCTCAGGTGAGCGAAAGAAACGAGATTTGAGCGGCGGCTTTGGAGCTCTTTAACGGCTTTTTGTAGGCTCGGGAGAGACTCTCCCAGAATTCCGTCAGATGAATAGAGTGGCTGTAATTAAACTTTACCAGCGGTTATTTCAAAGCGACTGTGATGGCCACTCTAGAGCTATCGATATCGGCACGAAAAATCGGCTCAGCCCTGCCAACTTTTGCCAACAGGCCTGCCAGTCAGTGCCCCGATTGCCCTGTCAACCCGTCACAAAAGTAGCCCGGGCAATTCGAAATCCGTACATATAAGTTTCTGTTAATGGCGTGGCAAAAAAAAAATAAAGAAGAGGAAGATCAAAACAGTCAAAAGTCGAAAATGGGCTTTTTGGATGCTGCGCTCTGAGAATTTTTTTTTTGGAAAGGAATTTAAATAAGTTATAGAAGATGTTAGGGCTGTCCTTCCGAAAAGCCCCAACGATCGATCATTTTTAAAATTTCAGGAAACTTATTTCGAATATAATATATATAATATATTGCTTAACGTTTTCAATTTATTATCGTGTTCGTAATGTTATCATATCATAAAAGATCATATTAACTTATCGCACACTCAAACCATGAAAGCGAAATTGGATAGAAAATCAGGTGTAGTTCTGCCACCTCCCGCCCGAGAGCGCTGTTACAGGTAACCGTGCTTATCTCTGACCTAGGGGGCGCTTTATGCTCTATAATGCAGAGCAAGATGGCGCTCAATTTTAATATTATGCAGTGTAAAACAAACAAATTTCGTTATAATTTCCAAACTATTGTATTAAGACCAACTATGTAGAGCCAGCGTGATTAGTTTTTGACAATACATTTTTAACGACGTATAGCACTTGTCTTTAGTTTTGGGCATGCACAGCTTAGTTATTTTGTATAGGATTTCCCGCCAAATAAGCTAGTTTATAAGAATATTATTATAATAAACGTTTTTCTAGGATCCATAAATAAGTCCTTACAATTTTTTGGAACCGCAACTCGCAGGTTCAACAGGAGCGTCACTTTTGATTAAAAGAACAAGCAAGTTCAAGAATTTGAATATAATCGGTTGAATAGTTAGTAAAAATAACTACCAACATCCTCGAGTAAGCAAAAGCCTTCATTTGAAATGAATTTAATTTGGGTGATTTACTTCAACGTGGTTTACATTTCGAATCGACAAACGAGCAACGACCAACGACTGCCTGACGCCAGAGTACTCCTGCCAGTGGACGCTTAGTGGTGTCCCTGGGCCTCGGCCTCCAGCTGCTCCTTGGACTTGTAGCCGACCTGCTCCTCGGGAGTGTGGGGCCAGAAGGTGGGCTTGTTGATGGGGTCGAGCGAGCTCTCGGGGAATGCGTCGCGGTAGTCCTCCATGGTCATCTGGTCGTAGGGCAGCAGCGACTTGAGATGGGCGATCTCCTTCTGGTAGTTCTGGATGCGCTGCTCGGAGGCCTTCTTGTAGGCATCGATCTCCGACTGAGAGGCCTTGATCTCGGCGTCCACCTGTGGGGAGACCTTGTCTTGGGGATAGGGCACCTTCAGGGCATCGTACTGCTTCTGGAAGCTGTCCACAAGTCCGGCCACCGGGATCAACTGCTTGTACTTGGCCCAATCGATCTGGGGCGGGCACTCGGGGTTGGCCAAGACGGCGCGGACGTAGATGTCCGACTTGGTCTTGAAGGCGCCGAAGCTGCTCTTCTGGTTGGCAGGAACGCGCTCGGCAAGAGCGGACCAGTTAACCGAGGATTTGGCGATGCGGCGGGCGGCCATTCTGCAGCACAAATACTGGAAAACAACAACAAAAGCGGATGAGGTTAGGTTGTCGCAGCAGAAAATGGTAGAAGTTGCAAGCGGGTTTCTTTTGGGTTTGCTTAATTGGAATGATAGGGTTTATGATTGGTCAGCGCTTCTTTCCTGCAAACACTTGGCATAACATACGGAAAATTATGCCTGCAAAAATTATGTAATTTTTAACATCAGCAGTTCCACAAGGTTCCCCTTGGCCAAAAACCCTGTTTCATGCTCTTTCTTCAAGGCCTGAATGTGTATCACTTGCTGCCGCTTTAAATCTGCTTTAATTTCTTATTTTAAATGCCTGTTAGCAAACGTACTTATTTTATTAAGGAGAAAATAAGAATTTCTGCCCCAGCACCAACACTTACACTTTGAGTACGAGTGTGACCACAGGTACGTTAAATACCAAGTTATGCCAGGGCTGGCAGAATTTCGAAGGCTGTTCTGCGAGTATTAAAACTCTCCCTGCTTTTGGTCACACCATCAGCTGCTTACCAAAAACATAACTCGTGTGCTCCGTTTATTTAGTTAAAACCTAGTAAATATTGTGATTATCAATTAAAATGCTGCTGAAACAGTTGCCGCAGGCAGTGCAACAGATGCGCTGCATTTCCTCGGCCACAACGGCGGTCACCAGGCTGCATCGCTCTGTCTATTGCCGGCTATATCCCACGGTTGTTGTTCAGCCCGATGGATCCACGATAAACATACGCTATCACGAGCCGCGCAAGATCATCAAGGTACAAATGGGTAGCTGACTTGTAATTAAATGGGCAATAAACATTTTCTACCAACTAGCTTCCCTTGGACCTCAGCACTTTAACCGATGCGGAGCGCAAGGCCCGTCTGGAGGCCCGCAAACCTCGCAAGAAGGTCAAGATCATGGAGGAAGTAGAGGACAACTTCAATGCCAAGAAATACATGAAGTATATCAAGAAAAAGTAGCATTTAACTGTAAAATAAAACGAAAAACAACCGTTATATAAGAACTTTAAATTAAAATTAAAATATCGCTATAGTCGACAAGCATAGGTTTGAGTCTCCGATTCAGTCTTTATTTTTCGAATTAATTTGGTATTTAGCGTGGACTTAACCCTTAGCTAGCGGAGACTTTCTCCGCAGGTAGCAAAGACACATTAGAGAATATCGATATCAGAGAGCGACGAAGATAGGCTATCGATAGCTCCTGCCAAACATCGATAGCGCCGATATTTTGAAAACATCGATTTCATCGTCGCTGTAGTCGATGTTTTCTCGCCGCCAATCAACTTTTTTTGCCATCACTAATCGAGACGGAAAACAAGACGGACGTTGCTGCGCGTCACTCCCGAAAAATATTTAATTTGAGGACGCTCTTTCGCGAGTTCAGACGCAGACATAAATAAACCATCAACTTTTGCTCCATTCCAGACTGCAAAGTCGGTTGTAGCCAAGCCCCCAAACCCCCATTGCAAGTGAATCGGCTTTAACAAAAGTGTCGTCGGAGAAATGCTGAATGGACAGCGTCGCGTCTAACAAAAAACAAGTACACAGCCTGCGAATGCACATAAACAAGACGAGACAGCAAACGCAGAATCGAGTGAAAACCTATTTTAAAACGCCGAGCTATATTTATTTTGTTGACGCTCAAGATTTTCGGTGTTCGCATCTGAATGTCTGCGAGTGCGTGTGAGTGCGCGAGTGCAATTGTGTGGGTTGCATACCACGGCGAATAACTGCAATTGCAATAGAGAGCAGACACATACACACATAATTGGATTATGGCCACACGGCAATAAGAACAGAGAGCGAAGAGAAAAGTGGCCAAAACCGAACGGGTAAATAATGTTATAAGCTGGAATCGGTTAAAGCATAGAATTAGTGGATTAGATATGTCGCACAACTGTTATCTGGCCCCTCCACACTGGTGTGTGTATGTGTGCGGAAGCAGCCTAGAGATGGGGGCCTGACCTTAGCTTTCGCACACTGTCTGCAAAAAGTCTGTACCCGCTGCAGCTTAAAATCGAGCTTGCAGGAACAATAAACCAAAAACTCTCATAGGAAAAGTACAATTTTTTGGTCTGGTCTTAAATTAAAAGTAAACTCTGAAGTTTTAAGCTTAAAATAAATCTTAAAAGGAACTTAGAACATAAGTTACAATAACAACCTACTGTTGATTGGATAAGTAAACAAATTGTCCCTGACCAAAATGTTTTATTTTGAGTTAATTACTTTACTTCAAGGAGCTTATATCAATGACTAATATAACATATTACTCATTTTTTAAGATCTACGATAAGGGATTTCCTTACCCTTGAGTTAATTTCATGATTACTAAAAAATAACTTTAAGCGCTAGCCACCATAAGACGGTTATAATGCCTTTTCATATACGTTTGCACAGCATGTAATCTTATGTAAAAAGCAAATTCAGTATATAATTTTCCTAAGCCTGATGTGCGCAAGTACAAAGCACTTTCTTAAGAAATTTCCATATTCACTTTAATCGAACCTGTTGTCACCATTTGATGCACTCAATCTGGCTCATCTCTAACACGTGCGTGTGTGCGAGCGTCTGGAATTTTAAATTCGAAATGGGGAAGGTCTGGAGCGAAGGGGAGCGTAAATATTTTCGTAAGCAGCGGAAATGTAAAAATAACACAAACACATTTGCAAGTTATGATGAAGATGCTTCCGATGTTTGTGTTTTACCATCTCGCTCTTTTCCTGACCGCTTCCCAGTTTCTCCCTTTTTTCGATTCGGCGGAATGACAGTTTTCCACGTAAAACTGTGACAGATGTTCCGCTCGTTATTACGGATCGAGAGCTATAGCTCCCAATCCGAATGCATCTTCCACTTGGGTTTCCCATTGAAATGCAGCTGCCCTGTTGGGATTTCGCCGGTTTGGTGGTTGTTGCTACTGCTGCATTTTTGTGGTGCTTTTTTTTTTTTTCGTTTGTCCGTTGTGGTCCGTGGTGTTTATGAAATTAACAATAAACTCCCCCGAACTTCCGCCCTCGGCAGCCGGCTGTTAATGCTGCCTTAGCTAATTTGTTTTCATTTGTGTGTGCGCTTGTGCCCGCATCGAGGGGAAAAATAAATAATATAAAAAAAAATAAACCATTTGTGCCCATTCTCCGCACCCTTCAGTTGTTTGGTTTTTGCACCTTCTTCAGCTGCATTCATCAAGTGTTTTGTTTTGTTCGATCTTCTAATAGGACTTGCACTTGAGACTGAAAATAAAACTGTTTTTGTTGTCGTTCTAGTTGCGGCTCTTCGATCTTAAAGTTCATTTTATTTTTGGTGGGATAGTTTTTGCCGATCGATGGGCGGCACGTGAGCCCCGCCCCCTTAAGCGCAACGGTTGCCAATTAGTTGAAATGCCTAAATGGCGCAGTAATCGTGGGACATACAGAAATAGTTTAGAAACGGCCGTTCTGTACCGATAGAAAGTGAAATTTGTTTGCTGGCTAATTAAGCTTATCTTATACTTTCAGCCCAGCATTCCGTTGGCTTTGAATTTATATAGATTTATATATTTCTCCTCGCTTTCCATTTCTTTGCTGTGCGAGCGTGAATCACTTGTTTTAGGGCACCAAAAAGTGAACGATAAAGGCCTCACACCTTCGATGGGCTTGGAATTTATTCAAAAACACACAAATTTACATAGATTCTTTTTCATAAATAGGTATACACATATGTATAGCGGATGCAGCCAGCACCTCCCCGGTTGAATGAGTTGGTAGTTTTTTTCGGGTGTGGGTGTATCTTTTAGATAGCTAGCGATACCGGGCGCATATAGGCGTAGAAGAATTTATGAACGCGACAACGACATGAATTTCATTCAGTCTTTGTTGTTTTTGTGGGCCCAAGAGTGTGCCATGTCCCATTTTCCACTTCTTTTTTTTTTTTTTTTGTTGTTCTTTGATAATTTTGCTCTGCCTCTGCGCTTCATCTCTTTGTTTATAGAAATTTCTTCTTCTTTGGCTGCCTTGGCTTCTTTTCGCCGTCTTCTCGTCTTTGTTTTTCTTTCTACACGGTGGTGGGCATGAAGTGGCATTTTTTGTGCCGCTGACCAACTTTCCTTTTCATTAACGCTTTTTTCGGAGTCTAGCGGCTCTGCCGCACTTCCTGAGAGCATCAGTTCTCGAAGCATTATGCTTCCTACTTGAACGTGTCTGTGGACCAAATCATTTCCAATTTCATAACCAAGATTTATGCCTCTTTAATGGCTCAGCTGGAACAAAGTGTATATTGCACACACTTCTCCGGGCACGCGACTACGTAGGCGAAGATATGACGATGAAGATGATGATGATGATGATGGTGGCCACGACGACCCTTGGCCCCATAAAAATGCAACTTGATCTCGCACAGCAACGAAGTCACCGCAGTCGGCAGCGGTTTATTGACTCGAACCTTGTGGCGGTTAACGGTTTAACATTCGATTTAGAGAATGCCTTAAATTAATTTCTTTGGTTTCTCTAGCAAATCAATTTGCAAAAAAAAAACAAGCAAGGAATGCTAACAAATATTTAAATAAATCGACTTCAAATCGAGTGATTAATAGGGCTTGTATTTTTAATTGCAGTTGAAAAAGGTATATCAAAATAAAGAAAACTAGTTTGACTATGTGGAAGTAATAAGTGATTTCAAAGTTATTTAGGGTTTGTGGGGCGAACCACTTGTTCCACTTCTGAGATTTTTAAATTAAATTCAGCTGCTACCTGCTTTCAGGGCATTTAATCTTTGTGGAAGTGCTGACTTTTCAGATTGCAGCATTCCGCTGTGGGGCCCATCATCTATTTTCCATATGTTTGGCAACAACTGACCTTTGTCTGGCTGGCATTCCTATTAAAACATAAATAATTTGATGTTTTGCCTTTGGTTTTCCACCCGAGATAAATAGTTTGGAACGTGATGTGAAAATTTATGCATGCCCCTTTAAAAGAGTCGTATCAAAGTGACTGCTTAAGTGTTTTACTCGAATTGATAGGTCGGTTTGCTTACCCAAATCAGTACCCCCCTCTCATTGGCAGCCAAAAATCGTTGCTTGGGGCCTTGACTTAGTTTGCGGAGCGTGCTAAACTCATTTTTGTGGGCCACGGAATGGATTTCCCTATTCATCGGCAGCACTCTCTCCGCAGCGCGCTCTTCTTCAAGATATCAAAGCTTAATGTTTACTATTTTTTTACAAAAATATTTAACTTTGCAACTCATTAGGTTTTATGGGAACTTTCACAACTGGCAGTGAAGATAACTCGTATCCATTTCATAGCTAAAAACGAGATAATTTGCCAAAGACCTGCCAGTAATTGGATAACTGTCGTCGGGGGCGTGGTCTAAACCGATCCTTAGGTAATCGTGGGGCAGGCTGCTATTAAATCAAAGCCACGACCCCACTTTCCGTTGCAATTCTTCGTTTGTCATGGCGCCTAATGAAGTGTAGCACTTTTTCCGTGGCCGCTTCATTTGGCCAAAAGCTTTCGTTGTCGTCGATTGGCGGCGGTTAGCCGCAATTGACCCTAATTACGGGCTACTGCCGGCTTTAACTTCGACTTTGGCTTCGGCTCGTTGTGTGTGTTTGGACAGATTTCGCAAAAAAGGAAAGACACACAAAAAATACCAAATAGTAAATCTCAATTCGCATAACTTCCCCGTTTGCTGACTGCAAAAATGTGCTTGGTAATTTGTGTTTTATTTTGACTTTGGCCAGCGGAAAAGTGAGAGCTGTGTTCGCCTCTATCATTATCATTATGTCGAAATTTGGTGTAATTATTTTGTTATAGTTTTAATTGTGAGCTGGCTCTTTTCTGTTATCTGATATGATCGCCATTTGGCGACTCGCATGATCCTTTACGAGCCAAATTTGTGCTGGCTGATTTTATTTTTTGTCGCCCAAAAGCTATTTCGCTGTATCTTATCGCCGAATATATATGGGTACCGTGATAAGGAATGGCAAATCAAAAAATTCCAACCTGTTGCCGTAGTTCTCCGTTATTATAGCAGCAAAATATTTGGTTATATCATTTCCAAACTTATCTCTAGAGTGGAACCGAGTGGTTCGAGGTGGGTGATGGGGTTTTTCCAATTGTGGAACCCTTCATCGAACTCCCTCGTGGATTTCACCTCCTTCATGCCACTCAAGAAACGTAGTTTTCAAGCTCGAGGCCAACGATTCAGTGATCGTGTTTATCTCGCTTATTTGCTGATGAACTGAACTCATTTGCCCCCCAAGCCCCGTATGAGACAATGAAAACAAACGACGACAAAAGTCAGCGAAATGATAACCAAATTGCTGCTAAATTACATTGTTTGTTCGAAAAAAAAAAACCAAAGGCAGAAAGAAGTCAGTATGTATGTGAAAATGATTATTAGTCTGTTTTATCGCACTTGAAAAGTCGTGGCTATCAAGCGGCAACCAAACCTGCAAATATAGTAACATTGTGCCTGTGGCTATCACCGCAAGGGCCCGGCTGATAAGCACAACTCTGCCAATGGACTCGACTTTGACCCTGAATATTTATTAGCAAATTCGAGCAGGGTCGATTAATTCATTCTTGCTAGTTTGCGATGTTTTTTTTACGGATGTGCTAATCCGAAACGTCTACAAAACTGGAATAATTTTTAAAACTGTTGCGGTATTAAACAGCGCAGCGATTTCTTGGTACTCTTATCTGATTTGAAGTTTATAGTTTTCTTAAAAAAACACCTCATCAGATTATTTAAAATACAAATCTGTTCTAAATCATTTTAAATGAACAATTTATATTATTAAGAAGTTTGTTTTTATTAGCCTTCTAGGCTAAGTTTTTATTTACTGCCTTGCCTTGATCTCTACCCCTTTAACTTTGTAAATATTTCGAGTTCCTGTTGCCTAGAATTTATTGCAGACACTTTAATATTACTTTCTGCGGCGCGTGACAACAAAATATATGGCGAATTCTTTGAAGTTCTTTAATTTGCACCCCATAAAAAAAAGAATAAGCACAGAAATGTGATCACGCGGCCCGCATCGTCAGCTTTTCGAACAAATATATACCTATCTATTTACGTTTCATTAGAGCGTCGAGATTTGTTGAATAATAATATTTATTTACTTTTGTTTTTTATTTTTTCAGACTTCCAATTGCGAGCGCTTCCATGCAGCTTCCACAACTGCAACGTGCCAAGAATCGAAGAACAATCCAAAGCATTCTAAACAACGATAATAAACAACCAACTAAGTACACAAAGTTCTGATACGAAGCAAAATCAGTGATTGATAGATAGTTATCCCAATTTTTTTTTGTTTCAAAATTTTGAAAGTTGTCAATCTCGGACCTATGGATCCGATTTATGTTTCGTGCTGCGTCCCCCTAAACAAACACTAAAAATATCATCCGTACAAACAATCGTGCCCGTCTATCCGTCGCGTTAACCCGCCAACTATTCTGTTACCATGGTGTAGCTAAGAGCTCCAGCATCAGCCAATCCACATAGCTACAACTCGATCTGCAGAGTTCTCACCCACAAGCAGTCACAAGGCAAGGTCGTCCAACGCCAAAAACAAACCAACTTTACATACACATCGAGATACGACAGCAACATACTTCGTAGCTGATAAACATGAGCCTGAATCAGCACAGTGGGCCCGGTCCGCCGTCGGAGATCTGCGGACTATCAGTGGACCAGGTGGATTCCTCGATGTCCGCCCCCGCCCATGCCTCCCCCTTTGTATGGCCCAGCACAGCGGGTATGTGCAGCAATACCACCACACTGTCACCATCTGTTAGTGCAACGTACAAAGGCGCTGGAGCCACATCCAATGGAGACGCCAACGCCGAAGCTTCGGCGAAACATCAGCCGCTTCACAATGGCGGATGGATTGGGAACGGTCTGCCGCCTGCGCCCGTGACCAGGACCATATCATCAGATCGCCTGGTCACCGGCAGTTCGTGTCGGGCGCTTCGCACCGCCGTCTCAGCATTATATTCCGTGGATGACTTCGTCAAGGAGAAAATTGGATCGGGATTTTTCTCAGAGGTCTACAAGGTAAGCGCCTGCTTTTCTATAATTTTCTAATGGAGTACATTTTAAAGTGATAAATATATAGGTATGGGGATTTTAATTTAGAGAGATTTCTGATATGAAAGAATATTCGTTTTTATGATAAATGGGTCGCTGTTAAAAATAATATTTAGTAGATCACATATAAGATCTCTTTTAAAAACAGAATTGATGATGCTTTACATATTTTCTACACAATCACTAATATATCTTTGCCTTGTCATGTCAAGCTATTGAAATTCATTGAGTGGCATTTGGCAAGCTTGTCAAAAGACAGCTTTTGTTCCCACAATTGAGCATCATAATTTGATGGCACTTTCATTTTCGCAACAGTACACCCGCCAACGGTAACAAAGCCAAACAAATACGTTTATTTACACAATTTTAATTAAACTTTAAAATTTTTGTAATTACTCAATAGGTATTGTGGCGGTTGTTCGGCTCATCATTCATTATCATCATCATCCCGCCGCATCCCCACCCCTGGGCTAAAATTAAACAAAATTGCAAAACAATGGCCCAGACCAGACCAGACCAGACCAGACCACACCACACCACACCACACCACACCAGACCCAGACCTGACTCAAATCCGAACCCATTGCCACTGCAGCTTAGCTGGGAGCTATAAAATTCCGAGCCGTGAGCTCATGAAAAACGCATTCGAACTGCAGTGAAACCGTGTGTAAAAATTAATAGCGTTTAGTTTCAGCCCCGGCCCATACACTTAAGAGTGTAAGCGGCTTTGTGTGGGGTGTTTTGGGCATTTCGCTTACAGCTCGGAACGGTTGTTGGCCCCAAAATTAATAAGTTGCAACAGATGTAGTGCATATGATGCGATGCGATGCGATGCATACGATTGAAGGGCCCGAAGCACGATCGGCACAAAGACATTGACATTATGGTTTTCCAATTACGTAGGAATTAGTGACGGTCAGATGATTATGCAATCAACGGTGACATTGGGACTGAAAGTACATGGCCATCTAGGTGGATAAGTGCACAAATCAAAGGGAAATGGAAATTGAAATCAATGTGACACCCAGCTTTTCTGAATGAATTGACAACTCTTTCTCGGGATGAATTGAACTTTCTCATCTATTTTTCAGATACGTCTGAATGGATGAACGAAAACGGTTTCACTTTCATTTTCATTTTTAAGTGATATTTACACATTTCTTTACACGTATGTTTATTGTGTTTCACGGGCATTATTCGGTTATTTGTTGCCATTATACTCCCCAGCTTTCCCATCACCAACAAAGACAGTCAATGCCCCTCTCACTACCACCCTTACTTGCAATTATATTTCAGTTGTCTAATGAAAGCACACAAAAAGCTGCGGCTAAATGGAAATCTGCTCCATTCATTGGAGCTACACCACAGATACAAAGATCCTTTTCTCTTCTATCTATTCATGTGCGCATATTCTAATGCCGCAAATTGCATGCGAGTTGCGCGTATCTCATGGATACTTGTGGCGATGAATGACCGACCTGTGGGTCTGTTTTCTCTACCTTTCCGGGGACTACCTGCTGATTTGCATAACTGCTCGCCATTCGCCATTCGCTGTTCCCTATTCACTATTGACTTTCTATGCCCCTCGATGAAGAATAAATTGCTGCCGTGCATCCCGAAGATAAACTCCAGACCAACAACGGCCTGTTTATTTGCGTGTGAAGTGCGTTCGATTCCATTCCATTCGGATCCGTTCGATTGCATTTCCGCATTGTAATACGCCAGCTGCCAGACAATTAATGGCTACAGCAACAGCAGCAGCAGCAGAACTTCACTTCACTTCACTTCGCCCCTTTCTATTGATAAAAAAGAGAAGAAATAATTGAAAACCAGCCACCGATCATTCGGTTAGAGTTAATTGAATTGCCAATAAATTCATATCAATATCTGCCTAATGACACCACCAATTTGTGGGTTCAGCGGCGTCAAGTGCACGCATGGATTTTCCTCTCGTCTGCCACGCTTTTGGCCCCAATTTCCCCCAAGATATTTCGAAATGAGGCATCTCTTTCAGATTTATTTTTGGCCCTGGGTCGGGCTGCTGCTCATTTCAATTGCGTGTCAAGGCAGCCGCGAGAAAGATATCAAACGGAGCAGCGAACGAGCGTTCCCACTTTGATTAAAACTCTTTCACAATTTACCATCTATTTCCATCTATTTCCATCTATTGCGTGCAACCACGGATGCCAACTGTAAATGATGCGGTTCAGCTGCAAGATATAGAAGTCTGATTTGGCAGATTTTAACCTCACACAGATGGGGTTAATCAGGCGGGAAAGCGTATAAATTGCGAAATTAATATCTGAAGGAAGTAAACACATTTTAACCTCTGCATTTCTGATGTTAATCAGACAGGAACAGTTTTCATTTCACCACGGCTGAGGTGTTCAAATTGTATATCAAAATCACAACATAATTCACTTAAATCATGTCGTATAAGGAAACCGCCAGGCCAACACACAATTTGTTCGGACATAAATCAGGAAAAACTTGGTCTTTCGTTGAAGTTTTGTTTCTCTTTTTTAGCTTTTCAATTTTTTGTTTTTTTTTTTTTTTTTAAGTAAGTGTTGCTTGTAAGTGGGCCAAAAGCAACGGTGAATGCATAACGCCGTGTAAGTGTAGACGGCACTCAAGCAGAATGGGAGTAGAGTAGAGTTGAGTAGAGTGCTTAGTATTTATTTGATAACTACAGTAAACACAATGCGCCAGGCACCTGTACCTGCACCGGTCTCTGCTCCTCGACTTCTTGGCTCCTATGAGCAAATTGCAAGCTGTCAGCGCAGACAAAGGGGATCGCCATGCGAGCTGCAATTTGTTGCACTCTTCGGCATTAAATTTATTATGTAAAATGATATGTATTTTGAGTCAGAAGAACACGGTCCCCTCGAAAGTTCAAGACAATTGTTGGCTGGCTGGGCTGGCTGGCTGACCAACTTAGTGTGGGTGGCGGTGGCGGTGGTGATGCCAAAGCGGCAAGGCTGCGAGTGAAAGTTCTAAATTGCAATTGGAGAACTGGGAAATTGGGTTATAGGCGATGGCAATTAGATTAGGGCCAGGCGAAATCGTACTCCCCAGAGTCGTCGGACGCTTTTGCATGTTTTGAAAAGTGTTCCACTAAGCGGGCTCTGCAAAGTGAATGTATCTCCGATGGCGGGCATCCTGTTGAGGCGACTCTCTAGCTCTGGCGCTCTTGACCAGCTACAGTTTTGTGACCAAAAAGCAACATCAGACAATCCAATCCAATCCGCAGCCAATTGACATTGCTCCGCTGGCAGCGAATGGAGTCAAGTCGCAATCGCAATCGTTGCGAATTGATGAAAGTAAACATTTAAGTAGAACTAAATAAGTTGATAGTGGCATTCGATAGACGGATGGCTTGCAGTCCGTTTGCCTTGCCGCAATTTCTTTTCTTTTTCGCCATCTTGGCTTTCGGCTTGGCGAGGTTGCTTTGCTGGTGCTTTGTATCTTTTTGCATTGCAACCGTGTTGATGTTCACGCGAAATTGATTGCCATAAATTATGCAAAGTTTTGCATTCTCGTTGCCGTTGTTGCAGCCTGTGCTGTGCTGTGCCTGACTGTCGGTGAATTGGTGCGCGGCGGCATTTAGAAACTGCAACAGCAACAGCAACATCGGCAGCAGCAGCAGCAGCAGCAGAAACTGCTGCAACATCTGCATTGGTCCGGGAGTGGTTGGTTTGTTTCTTCCGCTGGCCACTCGGTTTTCCCTACTTTTTTCTTTTTTGTTTGCCATGCTGCACACATTTTCCATCTTCGATTTGGTCTTACCATTTCGCCAAACAATTTTTCAAATGATTTTGATCTTTTGTTGCTGTTGTTGCCTGTCTGCTGGTTGTTTGTTACTTTTTGCTGCCCAGACCAGACAAACATTTGGTTACAGTTACTTTTGATGTGCATGCAAATGTTTACACAAAAGCGAACATATCCAGCAGATATTCCCTCCATATTTTACAGATGTAACCTAATGCGCCCTAATTAATTTTCCCAGATATTTTAATGCATCTTTCCTTTATGCTTGACTAATAATAGACTTTATGTTCAAGCTTAAAACACAGTTCGTTAACTCCGAGCCTCAAGCCTACAAAAACTGATAAATTGAAATTCAATTTACATAACAAGAGGCATTGTCTTTGGTTCGAAAAAAGTAAAAGTGCTTAACGCACTAATCAGGCAAGCCGAAAAACTGCGATTTCAATAACAAAAGCTAGCCGAAAGAAAACCAAATTATTTTTGCACTCTTTGAAAAATTGCAAACAAAACAAGTTATGTAATGGGCCAAAAATATACAGCTAAATATTTACCGTAAACGTTTAACAATAAGCAACCAAAATATTTGATTTCCTTTCAAGCATCTCCGCAAATCGCCATGCAGCTAATTAAGTTATAACACTTAACGAGCCGCAGCACATATCTCGGTGCTCACTCACTTTGGGATCGCCCACGTAGAAAACTTTTGTGTTTTCGCTTTTTTTTTTGGTAATGGCGCCGAGAACGAGTTTTGCACTGGCTACCGCCGATTTGCCCAATTTGAATGTGATACATAATAAAAGCATGTTAATGCGTTAATTGATTGGAGTCGAGCTCGTAAATATTATTTTGAAATATGCAAATATTTGTGTTTTGTTTCAGCCACGTGGGCAGTCAAGCATTTCATTCATTAATAGACTTATTGATGTGCAATAGAATGCTCTTAGTCATTGCAATAGTAGCTGGCGAAATACGAATAAACTTACTTTACAACCCCATTGATAAGCGAAAACAATCAGTTATTTATTTGCACATGTCCACAATTGTTTGGCGTTCGAAGCAAAGGTCAGGTAATTTATTAGATCAGCTGTCCCATTAATGGCGATACGGCAACCCAAATTAGTCAAAAAATTATCTTCAAGCATTAACCAAAACAAATGTGCTCATAATTAATCCAATTGAAGGTTCATTAGTTGTACAAACATGCAATATTTCGCATTTTTGAGGATTTTGTGAGGTCCCACGCTTCTTTGATTTTACCGCAGCTGTGTTGTGTATTTATCTTCATAAACTGATCCGACGGGTGGGAAAATTCATGCAAATCCCGGGTTTATCCACCCCAAGGGCTTGCTGCTGAATAATCGAATTCAATTAGTTGACTCTTGTATAATTTATAAATGTTTTCGCTCCTTCAACGAGTGTCGGATGCGTCATGCACATTCAATTTTCATGCATTAGGAAAAGATTTGTTGCTGCCTTTTTTTTAGCTTGCAGTTTTGCCGTTTTGCCGTTTTGCCGTTTTCCCTGTTGTCTTGTGAGGCATTTTCACGCTTGGCTATAAAAAATTTGAAATTAAAAATGCAAATATATACGTGTGCTGTTCGGGGCTCCATAAAGTGCATGATAAATAATAAACTAAGAGTAAATGCCAGCTGGGCAGCCAGCAAGCAAAGCAAAGCAAAGCGAAGCAAGTCAACCAAAGTCCACGAACCGGCGCCAAAGAAAGCAAAAAAAGTTGGCAATCATAAATTCTAATAAGACGCGCCGCCACCACAGGTATGTACATGTGTGTGAAGGGAGGAAAGCAGATCCCCACTTTGCCATATGTCATCCGCCAAGGAAATAATGTCCGGGCCCTAATGCGTCTAACGAGCTGCTGCATTTTTGAGGAGCCCGGGCGGCGAAAAAAAACGGAGCGGACGACCGGCAATGATTTTCATATTAGAGCCCATAAAATGCGACATTTGTGTGCGAGAAGTCTGGTCTTCTGGGTATTTCAGTTGAGTGGGTGAACTAGTTCAATGGTTTTTCTTGCTAACTAAACAGTATGTTCCGCTTTTATTTTAATATTTATGTTTTTGCTTTGGCCGTTTGGTTTAGTAGCTTGTTAAAAGTGTAATAAAAATATCTTAATGAATATAAATCATAAAAATATTATTTGCCAAAGCTTACAACTTTCGCACCTTAGGTAATAATGATCGTTTGGTTTAGTAGTTTGATAAAAGTTACTGAAAATGTCTTAATGAATATAAATCATTAAAGTTATAATTGACAAAGCCTATAACTTTGGTAATAATGACATTTGGCAGTCTTTTTTATTTCATAATTCCTGTTTTTACTCAGTAAGAGCATAGATGCCCTAAGTTGGTTCAAAGAACTAAAGCCCACAACTCCATTTAGATCCAGTTAGATACTGTGACGGGGATGCCGCCAATCAGCAAGTCAAAAAGCGCTAGGAATGCATCGGTGGTGTTTGTGTCCATGTGCAGAGGGAAGTTTGCCTGTATGTGGGTTAAGCCGAAGATGCCGTCGAGCAGCCCACAGCCTCTGGATCCCAATCTAGCTCCTTCTCCATCTCCGACTGCGAGTCTGGGGCCTGGGCCTGGGCCTGAGTGACTCCCATAAACCGAGAGCGAGGTGCAGCAACGTGCAATTACGCGCACAACTTGCGTGCAGAAATATTTTTGGATTCATTCACCTCTGGAGATGGAGCTGAGTGGCGGAGCCAGAGATACCGAGAAGAAGATATTTTTATATCTAGCCAGCGGTGGCGATGGGGATGGGGAAGGGTTCAGCCCTCTTGGGACGTCCTTGCACTTTGTTTGCCTCTTAACTGTGGCATAGATGGCATTCCATCGGGCCATCATCCGGTGATGATGATGTTTTCGAATCAGATGCTGATGATGATGCTCGCCCACGTCTTGCCGCGAATTGCGAGTGGCTATTTTTATTGATCGGGACGCCAGGCCCCCGCCAAACGTCGCGTGCTCCAATGTTTTTTTTGTTTTTATTTTTCCTCCTCTTCGTTGAATGTGTGCCAAATATTTCACGTAGATTTTTCTGTGAGTCAAAAATGTAATAAATACTCGTGCTACTTGCACGGTGGACGGGATCCTCGGAGAACATTTGGTTAATATACGTTTTGTTTATGAGGTGTGGGTTTGTTTCGTTTGCTCAACTTTAGCGTCGATTCGTCTCGTGTCTTTTTTTTTTTTTTTTTTTGTAACATTTTGTTTTTGCCGTTTCATTTTACGCCGCTTGACGTTGCCTTAATTTGTGGGGACTCGCTTTGTTTAGCACCGCGATCTTTATATATGCACGCCCATATTTCCTATTTTGCAAGATCTTTTGACGGCGATGACTCAGTCCGCGTATATTCTGGGCATTTCCTTAGGGGTCCGCATTATTTTTGTTTCGGCCATAAAGCACCGAAAATAAAACCTTAGCGAAGGGTATCAAAAACAAGACCGCAGCTCGCTGTGACCTTGCCAACCATTTAGGTTGTTTCTTCTGTTTTACTCGGGGTTTTGCCTTTCTCACATACATGTGTTCAGCAAACTGTTTGTCTTGTCACATTTGCGCAATAATTACAGACGGCTTGGAATTGAAATGTTTGCGCAGGGCCAACAAAACTCCCACATAATTCACATGGCGTGCGACGAGATGGCCAACAAAAACAAGCATTGGCATTCAAAAACAAATGCGGGCCCAAACAAAACCGCTGATGTCTTCGAAATTCAACGAAAATAAAAACGGCGAGCTCATCGATGATCTGGCTTCTCAGGAATGAAATCGAAGTAGTAAAAGCAGCAACGAAGTTCAGTTCTCATGATTTATGTGCACCCATGGATCAGCTCTTATTTCTTCGTCCGCCGCTAGCCGCAATTCATTAGCCAAATGGCCATATAAATCTGCCCATGACTAGCCAAAGCTAAATCCAAAGCCAAAGCCAGAGCTCAGGGTCCGAAGGAGTGCACTGCAGTTTTGCTTTGCTGGCCGTGTTGTCGTCTTTTGGCCAAAACTACTTAAATTAACTTTTGCAATTCGCGTGTCAATGATGACAGGCAACGCAAGAAGCAGCCAGCCAGCCAGAAGGAGGAGCAGGGGTCCCTCGGATACATAGATAGACGTCGACGACTACGACTGGCACAAAGACCAAACGAACCCGGCTGGCTTTGGCTTTGGCTTTGGCAGCTCTTTCAAGAGCTGCTCCCTATCCAACTGTCCAATCGAGCGTGTCCAGTCCTCGAGGTTCTGGGCAATATTAGCACGACATGATAAATATTTCAATGCCAAGAGCGAAGCTATTAAACCAGGAACCAGGAACCCCGACCAAAGTCAGGCAAACCAAACCAAACCGATCAGAGCCGAGCTGAATGCCGTGCCCTATTCGAATCCCTCAGTCAGGTCGGCAAATGACTTAGTTCATCGCTGGCTTTTACACTGAAAACTCTTCACTGCAGTTTTGTTAAGCCTAAAATGCAAGTCTCTATAAAAACTATCTTTAAAATACTAGTAATTTATGAACATTCGTAAATATGTATTTTTTAAGGACCAGCTTCTACTGAGTAATTACTTTTAATGGACCTTTTTTATGCATTCGTTGTAAATATCGTTTAAGATTAATGTTTAGTAGATATTTCAGTGGTTTTAAAGGGCCCTAGATTTTAGAACTAATTCTTTCAGTACAGGCTAGTAATACTCTATTTATTGTATTTTACCCTCTGAAAAAGCCCCGCCTTCTTTTCCTGGCCAAGCCCTCGAAACATTTTTCGCAACTGACCAACACTCCAACGCTCTGTGACTCTGGGTATTGGAGTTTGCAATGTGTTTTTACTTTTCCTGTTGTGCCAACCCTCGCAGACTGTTTAATTAAAATTTCCTTTTCATGGTGCTCCCTATTCGACTTTGCATAGACGTCTGGCCCGGGCGGGGCCTAATTAAAAAGTGAAACTGTAATTTAAAACGCCGCTGCTCAAACAAACGGCAGGACTTTGGTAATACGAACTTTAAGGGGTTGCTGGCCGTGGATAAAGGTTTATGGTTGGCGAGCTTAGATGCCCTCACAATGCCGTCTATGATGTGCATTAATTAAGGCAACTTTCGCTGTGAAATTAATTAACTTTCCCGGCGCCCTACAGACCCAATGCACTGCGAAGGCTTGGGTCTTGGCCTCAAAGGGAGAGCCACCAGTCGCCAGCCACCAGTCGCCAGAGTGAAAATGCAGCCAAGCCAAGCTCCCTATTTTTGGGGGCTTTTCTCCGCAGATCTTCTATCGCGGTTCGCTGGAAAACTGCATGGGCAACAGCTGCAACATGGTCATGGTCAGGGCACCACCACCATCAGCGAGTCCCAATTTTGATTTTTATTTATTTGCAATGAGATAAAAATAAAATCGTTCGTTATAGCCAAATGCTTGGCCGAACTGAAGCCGAATCTGATGCTGGAGTGTGAGAGACAATGAGCAATTCAAATATAATCATCATAAATCACGATTTAGTTTCGCTTTTTGCTTTGTTTTGCTACGTGGGTGCCAGACGTCGTCGACCTATGAATAGGCGGTGGACCGTCTTGCATTTGGTATTGTCTTCAAAAGTTGGTCAAACAATATATACATATATAGCCATCGAAGGCATAGGCGTTCCCACACTGGCCCACCGTTCAAGTTCAAAACAAAATATTCAGTGGCAGCAGCTACAATGTTGCAAGTTGCCAGTTGCATGTTGCCCGTTGCCAGTTGCCAGCTTTGCCTGACTTTGCCAGAGCAGCGCGAAATTGTAATTAACTTAATCTCTGGTTCGCCGCCTTAAGATGCTGCTGCATTCGCCATGGCCTGTGCTCCTTGGCTTTGTCAGTCCGATGTGTCAGTCTTAAGGCCTTCTTTATGGGCTATGCAAATATTCTGGTAAGGGTGTACTTAAGCAGTACATATCCATAAATTGCGCTGTATATATATAGAATGGGGCATACTGTATTGTTCTCACACCACATTCGCCATCGTAAACATCAAAACAGGCACAAATTTACAAATTTACTTATCTTTTCTGGGTGTAAGTAAACAATTAAGCCAAAAGGAAAACTTTGCGCAAGGTGGGCTAATATCGGAATTATTCCAATTAACTGTCGACTTTTGTGCCGCGCATATCCACACTCCCCTCATTAATTTTGCAAACAGCAATTTGGCCACGTGAGCGTTAAGTCATCTAATTGCAATTCAGAGTGGGAGTGAGAGTGGGAGTGGGAGTGGAAGTGGGTGTGGGAGTGGGTAGTTAAGTAAGTCAATTAACGACATTTTCGGTCTTAAACATCTGGCCGTGCAAACAATGAAAGTCCATGAATTGCGAGGCACAATGCAGAAAAACACACAACGAGAATCGGAGCACAAAAGCCCAGTAAATGCCCTAGACCGCGTCCCAGGATAAAGCAGCTTTATGCCGGCCCCTCTGCCCAATGTGCACACAATGGTGGTCTACCCCCTTCCAGGGGATTGTACAAACGATCTTGGCTGACCGTGTCATTGAACTCGTGGGGTGCCTTTGTACGCATGCATCGCTCAAAAAGAAAGCACTCTCCCCCAATGATTCCGGTGAAAAACGCAACTACAACAGAACCGATCGAGGGGAAAACTATATGCGTATTCGTTTGAAAAATCCCTGACAGTTGAAGTTGAAAAAAAAAATACCCAAAAAATGAGACGGAGCCAAGATAATATCGGCCAGAGTCGTCGGTACCAAAGTCAAAGTCGGAGCCCGAGACACGACAATCGATCGACTGTCGCTCGATCGTAATTAATTATGGTTTATCCAGGGGCCGAGCCGCAGTCCCGAGCCGAAGCTATCCATCAACTAAATGTAAATAAAATCGCCGGCTTTTCTATGGTTTTCTACAAATCACTTGAACTAAATATACCCTTCGAAGCGGTCAAGCGTGGCGCGGTGAAGTCGGAGACATATTTTCGAATATTTTTATTGAACTGCCCGCTCGGGGCTGGTGTTGGTGTTTCATGGTCAGTTTGGTTTTGGCTTGCGGCATAAAACAAACAAAATGGATTGAATGGGAGAAATATCACAGCGTCGGACGGCAGTCGCCAAAGGAGACTTTGTCGTCTCAAATTGGCGTGACAATTGTCCATTTGGTTAAATATCTAAGCGTTTTCTATTTGTGCTGCAAATTTGTTGAGGCAAATTGATTGACCGAACTCTCCAAACTGGTGAAACTCAGGCAAGGCTTGAAAATTCACAAAAAGTATCTATCTGTGGATCTAGGTATCCCATATCGAGATGGAGCATCTGGGAGGCACTTAAATAGAACTAAACACTCAGCCAGCTGTCATAACTCAATTGTCTGAGTGTCAGACAATTTTGAAATTGAGAATTTCTTCTTGAAAGTGTTGCTGCTCCCCTCCAGACCTATCTATATATCTCTGTTCCACAACCCTTTCACCCTTTTCTCGCAATCACCAAACATTTTTAGTGACTCAAGTGCGTACTTTTCGGTGCTCTCATTTTCCGATTGTCTATCCATAGCTAAATACATTTATTGCCGGTATGTGAACTGCGTCATGCCACCAGCAGCGATTCATCAGCGGGCTATGGCGCAAATTGAACGAAACAAAATGAAACAAAACGAAACAACGGGTATAAGTATGCAAATAAACTATTCGACAATAGTAAAATGACAGCCATAATGCGCACACCCCCATATAGATACTATCTACTCTTCCCTCATGAAAGAACATCTCGAATGTCTTCCCCTCTGAGAAGAAATAAAGAGACATAAAGAAAATAAATAAAATTCGTACAACAAGAATGTGTTTATAGCTCTCTGACTGCTCTTTCCCACGCATCCGTTGTCGTTTTTCGAGTATATCATAAGTATTATCGAAGTCTTCTAATATATTCCTTTGTTCAATTCCTCAATTGTGAGCCATCAAAGACCCTACGACCGCCTTAACTAACCGATACGAGTCCGGGTACGAGCTTCCCGTTCTCGAGCTTGGTCAGAGGCAGAGCTCTAATTAAATTTAAATTTCCGCCAAATGGCCTGATAGTCACAATAGGGGTCAGGGCAGCAAATGCATTTAACAGGCTGCCACCCAAGCACTGCCCCTTGGCGATGGATGCTCGATGTTGCTGGTGCTGATGTTGCTGGTGGTGATGTTGCTGCTGCTGCTGCAGTTCCAGTTGCAGTTGCAGTTGCAGCTCGTGTTTTGTCTTTGTCTTGGGTGATGCCTCTCTTTGATATCACTTACTAACCTACACTGTGGATGAAACTGGATAGAACTTAAGGAATAAACTTGTTGCAGTTTATAGTTTATTTATATAAAGGTTAAAGTAAATATTATATAAACTATGATTATAATAGTTTGGAATATAAACTATTTGACTATGAAGAAGTTTGCAAAAATGTATTTTAAGCTAAAAGTAATAATTAATGAAAATTAAAACGAATTTGAAATCAAATTTTTGTTTATTTCAACGAAGAAAATAGGTCTTTCGGTGGTTTTTGATTTTTTTTCTGTGCACGATCATCCTATTGGATCCCGCATGTATCTGTATCTAGTCTCTGGCAGGCTCTTTTAATTAGCAGCAGCAGAGAACGCTGGACGCGGGCACTTCTATGGCCGCCTCCAGTGGCAAGGAAACCCTAAATAGAAGCAGTGGTGAATGGCAAGACATAGAACCCCAAAGCCCCTGACCCTTTACCACTCCGCCCCCCCCTCGAGATAAGCTGCAGTTGCGCACATTTGGGCAGGCAAAGAAAATGGAAATGGAAATGAAAATGGCACAAGCAAGTCGCATTGTGTGCAGCTGCACCAGGAACATCATCAGAAGCTAGCTCTCCCATCCAGCGGAAGCAGAATCAGAAGCACAACGAGCTATCGTTTGGCACTGCCACAGCAGATAAACAATGACAAGTTGCACTCGACGCTTTTGCGCAGATGCAACATGGAATGGGATTGGGGATGGAAATGGGAATGGTACAGGGAACGACTTCCTCCAAACACTGGCTGGTGCATAATCAAATTCCAGTCAAACAAACAGAATCACAACCAAAAAACCTGTGCTCACCCAGGGGAGTCAGTCAGGCCGCAGGCTCAGGATGACATCAAATGCCATCACCGCACACGGTTCTGTTTTCCAACCAGGTTCACGATTAATGAAGGGCGCAGGCAGCAAGATGTTTAGTAGCTCCAATGCACTGAGGGAAAAGAATACTTTTTATCGTGAGCAATAAACGAAAAATATCTCATACAAATGAATTATAAAAAAAATGCAATCTTAAATGAGCTTAATCCAATATAGCTAAACAATTTGTGTACTTGAATATTTCGATTCAATTATTTATTTTCAATTTAAACAACTTGTTAAAAAGTTAAAAACAGTTTTTTAAACACCTTTTTCAACAGTGGAGCCATAGAGACCCAGACGGAGCTGACCGCAGATGCTGGCTGGCTGTTTGGCCGTCTGGGTGGGTTTCTGTGTGGTTCTCGGTTGTTGGTCCCCATCAGTGTCAACTGCAGTGGCAAATATGGTGACAAACGACACTAAAGATTGCACAGTCTGTTGTCTAATGGGGGGGAATACTATACAGCGGGCCCGGCAATTTACCGATTTAACGCTGCAAGGCACTGTGTTCAGTGTGTTTGGAAATTGATTAGAAAATATCCGCCATTAAGCAAGGGAGAGTGCAGGTTAATCTTGGCGAGGGACAAGCAGACAGCCAGCCGGCTCATAACTTCCGCGTTTCGAGAACTATATAGGCATTGCTCTGGGGAGGATGGCCAATCAAAAAACCATTTCCAGTTGATAGTTGAAACGTGACCGGCTGCTCACTCGCTGGAGGATGGGGCCGCCCAAAAACGAACCAACGTTGCCAACACGATATCCTACCAAATAGGCAACAACCGGGCTGGCCAAAGCCAGTTGGTAATATCTGTTTTTAGCAGATACTCGAATTGAATTGAATGGAGTCGCATGGAATTGACTGTTCAGAGTTTAAACGTTTGTTTGACTACTCAACTGGTTGATCCATCCGATCGATGCTGGGGTTCAATGCACCCCGCTATCTCTGCAGTGGCAATGGCTTTTCAGCGAACTCTGGCGAATTCCGAATTTATCGAGGATGCTGGCAATAGTTCAGCTCCGAGATCTCCGATCTCAGCTATCTGCTTCAGTTTCCTAGCCGCCGATTGGCGGAGCACTTAAGCGCACTCAATACGTGTAAATTGTATGCCTTCTCGCGTTCATTCATAAAAATTCTGACACAAGGCCTTGAGCATATTGCCCCACGACGATTATTGCCCTGCCTCCATCCGCTGTAAAACTGATTCATCGCCAGCGTTGCAGCACAGTGGGTTTATAAAATACTACTAATAATGTTGTAAGGGGGTATTATTTTCATAAAGTTCTAATTTACTGTCACTTTAGATTTGCGAAAAACAAGAAGGTTTAAGCTTAGATTAGAAAATTGGGGCAATGGAATGAGATAACAAAAAAACTTAATAGATACTCTCATTAATAGTCTTTTCTTGATCCAAAGTTGTACTTTGTTTATAAGCAATATTGATTGCATTATTGTTGTTGATGTAGTTAGTTAAGTTTTTAGTAACTCCTCGTATATTAATTTCCCTAGAATCTTTAAGTTTTGACCACTGTGCGCCGCGGGCAGCGCATGTCAACTGTGTTGTCACTGTTGTTGCTGTTGTCCCTGTCGTTGCGATATGCATTTCATAGTTTGCATTGATTCATTTCGGAGCTTCGGGCAGACGCCGGCGATCCAAACACATTAGTAATATATGACCGCATTATTATTACTATTTTCGCTGTTTCCTTTTCTTGTGTCTCAGGGGCTGCACCCAAAAGTGGCGCTCATTTGAATTTGTCACGGCGCCAGAAACCACGAAATGTTGTTATTTTTTGGTTGCATTTCTAAGCCCTGGCTGGGAGACCAGCTCGCTTTTGTGAGGCAACAAAACGCATCTGACGGCTTGACGGCTGCTCCCAGCAAATGCTCCAAAAAAGAGGTACAAAATAAATAATAAATTTAAAGAGAAGCAGATACTTGAGAGACCAGGCGCAAAAAGATTGTCAGCAGCGGCGTCATCGCGTTGCCTTCATTCAAATTCGTACACGTACGGATATGGGTGTTGTGCAACTTTATTATTATTATTATTATTATTTATTTTGAACGCATTGGAAAAGCACAGCAGAAAAACCGAAAAACCGAAAGACCAAAAATAATGAGCAACATTTTTCGTGGCAGGGTGCGGCGTCTGTGACTATTTTAACGAGTCGCCAAATGGGCCTGGGAAAAACAGACCCAGACCTCTATGTTTGTTCTAATTGATTGCGAGTTTGCTTTTAGTTAGAGCGTTTTGTATTTGCATTCCATCGGGGCGTTGTATTTAGAGTGCTGTATAAAGGATGTCCAAATGAAATTACTCACTGAAAAAAGGCCCGGCTTCCTCTGCTGTTTGTTGTCACCAACTTTCAATTAACGAAATGACAGGCAAATGCATTCCAACTTGTTCCATAAATCCAAGCTGCAGCCCGGGGTTCAACGGCCCGGTGGCGAGGGTGAAACATTGTTGACACACGACTGGCTGCCTCGCTGATTTAGCCTTGAAATAGTTGACATGTCGCAGGCTTTTCCCCCATCCCAGACATCCAGCGATCCAACTATCCGACCACTCAACCATTCATATCCCTCCTCGGCAATGAAGTAATAAAAACAGAGGACCAGGCCGCGCGTTGTAAAAGTTGAACGACGAGCGACATGACAAGATGCTATGCAGATGTTGCTACTGCTGCTGCTGTACGGCGGCTCAGCTTCGGCTTCATTGTCATTGTCGGGGACTTGACTAAGTTTTCTGATTTATCTTGCAGTTATTTTCAAAACGTATTTGCCGCAATTTGCCAAAAGAGCTGAAATATTTTTACAGATTTTGTTGTTTTGTGCCGCTAACAATGGTGTGGAAAATGAAACAAAGCAATTATAATGCAGACTTTCTTTTTGAAGTCGACTACACGCGACACAAGACCCGAGAAATGTAGCAGGCATCTGCGTAGGTTTTTCCAATACAATGTAATTTATTGCCCTCGTGTTTATGAATTAAACTTCCAGCCAAAAGCCAGAAATTTTTCAAAAATTTTCTCACATTTGAAACATGAACATGTAATGAAATTAAAGCGTGGCTTTTTTTTTTTTTTTTTGCCTGTCTTGGCCAATTTCAAATGTGCAGCCAACTGTTGTGGGCCGTGTCTTTGTTTATTTGCTTTAGCAAAATACGATTGTTCATTTTGGAGTGTTTATAACTGCATTTCACTTTTGTGTACCGCACTCGATGCGCAAACGGTGCGTAATTAAATTGTTTTTTGTGCTTTTTTTTTATATTTCTTTCTTCTTCTCTGCTTTCTTGATATGGAGCGTTTCTGTTTGTTTATGAAGTGCACAATAATTTATGCGCACATTTTAATTATCAAAAGTATATTGTTGAACAAAGCTAGCTCTAAGTTAGGTTCATTGCCACCGCTCGTATCACAAAATTAATAAACGTTTTTCTCTCTTTGCTTTCAGGTGAGCATTTTGTTCCTTATTGTCAAATCCTTGGATTTAATTGCACGGCAGTTGTAAGGCAGGTAACTGAAACCAGGTAAAGCGCACGAATCTGTTTGGCTATGCGTGAGAAATTGCCTATAAATATTTGCGACAATTAAAAAGCTATTTCAGCCTGGCTCTGCGGTGCCCATGGCTCACTCACCTCCTAAACAAGCCGCTGATTGATGGACTTGAGCTTGAAACGCCACCAATCGATCCAGTCCAACTGGTTTCTGCACTCAGAACAAAATCTTAATGATCGATGAAAGAAACGTCTCAGATTTCACCAAAGTTTCGCTTTTTTTTTTAGGTATCGAATTAATTAAACAAAAATTAATTTTGAAAAGAATTTTTTTTGTAGAATCCCAGTATAAATAGTTTCGTCAACGTACTAGCAGTATTATTCTTTACATTATATAAATTAGAACTCTATACTTAATACTAGGATTGTTAGCCCTTATCTTTAGGCTTGCACAATTAATATATGCCTTATTTTTTTGTGCCTTTACAAAAAGAGAATGACTAAATCTTACTTTTAAAATGCCTTGTCTTAGATATTGATTATTTTGGGTTTTTTGTATACTTGATACTTTTGGTTTGTTAGCCCTAATGGGTTTGTTAGCCCTAATCTTTAGACTTGCACAATGGTAATTAAAATTTATATATCTCTTACATTTTTGGGCCTTAACAAAGGAAGAATGATTAAATCTAGCTTCAAAAATGCCTTGTCTTAGCTATTGCCGTTTTTTGATGTCTTTTTTTTTTGGCGTGTAATACGATCCGGCTTCGATTACAACTAGTTGGGTGCTGGATATGGCGTTGACGTTGGGCGACACGTGTAGCCGCCGTCCAGTCCGAACCGGCCCACTTGACATGAGTTGCACAAACTTCGTCTAGGCACTGGGGGGAGGGAGGTATGGAAGGGGAGTGTAGGGTCTTCCATCATACGGACTGGCTACTGTGGCGGTCAGCATATGTGGTACTCTGGCACTTCATCAAGGGCAGACGGCAAAGTCGAGACGTCGCCACGATCTCAATGGAGAGTTTGGAGTGCTGGCTACGGTTGGCCTGGCTGGCATTCTTCGGTGTCTCGCTGGGAGAACAAACGCTGCCGCCTTTCCTCGACCGCGGCATGCCACATTTAAAATGTAAACGCCAATTGATTATTAACGCGCCAAACCAATTACATTTCGTACCCGATCGCACTTAACAAGCCGACAAAGTTTAGCCGCAGTGGGTATGGAAATTGCGTGGATCTCGAATGCAGCTCTTTGTGGCAAAAGATCTCTCCAGAGATTCGTGGACTCTCTATCCAAAATACCCTGAAATCTGCGGGTACTTTAATTTTGGCTAGAGGTTTGCAATAGGTTTTGTCTATAAGGCGTAAGAATTCTTTTGCAACTGCAAAATTGTTTTGAAAATCCATAAAGACCATAAGATTAGATTTTTCAATATTGGATACACTTTTGAAAGCTAACTTTATTAGAATCGGATAGCTTTGCTTACTTGAATAATTCCATTAGAAAATAGTTATTTAAAGGGTATTCCCAGTTTCGATCCCCGAATAAAAGATTTCCATCTTGTTCGTATTTTCGCCAGCCAAATAGGGAGGCGAAAACCCTTTCGACTGGCATCTCGTGCTAATCGCCAGCAGCATGCCAGTGACCCTTTTATGGTCAGCATGCAACGGGGACCGATCCGAGCGGGCTTGATTGGATCGCTTTGGCTTTGGCCTAGGCTTTTGGGCCACGTCGAAACGAGGCGACACTGGGACGGACGGCTGCTTATGGCAAATGCGCCACACTTAATGAAATGGCCGGAGAAAAGCCAGGGAAACGGAAGTGCTTGTTGTTGTCATTTAATGAAAACAGAAGGGGGTACGACAGCGGAAGGCGTGTGTCTGGACTTTATGTTGATTTTAATCACGTGGACGTGTCACAACTGGCCAAATGCAACGCATCAACCACTTCGACTCTCAACTTGTTGTTGTAGAAGTACTCTCACACTCACGAGCGTGTTTTTCTAATTTAATTGACAGAGCCCACATCGACTGATGTTTGCGATTTAAGGCGTGCGATAAAAGCAATTAAATTGTATGACTTACTCGCCGCGCATATGTGATCAAAGAGCTAAGACCAAGAAGGGATAGGCAGGCGGCGCCACAGAATGAAATTAAAAATGAAAACTGGCTGCCACACTCTGCCCGATAAAAGTGAATTTGCCACCCAATCAATTGGCAATTCGATCAAATTGGCTCTAAGGTCAAATTATTTCGCAGCACACACCCCTAATCCCTGGTGACGTACTTGAAAAACGCACTGGGAGGCACACAGTTTTGTGCTGGCTTTTCACTTCCACCTATCGATTGACAGTCGCCACATCCAATTAACAGTTTGCTACTGTCTTGTGCGGTTTTTTTTTTTTGTATTTCTATTTCATTTCTGGTATTTAGCACAGTTTGTTTGGCGACGCGACTTGTTGTCGATATACAGTGGTGTCTGTTGCTGCCGCTCATGTACAACAAGACGTCTTTAATTGATTTTCTGTTACATTTATCCATTTAATTGCTTTAGCAATGCACTAAAGATTAAATTATTTCTCATACACAGTGACAATGACATGCTCCTTATAAATGACAATTTATTTGTATTGCCTTTTGCGATTATAAATGGATTTAAAAAGTTGGAGAATTAATAATCATAGGCTGTGTGCTATCACCTGAATAAAACACATATCAAATTATACAATAAACACAAAATATAAGCTAACTTACGATTATAGCTGTAAAGTGTAATATAAAACCACCGTGAATTGCATCATGATGCTTAATGAATATATAAAATGCACTTGGTTTTATTTGTATTATAATCTATGAATATATTTCCACATGAGTCAGTCATTAAAAGCTCAGTCATGTAAGTTTTTCTAACACTTTCTAAGGTTATCCCATTAAAGTTTAACCAACAGAGTTTTGCGGAACTACCTTGGGGAAAACGAAATAACTGAAAACCGTAATTCCTATGCAATCGTTCCGTGAGTGCGAGTATCTACAATCTAAGATCCCTGGAAGTAATGCCCAGCTATCTGAGGCATTCAACGGGCCCGAAACGTCGTCGGTTAATGACGCTGCTCGTTTTTAGGTGCGTTTGTGCGAGTGTGTTTGCTTAACCCATTTATTATGTCTTTTGCCATGCCATTGATGCAAAAGTAAACAAGTTAAGCGGCTTTTAATTTTATTATTGTACCGTACAGCACAGCACAGTATCGTAAAGTAATGTACACAAATAGAGGTGAAGCGAGACAGAGATAGTGGCCACTATAAATCAGTCTAATATATTGTTTGGCAAATTATTAAGTCATTACCTCTATATATATATATATAGAAATGTGTATGCGGATTGGCCATTTCAGCACATTCCTCAACCGCAAATGATTGATACCCCAAGAATAGGAATAATTATGACCTTCGGTTCGGCGGATCGCTAAAAAGTGTACTATACTATGTATTTAGTCTTGGCAGGGGGTCGACGACGTTCTCCTCTGCGTTTTGAGGCTTTAGACGTTTTAGAGGGAAATATGCAGCTGGGCAAGCCCATAAACAAATCAGGTTCGATCCAAACCAAGAATGTCTTGTCGTCGTGCCTTACCTAAGCAAACAATACTCGGTATCCATGGCAGGCACGTAGTCTAGTTTATTAATTTCCGAGGAGCAGTACGAACAGCTCTCTTAGGGCCAGCTCACGAACCCTTTAGCGTATGCATGGCACATTCCCCGTCCCAATCCACCTCAAACTGGAACTGAAACTGGGGCTGAGACTGAGACTTGAAAGAACCCGTACTGCCGAGTCATCCCACATGACGACTGGATTGTTCCTATTGTGACATTGTTATAATTCAATATGTAGAACGTGTTCGATTTTGAATGCTTTTTATGGCCGCTACGACGCCGGTCGTGTAATCGTAAACTTTGCTGTCGTCCGATGTCATTAAAGCGAGTCCTAGAGTCTCTCAGAGATCGTGAGAACAGCATTACGGGGGCCCCTGGAATGGGATGACATAACACGGGCCATTAAACTATACTTAGTAATACGCGAGTGGCAGATAGGCCAGCCCATCCAGTGAACGTGCAATGAACTGCTGAAGGTGATCTCGAAGGCTGATAGTGAGGCCTCCTTGTCAGATTTAATTGATTATGCAATGTTTGTTATTATTACTTTTCGCTGGCTTGGATTGGCTTAGCTGATAAATACATGAGATGTACGATGTACGATGTACTTGCGATTTCCGCATGTTCGTGATGCATAGCGGTTGGATTTTAGTATGCGTTAATTGTCCCCGCCTCCGCGAACACTTACTTTTCCCTCGGCTTTTCAATTTGATATCGAATTTCCATGTTGGCAACAACTAACAGCTAATAATTGCTGTTGTTACAAAAATTGCCAGCCAACCACCCACCCACCTACCTCATCCTCCCACTAAAAGTTGTGCAATATGCGTGAGCTGTTGCTGCTGCAGTTGCAGTTGCAGCTGTTGCCGTTGCCGTTGCCGTTGCTTCCTGCCCCGGCAACATCATACTAGCAACAACATTTTACTTGTTAAATTATTTGCTTAACACGAAATAAAATTTTGTTAAACATGTGCCACAAAGGAAAAGGTGAAACAACGAGCAGGAGCTGTAAAGCAAAAAAACCAAAAAAAAAAAAAAAAACGACAAAAAACAAAAGCAAACCAAAAAAAAAACAAAAAACATTTGCATAACTGCGCCGAAGCTTCCGTTAACAATTAAAAGCACAAACAAACAGCCACAAACTATAATAATCATTTAAAGTTCGCGGCGCATTACCTAACAAGTTCAATAAAAGGTTGCACAAATCTGAAACTGTATCTTGGCCGCGTATGTGTGTTGTGTCTCAATAATTGCAGCTTGCAAAACATCTTCGCTTGAAGCCTGAAATATTCTTTGATTTGCACTGCTCAAATGGACACTTCCTGGCCGCCCACACACACGAAACCGCCCACCGCCCACCGCCCATTAAAGCGCCTGGAAAGTGATGGTGTGAATGTACAAGGTGCAGCAACGAAAACCGCTCGTTTCACATGAAAACCAAATTCGAAATCGCTTAAAACGGCACTTGAGCTTATAGTTTTTTGCTGCCGTTGTTTACGACTCTGTTTGTGGCCTGGGCATAATATAGAGATATATATCTGTTATTTGGGGGCTGGCCGGAGTTTTATCTGCAATTGTGTTCCGCTATTGCCAGCTTTATAAATGTTTATGGTGATTGATGCACACGCTCACTTGCTCTGTGGCTAATTAATTCCGCCGAATCGCCATCCCCATGCATCTTTATGGCCAATCATAAGTATGCCCTTGGGCAGCTGAACTTTCCATGGGCCGATAAGACTGGCCCGAAATTCACCGACGACAACTGATTAGATTAGCCATTATATTATGATCCTAATACTTGACTGGGCTGATATAGCTGGGGTTATATATATACAATGCGATGCGATCCGATAAGGCGCATACAATTTGACCGTATCACAATGTCTAAAAATATTGGGCTCTACGTCAGTCCAACCGTCAAGGTTAATTTTAGTTGACCAACTAACTTTAGAGAGTGGGCTAAATTTAAAGACTAGATGCTAGGTCTACCTAAATCCTTATTTAATCTTCTGGCTCTCGTGACAATAGAGTCGTGCAATATTATCCCCATTTAACCCGTTTTGTGCTCCATGCAAATAGCCAAACAAAGTCACCTGTCTCTACACTGCCTCGTTATAACTGACCATAGCAATAAAGGCCATTTAGAGCGGCCCCTGACGCCCAAAACCAAACTGAAAAGCCAGTTGGCTAGAAATGAAGACAACCAGCCAGTCAGCTAGTCAGCCAGTCAGCCAGCAAGCGCGAAAGAAGAAAGCAAACTGGGTTAAATTCCATTCAAAGCCGGCTTTCAGCTACCAGCTCTCTGCTCTCAGCTCTCAGCTGGTTCTTTTTCTGCCAACAACTTGGGAATGGGAATGACCAGAAGTTGGTGGCAGCAACACCTCTCGCCTAATATTTGTCTTACATGGTTTTAGCCGACATTTGTCGTGCGTATTTCTCGGTGCTGGGGTTTGGGTTCGCACATCGGCGTGAAAAACGCGGCGGAGTGTGCCAGAACATGTTTTGGCCAGACTCTCGACTCCCTGCAGCCGTTCCGCCGGTGACATTGTACCGCTAACTCGTGTTGCCACAATACGCTGCCGCTGCCGCTGCTGCTGCCATGTGAAAGATGATTGACCAGGCTCTTGGTGAATGAAAAAAACCCAACTGTAAATCGCATTAAGTATTTGTTAACCAGCAAAACGAAACGCAGCGGCGGCGTGGAAATAGCTGGAATATTTTCTCTAGTAGCCGGTGCAATCGAGTCGGAGTTTAACTGGCACCGCAGATCGAATGTCACACGTGTGTGCCCCATGCCGAATCCGTTGGCTAAAAACGCGTTTTTCGGCCAACAGTAATGCATGTAGCAAGCTGGGCCCAAACTGAGCGGGTTTTTCTCTGCCTCAGCCTCAGCCTCTGCCTACCGATTACCAATTTTTTGTTTAGTTTTTTTTTTTTTTTAACTTTTTTCTTTCCGCCGGCTGAAATGTCAGTGTGAGCTGAGCTAAACTCAGCCTCGCTTCAAGTGGACGCCGACTGGTTTCGGCCAAAAGCCTGGCCTTTTGGTCAAAAAGGATGTTTTTGGCGAGGTGGTGCGGCAACTTTCGTTGTTGTTTTGTTTCCGCAACCGCCACCATTTTATTGTGGCCGCTGTTATTTTCATTTTTGCCTCAACTGAAAGTGAAAATACAAGTATTTACGGCAAAAGGCAAGAAATTTGTTTGCATGCCGAGATGCTGCTGCTGCTGCTGCTGCTGCTGTTGTTGCCTGTTGACATAACCATCGATGCAATGCGATGAGGAGACTCTCAGCTGGCCATTAAAACTGGTTAAGTAATAATAATTTGATGTGTTTCATTTGAATGCGCAGAACGGACTGTGACTTCACTCTCTCCTCTGCCGGTTATTGACAGTTTTCATGGGCGGAACTTTAAGTTGGACGTTATTTGAAGTGCAAACGAAAATTTAAAAGCATTTTCATGCTTTTAAAATAAGCAAACAGAACAAAGAAGTTTAAAACGCTTTTCTGCCTGTGTGCGGTTTATATTCCTTCATAAATATTCTCTTGTTATGCTGTTTACGCTCGGCGATTGTTTATTACTCGGTTTTGGGGGAGCAAATTAAACGATGGAGCGATGGGATGTGAGTCGTTTGGAGGTGCCAATGAATTTCGGTGGAAATCTGGGAATTTTCTAAGCCGCTCAAAAAGCTTTTAGAACCCAATAACTTTCCCACACACGACGACCCAGATCAACGGAGGCTGAGGCTTCTTTCACTCGAACACCTTCGTTTTCGGATTTCGCCCGTAATTGATTATTTTGGAAGCCCATCGATGCCATGTGATGTATGGGCATGTTTGTGCCGGTAATTCTTTTCTCACGTCACTGCTAACGGCCTAAACGCTTTTCAATAAGAAACCGACCGACCGACCGACTGCTTGGACGGTCTTTGAAGCTGGCCGCCCAGCAAAAGATCAATCCACACATTTGTGGACGGAGTGAGTTCTCTTTTAGCACAGTTGCAGGCCCACAGTCTTTTGACTTAGGAGCATGGACGTGCCACTTTTTGGTCCACTGCACCGGCCGGAAAGTCGGCGCATTCGCTTTGTCTGCAGCACGAACGGTTCGAACATTTTCGGATAAATACACGTACCCGGCGTGCATTTTGTAGGAACTGCCTCTTTTCATCTGCAGCGCTCATTAAGCGCTTCTAAAGCATTCTAAAATGCATTTAATGGTTTAATTGTCCAAGCAAACACTCAACGGGGAGTGGCTCTTTTAATGGTCGGTAGGGATGACAGGCTGTGACAGTCAGTAAGTCTGTAAGGGACTCGTTTCATGCAAATCAATTTGGCAAGCAAACATAAAGCATTCGAGCTTTATTGGTCACGCACAACGCACAAATAATTTGGTAATTAAAGAATGAGCTACAGTGAGGCTTATCTTGTTTCGATTTGGTCGTTAAAAAAAAAGGTAACTCGCATATTCATGTTTTGAATAAGACAATAACTAAAAATCATAAAGTAAGACCAATGAATTCATCTTTTAAATTGCACTTAAAATACAGGAAACATGTTTAGTTTATTAGCTGCCAAAGAAAGCTTACTTACAGAAGGCCACCTGTAAAATCAATTTGATGAACAGCAGCGATTTAAAAGAGAACTGTTTTGCTCAAATATATTTTGAGTCCATCCGGCTGGGTGTGTCAGCATTATGAGGCAATTTTATGGCGGAAAACATATAGAGGTATAAAGTATAAATATAAGTATATTGAAAGCGCTTTGAGTGGCAGATAAGCAAATGAGCGACTGACATGAGGAGCTAGCCGAAAATAAAGTGACACAAAGCGGAAATCGAATTCTGAGCCGAGTTAAGAATCTTGGGAGCACCTCACCTCACCTCTTCCCCTTCTTTTTGATTGCCACATGCTGCCAGACAACAACAGACCAAAACAACTCATGACTGCAGACCGCCGTGAATTGGACTTTGCCCGCTGGGCGTAAGCAAATAGCAAACAGCAAATGGCAACAGAAACTTCATAAATTTGTTAACACCGACGCAAAGGCAGCTAGCTAGCGAATGGAGGCCAACACAAAGCCAGAAATGAGCTAAAAGCGCAACAGGACAATAAAGAATGACAATGACTTGGTTACGACTGTTGTTGGTACTGAAGTTTTTATCGTTGCATGGAAGTCGGCGTCGTGTGTGTCACCCACGCACACGTGTCCCCAGGCCCCATATTCCTGCCCCAAGCCCCCTATCCTTCCCATCCATCTATCCCTCCATCCATCCATCCAGCATATCAGCTTACTCACCTATAGACCGACCTAGCTCGAGAGGATCGCGGGGTAGAGGAGCTTGTGGAGCTTGTGGGCCACAAGGAAACTTAATTTGCTGCCATTAGCAAAGAGCCGAGAAATTCGCGCTCAAGAAATAGAAGTGCCTGTGTCCGCTGTTTGTTTTCACTGCTTATTTGCCTTGCTCGGCGGCATAAAAATAGAATAAAATTCAAGAAGAACTAAACACAAGTTGCCATTGTCGAAGGTCTAAATATGTATGAACGCGTGTGTGGCTTGGCAGCGACTTGGGGCTATTTATTTAAGTGAATTGTGAATAATGTTGTCTGGCGCCAAGTGGCAATCCCGGCTCAGACGACGAGCTCTAAACTGCGAAAAAGTCACTCTTAAATCAGAAGTATTATCTCCAAATAAAGACTGCATAGCAAAACATTAACTTATAAATGTTCTTTGTTATTAACTCAGGGTTTTTTAGGAGACACATCTTTAATTATGAAGTTTATATTTTAATGAAAACACAATAAATGTTAACAAGATGTAGTTTATATCTTAAAGAATACAAGGTAGTTTAATGCAAATTAAATTTTTTTAATGAAATAAAGTTGAATTGCGAGAAATCTCTTTCATCAGTGTAGGAGATGTTCATAAAAATACTATTTAAAATAATTATATTTTTATTAATCTTAAATACAAGCTTTATTTGTATGTTTTGTTTAGAATAAAGTATAATAAAGAGAGTTTTTAAGTTCGAGACAACTCAATTTTCCGTCAGTGTAGGAGATGTACAGAAATAGCACCTACGCGGTGGCAGGCTAAATGACATTTAACCCCATGGCAGGCATACCTTTACCCAACTTACCTTCAAAAGGCAAATTCAATTTACAATTTTAATTGTGATTGCAGACAGCTCTGGCTGGCTAACCGCCGACCATCCAATTGCATTGGACCAAACGCAGACAGACGGGTTTATTGATTTTTCATTTGGTCTGCACAAATCCATGAAAACCACTTTGCTTGTTGTCGTCTCACTTGTTTCGATTCGCAATTATCCTCCAGCTCTCGATATTTGCTTTGCACTCGCCGGCAACTTTCCTCGCGAACTTGACCCTGGAACATTGCAAAAACATATACCTGGTTTAGTTAGCCGTGTCCTCACATTTTGCACTTGAGTTGTCAGCGCTGGCAGAACGATTTATGGATCCGCCACTTACTACTCGCTATATAGATTCATGTTTCTGATTTTGGCAATGTTTTTTCTGATTTGTTTTCCAGGTCACACATCGTACAACCGGCCAGGTGATGGTGCTCAAGATGAATCAGTTGCGGGCCAATCGACCGAATATGCTGCGGGAGGTGCAGCTCCTGAACAAGCTGTCGCATGCAAATATACTGAGGTAAGTGAAGAATGTCATAGAGCTGCGCTTATCGGGAAAGAGTAAAGAGGGCTAAATATAGCCCAGAAAAATATATTTATTCTAATCGCAAGTAAACAACATAAATAGTGGAGCTGCATCTTATGGGTCAATGCCATGCTCGCTTTTCTGACTGACTCATATTCCTCTGATTTTAATTGCAAACTTGACTGCCAGTGCGAAGCTTATGAATGGTTGTTGTTGTTGTCGACGACTCTAAATGAGCTATATGTGCATACATGTTTGTGTATTCCCTTAGCTTTTGATGATCATGTGGTCCGATTGTGTTTACGCATTCAGTTCGCACCTCGCCGCGAATTGACCATTCATTTAAATGGATTACGTAAACAATTTAATGGGTTCATCGCGCGGGGTCTTTATTTTGAATTCTACGCAAATAATGTTCATGTTCTCTGTCAGATTCAATTCAATTTCGCATGTTTTACACTCGATTTCAGTTCGCGTTAGGGGTTATAGCTATTCTGCTGGCATCATCAAAAATACTGACCTATGCTAAAACTGAAAACAACATTCATATACGAGTAGTGTTGGGGTATGAATCACTTTTCAGCCTCTCGTGTAAGTTCTGTCATCTGGGGCTGCTGACTAAACTGACATCATTGTGGATTTTAATTTTTTTATTGAAAGTATTTATGGAAATGTGTGCGCTTTCAAAGTAATGCTGAGCAAATATTTACTGTTCGCCGCAATGAGATTGGCGGTTTGTTTATATTTTTCAACTGGCCATTTGCTTTTGGCAATTTAAAGAGCTCCAGTTGGAGTTCAGAGCGGGTTCAAGACCAAAATCGCACAAAACATTTCCGATGCCCGCGGAAAGGTCAAGTTCACGGGCTGCTGTCGGTGCACCGACTGTCTGTAATTACCTTGGCAGTGACCAGGTGTGTGTGTTGGCTTTTGAGGGGGAAGGAATGAGGGGCAAGGGGTTAGGGGACCCTCTCACGGGTCACACAAAAGAAAAGGAAAAAAAAAACTACTGATGTAATTGGCTGAGTGGCAAAGTCTGAAACAATATGGCAAAAGCTCATGACATTGTTGTCTGTCTGGCTTGAATAGATTTAATTGCCAAGCTGCGTAGCTAGCTTACTCACTTCGCTGCCTGTTTTTTTTTTCGTCGGATTTATTTATACTATTTTTTTCTGTTTTTGTTTTATCCTCACGTGACTGCACGCAACAATGAGTGTCTGATGGCAGCAGCAGCGATTTCAATTGTATGCAATTCTCAGGGACTTTTTGCGGCTGCTTTTGCCGTTTGCTATTTTAGCCATTTTTTCCGTAAACTGCCGAACAGACAGACAGATAGACAGACAGACCAATCCATTTTGCACCGCCCATCTTTTCCTGTTTGCCTCCATGAATATGCAATTTCTGGCTTCGACCTTTTTGGGCCCCGCCCTTTCATTAACAATGTTAACACCCCGAAAATGGGAAGAGACATGTCTTGCATTGGTTGCCATTCTTCCCACAACATTGTGTTCGCCTGCAGCCATTCAAACTTTAACCTCATAATCCGCCAGAATCCGTTATGGCAACGCGACTAGATGACTAGATCTCCTCCATTCCTTCTCCAGCTGGAGGAGCCCACCTGATTTTATGACATCTGTCGACATCAGCGACTGCCCCCCAAACAGCTGAGTGAGACGTGCGGCGAATCGCAGTCAGAGTATTAAACACAACGGATCTGTTGATTAAATGCCCTGGCCAACTTATTTCGCTGTGTGCCCGGCTCGTTGAGAGATGGATTTGGGTCAGCGGAACAGCCATCCAACAGAAACAACAACAGCAACAGCAGTCTATGGCGACTCTGCAGCTGCCAACTTTTCTTTATTCGTAGGCATTAAATGAAAATTCTGAAAAAGTCTGGAATGCAGCTATGGCGCCGTAGGCCGACTGGATAGTGAAATTAAAATTCATCCACACGCATTTAAATCGTTACTTTATGGATCCCCTGCAGCACAGCTATTTATACATGGGCCAATTACAACGTCACTGGGAAAACAAGTGGTCCCAATCAGGAACAATATTGTTATTAAGAAGGGGAGAGAACAAATAATTTAATCAAAATTAACTGGATATTAACAAAAAGTAAAGGAAATTATTAGACAGCCTCAATAAACGCTTACTTTCCTACACCCTTAAATTTCCATCCTAGTTTGAGAAATGTGCCATTTCATGAAATTTACTTTCTTTCAGTGTACCCGTATGGGGTATACTTATGTTCAAATAGTTCCACCCGATTGAACTCTGCTTAGATCCGCGATCCTCGCTCCACGATTGTGATATTATCAGTGACGTGGATCGCTAAACACTCCGCTCCCAGCTCGACTAACTGACTTACTGACTAACTGACTGACTGGCAGTAGTGAGTTGGGTGCTGCTCTTGTTGGCGGGCATGTTTAATGATGCTTAACGATCGCGGCTGTCGGCTAACTGTCAAATTTTAACAGCTACACTGCTGGGCGTCCATGCGGGCCACTGCGCCACCGCCTCCCATGGCGGGCTTCCAAGATCCACTATCCGGCTAATGAAGCCTATTGATTGGCGGCCAGAACTAGCTATAGCTGTACCGTTGCATCCTCCTCCTCCTCCTCCTCCTCCTCCTCCTCCTCCTCATCCTGCTTCTCTCAGTGTAAGGCCAATGCAGCCGAGCGTCAATAGAATTAATCTTTGGGTAATTGAAACCACCTTTCTAGCCGGCAGCATGCCGAATGCCCAGCCAGATGCCATATAGTATAGTATAGTTCAGTATAGTATACACCCACCCACGTCCAAATCGGTGACTTATTGGCCACAAAACCAATGCTGAAACTGAAACTCTCACACACTCGGCTGAGCTGAGTAGTTGCCGTTGGCGTGTTTTTTTTATGGGCTTATCACGCGCCCGCCGTAATGCGGAATGTCGCACAATGAGAATGCGCTCGCTCGCAGCCAGTCAGCCAAACAGCCAGCCAGGCATCCAGGTAGTCATGCAGTTGCATTGCATTGCAACTGTCCCTGCCCTGATCCAGCCCCTTTTGCCCCCTTAACGGCCCACTGGATCACCCAGCCACCCACATGGCTTGTAGCTGTCGCCGCTCCCAGGCAGCCGCCAACTTGACATATAGTCACTCTACTTACCAGCAGCACTGTGCACTGAGAAAATATAACAAAAACTTAAGGCAGACATTTCCTTTTTTGAATTTTAAGTTTGAGTTATAATGGATTTGTCTTTTAAAAGGCAAGCCATTAATTTTTACATGCATTTCTGTTCGTAATGCTCTGATTTTTAGTAAAAACTATAAGATGTATTCATTTAATAGCCACCAACACCAATCTCCTACAATGATTTTACCGCCTAATAGGAATAAATTACCTGACTAATGCTGGTAACCAGTTAAGTCGTTGAAACTCTCCGAAAATATGTTTTGATTCCGACAATCTTGCATTTAAAGGCAATCAAAGATCTAGTAATCTTTCTATTGTTAGCCTGGTCATTAAGACTTTATAGATAATTCCTGACAGTGCACTATATGCATTGTTTGAGTCACAAATCCCATTGCTTTGGAGTGCTGGCTTCCATTGAGTGCCTTTCTCGTAATGTAAACACAGCGATGACTATGGTGGCGCCGAGTTCTCTACACTTTTTCCCTTTTTTTTTTTTTTTATTAACTTCACTTGTAACAACCGAGTGCCGGGGTAAAAGTAAACATGCTGCCTCTGGCTCAGAGCCATTTAAACGCTCATTTAACGCGACTAAGACCGAGTAAGACATGTGACAGTTCTTGGCCCGGCTCGGCTCATTACGGCCACAAAAACAATGGTGGAAATTCCACAAGTGCTGCCGTTTCTGCCGCACTGGCGGCACTTGATTTTTGCGCCTGGCTGCGATGCTAAGCAGGTGATAAGTTGTGGGCAAATGTTGACAAATTGTTGGCATGCAAATGTGCGCGGGTTAATGACTCCACCACTGCCGATGCTGAGCCCTCACGCTTCCGCACGAGCTGCAGTTCAGCTTTGACCCCGATTCCGTGAGACTTGGCCAATCCGCAGCTATTGATAAACGCGGCGTTGGCGTTGCAAGAGATTCCACTAAGGTCAGATTGCACTTAATTGAATGCGCGTCGATAGCCAGTCGATCGAGCCACTCATCTGGCGATGAGTCGAGTCCCGCCACATGAAGGTCGTCTGTGGTGATGGTGGTATTGGTGAGGAATGCCTACATATATGCAGGGCACTAGATGTATGTAGATGCGATGTGTTTGCCACAAGCCTCCGTTTTTCGAGGGGCCACTGCACACATTGTTGTCTCTCGGCCATTATTTGTCTTGGCTTGATTTGTGTGTCGCCGAGCGTTGGCGGCTCATTTCTGTCCCCTTTTATGAAATAAAATGAAATGAAATGCAATGAAATGCTTGCCAATAAACTGAGATGGCTGGCCTTGAAACGAATGGGCGCCCGGTGGCACGATGTCAGGCTAATGAAAAGATTGCCGAGAACGAGCAGAAATTGCTGACAATTTAATGAGAATTTTATTGTGCAAGATGGGTTAAATTGGCCATTCATGCGCCCGGCAGCTTGAATGAATTCCGAAAAAAAAAACACAAATCTGCGCATATATAATTAGGCGTATTAGTATGTAACATAATGGCGGATTTAGTGTCTAACCAAATTGAGTCCTTAATTTCTAGCCTCCGGTAGTTTGTACAGTTACCAGACTTTGACAAGTTGCAACAGCAACAACACCTGCTCCAGCAGCAGTAGCAACATCAGCAACATCAGCAGCAGTAGCAACACGAGGCCGAAAGAGAGCGTGTCATGATTGTGGCCATATAAACATTTCTTTTTATTGCTTAATGGATACATGACTGCCAGACTGGTTGACTACTTGCAGCGCACTTTTATCAGTGCAGCTTTTCATGTTTGCTCGTCGATTGTGGATTGTCAATTGTCGATAGCCTGTAATTGAAGCTGCTCTGCTCTCTGGCGGTGCCGTGTGGCACGGATCAGATCGGATCGTTGCCATTGCAGCCGCCAGTTCAAGAAAGCTAAATTGGGTTAATTTCTGATTGATGATCAACATGGCCTGGTAAACTGTCGCGCGCAATTTCATTAGGCAGCTTGTTTTTAGACGCCCGAGATCAGGTTGTTCGATCTGGATTCGATCGTCAAAAGCATTGACGTCAATATTTGTAGTATTTGCATCACGGATTTTCGTTTGCACTTGCTTCCGAGCGTCTATTTATGGACCATTTGCATTGGCGTGGGCTATTTTTAGACCAGAGGTGTGTGTTTACTAGCAAACACGAATGGATTCATAAAGCCAACAATTATCGATGGCTCATCTGTGATGAGCCATTCGCGGGGGGTTTGGCCCTATTGGCAATGCCCAGCTGAAGTAAACTCACTGACCCAAAACTGGGCTATGTATTGCTGAGTGTATTTGTTTTGGTAATGCTTTATGTCTCGGCCACAATAACGTCTACAGCACGACGCAATTGCAAGTCATTGAACCCACAGTATTACTACATTGTGTGGTGTCTTTGTAAGTGCTAACACATGTAAAAATGTATAAAAAAGAAGAGCAGCAGGATTGATGTGCCCGAAAAAAAATGGGCATGAGTAATATGTATCTCACAATACCCAGTGTTTCGGCGACAGATGCAGATACAGATTGGAATTTAATGAGCTGCCTTGCATTCCAGCCCGCTTTTTTAGTTGCGTGCTGTGGCCATGTTGTAACAAGTTTCTTGACAGCAATTACTCACTACTGTGGTGCTCGCTGGTTTTAGTTTATCTCCCAGCCATAAATCTCCTCATATTTGTCTGCATAAATCGCAATTGTAATTGTCGACTACTTCCGCATAAAAAAAAAAAATAAAGCCGTAAAATGGTAAATAAACGTGTCAGCCTGCCGATGTCCCATAAAACATCTCTCACCCAACGGCTGGCGTCTTTGGGCCCGACTGCCAACATTCACTTCCAATTTGCGTTTGGACACTGTCTTTTGTCTCTGGCCTGCGTTTCGTACGAAATTATGTCATCAACTTTCAATCAATTTCAATACACTTCAATCAGTTTTGCACAACAAAAAGCAGCGAGCATTAGATATTCAGATTTATGCAACACCACCCATACATGAGCTTTCTTTTTGGGCTGCAGCAGCTCGAAAATCGGTCAGCAGTGAAAACAAGAAGAGGAAGTAGCAACAACTGTTGCTGTTGCTGCTGCTTTTGCTGCTGCTGCTGTTGCTGCTGCACTTTGGATATTGCTGCTGCAGCTGCAATCTGCATAATTTTCGCATCACGTTTTGCATATTTTTCTAATTGAAAAGCAAATTCAATCATTTCATTTCATTTCGAAATACTGCTGTTACTCCGCCAGTCGCAAATGCCGAATGGTAATTGCAGTTGGCAGCGTTTAAGCGTTTAGGACCATTTATAACGCCCATTGCCACGCCCCCGGCTGCTGCTCTACTGCCACCGTCTCATTTGTAACTTGGTATTGGGCCTGGGTTATTTGTTGTTTGCCTAAAAGCGAATTGTGTTTACTTTGTGTCAACCTTTTAACCCCCGATCGTGCCGTTGCTGTTGCTGCTGCTGCTCCTGTTGCAGTTGCAATTTCTGTTGTTGCTGCTGCTGCTGCTGCTGCTGCCGTTGATGTTGTGGTAATAATTTTCAATTAAGCGCAAAATGCTTTAATGCTCCAATTCGATTTGCCAACATAAAAATGCAGCCGCGGTTGCAACACACGAGTGAAAGAATGCCAAGCGGGATTTTGCATTTTATTAGCCTATCTAATAACCCAGCTTGGCCAGCGGCAGTTAGCGGCTTTAGTTGGACGGACTGCGGCTCCGTCTGCGAAAAGTCTGGGAAACCAATTGGCGCAGTCTCCAAAGAGAAACGTGCAAACGTGTCAATTTATGGTTTTCATTGCGACTTGCAAGAGAAATGCCGGCTGCCGACTGATGACTGCTGACTGTCGACTGCCGACCAAACAACCTAACAACGTTTCCCGGGAAAACTGTGTAATGCTTGTAACAAGTATTGTAACACCCAGCAAAGCAGCACATTTCAATTTAAGACAATCACATCTTTTAGCTGTGGGGAAGACTGGCAAAAATAGAAAAGAAAGAAACTGGAAAACTGAAAAACGAGCAAGAAACAAAAAACAAATTGAAAATCTAAACGCTGCCAGAACAATGCTTCTTCGGCAGTTTCAGAGGCTTATAGCCGCTTGAGTAGTTTGCAGTTCTCGCTTTCTGCTCTCGGCATCTTCTTCGGCTGCAGGCCTTGAAGTGGGCAAAAGCCTAGCCACTCGACGTGTATTCATTTCCTGCTGCAAGCCGGCTAGAGACACCTTTGCATGGCATCTCCTGCCTGCCGCCTGCCTCCACTTTTGGCCAGCTCCTGATTTGCATTTCCAGGCAATTTGATGTCGACGAACTGGCTTCCCAATGTCTGGCAAACGCCCACTGCAAAAAAGAGGCTTCGTTCCGAAAATAACAACATTGCACCCCGGCTGATGAATGCCATATAAATTAATTGCCCAATTAATAATTAACTCTTGGTGCAATCAAACATTGTCGACAGCGACAGTCGCTTTAATTGCGGGTTTTCAACTGGTTTCGGTACTTCAGTGCTGATGTGAGACTCGTAACCAAATGAAATCCTTTCTGTCAACAGGGCTCCTCTTCAAAGCCATGCTGATTTGAGCGCAGCTTAAAGTGCACATTAAAGGTGTTAACGGCAGTCAAATCCTCTTAATGTAAGCCGCTAATGGGCATCAAAAGGGCAGGGGCATGGGTAAAGACACTCACTCGAGGCGCTAATCGTGTATCATGCAGGGAAATAAATTGAATTAGAACCGTAAATCCCTGCAGTGGTCATGCAAATGGAAGTGCGGCTTGCACCCACGGTCACGAGTCGCGAGTAGCAAGTTGCGAAGGTGGAGATGTGGAAAGAGGTGTGCCACTCTATAGAAGAGAGGATGTGCGGCAGACAAAACCCTCGGGCCGCGGAGCCCTGCCTTCAACACCTGGGATCGAGCTGTCTCGCCTTTGTGATAACTTCATTTCAGATCCGCGCTGAGCCGAGCCCTTGGGCTGTCTGAAGGGCTGACATGTGTCTGCCACACACTGGCGTGGCATCTATCAAGAATCTCAAAAGGGTCATGCCCTCTTGCCCAAGACATTTTCATTTCGATTTTTTTTATGCAGCGTAATAACGTTTTGTGTACATAAATGCAGTCAAACCTCCATAGATTCGATGCTAGACAAGTTTGGGAAAAGATTGTCTGATTTACTTTTGCTGATGGTGAACTTATGTGCAATTAATATACAATATAAATATATACAGCTTCAATATTTACAAGCCATGAATAATATTGTAATTACATTAATTGTCTGACCCTAAATGCACTTTATAAAATCTTTGACTTTGTTTGCAATTGCTATATAAAAGGGGTAGTTCTTGTTGCATACGTTCCACTGTATTCCTCTTACCTAAACTCCTTGTCCAGGTTTTGCCGGAAAGCCAGTGACCCGACTGATTTCAATAAAGCTACCCCAAAGGGCGTTGATGGTTATATCAGGCTGCTGTGATTCCTAATGCCACGCATATCACGCAAGTCAGTGAACGCCGGTGAATAGCGATGCAACTGGTGGTCTAGGCCAGCCAACCCCATTCCCAACTCGTATGTTAATGCGTTTCTTCGACCCTTGGGTTGTGATGTGTGGTGCCGGGTGCCGGGGTTGGCCGTAACATTTGATTGCTCTGACATCACGGGCCCAGTCGCACCCTGAAGACCCTGTACCGTGGCCTTATTATTGACAGCCTGACAGAAAGGTGTCTGTTTTTGGGGTGGATGGGGTGACAGGTTGCGTGCACAAAGTAATTATTTCCGCCCTGCACACCGTTTGCGAAATCTATTAGGGATTTGATGATCTGCGGTTAACCTAATAAAATTAATTTTCAGAGTAAGTGAAAATTAATGACCCTGTCGGGGGGCACACAAACGTAAATCAAACTTTGCGAATGCCACTTGAGTTTGCCTTGTTTGCTTATATTATACAATATACAGTATTTATAGCATATAGCAGAATCGCATGGCGGCATGACGGACGATAAAGCTTATCGGGCACACGACGCAGAGGTCCAAACAATTTGGCCAAACTCTTTGGGCCATAGCTTCAACGGGCTGGCCGAAATAAAGCATGTGCAGAGATAAGCTTTACGTCCGATTAGAGCGATTGACAGAAGACGAATTTGAAGCGAACCCTTATCGAAATGGCACACGTATTGAACACCTGCACACGGGACCTAAGTCACATGCGCTAATCGGTTGGGAATATTTCGGTATACATTTTCAAAAGTGTATCTCAGCATGATATACCGAAATCGATTATTTAATTTAAAACTCTCATTTTATACATAAGTTTATTTATTTTAAATACTTCAATATATGTTCCAAAATTATTGGACAACAAATGGTTGATTTTATGGAGCTAAACGTTTTTAAAACAAGCTGAGCTTTAAAATAATGTGTAAGTGCCTACAATCACAAATCAATAATCATGTTTATAAGAAATGCTTTTTAAATGCAAGTTAGTTGTATAAACCGATCAGGTAGGTTACGCTTTCTTTAATCCTTGTGAAGTAATTCCTTAGAGTATCCTTAGGATGATGCAACCTGACATGGTTGCGTACTTGCACAAAAGTTCATTGTCACCTTCGAGCATCGTTGTCAGCCCTGTCTGGCAGCAGTTCAGTTAACCTTTTTTACCTGACTGCACACTCTGTTTGGGGTAAGCAGTTGGCAGTTGGCAGAAGGCAGACGCATGCGTTGCCATTTTCTTAATAAGCTTACAGTTCCGGTTCCCGAGCCTGGTGACCTCACCTTGTCCTCCCTTCGCCTGGAGTGAGTGTCAGTGGTTGTTGAGCTCCTCAGGCTTAGGAGTCATTGACATTGTCTGAACAGGAAGCGGAGATGAGTGCTTAGGAAATGGTTCCTTTGTTCTGTAATCCTGGGAGATTCGTTTCCATCTTCCCATGCTAACCAAGCAGCTATGTCCAGTCAAGGGAAAACTTTCTCTTTTTATTGCGTGCTCCTGGCGCATCGGGGGATTCGAATTACAATTTCATTTTGCAGCGAATCAAGGCTGAAACAATGCTAACAATCAGTGGGGGGTGGCCGATTGCATGTCGACCGGCGATAAGAAATCCAGGGTCTGCAGTGCGGGGGGAGTTGCAGTGCCTGTCAAGTTGTGTGATTGAAAGTGAAACTTATTCGGGCCACACCGAATCGAATAGTGGCAATGCAGTGGCAAACTTTATGTTAACTTCATTTTTCGTTTCAGCTTCATGGGCGTTTGCGTGCAGGAGGGCCAACTGCACGCCCTCACAGAGTACATCAATGGCGGCTCCCTGGAGCAGCTGCTGGCCAACAAGGAGGTGGTGCTCAGCGCCACGCAGAAGATAAGACTGGCGCTGGGTATAGCGCGCGGCATGTCCTACGTCCACGACGCGGGCATCTTCCACAGAGATCTGACGAGCAAGGTAATCATCTTGCTGCCCGAAAAGCCAACGACCTTCAGTTCTAATCCTTTTCCCATTTCAGAACGTACTTATTCGCAATCTGGCCAACGATCAGTATGAAGCCGTCGTAGGTGACTTTGGTCTAGCCGCAAAGATACCAGTCAAATCGTAAGTGTATCCCGGTTTAAACTGGAATATCAGCTTATATATCACCATTATAAACAAACTAATCCAAAATGGGCCTGCTTGCAGCAGAAAATCACGCCTGGAGACCGTCGGCTCACCGTATTGGGTCAGTCCGGAGTGCCTGAAGGGCCAGTGGTATGATCAGACGAGCGATGTCTTCTCCTTCGGCATCATCCAGTGCGAGATCATAGCCCGCATCGAGGCCGATCCGGACATGATGCCGCGCACAGCGTCGTTTGGCCTGGACTATTTGGCATTTGTCGAGCTGTGTCCCATGGACACACCCCCCGTCTTTCTACGCCTGGCCTTCTACTGCTGTCTGGTGAGTTTTGGTTTGTGATCAGCGCCCAAGAATGCGTCTCTAATCCGCTTTGCTTCTTACAGTACGATGCAAAGAGTCGCCCCACTTTCCACGATGCCACCAAAAAGTTGACACTGCTGCTGGAGAAGTACGAGCACGAGTCGTCGGCAGGAGCGAGTCCACTCAGCTCGCTGGAGCTGATCAACTGCTCCCCGGGAGGCAGTGATTCGGAGAATGTAAGCTCAACGCCCCGGACTTCAGCACCCACTGTGGCCACCATTTGTACGGCGCCAGCCGGAACTTTAACACCGCGACATCTGCGGGAAGTGGATGAGGATGGCTTCCGTTTTCCGAGCAAAAAGTCCGCCTCGGCCGCACTGCCGGGCACGCCAAATGGGTCGGCCGGCAGCAATGGTTTCGATGACCACGTCCTAAAGTCCCGAGTGCGACGTGCCACTCAGAAGTTGGAGGCCGAGATCCTTCTGCACCGGCGCTCGCTGAGCGAGAACATCATACACTTTCCCATGCACACATCGCCCAGCGACAAGGCGCGGTGTCATCAGATGCAGCGTCAGCGCTCCTCCACCCACTCTCCGACGCCACCCAGGCAGCTGAGTTCGGCGCAGCTACCCGCCACGGCTATTCCGGATCCACCACCGCTTCCGCAGCCCGTGCCCGCGGTTCTTACGCTGCGCAAAGTGGGCGAAACGATGTGTCTGAAGGATCCACAGTACAAGCCGACGTCCGAAAAGGATCACAACGGCTCGAAACCGAATCCGTTCGAAGCGCTGGCGCAGCTGCGGGGCGTGAAGAAGATCCTGGACGCCAATCCAAAGACCTATGCAGCCGGTGTGGGTGATCTCTTCAGTTCGTGCTTTGAGACGCTGGCGCCGTTCTTCAAGGAGCTGGCTGCCATGCAGAGCAAGGCGGTGGCCCAGGGCGGAGCAGCCGGTACGGATGAAGCAGCAGCGGCAACACCAGCTGCAAAGGCAACGGCGGTCATGCCCAGTGAACCAAAGAGCCTGCCGGTGTCGCCGCACATGACGCGCAAGTACAGCGCCATCGAGTTGCGTCTGCCCCAGAGGATCAGTAGTAATGCTGCCCCAGTTGCCCAGCCACCAACTGCCGCCCTAGCAGCAGATGAGGATGACTGCGATGACTGCACCTCCGAAGGCGAGGATCCCGATGGCGGCGGCAACTGTGCGGATGCCGAGTCCAGCAGTGATGACAGCGCCGTGCGTCCGCCCACCGTGCCAACGGCACGCAAATACCGCGCGAACTCCTTGTACACCCATCCGCTTTTTCGCGGCCCCAATGGCACCAGCGTGAAAAGTACCAGCACCGGCGAATTCGAGAGTCCAGCTCTACTGAAGGCCAGCGCATCGACGATAACGTTGACCGCCGCGGTGGGAGCATCCAATTCCTGCGAGGATCTTACAGAGAGCGCCCGGAAATCCAAAGACCCATTGAGTTGCAGTGCAGCAGCCACGGCAGCCTTGGCTTCACCCGCTCCCATGCCCGGCTCTCCGGCCAGGTTGGCAGAGACCCCGGCTTCCGTGTCGTCCTGCACCGATCTGGAGCTGGACGAACTGAAGGCCACCTGCGATCTGAGCGAGCTGAAGAACTCGTGTGAGCAGCTGCCTCTGAAGGCGAACGTAACGAGACGGGACTCCATCGAAAGTGGCTTCTTTTCGTGCTTCAACGAGGAGTCGGATGCGGCGATAACCAACAACAGTTTCGGACGGCAGCTGAACGGGATTGGGTCGTTGGGGTTTGGCTGCGGCGGCGGGGGCAACAGTAGCAACTGCTGCTACGAGAAGTTGAAGGCGCAGTTGATGCTCGATGCATGTGTCAGCGCAGATAGTGAAATCAAGTGAGTATATAGATCTCTTAAAACTTATGTGGTACCTTATGCTTAAAGTTGTTCAAAGAAAAAAGGATATATCTAAGAGTAATGTTAACAATCTTCCAAGTCTATGTATTTATCAAAAACTTGATAGCCGTTTAAATATGAAAGTGAGCTACCAATATGTATGTTTATCAATTCTTCAGTGTGAGCTAAACGAACTTTAAATAATAATGATAGAAAATTGATATCTTAAACTGTTGAACATGTTGTAATTATTTCGGCATATCCCAGGTTAAACACAGCCATCGTATAAATATCGAGCTGCAAACGCACAAAGACCGTAAGTGACTTAAATTTGCTTAGAACATTGAAATCACGCTATCATAAAAGTCACTTAATTTTTAAAATATCAAAAGATTGACGTGGTATTTGTGTTTAATCATCTTTTGTAGTCGATATTCATCAAAAGAGTCATAAAACATTAAAAAGCTATAAAAATGTTTGTCAAATGTTTTCGTTAGATTAAGTAGGGTCTGGATATGAATCCTTGAAATCGCTTACTGATTGTATGCCTTATCTTTCAGCGATAAACTTGCGAGTCTGTGTCGCTGCTGCTACTACGCCACCTCCACATCGAATGCCGCCGTAACTGCTGCCGCTGCTGCGGCCCAACAACAACAGCAGAGCCACCTGCTCAACGACACATCATCGACCTCATCGTCGGTCTTGCTAATCGACAACGATCCCGCCGTGATCGGGGGCAACACCTCATCGTCCACAGCGCTGGACTCGATGGATGACTTGGACGCCGAAATTGTGGCTTCGCGGCCCACACACCAGCGACGCTACACCTGCCACCATGCCTTGCTCAGCGGAAACGGCAGCGACTCACAGATGGCGGCCACGGCGGGCCTGATCAATCGACTGGCCCTGGACTCAGAGATCCACACGCTGCTGCAGCGCAGTCCGTTTGCGACGAACCAACTGCTGTACTGCAAGAACCGCACCTCGTCCATCTACACGGACAGCTCCGACGACATTAGCAGCTTGGCGGGATCCGATTCGCTGCTCTGGGACGATCGCTCCTTCACGGCACTGCCCAGCACGCGATCCGCGCAGATAGCCAAGATAGTGGAGTACTTCGAGCGGAAGCGGCAGGACTCGTCGCCACCATCGATGCACCATCGCAATGGGAACGGCACGGTGGCCGCTGCGGTGGCTGCCTCGGCACTGGGCTCCAACTACCTCTCGTATGAGTCGCGTCGCTATTCGGACTTTAAGCGGCACCTGAACGCGGACGCTCTGTGCTTTGACCTGGACAAGAAGCCGGCGCAACAAAGGATGATGGTGTGCGAGGGTGCTGTCAAGTCCAAGCTTCCAATATTCGACAAAAAGAAGTAAGAAGTTGGGCGGCTATGGAAACCCGGACCTGATTCATATTTAGTAACTTATTTGTTCGGTCAACTTGAGACTTCGTTAGATTCTGTGAGATTTTTATCCTTATATCCGATTCCTTCATACCTGGCAGTACCACTTGATAAGAATACAAACAATCGCAAATTAGTTTGCCCACAAAAGTTGGTTAGTTTTCGATGCCTACAAGTGTAACTTAGTTGATAGTTTAATTCCGTATCGTCATGTGTATAGAGCGCAATTGCAAATAAGCCAAAATGTTCTACTAAAATCTAAGCATGCCCTTTACAATAAGAAACATATTATTATTAGTTTTATTGTTTTGCATCTAAATACCATTTACCATTTACATACATATAGATAAACATAATCATATGTCGTACTGGTTCCTAGTCCTTCAAATTTACATCGCTACATATATTATGCTAAATTAGCGAGTATTCAGAAATCAATCATGGAAAGTATTTATTCTTATTAATTAAATCTGTCGCTGATAAACTCCTATGAAATGGCATAGCTGTTCTTTATAAATACCTTTACATATATTATTAAATTTATCGCGCTATTTATTTGATTTTGTCTAAACTCTGTATAAAAGGATTATGTTTAAAATACAAAACAAATATACATACATACATACATATAAATATATTTATAAATATATAATTATCTATATAAAATGGCATATTGCAATACATACATTTTACATGTAACGATTAGCTACCAAGTAAGGTCAAAGTTAAATATCTATGTAGACTTATCAACTCGAGGTTTTAAGACTTGGAGAAGCCCCCTTGCTCTCGAAAATTGTACAGACGACTCCGAATTCGGATCAATTCGAGAAGCAAGACCGATTATCATTGGCCAATCTCGATCGGCCTAATCCAACCGGACTTTAGTTTTACTTTTTAACGTTAAAATTATGTGGGTATCTGCATTACAAATAAATACATGTGTATACATCAAACCCCGCGGATTGATAACATAGGTGGGTGAAATTTGAGATTTTATAAAGATTACATTATAGGACATGATTTATGTTTTGCTTAAATTTGGTGTGTCCTCTATAATCGAACTTACATACATATACGGTTAATGCAATTCGGCTGCAATTATACTTCAATTATTACACATATTGCAAAAGCAAGGCGAAGACTGAGCCATCGTTTTTCAATTGGCTAGTAGTTTCCATTATACTGATAATAGGAAAATATATCCTTAAATTGATTATTTATCGAAAATTCATTAGGAATTAATGGCTCCAACTGAAGCATCTTACTTTACCAACTTAGACACTGTTCAACAGATAACTAATTAAGATAAAAGAGACTTCCGTGGCAGCTGTAAATAAAGTACTGTATGTGTACATACGATTCATCAGTATAGCAAAGATTGTTAGGAAATGTATGTCGTCCATTTGAGCATAAAACACGTCAACCTCATTGCAAATCATCGTCTTGTTAATGGGTTCTAAGTAAAGCCAAACATTAGAGAATCATGAATTTAAAATTCGTTTCCGGTTGCCAATCAAACATTTTAATGCACTTACCGACTTGGGTCGATCATGAAAAAGTATTATATATATTATTATCAACATTGAAATCGCAGTCCATCCCAGACATATAAACGAAATCAGTTTCGGACTTAGCAAGTCAGAAGAACGAAAACTTGTCAAACAGACAAACAAATGATTTTGTAAATCTGTAAAACTGAATTGTACTCGTATAATAAAGATACTGAAATAGAAAAACTACCGATTGATTTATGATTACAATGAATTACTTTCACCAGGGTCGTAAGTACAATGTTTAAAATCTTTTATTGAGATTGAGCCTACAAGTATGCAAACAAATATTAACTGTAAACGATCATCGGTGTGGAACTGTATAATTCTGTTAACAGATAATGTTTTGATTCGCCAATATACATGGGTATTTATATTTGTATATATTTATTTTATTTTTGCGAAAACTTTATTTCAACTTTAATATTTTTATCTTTTATTTCAGTTCAACATTTAACAATAAAAGGATACGTGGATATTGCTTCAAGGATAAAAAAAAATAGTTACTACAAAAATATTGTATTGAAAACTTTATGGGAAAACGGATCGATCGGCTGGTTTTTTAACAACATGCTTTTAAACGAAGAAACTGGAGGATTAAACTGAAAAATCAAACCAATAGCCTTCAAAAGGTAAGAAAATTCTTCTTTAATAACAAACCCCTTTAGTTAGACTTATAGTAAAAAATTCGTAATTTTAACTTTGATTTTGACTTTTTAAAAACAATCTTGAAATGTTATAGATAAATACAAAAAAATAAAAATGAAATAAAATACAATTTAAAAGCCGTACCCCAACCCCTGTGATTTCCTACATCCCCATATAAACATTAATAAATGCATACATTCCTTGAAAAATTCCCTCTCTCTTTCTATGTGAAAAACTAGAGACTTACGACTTACGACTCACTAATTGAAAAATCAGTTTACTATTTTATTTTTTTTCATTTTATTTTATTTATTTATTTTAAACACCAAAAAAAAAAATGATTGGGTTTATCATATAAGAATTTTGTTTATTTTTCATGGTTTTCTATGGTACAATAATCTGGTAAACTGTGAGTACTATTTTAGGTTTTTGTTAATTTGAATATTAAAAGCTTTTATCTCATTTCCGACGATTCGGGAGTCCAATGAGAAAGTTTACGACATTCGCATTTCAAATCAGACTCGCAAAAGTCGCTGGGATCGTGGGGTGTGTTGTGTTGTGGTGTTCGTTGGAGGCGATGGTCTATGTATCTGGATGGTGAGCTTACTAACTATAAGCTGTAGAACAGAACTAGATTACCACATGGTCTACTTCTAAGCGGGGCATCTGTCCCTGCTGTCTCATAAACTTTGAATAAATATTACGAACTAAAATTGGACTACACTAGTGTTGTGGGCTCTTCTGGCACCCGTTTAGCTCAACGTCAGACTCCTGGGACCCATGCGTGGCACATTCCTGGGTCCAGCCTTGGCCTTGGGCAGCTCGGCGGACTTGCGGGCTCCCTCCTCCTCGTCCTCGTCGCCGAAGAGTAAGGCGGCCAGGCTCGTCTCGAAGCTGGACTTCTTGCGCAGCGTGGGCTTGGCACTGGCCACCGGCGCCTTGGTGGTGGCCAATGTCGAGTCCGACTTCGTTATCCCGGGCTGGTGAGTCGTCGAGGTTGTGGAGCTGGTAGAGGATGTAGAGGTGGAACTGCTACTGCTACTGCTACTGCTACTGCTGCTACTGATTGGTGAGGCCGATGTCGAAGGCTTTACTGTGGTGCCTACCAGGGGTAGTGCAATTGGCTGATCTTGTGCAGCATTCTTGGCCGCAGTAATCTGCTCCTGTTCCACCTGCTCCACGTGCTGGTAGCCCGGCGGGTAAATGGGCTTGAAGCCACCCTGCAGCTGTGGCTGGAAACTGTCCATCTCGGACGGCTTATCCGCTGTCAGCGGACTGGCGGTTGGCTGCTCCTCCTCCGCTTTTCTGTCCTCTGTGGTCCCCACATCAGCCCGGTTTATGTTGTTCTTCTCATAGACCGTCTGATCCGTAGTCGAGCCGGGTACAATGTTCCAGTTACTCGGCGCTGCCGCATTTACTGCTGCTGCTCCACTGGCACCGCCCAGACTCACACTCGGGTAGAAGGGTGCCATGAAGTCCTTCTCGAAGTTCTGGCCGCGCAGATCGAAGTCGCTGCTCAGGCCCTCCTCCGTCTGGGTGTCCTGCCGGATTTCATTGATCACCGAAGTGGCCAGGTTGATGTTCGAGAACTTCTGTCCTTGCTCGTGGCGGAATGGATTCGGTTCCGTGGGCGTGTAGGCAATGGCGATGGGCGTCTCAGTGCCGGTGCCCAGGGCTCCGGTGATGATCCTCGGCGCCACCAGCACTCCGGGCACAGCTGCCTGCGATTCGGGATGGAGCTCTGAATAGGATGGGTCTGGCTTCTCGATGGGATATGGGAACTTCTCCTTGGGCCCCTGCTGCGCCTTGTTGTGCTGCTGCAGCGACTGTGGCTTCTTGTTCTTAAGAATCGGTTCCTGGGGCTGGTCGCGAATGACGGAAAACGGGGTGTTCTGGTACTCGGCTGGAGCCGAGGGTGCCTCTCCTTCGGCCTGACCCTTTTCTGCTCCCTTCATGGGAAAGACAACGTACATGCCGCTGGGATCCAACTTCTGCTGGCTGAGCTTGGAGGCCTCGGCCTCCTGGGGATCGTTGTCGGCCGTGACCTGGATCTCGCCGGCGCCCGTATCATCGCCGGGCAGACTCACGGCCTTCTTCTGCGACTGCAGCATTTGCAGGGTGACCACCGGCTCCAGTTTCGTCTCCTCAACTCCCAGGCGATCCTTGCCGGGGGTCACTGGCTGTGGCGGATCATTGATCACCAGGTCCTCCTCCTCGAAGTCGGCCGCTGCTTCGGCATCGATGGTCTTGTAGGGCTCAGCGGATGGAGCATGTCGTTCGGCGGGATAACCGTCGACAGATCTCAATGGACCAGGTCCATGGGGACGACGGGGGTACATGTGATCGGGCAGGTAGGGCACATTCTGACCTCCATACGGTGGCAGTCTGTAGACCCTCCTATTGACATCTCCTCCGGGACTGGGACCCACGGGATACTCCGAAATGCGATTCATGGGATAGCGTTTCTGCATCATCTGTTGCTGCAGCTGCTGTTGATGCAAAGAATGGCGACGATGGGCAAACTGAGGCGGCACTGAGGGATTGTAAGGACGCTTGGGACCGCCTTGCTGCGGCAGACGAATGTTGCCCGCTTCCTGCTTCAGTGCAGGAGGATGACCGCTCGAGATCTTGGCATTCGGACGGAATTGTGGCAGAATATTGGGCAGGTTGCTGGGACGGGGTCCGTTCTGTGGCTTCCGCTGGAATTCGTTGTAAAAGCTGGATGGCGGTGGTGGACCGAGTGGTCGCTTGCCAGGAGTTGGAGGTGCCTGGGGCACTGGCAAAGTAGTGGGATAACGCGGCGGAGGCTCCATATCCAGCGAGGGCTGTTCGCCAAGTGCAGGTTGTTGGGCAGGGAATTTCTGGGGATACAAATATAATACAATCATAAAGATTTAACCTTCCTGACCCAGAAACTCACCAATGGTGGCTTCTGCTGACTCAGATTAAGCACTTCATGCTGCTGGATCTGCACATTGGTGCTGCTGGGAACGGGTTCGTCCTTGGCCTTGGGGAAAACCACGGGATTGGAGTTCTGAATCTGCTGCAGACTGAGAGGTTGGGCATGGCCATTGATGTGGGGTCCCGCCGGCGGACCCTGCATCACAGCGGAGGAGGAGAGTTCCAGCGCCTCTTCACCCTGGGCGGGAAAGCGAATGTTGCTGGAGACCAGCAGCTCCTTGGTGTCATCTGCCGGTGGTGTGGTCTGCGTCTGAGGTGGCGTCGAGGTTTGTGGAGGTGGATAGGCATGCGGGGGCTGCTCTGGCTTGGCCACTGGTTTCTTTGATGGTCGCTTATTATTGGAGCCGATCAGGGGAAGCTGTTGGTAGGGTGATGGTGCCTCTGGCGGTGGCTCTTGGTATGAAACTGCTCCAGGCGCTCCCAGTGCAACCACATTTCCGTTCTGATGGAAGTTGGAGTTCTGCTGGAGGCTCGGCATCTGTTGGTAGCTTGTCGGCACTGCTGGCTCCTGAAGCGGTCGCTTAATGTTGCCGATATCCTCGTTGATCACCTGACCATACTGCACTCCGGGCGTGTCCTTGGCGAACATGGGCTCCTTTTCCACACCTACACTGGGGTGGCCCACGCTGACCTGTTGCACCTGACTGCCGAGGACGAAGGAGGCCGACTGCTGGCCCGGTGAGATGACCACGTTGTTGATCTGGCCCGGCACTGGTCGGTATTGCATCATGTTTGGCTGCTGCACTTGGTACGACACATACTCGTTGCTGTAGTTCTCCTGGCTGCCGGAGATTACCTTCTGATCATTGGGATTGGGTCGCTGCTGCTGTGATCCCGGTTGCTGTGATCCCGGTTGCTGCAATCCTGGCTGCTGCATGGCAAAGGGCGATGGCTTGGAGGGTGCAATGGGCTGAATGAGGTTGCCCTGGGCATCAAATCCCTGATTTTGCTGATAGTTTTGGGCCACATTCGATTCCTCTTCGGCCAGGCTGTTGAATATATCGCTGAGAGTCATGGGGGATTTGGAAGGAGACGGTTGCTGTTGCCGAGTTGGCGGTTGAGGTTGATGTTGCTGTTGTTGCTGCACCTGATGTTGCTGCTGCTGATGCTGCTGCTTTTCCAGTTGCTGCTGGTATGGATGCTTCTGCTTTTCCAGTTGTTGCTTCTCCAGATGCAGCTGATATTGTTGCTGCTGTTGATACAGCTGCTGCTGTTGTTGCTGCTGTTCCTGGTATTGCTGCTGCATTTGTTGTTGCTGCTGCTTTTCCATCTGCTGCTGCTGCTGCTGCTCCTCGGCCTGTGTGTTCTTCTGCCCCAGCGTGTGGTAAACATCCGCTGGATCTAGGTTGGGAATACCAGTTCCCGGAATGGGACTAAAGGCGGGCGGGGGCGTGGGTCCTTCGGTGAACACCACTGGCGGACTGGTGCTCGAGGTGGTGTACATCTTGGTGGTCGTGGCTGGCTCTGTGGGAAAGATGGCCGCCTGCGGAGTGGCATGGTGCGTGGTGAGGGTCACATCTTGGCTGCTGGGAGTGGGTCTGGGCGACGACTTCACCGGACGCCGATCCTCGTGGCTGAGCGTTGGCCTTCCACTAGTGCTTGGCACCGTGGGACTGTACTTCTTGGTGGGCACAAACTTCTTGCGGGTGGTGCTGGTGCGTGGTGGTGGCGGCGTGGTGGAGGTGGAGGTCGTCTGCACTGGAATGGGTCGGCGGGAGGTGGTGGTGTATTTGGGTGACGCACTCGTTGCCTCCGTGGTTGTAGTGCTGCTCACTGGTCTCCTTGATGGCGGCGCAGTTCCTCGAGTAGTTGTTGTCGTAGTGGTTGTGGTTGTCGACGTAGTGGTGGTAGTACTGGTGGGGCTACTGGGATAGTAGGCTCCTGCCGTGGGTGTCACAGCAGTTAGTTTAGTCGTGGGCACCGTGAAGAAGTTCGAACTGTGATAGTTTGGCGGTGGGGGTGTTACAGGAGCAACCACCGAAGTGGGTTTCTTGTTGGTGATGTAATTCTTGTTGCTGCCCTGGTACTTCAAATTGGCATAGGAACTGGAGACCAGCGGGTACACAAACTTCGACGAGGAGTACTTCACGGGCAGGTTCAAGAAGTCATGAATGTTGGGTGAACTGCCGCCGCTCAGTACAATTTTCTCGTCGGGATTCACTACCTCATTGGCCTCTGGCTGTATTCCGGCCGGTTTCTTGGCACTGAAGTCCAGCTGACCCGACACCGGATCCTGGCGGGCATAGTACGGCTTTCCCTCGTTGAAGATCTGATTGGGCAGCACATAGCTGGTGGAGATGACATCCTCTTCGCCCGAAACATCAGCACTTCGTGCCTCCAATGGCAGGAGAGCCGAAGGCGTCTCTGTGGTGGACACTCCGCTCGATGTTGCTGCCGCGCTCAGCAGCAACATTAGCGCCAGCAGCAACCTTAAGTGGCGACTGCCTGCCATTTCGATTGACTGCAAAGAGAGAAAAGAAACGCAATCTTTAATTTGAATCGCTAAACCTTCCGCCCAAGCCGAAACCACTCTTGATTTCATAGTCTGCACAAGGCCGCTGTCACTTCAAAAGCTTTGACAACAGACCGCTTCCACGTTTATGGTGCGAAAATTGCAGCCAGTTGAGATTGCTGGTGTTGCTGGTGTGGCTGGTGTTGCTGGTGTTGCTGCTTCCAGTAACGACAGCAACACAGCAACACGGCGGCCTCTCGGCAATTTGTCAGCAGAGCAAGCTCCGTAGGTTGGCTTAATTGAGACATGACCGTGTCTGCTTCTTTTTGGCGAGAAGTGCTTTGGCCAAAACAATGAGCCTATTGAGTACTATTCGATGGCAGCCTTCGAGTTATGATTGCAGATCAAAACAACGGCTGGCAGTGTCGCTTACAATTAACATTAACCCAACTGGTGCACTCCCAATTTGGCACTGACACTGGTCCGCAAGTGACTGGATGGGATTGCTTTGATTTTCATAAAAAGCTGCTGCAATAGTCGCAGCCAGCAAGCAAATAAAAGGAAAAAGTGAAATTTTACCAAATGTGAGCAGCCAGTTTTTGCAGCGAGTGGAAAACCCGTCTGGGAGTTGTGGCTTGTTGTGGTTGTGGTTGCCCATTGTGGTGGTTATGTCAAGCGAGCCAAACGAGCCAAACGTTAAACGGCAGCCGCTAGCCTAGCCTAGCCTAGCCAATAGTCTTGGCTATTGTCTAACGCTCTTCAATATTCTGCCGCAACAAAAAGAGCCCAAATCGAATGGGCCGCCGGCAGCCAGTGCTTTCGATTTGCGGCGTCTTCTGCCGTGACAAGAAATTCACTTTCAAAAAACCGCAGTTCAACTTTCATTCAATCATGGCACATCGATAATGTCACCCAGCCGAAATACCCAGCGCTAATTATGACTGACTCACCACCGGAGAGCAGTCGCAGTCGCAGTCGCAATCGCAGTCGCAGTGGAAGTGGCAGCCACATCAATGTCAAAAGGAGCGTGCCTCATTATGCGCTTAATCGCAGCGGACTGTCAATCACGTTGTGTAGAAATTTATTCAAAGAGTACATGGCTTTGGCCAGGCTAAGTCCGCTGCAGGCGGCAAGAATCCCAAATGAAAGTGCAATTGCGGCAATTGCCAGTGGTGTCCCCAAATTGCCGTGATTATTATTATGGTCTAGATTTCCTCTCGATTGCATGCGGCATGTGCTACACGAAACAATGGCGATGTGATCTCCGATCTAAGAGCCCGGCCATTTAACTGCAGGCCGATTTGCTACCAACTTTCATTTCAATTGCCAATGAATTGGCCAGCACAGCGATTGTGCTTTCTTCTGTTCTTCGATGGCATAGACAAAGTGTTATGCAAATGCCGCATTCGTCACAATTTTGCATGCCTCGTCGATGGGCCATAATTCATAAGGCCAAGTAGAACTTGTATCAACAGACTGACTGGCTAACTGGGTAATTGGGTCACAATTTAGGAACTTGTTTGCTTTTTCCATCATGTTTATTGGCCACAGCGAACGAGCAAGTTCGCTTTTATCAGTATGCTAATAAAAAAGAACAACCCAAAGAGAAGCACAAGCAGAAGCTACTGAGCATCCTCCCGAAGAACCTCGAATGCCAAATAAAAACCTGTCATCGCTGGATTGTTGAGCACGCGCTCAACCCAAACGAAAGACTTAAGACACAAACTTCTTGTCAAGAAGTCTTTGAATATGCGAACACGGTTTCATTGCACATCGAGCCGCACTTGATTGCCACTTTCCATTATGAGTGCGGCCGCCGAAGGAATTTGCTGGGCGGCCAGCGCTGCATTTTCATTTTCATAATTTACGCATCTGGGTCACTGTGCTAATTGTTTGTAATTATTATTCAATATGTGAGGCACGGCTTTCTGGTCGATGTAGAAAGTGCTAATTTAATTAAATTTCAATATGGAAACGAGTTATGGTCGCCGCATTCCAAGACCTTCCGCCGGTCAACGAACCCAGCTCGATTTATGACCCAATTCCTGGGCAAGGAAGTCGACGGATTAGCGTAATCACTTCCCTGCCGCACTTTGCTTTCACATTACACAATTCGCCTCGCTCTCTGATTAACTCATTTCGCCCGGGGTTCCCACAATCACGCTGGCGAGGCGCATAAACACCATAACTTTCCCCCCCCCAACCCATCCCATCCCATCACAGAGCATCCCGCCCGCTGCCTTAAGTCAGTGTCTGGGGTAAGACACCCCGAAAAAGTCGCACGTCCATTACGAACCACCGCAATTAGGTGTAATTTTTAATGGCACACAAAAATAGTAACAATCAAAAGCGTGGTAAACATAATTACAACGACAAAACGAAACACATAATAGCGAAAATGCTCAGTTTTAATTCCCCCCCACCCCGCTGCGGCCAGCCAATGTTGACAAAGGGCAGCCAGCAGAGTCATTAGACACCCGGGCCAATCTGGAGCCCAGACCCTAAGACCCGACTTTAAACTGTCTCCAGCGAGTTCATTTTGAATCCGCTGGGGAGAGGGGCATCGGCGCTTTCCTACATTTCTTATTTCTTTCAATGGCACGGCCAGCAGCAGCTGCAACTTTCACTTTTGCCAGCCGAAAATTTCTCGCTCAGCTTCTGAGTGCTGCTCTGCTGAAGCTGCGGCTGTGCGGCTGGATGTGGTGCGGTGCGGCGCCAGAGAGAATTATTTATGGCTTACCGAATTTGTGCCTCAACTTTAACCGCAAGCCAAGCCAAGGCAAAAGCAAAATCAAAAGCAAAAGAAACGCACACGCGGCAAAGTAGCCAAACCAGAACGGTAGGACGTAAAACAAAAATAATTAAAATCAGTGAAATTTTTGATTGCCCCCGTTGGCACCGCTCCCCGCACTGTGAGGCAACTTGTAATCCCAAATACCAAATACCGCGGAAGGCAGTCTTCCTGCCCTCCAGTCTGCCGCACGTTTCGTTTTATTTCTCTTCGTTTTTGGTGAATCAGCCAGGCAGTCACCAGATACCCAATATCCAATACCCAATATCCAATACCCCACGGAGGTACCACAAAAATAAACCAACAACGTCTGCGAGAGAAGCGGCTGAAACCCGTGTACGTAGCACAACTGACCCCGTTAACGATCATTGGACAAACAGACGATGGCGTTTGCGATGACTGCGACTGGAATGTGGATGGAGCCTGGTCTTGGGCTCGGAAACCCTATGCTCTTGGCCCCGCCAATCCCAGTTGTATTTAAATGCATAAATACACAAATAAATGACTACACCCAAAAAAAAAAAATTGTTATAGAAACTAAACTGTTGTTACATGCATTTTAAGCTAATAGCTTATGACAAGTTTCTAAATATAATGACTATTAAATTAATACCATTAAATTTAATTTTATCAAAATAAAACTTATTTGGAACTTTATGGCCTAAAGTTAAGACTACAGTTTTAGACTCTTTAGAATAGAAATAAAATTAAAGAGTTTAGTGATTTTATTATTTAAAATCGAATTAATGCTTATACTTTAATACTGTCTGTTTTTTATTTTCAAGACACACTTATTAAAACTAAATTTTCTGTTTTTTTTTTTTGTTTTGGTGTATATCTTAACATATTTGTTGAATAGAAGCTATGGCCTCTTTTTTGATCAAAAAATTCTAGCCGCATCAGTTTCTTTTTCAAAATATATTGATTTCGGTAGGTTTTTAAATAGGACAACTGTTTTTCAGTAACTATTAGTTTAGTTGGAACATTCTTTTATGCTATCCCTTTTAACTAATCATCGCATTTTTTTCCGTGTAAAACGAGAGTCATTTTCCCGACCTTAGGCAGCTTCCATTTTGATGGGCTTAGGTATAACCATTCGCAAAATCGCCAACGTCTTAGTCATACGAATTAATTTGCATTTCTTTGTGGCGAAAAACGAAAAGGCAAAACAAAACATCGCGATAAATTTCACTTTTTAAGGTGCGTAATCGCTCTTGGCCACACCACCACACAGTCATAAATCCCGGCTATGATCTGCGCGGCCTGTTGCCGCAGTTAACGTTAACAAATGTTGGCAAGTGCACACACACCTTGGCCAAAGTCTCGTGAATCATTCGAGTGTTGCAATCCCACGAAATTTCGAGCGAATTTTCGTGAGCCGAAAGCAATCACAGGCCAAGGAAATCCGTGATCGGATTTCCGCTCTCTCGCTGGCCAAGATAGAAAGTGACGCCCACATGCTAAGTGCCGATTAGCATATAGAAATGAATAACTATATACCATAGCCCCATTGGCCAAAACAGGCGGCATTCCTTCGGCCAGAAGACAAACAAATAAAAGCAGAAACTAAAACTAAAACTTAAAAAATCAATAAACCGAAATAGCCGCTGACCGCGTCTAAAAAATGGCAATGAAAGTCAAGGCAACGTGCTTGAAATCTTAATTACAATAATACGCATTCGCAGGTTCTTCAAAGAGAAATGGTGAAATTTTAGCTTGCCGCCAGAGTGTGAAGTTCAAGCCGAGCACTTCAAATGCCACAGACACACACTCTCCAAAACTTGAATTTGTTGCTATTTTATTAGTTTTAATGAAGTCGACGACGGCGAGTCGAAATTTACAACAACTTATGGCACAAAGCGAGGAAATTATGCGCTGCACACAAGCGCGCGCGTGGACGATATGAATTTTACAATGGAATTGCTATTATTAAAGTACTGTCTACTGTCCGAGCCATCAAATGTTAACTGCTCAAGTGCTGATTTGAGGAAAAAGCGTACAGAAAAACGGACTCCGCTGAGTGACAGCGAAATAATAGTTGGCCAAAACTACGGGTACACAGAAAAAATTAAATTATTCACTTTGCTTTGATGTTTTCAATATTTATATTATGTTAAAGTTTTTTATTTGAAATCAGTTATCCTTTTTTTTTTGCACTGTGTAAGCAAGACTGCGGGCCCAAATAAAAAGGAAAGTGCTGGGGATGCACTTCGTCGAGAGACGAATTCAGAGAGCAGCGAGCGATAAGGCAGATAAGCGGGCGACGATGATTGACTATGTTCGCCGATGGATGGATGGATGCATGGACGCATGGGTATCCCATTTGCAGAATCGCCGCACGTCGCCGATCTGGGCAGCCAATAAATCGTTCAAGGCTGTCAGTTCGTTTTTGGTGGCGGAGTGTGACTTCCTCGGCCAAAGAAGTGCCCATAAACGGCCAGATCTGGGTGGGGAGTGGTGAGTGGTGAGTGGGGATGGGGAACGCGCGTAGGTAATTCGGTTTAGGCCTGCTGCCTCTGGCCGCTCTTTTATGGTCACTTGGCTTTTTGGCTCAGCTGCTGGCTGGGTTGCAATAGTGCACTTGCAATGGCTGCGCCACTGGAAATCGCTATTTGCGGCACAGCGCCCGCGCGTTTCAACCAGTAAATAGGTGGTTGGCTGCAAGCTCTTGTTCTGTTTCTAATTCCGCTTATGTTTGGCCTGGCATAGCTAAGCATATAGTAGCCAATTTGGGTCGCTAGCGATGGCTATAAATCAGCTGGCTGGCTCCTTAGCGGCCTATTGGGAACGCTGCTCCGACCTTTTGAGAAAGTAATAAATTAACTAACGGTTGGCCGCCAATTGATCTCGTTATCTCCTCGACTGTGTATTGAATAATTCGCGCCCAGTGCATAACCGCCGCCAACACGCAACCCATCGGATCCCATGCAAAGTGTGAATTCATTACCAGAATTCAATTATTGTGCACTTTACATAACGCCAGACGATGGTCAATGAACCTGGCATTTTTTTTTTTTTCGGCCGGCAGAATGCGGAATCTCGGAAACAAGTTAACGTCAATTAACATGTAGTCCACGATTTGTAGGTCAACCGAATTTGATGGGGATGAAAGTAAGCCATGGCGAGATCTAGACTAAATAAAAAAGTCAACTCTTGGCAGCAGTTGCGTACATAATTATTGTGGTACAAAAAGCTGAGCAACTTTTTTTTTTTGCCCAAGTGCAAGGGCCGGCGACAAAAAACCAGTCGCAAAACAAAAGACTTAAGGCACGAACTCGTGTGGGTTTGTTGGGCCTGCCCTGATTTCCAGCTGGTGACCAGCAGCAACCCGCTGCAGTTAGCTTTTTTGTGTGTGCTTTGTCGAGTGCAGCATGCTAATTAGCTGCTGCAACCGTAATGGCCGACCAGCATTCCTAACCGCCTAACCCACAAATCTTACCCGCAAACTGGCTCTCAACCGCTGATATCCTTGGCTCGAGTGGCCCAAAGTATTCCACAATTAGATGCTTGTTTTTGAAAATTAACAAAGTTCACACAAGCACTCACTCACGGCGAATGCAAAAGACCGAGCACACACACACACACCAATTACCGTACCGTTGTTGCGATTTCCGTTGACGGTGCCGTACGAAATTCGATTCGATTTTCCAAACACGTCTCACACTTTTCTTTTCTCTCGGCTCGCGTTCAATATTGGATTTCTGATATTTGCATTTCTCTCACAAAATCTGATCTGGGGACCACGACGCGACCGCTGCCTTCGACGGCCTGGCACTGAATGAAGTTGCGCGGCGACAAAAGAAATTTTTATTAAAAAGAAAGCACAGCCAGCGACAGCAGCCAACAGCCAGCAGGTAAGTCAGTTTGCCAGCGGTTGCAAACGGTTAACAGTGCTGGTGGCTCTGTAAACGTTCAACTGGTGGTGGAAATTCAAAAAATCAAATCTACTGCAGTGGAACATTTTAATTGTTTAATGCAATTCCGGCTTTTATGAGCCGCTTCCAAAGGGCTATCTTATGTGTGCGCAATAAAAGCGATAACTGTTTCGGCTATTTCGGTTGATAAGAAAAAGTAAGATTGACAGTCTAATGTCTCAATTAAGTAAGAAAGTTTCTAAGCAGAACCTAAATGCCTACTTCCAATTCAATAGTTTGGCCCTAGACCGCAATTGGTTTCCCAAATGAAAGTGACCAAGCAAAGCCATAAAGCCAGAAACTTTTTATTTGGAAAATCGCTCAATTAAGCCCTAATATCTTATATAAAATCACATTTAATGCGCAAAAAGAGGTGCCTAATGACTTTAAGCTCGTACTTAACTGGCCGATGTTACGTGCATTTGTACGAAGCCAGCCGAAATATTTTGGTGGCTCTGGCGCAGAAAATGCCACCGAACTTCCAAGCAGCAAACAGTGAAAGCGGAAGCACTTATTATTCTCTGTATTTTGCACCACTGAAAAAATGTGATGGACAAAACGCTGGAACGACAACGGCAATCAAAGCAATACATATAATTACTTCATTCAGAAACGCAACCGGAATCGGATCAGGGCCACAAAGTTTTGAGAGCCAGTGGCGAATAAAAACTGGGCATTAAATAAGCAGAGGAAAGCTGTCGTAGAGCCCAGTACTCCAAGGCTATGTTTATTCGCCCGATTTTGGAATAATTTTATTCACTTATTGCGTAAACGAAACGGTAACATGGTAATGCATTCAAGCCAGGGAAAGGTATTTATAAACAGAAAAGTCCTCAAGTTTTAAGTATAAGTAATAAATAATTATAATTCTTCTAACACGAAAACATTTTTATTCAAGTCTATGGAGGGTGTATTTTATTATTATTAGTAAATTGTATACTTTATCTGTATTAAGTATTAAGTTACTGGAATTATCCCTTTTGTTTTAAATTTTCTCAGGAGCTTTTCCAATTATCTAGCCAATATTTTTGTAAACTTTCCTACAATTGAAATTTTCATAATAGAACACTAAAATTCGTTTAGCCCCTGGCCCAGTCAACACAATTTCTACTCACTGGGCTTAAATAAATAAATACATTTATTCCGTCCAAAATTTTATGTATAAACTAAATTCTGCGTATAGTTCAAGGGTGATTCGGAACCATTTGATAAGTCTCTGCTGCTAGGCAGCTAACAGTCACTAGAGTACGCACACTCGTCGAGGGCTCGGTGAAATTCGTCCTTTTAGCATTTAGCGAGCCTGGTTGAATGGGTTGTCCGGGGACTTGTTCCACTCCTTCATCAGCAGCTGCTTCCACTGGGACATGCGGAGCGAGGGATTCTCGGCCTTGATGCGGGGCAGGTTGTTGGCTTCAAAGGTCTTGTAGGCGGCTCGCATTCGCTTCTCGGGATGCTTGTCGTCCTCGCTGTCATTTACACTATAAAACACAACAATCAGAGATATTAAGATACATTTCAATAAGTGGCATTAAGGGAACCAACCTTAGCACCACGATGGCCTCGTCAATGTTGGAGGCCACATCCGTATCGGCCATGGATCGGTTCAAGTTCTCCTCAATGTGGTTCTGGACCACCACTCGCGTGGCCGCCGGTTTGTTGGCCTCGTTGATCGCCTCGATCACGCGCTGCTTCTTCTCGATCTCCTCAAGAATCTGCTGGCGGTTGATCTTCGCCAGCGGCTGCTTGCGCTGCGTGTTGATCGAACTCATCTCCTGGTCCAGTAGCGCCTTGGACTCAGCCTTTCGCTTGGCCGCCTCCGCCCTCTTGCGTTCCTCCTCGTCCTTGCGCTGCTGCTTCTTGGCCAGATTCTTGTCGTCATCGTGCCACAGGCGGTCCTCCGCCTCCTTGATCTTCTTGTCCTGCGTGGCCTTCTTGGTGGCCTCCTTGCGTTCGCGGGCCTCCACCGCCTTCGAGTTCATACCCATTTTCTTTGGCATCTTGTCCTTAAAAGTGCTTTTCTAAAAAATAATGTATTTTTTTTTTATTGATTTGGGGCCAGTGTGACCAGAGATGTAACTTAAAACAATCTAGGTTGTCAAGAATGTACCGTAAATATAAAACTAGAAAATCCATGAAGCACGGTGTTAAACTAAACTTTTTTTTGGTTTTCTTGTATTAGTGGAACAACTGTATACCATGTTTTGTTACATTACTTAACAATTAGTAATAGTTTTTACTCTCTAACGTGGGTTGTAGCTAATAATTTCATTTCAATAACATTTATATACAATACCTTTTTACAAATACTTTGAAATAACTTAAATCAATAGACTCATAAAAATGACTTTTCAAAATATAAATTATTCACCATGAGGAATCGCTTTGCTATTATCGTGGCCGCAACTGTAAACCCTGGTAAAGTATTTCGCGCAATCTGGTCACACTACAACATCTTGCATTCTGTTTTGTTTTGTTTACACCACATTGTTTATGACAAATCTCCGATAAATGGATATCCTAAAAGCAGAAATAGCCCGCAAACGCAAGTTGCTGGAGCAAAAGCAGCTGGTGGATGACAAGAAAAAGTACTTCAGGCGCGGCGACCTGAACGCCAAAGATACGGAGGAGGTGCTGCAAAAGGTGGGCTACAAGAAGCAAGAGTCCGTGGAGGCCCAAGGACAGACCACCGAAGGAGCCTACAGTTTCGTGGCCGATGGCCAGAATATCCTGCCGCGCACAGAGGTCATCCGGAGGCTGAGAGAGCGCGGCGAGCCCATTCTGATATTCGGCGAAACGGAGCCCGAGGCCTTCGACAGACTGCGTCAGTGCGAGATCTCGCAGCCGGAGGCGAATCGCGGATTCCGCAACGACTTCCAGGAGGCCATGGAGCAGGTGGACGCCGCCTATCTGCAAGAGATGTTCGCCAACGCACCCAATCCCAAGGAGGACAAGAAGTCGGACTTCGCCGAGCTGGACGAATCCGTGTCGTGGGAGAGCATACAGACAATGGCTCAGAAGATGGGCCGAAACAAGGACTACGACATGGACGTAATCATCACGCTGCTCACTTTCCTGCTAAAACTCTGGAACGACCAGATCGCCAACTACAGCAAGCACGAGAAGATGTCCACCAAGGTTAAGATGACCCGCGTCATCTACACGCAGACCAAAGAGTACGTGAAGCCGCTGTTTCGCAAACTAAAGCACCACACCCTGCCCGAGGACATCCTGGACAGTCTGAGGGACATCTGCAAGCACCTGCTCAACCGCAACTACATCACCGCCAGCGATGCCTACTTGGAGATGGCCATCGGCAATGCCCCGTGGCCCATCGGCGTGACCATGGTGGGAATCCACGCTCGTACGGGTCGCGAGAAGATCTTCTCCAAGAACGTGGCCCACGTGATGAACGACGAGACGCAGCGCAAGTACATTCAGGGGCTCAAGCGACTGATGACCAAGTGCCAGGAGTACTTCCCAACCGATCCCTCCAAGTGCGTGGAGTACGTAAGCAAAAAGGATCGCGAATAAACTCAAGCTTTATGTTAGTCATAATAGTAATATCAATACCAAGTGTTTAGAGCAATGGTGGATCCGGAGTAGTCGTAGTCTTACTTCTTTCCCAGTTCCGCATAGCGCTGCGAGGACTTCTCCACTGCGTTTATTAAAGTAGCTCTGAAAGAGAGGAGCTATTGCATACAAAGATCGGGTAAACTGTCCTAGTGCCACCCACCTGAGGTTTCCCTTTTCCAGCTCGTGAACGCCCACGATGGTGGAGCCGCCGGGCGAGCAGACCTCGTCCCGCAGCACCGCCGGATGCTTGCCGGTGAGGAGGACCGTCTTAGCCGCTCCCAGCAGCGTTTGGGCCGCAAACTGTATGGCCATCTGGCGCGGCACGCCCTGCTTGACTCCGCCATCGGCGAGTGCCTCGATGATGGTGTAGACAAAGGCCGGACCGCATCCCGCCACCCCGGTGACGGCGTCGATCATGGTCTCTGGCACCTGCTGGGCCAGACCCAGGGCGTTGAGCATCAGATGAATCTTCTCCAGGTCGTGATGGGAGACGCGAGCGTTGCCGGTGTACACGGTGCAGCCCTCGCCCACCTGCATGGAGGTGTTGGGCATGGTGCGAATTATCTTCACATCGGCGCTGCCCATGAAGCTAAACTCCTCCTGAAGCGTTTTGAGATTGGTCCCAGCCAGCACGGACACAATTAGCTTGCTGGCGTCCTTGGCCGACGGCACGTGCTTGTACTTGAGCTGGGCGGCGCAGGGCGAGAGCATGTGCGGCTTGACGCAGATGAAGACGATGTCCGTGTGCTCCAGGACTTCGCAGTTGTCATCACTGGTGACGGCTCCCAAGTCCCGCCAGCGCTGCAGGTTCTCGATGTGCGGACCGGAGACCAGCACCTGGCTGGCCTTCACAATCCCGCAGCGCACCAATCCGGATCCAATGGCAAAGGCCATGTTTCCGCCCCCGATGAAACCAATCCGTTCGTCCAGCTTGGCCATGTTTTAGGTAATTTAGATGCCTTTGCCCGCTACGCACAGGCCCTTCAGATGATTTCAAGCGATTGATTGATATTAGATAACTTTAAAGCACCTCGAGCTTGTCCTCTTGTCAGTTATTGAGTTGGCTGGATTTTTATCGCTCCTCTAATCAATAACAGCTGCCGGTTGCAGTGGCGTAGCCAGAAAACATTTTTGAGTGGGGGTCAAACCTCAAATAAGCTTCTGTTTCTAGATTTTCTACTACAAGATCTATGAATAGAACTCTAGTTGTTTTTAAATATGAATTAAAAATAAAACTAGTCGCAAAATAATACACAGAAAATAAAGTTCCCAAACCAAAATCTCTTTCTTACGCCCCTGAGTTGTGGTGTGACCATGTGTTTGATGCCTAAAAAACAAAAATACCAGATAAGCTTACCATTCTTGCAACTTCAATTTGTTTGTTATGATCTATTCCGCCAATAGCTTCCCAAGAATTGGGTGAACATAATCGTTGCCCGCTGATCTCCATTTCACAAGAATGCGGCGTCACTTACAGTGGAGCATTAAACAAGTGGGTTAATTGATCATCCAGCTGAAACTCTTATAAACCAGGATTTTTTAACAGTTAACGGCCAATTATGCAGATGGCCAATTGTCTCCACGCCGGGTTACGGAGCAGGCTTTGGAAGATGCCCTTCGCTGGAAGACCCTGAATGCCTTTGTACGCCTCACACCGGAACAGGCCATCCAGCAGGCCCAGGACTCGGAGGAGCGCTATCAGCAAGGAAAGCCAAGTGGCTGCCTAGACGGAGTTACCATTGCCATCAAGGATAACTTTTGCACGAAGGATGTCCACACCACCTGTGCTTCGCGGTAGGAAGGAAAGGAAGTAAATAAAACAGAATGTTATTTGTTATACTCCTTGTTGCCAGGATGCTGCAGGATTTTGTGCCGCCCTACGATGCCACTGTGTGCTCCAGACTCAAACAAGCTGGAGCTGTAATTCTGGGAAAGACCAACATGGATCAGTTTGCCATGGGCGCCGGCACAGTGGACTCCCTGTACGGACCGACCAAGAACATCTGGAGCGAGGACCTCGACCAGGACAACTGGCGCATCGCGGGCGGCAGCTCTGGAGGTTCTGCATCTGCCGTGGCCGCTGGTCTGTGTTATGCGTGAGTACTTCTTGTTTATGTTTTGACCACCTAACCTCAAATGCAGAGGGCAGGGAAAAGTAGCATATTTAAGAGAAATTAATCACCAAAGAACGAATTGCCAGCTCTGTCCACGCCGAGACTTGCAATTTTATTAACGGGCAACGATGCGGATACGCACTGGCCGCACTTCTCATTCGCATTACATAACAGACTAAGGATAGGGGCACTAAATGTTTAGATGATGATCTCCGTGTTCTCCAGATCCTCTTCCGAGGGCAGCGTAATGTTGGCGGGGTCCACGTAGTTGGGGCTGACCAAATCCACGCCGGCCTGCTCGCGGCGGCGCAGCTCCAGGAAGCCCTCGCGTTGGGCCCAGTCGCGGAACTGGGTGTCGGGCAGGTAGGCCCAGTAGAAGGTGCCCCACACCAAGCACAGTGTCACCGTGACGAAGAACGTCGACTTGGTGGCCTTGCGGTCCTCCACCTGGTCCTTGTAGTCGAACCCATAGCTCTGCCAGTTCTTGGGACTGGGATTGGCGAAGTCCTCCGTTGAGAGCGAGGCGGGGGCCGCTATGGTCTCATCCTTTTTCGGGGACGTCTTGATGGCACGCACCACGGCCGCCTGGTTGGCCACCAGGGAACGCTGCAGCGCCACGGCGCGGCTGGTCAGACGGATGAGCGCAGACATCGCTTCGGGGGCAGCAATTCAAGTCGCAAATTTCGTAAATAATCGAGTTTTCCCTTGATCGCTTGACTTCTGACAGCTGCGCAGTGTGACCGTTCGTCGCACTTTGTCAGCTGGCCGGTGGCGCTGCCCACTCGATGCGGTATTCTTTCGGTATTTAATAAATTTAAATTTTTTAAATTTGAAAAATACTTGTTACTTTAAGAGAAAATCTATAGAACTCTGTGACAAGGCACTTGCATTTTAATGAATTTATAATAATAAATAGTATGCAATGAAATCGTGATTACCAGGATCACAGGTATCCAAAATTTGATATGTGATTTACACAGCGAACCCGAAGTAATATTGAAATAACGACTACGTAGTCTTAATTTTGAAATATCAAATTAAAAAAGTTGTATTGCCCATTTGGTTTTGACAATGTACATTTGCATTAGGGCACCACGTTATTTAACATTGTTTTATAAGGATATTTAAAGCTGAATTGGGTTTTCTTTATAAGTAATTTTGAATTAATCTTTTTTGGAATTACAAAATGTTCTAATTTATCAATTTATATTTACATTTAAGTGCAATTGGTTCGGACACGGGTGGCTCTACGCGGAATCCCGCTTCCTACTGCGGTGTGGTGGGTTTAAAACCGACCTATGGACTGGTATCCCGCCACGGCCTCATCCCGCTGGTCAACTCAATGGATGTGCCTGGCATTTTTACCCGCTCCGTCAGTGACTGCGTTGCGGTACTGAATGCAGTCGCTGGACCTGATCGATTGGACTCCACAACCATCAGGCAGCCGTTCAGAAGGCTAAAACTGCCAGAGATCGGGCAAATCGACTTGAGCACTGTGCGCATTGGGATACCAAAGGAATACCACTGCCAGGGACTCTCCGCCGAGGTGCTGGAAACGTGGTCCAAGGTAGCCGATCTTCTGGAGTGCAGCGGAGCCTCCGTGCGGCAGGTTTCGTTGCCAAATACGGCGGCAAGTATATTCGTGTACTCCATCCTCAATCAGTGTGAGGTGGCCAGCAACATGGCCCGGTACGATGGCATAGAGTACGGCCACCGGGCCGCCGACGAGCGCAGCACGGAACAGTTGTACGCCCTTTCCCGTGCCGAGGGATTCAACGAGGTGGTGAAGACACGCATTCTCACGGGAAACTTCCTGTTACTAAGGAAAAACTACGACCACTACTTTGAGAAGGCGTTGCGGGTGCGCCGCTTAATCGCAGAGGATTTTGTTAAAGTGTTTGAGGCTTCGGCTAAAGAGGAACGCGTGGACATCCTCCTGACACCGACTACGCTCACAGAGGCCCCACTGTACAAGGAATTCGCCTCGCTGACCAACAGAGACCAATGCGCAGTGCAGGATTTCTGCACTCAGCCAGCCAACATGGCTGGAGTTCCCGCTGTGTCCATACCCATTCGATTGTCTCGGGCTGGACTGCCATTGAGTCTTCAACTGATGAGCAACAGCCTCAATGAGCAGTTACTGCTCACCGTGGCGCGCTGGATCGAGGCCCAGGTGGGATTTGACAGCCTGGAGCACAGACAAGAGTACCAGGCCAGTTTGTAATTATTATGGTCTTTAATAAATTCTTTTTACCATATAAAGCTTTTTCTGTTTTCCGAGATGACAAGATGGCTTAAAAACTATACAAACTTTGCGCTGCGTATCAATCCATCGCTGCTTGCTATATACACAATGTTATTGTCGCCACAGCACATGCTGTTCACCCAGCTGCCCACGTCCACCTCGCCCAGGGCTCTTGGCTGTACGGATCCCAGATCGGTCCATGCCTTCACCTTCTTGTCATATCCGCCGGAGTACAAATAGGTCTCATCCCCGCAGATGGCGTTAACGATCCACTCGTGACAGTCCTATAACTCAATCAAAGATTAATTTAAATATTTTTATTTGGACCTAAAAGAAGTCCTAAAAAGCAGACTCACCGGTATGTGCCAAACTTGGGCATACTGTTGCTGCGGAAGATTGTTGACCAGCTGTAGACCCATCCCAGATCGATCGGGGAAGGCGAGGAAGCTGCGTTTCCCATCCACCAGTGGGCCAAGAAGATGAAGTGGCGACTTGCCTGCGATCACCGCCTTGTTGCTGTATTTGCCGGACTTGCCCTCAGCCACCTGGGAAACCACCACGTCCAAGTCGCGAACTGTGTAAATAAGTTTCTGTTCGCCGGCTAGCGACTTGACCTCCTCGACCAGGTTGTATTTGAAGAGCATGCGGTCGTTGCTCCAGGTGGTCACCACGCCCTTGTCATCGCCCGTGTAAAGCACAGATCCGTCGCAGTACAACGCCTGGATGGCGTTGTCGCAGCGGAACAGCTCCTGCACCGATTCCTCGTCATAAGGAGGCAGCATGAAGTGCACCTGGCCATCGCAACTGCTTGAATATACTTTGCCGTGCTTGTTGATGGCCATGCAGTATATGTAAGCCTCGTGAGCGTTCACAGTGGCCAAGAGTTGCAGCTCCGGTGACCAGATCTGCAAGGGGATGGGTCACGGTCACCAAGAAGGAGAGTTAAGGGGGCGCCAAGTACCCACTCTGATTTTGCCGTCAGCGCCTCCGGAGAACAGCTGCCCATCGAAATACGCTACGCAGGTGGCATCCCCTTCGTGTCCCTCGGAGGACGTGTGTTCGATGCGGGCGTTGTATGCCATTTGGCAATTCGGAGCGAACTGAGCATATCTCATGCAATCCGTCGTCTTCCGACATGATCGACATACGTTTATATAGCATGGAAGTGCTCTCTGTGCTGCTATAAATAAAATCACAGAACACTGGGTGCGATAAGTTATTTGCAACTGTTTAAACTACAGACAGAGAACCCCTCATTAATTAAAAATTTTTAACTCCCTATCATAAACGCCGATAATATACTAATTTTAAAATATCAAACAAATACACCTCAGAACGAGGTAAAAAAAATCGCGACGATCGAACTTCCAGCATTATGCATGATATGATAAAAGATATTAATAAGATATTAGGGCCACAATATATAAAATAAATATATATATATATGTATATTTGTCTGTAAAAAAGGTATGGAATTAGAACTGCAGGTTTTTGGTCTATATATAATATACTACAGACCAATTTTTAAATGCAGATTTTAAGAGACTTAAGCCATAAGACTTTAAAGATATACCCCTTCAGAATGGGATGCCTGTAAGAAAAGTTATAGAATTAAATCTTCAGCTTGTTGGCCACTTTAATGCAAAGTCATTTTTCGGAATTTTAGAAAGGGGGTACATTATCAAAATTCAAAAAAATGGACTTGATATTACAAACCAATTTTTAAATGCAGATTTTAAGAGACTTAAGCCGCAAGACTTTAAAGATATACCTCTACGGAATTGGATGTCTGTAAGAAAATTTATAGAATTAAAACGGCAGCTTGTTGGCCACATTTCTGCAGTCATTTTTCGGAAATTTAGAAAGGGGGTACATCATCATCATGTTGTTTTATAATAAACCTTTTATTTAAATATGAAGTAGAAAGTGGCACATCGGCACTAGTAACAGCAGTCATCAATTATGCCCTTAAGTTGTAGCTAATTATTTAACGTTAGACCATTGAAGTTAATATCGTTGGCGGAATCCTCTTCGATGGAAAAGTTGAACTTGAACGGGCTTCCGGAACTCTCCTGGAAAGTGGGCTGCAATTTGGGAGCTGGCTGGGACTCCTTTGTACTCGATTCTTCGGCGGGCAAGGAAAAGTCGAAGCGGAAGTCCTTTCCAGATGTTAGAAGTGCAGATTTTTTCACAAAGCTCGACTTTTTGGTTGTCTCATCCGTGGGAGTAAATTTGATTTGCTTGGCGGCCAGAGCCATTTTTTGCTCCTCCTGTTGCATCTTCGACCGGTAGTCGCCCATGGAGAGCTTCATCACCTGGCGCTTCCTTATCAATGGGGCTTTTGGGCTTTTTAGGATCTTCAGGTTTTTGGCGGTATCCTCGGCCGCCTTCTGGCTTAGTTTTCCACTGTCGAGGGCATTCTGCAACTGCTCCACGCACCAGCAGAGCTCCACCTCCAGTTGGGTCACCACGTCCTCCTCGACTGATGGTTCCGCCACCGGTGTGGGCTTCTTAGCTGGTCCCTGAATTGGTGGTGGCTTATTTATGGACTTGGGAGTTCGTCGTTTGTGCATATCTGTGGATTTTAATGTTTACAAAATGTGCTCGCGAAATCAGTGTGACCATGGAAAAGTTTCAAACATGCCATGGGATTTTTAATATATACCATATTCAATTATTAAATGAATTTAACAATTTTATTAACAAGTTCGTTGCCTTAAAAATAAATAACATATTATTTCCAAAAGTATTTAAATAATAGAATAATTTTATTATTATTATTATTTTTTTTCTAACAAATTCATATTTTCAAAATCTGGCAACTCTGTTTTACCAGCTGTTTGGTCTGCATCTATTGCAACAAATTGTAAAACTTACATTTTAAATAAGAAAAACCATTAAAAGACAGCCGAGAGAAACAAAAAATATGTCTCAAGTCGCTTTCTTGGACAACCTGCTGAGGGAGTACCTTGTTTTCCGTGGATTCTCTGGAACCCTAAAGGCCCTCGACTTGGAGCAGCGCACGGAAAAGGATCAGCACTTTCGGGCGGAGAGGATTCTGGAGCAATTCAATAATGCTGTGCAAACTTCCGACCTTCAGGCTCTTAGAAGTCTGTGGTTCCACCTGGACAACAACATATTTTCCAAGCTGGAGCACACCTACGCCGTGGGTGAGTTCTCCTCCAGCATGAATGCTACAGCTTAACCATGACGAATCCCCTCCCCCCCCAGCGGTCAAGAAACTGGAGAACAGCCTCCTAAAATACTACCTGGTTACCGCCTACAGCAGCAATCGTGCCGAGAAGGTGTCCGAGTTCTTCACCAAGCTGGCAGGCGAGCTGCAGCAGCAGAGCGAATGGAAGGATTGGTTCTGTGGGTTGAGATTGCAGATTCCGCTGGCCCATGTAGTACTCACAATGCCCCTTTCCTTGCAGATTTCCCCTTCTGCAGGAACGCCGAGGAGTCGCCCACCTTCGCGCTGTTCTTCACCAAGCAGTGGCAGGACACGCTGCTCCTGTCGCTGCGCAACTTCCTGACCACCGTCTACCAGTGCCTGCCGCAGCCCACATTTGTGCGGGCGGAGCAGGAGGCGATCCACATGCAGCGCCTCAGCGAGGACAACGCCGGACTGCGCACTCGCCTGCTCAGCCTGCAGCAGGAGCTGCACCAGTTGACCCAGCAACAGCCGGGAACTTCCGCCGCCGGCGGTTCCCTTAGCGGAGGAGATGGTGCCGCCCGGCGACGCAGCGTCTACCGCCAGCAGCAGAGCCTCAGCGACATCCTGCCCTTCGACATCAGTCCGCCCGGCCACATCGTGGACGACTTCTGCATCATTGCCTCCGAGGCGAACAGCGTCAGCCAGGCAAGCGACGCCCAGGCGCGTGGCCTCAAGCTGCTCATCCGTAACATCGGATCCGGCAGTTCGCCTGTGATGGGACGCAAGGATCAGACTGCCAGCTCCCTGGGCGACAAGTCCACCAAACGCAGGTCTGGTAGTGTGGGACGTAGTTGGATTTAAAAGATGAGTAATCCGTACTGGTTCGATTCTAGTGCAGCATTTTATTATCAGTGAGATAATTGTAATTAAGATCAAAGCCTGGTCGAACAAAAGCTTACAATAATTTGCAATAGGCGAGCAAATCCCTAATATACTTTATAACTCCATTATATATTTAAATTATCTAAAACATTTTTAACCGAATCAAAAAAAGCTACATTTCCAAATACTTTAGTTTAGTATGCATTATATATATTGCTATTAAAGATAAAATTTTAAAATAATGTATTCTTGTTTTTTATACATTTAAAATATTTATATTTTCCCTGTACCTTTAAATGCGCACCAAAAACAAATAATTTGGTAGAGTTATGATGAGCTAATAAATTTTTGAATGCAGCTTAAATAAAAAATTTCGATGTATCCCAAAAACAGAGTACCATCTAGACAAATAGACCCTCAAAAAACAAATGCCAAGTGCTGCGAAGTGTGTTATCCAATGTGGTTTTTTTTTTATTTTTAAGCGATTCTCATCAGTTCGTAGACGTACAAGAGTTGTACTACAAAAGAAAGAGCAATGCGTGTGGCGTAATACATAATTGCAATAAATAACGTAAAATTACAAATAAATATATTGTAGGTGTATAGACGACGATTCGTATTCGTGTATAAAACATCTCCGTTTATACAAGCAGCACAATTTAAAAAATACAGTTTATTGTATAAGGTGTTGTGTATATATATATATAGTGATATATGTATATGTTGCATAAAGTAGCATCGCTTCTGACTCGTTTCCGTCCGTCAATAAATGCAGTTTCGGCTTGGCTACGGAAGGGAATTGCTCATTGCTCATGGCTCATGGCTCATCTCGATTATGGGGTCGTTTCTTATGGAATATGTATTATCGCTGGCTTAAGCAGTGGGTTAGACCCACTCTACAGCGCCGTTTCGAAGGAGGGCAGCTGGGGATTGGCCACTGGAGCTGCCACGTACTTGTTGCCTTCGGCGCCAGCCCCTCCAGCTCCTCCAACTCCTCCTCCAGCTGCTCCATTTGTCCGGGCAAAGCTGGGCTTCAGCTCGCCGCGCATAAAGTTGTTCTCCTCGGTCTGCAGAAAGAAGTTCCGCTTGAGATCGAAGCTGGATGGCGCTGTGGTCTCGCCCGCCTCCGAACTGGCCCGCGATCCGCCGCTGGTGTTGGACTGATCCTCCTCGCTGTTCGCCTCCGGAATGGTGGTGGACATGATGTCCGTTCGCGGCGGTGCCGCTGCAGCGGCCACCACATTCACGGGACCCCGCATCTTGGGGGCAAAGGTCTTGGAGGGCGATCCGAACTGACCCTGGCGCAGCATCCTCCGGTTGGCGAACGTTTTGGGTGAGCCACTCAGATCCAGCAGCTTGAGACTGCTGTTGATCGTGGGCTTGCTGCCAGTTGATGGTGCTTTCTGCCCAGCAACAGAGATCTTCGGAGCGGGAACAGAAACGGGGCTTGGTGTCGCCTGGGTGGACTTCTTTAGCAGCTCCACGGCGGACACCTTCCGCTGGACTGGACTCGCCTTGGCGGACTTGGCCAGCAGCAGTTTCTTGAAGTCCATCAGCGTGGTCTTGCTCTGGCCAATGCGGTCGGCACAGGTGTTGAGCCGTTCGGGGGCATCGTCGCTCCAGTTGCGCGACGGCTGCTTCATGGGTGGCACTTGGCTGGTATCCGCATCCCCCTCGCCGCCCCTCGTGGGCGTGGAGGTTAGAAAGGCGCCGGCTCGGTTCCTGGGCACGATTGGCGATATGTTGCTCCTCGAGCCCTCGGCAGCGCTCGCCGCTGCAGCCGCTGGTCGTGGCAGGCGGTCGGCCCGGCGAATGGGCGTGGCATAGAGATCATCCCGGCAGGTCACATTGCCAGTGGGCTGTGGCCTGGGCTGGCTGCGACGACTCTGTAGCGTCCAGTAGATGGGCGCACTGCGCTGGAAGGGCGTGGCAGTCGCATCTTCCTTTGGCTGGGTGCTCGGTGCTGGCTGCACTTGCTCATAGATATTAGAGAAACGTTGATACCCTGCGGATGGAAGAGCGGTGTAAAGTGGATTAGGCTCTGGAGTACTCAACACCAATACTCCTCTGGTGGTTAGCAAGCAGGTTCAAGTGCGGATCGTTAGGGTTATCAAGCAAAACAAGCGGTTCCATACGTACCTTTGGCGTTTCGGGGTGATCTTACCTGGGAATCCCCCCAAATCCCAATGAGAGCAGAGCGAATATTTACATATGTATGTATGCCAAATGGTGCACGGGTGCATGGATGCATGGGTGCATGGGTGCTGGGATGCAAATGCGAATGTGGTTTTTGGGTGGGATGGTTGGACTATAATTGATGGGGACTCCTTTACCGCAGACCAAATGCCAATGATTAATGTCAATGCCGAATTTTCGTTTCTTTTCGTTTTATTCGCTTATTCGCTTATTTGTTTCAACTATTACTTACGGATTTCGTTAATGGAATGTGGGTTGATCTTAGCCAAAAACTTAACTGTTTGGGCCATGTGCTAATCTTTCAAACTACTCGTGCCACTCTACGGATCATTCGTTAGTCGGAGGAGGTGTGCAAAAAACTACTACTACACTAGACTTTAACATAGACAAACACACAAGCAACTGGTTAAGGAAAGGCAATAGAAGTCTTTTGCACACCTCACAATCCGTCCGTTTCGCAAATGAGTAGGTAATTGAAAATGAAAAACAAACTCAAAAAATTAGCAACATAGTCGTGGGCGAACATAAACTTAAGTACTAATTGTGGTCGTTGATGTACAAGACGTGATCGGTGCAAAAAACTTTACAAAATGTACAATAATCATGTGTTGGTTTATGTTAATTATAATTAGTTACAAACGTATTTATCAGTAAACAATGAACATTTATTAATCACTAGGGCTAGGGTTAAAAACACACACTCATCAAACAAAAGGAGTTAAATTTGGCGGAAATAAATTACAAAACAAAAGGTATTATAACTTTGTTTGGATAAACACACGGTTAGCTTATACTTGTACAAGTGTGTAGTTCTGTATAAAAGTTGTGTATTTAGTCTTGCAAGCCAGCTGGTTATTTAGTAATATGGTAAGTTTCGGGTAACTTTCAAAATAGGATAGCAGCGACTTTGAGCAGCATATCAAGTGTGGGATTGGACATTGAACCCCAGGACAGGACAAGCCCCCAACACCCCACCCAACTTGGCCAATTGAACACGCACGCGTCTGGCCAAGTGCATGCAACTTTAATGAGGGCCACACACTAGGTGGCTCGAGGGCCGGCTCCTTTGCTCCTTTGAGCCGTGCCAATCTCGGCAATTACTGTGTAGTGTCTGGAGGTCTAAAGAAGAGGGGCAACAGAACAGGACTAACTACCATATCTCGGTAACATCGAATTTCTGCAAAATGCGCTGGCGACGGTGGCCGTTCTCGTCGCTGGGCAGGATGATTTTGAACGGACGCAACAGCACACTGTCCACAAAGGACTTGTGGTACTTTTGTGCAGGCAGGGACAGAGGTGGGGCAAACCCGACCTCATCGTCCTCTGAGGCGGATGCAGACTCGGAGTCTGAGGCATTTTCGTCTGGCTTTTGTTCGGGTGCAGCCAGGGCCAAAAGGGCGGGTGAGTCATCGAAGTTTTCGAGCGACTTGTTCTTAAGGTACGAGGAATCGTCACCAGTGGTTAGCGACAGCGAGAACTCGTCCACCAGACGCTCAAAGGACTTGGCTATCCGCCGCTCCCCGCCAGGTGAGTGGTGATGGGTGGCGATGGTGGTGGCGGGCAGATTGCGCAGCCTGAGGGAACTTGTTGCGTGCTGCACCGAACTGAGGGGCATTGCACTCGAACTGGGCGATGCTCTCGCAGAGCCGAAGGACACGGAGAGATTCTCCTTGTTCATCTCGAGCTTGAGCTCATCGTTGGCCAGCCGGTAGCTGTTGTTGCGCTTAAGGGCGGTGCGCGGCTGGCCGGGATTGCCAACGGGCAGGGAAAAGTGCAGCGCAATTGGGTCAATCGATAGGAGCTGGGTGGTGGGGGGTTTGTCATTTACTTTCGCCCTCGGCGGCAGGGGTGGCAAATGCTCCCACTGCCCCTTCCCCGCTTGAAACCCATCCCCCCGGGGGTTAGTTTCCATTTCAGCAACCCTCACTTTCGACTCGCCATCTTTGGGGTTCTGATTCTGATTCTGAGGCTGGGGATGCTGGGGCTGCTGCTCCCCCACACTTGACTTGCTGGCTATGTGCTGATGCTGGTTAAGGGTGCTCTTGCTCATAGCAGTGTTATTTACAAGGGAACAGGATGTGGATGTGGATGTGGCTGTGGATAAGGATACAGATATGGATACGGGTACGGAGGTGGGGCAGCTGCTGGCTGACGGGCGGAGCTGCTCTGGCTTACCTTCTTCACCGGAGTGGCCCGATGCCGATGAGGAGGAACTGGTGGCCGTGGAGCCCGTCGACGAGTTGGACTTGCCCGAGGGCGAGGGCATCATCATGAGACTGGCCACCGGTGCGGCAATGGTCTCGTAGAAGGGATTTGTGCGGTTGGCCAGCAGTTGCTTCTGCTCCTGGTAGCTGCTCCCGTTGGTGGCCTGGTAGGTGGCCATGCTGCCGTTTGTGTTCCTGCTGAGCGGCGATTTGGCCAGAATGGGTCTCACATTGGCCACCTTACGATTGCCAGCGATAAGTCCGCCGCCGCTGAGGAGCAATAGTTTGGCACTCTTGGTGACTGATCCTAATCCTGATCCTGCTACCGTATCCTGTGTCAATGATGATGATGATGCTGCCGCCGCCGCTGCACTTTCTGCACTGTGGAGCGCACTTTCGGTTTCCTTCACGTACGGCCCAGGTGCGAAGGTGGTGTGTGCGCCCTTGCGCCGCTTCAGACTGTCGGAGTCGTAGACCAGTTTCCCCTCGGCGTTCGGGCGCAATCGTCGGTTGGCCGATGACGATGACGATGCCGATGCCAAAGTGAGTGGCTTCTCCTCGCTCAGCTCGCCGATTTCCGCGTACATGGGCACCCCTTCGCCCTTTGTCCTACCCTCCAGGGATGGTTGGAGGGGTGGCTGGCTTGCAGCAGCAGCAGCAGCAGCTGCCAACTGTTGTTGTGCGCAGGACTCGCTCTCCGGCGGAGATCTCGACGAGACCGCATGCCGACGCAAGTGCTGGGGCAGCTCGTTCAGCGAAACGTACTCGGCGACAGTGGCAGGCGAGGGTTGAACCCTCTTGGAAACTATGTCACTGGAATAGTATATACCCATTCCAGTGTTTCGTCGGCTGTTATTGTTGTTCCTGTTGTTGTTATTGTTGTTGCTAATGTCGGCTATGGTGACGTACTCGCCGGCCAAATCGTACAGCTCGTCGTCATTCACGGCACTCGCATTGGCGGGCTTGGCCATCGTTTGAATTGGAATTTGAATTTGAGTCTGACTTTGGTTCTGCAGCGGAGAGCTTTTGCCAGGGACCAATTTCACTCGGAGCTTTTCGAACATGCCGCTCAGAGCTTTCGTGGGCGTCTGCTTAAGCTCGTTGAGGTTGTGGTCCTTGCTATTCGTGGGCGTCTTCTGCTCCGGCTCATCCTCGTCGACATCCTCCTCGTTGTGATCCACCTCGATGGACAGGCTGCTGGTCAGCGTGCGATTGGGATCCATGGCCTGGTGTTCATCATCGTCGCTGGTCGTTGGTGTGATGATGCACATCGAGGGTATCCTCTTGGAGCTGATGGCCGTTTTCTGCTTAATCCGCTCTATGCGCTCCACTCCCTCCAGATCAGAGCTCTCGGAGAACTCCAGCTGCTGCTGGCGATCATCCTGCTCCTGCTGACCGTCCTCCTTCTCCAGAGACTCACCCTTCGTAGGCGACATTTTCACATTCCGCTTGATCGTTCCCGTTCGCTCCAGAGTGCTGCCTATGGTGCTGCTGCTGTAGCTCCGCTCCAGCGTGCTGCTGCTGGCACTGGTGCTCTGGCTCTGGCTCCGGCTCTGACCGCTGTGCTTGCCCAGCGAGCTGCTCCGCTCGGGCACATCCGGCCCAGAGGCGGCTCCACTCAGCAGAGCCGTGCACACGGTGCCCGCCGAACTGGTCGTGGTGGAGGTGGATCCGCGGCCAAAGAGCTCGTACTCACTCTCCGCATTGAGCACCGTCTGGTTGGACTGGCTGCCAAAGGAGTAGCTGCTGGTGTGCAGGCTCGCCTGCAGCGGAGTGCCCGGCATGGGCGACGGTTCCTCCTCCTTCAGGGTGCGCAGACCACTGTCCATGTGGAAGGAGGTGTAGTAGCCCTCGGTGTCGCAGCTGTAGGCGGAACTGGTCTCGTCGTCCAAATGACCCGGATAGGCACCCGCCTCTGCCTGAAGCTCCGGCGTGGCTGTGCCCTCACTGGTCACACTGCTGGAGGCCGAGGTGTTCAGGAAACGCCTTCTGCTCAACATGGACGAGGGTGGACCACTGCCCGCGCCGCCCGCCTGGAATGTGGACACATTCAGCGAGGTGCTCGAGGCACTCGACTTCGGCTGCATGGTGATCTCGCTGCCAATGGAGGCGCGCCCCGACTCCGAGCTGGCACTCCAGTTGCCGCTCGAGGAGTGCGGCTGCTCCTCCTTGCCGGCCAGGGCATGTAGTCCGTTCCGCCGCTGCCGGTTCAGCGTGGCCGTTTCGCGCATCTTCACATGGGCTGCCGCCGCCAGCGGACCGGAGCCGGAGGAGAGCTGCAGGCGGCCCCTCAGCTGGCCACTGCTCGACACACTCATGCTCTTCTCCGAGGAGGAATACGAGGGTTTTCGTTCGTGCGAAAACCGAGATTCACTCTTCTGGGCCACCAGGTGGTGCACCACACACTCGTCGTCGATGTCCCGCTTGGGACTCTCGCGCTCGCCCGCCGGCGATCCATGCTGGCTGTCCGCCTTCTCCGCGGAACTGTTCTGCGAGCTGCAGCCACTGGTGTCCAGCTGGTCGCCCAGTTCGCCGGTGCGCTGCATGAACTTGAAGCGGTTGCGACCCCACTGCTTGAGGGAGTTGAGACGGGTGAGGGTGCTCTTGCCTTTGTCGTAGGGCAAGGCAGCAGATTCCTTTTTTAAGATGTCGCTGGACTTGCTGCGTCCGAACTTCTTTGACTTCTTGGCCTCCACCGAGGTGGCGTCAACCGGCTGATGGGCCTGGGCCACTGGCGAGGTGGCATTCGAGGCATTCTTGGACTCCCCATTGCTGTTTTTTACATGGTGGAATTATTTGGGGGGATTTTTTTGTTGTTGTTTTTGGTTTTTGTGTGCAAAATGTTTGGTGTTTTTAGGAGAGAACATAAAAGAGAAAATATGTTTGGTATTTGGTTAGCATTTCTGGTAATGATGGATGGACATGTGGGAGATGAAGGGGAAGAGTGATATAGACAGAGACAGAGACAAAGAGTATGAGTAGTACAGATTTGCCTTCCTCATCGAAATTATTGTGAGCCATTTTCAGACGAGATTTTGACTTTGATTTGGTTTTAAATTTATGTTTCTGGTTAATTTCACGCACGCTCACACAGATGCAAAATACACGACGTGCCTGGGGGGAAAAAAATAACAACAATAACAACAACCACAACAACGGACTGAAAATTAATTAATGGCACAGTTCAAAGTTTAATTTTCCGAAATACATTTGTATTCATTCATTTCCCCGCACTCTGTTGCCGCTGTGCCGTGGATTATTAAAGGCGATTACAACATCTAAGTTCTCGAGTGGCTAAGTTCTGCCCAGAATTCTTCCCCCACAACTGTGTGGCATGCTGGGATCGATCGGGAGGAGGAGACAAGGCACACTATATTGGCGATAAGAAGACGACTCATTTCGATTCTGGGCCAGCAAACAACTTGAATCAAGGGGATTTCTGGGATTTAAGGAGGGGCGGGGGCCCAAAGTGCACTCATTGCTAAAACATTTCCACTCTATCTCAGTAAACAGAAAGAAAAAGAATTCGATTTGGTATACAACATAAACGAATTCAAAATGTAAGCAATTTATTTAAAAATATTTATTGTCACTAACATAAACATTTTTTGGTAAAACAATTTATTTAAGATTTGTAGTTTAAAAGGTTTAAAAACTACTTGACTGTATCACAAATTGAAGTGCTATTTTGGAGGATTTTTGAAGTTATTTAATCATTTAAACACTTTTGTGGGAGATCAATATTGAACTTTCGATTGAAATAAAATAGTTTATAGATTCTGATGCATGAAAAGTCACACTTTATTTCTCTGTGTACAAACTGAAACAAACAATCACGAAATGCACTTACAGTTTGACCGCCACTGCAAGGGGCTCAAAAGTTTTCGCTGTGCTCCGCATTTTCGACTGCTGATCGCACAGATATCGAACAGCATTGACATAATGGAGCACACGTACACAAAGTCAGTGTGTGTCTGAGTTGGGGTTTCAAGTTGCAGATACAGCATAGCATATAGCGTATAGTATGTAGAACGCAGTCAAATGGAATGACGCCGTCGCCGAGTTCGGGACTGAGCTGGAGTGTTGGTGGGCAGACGGCAACCGAAAGTCGGGCCAACAAAACAAAATAAGATTTATGAAACTTTTAGCACAAGGCGTCGTGTGTGCCATTTGAAAAGCACAGGAAAAGCAGTGAGCCCAAGTAAAAACATCTCGAATGCGGCAATTGTTGCTGGTGTTGCTGGAGTTGCTGGTGTTTTTGGTGTTGCTGTGGGCTCGTGTTGTCGTTGGGACTTGGCAAATCCTACGGAGCCAGCCTCTCGCATGATTTATGCTGATGATGCTCCGGCACAGGGGCAGCAGGGGAGTGTGGAAAAATGGCCGAGAGTGGGCCGACTGAGTGACTGACTTGGCCAACAGCCTCGAATGTTGCTGGCAACAAATGTTGCCGAGGTGTGTGGGTGGTTCGCGAACAGGATAAGAGCGCGGGGGCGGCGAATGGGTGGGTGTCTCGGATGGATCATGAGGTGTATGGCTGTGTGTGTGTGCGTGTGTGTGTTATGGTAATACATCATGTGGCTGCTGAAAATCGTTTAATTTGTTAGGCTGTTTGCAAACTCGCTTTTGAAAATCATCCAAAAAGCCTTAAGATTCCGCTGCCGAATCGGTTTCGAACTCAATTTCGCAAAAAAGGCGGCTGAAATTTGAATTTGGCTAGAGTTTCTAATTACGTACAGCTAGTAACACAATTTATTTACAATTTTCTTTGTACAACATTCAATTTTAGTTAAATCGTAATTTAGAGACATTCAGTTGGTGGCATGCAATTTGTGCTGCTAATTGGGCAAACAATATGTATACGCTAATAGTTAATGGCGCAAAACTCAGATTATTACAGTCGGCCAGGCGTTTGTTTAAACAAAAAAAAGTAGGCGCAATTAAAATACACGAAATTAGGCAAACGAAGAAAACTAAACAGCATAACAAATCGTTCAGCTAATTGGGCTGATCACAATAATCTCATAAGAAAATGCAATTGAGAATAATTTGGATAATACGAGTAAATGAGACGAATCTCCGGACAGATCCGCAGGGTGTTTGTATGTACACATGTCTATACGAGGTTTAGTATGGCTTATGTACAGTTCGAGAGGCGAACGAAAGTGGGAAAGGAAGTAACAGGTGTCCATACACATATTATATGGACATATAGACAGATTGGTAGAAACAACGATCACATACCCATTGGCCGCATCCTGGATCTCCTTCTGGTCGATCCCGGCTATCGTGTTCCGCCGTTTGCCGCGCACTTTCCGCGACCTTGACCTCCGGCTGACCGTCTGCACATTGTCGTCCAGGTTGTTGCCCTCCGCCTGGCCGGCGCTCTCCGGCGATGTGCTGCTCGAGGATCCGGCCGTGGTTCCGGCCGCGTATCCTCCGCTGGTGGACTTGCGAGCCGCACACATTCGCTGGAAATGCTTCCCGCTGGTGTTCACCGAAATCACTTCGGCGGGGTATCTGATGAGGGTGGGAGAACAAAGAGATCGGTTAGAAACCCAATTAATCATGCTTTGCAACTCGTATAAAGAAGAGCTTATGTGGTAAGAAATGACCCAAATAAATACAGTCGAAATTTTACAACTTTATAGACCAAATGCCTTTAAAAAAAGGTTAAATTTAAAGATTCTCTTGACATTTCATTCTAATATAGATATATATTTATAAGTTGTTACATAATATTTGCTTGAATTTGAATAGTTGTTTTTTCCATTCCATTATACAAAACATATGCAATTAAGTTTCAAGATGAATCTCCAAAATGAATTTAAATCTTTAAAATTCCATTTATAAAAAAGGGAATAAAATCATATATTTTTCTGAGTGGCTGCAGATGTGGGCTGGCTGATCGATCTGCTGGCGGAATGTGAGCCTCGCACAGTTTGGAGTGCACTTTTGTGGTTATCCAAACAACAATTTGTTTACGCTTTAATACCAGCCAGCCAACCACATTTTTCGTGCTCCAAATCGGTGGAGCGTGAATACGGCTCGTCTGTGGCTGCTCCATTTCGGACTTTAAAAAAGCGAACAAATGAGCCATGCCGGGATAGGGATATCAGAGACGGGGCGTGTCCATGGCCCAATGGATTGGCAGGGCGGGTGGTCGGGGTCGGGGGTCGGCGACACTTGCATAATTGTGCGGTCGCATTGTATATATTCATACGTAATTGAATTAATTTATTTAAGCACATTTTTTTCGACCGATGCGCTCGCTGAGCAAACATCTCGTGCTCCAAGCACAGACAATCGAACGTGAAAAAAATGTATAGCAATAACAAACAACGATTTTAATAGCTATTCTTTTTTGTGCGTCATGAAACAGAAAAACAAACAATAGTTGCCGCGAAATTTGCATAAAAAACGCATTAAAATCGTGTTGAAAATAAAAGAAAAAAGTTAGGAAAGTTGCAGTCGTCCCAAAACTGTAAGCTTAGCACAGTTAGTCTCAAACTGTTGGGAATTTACTTAACGGAACTATGAACAATTTAAATTGAACAAGTAAAAGACAAAAAAGTTATTTAGTAGGTAAAAAAATTTTAAATAGAGTATTACGAACTGCAAACTCTGCTTAGTATCAAAAATTAAAACGAAATACATATTTCGAACTATAGATTTACATCCAAAAAGAGTCTCTTGACTTTAGAAATAAGTACAGGTCATCAAAATGATTATTCCCTAATTAAAGGCATTTAGAGTACTCACTTTAAGGCAATCTGTTTGGTTTGTTCCTCTGGTGAAGGCAAGCGATGGTTCAAAGGCACATCTTTATTGATATCGTTCGGGATGAGGGCCTGCGGATGGTGGTTGTGCCGGGAGCTGTCCGCCGCCTGGCTGAGGTTCTGGGAATAGATGGCGTCGACGGCGTCGGCGGAGAGGACGGACGGAGAGAGGGCTGGCGTCAGGATGCCGTTCTCGCCGATGACCAGCGAGGTGCTCACCGAGGTGTCCACGTGGTGCATGCAATCCGGCGTGACGGTGACATCACCCAGCGCCTCGCTGGATGTCCATTTCCGCAGATCCTCGATGGCAGCGGGCTGAAATGAAAGCATAAAGAGGAAAAAAAGAGTTAAAACGTCGCCTTAATTAAGCATTTGGCATGCAAAAATATGGTTTTATGTTCCGCGTATGTATGTTTGCTTCATATTCGGGCGGACAGGTCCTTAATTAGCCGCGTAGCAGAGCCGCCTGTCACGAATATCCCTTTATGAGAAATGTACGCTGCCACTTTGTGCTGTGTTTGCGCAAACATTCTCTATGCTTTCCGCAAATTGGGACAAGTCACGCGATTTTTAAATCTTCCGAAATGTAACACGCGTTCTACAGTGTGTTAGAAAAAAGCAAAATCAATCAGCCTAATTAAAAACAATAAAGGCAAAAAGCGTAGTGCTTTCCGTAAAAGGGCCATACTCTAACTGCTCTGGTTTAGTTTAAAATCAAGGTTCAGACTTTTTCTAGCTTGGCTACACAGGAAAAATTCGTATCCCTTAAAAACGCTCAGAAAACATAAGGAATTCAAAATATCTGTTTTGGATTAAATAAGCTTTTTAGATTTCTACACAAAATATCTGTTTTGGATTAAATAAGCTTTTTAGATTTCTACACAAATAAATCCAATTCCTATCAATAGAAATCAAAATATAAATTGAAGGGTAAATTTAAAAACTCATGTTCTTTTCTCTGCTTTGAAAAACATTCCCCAGACTCGAATTGTCTGCTGGTCTTAAGTGAATTACGCGCATAAAGAAAAAAGCGCAATCGTTTCATTTGATTTTGGGTTCGACTGTTCGAATCAATTGTAACAATTGAAAAATAACTGCGGAAGTGGGGGACTCACATTGTTCCCCAGCTCAGCAGTTTTCCATCCCCCGTTTGCCCGTGAAAAGTCCTCCCACACCACCGAAAATCTACATAAAAAGACACTTGAGCTAGATTTCCAATGGCCAAAGTGAGGCAGTTCGGACCATAAAGAAATGCCTGAATCCGACAATGAGTCTGAGTCTAAGTCTGAGTCTGGGCTTTTCTCCTTTCTTTGGGTAGCAGCAGCCAAATTCTTTTCCGCTCAATGGCTGGAGCGGAGAAAATGTGGCCAACTTTTAACGATAAAATATTTGCACATAAATGTCGAGCCGTATATAATAATGCAATTTAAGTGCCGTCAAGACGGCAACAGCAAAAGCCGGAGCAACAGCAACAAAAGCGACAGCCACCCAAATGGGCCATCTTGAAGATAGTTGCTGCCGTAACCAATAAACCGCAGAGCGCTAATGGCCAGGCCGTCGTCGTCTTTGACTCTGGACCCAGGTCTGGATCGCTTTGGGAATCTTTCCTTCTTTTGGGGTGTATCGGAGCGGAAGACTGAGGCCAACTAACGTCAAACGCAATGCGAAAAGGATTAAAAGTCATTTTATTAAGAAGCAGTCGACAGAATGGAGCTATAGTCGGATGGCACTGGCAAAAGGCAAAAAAAAAAAAAAAAAACAGAGGAGAGTTGGCGACAGTCGACAGTAGACAGTCGACCGGGATTGACAACCGGCGTTGTTTTTGCCAAAACAAGTTTGGCAACCTATTGAACAGGGATCCGAGTTGTTGTCGTCGTCGCGGCGATGTTGCTGCTGGAGTTGCTGCTCGTTGCCATTGGCATCCTCGTCTGCAGATATTGGCCATTGGCTGTTTGTCTTTGCACAGCTTATCTAATGGCCCGGCTAAAAGATAAACAAGAGACGACGGCGACGACAGAGACACAGGCACAGACGGAGTCGAAGACCAAATGGGAGGACTGCAAAGCGCGTTTGCACAAATTAACTGCAATTTTCTGATATGAGCTCACAGAACTGGCAACATGCAGGGCAAACCAAATGAAAAGTCGCTGATTTTTCAATTTAATTGGCTTAGAGCTAAAACACTTTGCGCGATAGATAAACTTTTGCAAATGAGTGGAAGCATTAATATATATGATTAACATTGCAGATAATGTAAAAATTCTGTGTAAGTGTCAAGGGTAATTTTAAAAATCAAAGTTAAGACTGTGTTTAACATTAAAACATATATTTTTATCCCAGGTTCAGCTTGATATTAATGAAATATTAACTTTAAAGTTTTGAAGTGGGATTCGGTGCCTAGAAAGTTTAACTTTTGTGACCCAAAATCAGCCAAAAAGTTCGCCTAGCAACCTTTTCTCCCCGAAACTTACAGAGTGCCTCTAACATTATCCAATTAAGATTGCCTAATAAAACTGTCAAGATTCATTGGATATATTCAACCCAAATGCAGTCTGCAAAGTCTTCCCGAAGCCACAATGGCGTGGGACGCCAGTTGAGCAATTAAAACGAGTCAACTAACTCGAAATGATTTGCTGCTCCGCTGATGGAGTCATGCCATGAGCTGCTCCTCGTTAGCCATTAGCAAACTTCAGATAGGCGATGGATGATGGAGTTGTGTGTGGTCTCTGTTTGCTTTAGCCCGTTCCCGTTGCCATTGCCCATGCCTTCACCATCATCATCAGCACCAAAGAGCCATGACAAAGATTGGGCGGCTTTGTGGAGCAGATCGCGGGGACGACAGTTGGCCGGCGAAAAGGGGATTTCGGAGGCAAACCAGCTGGTGAATGGAAGGAAGTGGCTGCCTCACAGACCACACACACGAGGTCGTCGTAGTTTGTGGTCTGGTCTGGTTTTTTTTTGGGCGGCCCGACCGTTCCACAAATGTATTATTTATGCATGGTGCATATCTGCAGGCCGAGCACCTCTAACGGTTGCCAGTGGCTTGGAAACCAGTTAACCCGGAAAAACAGTAAGTAAGTACTTACCAAACGGATCTCGATCTCGGCATCGATGCGCGTGCGCAGCTTGCGGTTGGCATTTCCAAACTCCGACACGCACAGCAGTTGATCCTCCGCTCCCGCGGACCCATTGAGCTGCAGGACTTCGTGGTCGCTGGACACAACCTCGCCGTTGAAGGAGATGGAGCGGGACGGGATCAGCGACTGGGAGTGGGCCAGCGAGGCGAGGGCCACCGCCGTGGCTCCGGCGGCCACCGGCAGCTCCTTACCAGCCTCCGTGTAGAGCTGGCGGACGCTCAGCGGTCGGGTGTCGCCGGTGAAGAGTTCTTGCTGGAATGACTTGTCCGTCTCGAAGTGCTGCTTGCGCTGTGCAAAGGTGAGCAGGTCGCTTTCAGCTGAAAATTCAAGAAAATTAGAAATTAGATTTTCTTTAAAAAATATATTATTAGATATGCATAGTTAAATCAAGTATTAAATTATAATATATAGTATTTTACTCTATTACTGTCTGTAGTGTGTATCTAAAATGCAAGGATTTGCCTTATAGCGAAGAGTGTGTTTTAAGAAAGTATTAAAATCCTTTTAATCAGACTATCAAGAGCTCTCATTAAAGAAAATAACTTATAGCCACTCAAATAAACTCCCGTATTTCAACAAAAATGTTAAGAATAAACAAAATTATTGTTTCATCTTTAAGCGGCAGTTAACCTGCAAATCAAAATGGTATTTCTATCTTGCAATGGCTATCTTTATTGAATTCTCATATGTATTTCTTTCATCCTAATAGCGAGTTAAGTTCAGAGTTGTGTACCGGCCATCGTGGCCCAAGTGCAAGTAATCTGTTTTCAATAATCCACGACGAGATCCGAGGCGGCTTTCATCTCTTGTTACTTTATTCCAGCATCGATCACTATCATCAGCAGCAGATAATCAAAGAGCTTTTCATGTAATCTAATAGAAACAGCATGCCCGCCCAGCTACGTGTCTGCTCCAGTTTGCTCCTCCACTGGGTTTTCCCCCGGGAAAATGGCCCAGCCCATTCCCAATCCACCCATCAATTCAGTTTCAATTTAGCCCACATGGCGATCGTTCCTCTGCCGATTTTGCAGTCTGTAAACAAAGGAAGCCAGGCCGCAAATAAATCAACGCAAAAATTAATAGAGTGGAAAAATCGCCACAGAGCAAGGACACGGCATGAAAAAAGAATCTGAATTATCGTTACGAGAAAAAATGAATGCCATGAAAAATTGTAATTAACTTTAATAACCCAGCCACATGCCATGGTGCTGGGCAGCTCCTGCAACTTGCATATTTAATTCTCATGACAGTGGTGGCCAGTTGGTGGCAGCGCGCGGGGAGTGGCGACCGTTTGTCTTTCTGGCTGTCTGCACTTTTTGCATTTAATAGGCCGCCATGTGGACTCGGTCGGTAATGAAAACAAAGCCCGGGGAGCAGCAACTACCAGGAAGCAACTACCAGTAGAAGAAGCAGCCACTCGTAGATTAACAAGCCCAGAGCGAAGACACTTGACATGGCCATGGAAACTGGGATGGAGCAGGAATTGGAATGGGAGTGGCAATGGAGACCCAGTCGGAGACGGAGATGGAGATGGAGACAAGGCTGGACCGCTGCCAGGCACTGGAGATGGGTTAGAGAAACGACGGCAACCTAGCGCTAAATTCAGGCAATTTTATGGCAACGGGGCCGCATTTTGACGTTCAGTGCGCCACTGGAAGACGCATGGTTCTGGGACAGAAAGCAATGCCAAAGGCCCCAGCCTCTTTCCCCATTAGCCAGAGCCATTTCAAGTGCGCAGACATTGGCACGCACAGAATCCACACTGACCCCTGCGCCCTGGAAATAGCTGAGCCAGAAATAAAAGCCTCTCAAAATAAACAAACTCCTCTGCACTGGCTGTTAATTTCGGCCAAATGCGAAATTCAATTAAGCGTGCTCAGGTGCCAAGGGGCTGCCTTTGCCCAAACGGAAGCTGACAGCAGTCGTCGTCGTCGTCGTCGTCGCCGTCGCCGGAAATGGCAAATTAACTTGGCAAAAATTATTTTTCCTCAAAATATAACTGCAGGGCCAGGGGGAGGATGGGGCGGCAAACGAAGGAGGCGTCGTCACGTCTGGGTGACGACCATGGCCATGTCATACCATTGCACATTATTTATGAGTCATGTACAAGAATGTCTCTGCACATACGCTTATGTACACAAAGGCTTGGCTTGACTTGGCCAGATTGCAATCGTAGCGCTCCGAGATTGCCACAAGTCCCGTCTGGAGATTGCCTTAAACTATTTCCACACTGCCAGGACTGAGATCATAGCCTGGCCAAAACCACAATCTTGGTAATACAAGGCATGGAGCCTCTATATGGCTATTATACACTTTTATGGCTATTTAGCCGTTATCCAACGACAATTGTCAAACATGTTTGAAGTGATTTGTGGTCTAATTGGAACAAGTCGCTTAGTAGATACTCTTAACGGTGATGAAAAGTATGCTCTATCCTATAAATATATATCATTAAAAGCTGCAACATATATTGTACCTACTTCATTGCTTTAAAATAAGTCAAAAATTAAAATAAGTTTAAAATATTAAATGTTTAGTATAATTGAAGTTTTGATGCCTCATCTTCTTTTGTTAGAAATGGCATGAATACACAAAGAATCGTATAACAATCATTTCAAAGGTTTTGCATAACTATCGAATAAGAGATTTATTTGTGTTGAACTCAAGCTTTGTTAGTCTGTTTTGCATACCCCAAAGAGATCATCCACATTGGGCTATCCGATTACCATGCCGTTTGTAACTTGGCGCCTGCCTTCTGTTGACATCCCTCGATTGTCATGTCAAAAGCGATGAAATTTATAGGAGGCCGCAAATCAAAGTCCCTCCATCCCGCAATGTAAGCCAACAGACGCGATGATGTGCACCAGATGGAAAACCAATAAGCCCAGAGCCAATATATCAAAAGTGCACTCGCCAAGGCCCAGGCACATTGACACGTATGAAACGCCATGCTCTGTGGCGGCAGATACTCCAACCGATGCGATGTGTGACTGTGGCAAAGCCGCAAATAAATGAGATTTGCACAAGATGTTGGCCCAGAGAACGATTGAGTGAAGGAGCAGCGCCAAACCAGCTGGTCCAATGTCGGTGCTGGCTCGTTTCAGAATTTGCCCCGGCCATAAATTGACACCGGGTTTGGTTGGGAGTTAAAGGAGGTGGTGGTGGTGGCGGTGGCGGTGGCGGTACGTGCAGCATAAATGCTGCGCCGGCACGTCGGCATCTACGACGGCTACGATGCTGTGTATCTCGCAGATACAATCTGTCATAGACTAACGCGTAGCATAGCATAATTTGCGCAAAACGAGTTCTAAGGGAGCGGAGTGGGCTAAAGCAGCGGTGGCTAGGTGGCTACGTGTACCAGCAGTCGATGGCGATAATGTCTTGGCAATAAATGATTTATAAGCCATCATGCACGGCGATTGCCGTTGCCGCCTTAATTACGCTGATTGCACCAGGTTAGAGGTCGTTGGCCTCGCTTTTCGTTCACTCAGTTTTTTGCTCAGCTCAGCTCTCTAGCTCCCCAGCCGAAAACAATTGCATCGAGAGGCAGCCGTTGGAGGAGACTCCTTCAATCAGTTGACTGCCACTGCCACTGCCGCTGCCCACTTTAATTTAATTATTTAAAGCGAAAACAATTGCAGGCGCAGCAAGGCAAATTAAAGACTGACTCTGCTGCCCTTGGCCCAGCGATTCTGGCTGACAGCCAGACAGACCAGACAGAACGTGGACATCCGAACTCCAGTCGAGCTGTGCGTAAGTGTCGTAATGGCATTTAAAGCAATTACGGGTCACATTTGGGTTCGGCCTCCAGGGGGGACAACGGGAAATGAAGGTCCTGCGACATCCGATGCGATAAAAACGAACGCCAAGTGATAAATTAATTATGTATAAAAAAAAGGAAGTCAAAGAGAAGATTGCGTTGGATTGCACAAGTGGGTAAATTGTGGGCTAAACGATGTTCAAGCGTTTTGATATAAACTGATAGTAAAGCTGACAGTAAAGCTAACCATAAAAAAAAACTAAAGCCATTTATGTTTATTTTTTAATCAGCATACTAACTTCTTAACTAAAGATGTTGGGATCCAAGTTCATTAAGCTTAAAAAAATATAGATACTTTAACTACGATACAATTGATAGGCCTGTAAAATAACAAAATGGCTGCACTTTGTTGGAAATTTTGGGGGACAACCATCAATCTAAGCTTGATCTTTACATATTACCAACAAAGATTCCTTTTAGCCTGCTTTTATGCAGCATAATGTAAATTTTTAGAATAACCTGCGTGGTTTATTTGTGAAAGAAGGCAAAGAAAAATATTATACATTTTTTTGAATGCTTAGCCCAGAGCGGCCGGAGTTTTAACCTCTGCCGAAAAAGCCATGCGCTTATCACCGACAATTTTCAGCATTCAGCTGCGGGATGATTTATGAGGAAAGATTTTGTCAGGTCGAGGAAAGCTTTAAGCCACCGGCAGCGGGAAATGTGTTGCACAAAAACTGCAAAATAAACAAATACATTTTGGAGAACACATAGCCATACGCAATGAGCATCGAGAGACGAGAGACGAGGAACGAGATGCTGATGTGGTAGTCACATGTGCTTTATGGCCAAAAGTTTTTGCTTTCGGATTTACTCGGTTGGGGTTGCTATTTTAGGTTGTATTTTAGCAAATTTTCAGCAACGCGAACAACAGAGCCACCGCCACATTTTGGGGCGCCACAAGCGCATAAATTGTAGAGCCAGCAACAACAGCTAGACAAATTTATGCAATGCCCTCGGGTGGTTAAGGGATGAGGGGCAGTGGTGTGAGGACACCGACGCTACCCCAAGCAATCAACGAGCAAATGTTGCACGTAATGCGACAGTAAAAATGTTGCAAGCCATCTAAAACAAAAAACAAAAAACGGAAAAAAAACAGCTAAACAAAACAAAGCGCTGCAGCGAAATGTTGACAGAAATGGCATATAAAATTGGTTTCGCTCGTTGCTCTTCCGACTGGAAATCTTATTAAACGGACTGCTAAGTCCCATATGCGTATCCCAGTCACTTCTGCGTTTTTTGGCGAAGACACAGGCGCCCCCGCACTTTCCCAGCTGCACTATTAAAGCTGATTTATGCCCTCCGCAACCTCTTAACCCCTCCCGTACCACACTATCAATGGAGAGCAGGCCGGCACACCCACGCGAACGCATTGCCAATAAAAATGGGCAAGTCACGTGATTCTGATTTGCCAAGCCCACAGTCATAAAAGGTCAATGTGGTTGGCAGCAGCTGAGGGTGAGGTGAGTGGATTGGTTTGGACTGGGAGAAAGTGAGTAAGCCGGGCCAGGACTAATGATCTGAATTATGTGCGAGGGTGAACTCTTTTCACTGGGTCCTCCCGATGACAGATAACGCACGATTCATTGGGCTTCAAGAGGATTAAAGATTAAAGTGATGTCGAATCCCGTGGCATGTCCTTTCCAGGCATATCAAAAATAGTTTCACGAAGTTATCAATGGTATATAAGCGGGCAAATAATCCCCAGCTTATGGGTAATCTTTGGCTGTTATAATCTGACTTAATAAGCTTGGTTATGATGTGTGCTTGTACTTTTAGCAAAGAATTACAAAAGCAAATGTCTGTTTTATAAAGTTTTTAAAATGTTTTCAAAAACACACAGGCACAGATTGGAAATTAGACTAATTACCTCAAAATATCATAAACAAAAAAGTTTTAAGCTACAATCAATAATAATATTGTTTGCATATGATTTGTGCTTTAAAATGATGGATGCGAAGTATTCGTTTGAATTGCAATACTCATGTTACAATCTATAAGTTTTTTTTTTTAACACAATTTCTTAGAAAGCAACTTAAACAACACTTTTGTCAACAGGCGATGATTCATTTTTAGATACAACCGAGCTAGTCCCTCCCCCACAAAACTATCGATGACGGCTTGCGACAATTTTAATTAAGTTCGCTTTTCTTTAGGCCATCGGATGGCCCGACAATTTGGCTTTTATTTAAATTAATTGACCCCAAGCACTTGTCGTGATAGCAATTAGCGTATTTTTTGTTTTCAGCCCGTTTTGCGCTCCAATTAATAAGACATCGAGTCGAGCTTTCGGCTTGATTAAGTAAGACTTGACTTCCGCCAGGGCTTAATTATGAAATGGCTGACTGAATGGGGCTGACTTCATGACTTCATGACTTTACGAGCATGTAAAGTAATTAAACGAATACGTAAAATTTGCTGCTAAACATTCGAGGGCCGCCCCCGCAGCCGAACTGCTGCTGTTTTGCCCCGAAGTCGTTCGATTTCAATCATGGACCGTGTCTATCAATCGATTTTACAGCCCCCGGGCGAACATAAAATGCAGCAGACCAGACTGGAAATTGAATGAAAAATGCATCTCACCAAATGCCGCTGTTCGCTGTTGGTTTTCCCAGTTGCAGTTGTTGTTGCGGCCAATAAATTTAAGTGACATGCGTTTTTCAGCGAGTACCCGCGGGATAAGTTTACTTAAAATTTCATCGTCTGTCTACGGGCGGTGAGGCAAAGAGGCCGCGATCAGCGCGACTGATATCATTAAGAGCTGCATCCTCATCGAGCGCCTTTTTCCCCGGTTTTCCTCCAACAACCCTGCGGAAGTGGAACCGCTCGGCTGCGGGGTGAAAACAAAAATAAATGCACCCAGCAGCAGCAGCTATTTTATTGAGTTTTGTGTCTAAAATTAAATTGAATGCCCAAAAATGTTGTTCATGTCCCCTTCTCACCAGATGTGTGTGCAAAGAAGATTTACTCGGAGAGTGGCCACCACTTTGGCAGGGATTTCCCTACCTCTCACTCTCCCACGCGGCGACATTTTCCGGCTTTCGGCTCCCTTTATATTTAACAGCTCATTTGCCTTGGCACCTTTTTTTATTTTTGGAGATTTGTGAGACTACGGAGCCTGCCATCTATGTGGTTTATTCAAATATTGTGCGATGTGCGAGCATAAAAAGTGGCGCAGCTGACGCGCGGGGATTATGGCCAATGTTTGACTTGAACTTGAAAACGGATAGGGAGGAAGTGAGAGGCAGCCATTGAGCGATGCGCCATATCCGGTTTAGGCCTAGGTCCTGGACCTATCCCATTTCCATTTCCAATTGCATTCCCTTTCCCAGATTCCCATGAACCAAACGCCAAGACGCTAAGTAAGTCGTTTTCTCTTTGTGTCTCCGTTTTTTTTTGTCTCTCCTCCTTTGTCTCAGATCTAGGAAAACAAATTGCCCGCCCCATGCCTCCCACCCTCCCACTCAATTGCCCCTGCCAGGGCAAATGGAAATGGTATGACAGCCAAAGCTGCGGCCATATAGCCCTGGGCCAGAGCAATTGAGTTAGCATTGAATACAATTGAAAGACACTCGATCCGGACCAGAGAGGCTGAGACCCAAAACGGGTTTCGCCATTTCGTGGAAGAGTCTTGAGTCTTGAGTCGAGTCGAGTCGAGTTCAGTCGAGGGCTCCTAAGTGCCCCCCGTTGAGGCATATGTACTGGTGTGGATGTGGCCGGGTAGTAAAGGTATCGATCAGTGCGGAATGCTCGGACCGATGGATGGATTCTTATTTGCTATTCATTGGAAACCGTGGAGGGGGGCAAAGGGCGATTTACATGTTGGTAAATACGTTTTGTTCCACTGCCAGCCTTGAACCACGGCTTTGAGCTGCACCAACAGTAGTTATAGCCATGATTGCATATATGTATGAAAGACGAGATAAATCTTAAGGCCTTTCGACTATCTTTGAACTGTGAATAAATGAAATTACCTCTGAATTTCATTGGGTCATTTAAAGTTTTTATGGAACTCAGGGTTGCTTCTTTGCTTATGACTTACTCAACTCTTAACACCTCTTTGTAATTAGTGGTAACATATGTTATAATTCTTTATTTTAATATTCACCCACCTAAAATGATTACTTGCAGACAAAGTGTCTGGCAGTTTATGCTATTAGCACTTTCCCAGGCATTTGTGCTTTGGTTGCTTTAATGGCTTCCATGCTAAGTTTATTATGCAGACCCATCTTCATCACCATAATGCTGGTTCAGCACTTCTGGTCTTTGTTTATCTTTGGAGAGGCTCGTCTTCCTGGTAACTAATCTAATCCACAGACAAGTCAGTTTGCTAATTGCCCTGAACGAGACGGCCTAATCAAAGTCAAGATATAAGGTTACCAACTCCGGCAATTGAAACATTACTCTAGCATTTGCTAGCATTTGCATCTGAATTTATGCGAGCTACAGCACCATAAATACTAATTAAATGCTTAGCCGAGACGGAGTGACATGGGCGGCCTGCCACTGTCCTGGAATTTCTATTATGCACCAGCACTTGGCCAGAAGTGGCCTAGTACCACCCGGCACACGGCACCCGGCATCCAACTCCCGATCCGCAGTCTTTGGAGTGTCTGGCACCCGGAGTTCAAGCGGGCGGCGTAATGCATTTTGCATTAACATTTTTTCACTCCAAGCCAGCCAGGAACAATGGTGAGAGCCTACAGGGACACTTTAGCCATGGCCAACAGTGTGTGCGAGTGCCAGGCAGTCTGACTTTCCAAGAGGAGGGGTGGGGGGCCCAAAGGGTATTAAATTCAGCCACGGCTTCTTCACAGTTTATTTTATTCGAAAAAGTTTTGCATTTTTTCTCTCCTGACACGTGCTAAAAGTTAAAAGACGAAACTTTGCAGCGACAACGCCCCGGAGTAGACAACAGGAAATGCTGCAAACATTTTGGCAACACTCTGGCCGCCGAGCTGCCTGTCAAAGGTGCGGACAAGGGAAGTCGGGCGGCTGAGAGCTAAAAACAAACAACAAGCCGGCGATGCAGAAAACGGAGGAAGAAACATTCCCCTAAAAAGCAAACGGCAGAAAAAGTGCCGGCGAGTGTTTCCCAGGCAGGTAGCAAACAGGATCTGAGGAGCGAGCAGAGTGTCCTTCGGCAAACACAGGCTACCCTCGAGTCCTGGGAACGTGCATTCCTGTGAATGAAGCCCAAGGCATTCCTCATTCCTCATTCCTCACTCATCATTCATTTCTCATATGGCTGATTTTTATGGTTTCCTGCGCGACCCCTTCAAGACGTTCCCAGTTCCCAGTTCGACCCCCGAACCGACATGAAGCCCTGAAGCCGCCGATTGAATTACACTCCTTTCGCATCCTTACGGTCATACAGTCTTACGGTCATACAATCTTACAGTCCAACGTTCCTCTTGCGTCAATGTCAACCCTTGAGGGCCTCGGGTAAATATTTGCATTTGCAAAGCGAGTGGGGCGGTAGGTGATAACCACGGCTACTGCACTGCCACTGAGGCTGCTAATTGCTGGGACAAACATCGAGATTGCTGGTGCAACATTCCCGTATCTCTGGCCGGGGCAAACACAAATTGCCCGACTGTCAACTGCCTTGTTGCACGAACGTTTTTAGAAAGTTTCCATGCTCTGGCTGAACTTCTGAACTTTGCGGCCGGAGGAGATATGATTCGGATGCCCGGGGCAGATCCGATGACTACGGCCTCTCAGGTGACAAAGCGCAGCAACGCAGCCACGCTAAGTCACTCCGATGAAGTTAGTCGAGCGTCTAACGAGGAAACCGCATCGGATCTAGTTACCCCCTCCCAGCGGCAATGTGCCAGTTTGCCAGTTGTATTTTTTTTTTGCCAGCTCCGCTTGGCTGGCAGCTGCTGCGGTTAATTAAACTCAGACTATCGGACGAAACCAAAGCGCGACATCGACAACAATTTGTTTATTAGAAAGTCTGCCGATGATGGGCCTTGGGGGAGGATGAGAGAGATACCAGAACAAGGACAAAGTGAAAGCCAGACAGCAAAGATCACAGATTAAAAAGAAAAATTGTTTTAAGGCCAACTTATGATCACACATTAAACATATATAGTTATAAACACAGTTTTAAACAATACGCAACGCTAAAGTCGAGTGCCCCGACTATAAGATGCCCGTTACTTTGCTAACCCATTTTAAAATAATAAATATGATTCTTAAATATGCCAGAAAACTAACAATAATGCTCATTAGTTCTAAAGTAATGGTCCGATTCGAGAAATTATTTTTTACGAGTAGTATGATAGATATTGACCGCTTGTTTAAATCCCAAATCTGTAGCTTTTATAGTTTCCGAGATCTCAACGTTTATACGGACAGACGAACCGACAGTTGGATTCGGCTAGATCGACTCGGCTATTAATCCTGATCTAGAATATACATACTTTATAGGGTCGAAAACGCTTTCTTCTCCTGCTACATACTTTTTAACAAATACAATATACTTTTACTCTATGAGTACTTTACTCAATGAGTAAAGAACAAAGAATTGTTATTTTTTTGTGACAAAAGTATAGCCTTTATAATCACTTTACTTTATCCCTGCAACTCTGTCTAAATTCTTGTTTAACCACTAGAATTTCTGATGGCCTGCATTCTTTTCCCACCTACGACACCCATTTCAATTTAAAGAATTTGCGAAAGTTGTTTTTCCGCTCCGTCGCCAAGCGAAGAGCTGTCCATGGAGAATAATGTCGAGATTGTGGCCGAGGACTCCTCCGCAGATGGCCGGGCGGCGATTAGCCGAATGTGGCTGGCAAGGTGTTGGCCGTTTGGGACCCCGGGCTATGAGCCTGGCCAAGTGAAAGGCAAAACGCTGCTCACGGTTTTAGCCCCCAAGATCGGCCATGTTATTTGTTTCGGAGCGACTGGATGGGGGTTCAAATTGTGTCAACTTTCCCAAATATTTGCCGGGAATGCGAATGCGACTCTGATTTGCATAGGAAAACTATGAGTCTAGTCAGGTCAGGCCAGGCCATGGCGCAAATGTTTATCGCTTGCCATTAAATGCAGACGACAATTTCGAGATAATCGGCAGACAGGGAAATAGCAACGGAGAGATACAGCTTCAATGGGTTGGAGGAGGAGGAGGCAGCCAGCAGGAAGCCACGAAGTGCTGACGATGTCTTCGTTCCCCAGGCGCATATCAAGTGCTAAAGATCTGCAATTTAAGGTGTCTGTTTAGGTGCGTTGACAGTCGAGATGGGCACGAGATGGCTGCCGCGAGGGATACACTGTGAAAAAGTTTTACAAATAGAATCATAGACAGTAAAGCAGCAAATGGGTTATAAGCTGTGACATGTAAAAATTATATTTTAGTTATACCCATTTTGGTATTTTAAACACAGTAATCCTTTATGTCAGAGAATGTAATGAAAGAAATTCTTTAAACCTGCTTAAGAATTAAAATTAAATATGCAACATAAGGTATTTTTCCTGTGTAAGGATACTAGTAGTGATTCCCGTTTAGCGCTAATCTCTTGCAGGCAGTCCCAAGCCTCCTCCTCCTGCTCTTCCTGCTTCAACTCCTTTTCCACGTCTGACTGCCGCACGAGTGTTGGGTCCTTGAGACACCACAAACTTGTGGCAAGCTCCGGTGAAGAGATGGGAGATGGGGACGCGTATGGGGCCAAGACAAACCTTTGTCTTTGACGCAGCGCTATCTCAAACATAATTATTGCCTCATTATGCGACGATGGTGTCGTTAATGTCTTCGGCACACAACGCATCCAATGGAAAGGCAAACAGCGCAGCGTTAATAATGAAATTGTAAATAAATTGTAAACATTTCGACTGCGCCAAGCGCAAATATTTGTCCCCAACTTGCTGGTAAGTATCTGTATCTGTTGTATATATAATCTTTGGCTTCGACACATACGTTTTCAATTTTATTTTTCTTTTTTGAGGTTTCGATGGGCCGCTCTCGGCTGTCAACGCTTTGACAATTTTCTTTTTCCCAGCGCTCGGACAGGAAATAAACAAACAGTAAACGACAGACAGAGCTGATAAAGCGCGAGTTCTACCGAAGCGCTTTTCACATAAAAATATTGAAAAATTCGAAATTAACCCGAAAATATCATAATGGCTTTTAAAATATCGTTCGCTGGGGAGCGATAAGGTCGGTTTGATGACTGCATTAGGCACGGTTTACTGTTGTTTACGGAATTGCCTGGTCATAAAAACGTGGCTCTGAAAACTCGATCCACGGATCCACGGCTGAAACCAGTTAGTGGAGTCGTAAATGATTTGTTCGCGTTTTATTATCACCTGTAACGATGACAAAATCAAATGCCGATCAAAGTGCCGATAAGGCCAGACCACACACATCATCGGACTTATCGTAAAGGTCACATGCGAGTGCGAGTGCTAGTTTGAGTTTGTCAACATAATCTTGAAAATAGATTGCAGATTGCCAAAGCAAATGGAATCAATGGGACAAAGCTCTCCAAAGGCCGATTGTCAACACATTCTCCGTAGAGAACTTTCCCAATGAAGAAATTAATTTTGATTTATTAGCCCAAACATGTCTACCAGCATGAGCTCATATATGGGAGGTAAATGAACATTTTCCTCAATTTTCTCCGCCATAAAAAGAGGAGAGAAACAGTTGCAATGCCCTCATCCCACTTTCCAGTTGTTCGCTTCAATTAATTATTTGTTGCATTGCGTTTTCATCGGATATTATGACATTTTTATGTCCCCCGGGGGGGGAGGGAGAATGGCTGGGTTGGGGACTTACTTATTGAAACATAAATTAGGCAACACATGTCCATAAAACATTTCGAGTCACTTGTCATATCAGCGAACTGCTCTCAAATTTACGACTTCTCCGCCACTTTGACACCAACAGGATACCATTTTAAATGGTCGACGAGGGAGTGTGGAATGACTGGACTATTGCCGATAAGGACACTTGAAACTGGCCCTTAATGTCGCATTTAATGGCTTTACCGCCCGTCCGCCACCAATACTAAATCAATTTTCAAGCGCATAAATCAGCTGAGATTGGAAAAAAATCAATAAAGAAACGGAAACCGAAAAAGAAATGCAGCAGATAAAATAAAGAATCTATTAGTAATAAAATAAACAGAGAGTGGACCATAAATTTTGTTTCAGCCCAAAGAGTAAACCCAAATGGAAAATGGAAATTAATACGACGAGATAATTAATGAAAATTAAGAGATTCCAGATTAATCCAGCTGAAAAAAAACCATTAAGTGTACGGGATATTACAAGGGATTAGTCTGAGGTTAAGGCAAACATTAACTAGGTCAATTGATGCCAATTATGTGTAGTTAAGCCAAATTGGAATGCTCCAAATCTGGGCATTTCTTTAGTAAATCCCTGGGCGCGCGCAATCATCAGTTTTCTTGAGCCCACAAAATCTCGAATTTCTCGTCTGGTTCCCCGTAGTTCACACGTTGCTGTTGAAATTCAACAAATCCATCATTTGCCATTGTGTCTGGTGGCATCAAAGAAAACATTTTCCCAGGGCGTTAGATAACTAAAGAAACAAATTTCCACCATGTTTCTGCTCTCTCCCGTTCGACTCGTTCCTATGTTTCCCAACAGTTTTTGCCGCCACATAAAAAGCAATTCATGCATCTTGAAGGCGGCTCACCCTTTGGCTCCCCTCCATTTCGGTTCTCGTAAATCAATGCCAACGAATCTTGGACGTATTCTGCTTCTCTTGCCGATCTCCAAATTGCCAATGGGCCTCGAACAGCGTCTCATAATAATTAAGAACAAATTCATTTACACTTTCAAATGCCGCGAAGGGAAGACCAAAGTTTCTGTTTTTTTGAGTGGAGCTTGTGTGTCGTTGCTCTTGACATGTTTTGAACGCAGGGAATTTATTTATTGTGGATCCGAAATGCATTTAGTATCGCACATAAAAAAGCGACAAACAAGCAGGCGGAACGGGGGCGGTCGCAGCAGCCCACAGATCGAATGGGAGTGTGCGAGGATCACACTGAGCCAAAATAAGACACTTAAATGTGATAATAAATTCAGGAATTACGATTTTGTAAGCACTGAGATTTATACCAATCACACAATCACAATATTGGACAAGAAATCACATGGTAGAATGGGAGAATAAAGAAGTGTTTTTTTTATTGAATATAATTTATATGAAACTAATTAACATTACGAAATCAGTGTTCTTTTCGTATTTTTTGTGGCATTAATTTAATATATATTCTTAATCGAACTTCTGCTTCCCTTTTTAAGTATTTTGCCATCGATTTAAACCCGAAAAACATTTTTTCTTTGTGCAGGGGTCCACGCAGATTGCCGCTGAAGCGCAACAACAGCTGTCGCGGCTTGTGGGGATTTCACTGGAGCACTTTTGATGCGGTAAGTTTATTGAACTCCGTCCCGCTCGCCCCCGTCCTCCCCTTTCACCCACGGCAATTGCAAAACAATGCAAACTCCCCTTCTCGTGTCGCAAAAATGGGTCAGCGGGCTCATTAAAATTGAAGCCGTGAACTTTCGCTGATCTCTGGCGTTCATTTATTGCCACAATTTGTTATGTTTGGACTGCTTAAGCAGCAATTCATTCGGCCTGACGGACCAACGAACGTTTTATGCCTTCATTAATGCAGCGCACGCATTCGCTGACCCCGCCCCCTCTTTAGCCCATAAACGGAGGCCTAACTGCTCATTAGAATGGCATTGTACACACACTTCGATTTCGAATCGAATCGAAACGAAACGAAACGCCAGGTTGCATTTCCGGTTGTGACAGTTTTGCTTTTTTTCAGCTAGCGCCACTCACCGGATGCGCCAAGTGGCAGGGGTCCATAAAAACGGCGAGGGAAACGCTAAACAATATTCAATGCTAACAAAAAATTAGGGCAAACACTCGTGAGGGTTGAAGCCCGAGTTGATTATTGTGTTCTGTTGCATTGTTAAACAATTATGCGGCATTTCCTTCCGATGCGAATCCATTCGATGACACTTTGAGTGCCGGCTGCTGCGAAATCCTCCCCTTCTGCCTGTTGTTAATCACCCAGAGCAGAGTAGCATAACCACACAGCTGTTCCTAACTGTTTGATTTGACCCACTGCGAATTTAATGGGCGGCGAAATTCCGCTTCCTCATCCGGATCCGTAACTCACTTTACGGCTCATCGGAGTGCGGCCCGGAACAAAAGCAGCCAATTGATGGATGGTCGTCTGCATTTGGCTGTCTAAACAAAGAGCAACAGCTTTCAATTGTATGTGCTGCCCGTTCGCATAGTTGTTACTGTGTTTCAATGATTGCTGAGTGACTTCGTTTACCTTCGAGTATCCCCTTTCAAGGAATTCACAGCTAAAGTATACAACTTCAGATGTATATTTCTGCCACGGATAAACAATCTGCCAGCTCAAGACCGGCTTTCCCTGCCCGTCTTTCTTCGCCACATCCGTCGTGGGTTATAACATAATTTACGTCTCTTCCGCTTGGCAGCTTCGTAATCATTCTCCACTTCCATGGCCCAGCACAAGAATGCGGCTGCCCAAGTCTATCTGGTCCATCGGTCCATCGAACCGAGGCATGTATCTTCTCGATTTGCCCTAATGTCAGGCCATTGTAATTGCATTTCGTGCTGAACTTCTGGTCCTACACCGCAGACAAGTCAAGGCGGGCATCCCGAAAACGAAAACGAACTCCGGCATCCCAAACACGATTTCGGCATCGAAGCTTTTTTTCTGCGGCTGTGGGCTTGGAGCTGTGTGTGTGTGTATCTGGGTATCTCAGAGATACAATGGCCGCACAATGTAGCCAATATCTAAACGTCGGCATCTTTGGTGGCCGACGCCATCATCGTTGGGAGTCAGATTCAGTTCCAAAGCCAGAGTACTTGGTTTCTCTGCCTCTTTCTAGATTTCAATCTGCCAGCTTTGCTTTTAATCGGTTTGGGATTGGTTTGCCCGAACTTTATGGAACCTTGAATTGACTGAACTGGAATGTGGCTGAAACCGCAACATATGCCTATCCAACTGGGAGATCTCGTCTCACATCTGTCGGCCTAGCCCACGTGTCGAACTTATGTATCTGTATCTGTATCTCAGCCTGAGCTAGAGCAACTCCTAATGTATCTCTATCTGGTTTTCGGCTTAAGAGCATTAAAGCAGCTATGAATTAGACAGGGGCTGCAACCCCTAATGGTAGTACGCCCCTAAGCGAACCTTCAGCTGCTCATCTCAAGTGGCAGGCTGGATTTACGGGCATAGACAATCTAATTACTGTTTTCAGTGTGCATTTAGCGTAAATGATAGCCCTAAAGCGGGCTCAGCCGCTCACACATGTGCGTAATTAATCCGTAGGGCATGGTGTTATGCCTGAGCAACTTCCACCGGCTCCCCAAAAAAGCGGCCCACCTGCTTTTATGACTCCTCCATAAAAGTCTGCTGCTCGTTTTCCTGCCTCCGAGCTTTTCTTTTTCAGAGCTTGCAATGCGTGGCCTCCCACTCTTTTGAGCGTACAACTCCGAATTCCGGCTCCAAATGGGGCAGCCATGACTTGGCATCTGGACTCAAAATGGAGGCGACTTCGATGGCAGGTCCCACGCACTGATCTCAAATTTAGCTTCAGCGGGCTGACCGGGTTGACTGACTGGTAGACTGGTTGACTGGTTGACGGCATGACGCGGCTTAATTGGCCATTACGGGGCGGCTGCATAAGAGGCTCTCGGCTTGCGCAAGCCATTCCCCATTTCCCGTTCTCTTCTCCGCGGTTCAGGTTTTCCTCGCTTATGGAAAATTATTTTTACCGTTGCAGGCGTCTTGTCTTTATGCAAATCAAGTGAAAGCAGCGGCAGAAGCAACAAGTTTTCCCAAAATCCTCCAGTGGACACTTTATTGAATCTAAACCGAATTTGGGTCATTGTACTCTAGAAAATAGAATTTCAATCCACCACACAGCACTTACGTTGCCCGAGGGAATCGTATTGAGTTCTCATTTTTATCCGTTTAGGCTTTCCATAAAAAAAAAAAAAAAGTGAAAATAAACTAGAGGAAAGCTAAGCCAGCTCTTGACCCGAAAGGCAAGGCTCATTGTTGTTCTTTCTGTTGCAAAGGATTTGGATTGTTTGTGCCCCATGTCGTATGCGTGCTTCGCTTGCTACAGTTGTTAACATGAAAAGATAAACATCGGAAATGATGTCAGTCAAACTGGCAGTGCCCAGCCTCCACAACGAGTAGTGTATGTGTATCTGCCTCAGCCCCTTTTTCGTTTTTTCGTTTTTTCGCTTTTTCATTTCCATCTTCACGCATTCCCCCGAACAAGCTCACAAAATCATGTAAAACTTATACAACAAAATGCGCACAAAAAACAGACGAGAAGCTGTTGAAAAAAGCTGAAAAAGCTGAGCCCCTTCAGTAGTTTCAGCCGTTACATGCTCGGCAATCAGAGCAACGTGTTTCGTATCTAATGAATTGCGACTCTAGGGGACTCTGTTTCCATTGTTGGAGCAGCAATGTTGCAAGTTCTCCCCCCTCCCAGGCATCGTTTAGCGGGCTAAATGCCGCACTTTTAGTTGGAAACTTAACCACGGTGGCAGATACACAATGAATAAAAGATAAAGAGCGGAGAATTAGATCACGCGATTGTTGCCTGAGTTTCCGAGTAGAGAACGTGAGCAAAGCCAGGTATATCCAGGTATATCTAGGGGATGTAGTGAGCTAAAAAGTAAAGTAAAGGCAGTTTCCTGCTCGGAAGGTGGCTTAACAAAAGGAGTCACCCTTAAGGGATGAGATTATGGCAGCTATCACATTTACATAAATGATAAATAAAAGAATTTTAGCTATCTAAAGTCTATTAAGTGATAAAAACTCCAAAAAATAATACATCTGTTAAAGAATCATTTACAGATATTTACGATTTAAAGTTCTGATTAACTTTGACTATATATTTTGGTGTTTGTATTCCTTTAAACTCAAAATAAAAATCTACTAAAAGAAAAAACATAACAGATGTTTGAAAACAATGTTTTAAAACGAGAAGAAAATTTTAAGATATTTACAATATAAAGTACTGATTAACTCTGACTATCTATACCAAAGTTTTACTTCCTTTAAACTTAAAATAATGATCTACTGAAAGAAAAATCAGTTAATCAGTACTTTGATTAACTCTGACTATCTATACCAAAGTTTTACTTCCTTTAAACTTAAAATAATGATCTACTGAAAGAAAAAACATCAAAAATATTTAAAAATAATATTTTAAATCAAGAAGAGTCTACAATGTCAGAAATCTATTCAACGATCACAACTGATTAGTTGGAAATCTGATACTTAGACATGGCACAGAAATAATCCTCAAAGACCTTAAGTAAAATCCCAAAGTTGATAGATGCTTATGGAATTATTGAAAATTCCTTTCGCTCGCACTTGAAATCGATATCATCGGCAATAAACAACATATTTAGTCCAATGCCTCGTGCCAAGTGTTACAACACTGCAGTTCAGCACCTTGGGCTGTAATCGAAGGTGTGTAAACATATGGCGCAGATAAGATATATGGAACGGAGCCAAGAACACTGTTTTATTATATCGTAGACTATCTAATGAAGAATCTAATGCGGCATTGGCAAGGTTGAACAATCGGTGAAGGGTTTAAAGCAGCTGCTCGTTGGCATCAATTCTCGATTTCCCATGCAATTACGGCTTAGGAACCGAACCTCATATTATAAAACACACCCAAGTTCTGATTAATTTGCATATGACATGAGCCCGATCTGATCAGCGGCATCAGCTGTTCTCCAGCCACATGACAGAGTCCTATCCCTTCACTTAGCTTCCCTGGTGCGAGAGTTCCCCGGCAATTCCGGGCCGGGAGAACTTGTTTTTGTGCCACAAACAAAGCAATTTTCGCACTGACGCTTCCTCCATCCACCCAGGTGAGCAACCCCCTCCCCGAAAGGGGTAAATTATGAATGCAGTCCGCCGGGGGTTGAAGGCGAACGGGTTGCATGCAACATAACATGGTCACATAGCGCACTTTTTGGCAGGACCATTTGCTCACAGTTTGCGGTTTACGATGGCCGGAACCGTGTTTACCTGGGACGCAAGACAAAACACACAAAGCGGAGACAGGGTCAGAAGCGGCGGTCTTCTTGGCTCATCTGTCGCCTTGTCGCCTGGCATTGCGTGATGTTTGCCAGATGAATGAGAGTGAAAAATGAAACACGGCTTGCCGTTGCAATCAGTCGTCCGGAAATCAGCACACAGACAGGTAGCAGCAGCAGCAGCAGGCAAAGGAAGAAGACTTCCAGGCGAGACGGACAGACAGACAGACATTAAGGGCGCATTATGAAACCAGCAGCAATGGGCGACAAAGTGTTTCCATTTCCCATTTTGCCGGCTTGAATTCACCTCTCTTCCTCTCTCACTCTCTTCACCCGTTCTGCAATTTGTTTGCCGCAAACACACATTTACGTAATGCCAACCGAAGGTCTGACTGGACCTTAAAGCTGCCCGAAAACAAAAAACAAGACAGAAAAGCACTTGAAGTTCTTGCGATGAAATTCCGAGAATCAAGTTGGTCTTCGAGGCCAAGAAGGTAGACACACTCAGCAAAAATATCAGTTTCAGCTAACTTTCCATTGGCCAAAGCGCTAAATGTATGATGTCATGTTTAACAGAAAAGTATGAATTTAATCTAAAATTAGTAAATGATAAGTGACACCTAAATAAATCATTTTTTATTTATATATATACCTATACCTTTTGCTTTTAACTTACAAAAATTAAATGTATTTATATTAAATTAAGCATTATATATTAAGTTCATTAAATCAACAAACTTTATTTTATATCATTACATCAAAATTATTAATTTAATTAATTTTAATGCTGAGAAATTTTACAAAAATTACAGAATGGCAGCTGTTTTTTGTTTGTTCCCTGTGTATAACTGCTGCTGCTGAGAAATTCCAATGGTAATGCAAGGTAATGGTCTTCCCAGGGTTTGTGATGGTTCCTGGACCTCCTCCTGCCCCTCCCCCGCCTCCTGCTATTCCAACTCCCCCTGCCCTGCCCTGCCCCTTGATTAGTGCCGCTGTTTACCTGTGCCAGCGAGGCTGACTACGTGTACAGGTTTCTGGAACGAATCTATAAACGGAGATCGCACGCTGACTGTCTGACTGTGTGCCTCTCTGACTATCTGTGTTTTCCGCTTTCCTACGGCGTACAGATGGAATTCCCAACGCACAATTTGCGCTTTCCCCGCCTCGCTTTTGTTCTAACGCCCACGTTCATAGAGCTGGCATCTGCCCGCCGTCCGAATTGGTATTTGCAAACACGTTTTTGGCTCGGGAAAATTAAATTTAAATGCCATCAAATGCGAGGAAGATTGAGTCGAGAAAGGTGGCCCTGGCCCAGACCCCCTCCTCCCGGTCAGATTAGAAAGTCGTGCTACGAAATGCGGGTGCAGAGTTTCCAAAGGTGTTTACGACGAGCCGCCGCTGAACTTGAAAACCGCCAAAGAACTTGAAACCCGAAACGACAGTTGGAAAAGGCTTTTAACGACGCCCTTCAACTGCGGCCAAAGGCTATTAATCAAGGCAGCACGAATCGCATCCGCTGCACCACTGCGACACTATCGAACCACTCAAATTTACAGCCCACGGCGCTGCATATACATAAATACTGCTTAAGGTAAACAGACAAAGCCCAGACAGACACATTAATTTCAAGTCTTTTGCCCATTCTCCACGTTGTTAAGAATCAAAAATTGAAAAGCGCTGTGCTTCAAATCCGAGGCTAGCGATCGTTTTCGAATCACCGGAGTTCGAAACGTATCGATGGGAATGAGAATGGGAATGGGTTTATGTTTGGGGTGGGCTGGGGAAGTGGGCCCACTGAAGTGGGGGCAATCAACAATGGAGAGTTGGGGCTCAGTCGTCGAACGCATAGCTTAAAGTTCAATGACTGAAAAGGTGCGTTGTTGTTCTGAATGCGGTTGTCGTTAATGTTGTTGATGTTGCTGCCGTTGCTGCCGTTGCTCTTGGAGTTGAAGTTGCTGTTGCTGTGTTGTTGCTGCGGTTGCATAGGAATCCATCAGCGGGCAACTTTGACTCGGACCCCATTTATATTGGCCATTTGCTTTTTGCCTTTTGCTTTTGGTTCCTTGCGCCTCGCTAGGCGAACGTGCAAAAATGCAGCATAAGCGGCCTAAGCGATCGGCAATCAATCTGCAGATTCCAGACGCAACTGCAACTCGTTGCTCCGCCGATATTGCTGTTGCCGCTCGAAGAGGCACGCAACAAGCAATTTCTTGCAAGCCTCTTCTCTTGCCGTTGAACTTGTGGCCTTAAGTGGCTGCTACACTTGCGGCCAAGTTGGCTAAACAAGAGTGGCCAAGATTGTTAGCTAAGCGCAAATACAACATGTATCCGCAGCATAGCGTTAAGATTGAAATTTCCATGGGAAGGAGATTGGATTCTGTACTTAGGGGATACGATTCAGACGATACCTATTAAAATACAGAGGCTTTTATATCAGAGTTGAAATTATCATTTTTATAGGTGCTTCAAGTTTAATTAAAAAAGTTCTTTCTTGAACAATGCAGAGAAAAATATTAAATGTACAATTCTTTAAATTAAATGTACTTTAATAAATTCCGTTAGATTTCTTTCAAAAAGTTGTTTAGCCTTGAAGCATTTAAGATATCGTTTTCAGAATATTCCCGAAACAATAATAAACTATTTTTATTCAGAACAGAATAACAGTCAAGCCCTCTTAAATTCTGGATAGCGACTGGAATCGGGACTCAAAGTACATATTATCAGGACTGGAACGAAGACTCCTTCCTTCTCGCCGCTGTTTACATGCACACGATGACAGACGCGTCTATTTATCTGTATATGTATCTGTATCTGGCTGGCTGGCTGGGCTGAACTGGTTGTTTGGTTGGTTTACATTTCGGTTTTGCGCTTCAAGTGAGAGAAAAATGTTGGAAAAATAAACAAGAGGAGCCAGCCAGAATTCCAGACGCAGCTAAAGCAAAAGCAACCGCACGATTGGAGTGGATTGGCCCCGAAAAAAAGGGGGGCCCTGGGCAAAGTTTGGCTGCAACAATCAAATGCTCATCAGCGCACTTGAAAAATAATGCGTTTGCTGGCTAAGACAAAAAGAAGTACGCACAGAGACACAAAGATACAGCGACGCACTGTATCTGTATCTGTATCTTTACTGTATGCGGGATAGTATGCGAGTATCTGAGCACCAGTATGTATCTTTTTTCGGCTGTATAGACGGGGCATTTTCATAGCTGGCTGTATTTTTTTGTTGGCTTGTTTGTTTAGTTTTCGAGGCAGCGGCACTCACACAGACACGCAATGCTGCAGGTGGGAACAGGTTTTTCGGTTTGGGTTTTTCGTGTACGAGTATCTCTGGGATGCGGGCCGTATCTCTGGCCTCGCGTTATTTATGCCCCACTGTGGCTGTAATTACACATTTTTTATTTCCTGCAGAAAACATAATCTGGCCATGTGTGCCTTCTGACTGGGCATCTATGTAGTATGGCGATCTCCGGGATGCCCACGCACATGTGTCCTCCGCCTGGCATCAAGTTCCCACCGAGAGTGTCCAAAGTGGGCAAGTGCGTAAGTGGACAGCGGCATTCGAGACCCTTCAAAGGGCTCTTCGCCTTTCGCGAAAAGCGCCTGCTGCGCCCAAACATTTCGCCGGTTGTTCATGCCGCTCACGTAGCTGCCACTGCCACTGGCCGATCGATTGACAGATATTCGTAGTTCGTAGTCGCTAGTTGCTAGTTGGCCATGGTTACCCGTAGACCCGCCAGCAGAACGGTAACAGCCGGAGAACGAATGGGAATTACCCTCGACAACTGCTCCGCACGCTTGGCTGCACTCGCCCAGAAAGAGCCACTTTGCCCGGTGGTGGTGGTGGTTAGCAGTTGCCACAAATGGCGCGATGTAATGGCATTTCTAATATGGGCACATTAATGGCCCCGGCACACAGGCACAGGTGAGGGGCACGAGGAGTCCGGAGGCAATTGCAAAATTCAAAATTAACAGGCCACAGTTAAGGCGAAAATAATAGCTATCTGAGGGGTTAGTTCTAGTCCTAACTCTATAGAAATTTATGTGCTTTAACGAACATTTATTGGGGTGCTTTACTATATTGTTTTATTAACCACTTGTTTATGTATGTTGCAAGTTTTTTTTTGTTTTTTCTATCCCTTTTTTAAGTTTAAACGTTTTATTAAGGTATGGCATACCTTTAGACAAGGTTTATGGTATAAATTCCTTTATATTCTGATTTTTAGTTTTTACCTAAGGTATCCAAGACTTCTAAAAGAAAATCCATAAATATATACACAGAAAGTTATCTAACAACATTTTGGTTTCGGAAATAGTCTTATACAATTGAAATTTGTAAATTTAAAAACTGCTATAATAAGTGCAAGTTGTGCAGTCATCTTAAACAAATAGTAATCATGGTGTTTTAACAAGGGATATTCCCATTTATTGGGCACTAATTCAGTGCTATTATTCTGAACCCATGTGTGTGCAGAAGCCGTGTGCGCTGCTCTTGTTTTTCCTGGGCTTCATACCTGAGCAATTAGTGCGGCGTTTCGATTGCGCATGCAGTAGCCCAAAGAGCAGCTGCTGCCGCTTGACTGTTTTTCCACTTTTGCTCTTGGGCAGCTGACAAGGAAGGAGCCAGGAGACTGAGACGAGGACAGAGGGGCGTAAACAAAGTGAGCTCTTGCAAAATGACAGCTGACAATGGCCGGCCACGTTTCGCCTCTCGTACAGAAAATACAGAAAAGGCAGCAGCTAAGTGCACAATAATAATGGCAACAATATCAGCGCGAAAAAGCTGCAGTCAGCGTCGCCAGTCTGCCGTCGAGATTTCCTAAAGTTATTGAACGTTTTCAAGCGAAAAGCAAAATTCGGATAGCAAGCAAAAAAAAAAAAGAAAAAGAAAAACGATAAAATGCCAGTGAGGCAAAGTGCAGAGACGGTTAGCCGAGCAAACAAAAATCGGCTTGGGCATATCAAGCAGTTTGACAGCCACTGTGGATAACCTGTTGCTATTACAACTGCAGCACTTGCCACATAAACGGCCATTCGTGTTGGCCGGTATTTAACACAAGGTCGCGAAAACAATGAGCCAAAAGACTTTAGACCGCTTATCTAAGTGCTCGGAGCTGCGGCTCGTTGGTAATTGAAGGAGCCTCCGCTGGACGCCGCAACCAAGAAGCTAATTGTGTGAACAGGCCACCCAGCCCCACCCACACACCCAACTTGGGAATAATGACAGGAGGGTCGAGGGCCGAGGGAGCAGCAAAACAGCGGAGGCGACAAAGTAAACAAGGTGTTAATTTCACCCTTGTTTTCCTTTCACGAAGATGCTCTGGGATATAGGGTATGACAAGGTAATTGCGAATTAAAGTTGGACATGACAAAAGTTATTTGATTACAACATAAATCAATTTAAGTAGCCATAAAGTTAAAATACCAGTCAAGCTTTATTTGCACGTTAGACTATTTTAATGAAGTTAATTAAAGTAGTAACATTTCGAGCCCCAGAGTGACGGCTAGTAAAAGTAATTAAAAAGCCAAACAAATGATCTAAGCTGGCCTGGGCTTACTCTATTCCGAATTTCTCTTTGTGTTCAATGTGCTTTTTATAATTGTTGCTTTTATAACGAAAACGATTTTATCGTTGAAAAACAGCAGAGAAATTAACGAAATAGCAAATAAAAAAAAAACGATTAATGTGATTATAAAAACAACTTTGCCAATTTCTCACCCATAGGCTCTCAGAACTCACAGTATTCCAAGAACTCATTTGAAGTATTAAAAAAACGCTTTTAATATAAATATTTGTAAGATCTTTTTAATTAAAATAATTTATAAACATTTAAAAATCAAAAGGATTTGTAAGTATATTGCTCTAATTCACTACGGTAACCTTCGTCAGCTCTCAAAATGCACACAATTTCAAGATCACATGAGATGTATTGATAAATCGCGTTAAAAATTAATATTTGTAAGACTTTTTAATCAAAGACAATTTATAAACAATCAAAAATTAAGAAGGTAACCTTCTTAAGTGAAATGCCCAATGTTAGGGTATAAAGTGCCCTGTTCTCACTTCCCACACTTGATTGTTTTTGCTGCTCCTCCCTTTTGCGCCTTTGCAAATTGAATTCCCCGCGTGTTGCGAAAGCAGATAAGATTGGAGCACGTTCTCCGCCAAACAGCCACCCACACAGAAGCGCTTCCCGGCATACAAAGCGGCAGATGACAGACGATAAGCCGCCCTGATAACGCACTTGACTGTGTGGAGGAATCGTGAGGGGAATTCTACGGAGAGCTCCCACTTACTACGAAGGTGATTATGAGGAGTAAGATGAATGGATGGGTCTACTTACGAACTGTGACCGTTTTCGGATCGTAGGCACAGACGCGCCGCTCCACCGCCGCAATCTTGCGCTGCACCCGTCCGGCCCGCTCGCCCACCGCCTGCAGATCCCGCTGCAGGTCGTCGAAGATGTCGCTGGCGATCAGGACCAGGCTGGCCAGCTGCCGCAGGGCGTTGCTCAGCGTGATGTTGCTGATCGAGTCGAACTCGTGGCCTGACACCACCTTCGAAGAGCCGGCGGTGGGCGACTGGGGGGCGCTAGCGATCCTGCCCAGCGTCGGCCGCTGCTGGCTGGGGTGCCGCGAGTTGGGCAGCGACTGCGACTGATGGCGCGTGGGCGAGGTGGACAGGAACTCGACGTGCTGCTTCAGCTTCTTCATGGGCGCCGGAGCGGGGGGCACCGGCTGCTCCTCCGAAGCCGCCCCGGACGCCGCCTGATGAACCAGCACCCGGGTGAGGGATGTGGGTGAGCCGTGGCCATTGGTTAGCTCCCCGTCCGGCGACTGCTTGTTGATGCAGTTGTTATTCCGACACTTGCCCGGCGTGCAGTGGAACCGGCCGGAGGCGTGGCCCAAACTGGCCGCCGTGGCTTGGGCCACATTGACGGGCTGCACCACGCGCTGGATGAAGGGCATCTCTCGGGCGTTTCTCTGGCGGCCACTAGCTGCTCCTCCTCATTCGCTCTGCTCCCAAGGCACCGACCAAACACACAAAAAGAAGGTAAGGTAATCCAAATAATCCACACACACACACACGCACGCTCACGCACACAGAGGCCCGAAAACTGGTCGGGCAACTTCTGGACTTGAATCCTCCGCAGTTACAGCCTCCTAGCTATTGTCTGTTTTCGGCCAAATTCCTTGGCCTTTTCACACGCACTCACAAACTAGTTTAATTCAACTGCAACTGGTTTACTGGGCAGGCCCCCCTAATTTTTCGGCTAGTTCTCAGCCTTTGCATAATTAGCACGTCGCACTCGAATTGCCCGTGATTATGGCGATTTTATGGCCCGGCCACCGTTACGCGTCGTTCGAAAGGTGTGTTAGCCGGCGAAAATGCCGACAGTCCGCTCCGCGCTCACGTCTTCGTATTTCGCCGGTTTCAAAATAACTCCGTTCAAATGGGGTGTAGTGAGGCCGCATCAAAAATACCGAAAAGTGTGGCTGCACCGGTAGACGGCCAAAATATCGCACCGAAGACACAAACCGTGGCTTGGACAAAAACCCCTTTAACATCATCTAGTTGTTTTCTAGCGGTGCAGACATCTTTTCGTCTATATATAGTCTATTTTAAACTTTTAATAATCAATTTATTAATATATCCATTGTTTATTTTTCAACATTTATTTGATCAATTTATGAATACATTAATTCAATACCCTTGGCTACCAGAAATCAAAACTTAGAAAAAAATATCTTAACTAGAATACCTTCACAGTTTTATATAGTTTTAGTAGCATTGTTAATTATGTTGTTGTTGGAGTATTCTTTCTTCAGTAATTGTAATATAATTAACAAAATGTATGTATTTCCAAATGGTTTTCATATTCAACATGACCTATGATATTTTAGTCAAGAAAAATGTATCTGTCCCACAGTGCGCCTTTATAGTTATCGATTTGAACAGTGTTGCCAGACATCAGCATATTTCTCCGCATAAGACAACCCTAGCCGAACAGGGTCGCACCGTCGTGGTAAAAATATAAATAAAAATATAAATTTACGTTTTCTACGTTAGATATATAAAATAGTACAATGCCGAAGTACTATTGCGACTACTGCGACACCTACTTGACCCACGACTCGCCCTCGGTGCGGAAAACCCACTGCACCGGTCGAAAACACCGCGACAATGTGAAGTTCTACTACCAAAAGTGGATGGAGGAGCAGGCGCAGCATTTGATTGACGCCACCACCGCCGCATTTAAGGCCGGAAAGATCACGAACAATCCGTTTGCGGGCGGACCAGGCGGGGCGCCTCCGAAGCCGGCGGGCGTTTCCATACCGCCGCCCAACATGGGAGCTCCGCCACGGCCGGGAATGCCAGGAATGCCCTACATGCCTCCGCTGATGAACCCCATGATGGGCATGCGCCCGCCGCCAATCATGAATCCCATGGCCATGATGGGACCACCGCCTCCGCTGGGCACAATTCCCGGCGTTCGACCACCGATTATGAACGGACCCAAGTGACCGCACTCCGATCGGAAACGAAATCAGGAAAAGGAGCACAGAAGGAACAGCACCTCGCGAGGTGTCCTAATTAAGCTGTAGCATTTAAGTAAGCCGAATAGCAATTCAAACTATATATGTAAATTTATATAAAGAAAATTTACTCATCAGATGGTTGTTTTTTGATTTTATTGGTTGTACCTTAAGTCCATAGAATAAATAAATAAATTTATTTTATCGTGTAGTGGCCAGGGGTATAGAAGTTTTGCTATATGTATATACAAATGGTTAAAGGGGTCGACCAGAAGCTCAGTCTAATTATTTCAAAAGAAAATTCAGCTTTTCACCGTATTTGTTTTATTTCCAAAATTATATTATGATAGGAATTTGTTACCTTATTTGACTCTACGGAGTAACAAAGATAAACAAATGAGAACAATTTGGGTCAACATAAAACAATTCTATAAAATGCTTATTATTTTTTTACTGAAATGCATTTAAGAATCGGCAACTACCTTGAACATATTTAGTTACATAAACACTCACAGTTTTTATTACAATTTTTGGGCTTACAAACTAGTTTCTGTGAAGAGAATATAATGTGGATTATAATTGTTAAAATACGAATGCGTTAACTGAGGGCTTGATGTGTAAGTGGATTATTCATTGCCTTTGTCCCGCGGTTCGGCTCGTCTGCGCCTCTTATATTAAAAGTCTGAACTACACACAATTAGGTACTATATAGGTTAGGGATTTCAGCAACATGATCATCACTGATTATCTGGCGACCCTCTGGCGCTTGCTAGGCGAAACCAGAACCTGCGACGGCTGTTGGTTACTCGAGATGGCGTCAAAGATGCTGGACTCCGAGCGCTGGTACTCGCTGCCAATGTTTTCCAGATTCAGATCGGCATCGAGCACAAGGACCTGGAACAAAAAGAGATTACGTTTCCTGTTGGTGCTAGATGAGTATAGTGCTAGAAGGTACCTTGCAGGACTGCGGACGTCTTTGGTGTATCAGCCAGTCCTCGTGCAACTCATGCAGCTCCTGAAGGTACTTAAGCGGCACACAGCTCTCCTCGGAGCGGGCTCGTTGGCGGATGCGCTCGTGCGCCACCTCCGGCGAGGTGCGCAGGTAAATGATGAGGTCCGCCTGCACGTGAATGGACTCCTCGATGAACTTGTACCACTCCTGCAGGGTGTTGAACATGCCCTCCTCCAGGGAACCATTCCGTCGCATATTCTCCACAAAGCAGTACCTGAGGGACAGTGGGTGAACGAAAATGAGCGATTCTGGTCAAACCGGATCGGGGATGATGCACTCACCGAGCGCTAAAAATGGAGCGCTCCATTATTTTTAGCTTCTTGTCGGTGGGCGCGGTGTGCGCCTGCAACATGGTCAGCGTGACATAACTCTGAAAGGGCATGGCCCACTTCTTGGGGTCCTTGTACATCAGCTCCAGCAGGTTGACCCCGTTCACGTTGCGCCACTTCTCGACGGGCTCGGTGAGCAGGCAGATGTCGTCCTTGTACTTCTCGAAGTGGTTCAGGTACGTGGTCTTCCCGCTGCCGATGTTGCCCTCGATGAGGACGGTGAAGGGCTGGGTGCCCTCGGCGTACTTGCGTCCCTGCCGGGCACTGGATGCTGCCGCCGCCATCAGTCCGGACAAGCTGCGATCTGCACGTGAACGTGAAAGCGGAAGAGCACGGTTTTACTATCTGCTACTGGTACAGCCAACGAATTGAGGTGGTGAGCGCTGTGTTCCGGCTTCAATGGAGTTCGAGTACTGTACACGGCGGATGGCAAACTTGGTGTGAAACACCCCGTCAGAAGAGATCGTTTGCCGCCGAAAACTCAAAAGAGCGGGAATACCGCCATTTGTTTTTTAATCGGGTTTTTCGATCGTCATGTTTGTTTTTGTTAAACGGCTGATCGTTGAGCACGCACTCAACGATACATATGTGTGTGTGTATTGCCGGTAGATAATTTATAAACTTTAAATGTGTAGCCATAGCAGCTTGAATTACCTATAAATGTTACAATGTTCCTTCTCCACATGTCCGCGCCACAGGTAGTGGCTCTCAAACAATATTTTAAATTATAAATTCCAAAGCTGGCAGAAGTAACTATTTAATGGTTTTACAATGCAATTGCTTCTTTTTATTTTTTTCTAAATTTCACAAGTCGTGTTGTTTTGCGGTGACAATGAACTGTTGGCGATAACGATGACGGTCAGCTGTTTTGGCCAGAGTTATCGGTACTAGTGCCATCCCTAAGAAGACGCATTTTTTATCAATATTATTGTAAATTTTAGAAAACCTGAATAAAAACTTGTTTGAAGAGAAGTTTTAAGCCAGGCCCCTAATTAGCCATGTCTATAGAAATCGAATCAGCCGAGTAAGTACTGCAAATCATCAAATAACAAACAGTTTTCGCTAATTTTGAATATCTACTTACCATCCAAGTGTGATCCGGCTTATCCAGCAGTATCTCAAGGAGTCCAACCTTATGAAGACCCTGCAGACGTTACAGGTGAGTTCTAATACTCTTAAAAAGCCCAATAACTAATGGGCTTATGGTATATTTTCAGGAGGAAACGGGTGTCTCTCTAAACACAGTGGACAGCGTGGATGGCTTTGTCCAGGACATCTCCAATGGTCATTGGGACACTGTGTTAAAAGTTACGCAATCCCTCAAACTACCGGATAAAAAGCTGCTCAATCTCTACGAACAAATCGTACTGGAGCTGATTGAACTGCGGGAATTGGGCGCAGCCAGATCCCTCCTCCGCCAAACGGATCCCATGAGCATGTTGAAGCAGCAGGAACCAGAGCGATACATTCATTTGGGTATGATCAGCACCACTCAGTGTTAAAGATAAATGCTTATTTAATTACTGTCCTAGAAAATATGCTTCAGCGCGCCTATTTCGACCCCAGGGAAGCCTATGCGGAGGGCAGCAGCAAGGAAAAGCGGCGCACGGCCATTTCCCAGGAGCTAAGTGGCGAGGTGCATGTGGTACCCTCCTCCAGGCTCTTAGCTCTTCTGGGGCAGGCTCTAAAATGGCAGCAGCATCAGGGACTCCTGCCGCCCGGCACCACCATTGATTTGTTCCGAGGTAAGGCGGCCATGAAGGATCAGGAAGAGGAAATGTATCCCACCCAGCTGTTCCGGCAAATCAAATTCGGTCAGAAGTCGCACGTTGAGTGCGCCCAGTTTTCGCCGGATGGTCAGTACCTGATCACAGGTAGTGTAGACGGCTTTCTCGAAGTGTGGAACTTCACCACCGGCAAGGTGAGAAAGGATTTGAAGTACCAGGCGCAGGACCAGTTCATGATGATGGAGCAGGCTGTGCTGGCACTAAACTTTTCACGTGACTCCGAGATGGTTGCCTCCGGCGCCCAGGATGGCCAGATCAAGGTGTGGCGCATCATCACCGGCCAGTGTCTGCGGAAATTCGAAAAGGCCCACACCAAGGGAATCACTTGCCTGCAGTTCTCGCGCGATAACAGCCAGGTGCTCAGTGCTTCCTTCGACTATACGGTGCGACTGCATGGCCTGAAGTCCGGAAAGATGCTGAAGGAGTTTAAGGGTCATTCGTCCTTTGTGAACGAAGCCACCTTCACGCCCGATGGCCACAGCGTGCTCAGCGCTTCCTCCGATGGAACAGTGAAGGTGTGGTCCCTGAAAACTACCGAGTGCGTGGCCACGTACAAGCCCCTGGGCAACGAGTTGGCCGTCAATACCGTCCTCATCCTGCCCAAGAATCCCGAGCACTTTATCGTCTGCAATCGGTCCAATACGGTGGTCATCATGAACATGCAGGGCCAGATTGTGCGATCCTTCTCGTCCGGTAAGCGCGAGGGTGGAGCCTTCATCTCAGCCACTCTTTCGCCTCGAGGCGAGTTCATCTACTGCGCTGGAGAGGATCAAGTACTCTACTGTTTCTCCGTCTCATCCGGCAAACTGGAACGTACTCTAAATGTAAGCTGCACTTTAACCAGTTATTACCAACAGATTTTTAACAAGATATTTGCCATCAGGTTCATGAAAAGGACGTCATTGGCCTGACCCATCATCCGCATCAGAATCTGTTGGCCAGCTACAGTGAGGACGGCCTGCTGAAGCTTTGGAAGCCGTAGATCATATAAGCAATTGACTTTCACACCTAGTTTTAGTTGGTACCCTAAGATGAGCTACCTAAATATACCTAATGCCCCCAAAGCACTTTCAGTTTTTCTCATGCCCTCATCCGTTCCCGCACATCAATATCTTCAATCATGTCTATATGAAACAAATTGACTTTAATTAAGCATTATGCAAAGCGCCAGCCTCTCAGAGCGCTAATCCGCAGAGTTTGCCTCAATTGCTGGCCCTGCGCTTAGATTAGTCGAGCAGCGACACTCAGCCGGTTCACTTGCAACATGAAGAGCGACGAGATCATCGAGAAGATACGCAGCAAGCTAAAGGAATCGGATCCTGCCCGGCGCACCGTGGTCAATACGTTTCAATTCAACTTCACCGACGCGGACGGCAATCTCATCAAGAGCATGGGTGAGTTGGGCCTTACTGTGGGTCAAGCCGTCGTTGACCGTTTCATCGTAGTTTTTGATTTCAAAGCCCTGGACATTTACGAGGGCAATGCGCCCAGTGCCGATGCACAAGTCACCATTTCGGATGAGGATTTCTATTTGGTGGGCACTAAGCAGAAGACTTTCCAGGAGATTCTGGAGCAGGAAAGGGCCAAGATCGATGGCGATGAGGAAGCTATTAACAAAATGCTTGAGAAGTTCCGTATAAATTCTAAGAACTAAGTGAAATTAGTTTTGTTTAGATTATGATATTATGTAACGCTGCTTATCTGCTTTCCAAACCTCCGAATAATGACTACATCAGCACAAATATAAAACTATAAATTAATGATGTGGCGCTTTTTTAAAAATTGTTTTCGTAGCCGAAGTTTTGCATCTACAAGACTAAAGTCCACCAGATAATTTGGATTTAAACATCACTGAATAACTTGGTTTTAGTATTCATTTATTTAATTACCTTTATTTATATTTAATGTTAACATGGAATTGTTTTTGTAGGTGTTTCCTTTTAATTTGAAATTTTTCTTCTGCATTTTATTATTCAACTATTTTGTTATTTAGATTCCCTTCATATCTCATTGGCAAACGGCGCCGTGTTTTGTGCCAATAAGTGCGCCTGAGATTCGGTTTTTCTGACTTCTGTTTCTGGATTTTGAAATTTGAAAAACGACTCTCAATTCAAATGTGTTTGACTCCTTCTCTTGAGTGGCTTATTTGTAGGTTTAATTGTAATTTTAACATTTGCTCTTTTTGGGGTGTTTTAATTTAATTTTGTGTTACTTTAGTAAACTCTTTTTTAGTTTAGAACATGTTTTTTTGGGATAGGTTTCTTTTGGGGACTTTCTTTCTCGAACATTTTATTAGCTTTATGTTTTAGTACTATTTTTCTTTAAATTTATGTTTAATTTTTATTGCTAGAACACAAATTTAGAGTTTTTATTAACTAATTGAATTCTTTGCTTCTGGGTTTTCTTTTCGGTTTTAATGTAATACAACAACAAAATTTGTACACTTAAACTAAAGTTTATTTTTATGAATTAATTCCTAGAAGTTACTTGATCATTATGCTTTTTTTATGCAACAATTTAACAACGTTTTACTTCATCAATGTAATTGTATTTATTTTTTCTTTATTTATCATTTTTTTGTTTAATTAATGTAGCATTTTTGTAACACCTACATACGTTTATTATTAATTGGTTTTTACGTTAAACGGGTTTAAGTTTCCATCGCTGATTTAAGCCATATTCATTAAATTTCTCAATTTTCTTTTGCAAAACGTACGTGCGCTATGAAACCAATAATTATTATTTATATTACGAAATTTTAGGGAATTCATTTTTAAACTCCAAAACGGAGGAAACTGATATGAACTAAAAGAATTTTAAAATTCACAATAGGTTTGCATATGTATAAAGTTGATAAAATAACATAAAATAATATTTGATACAGAAGATAGCCAAATACGATTTGGCACAAAGAAAAATCAATTCAATATTCGGTTTCTTTGTGTTTAGATTCTTGTTTTTAGCTTCTTGTATAATTTACTTTATTATTATCGTTCCCTTTAGCGTATACATTTTTATAAATATTCTTGTTCGCCTTAAATGTTTATAAAAATGTGCTTAAATAGACAAAAATCTTTGAATTTATTTTCTTTCCATTTCTCGCTTTCATTTTCCATCTCTGGGGCCGCTAATTTATTAAATTTCCTCTTTTATTTTCATATAAACTTTTCGATTTAGCGTCATTTAACTCTTTGCTTTTATTCTTTGCTGGAAGATACAGTTTTGATAGTCACTAATTCTTTTATTTATGCATTATTTCTTCTTCTCCTTTTTGTTGTTGTATGTTTGATTTGTGTAGCCTCAAGGTTCGAAGATTTTTGTACAAAATGTGTAAATAAAAAGTCATGCGCGTATGTAAAGGTAGTTAATTATTATTGTTTTATGCCCTTTAGTATGTTGCTGCCGTTATTCATTATCGGTTTATCTATCGGTTGCAAATGTGTGTATTGTTTTATTAACGTTTACGTTCTTCGTTTCTTCTGTTGTATAATTAATTCAATTTATGCTTCACCTAAATATTACTCGTATCAAATATAAAAATCAACAACTTTATTTTATTTTTCGTCTTGTCTGCGGTCTCTTGTGGCTATGAAAATGATTCGTACTTGCACTTCCTGCGCCTGCTGTTTTCGGCTCGTTTTCGTTTCCGTTTCCGCTAAACGGAACCTTGCTCCTCGCTTTTTACACATCCGCCTATCGCCCTGTGCTTTTTGTGCGTCCTTCTCCATTTCGCCGTACGTATTTCGCTATGTGTATAATATAGTTATTTAATGTAGCTATTATTTTTTTGGTTTCTTATTCCTCCACATCATCCCTTACTTATGTGAAACGCTTCTGGCTAATCATGTTATCGCAACTACAATATGCTCGCCCTACTGTACTTATTTAGCTTCGCTTTCGCTTACTTCATCACTAATACCTACTAACCATCCCGTTTCGCTCGTTATTAAATTTATGTCTTAATCAATTCGCATTTTTGCATAATTTCTTGTCTTTTAGGTATTGTTAACTTTTGAATTTCTGTTTCTGTTCGCCTCCCGGTTTTACTGTATCTGAGTGTTATCCTGTGTCTGCGTGTCAGTATGCGCTGTGGGAGTGTGTGTTATCTACTTCTCTTGCTCTGCAAAGTTGCTTTGTTCGCCATTACCTAGTTAGCCTTAGTCTAAATGCGTTTTAAAACCGAAACTGAAGGTTGCGATAAAAGTGCCTAAAACTGTGCCGAACCATCGTTAGACGTTCGCCATTTGGTTGACATGATCGATGTTGTCCTCATCGAAGTGCACATCGTTGATGAAAATGTCCGCGTCCAGCTGGTCCTCATCGAGCTCCAGATCGTCCTCGTCGTCCTCCCCGTTGGACATCAGTCCATGGCCCATGCCCATCCCCATTCCCATGTCCACGCCGGCGATGCAGATGTGGGGCGGCGGCGGCACGCTGGTGGGCGGCAGTGGGGCGGGCGGTATCATCAGGTTGCCGCTGTTGATCCCATGCAAACTGCCCGCGATGCTGGCGCCACCACTCTGTAGATGCCTGCGACTGGAGCTGAGACCCGCTGCTCAATTACAAAGGGAGATATTATGAATTACATAATTAAACCTTCGGTAAATTAATTACTAAACTTTAAAGTATTTCTGAAATATCTTTTTTAAACAAAATTTTTGTATTTTCTCAAGCGGTTAATGTTTTGTTATTGATTATAAAAAAAATATTTTTTAAGCTTTGTGTGTTCAAACTAAATGGAATTAAATATAATTAAACTTTATGTTTTTATTTTTCAAAACATTAAAATTCTTAAAGATTTCAGAAAAACTTTAGTAAAGCTAAATTCAGACTGATAAAATATTTGTTCAACTTCTCTTAAGTTTGGTATTCTTTATTTGAGTAAAACTTGTAAATTAAAAATAAAGATCAAAATTATTAAGTTTTAATTAAAGTTCGTGCCCATTGTAGAACATTTTCACAAATATTTTCAAAGTCTGAAATTAAATAAAAAAACCAAAAAAAAGTTACCTTGAAACAATGTAAATAAAACCAAACTCAAAGAAAACCTATTAAAGCAATAAGCCAGAAATATATGAAATATATATATATATATATATAAATCGGACTTACCCGTGGCACTGGTCTGCGAGTCATAATGTGCATTCCGATGTAGGCCCAGTTGGCGGACATGGTTCCTACGGTTTCTTCTGGAGTGACAGAGTATGCATAGGAGACAGATTAGGGACGAGACGACGAGAAGCGTTATTATAATTAGGACGTCGTAGTCCTCCTCGGCCGCTTCCGTGGTACCTGTTCAGTTTCAATAAATTGGTAGGGGAGAGCAAGAGCACAGGACACAGAATTAGTTAATGATAACAGAGCTTATGCAATAGCTTGATTAGGACGATGGTTTGTAGTTAGGAATGTGTGTGTGTGTTGATCTCTAGTTAGCTGAGATTGAGATTGTGTCATGTGGGTGAGTCTGAACTTGATGTTCTTGTTCTGTGTGCTGTGGTTTCCATTTCTTTTCGGCTTTTAAAGTGGGTTACACAAGTTTAGCATATCAAGAGATTTAGGCTTAGGCGGTTTAGAATATTCAGTTCAGTTTAACAAGGCACCAGGAAGGCATATGTACTATATACATCTGCTAGATGCGGTGCACATGACAAGTGAGGGAAAGGTGCGGAACACAAAGAAGCCAGAACAAAAAAAAATGGAGGCATGCTCATAAACTCAACTCTCAAAATGCGGTTGAAGTGAACTGAAAGATGCAACAAAATATAAACTGGGGATGTTATTATTTTCATTGGGCTGTGAACTGTGATCTCCTTTGTACTGTGGCATTCTACGGGGTTCGGGGTTTTGGTTATGGGGTTTCTCTAGATCGGGGTGACATGTATCTGGTTTGAACACTGTGCATGTCATGAGCGTGGCGTGGAGTGTTGAACGAATGTAGACAAGCTTATGCTGAACTCACGTGTTAATTGTGACCAAAGGGTTTCTTTTACTTAAGTATTAGAGTTAATAGTTTTGGTTTGGTTGCTTCGTTTCGCTTGCAATTGGTATGTTGTTAGAAAAATGAGTACAAATTCTCGCTAGCAGAATGCTCCACTTATGTTAATTTTTGTTATCTTAGTCATGTTTCACGTTTTTGATTCTCGTGGCAATTCCAATTTCGAATTTAAAATTTTGATTTTTCGAGTTTCGACCTCTCTGGGTTTGTTTAACTTTAGTTGTATGTATTTAACACTAATGCCATAATTGCTAAAACAAATGTCTGTAGAAATGTGGGCAAATGCGTGGAGTTTGCGTCACCTGTGCCAAGGGTTTAGGGTTATTTATATATTTTTTTTTTGGCGATTTCGGGTTCGAGGAGGGGAGTTTATTTTGTTTACACAGTTTCACAGTTGAACAGTTTGTAGTTGGTAGTGGTTTTTTCAGTTTTATTTTAGTGGAGACAAAAGAAAGAACAGAGAGAAACAGAGGGAGAATTAGACAAGTAGAGAGAGAAAGAGAGAATGATGAGTTTAGTGTGGGCGTGGCTGTAGACATCCTCTAGACCTTAGAGTCTAGAGTCTAGACTGATGTGATATCTGGGTCTGTAAGTGTGCTGAATGCCATTCGAGTGAGTGAGTGTAAAGATACTGAGAAATCGGGTGAGAGGTAGAGAAATGCATTGGTGAGGCTTGGGTGGAGGAACTCAATTGGGATGGTGGACACCCTGGGCTATCGAAGAAGGTATGTACAAAAGTCTGGCCATCGAAAAGAAGGAAACAAAACAGCTAGAAAAGGCTGAGGACACAATACGAATATATTTAAGTGCAAAAAGACTTAGCGAGAAATATAGGATAGATTCAGGTGGTCTCTTTAGTTGGTATTTAAGTTAGTATGGATTATTATAGTTGTTGTTATATTCAGTGGTTAACGGTTTGCAAGTGTTTCGTCGGGTTCAAGTTTTCATCACGCATCAAATGAAAAGTGTAAGGAACGCAAGATCGCACATGAGGTACATTGTAACCGTGGAAAACCAAGGGAAATTAAAGTGGAAACTGAATGGCCTCGCCCCACAGCGGACGCACTGGAAACACAAACACGAGACAAACTTAAGATACTCGTTACGAAAACTTAGGCAAAAGAAGAAGACAAATAAAAATTGAACTGAACCGTTCGACTCACTCACGACTCACAGTGCAATTCGTCAGTGTCGTCGCCGGGGCCGCAGTTCTTCACTCCGTCGCATCGCAGCTTGTCGGAGATGCAGTATCCGGCTCCGCACTGAAAGTGGTACGTGGACTCGCAGTGCAGGCCCACGGACGGCGGACCCGGCCCGGAGTCCTGTATCTCGGTCCACACAATGCGGAAGCCCTGCGGGTGAAATGCACAGTCACAGTCGCTGTCGCACCTCAATTCTCAGTAATTCATTTTGTAGCTCACCTGGGCACCCACTGTCTTGTCGCTGGTGGTGAAGCTAATGCGCGCCGTCTGGCCGGTGGACGTGTAGTGCCACTGCTCCACGGGCGGCTTCTCGCCACACAGCTCCATCGGCGGCTGGTCGGAGTCCACGTTCATCCACAGCCGCAGCACAGCAGCGGGACAGCCGCGATCTGGGGAACAAAAATTACTTAAGCTTCTGTCCGCTGCAGTCTTAAAATATGTAAGGATCTTTCCTTTCCTTTCCACAAAATAAAACAGATTAAATTAAAATTCCAAAATAAATAATATAAAGTAAGAAATATGAATAGTATGAAATATTGTATCAGGCAAGAGCGAAAAGAATTTGTCTTTTTAAACTAGTTTGAGATGCAAAACATAATTTTATATTACTTTTTTAATGTTTACTAATTTAAATGCTAATGTAAATGCATTTAATTTGCCTCGATCCTTGAGAAATCGCTGTCCATGGAGAAGATTTAATTTCCAGGGGAGAGACCCGACCCGCTACACTAGTCAATTACCCATTTGATTTGTGTTTAAAATTAAATACAAACTAAAAGTCTACTTAAAGAAAGAATTTACTTAAATTTCTAAGAAGTCGCGGTCCAATGAAGATAGATTTTTGGCGGCTTTTGAGTTTGAGGACAGTAAATTAGAGTTTAACAACAAATTTAATGAAAAGTTTGCCCTAAAATTAAAATAAACTGCGTAGTCTAAAAAAACAATATACGTTTTTTTTCCGGTGTGCAAACAAGATGTGGCAACTTACTGGCTGGGTCTCCTTCCAGGCCGAACTGCTCAAAGTGAATGGACAGCTTGTAGCCGGGACGGGCCTTCATGACCCAGTTGCAGGCATTGGAGGCCATGCCGCGACCCGGCGCCTTGTAGCCCGCCGGCCAGTTGGGCGAGGTGATGAGGCCCGAGTCCTGGTTGCTGAAGTTGCCGCCGCAGTCGCCGGCATCCGACTTGGCCGACTCGAAGAAGTAGCGGGCCTTGAAGCCGCTGGCCACGCTCTCCTGGTCCGTGTGCAGGGTGATCCGCAGCCCCACCGCTCCCCGCGGGCTCTCGACGGGTCCGGGGGCTGTCTGACCGCAGTAGCGTCCCAGCAGGCGGTCGTTGTTGTCCCGGTAGACGACATACATCTCCAGCCAGTCCTCAAAGCAGGCGCCGGAACTGTAAGAAAAGGTATGCAAGTTTTAGAGAATAACAAAGAATGAATCGATATTTCGACTCACCCGTAGGCTCCCGCCGTGGCGTTTGCATTGTTGTCCGCCTTGATCTTGAAGTGGTCGAACACAATGGTCACCTGCTCGTCGGCCTCGGCCAGAAACAGGTACGAACAGTTCGTGTCCGACGGATAGTTGGAGGGATAGCGCGGACTGTTCAGCTCGCCGCGCTTCTTCGAGTTGCTCACGTAGGTGAAGCTGCAGGTTCCGTCCGGTGCCGCCGTGCCCGGAATCTTGTACTCCGTCTCGAAGGTGTACTTGCCCTTGAAGCCGCGGCCCTGCAACTCTCCCGAACTGAAGACCATGGCCAGTCGCGGCCCCTCGCTAATCACACGCTGCGTCTCGTTGCCGCACAGCTCGTAGTCGAACTTGTCGTAGGCATCGGCCGTCTCCTGGCCCTTCAGATAGATCTTTAGATAGCCGTCCGTGCAGTTGGACCTTTGCAAATTACATTTACATACGTTAACTTTGTTAAATTTGATATTTTATATCGATATTTTATTTAGTTATTAAATATAATAATAAATTTGCATTTATTTTTAAAATATGGTTTTAAACTTCATAGAAGGATTAAATTTTTATTAAGTACTCTTGATTAAACTAAATTTATTCACAACTTTAAGTATATTATACAAGTGGTTTGTTTTCTATTTAAATATGAATCAAATTTTAAGAGTGATTATTGGCTAAATATAACTTACTCGCCCTTGTCCTTGTGCTCCACCTTGGGTATATTGAAAGCGTTAAACTCGAGTCGTACACGCTCCAGATGCTGGGCATCCTGCATGCCATAGATGAAATATCTAGATGATGGTGCAAATATTAATAAAAATTTCCATTTTAAACAAAACACAATGGTGGTTTCACTCACCTACACACAGTTTTTGGTATATAGGGATAGGGATAGTTGGGTGAGAGCACAAAGCCAGTGGATTCCTTCTTCGATAAAATCTTTTGATCACATTCTGAGCCACGTATGTGAATGCCATCGTTTTCACCTGATGTACGCATTTTCATAACAATTTGATTTTTGTAGCGAATGGTTTTAGAAGGAATTTCGATAGAGCAGTCAGATCGGAACAGGTCGGATTGGAGTAGAGCAGAGGTCACCAGATAGCGTAGAAATAGTTGTTTGTTTTTGTTTTCAATGTAGAGAGAAAGTGGTGAGAGGGTGAAATTTAACATAGTGTCAATAGGTTGATAAATTGAAATTCAAATAGCACACAAAACGAACAAAGCCAGTGAATAGGTTGGTTCAAGCACATACAATTAGCTGATAAATGCTATTCGCTATGGCAACCATTTTGGGGCGCCCTAATAAGTAGGCCACACTTTTTGTGAACCACTTTAGAGCACCACAAAATGATTGCGCAGTAAAAGGCAGAACTGAAACGACAAACATATTGTGTATAGTGAGAATGTTCGGCAATACTTACGTATAAAATCTAATTTAACAAAACTCTCGCTAAATTCATAAATTCCTTTAAAGCCACGATTTTGGGTATTTGCGGTGCGCGATAACGTATAAAAATGAACAAAAAGGCTCGACTCGCTCGAATACAAAACTAAGTTTCTTTGCTGCCCGCAATATGTACCGATTAATGCTGACGAATTATCTGGACCATCGTACACTTTCACATAGTCAAATGGGCAGCTGTTTTTCGGTGGTTTTCATGTGGTGGTTATTGTTGTTGAAATTTTGTTGTTGATTGCAGAATTGCAGAATTGCGGATTGGGATAGCATATTGGATAGAGAAGAATGAGTTTTAAAGACATTCGATTGAGGGTAAATTTGGTTTAGATAGGTGACAGATTAAGAGTGTGGGCTGCCAACCAGAGCAAGTTTCGGTCATGTCCAAAACTTGCTTTGATCTTGACTTGTTACCGGCTGTGTGTTTGGGTGTTAGTTTCTCAGTGTGCTTGTGTGTTTGTAACTGTGCAGCATTAGAGGTACTCACTGTGGTCCACCAAAAAATAGATCAAAATCACGAAACTCTAATCTAACCCTCTGATTCGATTCACCAAGAAATTGATATGTGCATGACATATCCTTCGGATAGGCACCTGGATAGGTTGGCGATATGAGCGCACCAGTTTTGTTGACGCTCATGCTGGGCGTTATCGTGTAGGAACATGGCGATCCCGCAATGGGTATGCCAATTTCATATTCCGCTTTTCGAGGAAACCCCAAGGGAGAGAAAGAGTCAGTAAATGTGTGAGGGTGGGGGGAAAAGGTAAGGCCAATGCTGCCGCTACTCACATGCATTTATAAACCTAAACGTGCCCTCGAACAGGTCCGTGGTCACGTTCTTGTTGCTAAAAAAAGAAATCGCAACTGCCCGGTACATGGAAATGCGACGACGCGGCGGAATGGTGCCGCAGTAGCGGCCCCCGAATGGCGAATTGATCAGTTCCGCTGGCTCCGACGACTGCACCTCCGAGTAGATATCCATGTACTCATGAACACAACTGCAAAGGGCGAAAAACACAGAAATTTTTTATTTAATTCAATTCAGAATTCAGTAAGGATTAAATTGTAAAGTTATGCCTGTACTTATTAGGGTACTTGAGATGAGATATTTTAATAATTATTTATAAATATTCAATACATTGTTGTTAAAAGGTACTAAAATATTTAATAGGTTGCCTGTCTAATTAAAAAATGTAGTTTTTATACCTTTTCGAATAAGCAAAAAATAATTATAAATATTTTTACAACTATCCTTAAATAAAACTTTAAGTGGAAAGGTAGCCAAAAATCATCGATAAGTTCAATAGTTACTATATTCATGAATCCATATACATTAAATATTTAAAATTTGTCATAAATTAAAGTGAGGTTTTATAAAATTGTGAGTTAAATGACCAGAAGTATTCAAACAAATAAAGGTTTCTTTTTTAATTTAAAAAATTCTGATATTAACATCAGGTTGTCTGTGTCGCAATAAAATTATTTGAGTGACAATTACTTTTTTAAGTATAGGGGAAGGGTAATAATAGGAACTACTTTATTTTATTATTTACCTTGGTAATTCACCGACGGCCGAACCGCTGCAAAAACAGAAAGTAAACAAAGTGAAAGAAAAATTAGTTCCTTGTGAGTTTTAATTAGAAACCTCACTGCTACTCACTCTGGTGGACTTCCTCTTAAATTAAACGATTTAAAAACTACTTCGACACGCTGTCCAGGTCCTGCTAGGAAGGTGTAGAGGCATTGGCGCGAGTGATTGCGATGGTTGTGCAGCAGCGGGGCCGAGAAGCTGCCGTTCTGGGGACCGCCGATCCTCGACACGAATGTCTGATCACACTCTGCGGAAAAGGTCGAAAAAGAGAGAGGGAGAGAGCGGCACACGGTTTCGCCATTGATGAGTTTGGGGGCTTTACTTCGTGGACATCGGTTAGACATAGACACACACAGCAATACAGAACACATACACAGAACGTAGCATCGGAACAAGAGCTGTTAACAAGGCATCTTAATGTGTGGATGTGTATGGCTAAGTGTTCACAGAGAAAAATGTCAGCGTGTTTGCCTTGTCTTATATTAATGCGCTATCAGCTTGGAATATTAGATATCAGGTTGGTATCTTAAATATATTTAAGGTTCTTATGTCTCAAAAATTCAAAAGAATTTACTGTCGTCAAGTAAAAAAGTTACACGATACAAAAAAAGTTAGTTTAAAGTTAGAAAAAATTATTTGATAAGGGCAACAGTACGTATGAGTAATAAAATTTGAATCCGAAGTATTTCTACCAGCCAATTTTATCTGGTAAATACCCGAAACTATATCACAGCTAAAATATCGATTTGATTAGATTGCCCATTAATATTTGATATGCTTAAGCACCAAGCTGATATGAGATATACTTTAGATAGTCAAATTTAGATAAAGTTATGGGGCTAATGACTTCTTCTCTGCTGTGTGTTCAGTTTTCGTTTGATGGGTGTACAACTAGTAAGCGTTTTGAGTTGGTCAACTAGGGCAACTGGAACTACGGGTGGACACTAAAACGTAACTGTTAACTACGGGCGCACTTGCACTCGCACTCGCACTCGCACACCCAAAAACAATCACACACAGACAACCCAAGGCGTACACACACACACGCACGGGCGCAACGTAACATCGAGGGCGGGGAGGTGAGAGTGTGTGTGTGGGTGTGTGTGTGGGGGAGAGACAGAGAGAAAGAGAGCGAGACAAAGAGAGTGAGATGGCGCCACCTACTTGGCGATTTCGTGGGTCGCGACGACACCTCCAAATAGGCCACCACCGGCTGCATCCAAGGCTCCCCATCGGCGCCGTTCGACTTTAAATGAGCACCGCCTGCACGGTGGGTGGTTGTGGTGGTGGTGGGTGGTAGTTGGTGGGGGAATGTTAAGTGGGGTTGGGGGAGTTGTTTTGAAAAGGGGGGTAGACAAATACACAACGTTAATGATTTCGATTTGCATGGTTTCTCCTGCCCTTGCTGAGTCACAACTTGACGACCAACATGGAAATGCGCTTCTCGACTTTATGACAAGCTGTCCGTTCGTCTGTCTATTTGTTTGTTTTCTCACACGCTCCGCTATCTATCTATCTATCAACTCGACTTTCGCAAGAATCCACTGATAACGCAGCCCGCAAAAGGAAATTCATGTACCCGATGTGCTGGCAGACATGGCGTATACGCAACGTGCAGCAAAAGTGCCTGCTCGAGTGTGCCAAAGCCAGCGGAAATTATTAAGAGCTTTCAAAAACACACATATGTACATACATTGTTCAAGGTGATTTGAGCAGCAGCCAATTCCATCAACTTACAAAGCCCGGTAAGCCTTTTATTAGATATAGCCTTGTATAGCGTTTTCCTTTACACAGGACTCTTTTGCTAAATTTTTAATTATCTTGATTATCACATTTAGATACTGGCAAAGAATCTTTCTGAAAGACTTCGTTATTTAGTTTAATAAATAAAATCGAACTTCTATGACTTTAACTCCGTTAACTTTAAATTTCTTCATCACAATTGACAGTCTCAAAGTCATAAAAGTTTCTTAAGTTGAATAAAAGTTAGGGAAGGAGAAATACTATTGTAGTTTACCCTTGGGATGATTGAATTGATGGCTTTTTAGCTAGAAATGAATTTATTTTTATATGGGATCTTGCAGTTTGCAAGACCGGAAAGTATATAACTTTTAAAATCATTCCAGAAAATGCCTCATATTATGATTGATCCCTGTTGCTCACCACCGACAGCCTTGAATTACCCATAAATGGCTGCTGCTTTGGTTACACATTAACCGACGCCTTGTGGGCTTCGCTTGTAATTAAATTCGTTTTGGAGCACATAATAAATGAGTCGGCCGAGATGTGTTTGATGTTTGAGGAGAAGGTCGGCTTGGGCCATGCTTTGTGTTGGCTTTTGTGGGCTACGCAGCTGCAGCTGCGGTCTACAGTTGCCGAAACTGTAGCTTTAGGGGGAAATCAAAACTACTGCTGGGATAAATGCCGGCCTCGAATTTAACTGGCTTAACGGTTTGCCTATTGATTTTGTGATGTTAGTACCGAATTCCATGTCAACATTGTGTTGGCCAAAGCCCCAACTAAGCCGTTTACATAATTTCCACTTAATTATTCACGCAACCAAATAGAATCCCCTTTAGGCAAGCGATCTGGGCGATTATCCCCCGCTTTTCGCCTCTATTTTCTGAGTAAGGGTATCTAAAATTAATTTTCGAAAAACCCACACACACAGCAGCGACATTTTATCTCAAATGCAGTTTAATAAACAGCAAATAAATGACGCACGAGCAAAAAGTTTGCTCATTAAAATGAGAACGGATTTGTGTGGCAAACACCGCACTCACGCTCTCACACACAAAAAAACGATGCGTGCATCGACGCAAGGCTGACTATGTGATACCAAGAAATTATAATACATAAAACCCTATAGTGGATTGTAAAGCCTTTTTTCAGATATGTTGGAACCTTCGAGGCATTTTTGTCACGTTCTGAACAAAACCGACAATTTTAGAGTCTCTCTTACTGAATAAAACTTTTTTTGGACAGACGGACAGAGAAGAAAAACTAAATTGTATAACTCAAACTTTAATCTGTTATTCCGGTTTCGAATCAACTTTCAGTTGTTTAATTTATTCACTTATTTTTTGAATATTTATTTACAATAATTGTAAAGTTCGATCCAAAGGGGATCGAATTTGGCAAATTAAATATATATACCCTTAAAATCTGTCCTTACCGGGTATAAAAACTAGGGGCGTGGCCGTGACGGTGGGCGTACCAATGTCAACCGCAGCGCAAAACGCTGGCAAACGGATGCTGCAACACTCAGAGCAAAAAACAACGTCCCCTCCCTCCGCCCGCTTTCCACCTGCACCCCGCCCACTTTTCGCACCGCAATGACAATGCGCAGTAAAGTGTCAATAAATTTTATGCAGACGCCATTTGCATTGCCATAAATATTTTTGTTGTGTTCGGCAACGCTCTGCACTTCTGCGGTGGCATTTGTTTTTTTGCCGACAAGTATACTTTTGCCACCCGACGCCCGCCGCCCCTGTCATTATGTTAATTTACACCTTTTGTTGGCTGCGCCTCAGTTTCAATGCCATCGGCTCGAATAAAAGCCTGCACAATGCTGCAGCTTTTAATTGCGTGCCGTAAAAACTAACTGAAGCAATGAAAAGCTGTTAAATGGCAGCAATTCCATTGGGCAAACAAGTTGCCTGCTAAATATATTTACCGTTTTGCGAACAGGTGTAATTGGGGGTGGTGGGCGGCCACCTCAGCCTTGCGGTCTGGCTTTAATAGCGCCCCAAGGATGCGTGTCACTAAATGCTCCCGCAAAGCAACTGAAACCGAGACGCATAATGATACCGATGACGAAAACGTTCCCCAGGAGGCACGTAAGACCACTAATAACCCAGCCCAGACTTACTCACACAAGTTTAGCCAGGCGACAATAGAGCGAAAAAGAATTTCCCTTCTGTTCTCTTCCCCTACTGTTGAGAATTTAATAATTCTAATCCTAATGATCGCACTGCTGAACTATTTATAAGCTAAAAAAAAAGCTCAAGAAATAATATCAAAGCAAGATTTCATTATATGATTTCCTTTGATTTCGAATACATTTTTCAGTTTATATTTGGATTTTAATAATCCTGAACGAATTGATCGCGCTGCTGAATTCAAGAATAAAATTTATGAATTCTACACGCTGTCAATTAATTTCAAAAAGAGTTTCCATCATAAAATTTCCTCTGATTTCAAAAACATTTTTCAGTAATTTAAAAATATAACATCTATTTGAATTTCCCAATTTAAAACCCCTTTTTCTTTCTATACCCATTTTAGTTTCGCTTGCGATTCTACTCTGCACAATTTCACTTCCTCGCAAACTCTAGCTAAGTAAAACTTAAGCCCATAAAGGTTAACTTTTTTGAGTTAGTTTACGGAAAGTTTTTGAACAATGGGTAAACTAGTAACCTGAGTCATACGTGCAAGTTGCTTTGCAAATCAAGACATTCGTTAGTTGGTGATTCCATTGCGACACTTTTGTCGCCCTTCTGCACATATAATCTTTAGTGGCTCTGTCTGTCTAAGGGCTCCTTCTCATTCTCCACCTGAGCCTGCCACCTGCTGTCGTCTGCTTGGGTTTCCTGCTCGAGTACACACTTCTTAAAAATTTAATGGCTGCCACTGCTGTTGGCACTTTCAGCGCCACCCGCAGTGCCTTCAGCCACACCCCGCAAATCACCCATTCCTTCAGAAGCAACCGAACCACAGACCAATTCTCCGTTTCCATTCCTCAGCCCCGGAATCACCCCCTCTGACACCTTCCTTCGTGGAGGAGCTCATGTTACAGACAATTTGCGTTAAATTTACAAGTAACACCGTTCGCCAAATACCAGGCCAAAAACCAGAAGAGACGGCACAGAGCCTTATGTTGTTTTATTGGCGCCTGGCATGCCGTTCTGATACAGCCACCGCCACGGATTCCTGTTGGACCCACTGAGAGAAAATACTAGCAATAGCTTAGCGAATGACAGCCTGATGTGTTTAATGTTTTATAAGGCTTCTCTGAATTGACAGTTTTTATTTCTGACAAAGCTATTTCTCCATTTTCTCTTGTCATGCCAACTATTTCTTATTGTTCTTTGTCAAAATACATTTTGTTGAGTAGTTTTAGGACGGCGATAGTATTGATTAAATCTGCTTATGCAATGTGTAAGCTAAAATGTCAAAGAAAGTGGAAAAGAAAAATATGAAGCAAGTGTCCAATTTACAAAATTATCTTCTTTTAAAAATTAAGCTTTGAAAACAAATATAGGTATATATAAATTACGTACATAATCCACGGCTATTAAGATTTAAAAAGCTAATTTCTATATCAAACTAGATGTTCTAGGGGGCTTATATTTCCTCAGTGGATCGTATCTGGCTGTCTTGCTGCCATAACCACATCACCAGATGGGGCAATACCAACAACGGTGGCAACAGCACCGACAACGGCAACAGCAATTAAAGTGGATTTTCATGAAAATGAGTTTTCCTAATAGTTTATTCCAGGCCGAAAAATAAAATCATGGCGATAAAACGCGTTGATTAAGACGAAGGCAGGTGAGAGACGAACGAAGGCCAGAACGATGATGAGATTCTATGACTACGGATAGGCATCTTAGAAACAGCTGCCGTTTAAGTCTCGGTACTGGTTTTGGTTTTGGTCCTGGTTTTGGCTATGGTTGTTTTACCCAGGTGGCTGGCATAATTATGCATATTATGTTGCATAGCTCTTTACTGCATATCTGTGTAGCTATTAGGTAAATTGAGTCTAATTTATTGCCAATTAGCAGGGTTATTAAATTCATGTGATTATCTTGAAGCTCATTAATGGCTATGGCGAGTGGGTTAAATTCATAATTAATATCACGCATACGCCCCGGGGGTCACACAGAAAGCTAAGTAAGACACTCGTGGGCAAAGTTATTCAGAACTTTTGAACAACTCCATATTGCATTTGAAATATCTTTTGGCTTGCACTCGAGATTTAGCCTATACTCTTATGAATTTCTTTATGCACTTTTTCGAGACCCCTGAACTCGATAACTGCAATTGAGGCTCGCTTCAACTTTGAACTTTTGACTACGTCGAACCAAGAACTTTTATATCGATAAGTGGCAAATAATAAAATTTCCTGTGGCAGCTACTCACGCTTTTGATTAACTCTTGCGAACGTACCTGCAACGAAAGAGAAAGCAAGGAATCAATATGAATTAAATGTTTTTCTGAAATCAGAGGAGCTGCACGGAAAACAAATTAAAGATATATTAATTGATTAAACCTTAAAATAAATGAATACCTGAATTCAGAATAATGATTTAATCATAAAAGAAATAATAAAATGTGCGATACTTCAGTTAATATAAATGTCTATACAAGCGATACTATCTTAATTTATTGATTAAAAAATGATATTTCTGGTTTTAAAAATGTTCAATGCCTCAGGTTTTATTAAGCTTTTGGGTGGCTGCGTTTCGGCTAATTTCTTTCGAGATTCAGAACAACTTCTTTTAAAACTTTACGAAGTTTTGTTTTCGCAATGATAAACTTCTAAGATATTTCTGTGAACCCACAATAAATTCTTCAAGTGTAAGGCAGCTGGATGCATCACTTCTCCGTTCAGGACTTAATAAGGGGTGGCAATTAAATGACCCGAGTAGAAGGAGAAAATTGACATAATGGAAATGCAAACAGCAGTCAAAGAGATTGAGGGGACGGATAAGACCACCGACTGCCACTCGAGCATCCTTGAGGGTCCTGCCTGCACTGGCGATTCCAAAGATACAATGCAATATCACCAGCAGACCGTCCCGTGGCCATGGCACGGAAAATAAACGAAAGGGAGAAGGGCGGCCCGGGGACTCAATTCAATAAGCGCCATATTATGCTGTCTAGTCGGGTTTCAGCTGAAGCACCTCGTGTTGCATGCCGCTAATCAATCATGGCGTGGCATCAGTCGGAGCAGCCAACCAACTAGTCTTCCAGCAGCTGCCTTCAATGGGCAATTATTGATTGATGCCAAGTGCACATCGCTGCGGGGCATTGGGCTTGAGTTGGCTGCCACTGAAGTGGCCTGCACTGTGCCGTAACCCTGATCTAGTGGCCCTTTTCTGCAGCATCTGCTGTCAATGTTAAGATTTTAGGCATTGAAATTATTCTTTTGCGGCGCTTCGAAGCTTAAAGTTTTAATTTGTTGTCTCCCACGTTGTGTGTGCAAAGTTTCGTGTCGGTTTGGCATTGCGAATTCAGCACTTCATTGGCTTCTCTTTTACAGTGTGGTCTTGAGGTTTTTGCGGCGATGTTCCTTATTATTTTTGGGAAACAGTTTTCTAGTTCATTTTTGGGAGTTCTTTAAAATAAATAAATACATTTTATAGTATTTTCCATAATTGCAAGTCAATGTTGTTGGGCCCCAAAAAGTATGCTTGAGAAAATTATTTTTCTCAGATTTTACGCAAAACATGTTTCGCATACTTAAGGCCACAGAAACCAAACAAATTTATTTAAATGAGTCAGGAAAATTAAGTGGAAATGCGTGTGCCAAAGGACAGGGAACATGGTGTGTGTATGTGTGTGTGTATGTGTGGTAAATGAGCAAAATACGCGAGATGTAGATAAGTCTAAGCGGGGCAAATTTAAATGCCGTCACAGCAAACCTTAGACAAATAAAACTATAAATATAAACGGAGACGGGGAGCCGAGTGGAATGTATTTACATAAGTGCCCTGTGACTGGCGCACGTGTTTGATATTTCCTTTAGTTTTATGTCAGACAATGTCAAACACACCCACACATCCGCCCGCTGATAATTCAATAAACTAACCAAGATTCTGTGGGAGATTTATGGCTGTGCTGAACCCGACTTTCGGGAGTTGAAACTGCTCGGGGCGGTTTATAAATCTTCATTTTAGCACAAAGACACACGCAAAAACTCTGCGCTCTTAGTCACTTATTAAAATGCCATTTTGGAGTGGGAGAACTGGGCGCGGCTGGTTCATAAATTGCCAACACTTATGCTCAATAAATGGCCATAAATCTGAGTCCGACTCGCCGGCGGCATTAAAATGCGTAGCGACATGGCCCAAAGGAGGCCCAGAAATGCCGAAAACATCAGGAACAGGAGCTACGAGCTGAATATGCCACTGATGAAAAATATGCCCATTGTGTGTGCGTGGGCCAAATCTCTCTGTTTGTTGTCGAATCATTTTCCACGGTTGTAATTTGGTTTTAAAAACGCCAACATTTGTTACATCCTGGCAACGGTTTTGTGTTCCTAACGTTAACGTGCCCCCATTAAATTGATGGCCTAGCCAGCTTGAGGGCTGGCTAAATTGATTAATTGACAGTTGACTCAGCGCCATTTTGCAGTCCACTTTTGGCCATGACTTGTGCGAACATCCTCCCCCAAAAAGCTAGCCTGCCAATTGGTTTTACAACATTTCACAAAACTGCATTAAATTTCGAGTCATTAGGCAGCCGTTTATTTCTCGCCCTCGATTTTGTCCTCGAAAGTGCCGACCGTCATCTCTAACATTGCCAACATTCACTGGACATCTTCTATCTGCGCTTTACACATCGCTGACTGCAATTCATGGAGCTATCTTGCTGCCATTGTGAGGAGTTCATCATGCAAATGTAAGCGAAAGTAATGCAATAGTTCTACTTATGCACAATCATCGAAGAAGACAAGGTTTTTAAAGAGGGAAAGTCTTAAAAAAATTGAGTTTTAGTTCCTTAAACTAACTTCTTACAGAAATTAGAATCCTTTTAGGTCGTTTTACATAAATTATACATTTTTTTTATTAATTATCTGTCTAGAAGAGATTTAAAATATTATTTTAATTTTTTATGAGTCTTACAGATGTGGTTTTGGCATGTATTCATTGAATGTTGGTGCATTAAACATAAAACAGATTTAGTTAGGTAATTATCCTCATTATCCTTTAAACCGTTTTGAATTAATTATCAATTTTATTATTAAACTAAACTCTCTTAAATAGATTTGAAATATTGTTTTCTTAGTTCATGAGTCTTGTAGAATTTTGTTATAGCAGATATCATTTAAATTCAAATTAATTTAATTCTTAAATTCTTAAATTTTTTAATAGTACGTAGGGCTTCTATTTTTTGTAGGCTACTTTAAGTTGCAATGAAATTAGTCCTTGTCTAGTTTTCCTACTTAACATCTTGTCGTTTAGATGTGTCCGCCTTTGCTGCCTGTGTTTTCCCCGTTTTTGTGTGTTTTAGTTTGGCTTTCGATTTCGACTTTCTAATTGAGCAATTTCCTTCCCATAATTGCTTTTGCGCACTGTCGGATTTGGACTTGGATTCAGATTCCGATTGGGATTCACTCCCGCGCCCACCGAATGCCGCCCACTAATGCCAGTCGACAATCACAATCTGCCCTGGAATTGGACAATTAATTTGTGTTGGCAGCAATTCATAAACAAACAAATTGAAATTGGAAGGAGCGGGCCATTTGCATAATGCTGACTAAGTGAGAAACCAGATGGGCACTCGAGCATTTCGAGTGTTTCCATCGGATGCAGCTCACACACACACACATCCAACACACACCTTGAGCACACACACACTATACACAGCACACACGAAACTGTTGATATGCAAACGCAGTCATAAAACGTGACATTTGCTGTCAGCTTCAATTTGGCCAAGGCATTGAATGGCCATAAAGTGTGCGAGTGTGTGTGCTGGTTTTTCTCTGGCAAAAAAGGTAGCAGAAATTCAAAATGAAACGTAATTTGCATAGGAGGGGCGGCGGGCGGTGGAACAAGCTGCTCGGGGGCGGCTTTTTATGCACACTCAGACACACGAGATTCGAGTGGATGAAGTGGGTGAAGTCGGTGAAGCCAAAAGGTAAAGGTAGAACTTGCCCTAATCTGCATAATAATAAACCACACAAACGCAAAACATGAAAACACAAATAAATTGCCACCCCCAAGTTGGCCCATTTTGCCATATTTAATGCTGTGTAAATTGAATTTCCATCACTTTATGATTACTTGATGCGGACTGAGGTGGAAATATTCATCAAGTTGACTTTTTGTTCAGCCTCCTGAAGTTTTCTCGCATTTATTTCCCAGCAGCTTGCCGTCCCGAAGCCCCTGGGAACGGATCCTCCGCCACTCAAAACTATTAGATTTCCGACTCTGGATCTTGGACTGCAGCTGGTCCAAGTAACTGGGCATATCAATTTTAATCAAATTGACAGCAATGAAACTTTATTGCCCACCGTAGCAGGTACAGGAACTGTGTCTAGCTGTGGTGCTTGGGCATTTAAATAAGTGGAAATAAATTCAGGAAAAGTCAATCCTCACTGCATTAAAATGTTTATGTTCGGCTTACCTTTCTCTCTGCTCTGACATGGACCATTGTTGTTGATGTTTATATTCAATTATTATATTAATTTATGCACCGCGCGTTGATCATTTGTTGAATATTGTGTTCGCTGAGTCTGGCATTTGCATTGATTAAAATTGAATTAAGTGGAAGTTTATTTTTTTATTGTTCACAGCGCACGTTCGTTTTGCATTGAATTGGTTTAATTGGAGTAGTTTAGGGGTTGGGGCTATGATTTTATTAATTTTTATTTGGTTTTTAAGTTTTATAATTCCTTTTATTTGTATTGAGTAAGTTACATAGTTGATAACAGCTTATTTTTGTTGTATACACGAGTTTTGGCTACTTCTAGGTACACGTACACGTAAAACTTATATAAAAGTTTGTTGATATATAAAATGCATATCTCCGCTATATAATTCATATCCTCCAAATATAAGTAGGTATATCTATGCTCCAGTTCCTGTCGAGGCCCATCGGGGCTTCGCCTCCATCGCTGTGCAATTAACAAGTGCGATTGCTGGCATCATTCATTCCGATTTGATATGATCTTACGGTATAATAAACAATTGAGCTCTCCAGTTGCATTCCCTATTGTCCTGCTCCGCATCCTTCTCTTTATCCTTACCCTTATCCTTCCAGGATGCGCTTTCTAAGATTTCCGCTCATCAATTTTGACTTCGCTGGACTTTTAATGTAAACTTATTCCACTTGCGTGTGTATATGCATGTATATACGTTGTATTCAACATCAATAAAACATCAATAAAAATCGGTTTGTTAACAACACTTTTATAAAAAAGAACGCAACTTTACGACGGTTGGGTTACACACATATATATCCATATATAAGTACATAAGTCTGTCTAGATATCTATATATTTTTGTATTCATAGATTGTGTGTCTATATATACAATTACCATATATTAACAACACTTAACACACAGAGAAATGCTACATGAAGATGTGTGTCCTTAGGATGCGGAATGTTCCAAAATTTAGTTGCTCCTTTTGTGTTGGTTTTGTTGGTTTCTCGATTGATTTTTGCTTCACAAATTCTAAAAATTTCACATCACAGCCAATGGATACTGACGATGGGACGCATTTCCTCCGCTTCTTCTAATCCTTCTGCTCCTACAACTCCTTCTGCTTCTGTTTCCTCTGCTAATTATCTGTCGGGTGGAGATGATGATGTTGGTGATGTTGCAAATGTTGATGAGGTGGCAACGATTTTTGCTGACGGCCCCAGCAAACTAACAGTTGGGGGGCCTCTGTTATCCATCTGGGAAGTTGCCAGGTCCCAGCTGGAGCATGTCTCATTTGGGCTCCTCGATGGTCTGCCCGACGACTATGATGATCACGATGAAGACGGCCAGCAGGACGAGGATGCAGCAGATGGCCACGGCCACCATGGCGCTGTTACTCATGCGGGAGTTCTTTTCTCTCTAGCGGCTCACTTTCGAAATGGAATCGGGCGGCGTTTACCCGATTGGTTTTATCTGAATGTTTTGGGGGGGGAGAGAAAGTGGGCATTTGCATATTGCCAGTGACTGCGATTGAGATTGCCTGGCTGTGCACAGTTGAGATTATCGGTCGATCCACTGGGCCATCACTTGTCATAAATCCCCCCACCCCACCCCCACACGAATGGCACTGACAAATGCCTTAACCACCACCTATCACCCATGGCCCACCGCCCATAGAAACAAATTGCCTGCCATAAATTGCGAGGACTGCCTATCAACCGCTCGACTGTGCATGAAATGCCCGACAGCCTGTGGACAGCCCAAAACTTGTCGCCTCCAGTGCGTATGTGTGATATCCTACCCCTTACCCCCTCCCACTACACACGCACTTCATCAAGAGTGACACTCGACTGGGAATTCGCCCAAAAATCACAGCCCTCGAGGGCGAACCGAGCTGTCCAAGGGAGTCCTTTGTCTGCCACTGACACATGATTAATGCTGTCCGGTTGGAGAGTGGGTCCTTGCACTTTCCGCTGCCTGAATGCAATTTCAAGTGTCTATTATCCGATCAAATAGCTTCTGAGCTGCGCTGCTCATCCACCGCCGAGCTGACAATAATTGCCTGGGCACTGCACTATGAGTCGTGACTTGGCAGCTTGGCACACGACACGTATACTTAATTATCGCTGCTGTGCGGCCATCGGAAGGGAGGCGAAAAATTCAATTACATCGAAACAAACCCTGACAAGCCATCCATTCGATTCATTTAAAAACGAAAATAAAACATAAAAATAATATTGAAGTGATTGTATGGAGGTTTCTTTGCACTAGACGAAGCTAAAACTCTCTTACAAAGCGGAAATTAAATTTAAAGCATGGAAAATATGTATGTTTATTTACCTATCTTATTTACTTAACATGAGAAATTGATAAAAAAAAATTAATTAATAGTAGAATTTACTCTCGAGGTGTTGCATTGCATTTATAACTATATAATGAAATGTAAAGTAAACGATTAACTAAAGATTCCCTTTGCAGAAAATGTAAATACTGTATTTAAATTGCGAAAAAGAACAAAATTGTTTAACGTTGTTTTCACCCAAAAAATAATTTATAACATGAGCGATAAAAAATATAATTACTCACAACTTTTAAAACAACCAATGTTAGATTTAATTGTGTATACTTTTCTATCATTTCATATTAAATAAATAAATATCCAATAAAACACATTCGAATCGTACTTATTAATCGGTTTAATTGATATTGAAATTGATTGCATTAAATCATAGCTTAGATTTAGTTTGTCTCATGAAGTGCCCAATCAAAGCGAATTATCGAACCTCGTTAAAAGAGTATAAAAACATCCAATAAATGTTCACTTTCTCGCCTTTCTCTTTTTGCGCCAGTGAAAATGGCTGTGGCCATTGAATAGCCAACGCTGACATTGCTGGTCGAAATCGAAACAGGAACCAGACGGGCAACAACTTTTGATACGTTTTTGCAGTGCCAAATGGAAGGTAAACGGAATTGAATATAAAAACTAATGCAGACCCAGTTCTCGCATAAATGGCCACAGCTGCTGTCAGTCGTTATCAATGGCAACACGAATTCAATTCACAGCGAACAGTGAACAGCGAATGCGACAAAGGGACAACAATTTCAAGGAGCTTAAGGATAGAGGGAGACTGTGTTTTAAGCCAGCACTGGGGACCACGTGCTGGGAACAGCCTTTTAATTGAGTCGCTCACGCAAATAACTTGCCCTCCTTGGGATCAAGAGCAGGTCCTGTCAATGTTTGTGGCAGTTGCCATTTTTCCATTTGATTCTGCCACACTTAGTGGCTGAACGAATTGTGGTAAAAAAAGGCTTGGCTATTTAAATATTTATTTTTATTTATTCGGCCCCATTTGTCTGCACTCCGAGTGCGTTTAAAAGAGCTCCAAGTAAGCCTGGAACTAACTGGCTTTTTGGCCTTTATTACGCCTCGTTTTCGTGACTCAATTGCTCTTTGTTGCTGTCCCTTTGAATTGCTCAATTAATATTAATGAAATGCTCGCCTTTCGCTCGCTTCCCGAACCCATTTTACCTGGGCTTGGGCCGTGCATAAATTATGTCTTCCTGTCTGCCTTTTTTCCACGTACACATATTTGTAATTTGTAAAAAAAAAAAAATGAAACAGTTGTCAAAAAGTTAAAACTCCTCTTCTCTTTTGCCAGCAGGCGAATTATGTTGTAATAAGTCAATTTATCAGTTTATTTTTAGCTTACACACGTAAGCCGCGGGCGCATCAATCAAATTATGTTTGCCGTGCGGCTGGCGTAAAATTAAACGAAATGCAGCCACCGCCCGGACAACGAGTCGTATACGCAACGTGGGCGAGTACTTGACTCAAATGCGTGCTTTTGTGTTTTATGGCCGACGATAAAAGGACGAAATGATATTTTATATTCGTTTATGCCTGAATATTCAAGCCGGGCCGGGGAGTCACTTGAAAAGATTTACCACACATTGCACTGACACATATTGTTGGTCCGTCAGGCTTCTTTGTCTATGAGTCTTAATTAAATTAGCGCCAGAAGGCGACGAGCCACAAAGACAGATAAACTGAGGCCAAGATGACAGGATACCAGCCCCTCATATCAGGCGGCAAAACAAAGGAAATGACGAGGAAAGGCGCTTGTCACTGCCACGCTGTGTGTGTGTGTGTGTGTGTGCTGTGAAATAAAATAAATTTTTGCAATTTCGTAAGTTTTATGCGCACATTTGCAAAATTTGTTTATGCTGGCGAAAGGCAGTCCTTTCGAGCGGAGGGTGAGAGGTCATAGAACAAATGGGCCATGACGTGGCCGCCCAGGGGAAGGGGTGAGGGGGGGTGGAAAAAGATGAAAGGGGTGGCACGGCCCCATAGAGTGCGTAAGCATCGCCCATCGCCGTCTGCCAGTGACGTTGGCAACATTTCTGCGTGCTCTCTTGTGCGCTGGCACATAAATTCAATTTGTTTCGCCAGCGAATCGTTGAAGGGTTAACTTGACTACCAGGCCCGCTTTGCGCAACAAAAAAAATTATGGAAAATTGCACGCGTGGAGGAGAAAAACGTTTATGAAATTGCATGCAGAATTAAAGCCGCCAGGCGAATGCCAGGCAAATCCTTTGTCAAGTTCAGCTGCACGGCGCGACCTTGGCAGCGGCGACTCAAGGAGTCCTCTCCGCCGAGTGCCGTGCAATTGCGATTGTGTTCGTGTTTGTGTTCTGCGTGTGTGTGCTGTGTGCCGTGCGTTGTGTGTGTATCGGGACAATAGCCGCATAAATGCTCGAGCAGTGCTTTAAGGCTGTCGCCGTGTTGTTGCGGTGTCCTGCGATGTCAAAAGTCAAAAGTGCATTAAAATAATTGCACTTGTTTCGGCGGCACTTGGCAACTTGGCCAGCGAACGGCTCTGATTTATAAGCGCGCCGCAATAAACTGCCACTACCTTGATGCAGATAAAAATATAATCAATATATATTATATTCCTCAATGACAATAGGAGGAAATTTAAAAAAGTGTTATTACTCAACAACACACATTAAAATAAAGAGAATAAAAATAAAATTAAAATTAGTAAGATTAAGTTAAGAACTATCTTAAGTTATCGAACCAATTTTAATATGTTCAATCTACTTCGACTTGTGCAATAAATATAAGCACTAGGATAGAAAACAAATAAATTTAAATATAATTAAAACAAGATAGCAAAAATCGAAAAAATGCATTTTCTTCTTGATTTAAATGCATAAATTGTATTTTAAATAGTTCTCAGGAAATCAATTTCGTCAATGATTTTCGTGTATCTATTTGTGAAATGATTTTAATGTTGTACAAAAACAGATTGTACTTTAAAATTAAATTTAGAATTAAACAAAAATTGTTATTATTAGTCTGAAATTTTAAAAACAATAACTCATTCTATCATGTTAGAAAGACCAACTTGGAATTTATTGTGGACTAGCTTAAAAGTTGAGGCTTTTCAATTTGTTGTTTCCCAAGTTGACAGAAAAGTTGAAATAAGTAATATACAACCAACAATCTAATTCCGGCTTAAGTGAAATGTTACTAAAATCGGTAAACTTTATTTGATAAGTAATACGATCATAGAATTTCTCCTTGTGTATGGGGCTCACGTTTCCGCCTTCAACTGCACTTAAACTTGATTTCTGTGTATCCTTTGTCTTAGTTCTTTGGACAAGCGTCTCTGGGCCTCATTGTACCCCACATGAATGGGGGATTTATATTCGCATGCAGGCAAGTGTGTGTTTCTGTGTGTGCCAGTGGGAGGGTGTGGGTGTAACCTCGACACAGTAGCTGGTGGATGGCCTTCTTATGGCCCGCTTCCTGACCCAGCTTGTTGCATGTTTCACATTGGCTTTTATGGGGGGAGATTTTTAAAGCTTACACAAAGATGCTCGACTCTCGTCTGTCTCGTTTTATATACATTCACGTATCACAAAAGAGATGTTTTAATATGCCCAGAAACGTGCGACAAAGATTAATGAAATTCCCGCCTTAAAGCCTCGTCTTTCTGGATAAGTGAATATATTTCCTTTATATGAGGAAACAATGCGAATTTGTAGGCAGCCCATCACCGCCAAACATGAAATATTTGCGCCTTTACCAGGCAGAAATTCAGATTCCCGGAAATATTGAAAATTCAAATTGGGTAATCAGCCATAAGACCTGTGCCATTAGAAATTAGGAATTCGCAAACAGCGCTGACTCGGGCTATTTGAATTGGCTTCCTGTTGGGGTTTATTTTGTTCGGACCGCCTCTGTTTATTTATAATTCGATTGGAAATGTGTTTGGCCAAAGAAGTTCATTTGGATGGCGCCACCTCATCGCATTTTATGACCATTTGCGGTTTGTTTATCTTTCCCTGTTTAGCTTAATTACGAGGGTATTTCGTTCATATTTAATGTGTCGGAAAGTTCTGCCCACCCACACAGACACTCAATCGAATCGGTGTCTGAGTGCTTGCTTAATGATTTTTATTGAAATCGGCATAGTTTTCGCTCGACTTCCCCACGGCGCCATAAATTCATAATACAAGGGTAAACTTTGGCTGGCTATTTGCTCCATCCAGATTGATTAGAAGATTGATGGACTGGCTGCAGCAAAGTGAAAATGACTTCAACTTTGTGAACTAACCGTAATTGATTGGCTCGGCCAGTTTCTATTAGCTATTGAGCGTTCACAGGAGACTTTCTGCAAGGTCTGTGAATATTGTTTGATCGCCTGCTGCATAAATTATGACCCTTTATTGTCAGTTAATAAAGTCTTAAAGCCCCTCAACCTTGTGCAAATTAAATTCCAGAGGTGGGACATCAAAAGACGGTCCTTTTTTAATCAGCAAACTCATTAGCATCGTCCGCTTACTAAATACAAATTAAAGAAACAACATCCACAGCTGGCAAGACCCGTCCTTTTCCCCGTTTCCCTTTTTCCCTCACTTTTCCCACTGCTCCTGCTGGTTGCTAAAAAGTTTTCACTTGGCAGCCGTCAAGTTGATGTAATGAAAAAGTTGCAGCATTTTTCTAACAATATTTCCCAGCTCATATCACATGACGTGGACACACTGGATGCTGCAAAAAGCCTTCAAAACAACAAGCACTCGGCACAGGGCGCTAATTAGTTTCGAGTCGGGGCTTAAATAAAAAATATTTAGATACACGTGGCACATACGCAACTTTAGCCCGCATTCATGGGGTATTACTATAAATTTTGTTGGAAAATGGCAAAAACGGAAATAGAACAACCGGTAATGCTACAAAAAAATACTTTTTTGAATGCTAACACAAACAGAAAATAAATAAAAACTTTCAATGAAAACCGACCACGCCCTCCGCCCACCGCCCATCGCCCACAGCACGTTTACTTTAGTTTTCCTCGCGAGCAGCCGGCGGTAAAATCGCTGCCAAAAGCAAAAGCCGAACAAAGGAGCAAAAGGAAACCATGTGAGCAACGAGTTAGCAGCCTGGAAACGAATCCAGTCCAGTGCAGCTCATTATAAAATAGCCAAAGTAAAATCCCTATTTTCAATTCGGAATGGGTCGAAGGTGGAAACTCGGTACCCGAAATTCCCTTTGAGACCCCAACAGAAAATTTTAACGATGCATATAAAAACCCGGCGACGGCAAATGAATAAATAATTTATGCGTGAGGGTCCTAAACACTCGAGTGGCTGCCGACATTATTTGCAAAGTTACTCGGATCGTCTGTTTTTTTACACATTTTCCACACGTAGCAAATTTTATCTCTCTATTACCTGGCGGCAGTGGCTTGATTTAGTGGCAATGTCTCAACTGGAAAAAAGGGTTGAGTTTTCGCAGCCCCTCCGCTGACTTTTCCCAAGCCTTGCCCCGTTGGGTTATGTTTGCTTATCACCAGGTTGGCTACTCAAACAGAGGGAAAAACGATTGCGGCCCCTCTGTTTGCACATTTGGCACGTTTCAATCTCTCAGCGATTGCCGAACTGCATGCAAATTGCAAGCCGAATCCATCCTTTTGGTGGATCGGGGTCTTCACCTCGTAGGAATGGCAAAAATTGGTGGCCATTAAGTGCTACTGACTGGTGATAAGCTATCTTCTCAAGCATAGTAAAAAATACACAACGATTTTTCTTAACTGGAACAACAATCTATGTCGATATGACTATGATAATAACGTGTTTTATTATATTTACCATCTTACTTGGCTTACCCCTAATACTACGACTTAAAAACTTGTGTTTATATTTTAATTCGGAAGCTTAAGTTTCATTACTTTAGCTTACTTATAATAAAACGTGAATAGAATTTTAAAAAATATGGGAGTAAACCATAAAAATTGTTTACAACACTATTACGAGGCTTGCATATCTATTTGACATTATTTTTTTAAGCGTGAAAACGTGAAAAGAATTTAAAATATTTGAAAACTATATTGATGGGTTAAACATGGTAAATATAAATTTTGTATTTATTTCGAAATTTTACAAATTAACCTTAGTTTAAGTTGATCCATTGAAACTTGACGTCTTAAAACATATCAAATAAAGAGATGAGCATGATGGGTTTAGTCCTGTCCTAAATCAAAGTTGTCACTTGTCAGCTGCAGCCGTTGGTCAAACGGAAATTGGAAAGTTCGCCCAGACTTTGACTCCAATTAAGCAGTTGGCGAACAGGTGAGCACCTGGCCAAGTTGTCATAACTGCCGTGGACACGATTCCATTGCCACTTTGCCCACTTTCCTCTGCCTTTTCCACACTTATCATGTGTGTGGTATTTTATTGCTGCATTGCAAACAATACGAGGGCCATGTTGTAAGTCCTTTAACAATTGCCTGCCTTCAATTCGTTTTGTAACCTATCGTTCCCCAGATTGCTCTCCTGTTTAAGGACATCCCAAGGAGAGCACTGAGGGTTACCGATTACGAATATGTAGCCATTGTGCATGTGAACTAATAACGCATTTGTATGGCTGCCACTGAATAGGGAGTTCGCTAGAACGTGAATACATCTTACGTACATTCACTCAATTCAATAATATTCTTTTCTGCGAAATGATAATGCTTTGATTGAAATTACAGCTGTTGTCTGATTCCAAGAATCTGAGTATGCAATTTGGTTGACATTCACGAGTTATGAATGTCAGAAAATTAATTTAAATGGCACTACACACTATAAGTATAAATACGGTATATTTATACATTGCTAACGATAACATCTATACTATTCTGAGTAAATGCTTAAAAATGTACACGAAAATAAAATAGCAAGCTTGTTTAGGGTTCAAGAACTATAAATATAACCAAAATAATAAATTGAGCAACAAAGTATAGAATAATACCACCATCTAATGGCTGAATATTTTTAATACCAGCAAACGATTATTCAGGCGATCTGCAAAGCCCCATACCCCACCCCAATTGATCATTTTGAACAACCCACTCCACTGTCTTGCAAAGCCCAAATATCTCAATTGTGCACCACAGCCAAGGCAATTTCAAAAGAATATGTAAATCAAGTTCCATTTGAATATTTACGTCTCGCCGCCGAGGGGCCTTCTCAATTGATTTGTAATTCACTTTTGTGTTGTACAATTCGCCGCTAAGCTCTCCGTTTGGCAGGCAGCAACTTATCGCCGGGACTGGATTCGCTTTTGACACCGAGACGGGTGGGTTGGGCAATCGGAGATATGCAAACTAAAGGCACCGGAGCGGCCGAAGCAATTTATAAGGACAAGCGATAGTCAGAGGTCCTTGAGCGGGAAAAGTGCGCGCGTTGCTGGGAAAACTGTTTGGTGGGGCCCGTCGCACGATGCGATTAATGACGCGAGTTGGCTGCTGTGAAAGCTGATACTAAAGCTGCTTGAGTTGGCTGAAAAGCGAGCTGTGTGTTTGCCGCACGGCCGACAGAAATCGACTGAACACACTCGGCTGCTGTCACGGCATTTAAGGCTGAGAGCGAGAAAGGCAGAAATGCGGAAAAGCGGACAACGGAAAGGCAGAAGGAAAGTCGGAAAAGCGGGAGAGAGACAGAGAGACAGAGAGAGAGAGAGCACGAAGAGCCTGCGATGACATCAAGCGAAAGCTTTTCCATTTGAATCTCGAGGCGGTTACTACACAAACTGAAATAAATCAAATTGAATTTATGATTTCGTTTTTGTGCACTTCTTTTTTTTCCCCAGTTCTTTTCTGGAGTGGCTCCTTGGAGTTGTTTGCCCCGGGATTTCATTTCGTTTCAGCTCAATGAGCCGTCGACTCTGTTTGTTCGAGTGGCCGACGAGCGCTTTAATCGCCCGTCCAAAGCCACCACTTGAGACAACTGGCAGGTGGCAGATTCCAGGTGGCAGCCATCGGCGCTTCCACAGCTGACAGGTGAGAATCTTGTTTGACTTCGGCTGCCGCTCATTATGCCCCTGCCCATTGCCATCGTTGTGTGGATAATTGCCGCCTGGCCTGGGCTCCAATTTAAATTGCCAGCAAACTTGGCGCGCGCCTAATTTTCGATTTCATTTAATTTGGCGAAAATCTCATTAGACCCAGACGAAGCCAGGACGAAAACGTCGCCCAAGATAAATGGGAGTGTGTTTTTGTGCGAACGGCAGATACTTTGACCTGTGCCCGGGGCCCTGGCGTCTTGACTTTCACTTTCCCCGCTCCGGCCATTATTGGCGGTCCGGCATGCCAAGTCAGCGATTTATTTGGGCCAAACAAAGGCCGGATAACCCAGCAAACATTCGCTGGCCCACTGATAAGCGGCGGCTGGCCTCCGCCAGTTGGGTAAATTGATAACATGATGGTTTTGGCAGCGCAGGCGCGAGCTTTTCCGAGCCAGAGAGTGGAAAAGCAGCAGAAGAGAACCCGAACTCCCGTCCATTGGATGGATGGTCTGATAAGAAAGCAGACTTCTGGTGCCTGCATCTGTGGCTTCAATTGTCTTTAATCGCTGCTCAAATGTCGATGATGATGATGGCAAGTGTCCCGCGAGGGAGAATGGGATGTGGAAATTGGGGGACGGAAGACCGGGGGACCTCTAACGAATTGTCATTGATTTCTTTTGAAATGGCGACGCTTTTGTTTGCCTTCGCTTCTGCCACATTAGGCAGCTGAGCTGAGCTGAGCAAAGCAGTGGTTCCTCCGCGTTTCTCCCTGATTACTGCAGCTCTGCTTATCGGGCAATGATCACAAATTGAATTTGCTCCGGCGGCAGCTTGTCTTAAATAATTATGAGCGCGTTTAATTAATAAGTTTGCAGCAGCAACAAAGGCCACCCAGCATCAAAAAGGGTCTGGCATTAAGTGCTGTTATTGTTTTTTCCACTGGGAAGCAATTAAGACCGCCCAGCGCATTGTCTTCTAGGCTCAACCGCGCTTGACCCCAACTCAGTCATACTTTTGCCTTTGTGCGTGTTTTGAAAAATGAGCAGCCCAAATGTAAAAAAACAAAACTGTCACACAAAGAGTTTAAAAAAGAGCGAAAAACCAAAGGACCCAAAAGGGGCAGGGGCTGGGTGGCGGATTGCTTCCTTCCTGTCGGCGACGCTCACTTTTGCCGGTCATTAAATTTTTTCCATTGCCTTTGGCAGTCAATACATATTTGACTGTGTACATAAATAATGAGCTCAGTTGTTGTTTGGCCAGATTTGCAAATGTTCTTCGACAGTTTCAATTATTTATTTACCAACCCCAGCGACTACAGTGAGCACTCTGGGGGGTTTTTTTGAGCTCTCCGAATAAACCAGATACTCGAGAGTTGGCAATTAGTGCCATGGAAAATTGTTTTGCACGAGTTGTTGCAGGTGCTATAGTTCAGCAAGGAAATGGAAAAGGAAAAACTTGCACACAAAAATTTGAGGAGAACTATTAAGTTCTGTAATATAAACTTTGTTGAAGGCATTCTAATTTAGGTATTAAGAAGTAATATTTGATATTTATTTTTTTAAATAGAAAACTTACTAAGATATTTGTCAGCAAGGAAAGAAGTAAGCTTCGGAAACCCGAAGTGTGTGTACCCTTGCAGCTATTCCAATTAAGTAGTCTTTAAAACAACAATATTCCGCTAAATTATTGGATCGTTACAATGGCAGCTACATAACAACGTTTTGGCTGTTAATAGATCGGCTATCCTAGTATTGCTGATTAGAAATATATATACTTTATAGGGTCGAAAATGTCGCTGATTTGTAAACTTCTAGCTGAAATTACGATGCTCTCTATAAGGGTAAAAAAATAGTTATGTACTATAGTTGACTTTAAGATTAAGTTTAAAAAGTAAAACAATATTATTGAAATGAGTAACTATAACAACATGATATAACCTCTTGCGTGGATTTTAAGCACTTTTTGGAATTGCAATGAAATTCCCCTTACAAGTTAAAAACAACACGATTGAGCTTTTTAACTGTTAACAGTATCTGGCTTAATCAACCCCTTCAGCTGAATTTAATTAATATTATTCGATTGAGTGTTGCCACATACCTGCATAGAATAAAGGCAGCAGATTGAAGATGATAACCAGTGGAAAAATAGAGCGTGCAAACTTTTGCATATCCATGAGCATGCTGACTGCCGGAGTCGTTGAAGTTGCAGCATTGGAGTCCCTTGTGCTTGCGCCGTGTTGAAAGAGCTTTCGTTGTTGTTTCGTAGAGTCCTGACTGACTTTGGAAGATAGGCGTGATAGGCAAGTGCTCGTGGCGAGGCGATCCTGCTCCGCAGTCCCTGTAGAAGCGGCCAAAGTAGTGGCAGAAGGAGCCAGGCATTGTTGCTGCTGCTGCTGCTGCTGGTCGACAGGAACAGCAGCATCATCGCTGGTTGCAGCACTGCCGGCCAAAGGATGTCGCATCCTGTGCTGGGTGTTACTGCTGCGGGCAGCGATCTCATCTGTGGTCCAGGACTGCCGACATTCGCTGGCTTGTACATCATCTGCTGCTGTTGCAGCTGTTGCTCGTGCTCCTGTTGCTGCTGCTCCTTTTGCTGATGATGTTGCTGCTGCCGCAAGCGTTGGCTGGCATAATGTTGCTGCTGTTGCCTCTGATTCGCTTTGTGTTTGTGTGTGGCACAGAAACGTTTCGCTTTGAAATTGCTTCCGTTTGTTAGTGCAGTTGTTCGTGTGCTGCTGTTTTTGCTGTTGTTGTTGTAAAGGTTGTCGTGTTGTTGTTGTTGTTGAAGAAATTGTTGTTGGTGTGTTATAGAAATGTCGTATCTGTGCTGAGGCCATGTTGTGCCCTGAAATGAGATTTAAAAAGGCAACAAAGGCATGAAAATAGATGTTAAAAACCAATAAGTAATAAGTAACCATTGAAAAGGGATAAACGGCAGAGGGACAACAAATGGAGTTGACCGCCATACAGATTTGATAATCCCATCGCTTTGATTATCGATTCCTCGAGCGCATTCGAAGGATTACACGCCACATGGAACCGGACAGCATCACAAAGCATTTGGGTTCTTGTCTTTTTAATCAATTTCCACTGGCACGCCCATTCGGTTAACGCCAACGGGCAATCCTTTTGCTGTTTTTTTTTACAAGCTGCCAAGTCCCCGACTCCCATTTAAAGGGTTTTTTTTTTCCACTGAGGATTCAATTCTTAATGTTTGTTTTTCAGCGCTTTCTAGAGTTTTGTGTGTTTTGTTTTCGTTGAAAGGGAACTCAAGCTGAGAAAATGAAAATTTTATCTGTAACCGTATTATCAGCATTTTATATTCGTTTTGTAATAATAAGTATGCTAAAAAAATAAATTCAAATTTAATTCGATTTGAGCACATTAAATATACACCATATATTATGGAAAATTGTAAAATTTATAGCATACCCCTTAGAGCTTTTGTGTAACATCTCCATGTAAAAAATGTAATCGCGTGAAAGCTCTCTAAAGTTTCTATCCTTAAAGCTTCTAGCTAAGTTACACACAATGCAGTAGTTACTTTTACGTATACGTAATATCCGTGTAACTGTAAACAAAAAGCTTTCGCTGTTATGGATATGTAAACAAAAAGCTTGCATAGACATACATACAAAAGCAATGACTCTCATAACAAGGAAATGATAAGAAATTGACTGAAAGTTATCCCTTCGCCATATACTTTTCCTTGTTAATATATGCTACATTAGCCGAGTTTTTCCCAAAGCGCTCATCCTCCAAATCCCCTACTAACTACGCCTCTGTGTCGCATACACATTCCTCATTTGCAAGCCATAAAAATATGTGAAATAATCATAAATAACCTACAAGTACACTAGATAAACCCTTGGCGAATGCCACGCCCATTGGGTCAGGCCAGGCATTTATCAAATTTCCGTCACTCGAAATGTTTTTGACCGCAATAACAGACGCCGAAACAAGTTTGCTTCCCATCAACCCCTCGCCGAATGCCACTCTTGCTGAGCCTGCTGTTGTTGTCGTGATTACAGACGCTGATAATAAAGTAAAAATTGCAACAATGAACGCATAGACATCATGTCTATGGCAGTCTTCGGCCAGATCCAACAGCAACGCCCACACGTAGCACGGAGCCATAAAGTGCTCGTAATCAACGTGAAACTGCGACGCACGCACACACATCTATTGCCGAGTGTGTGATGGCGAGTTGGTCCACAGAGAAAAAAGAGTTGTTAAGGATATTAGTCAGCAATTCGGTTACATTGATATAAAATGTATAAAAAGATTTAGTTTTACCGCCTAACACAACTTCTTCTTCAAAGTAATATTCCGAGATTTTATATATCTTAAAGGTATTCCAGAAACGTATAAACTAGCAACATTTCTAAAATATTACTCCCTCAAATTAAGAGTTTGACGAAAATAAGTTTTCTTATTAAATAATGTTTTTCAACTTAACTATTAAATGCAAAATTTTCGTACTGCTGGCTTTTTATAAACTTTAAAAACGGGATAGCAAACCACTTATTAAACGATTTTAAACCAAACTGATGTGTAAAGTATTTCGTAAAGCTTTCAATTTTCAAGTAGTAGATTCTTCAGAGATTTTTTTGTAATTCTTTTAAAATATTTGTTTATGCAATGATTTATAATATATGCTTCCGAATTTATCTACGCAACTACACAATATGCAACACAATTAACTATATAATTTTTTTCCCTGTGTATGTTTGCGTGCGTCTTTTTGGCAAATGTCGGCCACCGGTCCTCTGCTGGCCGCTGGTCGGTGGCTTTCCCATTTTGCCAACGAAAATTGTCTGCAATGCTGCACTAATGTCATCAGGGCGTATGCGTAACTAGGTGAATGTCGAGTGCGGAGTGTTGGAGTGCCGGAGTTTTTCGGCAGTGGGTGGGGCAGTGACTGGTTGGCTGAGTGGTGTTTTCTGTTACGTTTCAGCTGTATCCATTAATTCCGGGCAGCTGGCAGCAAAGGATGTGTGCTCATGTGTGTATCCTGCTGAATAATTAAGGAGGCTGCCATTCTGGCAGGCTGGCTGGCGAAACTTTGTCGAGCTGTCAACTGTTGCGAGTGCAGAAACATGGCTGCCGCATAATTGGAAATTATTCGCTGCACTCGGACTCTACTGTAAAATGCTAATTGCAGTCGAAAGTAATAGCTGCAGCCACAGTAACGATGCAAATAAATTGCAATTTGTGGCCGCTAATGTTTATTCAAATGCTCGCCCTGTTTTCGTTTTTGTTCGCACTCAAACAACTCACACAAACCCACCTGCGGCTGACCTGTATCTGTTTTTCTCGCAATTAGTCAGTTTGTGTGGCATCGCAGGGCAATGGGACAGACGATACTTTGACCCGTATCTGTGGCCCAGCTAATTGTGCACTTGGCCAGCGGTTTAATGAGTGCTCCTCGCTCAAAAGTCAGCGAATGCGAAAATAATTAAGCTGGCAAAAATTAAAAGCCAGCCAGAGCCAATTAGGAGCGACTAAAGCGCAGAACCCACTTCAAAGCGGGAAAAAGTGGAGAAAACGCAGCAAATAAAAGGGCGACCACAGCGCCACCGGCTTTGCGTTTTTCCGATGCCCTTACAGATAGTCTTTGAACTAACAAAAGTGTCTAAAAGATATGTATCATAAACAACAATAAACCTTTTCAATTTAGTTTTATAGTTTTAGTAAAATGGAAAAGACTACTCAATGAATCAAATATTATCATTTGTATTAAAAACTCTTTTAATGTTGAATGCTCTGTCTGTATACTTAGTAACTTGTAAATATATTTCAAAATAAAATAGGGTGGATATCAGGTTTTCAGGTTAGAACAGTTCTTTTCTTTTCGTATCGTTTGTCCTAAAAGTCTTACAAACTTGCATCAGCTGCATCAGTCCTCTAAGCGAGGCAAACACTCCAAAATAGTTATTAAACCCGTGGCAAGGGCTCTGAAAGCCCAGCAAATGGATGGCTGAAACAAATGGCGCTCGATGCAGCACAAAAAGTTGCCATCCACAGCAGCGCATCATCATCATCATCAGTGGCAACAAAAAAGCAGCAACGGCAGCAGTCCACACTTCAACGCCGCGAGTTGGTGGCATAAATTTAGCCATCTTCTCTAGCAGTGTACTCCAGATACAGATGCATTTATGTATTCCGCAATGGGGCATTTACATTTCTGATGTTCTGGTGTTCTGATGTTGTGTGGGGGCGAAACAATATGCATTCACTTGGTTGATTAACATTCTGTTTGAACTAAAGCTTTAAAGTTGCTTATGTGTGGCCAACATCCACAAAGGATGTCACGCGTTTTGTGCATTTCTCTGTGAAAATGAAATGCAGGCGTGCCTTTGACTTTAGTCGCTAGCTGCGCCAAGGAACTTCATCATCGTGATCATCATCGCATCGCATCGCATCGCATCGCAGGCAGCAGGCAGCTGTGGCCGGAATGGAAATTAGCCAGGACACAGAGCCTTGTAGTAGCATGTTGCGTACATGGCAACTGGCAACCACAGTGACAAATTGCAATTTAAATTTGGCTTTCGCGGGGGCGCAGCGAGATTTAAGTGAGCCATGTGTGTGTGTGTGTGCGTGAGTTTGTGTTTGTATGCTCATTACGAGTCACAATTATTTGTAGTTTTTAATTAGAAAACTTAGCTCGTCGCCCTGTGTTTCAGTCTCTATTCCTGTCATCCTCTTCTGCTTGTGCAACAACGTGCACTTCAGCACATCAAAATGCTTTCATGAATACGCAATGCGCTTGTTAATAGTTCTGGGCGTATGCGGCGTATACGTAATGCATGATTTATGCAGTCTGCTTGTATGTCTTGAGAGTGTGTTTGTAGCTAAGAAGGTGCATTTAAAATTAATCAGCCGGAATAATCAACTTGTTGAGCTGCTCTCTAGGACAATCATAAATCGTGTATTTGAATAATTTTGATTTAAGAAATAAGCATTCAAAGTTATAGTTCTTAGATTTTCAAAAATGTTTGGCAATCAAAAATCCATTGGTTTTTAATAAAAACAGGGGTAAAATATTTAAAAAAAAAAATTGTTTATCTCGTTTTGTATCAGAAAATCTGTTTGAGTGATCTTGGGCTTGATTATTTGGTTATTTAAAATCGGTGTCCCATTGTTTAAAGGTTTTTTTAAACTAAAAAAATGATTTCTCTGTTTCAATGATCCCTATTAAAATGATTATTATATTATTTTGTAAAAAATTGTTAAACTCACCATATCGTCTGCATTTAGAGCGTTAGGGTACAACACGTCCTAATCACGGAATCTTCTGAGTTTCTGCAATGGGAAGAGAGGTGGAGAACTTTGTACAAGGTGACAGGCAGTCGGTTGGCAGAACTTAAGCTTAACTTTAGCTCAGTTTCTTTGCATTGGCAGGATCCCACCAAACAGCTGGCAGCGCTTAAGTAAAAGTTGCGAGAAAAACATTTGCAACTGCAGCATTAATGCGACTTCGCCTGGAAGTTGAAAACTTTCCAGCAGGCGTGGGCGTGTCAAAAAGATTGTAAGGTACATATATACCAAATAAAAAAAGGAAGCGGCAAACTTTGCAGCAAATCAATTTCGGAGCAAACTAAATTAAACAACGACAAGCAAAAGCAGCTGCCAAATAGATAAAAACGCCAAACACACGTGCCAAAAGGGGGCGTAAGGGGTGGGGCGGGGCGGTGCGGGAACACGACAGGCGAAGCCGCAAACAAATTGTAAAAATGTAGGGGAGTGCCGAGAATGCCGAGAATCGCGCAAAACCATTGCCATTGGCAGCGCCTTGAGTCGAGTCCCCGAGCAATTTATCATCTCTATGTTTAAAATTTATTACATTTATTTTATGTTGTTTTGCCTCCTTTTTTTTGTTTACTTTTAACTGTTTTCCTTCGTCTCCCCTTTTTCTTTTTCTTTTTTTTTTTTTTTTTTTTTTTTTTTGCCTTTTCCGTGCGTGTCCGTGTCTCAGTTTGTGGCAGCACTTTAAGAGCCAAGTCAAGTGGATAAAGTGGCGGAGGCGGCAAAGAGTTCTGCCGCTGTCAGTTGAGTTATAGCGCTCGACTTGGCCCCACTCGGCTCTTGTAATTGAATTTATCGCTGTAGCAATATTCATCAACGTCAGGCACTATGCACTAGGCACCAGGCACCAGGCACTAGGCACTAGGAGCAGCAGGACTTTAGCCGGCATCGAAGGCCTTACAAATGCCCGGCGATCAAATTGAAGTGCCATAGATTAAGCCACGCCACGCCACGCTACGCCTGCAGTTGCGCATACGCAGCGTGTGCCGCAATGTCAGAGCGAATTGAATTACTCGGTACCAAAAACCCAATGCCAACGGTCCATAATCCATCCCCTAACCGTCGCAATCCCCGTATCTCTCATCCGCAGAGGGCAGCGGTGCCAAATTGCTTTCGATATCAATTTCCTGGCAAAAGCTTTTGTTTTCCCTGGCAGCTCCGGCCGCAGCTGCAACGAAATCCGATTAGAATTCTTGCACTGCCAGTCAGCCGCTACCGCCCCCGCCCCCGCCCCTGCACTGCCCCACCCCCTACCCCTCACTCTGCTCCTGTCTGGTGTGCGTTAAAATCAAATTGTTTACGATTGCCACTGTTGTTGCCGGGCAAACAAACGGCACAGAAGAATGAATAAAAAGCCATTGTGGAACACACTGACTTTGAGATACCTAATACAAAGAATTGGTAAATATTTGTGCACTTTGAAAATCCTCTTACAATGAACAATTTCGAGAGCATACATTCTCTAATATTTAATTTTAAAAATCTATAATTTGTAATATTTATGATTTTCATTTTTACTTCATTTCAGATTTAGATTGCATACAAAAAAACTCTTTACTCTTCAGAAAAAATAGTTTCAGTTCATTTTGTTTAATTTAGTAAAATTGATGTTGTTTGTTAGGCAATAGTAAAACAGCTGCTATGCTGATTTATATGTTATGTTTCAATAGTGATTTACTTTTAGAACCTTCCGAATTGGAAATAATGTTACGATGGTGATTAACTTAATGCCAATATTTTAAAACCTTCCATATCGCAATCGATTTTGTTTATTTAACTAACTAAAAATAAACGATTTTTTTACTCTGTTATTTATGTGTACAAATATGCCCTCTGTTCCGCCGATTGCTGGGCGGAAAAAGCCAAACCGAAATGCAAATCCTTTGCCATGCAAAAATCAATGGAACAGCGGAAGTGGCCGAGAAAAGGACCGTGGCATTTTGCCATTCGCCCTGCTCGTGAAATTATCATGATGGAGTTGACTGCACATAAAATATGCACATGCTGCAGTGGCCAGCATATCCGAACTCGATTTACCGCTAGTGCAATGCAATTACCAGCGGTCGCACTAATGAAACCAATGCCAGATCAGCAAATTGAATCAATTTTAAGCGGAAAAAATTTAACAAATCGCATTTAATTTGAGTGCAACATTTGCCGCACTTCCAATGCAGAAAGCCTGTGCAATTGGCGTGCAAACTGGCTGACATGTTCGCAAACTGCTAAACTAATTGATTGGCCGTCGCATCTGTTGTTACACTAGGAAAATTTATTTTTCTATAGCTTTATTGAAATTAATTTTTATTTAAATAGCTTTCTTGTATGCTTTCCTCAATCAAATCAAATCAGTTATACCAAATAAAAATAGTTTTAAATTACCTTTTATTATTGATAAAAATAATTTTAGGTGTTTGCCAAGAAAGCAAATGACTTATCTAACATTACGGATAGAAAAAAGTTTATGCCAGGTTTAAATAATAAAAATTTAGTTGTTAGATGCGAACATTAACAAGTTAATGTCAGACTACGATTAAAAGCAATTATATTTTGCGAGTGTACTCCGCGCTGCAGGCTGTTGAAAGGCAAATTGAAATGACCGCCATCGGTCAGTTGCAGAATGGCACCTGTTTTCCTGATTGTCAGCTTAATGGAACAAATACAAAGTTTGCAACGGAAGCCCTGGAGCGATGGCAATCAGCAAATCAAAATTCGAATCAAAAGCAGAATGCATATCGATTGCAGCTGTCGATGGCACATGCAATGCGGATTGCGATGATGAATGGAGCCGTAATGAGTGTTATTAGACGGCGTCACTCGCACTGACCGTCAATTTGTGCGGACGATTGATCAAAAAGCCGTCGATGGCACTCGATTCTTGTTTCTCGATGCCTGATCCCGCTGCCCCTCCGCGTCCTTTTCGTCCTTGGCCAGCTGACAGAGCGTGTGACAGGATATGTCCAATTGAGAGCGAAACTGAAGCCCCTCTAAGATGAGTGTGTGTGCGCGAGTGGTTGCGTCCTTGACAGTCGGCATAATCAATCCATTCGTGTGACACCATGTCCTTTGTGCCGTGCATTCGTGAAAATTGAAAAAATTCACTCTGCTGTCGGTCTGACACCGCCATCCTGGGATTGGGATCCCAGCCAGCTGGGAGCTGGAAGCGGGAAGGAGGAATAGGGGTCGACCGCATGGCTGGCAGACGTGATATATGCTTTTGGCCACCGTTGCCAGGGCGGATGCAACATAAATTATCAAAGTGCAAGTTGCAAATTGCTTGGCCTTCAGCCTGCGGCACGAAATGTGCACATAATTTCAAATTTATTACGAATTTACGTGCCATGCGATATGAAAGGGAATCCCGGAACACTACCAGGAAAAGACCAGCACCTTCCACAGTTCCAGCTAGTGTGACACACTGGCAATAAATATGCAGCCTACAACCGAATGCTTCGATATGAAACCTTAACCCATATGAACTTAATTCCAAATAAACCTTAATTCCGGAAAACTTTTAGAAGCAATAGATTCAACAAAAATGTGTATTTGTCTATATAACAAACAAATTTACATCTTTATTGTTTTAATTTACTTCATACACCAGACTTGTGCTGTATGTTACCAAGATGTAGTTCTTTTCTTTATGGAATTAAGGCCTACAGTTATCGATTTAAGACTCCGATTTTCGCTCAGTGTGCTGAACTGCATGGCAGCCACATGCTCAGGTATCCATGGCACGTTGGGGGCGTGTGTCACATGCAAAACAGGTGACACCCATACGCCCACAGCGTCGTTACCCGCTTAAGACAGGCCTTAACGCCAGCAGGACGGCCATTGCTTTTGTGCCGACTTCCGCTCGCTGCTTTGAGCGACCACGCCCAGAGCCGCCCCTCGTTTGTTACTGCTTAGCCCTCCCCCAACCCTCATTTCGATTAAATGCATCATTTCCCCGCATTTCAGATGCAGCAGCAGCAGGATCCGTAGCCACAGTCCCCTAAAAGGATCTGAAAGGAGCCACAGGAGTCGAGGCCACCGCATTGCCATCCTCATTCCTCTGGCTAACACGATGCCCAGCGGGCAACGCCACTCGTCCCCATTTCTAAGACACTCAAAAAAAACTAAAACTAAAACTTTATAAGACATGAACAAAATGAAAATAGCTTAAAATAGCTTAGGACTTACTTAAGCTGTTACTTTTTAGTGTAAAATGACAATTACTCAAGGAGCTAGTTTGAATTTCAAAAAAATTAGATTTATATTATATTTTATAATTATATTTTTATTCCATTAAAGGTGATTCATTTCTATGAATCTGTTCCAAGCTATTACCAATAAGTTGTTTGAACTACAGAGATATGCTTTAATTTGTGTATAATTATTGCTTTTACAAGGTTTTATTAATTTTTAAGTTAAAAACAGTAGCTTTAAAAATACAAAACAAAAGGATAAACAAAAACCATAAAATTTAGAATGAATTCTTTTAATCCTGATGCTAACTGGCTTAATTTTTCGCCTCAGTGTACCCACGAAAGAATGTTGTGCATTTGTGTTTGCCTTTTATGCCCCTGCTCGGCGTTGTCCTGGCTCCTGCTGTGTCCTGCGCGCTATGCTAACAATCTTGTACTTTGGAGCCCGCTTGAGTTTAACTATTGACGTTGTTGCTGCTGCCGTCGCTGCTGTCATTGCCATTTTGCCGTTGTGCCCGGTAATGTTACACGGCTTTTTATACTCCTCGGAGGCAACGGCGACGACGACGACGACGACGACAACAACAATAAAGCAGGTGAAGGATTAACATAAAAGTTGTAAAACTGATTTAGCCAGGGCGCACACATACTTTACGTATATAGCCGGATTGTGGATCCGGTCCGGCGATATTAAAAATCAAATCAAATTGCAGCTTAACAATTTAAGGCGATAAGAGATGACGACACAAAATAAATGCAACTTTCGTCTTGAAACGTTGAAGTATTAGACCAACTTGAAGCTGTCCTGATTGAGTGCAAACTGGTGAACTATTGACAGGACTAGGTGATGATCATTAAGAGCTGTTCCAACACTCCAACCGGAGGTGGCTATAAATCAATCTCGTTTTGGCACTTCGATCGATGCACTCGGCAATCGCCGTCAAATTACCATTTTTGGGCCAAGCAAACATGGCATCTTTCTTTTGTGCCAAGAATCTATTTGCTGCCAATTCAATAAGTTTTGGGCCCAGGCAGCAGGGCCTCCGGCTATTTGGCAAGCCTGAGCTGCATTTCATATCAGTTGATTACTGCTGCAGGGAGGACGGCAAAGGATGTCGGCACAATGAGGCCGCTGCCAAGGAGGAACTTTAATAATGGTCGGGACAGACGGACAGACGGACAGACGGACGAACGGACGGACGGACTGCAAATGAAATGCGAGACGCCAAATTAGTGCCAAGCAATTAAATGGCAGCCAAATTGAAAGCAAATGAAATGCCCCGGCACTCACAAAAGCCTGCTTCAAGATCCACACCCGAGCAATTAGCCGCGACACCAGACCCCATTTTCATTTTCATTTTCATTTTCGTTTTGATTTCCCTACCCATTTTCTCTCCCATTTCCATTCGCGCGCATTTCGCATTTCCTTGGATTCCGTACTCACGTTTATGCTAGTTGCATCGCATGGCATTTGCTGTTCCAGTTGGGCCATGTTCTTTCCCTGCTACATTTTCAGTTAATTGCTTCAGCTTGGCGACGAAGACGAGATTCTTGCTCTGCGCTGCAATGAAAGCAATAGAAATGGGAATGAGGTTAGCGAGTACATATATTTTGTATAACTAATTGCAATCTGCAATGCTAAGAAATTACATTTCAAAAGAAAGCTGCTTCGAAAAGGGCACGAGTCGTTTTTAAAGAAGCACCAGAATTATACAAATTAAAATAATAAATCCTACAAGTCCATTATACTTTAATATACATTTTCGGTGTATTTGGAAAATCATTCTTTGAAGTTTTCTTTAAAGCAAATTACAGATATTATTGAAATTTAAAATTATATAAATATAGATATAAAATTTAAAACAGAAAGCAATTTATATTGCACCACATTAGTAGCGGTTGTTGTTCTTTTTTCTGTCATTTTAATGACTTGGCTGTTATAAATTTGCATTTATTTTAAACCGAATTCCACTCCATTAACATTTGTTTTAAAAAATGATACTTGCTTTATTTTCACAATATAAATTCTAGTTCATTTGCCAGTTTTAAAATTATTTATTTCCCAACAGCAGCTGCTGCTTACATCATCAATAATGTATTTGCAATTTTATGTGAATCCTGTGCTGCATTCCGCCATATTCCACATGCAGTAATCCATAAAACATTAGCTCCGAGTTTGCCGTAACGAACCAATTATGCGACTCACGTACGGGTGTTTGTGTGTGTGTGTGTGCATAGATGGCCATAATTGGCCTATGACTATGCAAATTGCGACTGGCCGCAAAGTATGCCATACAAATAGTTGAGCCGCAAATGGCATTAAAATGAAACACGCATCAACGAAAGTTAATTGGAAGCCTAGAGAGAGCGAAGGATATGCCGAAGGATGTTGCGAATGGTGAAGGGTGAAGGGGAAAGGGGAAAGGCAAACAAAGCTCTCCCACAGGCTCCGTATCAATCACAACAGAGCACACAAACAGATACAGATAGAGACACAGATACCGAAACAAAAGCAGACACAGTCACTGGCGTAGGGAGGAAACTAAATTACAACCAATTTTTATTGCTGTGAAAACAAAAGGCGCAGCATATTATCACAAAACGGAGCTGGCAAGGGGGCGGTGCGGATTTTTTTTTTTTGGGGCGTGGCTGGGCTATATCTGCGTCTGTCCGTCGGTCTATTTGTGCCAAGCGCACGTTTTCACACAATAGGCACAATAAATGATAACACATAAATTCGCACACAAGTTTGTCTTGTTAAAGCGCGCATGTGAATGTGTGTGTGGTTTGAATCGTTAAAAGTCAATTGTAAACTTGCACGCCCAAAGGTAGACGTGCAACCTGCAACTATTCATGCAGAGCAAAAAAAAAATGTACTTTAAAATTAAAACCCAGTAGATTTGCGCTAATAGATGGTTTAAACACTTTAGAAAATAAAATAAAAATTCTTTTTGAAAAGCATTAAAAAGCATGCGTTTAAAATTCGTAGGAAAATAGTTTGTTTGGGTAATTGTTTAATGATATGAATTTAAAGCTTTCAGTAAGATGTATTTGAATGAAGAAGCCTCTAAAATCTGGCTATTGTGATCTTAATTATTTGTTTATAATTAATTATTGTTTATTATAATTAATAATTAATTATTTAATTATTAATTATTTCAACTCCATTGGATTGTGCCTTTGTTTATGAGCTAACATAGTTGGATCTACTTTTTTTTCATTTATATGAAAGGTTTACTGTCAAATACAATATTATATTATTATATTTCGAATATTATTTGTTCTTTCATGGAAAGAGACTTTTATAATCCTTTGGCAATCTTTTGTTTTTATTTATCGCTTTATTCAATAGTTAAAATGTTTAAAACAATCCTTTGAAAGAGGCAAAGACGTATTTTAAATGGTTTTTTAATGACAGCATTCTAATGAGCGACCGCTTGCAGGAATAATCTCCGTCTAAAACTTTAAACGCCTTTTTCACGAAACAAGTCAACCCTTAAAACTATAAATACAAATAATCAAACATGTAAACACAAATTATATTTTGCTTGAACTAAGCCTATAACTGGTATGTTAGGTGACTCAAATAATATATTTAATATTATGCTGTGAGAACTTTGGTGAAGTATTTAATTTAAATTGTATGTGTTTGCAGTTATTTGCTTCTTTGAATTCTCCTGTTTTACAATGTATTTACAATACTGATTTTCTCAGCACATTATATGTTTTTTTGTCGAAATTCCATTTTAAGAATGTAAATACAAACACACATTTTTTCTGTGTATAGGGCAACGCAGGCACTCGAGCAAAGGCACTGTGACTAAGGCAGATCGAATTATAATGCAAAAAGCAGGCTCCCCGAATTCCCCCACCTTCCCCTTAACTTCTTCCCGCCCGCAGGAGCGCGTAATGCCACCTTATCAGTGGCATTCAAATCAGAGCATAAACACACACGCACACACTCTCGCTGGGCGGCGCTGCAGCCAAAGGAAAGCAGTGAAGCGGCAGCTGGATAAAAGTTACATTGACATTGCCTACCATTCTTTGTGGCTCTGTGAGTGTGTCTGTGTGTGTGTAAGGAAAGGATATGGAGGATGTGGGGAGAGACAGAGAGAGAGAGAGAGAGAGAGCGCCTGCGCTGGTCGGCATAAGAGTCGCTGGGATAGACATGCAGAGAGCGGTGGCCTCTCTACTGAGCCGCCCTTTTTGTTTTTTTTTTTTTTTGTTTTTTGGTTCGTTTCTTTGCGAAGCCGAGAAAAACGTCGTTCTTGTTTTTGGCCTGGCTTGTTGTTTACGCTTTGCCGCATATGTCGCTGCCAATGTATTTAATTGTGAACTGCGCACAAAAGTAGGCAACGATAATTTCTGCTTACCCAGAGTTATGTGTGCGTGTGTGTGCGCTAAGGGGCGTAGGTGGCGATGTGTGCGTGTGTGATTGTCTCTTATTTATTTATTTTGTTTGCTGTTCTGGGCCTTTTACAGGCAGTCGCTTAATGACGTAACAATTATCTTTGGACGCATGCTTATGGCACTCACGGGTGCGCTTACTGCAGCCCGAGGTTGCCAATTGAATTGGCCACCAGCACACACAAACCCTTAGTCTCACACAAACAAGACCGCACACACACACAAACACACACACGGGCGCAAAGATGTCATATTTTGGCTTAGATGGCTCACATTATATATGCCTTATTGAAAACTTTTTCAATTATGAAACAGCTCCTCGGCTCTGAGCAAGTGGATTCCAGTCCATTAGCGAGCAAACGGAAGCTTAACTCGATGAAACTCCCTAATTGACCGCTCTTACAGGAGCCCCTCCTCCCCCAGCACCCCATGGGCTAAACGGTTTGCAAATAAACTATTTTTTATTCATAAACAAGCAACAACAGCGTGGCATACTCTAAACGACCACTTAAGTGTGTTCCCCCAACAAGAAGGGCAGCAACTACAGCATCAGTGGCAACAACAATGTGCCAAAGATGCAAGCCTTACACAGCGAGAAAAGCTTCGCAGCTGACACACTTGACTATTTGTAACTAGCTTCATTAGTAAATAAAATATTAGTCAAGGAATTTGAAGCAAGAACTTTTTTGGTTGATTACAATTATATTCTTTCATTATCACTAGATGTTATAAATGGTTTGGTTTTTTTGGTTGATTGGCTAATTAATTTAAATTCTTCCTATTATCACTATTTCTCCTATAAAACGAGTTGGCTCGCACAATTTCATATATAATTTGTCTGCCATAGGAATATTTCAAAAGTATAACTTCTTCGTTTCGTCTTTCTTAAAACTAAATCTAAAACATAACATTTTAGCAACGAATTGGTATATTTTCAAAGCATATACTCTTAATTTCTAGGAGATAATAGAGACATACGTCAAATGGCCTAAGAATCGGGAATATACTACAATTTCTAAAACAACGTCAAAAGTAAAGATTCATTATTTGCCCAATGCTAATAACCATTTTAATTTGAAAATATCGTTACTAGTAAAACATTTTTGATTGCAACATGACATGCCTAAATCTCCATTTGTCAAATGCAATGCATAGCAAATTTAATTCCCATGATTGATACATGCATGATTGAAGTTGAAGAACTTATTGCCCTTTGTTCCAGAAACTTTTGATTACTTGGGCAAAGCCGTGTGGATAAATAAATTCGTCGGTGGTTTAGGAAACCCCTTTGCACTTAGCCAAAACCAGTTTCCCCGCATTTCCCTCGGTGTACACCACCCACTGCCACACATCCGGCGACATCGCCGTCGTCGTCCAGAGCGCATGAATGGATGAATGAATCCCTGAATCGCCACTGGCAGCCAGACAAGCCAGCATATGAGGGGCGTGGCCAGGACTTGGCCCCATTGTCGCTGCGGTGACTGCCTCAGTTCTTGCTGTTGCTTTTGTTTTTGCTGCTGTCATTACTCGACTCAACTCGACTCAACTCAACTCGCTCATCCTGCCCCGTTGTGTTTGCTGCTCTTTGTTGTGGACGCTGCTGGTGCTGTCGTTTTCATCTAAGTGCATGCGAAGAGCGCTCGAAAAGTTCCTTCTTTCATTCCCCGGTGTATTTGTCCGTTTGTCTATTTGTCCGTTTGTCCATTTGTGTGGCATGAGTGCATGGCTTGTTGCTGCGGGGACTTGATGTTGCTGCTGTGCCATTTGTGCTTGATTATTTTTGCATGCAACTGCCCGAGTGCCGGGGCACCTGCTCATGACTAAGATATGCCAGCGTTGTCCTTTGTCTATATTTTTATTTTCATACGTATTTGTGTTGGCTGCGGCCATTTGCAGGCAATTTATCTGAAGTGCAGTTTCGGACGAGAGATCTTTGGGCGCTCAAACACCACCACCATCTCCTTGACACATTTGGCCCATCGAAACACGTTACGGGGGATCAGATTAACCTTGAACTGTCCATGCAAAAGAACACTTAACGCCCATCGATTGACAGACATTGGGGGGGTTTTTTTTTGGGGGGGGGGGGGGGTGTAATGGGTGTGGGTGACACAAAAACAGACAACAAAACATTTGTAATTAAGAAAGTTTTCAGCTGAAAGGCACTTAAATGAAATTTTAATTTATTTCTAAAATGCTGCCATCACCAATAGTCGTCGAGAGGGAAGCAGCAAAAAGGAGCTAAGCCAACAGGAAAAAATAGGAAACACACAAAAACAAAAGCTCAGGCAGCTGCAAAACTTTTCCAAAGTGACAGGGACAGACGGAGAACAGGGACATAGCTGACTGACTGACAGACAGACAGTTGTCGCTAGAGAAATTATCTGAGAGCGAAGGAGGAAGAGTTGAAGGAGCCGGGAATCCTATTAAATATTTAACCTTATCGCAGTCATTTCTACGGCATCAGCCCCGGAAGTCTCAATGCGGCCAAGAAACCATTGCGGGCAATCTGCAATTGCCAACAGCAACACTAACAACAACAATGCCGCGCAGGACAACAATTGGTAGCGTTTTAAAAAGCGCCTCCAGGACACGCCAGCCACATTATGGCGCCCCATGAAACGCTTAAGCCATCAACACAATGTTCGGTAATTAACCCGGCTAAATACGATACGACGGCCAAATTATGCCAGGCTCAGGCCAAGACGGAACGTGTGCTCCCTTAATGTCCTATTGCTAGCTATTCCCCCTGTATTCAGTCTAATGCCACGTTTTTATCTGGGCTTATCTCCATTATTTAATAGCTACTACATTTTGCGCATTTCTTTAGCTATAATCTGTGTAGAATTTTTTTTTGTGAAAGTTCTTAGATTTTAACACAAAACGTTTTCTTAATGCCGTGTAATATTTACATTTGTTATATAAATCAAAATTATCTGACAATTGAATGAGTTTGACTGTTTATTTTTTTTAAATCGAAGTTCAGTGCATGTAAAAATAAGCAAATACATAGTTTTATTTATTATGTTTCTGTTTTACGAATCATTATTTAATTTAGGCATTGTAAGGTAATACCCTAAGCTAAACTATAAACATTTTATTTATAATACCTAATCTCTCTTAACTTATTAATACTTCGGGACCTTTTTTTAAAACTCTATTAATTTATAATTTAATTTGTTTGATAAATTGGGGTACTTAAAATGCCCTATTCCTGCCTTAATCAGCAGTCTAATATATAATTAAATTTTTTTAAATAGTATTATCTAAAATTTTTGATCATTATCATTACATGCATTAAATTTTTTTATTATAAATACAACATTTATTTTCGCTCCCGCTTATAAATGTTTCAAATATGTCTTAAGAAGCAATGGATAATAAGAGTAGCCTATCCCTACAAATAATTTCACTTTTGATATATACTGCGGGATTAAAAAGCGACACTTATGAAAGTTCTACCGTATCGAAAATGTATTAGTGTTCCTGCAGAAGTGTGTGCTTTTTATTTGTATTTTATCGCGATGAAAACGTTGCAATTTGAAGGCAGGCTTTTAGAACCATTAACAACTGTGCAGCATTCTTATCAGCCACAGGATGCAGCCCCTTCTCCCCCCAAACACACACACACGTACAATTAACCCACAAAAAAACACACTAGCACAAAGAAAGAGAGCCGAAGAGAAAGAGTGTGTGCTGGTGGTGGTGGACAAAAGAGAAATGAGTGCTATGTGTGTGTTGGTGAATAACCACAAAAATGAGAGACGGTAAACAACAGACTCTTGACTCCTGGCTGATGGCTGTTTGCTGTTGGCTGATGGCTGATGGCTCTCCGCTCAAAACTCTCCGAGAAGACGGATACGAAGACCGAAAATCGCCCATTATCCATTTTTATTTTATCATCAATTTTATTACACACAAAGTAAAGAGGCGCAGCCGAGCAGCAAGTTGATGATGTACCAGGCCATCAACATCAATGAAAAACGCCAACAGCCAACAGCAACGACAACAAGAACAACAACAACAACAACGAGGAGAGAACTCACACACACAACACACACACACACAAAGGCAAAAAGAGATGCTGAGAGACGAGAACACAACACACGCCCTTTTGGTCGGAAAAGCCAGAACTGAACACTAAACTAAACTGAACTGAACTGAACTGAACTGAAAAGCACTCGGCCGTCGACTTAGTGGCTATGCTAATGCTAATTACAGTCGTACTTACTTAGGGCTGCATCTGTGTGCAGGCTGCAGTCAGTGGGTCCTTGAGAAATCCCGATGCTTATGCTATATATGTGTATATATATTTATATTTATATTTATATCCTGATCCAGTGACCGGGCGAGGAATGTTTGTTGCTGAACACTTTCGTTTGCTTTGTATTTATTTTTGTTGTATACGTTTTGGTTTACACTTGGGCCTTGCTTGGTTTTTCTTTACTTCTCAACTTGGCATTTCACACTCGAGACACTTTCCTGGGGAAATCAAAGGATTTGGATTCCATAGCTATTAGCCGTAGCTATTATTATTATTCCACGGATCTCAGATCTCGGATCTCGGATTTTGAACTCCTCGCACGGCTGGCAGGCGGGCAACTAAACGCAAATCACCTCATCTGCTTACGGGCCATAAAATGTCTTACGAGTGCTGGCAGGGCACCTAAGCAAATTCTCCTCAATTGACCGAACAATAAACTCAATTTGCATTGAGCTCTCTGCATTGTTGTTGCTCTTGTGCGAATGGGGTTGGGGGTGTGGGTGTGGGTGTCGGTGTGGGTGTGGGTGCTTGTGCTGTCTTGCGCTTGATTGAATCAACAGCAAACAAGTGAACAGATTTAGATTCGGACACTTTAACTAGTCGCAGCGGATTAGTGCGCTTAAGTGGGCCTGAGGAGCGCTATTTGCCTCTATTTGGCACTTATTCAATTGAGCCGTTTTGGGGACATTTTGGAAATGCGCCACCAGGAGCAAGTAATTATGTGCGAGCATCGAGCATTGAGCATCGAGCATCGAGCATCGAGAATCTCGCCCAGGAAAAATACAATCGTCCAGCTAACGACAAAGACCTTCCAGGGATGCTAAATAGGTCGTCATATAAGGGGTCTATGTTTTAAGTTTTTAACCTCAAACGAATATCATTACTCATTACTGAGTTTCTCCTTATTTTCCCTATTATCTTCTTATATTCTTCTTTTGTATATGTTTTTCTTGCTTAACATTTTCTAACCATTTTTTTGTGAATTTGATTTTATTATTATTATAACTCTTAAAATGAAATCCTTTTATGATAACTATTCATTGCTCAAAATAAGTTTATATCTTGCATAAATCATTAAATATTATAATTCATCTTTCTTGGCATGTACTATATTTCATTAACCCTTTTTGATTTACTTTTTTTTAACTCCTAAAATTTAATTTGAAAATATTTCTTAGCTTGTTTAGCTGCTCAATACTATGTTTCTTTGATTTTGAATTATCTTTTTCGCATTTCTTTGTCTGTTGTTGTGGTTGCTCTTTCTTCCTTTTCTCCTCCTCCTTCTGCTGCTTCTTCCTGCCTTTGCTCTTGTTGTTGTTGATAAATTCGAATTTTTTGGGAGCGGCTCATTTGCTTTTCTCTTAAACTTTTTCATTTTTTCTCGCGTTGAAAACGTTTTTGGCAGACTTGCTGGAGAAAATGTACGAAAAGTTCACGCTAACTAGCAACAAATTCGATGGGGGGGAATAAAAAAGAAAAGCACAACTCCCACATTAAGCGAGAGATTGATTTTTCTGGCTTTGTCTAAAGGGGTTTTTTTTTTTTAGATTTCCAGAGGCTGCGGCCACTGATGACGCGTTGTCAATATGATATTTTAAAGACATTTCTATTTTTTCATTGAAAATAAAATTCTTGCTTTGTTTTTGGTTATTCTTCAAGTTGGCCTTTGGTCACAATTCGTATTTTCTTTCGCTTTTCTTAAGGACCGCACATGGAAAATGCTTGCAAAACGGCACACTGACCACACATAAACACTCGCACGCACACACACACACACGCACACACACACACACACTCGGGGATTACAAGCTGGCAGCGACGTCGGCAGAGGCATTTTCCATTTGCCTATGCCGTTACACTTTGTTGTTTCGCCAGAGGATGTGGTTGTTGCTGCCAGAATCCTTTTGGGATAATTTACCGAGCCAAGTTTCCTTTGAGCCGCCGTCGCTCTCGAGTCGCAAATTCACACTGAGCCGGAGTTTCGCTTTCGGATTTGGTCCTCGGATGCTGGAGCTGCTGCTGCTGCTGCTGCTGCTGCTGCTTTGGTCCTCTGCTAGCGCGGCCAAGGACTCAGGCGCAGGCTGTCGGCGCAGAAACCATCGCCCCAATTCTCTTCGTCCTGCGTTGAAGAGCGGGTGGTGCGGCGGAAGAGCGGGAATTAACTGGAGAGCGGAAGCGCGTGGTGGATTATGCACTTGAAAACTGTGGCGCCCGCACTTCAGCAAATGCGTTATAAATGCACATTTTAATTAGGCGTATTTTTCCAGCTTAATGCACATCAAGCATTCGCTTTTCGGCTGAAATAGGGAGGGAAAAGCCTTTCACCAATAGTATCGTGATCGAAGCTCGCGTGTCGCAGCACTCAGTATTTGTCGGGCACAGATCGACTCGCTGCCATGACACTCACTCACGATGCTTTGGTTAAAGTATCCGCTAAGTAAAATCTTAAGAATTTTAAATTACTGATAGGGTTAATACAGTGAAACGTAAATATCTTGTCCTGTCTAATTTTTTTGTATAAACCACACCACAAAATTAAATTTTAAATTAAAATAAATTCTAAAAAGACTACATCCCAGTGAAACGGTCTAACGTAAAGGATTTTTGGTAATAAATTAAATAAAAATAAAATAAAAGAAATAAATAAACAGCAACTAAAGTTAAAAACATTTACTTTTTGGGTATTTCCCAAACGACTAAATCTCTGAATTAATTAATTGATTAATTTTATTGAAATAAAATTATTATTACTATTAAAAACTATCGCATCAATTTTGGTCCACCTCTAAGTGTGACCCTTGCTGCCTAACGATGGCACGAACTATCGATTAGCCCGACGCAACTGCGACGCAGCAGAGCAAACTCGTTTCGCTTTTCGTTTCACAAATTTTTATATAACTTTCGGAGCGACAGGGCCGACACATAAACAAAAAAAAAACAAATCTTAGCTTGTGCAATTAGTATCTTCTCCCAACTGCAACGCGGCCTGCAGCTCCAAATTCATCGTTTTCGAAATCAAGGCTGTCCAGGCAGAGTAAACAAACAACAGCAACAACAACAACAGCGAACAACCTGTAAGACCTTGAGGGGATTTTCGGATTTATATTGCGCGACACTGACAATCTAATCTAAATTATTGTCAGGTGCGCGTCTGATTAATATTCCGGGTTAGATATTTTCAATTAGCAGTCGGTAGCATCATGTCGATCAGGCGAACCATGTCCACAGCATCCTCCAAAGAGTGGCGGGATTACTTCTTGAGGTTCGTATGTCTATTATTCCCAATCATAACTTGGGGTACTGATGCTTTTCCAATCCACAGCACCCACTTCTGGGGACCGGTGGCCAACTGGGGTATTCCGATCGCTGCTCTTGCCGACACACAGAAGAGTCCCAAGTTCATCTCCGGCAAAATGACACTGGGTAGGGTAAATCAGCTGGATTTTGGCCATAATCTGAACGCCAAACACATCGAAAGTTTCTGCCAAAGATGTCGTTATCAGTGCCGCTGTGATATGTCCTAAACAAATCACTCTATATGGCCTGATAAGCCAGTTACGGAAACTGTCGAAACGGCTGCCGATAAGACCACACAGAGAGAAAACGAGCTATAGTTTGATATAATGTTAAAGCTGATTTCAGGCACAATTAATGTGCTAAATCATCTGAGATGAGCATGCCCTTCCATTAGAACATTTTACACAACTTCTTTTTAATCATCCATCTGTAAAACTTTAAAATGATCTTAACGATCCATAAGAATCATGATACTCCAGCATCTTTGGATAAGAAAGCCTAACAAATTCAGCTAAACTCTCTCTTTCTCTCTGTGTATATTTAATTAAATCTCCCTCAAATGATTAATTTTGAATATATTCCAGCTCTGACCCTCTACTCGTGCATCTTCATGCGATTCGCCTACAAGGTGCAGCCCCGTAACTGGCTGCTCTTCGCCTGCCACGCCACCAATGCCACCGCCCAATCGATCCAGGGAATGCGCTTCCTCCACTACAATTACGGATCCAAGGAGCAGGAGGCGTAAGTTATTCGCTGTTTTGAAGCCCACTACCCCGAGAACGACGCGCGATGCCACTTCAAATGTTTACCGAACAGCAGCAGCTAGCGCAATTTACTGCCACCACACGCAACAATCCTCTAGCAAATTGCACTGCCCCCGTAAATTCAAAAGCAAGTGGTAAGGTAATTGCCGTGAATGACACCCGCACAATTGGCTGAATCTCGAATCGCGAAGTTGTCGTGTCCCTGTCGTCGTTTTTTCTGGGGTCATAATCCCAATTCCAATTGAGTCTATTCGAAACCTGTTGCTTTGCTTATTTAGTTAATTCCGTTTGGCAATTGAACAAAATTTTAAGTTGGTGCAATTCTTAGTTTACGATCATAGAGTACGTTTACAAAAATATGATTTAAAGTGTAATAAATGACAGAAAAATCGAATTTTGTCTGTAATCTGTGACCGCATCTGGCTGTAATAAAAATTGTACATTGAATTCTATTCAGAATTTCTCAAAGTAAATTAAGGTTTAAAATTGGTAAATCTAATGGTGTGATTTGTGGCTAGCCCTTCAAGTCAATACAACATAATTTGTCTTTGTCATGCTCATTGGAACATGCTCTTTATTTAAACGATTACGGTTATATATCTTCATATGTGTAAAATATACAATTCATTGTTCTTAACAATAGCACATTTTTTTGTTGACATTTTTGTTCATCAATGGGGTTTAAAATAAACGAAATCGTAATCATTTTTTTATGCTTTTTCTGATTTTTTTGCTTTGCTGATTACACTTAGGACAAAAACATATACGTGGGTAAAAAAAACGAGTTAAAATTTTAGATTTCTCAAACATAATAATAATAATAGAATTATAGTTAAACACTTCTCGCGCAATATGGGCGCCATCTCTATGCCTAATAAGTGGCTTAAATGTTTTACGTTTTACATCGCATCGCATGGGATCGATGTCCAGATGGAAATTGGATTTCGGTTTTCTGCTTCTCGACTTCTTCTCTCTCTTCTTCTCCAACGACAACTTAAGTAACTAAACGAATGGATGACTACGAGGGGTCCTCGGACTAAGGCTATCCGCCGCAATATGCGGCAATCGGCAGGTATTAAGTGTATGGCTACGAGAATCTCAATGCTGCTCCTGCTTGACGTAGGTGCTGTTCTTGCGCTGGCGCTCCATCAGGTACTTCTTGAACTTGCGTTCCTGGAACGCCACATCGTCGGCCAGGGTGCGCAGGCGCAGATTCTCGGCCATCAGCTCGTCCTCGGTGCTCTTCTCCTCCTCCTCGCGCTTCTTCGTCTTTCGGCGCGATACGCGGCTGGCCTCGTTGTTCTTGATCCTGTCCTGGTAGGCCTTGCGCTCGTCGCCGTTCATGCGCGACATGATTTCCGGATCGGGTCCGTCGGCATGCTCCTTGGCGGGGCGGCCGCGCTTCCGCTTGCCATTGGAGGAGCCGCCGGACGGCGAGGGGCTGAACAGGGAGGTGCTGGCCACGGAGTAGGCGGGCGAGGCGGGGGCAGTGAGGAAGCCACCGAAGCCCGTCTGGCAGGTGGGCGCCGCACTGCTGCAGGTGGCCGAGTAGTTGCTGTGCGGGGTGTTCGGCGGCGAGAAGTCGATGGTGGTCTCCTCTTCGACACTGCGTAGATCCTCAACGATTGTTGCTTGGGTGATGGTGTTGTTGCTGATGGTGGTGCTGGTACTGGTGTTGGCTGCCTCGAGCTGTAAATGGGAGAAAGTAAATAAATTAGATAAGGTTTTCTAAAGATTAACTGCATAGATCACATTGAGGAATCGATTTTTAAGGGGCTATATACAGTTAGAAGGTTTTTCTGAGCAAAACTTTTCAACTTATTGATGCACAAATTTGTTCACATATTATGCTGTCTTTTAACTGTATTTTATTATTTTAATAATAGGAAATTATCTATTTGGAAAGGAGATCCTCTCAAAAAAGACTATGCGGTGACCACTGTATCTCCGATATTTAAAAACCAAACAGACTTCGTTAAAGTAATGTTAAATCTAGTAATTAATCAAAGGGATAAGCAAAATAACATTTACTAAAAAAAAAATCATTTTTACACAAAATTTTGGAATTTAATTAAAAAAAAAAAATTTTTTTCGGTGAGAACAATCATTGATTCATTTCTAAAAAATATACTTAAGAAGCTCATGTTTAATTTGAAGACTCTGAAACGCCCTCTTAAAATTGTCGTGCAACTTTGAAAATATTCATCCTACACTAAAAAAAATAAAATAAAACCGATTTTTTTTAAATTCTAACTGTATACAACCCCTTAAGGTCTCTGTGTCGATTCGACTTTTACAAGAACTTACCCTATCGAAATCCAGAAGATGCTCAATGATTTCGGGCGTGCTCGGGCTGGATGCTGGCGTGGACTGCTGGTCGATCACGAGTGCCAGTCGGCTGCGCTTGATCGACTGCAGCTCGACCACGGGGGCCGGAGCAGAACGCTTTAGCGCGGAGATGATGGGGTGGGGGATGGGGGCTGGGATGGCCACGGCAACGTCGCCGCCGCTGCTGGCAAAGCTGCCGCTGGGCTTGACGTCCTCCTCAAGGCCGAAGCCGAGCGTCTCCTGGCTGCAGCCGTAGAGGCTGCTGGTGTCGTAGGGTGCCAGGTCGGAGAGCAGGGGCTCCTCCGTGATGTACTTGGTGTTGCTGGATGTGGATGTGGCCTGCGAGAAGTTCCACAGGTAGGGGTCCTGGGAGTTGGTTAGCATGGCCTGCTGCTGCTGCTGCTGCTGCGAACCGGGCACTATGGTGATGAGGTCGAGGTCCTGCTCCTGGTTGATATCAATACCGAACATGGACCCTATGTCCAGGGTTTCCTCCTCGTTGGCCAGTGGCAGGTCATCCAAATGTAAGAAGTTTAGGTTGTCGTTGTTCATCTCGTCCATCGCCGGACTGAAGGGATCCTTGCCCTCAAGCTCAATAAGATCCTCGGCAAACATGTTTATATCAAAGTCAAGAATATCCGTCTCAGTAAAAATCTCCTTTCCGTTTTCGCTGCTGCACGTCGATGTAGTAGCTTCTATATCTTGCAGGTATTCTGTGGCAAACAAAAAAACCTTATTAGTATTGAGCATTTACTAATGGACTAAATGAGTGCGTGTAAATTTGTTTAATTTCTAGGTACCCAATTTTGTTGGTTTGGAGAAAGGGGCGAGATATCAGTAAATTGTTAGAATAAATACAAAATATTATTCAAATTGAACTGTTAAATTCAAAATTATTATTCAAATGGTTTTAAACAATTGTCAAGATCATGTAAGTATACACACTATCTACGCCATATTGATTCTACACAGTGTCGCTACTTATAAGTTTCCAAGTTCTCCCGCAGTACTATGCCATGGCAGCGCCAACGTTTTGTTTTACTCGACTTTTTCATTTTACACGCTACGCAACAGCGCTTTTGGTGCCCGTTTTTCAAACTATTCGAGCTGACTCACTTGTTGTCTCGTTCGCACGTTGGTATTGTGAAATTAAAGCGGCGAGAGAAAAATCAAACAAAAAGGGAAAACAACAACAGAGAATGGGACAAACTAAATAAATGCAAGTGAAATGGGAAATTAATAATAACAAAAATGTGTGTGATTAAAATATAATAAAACAATGTTTGTTAAATATGTGCTAACAATTAAAATAATGTAATTAAGCTAGCAGTCAAAATACGTGGATATGCTAATTTGTTAGTGTTTCCCTGGATTACATATGTATGTACATATGTATATCTACAAAAAATAAATATATATAAAAATCAATTTGTCATTACTTTTTGCCAATAGAAGTTAAACGCTCGATTTTGGTCAACAAAATTCCTTCAGTGTTTCTCTTTCGCTCTCCCCTTGCACGCACACATTCATAGAAAAGACACCGGCTTCCCCACACAATGACGCATGGGGCCCATCGACTGACAACAACCACATGAAAACCGAACATGATCATTCCTGCTTGAGTTGCCCACACTTGTGTGTGTGCGTGTGTATGTTAGGGGATGACTTCAAACACTCTTGATTTCAAGTGTAAAAACAAGAATTATATCAAAATAAAATATGTAAATCTAAAAATGAGAAAAAATGCATAGAGAAAACAAAAACAATGGTTAATTTTAAGACGAATGAATTGCCCACAACTGGAACTAATTCTAATCCAATGAATAAAAATAAAAATTCAAAAATGGCTTTAGTTTAAGTTCCAGATAATATTCACCTTTAGCTGGCTATTTGATATAGCGCGTTTAATATTATCCGCTGATTAAAAAAGGCCACTTGACGCTGCAACGATTGAAAACAAACTGCGAGGTTGCGGACCGCGACTTATATCTGAAGACTACGACAGGCCGGCAATATCATCGCCCCTGCTTTAGTGTGCGGGAGCGAGAGAGCCAGCGCGCATGCCCTACACCAACAGCTGACTGCGCAACAAGTCGGGTCGTTCCGCTCACACTCAAAGCAAGTATATGCACTAAGGTGAGAGCGAGAGGCTATTCTCTGCGCCGGCGTCGGCGTTTTCTCCCCAACGTAGTGTTCTTCTGCCAATTACATAGATTTTTGACCGCCATAGGCCGTCGAAAATAAGTTAACCGTTTGGAATGCACCAATACAATTATCACTCGAATTTCATCAGAGCGAAGAAGGTTCGCGAAAATATATTATTACCATTTAAGGCAATGCGTTTCTCTAATGAAAAGTGCATGAAACGATCGAAAGAGCCTGACAAGATCGTCTGGAAATATATATATCTGCTTTTTTAAACATGAGCTTAGATTTTCGCGTAAAAAGACTGCAAGAAACCGAAGAGAGTAAACTAAAACCTTAAAATCAACATACTTTTGGTTAAGAAGTTTTACTTTAAGCCGCAACAGTGCGTATACGCAATGCATTTTGCCAAAAACAAAAGTAAGAGAGCGAGTTTAATTGTATGTGTGAAACACATTTCCCCTGCGTGTCGGCAAATATAACTATCTCTTTCGGAGAGAGAGGCTCGAGCGGTTCCACTGCCGAACGAAAGCAGACGCGAGAGGAAGATAGCGAGAGGAAACTGGAGCGAGGAGTCTGTAGAGAGCACTCACACACCCCCATCACACAGGTGTCTGTGTTTATAGTCACTAGTTCTCTCCCTCTCTCTCTCTTCATTTTTGCGGATCATTCTGATTGAATTTCACAACAAATTTGAAAAACCCTAGAAAGTCCAGCGTACTTGTCAACAATAAAATTTTGAAATTAATTTAATAACACCTAATACTTTCTATAACAAAAACTTCTTTAAAAATCTGTCTATATGTATAGACATGTGTCAGTAAATATGTAGACAAAATGTTGCAATTGCCGGCTAGAAACACGTGCTGCGAAAATTTGGGTCATGAATCAGCTGTTGCACTCTCTCGATTCTGACGTCACAGGCTATACAAGCTAAAAAACAATACCTTTTTTGGACGAAATTACACACTATTGCAAATCTAATCACAAGCTATCAAAAAGAAAACTGCGATATCTTTAAATAACAAATTTTTTGTCCTTAAAAAAAGCTATGAATCAGTTTAATCAGATAATACGGAATATCATGAAAATTCGAATACAATTTTAACCTAACGCGAAAACTTATAGGTAACTTTAAATATGTCATATCAAAAACAAAAAAAAAAAACAGAAGTAAATACAATAAAAAGTCGGGAACAAATAGAACTGGAAAAGCTCACAAATATAATGCATCTAAAGGGCAAAAATTGTTTGCATACATATGTACATACATACATACGTATAAATAATTGGTGGTATGAAATGAACTTTGTTTCTGATTGGACAATGCACTCCAATGGATTACACATATGTATTAACATGCTAACACATAACAAAATATGTATCAGTTGATGTCATTACACAAGATAATATACATATACAAATATAAACGATTTCTTGTTGGTTATCGCTTTTATTCACGCTCTACGGGTGCTGTCGCTAAGACACCAGAATATTGTTTAACTGCGCAATTAGTTTGAGATGGTGTTTAGACTGATTCACTCCAGTCACCGAGAGATAAGACTTGTAACAAATTAAAATAAAAAAACGAAAAATCAAAAAATAGTGTCGGATAATGTATTGTTGCTATGCAAAAATTCCTTGAGATCTTAAAAGTGAAACAAATATCGAAAAAACACGCAAAAAAAAACGGAAAACGTTTAAGAAACGGAAATCTGAATGTAAACGACAGCCAATTCATCTGTTAATAAATCTTGGAGAAGGTAAGTGCTACTATCCACCTTAAAAAGTTTACAATAGTTTATATTGCTAAATTGGGCAACAAATTTTATGGGCGGCTATCTAAAACGGTTCTTTGCAAATTTATAGGGAAGTTCACAATGTTAAGCGACCTCAAATAAGTAGAAAAAATCGAATTTTAAAGTTTGTTCCACTAAACTAAATGCTATTAAATTCAATTCATTCTCAGACATAATATTAATATTCTTGATTAGGAAAATTCAACGGGTTTAACAACCCGTTTAAAGGCCCCCTTAGTAAATTTGTAAACTAGTAAGGTTCATTAATAAGCTTAAACAGTAATGAATGTAAGAAAGAATATATATTTAGGGAGGGGCAAACTGCTTGAATTCTTGCAAGATTCCTATAAGTTAGTAAATAGCATATAATTGCTAAATTGAAGATGTATTGATCTATGACGTATTGATCTATGACGACTTGATTTAGGAACAAAGTAAATAAATGAATACGAAAAGTGTTAGAAACATTTGTGGAAAAAGTGACCGATAAATGGAAGTACATAGACCGAATATCTTGGCGATATGGGTCGTATGAGTAATTACGTAGCCATTTACCGACAACAGGGGCGGAGAGGGGGCGCCTTTCGGCCCCCTGACCCCCCTCAATCTCTCACTCGTTTCTTCAATGGGTCATTGCACTGTGATCTTCGCCTTCGTCCGCTACGTGGTGACTGTACCTCGACGTCCTTGGCAGAGCAACGGCGCCAGATCCTTGGGATCGTGGTCCATGCTCGATGCCTGCTATCTGACTCTTTCTCCAACTGATTGTGAATCATTTGTTCGCTTTGTGTTTAGTTTACGTTAAGCAACAGTAATGAGAGAGTGCTGGGTACACAGGCAACACACACACAAAACACAGTACTCACCATCAATGAACACCGGAACGTCTATCTCTTCAACTGTGGCAGTAGGCATTGCTCCACTCATATCCCGGCGGGATGGCGGCTCGTCCGCACCTGTCAACTGGATACCAGCCATGGCTGCCAGGGTCTGTGTCTGAGGCGTGCTCGACGAAACCGGGACCGTTTGGTTCACCATTGCCGTAGTCGGTAAACCTGCCACCGTGTCTGTTTGCGATCGGGATGTTGGCGTCCCAGTTGCGTGATACGTTGAGATACGGGATCTCCTCTCCGAAGCGATCGGATTTACTAAAGGACTCGTGGCAGGCGAGGCCTGGTTGGCTGGCGGACGCGTTGGTACCGACCCTGGTAAAAAGGGTATTCTTATGATGCGAGTTCGAGGCGTTCTGTGCTCTGTCCCGCTGCGATTGCTGCTGTTGCTGTTGTTGCTGCTGTTGCCTGTGGGCACTCTGATCAGCAGTATTCTGGGATTTGGTTTGCTGTCTATCACGATCGGTATTGTGGTGATCGTCGACGTAGGCGAATCCCTCATAGGCTCCGTTGGCCTCGTTCTCCTCTGAGAGCAGGAGCAATTGGGCCACAAGTTTGTCGCGCCAGCCGCTGGATCCTGGGACGTTGGGTTGGCCTCCTGGATTGTCGCCTCGTATGTGGGTGCCGCCTGTACTCGTGCTGGCTCCTGGATCATCAATATTATATCTCTGGGATTTTCGGTAGCCCTCCTCGTTGGTGTTGGCCCGTTTGTTGCTCTCGCTGCTGGTAGAATAGGATGCGTTGCTCTGGGGGTTGCTCTTGGTGGTGTTGCTGATGTGGCTCTGCTCTTGGTTGATTGGGATGCTGTTGTTTGATTCGCTCTTGGGCCTGGCTTGGCTGGTTTGGGCTTCGACGGAGAATGCCATTTTGAACGTGGCTGTTGTCGCACAATGTTCAATGTTCAATTCAATGCAATTCAATTCAATTCGATCGGGGCAAGTTTACGGTTTGGTGTACGGTTCGTTTTCAATCGGTTTCGGTTCGAAAGGATATCAAATTTCATACGTATTCGTACAATTTTTATCGATTCGTATAGGACATTTGGCGATGAGTGGAGCAAGCGCAGTTAAGAGTGTACGTAATATTTGTTTTGATTTTTATGTGAAAGAAAATAGACAAAAGAAAAAAGATTTTGTTATTACACAGATCGACGACGGGCAGAAGCGCGATCCTTTTTAAAGGGACTCGCGCCTCAAAGAATCTTGTGGCTTGGGTTGGGTTAGCAAATGTACAAGTGGTGGTTGCGGGCCTCGGTGTCGCAGGGATATCAAGGATATGCCTGGCCACCGATTTTTTTGGTCCATCATGTTTGACTGGCGACTTTCAACAGCTTGGATGTTTGATGCTTTGTGTCAAGATGGGTGGTTAAGTGGTTGGATATGTGGGTAATGTTCTTTTCTTGGCCTTGCTATGTTAGTTTGCTTTCCATTTTTTCTTGTGTTTTTATTTTTTCCATATATTTTTCCCATTTTCTTTCTGTGTATTTTTAAAATCTTTTCCTTTTGTTGGTTATTTTGTACATGGATTACTCCTTTTTTCTTTTTTGGATTTTATCCTTTTTTGTTTGGAATTACTCCTTTTTTCAATGGAATTTCTCCTTTTTTTTGTATGGAATTACTCCTTTTTTTTAGTTGGAATTGCTCCTTTTTTGAATGGAATTACTCCTTTTTTCTTTTTCTTTTTCTTTTTCTTTTGTATTTTGTCTTTTTTCTTTTTTCATAAAACATTCTTACAAACTAGTGGTGCAAGGACTAAGAAAGTCAGGCAGTCATGAGGCATGGCTTAATAATATGAGACGAAAAGGATTTTAAATACTCACTTTTAATTGACCGTTAGAAAGAAACAATGAAATTGTTAGGGTCCCTCTAAACAAGCTCTAAAAGAGTCGTCGACACAAGTTCCCCTTAAGCTGTAAGCAAAGAAATGAAGAACGCACATTACTTATAGGCCCCACAACACGATGATTAGTTTGATAAGGGCGAATGGATTTTCCTTAATAATCTTCAGTGACAATTAAAGATAATTTTGTTTTTCAACCAAATGGTTCCTCATTTGATAGGTCTGTCTTTCAATTCTTATAGATAAAATTCACTTACGCCTACACGCATATTTTTTTCAGGGCGGCCTGTGTTGCGAAAAGCTTTTTCTGAATTTCACAACAGGCCCGCCGCAAAAACAACAACATGGGCAACAGGTCTCTATACACCAAATGGATGGGTCCAGGTCCATCGGGGAAATTGGGAGGTCTAATCAGCAGTTGACACTAAGATAATTAAGGCACAGGCACAGGTTCGTGTCGCTACATTATTATCGCACTCAGATATCTGAATTCGTGAGGCCGGTAGAAAAAACACCAGAAAGCAATTACCGGGTAGTGGAAAAATTTCCCCAAAAGCACACGCGAGCTTTGGCTAATTACACACTAATAAATGTCACACGAACACCGGTACATAGCGCCCTATAATTAAATGTTTCGACAAAAATCCCCTACTGGCTATTGTATTATACTTTTCGATTGTATCTGTATCTGTATCTGTATCTGCGTTTGCTTGAGGGCAAATGACGTCAGCAGTGCACTTAAGTGATTCAATATGGCGACGATAGAAACAACAAAATAAAGCTCTCTAAATCGTATAGTATATGCCATATAGCATATGGAATGTAAAGTGATTTTCACTTGAATTGACTAGTAATTACTTACATAAATTCGGTGAATGTGTCCTCAAGCGCGGTGGTCTGGTTTTTTTTGGAAACCCGACCGCGAATTCACTTGTCTTTTCTGCTACGCAATAGGTTGGGTGGTTCCTGGCACCACCACTTGGTTATTGGTTGAAGTCCGGCCGTTGCTCGGATATGCGAGATTACTTTTGCTACCGACAAATTGTCCACAATTGTTGCTCCGCGTTGAACAACAACGATTGCTTAGTCTTTGCACTGGGGTTTTCCTTGCGACAGGAACTTGGGTGACTGTATCTATAAGGCTTCACTGTATACAGTATACTGTATACGCAGAACTATTCACTTTGGGATCTGAATGAGTCAAGTCAACCGTCTGCTTTCAGTATTCACTACGTTTTGAATTGAACGAACCGTCGGTGGAACGCTGTTAGCGGCAAACAGAATCGAAACTGTTGGATCTGCTGGGCACTGTGAATTTCATTCGTTGTGAAATTCAAAAAGCACCCCAGAAACCGGTTTGCCATAGCCAGATACTTTTGCTTATCGGTGTGCGGCCGAGCTTTGCAGTTGCTCACTCTCAGATACACGTACTGCGAGATACGTTTGTGCGCGAGCGAGAGAAGGCTAAATTTCCCCTGTGCCAGATGGCCTGCTTCCAAGAAATTTCCCTGGCTACAAGTTGAAGGCCTTTGTTCCAGCCGGCCGGTGATTTTGCCAAACAAAACATTGCAAAGTTGATCTATGTACATGTACTACCATATAGTAGCATATAGTAGGTATTCATGCTTTTTTAAGCACTGTTCTATTGGGAGCATATGAGTCATCGTTTGTTTGGGTGCTAGGAAATGAAACCTAGGAATCCACCGCCTGTCAACTGACCTATCACAATGGACGGAATTTTTAAATCTGTGCATTTATAAATCTAATAGATCTAGTCTAAAAAAATAGATAAAAAATCAAACTCAATCTACATATATTGATTTTATGTATCTTTTATGTAACATTAATTTCAAATATTATGACTAGAAAGGAATTGTTGAATATTATTTTTGACAAGTCAACAAATAACTTTCTCTTGAGTTGGAAATGCGAAAAATTAGAACACATTCCATTAGATGCATTACATGCCTGCAGACATGTATTGGATTAGCTTTAAAAAATACCTATACATTAGGCAAAAGGGGTGATTAGGTTGATTGTTTATAAAAATTCAACCCTCAACATTTCATTTCCAAGACTGGTTGGCCATTTATAATAAAAGACTATGAACCCCACGACAATGCAAAAGCCGTTGAGTATTTCAAAATGGGAAATTTACTTATATAGTCTTTCTCTTTACTTAAAGCTCTCTCTTCCACACATTTAAACACGAAAAGCTTTCTTGTAATGGTATTAGTCACCTCTGTTTAATTGTGTGCTCAGATAAAAGCTGCTTGAATTCTCGGAATCGAAGAGCTTCCATCTGCCCACAAACCTACATTCATACCATCTGCCCGAGGTTGAATGTTCAGTTGTGCAAAGCTTTAACTGATAATTAAAGAAATCCATGAGTCATGCTGAAAAACAGAAACCAGCAAAGCGAAAAATGAGCTTCAGCAGTTGGCAAAAACTGTCATCATGTGATATTTGTAATGGGCCTGATATGCAGACGAGTACACGGCGTGGGGGTTTTCATTATTTGGCCACGTCCGACTTTAGCCGCCAAAAGCTGTGGAGCTTAATTGCCAGCCCACACAGGTGCGCAAAATTCGCGGAATTTTCCCCCCAAATGGCACGCACACTCTGACTTTCAAATGCTAATCTGGCACCGCGCACCGACTGGCACGAGATCTTGGGAGATCGACGACGACCCATCAACAATGGCCGGCCTTAGTTGGCGAATTACCAAAATAAATGTGGGTTTCTTTTAGTTTTTTTTTCACGATGATAGAGCGTTTTTCGATCTCAAAGAAGGGCCAGATAGAGGTGTTCATATAGCCAAATTGTTGGCGTATAAAGAAAGACTATTAATTGTTCGATTTTGTAATCTTATCTTAAATTCGCTATCAATCCAGTTTATCTGCAACGTGAACTGAAAATGTGTTGGCTATATGACTAAGTTTGAAGACATTTTCAATGATCGTTATGTGGGGGGATCACTATGACCGATTGTAAAGCTACAATGCTCTTAAAAACCTATTTTGGTAAAGACTTTTTACTATTATTATAATAGTCACTTCTTAATTCGTTTTTGATAAAAAAGTTTGGAAGATTTTACAGATACTTTTTTAAAAGTTTATTACCAAAGAAATTAATTAAATATGCTAAATCAATGGGTGTCGTTTATTGACCTTAAAATTTTCTTAATATAAATTAATATATTATATTCACGAATTCATTCTGTCACATTGAAGTAATGAATTTATGACCATCTGTCTATACCATCATATATTAATTAATTAATTCGTTATAAACAGCATGTGTTTCCCAATTACTAAGACACCCTCATAACAAGCTTTTTTGGATTGCCAGCCCCTTCAAGGTGTTCGTTTACAATTGGCCTAAATGGGAGGGCTCGTCTATACCCGATGTAGTTTGTAACTAGTACCAATGTCAATGACACTGGCAGCAAACAAAACTGTTGCTGGGGTCAGGATACGATACGATAGTAATGATAGTGGCTTACCCTTCATCATGGTGCTGCCGTGATAAGCAGGTTCCAATGACGACGGCACAAATATGTTGATCCTTGTTGCTCCTTTTTCTATGGTGGACTGTGATTGTATCGTATCTGCTTCAAAAACAAGTGACGCTAAAGCGACGGCGAACGATGATGTCCCGCTTCTTTCGTAGCACCTTGGAGCGCTTTAGGATCTTAGTGCCCGTACCAGTACCGGTGCCGATCGTCGGGATATTGATCGAATTGTTGCAGTAATACTTGATATTATGCCAGCCACGCATACGCATACACATACACATAAAGTTATTGAGCATGGGAACCTGCTGCTGCGAATGTTGCACACACATGAAGACAACGACAGGCGAATGTTGCATGACGTTCTTGCTCGACGCGTTGTCTGATTTTCCGCTTTTCCTCGCCGCTGCTGTTGTTGTTGTTTTCGCACCAACCGCAGACAGAACGAACATAATATTGGGGCAAAGAGCCTTTGTTTGTGGTATTATTCGCACGGATTTGGCTAAAGTGACAGCGCTTTAGGATCGGACGTATGTTTAATGTACTTGATAAGTGTTAATTCACGCACGCTTATCTATATAGCATCTAGATACAACTGTTATCTGAGATACTGTATGTAAAGTATATAGACGTAGATATTGTTTGTTTTTTGGCCAATTTATTGCGTCTTTCGCAAATGTTTTTCTGGCAAACCTTAGTTTATCTCTTCGAACTTTGCACTCAACGTTGAGTTTATCTTGTAAATTTCACACGCAAAGAAATTACTGTTCTATGAATAAGAAATCTTTGTAACGATGTTCATTCGTTGATGCCATTAAGAATCGCAATTGATTGTGATTTGGTTATAAAACACGAATCGAAAATTTCACAAATTCCACACTGATTTACACACGAATAGCTTTATCTGCCTTGACTCACTGAAATGTTGTTCTGTTCGCGACGAAGTATTGTTACTAACTGACTCAACGGCGAGCGCTGGACGATTGCCGCTGTCCGGGGTTCATATAAATTTTGCTGACGTCGTTACCGGGTCTCCTTCACCGCCCTGTTTGTATACCCTTCCCTCCGTCCATTTCATCCACGCGCTCAGCTGCCGTGTCTATTTCTATGGCCGTGCCCCCAAAACATTTCCACTCAACGGATCTCCTTCTTTTCGTGATGCTTAGGATGGGCCACATGAACACAAGCATCTCCAATCCATAACTTCGTAGCTTACAAACGTGTGGAGAGTATTAATCATTACATTTGTCAAGTAAATAAAATAAATTTTGCAAAATATATCTATTCAAACCAGAATATAATAATATATAATATATATATATATAACAATAAAAACATGATAAATAATATTTAAATGGAATCTCTACAACTTTATAGTTTTTTAAAATTTCAACAAATTTTATTAACAATGTGTATATGCAATTTTTCGAAGATAGCGTGAAAATCGAAGCTATATTAATCATAATTCCAAATTTTTCTTCGCTCGCGCCAGCCAGTATCAAAATGGCATAGATAACATTTTGGCCACATTGTCGGCTTATCAAGCACCGCCGAAATGGCTGCAAAAGATAAGGGAAGCTAAAAAAAGATTAAAGCTAGTTTTGCGACCAGATAATTTACAAATGTCGGCACAATGGTTGTAAATTATCTCAAACGTTTTTGCTTTTATCTGAAAGGGTTAATAAACTGGAAAGTTTTTGGTAAATGGATTGCGAAGGATTGGAGAGGTAATGACATTATTATAGTTAAGTAACTCCTGATGGGGATTTAATCATGCATTTTAAATTAAATATTAAAGGTGAAAAATAATAAAATTAAGCAAATATCTTTTGAAGATAAATATAACGGCAGCAGAACACATAAAATTATTATTGGTGTTCAAAAAATATTTATTTTGTGGGATAGGTGCACACTCCCCTGCCGGTAGCATTTATGACATAAAATTACTTATATTAAAGTCGTCAGTGTCCGTTCCCAAAAGTGTAGGGCAACTTGTTTGGCGGCCTGCCATGGAGCAACAACAACTGAACTCTCACAGCATTTCGCACTCTTTCTCTCCCTGCTGGGAAACTCTTTTAGCTCGCTCTTTCTCTTCTCTTGTGGGTAAGATTGGCTGATGCAACACTTGCCACACGTTGCAACAGCTGTTTGGGTGGGCCTGGCCCAGCTGATTGCTCAAATTTCCCTCACCAATGTTGGCCAAAAAGGGGTGGCTTAAACCGTAGAAGCTACGTCGGCTAAAATTAGCCGGAAAAATGATTCACATTAGGGGTTGTCCTGTCCACTTACATAATGTTCTGGCACGCTTTTGTCGCTGGAAGAAAATACGCTTTTAGCCAATTTGTGATACATAAAATGTACATATGTACATCTCATATACAAACAGATATTTGTTTGCAGATATACAATTTTGGCCATGCATAGTAGCTTCGCAACTTGGGATTGGCATAGGAACACTGACGTGGTTTCATTGGGGCACTGGAGCCCGGTTTTTATCTTGTCTGTGTGGTGCACGATAAAATCAGTAACAAGAAAATCTACGTGTTGATCAACTAATGGCCAGACTTTGCCCGAAATCTTGATAATGTACATTTGTATGTACATATTAACTAAATGGATTTTCATGTCAGTCACGAAATATTACCATTTAAGATATACGGCAAGGTATAATCCAATTAATTATACACATGAATAGTTAAAACACGGCCAATGTTTTTTTTTTAAGCTAAAATTAAATAGTAATATTTTGTTTGCATTTTTAAATTAAATAAGAGTGCTATTAATTTTAAACACAATTAAAATTGTTGTAAGTTCGCTTACGTTGTCAAAATACTGTTGGTGTTTAACTATGTTGTTTTAAAATTTTTTTTTTAAATGTGTAATTTTAAAGAAAGTGGGATGTTTATTGATTAAAAGTTTTTTATATTTCTATCAAAGTCAATATAAAAAATATCTAAACTATGAATATATGAAAAAGCAAACAAGACAGACCTCTGGATCTAAACAACGATTATACTGTATAGCTTTGTAAAAATAAGCATTAAAAACAAATTTTGGTTGCAATTTATATGTATGTACATCAATGTTAATTTCAACCGAATATTATGAAAAGAGTTTGCGATGACACCTTTAAAAGCGTCGTTTTGCAATTCGATTTAGGGATTTACTTTAGTTTTGTGTACCATGGGAGTACTGTAGTCAAACCACTATGAAAGAAAGTCGGGCAAAGTGAATGTACCTAGATGCCCTCCCGCTGAGCTCATGTTGTGAGCGGGAGATTAAAACGTGAGCTGTGATTCGAATTGAAATGGGACTTAAGCTGAGACGGAGAAATGAGACTTTGTATTTACTTGAAAAGTATCGGACTCTCTTGGTGCGGACATCAGTCCGGTGACGACGTTCAGTGAATTGTCTTGTTCGTCAGGGTCTTTTAGATTTTTTCTGGGACGTAAACCTGGATTTGCTTGTCATGCTGTTGCTGCAGTGGATAGTTCCACTTTTAGTGATTGGAGGATGCTCCGCTGGGCCGCAGAACGTGCTCCTACTCCTGGCTGATGATGCTGGCTTCGAATCGGGCGCCTATCTGAACAAATTCTGCCAGACGCCTCATCTGGATGCACTGGCCAAGCGTGGATTGCTGTTCAACAACGCGTTTACTTCGGTGAGCAGTTGCAGTCCCAGTCGGGCACAATTGCTCACTGGTCAGGCCAGTCACTCCAGTGGAATGTACGGACTTCACCAGGGCGTTCACAACTTCAATGTCTTGCCGGAGACCGGATCGCTTCCGAATGTGCTACGTACGCAAAGTGGCGGTGGGATCTTTAGCGGCATCATTGGCAAGAAACACGTTGGAGCTGCTTTCAATTTCCGTTTCGATTTCGAGCAGACAGAGGAGCAGCATTCGATCAACCAGATTGGCAGGAACATCACTCGGATGAAGGAGTACGCCAGGCAGTTCCTAAAGCAAGCAAAGGACGAGAAGAAGCCCTTTTTCCTAATGGTGGGCTTCCATGATCCACATCGTTGTGGCCACATTACACCGCAGTTTGGCGAATTCTGTGAGCGCTGGGGCAGTGGTGAGGAGGGAATGGGCAGCATTCCCGACTGGCAGCCCATCTACTACGATTGGCGCAATCTGGAGGTGCCCGCTTGGCTGCCCGACACGGATGTGGTGCGCCAGGAGTTGGCTGCGCAGTACATGACCATCTCCAGGTTGGATCAGGGTGTGGGTGTGATGCTCAAGGAACTGGAAATGGCTGGTTTGGCAGATCAAACCCTCGTGATCTACACCTCCGATAATGGACCACCTTTTCCCGGGGGCAGAACTAATCTCTACGAGCATGGCATACGCTCACCGCTGATTATTAGCTCTCCAAGGAAGGAGGATCGCCATCATGAAACCACGGCAGCCATGGTTAGTCTACTGGATATATATCCAAGTGTGCTGGAGGCTCTTGAGATTCCCAAGCCGAATGACACCAAGATCGTGGGAAAATCCATACTGCCTGTTTTGAGAGAAGAACCTTCGATTAAGGAGAGTGACTCGGTGTTTGGCAGCCACAGTTACCACGAGGTGACCATGGCCTATCCCATGAGAATGGTGCGGAACAGGCGCTATAAGCTTATCCACAACATCAACTACTGGGCGGACTTTCCCATCGACCAGGACTTCTACACCTCACCCACCTTCCAGCAGATACTGAATGCCACAATCAGCAAGCAATCCCTGCCCTGGTATCGATCCCTGCTGCAATACTACCAGAGGCCCGAGTGGGAGCTGTACGACATTAAGGCCGATCCCTTGGAGCGATTCAATCTGGCAGAGAAGCCCAAGTACAATGGCACCCTCAAGCAGCTGCGACAACAGCTCTTCGACTGGCAGGTGGCCACCAAGGATCCCTGGAGATGTGCCCCGCACGCAGTCCTACAGGAGCAGGGCATCTTCAAGGATCAGCCCGCCTGTCTGACTTTGGGCCACGAGGCACTGCAGCGATCCAAGCGCAAAATACTCAGCCAGTACGAAGAGTATGTGGTCCTTTCCTAGGTCTGACCAGGTAATTCTTAGATAGTGTTTGTTGTCTTATCGCACCTTGAATAAAAACACTCTGCAGTGCTGATAACACAACCAATTACTTGTTTTTCACCTCACAGGCGGCTACAATTGTTATCAGAAAGTTAGGTATTATTCGTTTTGTATAAATAATATTATGAACAGGTTATAAGAAGGGCGTAATTTTGACTACTTTGGTAGAAACACTCATACTCAATTTATGTATTTTTCGCTTTGTAATATCTGAAAATAACCTTCAATTTAAACCATATTAAACTTAAATATTATGCATTTAAAACAAATAAAAACCATTTTAAATATAATATTTTTCACATGAGCCTAAAGGGGTTTATATATGCTTGTGCAATTATTATAATTATATTATATTATAATTTTATACTTAATTTAAATATTACATATAAAATTTTTTAATCATTCATATTATTATGGGTGTAGTCCAAGGTCAAGTGAGTAAAGGCAATTAAGAATGAAAATTTATTTTATTAAGTAAAGCTTGAAGCTTTAAAAAAAACGCATTTTATTATTTTCGATTTTTAAAATTAACGAATTTTATAAAATTTTACAAAGATAAATTTTATAACCGAACCGAAAAAAAACAATACGCAACTATAAATAAATCCTTTAATTGCTAATAGAAACGCGACCAATGTTTTTGAAAACCATTGGAATAACAAAAATCAAAACATACGTATACATATAGACCTTTTCTACTTCACAATCTACATTCTAAATGTACTAGCAAACACAAAACACTTTCTTAAGATCCAGACCTTGATTTTTACCTTGAAAGTGCTTGCAACAAGGGGCAAAGAATGGAAACGAATTGCCCAGCCAGCTTCAAAGGTTGCATCAGCCCAGACTGACGAGCACTCGTGGCACTGGCAACATGACCTCAGCCACTTTGGGGTGGCAGGATGGATCCACGGGGTGTGGATGCTGCGTCACGTTTCAATGTCATGCCCATTGGAGGGGTAGTCGATGGTGAAGGGAGGATGTTGTTGCCTTCGGGGGTGGCGCACACTTTTCCGCTCGTCTGTGTCTGTGTGGAAAATCGAAAATTTCAATGCTTCTCGGGTTTATTGGTGGCGCCTCAGTCTCCGCATCGGCATCCTCATCCTCATCCAAATCCCCGAGCCGAGCAGCATCCGAGTCAGTGTTACACAACAGGCAAGGGCAGCACGTTTTAAGGTCAGCTGGCAAATGGGAAATATCAAAGAGTAAACGTAAACGCTGGACTTTTCGCATTTATGACTTTGAACGAAAGACACATTAAAAATTAAATTTTATTAATTTTGGTTTGCATAAATTAGGTTCATCAGTTTTAGCGTAATTATTATATGTATATGGTTTATAATGTATATTATTTAAGTTACCGCCCACACAAATGCATAATTACAATAATTATTGTTTACACTTCTGCGCTCGTCAGTGGGACAGAGAATGTGTGCTTGGATAGATAGTCGCTGGCGATACTGAGGATCCCCAAATGGGGCCCTCTGGAAATGATCGCTCCGCTGGCTTTCTGTCCGTCCACGAGGCAAATGTTTTATCTCTGGCTCTCAAATTGAATTCTGTTAAATTGTTTCTCTTGCTTTTCGGCTTTTAGCATTTTAACTAATTTATTATCAACACAAGTTGCATGGATATCAATTCAATTCAATTTCGCTTTATACGTAAATATACTTGTATATCTTGTGTATATCTTGCTTAAACGTATATACATTCGTATATAGTGCTTAGCTTGTTCCGTTATATGCCAACATGAGACTATTTTAATAATTTTATCGGTTTGCTATTTGAATTCTTATATTCTTTTGGGTTTCTCTTTTAATATATAAATATTTGATCTAGAGTCGCGGTCAGTAAACGCGTTAGTAGGTTCGTAAGTGTTGCTATGCTTCGATTGACTTGACTGGATTTTGCTTACGTTTAGAGTTATTATTATCAACATTTTTCTGGAAATCGTTTAACTAGTTTTATGCTGGTTGGTATTCTTTAGGAGGATTCTGTTACATTTACTTTGCCGCTAGTACTGTTTGTTTATCTGTCATCATCGTTTTTGTTTGTTTTTAATATTCATTATATTGTTTACGTTGCTGCTCAGTATAATTTATAATAAATACATAATAATAAATATACATGTAGATAATACGCTTAATAAATATATTTATACATATATTTGATTTCATTTAATATATATATATATTTAGTTGTTATGTATATAATTAACAAAAAAAACAACACACATAAAAAGGAGCAAAAAGTAGGATACAAATTTCGCTTGTTTCATCCTTTAAAGAAATTGAATTATTCTTTACATTGAACAACGAACATCAAGAACGGTATTCCGTATTCCTTTTAGAATAGAGTGTGGGGAGTATTGTTTTTGCACAAATATACGTAGGTAGAGTAGGTATAGGTATTTCGGGTATATAATAAATATAATATATGTGTGGCGTATGATGTGGATACGTAGCGTTAGCCTATAAAGGGAACTTGCATAGATAGCGCATTGGCGTAGGTAGGTTTAAATTACAACGATGAGACCGGATAAAAGTCGTAGGCAGGAGGAAGGAACAACTTAGGGAGTAAGTAAGAAAAAATTACGCGCTTCCATGGGTGAACGACGAGAGTACGGGTAATTTAGTTAATTAGCTACAGTTTTTGCTTATGCCGCCGACCACGAACTGTTCTAATACGTGACCTATTGTGTGGAGTTAGCACTAAGAGTTCGCATTGCAGCGAACAACATCGCCGACGTTTGATTGAGAATCAAAAGTGAAAACGCAAGGAAGTTGCATTGCGCGCGTAACATCTTGTAAATTTAGTTAGTTAATTCGTACATTAATTTAACTCGTAATTAATTTGTTAATTATTGTGTTGCCAACTGGTAAAATTTTCGCACATAAAATTTAGTTAGCTTGCATATGGCCACCATGAATTTAGCCTGCTGTGTGCTGCTAGCTAAGCCGTATCGTAATATCCGTAATCGTAGTAACCCGCTCTTCTAATTCAACTATATATATATATATTTGCATCTATGTGCTGCTTCGGCTGCCTTTGCATCTGCTGCCCACTTTTGCGCCTCTGATGGCGAAACCAACATTAAGGTTATTGTTCTCCAATCCGCGATCTACGTACGTCTTCAGCCAGTTTTGATAGGATGGGTTGGATTGACAGGATGGGAGTTGGGATTTTGGGATCAAGATCTGAATCAGCTTAGTTGCCGTTGGGCAGGGGCACCTGAACCTGGACGTAGGACTGCGGGAAGTAGCCGGTGCGACCGTTCACCGCACCCTCGTACCAGTTGTCGTCCACGCGATTCAACAGGGTAATGATGTCGTTCTCCTTGAACGCCAGCTCGCCGGGGTTCTCCGGCTCGAAGTCGTAGAGGGCCTGGCAGCAGGGCTGCTGCTGGCGCTGCGGCGTCACGGCCATCGACTTGGCGGGTGAGCGCATCGGCGAGGGCAACGGCGAGGCGCTCGAACTAATGTGAGACGGCGTGCCATCTTCGTTGAGGCCGCCGCCACCGCCGTCCAAGTTCAGATCGAGCAGCGTCTTGGGCACGAACTCGTTGCGTGGCCGGCTCTCCGCCTCGGATCGTTTCTCCTGCAGCGTCTCCTGCAGGCCGCGCAGGATGTCGGCGCACTGCGAATGAAAATCGTACAGTGCCTCGGCAAAGGTGACCATCTGGGAGACATGCTCCGTGTCGTTCTCGAGCAGATTGAACATGCCCACTTGGGCCAGCTGGAGTGATTCACCGAACTTGTCCTCGGCACCGCGAATCTCATCATCCTTGGCCTGCCGGCGACGCTTGCAGTCGAAGTCCAGACGCCGGCCCTGCAGCTTCTTGCGATGATGCATGACCTCCTTGAGGTCTTTGGTCTGCATATGATGCAGTGGCTCCAAAAAGTTCTGCTTGATGTTGTCGTCCAGCGAATACTTGACGTCGGCCATCTGTTTCAACGCTTCGCCGAATTCGACGAGCGCCTGCGCGAACACGCTGTTGTCCTCGCCGAGCTTCTTCCCATAAGTCAGCATGCATTCCGCGAGCAGGCCCTCCGGCTGCGGATACGTATTGGACTTGGCCTGTCCGGACAGCTTCGAGATGCCCTTGACCGCTGCCATCTTGGCCCGCGCCGTCGGATTCGGCTGCAGGAACTCCTTGGTCTTCAGCTGCAGCTCCTCGACCAGCTCCACCGTCACGTCCGTCTTGCGCTCCATCTCCATGAAGTCCATGTCCAGTTTGGTGCCCTCCGCACCGCCCATCTTCTCCGTCATATACTGGTTGGCCTTGTTGATCTGCTTTTTGAGTCCGGCGAAAGCCATGGCTGCTGCTGTCTTCTGGTTTTTCCTCGGGCGCAATCAATGAACTGGATACTCGATGCTGGATGCTGGATACTGGCTACTGGCTGGGGGCAGTGGCAGTTCGACGCAGTTGCTGTGAACGGGTTGGTTGGGTTAGTCGAGACTCAATTTCGTCGACGTCGTCGTCGTTGTCGTCGTCGTCGTCGTCGTCTTGTGATTTTAATTTCAATGTCAATATCAATATCAAATCAACAAATCATCAATGGGCGCTGGATGAGCGTTTCTATTTTTAAACGTTTACGTTTGGAAGACTTACGCGGCGCCTGCACTTTTCTTTTCCTCGCTTTTGGGGGGGTGGTGGTGGTTTTTTCTCGCTTTTCCTGCTTTTCCTGCTTTTCTTGCTGTTCTTCGGGAGGCTGTGGCGCAAATGCAAATGCCAAAGCTATCGCGTTCGAGTTCTACTTTTCCGCTGGCACTTTCACTCGCTTCGCTTGCTCTGCACGTTCTGCCCTCTTTCGGTCAGCTCTGCTCGTAATCTTCGATTTTTTCCAGAACCTTGGGCTTTGGGCTGCGTAATGTTTGAAGGACCGTGAGTCGTTACTACTACTACTAGTCGCGCGCAGGGGGGCGGGGGCTTTGGGTCGCGTTTTTCTCTGTTTTCCTCGAAAATCAATATCTTGGCTGTGTACAACACGAATTTGCAACGGCGCTAGATGTGGGAAAATAAAATATCGGTCCTATCGTTGTTTGACAGGGATCATCGAGGCTTTTCCATCCCTAACGATTCCACTGCATACTCTGTTATCATTATTAATCGATTATCCGATATACTTTTACCAAAGCTATTGGAATTTACCGTCGCTAGGGCCATGTTAAAGCCATTATGTTCTGATTTTGAATTAAGTTTTAAGCAAATTTATTTATCTGCAGGATATATATTTTAGTTTTTCTTATTTGAAAATGGGTGGGTCCTTTAACAGAGTCCTTTACGCTTTTACAAATGCTAATATATCATATATTTAAAAACTCAATTAAATTGCTGACTTGAGGAATAATTTTGGTGCTCTGCCATCTATTTTTCATGTAATTTTTAAAGTTAAAATCCTGTTCGTCAATTGCAAAAAAATTTCTTGATGTAGGACAACCGTTTTGTATGTAATGTTACATTTATTTAAAGTACAATAATGCAGTCGAATTTTAAACTTGGCGGCTCTATAACAGAAGGAAAATGTAAACAACGATAATATTCACTTAACAGCTGCTGGACTACCTTAACATATTCGCGCCAAATGTTAGCATACTGTTATTCAAATATAAGAAAATTTTAAAATTTTAATTAAAATTCAAGTTAATGCTAAAAAAGGTGCTAAAAGGGATTAGCTACTGTTGGGAATTGCTTAAAACAATAATAAGATGAGTGGCTGGATGACTCAGAGTGGGATAAATTATATAACAAAGTAATTTTGTGCAAAAACATGCAACAGACCTTCCAGCAAAACAATTAAGTTTATCTTGCCGAAGTGTGCTCAGGATTTTCAACCGGAAAGGTCCAGATAGAGATCTCTTGGTATTGTAAAAACCGGTGACGTCATCGCATGAAATAGCAACTTTAACTATCCAACATTCCTACACACAGTTTTGCCTTATCTATGCAGATAACCCCCGAAGGGTACTTAGCACCTGCAAACGGCGAACAAACAATGAACATGTAAATCAGTTCAATCGCAGTAGTTTAATATAGTTATATAGATACAAAAGATAAGATCATCTCGGCGTGTTTTTAATGGCGTATAAAAGCCCAGAAGCATACACTATCCAGCAATTAGTCTCGACGAAACCACAACGACTGAGAACCAACCGAACTCAGAAGAAAATGAAATTCGCAATTGTTCTACTGGCGGCCAGCATTGCCTGCATCAACGCCCAGGTGAGGAGATATAGCAGCCCCGATAAGTGGATTATTATTATGCAACAGGTTTAATATATTTCTCCTTGAACCTTAAAGGCTCCGCTAGCCGGAAATCCCTTTGCCGCCGCCAATCCCTATGCGGCTGCCTTTAATCCCTTCCTAAACGGAATATTCGGCGGTGCCGGCACTGGAGCTGCCGCTGGAGTGGCCGCTCCGGTTGCCCCAGCCGCTCCCTTTGGCGGCGCCTCGATTTCCTCCTTCTTCCAGTCGATAGTCCTGCAACGCGAGGCGGAACGTCTGCTTGCCCAGCCCGATTTCCCCGTCGATCTGGCCGAGCGGGTCCAGGAAGTGGTGGCCAGCTCGCAGGAGGCAATCAGTGGTTGCGCCAACGTCACCCTGCCCTGGCTGCAGATTCGCTGTGTGAAGCCGCTCCTAACCACCGCCAAGAACCAGCTCAAGGTCATCGATGATGAGTGGCAGGCGCGTCTGGCCGCCGCCCCCGCTGCAGCAGCTCCTCCTGCCTAGGATGCTTGTTCTGTCTTCCAGCTGCCCTACTTAATATCCATTATTCCTTAGCTATAGCTAGCAATCGACCAACATAGATGCAATATAATTTAAATAAGCTTAATGCTGGAATGCCCTTTTCTTCTTCGTGATGGTTGGTGAACAAGTGGGGGAGGGGGGAAGGCGGTGGCCTGAGAGTCCTGACCTAGGACATGCTTTGATGTGGCCAGGCCAGCTTTGCATTCCGCTGCTGCTTTATTAAATTTCCCATCGGGAATTACAAATTTTGGCGTTGCCTTCTTGACGCTTCTCGGGGCGCAAATACTTGGCTGCTCACGTCACCATCGAAAATACTAGTTCAGCCCGTTTGTCCTCGATGAATAGGATGCTAAATGCCTCTGGGAAAAGCAGTGGTGTTATTTTTTTATGGATCAATATAAGGAAATTAAATGTGTTTAAGCTTAATAGATTTATAATTTTATTTTCAAAAAATTTGAGAATTTGTTTACTAAATAATTTGACATTGATTAATAAAATGCTAACATTTTAATTTTAATTTAATAATAAAATACTCACACTTTAATTGATGGCAATTTGATCATGATGTCGAAGACATATGCTTTAGTTTGTTAAGAGAATAAATATAAATACAATTAATAAATATATTTTTGTTAAATTAAGCGAGTAAGTAGGTATAAAGTAAACTTAAGATTTCAAGGGTCAGAATCTCATATTTGTATTAAGCTTTGGAAATATTTTACTTAGACTTATTTGAGATAAACCGACATCACTGTGGCGCACACTTGAGTCTGGGTGGAACTTGACGCATTTTGGCCAAATATTTGAACTACGTTCCTCCGCCTTAGCTGTTATGCTTTGCTGGTGGCCTTACCACCCCTCCCTCTTTTCGGAGGGGTTATGACAGCCCTTTTATGCATTTATCAATTGGCGCTGCCAAATTGTTTCCAGTGCATGATTTGGTTCTCAATTGGTCCTCCGTTGAGGGTCGGGAGTTCAGCTCGCTTGATTTGCGTTCAGTTGCAGCGGCAATGTTGATTTATGTGCCAGGCCAGCTCCAATTATCCAATGTCCTTAACCAAATGGCCGGTCGGCCGTCCTGCCCTTTCGATTCGAATCGAATCGATTCGATTTGATATGGCATTTGCATTCGCATTTGAATTCGAATTCCAAGCCAGGACCTGTGGTTATTAAATGGCTTGGCTTAACGAGCCAAAGACTGGCCAAAAATGACCAACTGTCCGGTCTGCCGGATGATGGATAAGCCACGGACAAAGCCCCTTTGGGCTGGGCTTAAGTTTAAATTCCAATATGTAATTAAATGTAAATTTCAAATATACACAAGAGCCGCCGGGAATGATGGGGAGTGCAAAGTTTGGGCCACTTAATTGAAATATTTCAAGATTCAAACTTGAGTTGGCCGTTGTCATTACAACAACAGCAGCTAACTAGAGCAGCCGCTGCCGCAACTTGTAAAAGTTTCGGGTAGTGTTAGCCGCGAACTGCTCAACCACCCCGTCCAAAACTAAGCCCCAATCGAAAAGCTCTGTTTTGGTAATGCAAAAGTTGTGGCATTTGAAATTCACGCAGCGGCAAAAAATGGTAATGCCCAGCACAGAACAAAATCCAGCCGCATTCGGTGCTGGCGCTGGCCAACCAAGTGTGTCTGTGTGTGTATATGCCGAAATTGGTTGGAAAAAATACAAAAGTGCGACACACAGGCCCCCTCCAAAAGTGCATGTATGTAAATTTGTTTTGGGTTTGCGGCTTTTGTTTTGATGCAAAAGTTGTGTGCCCCCCAAAGTAGGCAACAAAATTTCTGCGGTTTTGGCCTTGTGTCAGAGTTCGTTAGTTTGGGTTTTGTATTATACGAAAATTGGTGAATGAGTAAATCTCTTCTCGACCAAAGTCCGAATCGAATAATGAATCATCCACGATTCGGTTGGTGTTTATACGCTGTTTGTTTTTAGCACTTGCTACTGTAACTTGATCCCCAAGTGCCACTTCCGTTGCCCACTGATAAACTTATCTATTTATCCCAAGAAATATAGCCAACATAAAGCATAATGAGGTTGAGGTTATCTTATTGTGTTCTGCCCAGACATAGAGAGATAATAAAGGCTGTAAACACTATTATTGCGCAAACAGAAGATAAGCTTGGATGTCTCTAAAGATTCGGATATTGTGCTTCAGTCGGTCATTGAAGGTTTACAGAAAATGTCGAGTACAACGCTGATCACATTCTTTGTCTTGGTTGTTTTGGTATGTAAAATAACATTTATTTGAATTATAATAATATCCAAAATCTCCTCATCAGACAGGACAATCGCTTGCCCAAAATGTGGCCGTTGATCAGTCAGCTCAATGGGCCAATGAGCTGTTAAAAACCGCCCAAGTTATAGCCCTAGAAAAGTTACCCACTTCTGCTGACGCCCAAAATGATGCCAAAGAACAGCTGGACACGTTAAAAATGGCTTTATCCCATTGCGAAACTGAGCTCAGATCCACTGGAAATGTCGACCAGCACAAAAAGTGTGTTAATGCCGTCTTAAGTGGTTTCTATATGGCATTGGATCGTTTGGCCAGCGAGCATTGGGCCATCTTTGGAGCCACCTCAGGTGCTTCGCGTATCGGCTTGTTTTGCTAGCTCTAAATCATCCCAAAAGTGCAAACAGAAATCAATGAAATCTCATTTAAACTGTTTTTTATTGTTAAAAATGTTGTTGTTTTGTTTACCTGAAATTTTGGGTTTTCTTATAAAACTAAAAATGTTTAAATCAATAAAGTTAGTTATAGTTTGTTGAACCCTTTGATTTACCAAATAATATCTTTGAGGTTTTTTTTTAAATATTAAAAATGGAAAAAAATTTTTAGGAAACTTAAGTGTGTATAATTTAAGTTATTGATTAATTAATTTTTCTAAAACGATTAAGCCTAAAATATCTTTCCTCATAATAAAAAGTTGTTTCTTTAGTTTACACATATAGTGTACCATGAGTTGGCTGTCAATATCATTTGGATTACTTTTATTTACATTTTTACTTACGATATGGGCAGTGAATCCGCGATGGCAAAGTATGGCCTACGACGTGGCCAAGGAGATGAATGTGACCGATGAGTTGAGGGTCCGGGAGGCTTGGAAGTCAGCCATATCCGTGGGCATGCAGCTGGAACATTACTTTCACCGAAAGTTGGACAAAGACAAGAAAACTGGTGCCCTTGGCGTTTTGGATAGTGCATACACCGATGCGATCGTTTGCATTCGAAGTTACTACGAAGGCCATCAGATGGAGCGCTTCAAGGACTGCATTCGCCACGTGCTCGAACTCCACATGGCCCGACTGCAGTCCCACAGTGATAAATTTTATGGGGTGCGGTCTAGCGGAGCAAGCAGACTTCAAATCTGGCACTGATGATTATGGAGCATTACAGCCCGATCGCTGGCAGGCGTCAAGTCTGCTTTCTTTGTGTCTTCTACCCTCTGTTGTACTTCAATTAGACAGTCAACTCGACACCCGACAGTGCAGTGTTCCCCATCTCATTCTGGGCTTTGGGTGGCTTTTGGGACGCCAGTCTAGTGCTCATTAGGCAAATGTGTGGGGTGGGGCGGGGGTTCGGGGAACGGTTGGAGGGCTGCTGTTTCCTAATTATAATCATTAGACGCGAGACAAAACCCTGGCAAAGCAAATAGCGACATTAGCTGTGCGGAAATGTGTGTCAATGAAGATGAATCTGCAAGAGACGCCAGGGTCTAGTCCTGAGACCCGAGTCCTGGGAGGACTGGCATTGTGGATTATATGACATTGGAGAGTCCTCCTCCTTGGTAAGTTTGAAACGGGGCAAAAAGCGGGAAACTAATGAGAATGCAAGGAGTAACTAGCGAGCTGCATGCAAATTTCCATTCGGATGTTCAATCATTTGCTCTGCTTTAATTGCGTTCGTAAGGGCTGTTGTTTAAAGCTTTAGGTACATCCATAGAAAAATCATGGTTAATGCAAATATTTTCATTTTCAACTAAATATTTTTGGTGCTAATTTAGTCCCGAGGGGTGTTGTGTTAAATTTAAGTGTTTTACACTCTTATCTTCAGATTTAAGAGTGAGCAAATTAAGTTTTAAACAAAAAAGAAATTGAAATCTACAATTTTGCTGTTGTATAAATCAATTAAATATGTTAATAAATACATTATCATGTTTTTTGAAAAACAATGTAGCTTTCAAATGTATAATTTTTAATTTTACACTGGTGTTTTTTTCTGGGTGTACTAATATCACAAATCAAGGTTTGTTACTGTTATTTCTTTCAACTTTTTCAAAAGCGATGCATATAAATCGTTTTTTAAAAATCATTATAAAAGCAATCATATCGGCATATATACATAATTAAATTAAGACTTATACTTTTTCTTATGCTTAAGTTTATTTTCTTTTTTTTTACATTTTTGTATCACTTTATGATGTTGCATATCCCATTTTTTTAAAACATTTTTGTACCTCTTGTAGGCAATTGCTGGAGTATTTTGGTCGACTTAAGCCTTTGAATCTGCCTCAGATGTGGTTTCCGTATCGGAAGCAGGTGCATCCGGTTTCGGCTCATCAGTGTTGCCAAACACACACATGGGACACTGCAGGACGAAGCGGAAATAGTCAAGGAATATAGATATGATTTAAATGGCTTTTAATGCCTTACCTTCTCCTTGAGCACCACTCGGTATTTGGGATGGCTGGGGGGTTTACAGAAAAAATTGATTAAACTTTGTAAACGCAACGCAGGTAAAATTAAATTGCACACTAGTGAAAATTGTTACTTGAATATATATTTACTGATTTCTGAAAAGCAGTTTTTTACTTTACACTTAAAAAAAACGGAACAGTAAAAAAATACATGACTATTGAATGTTAAATTGTATATTTAATATCAAAAATAAATATTTAATAATAATAATAAATACATGGCATATTAACCTGCATAATTAAATATTAAACATTTTTGGGTTTAAAATAGATCTTATTTAAATTTAAATTAAATTTGTAGATATTTAAATTGAGTACTAAATATTCATATTTATACTTCGGATATTTAAAAAGTGTATACTCACCTTATGCCATACACAATTGGGTTGTAGACGGCACTTGTCTTGGCGAATGTCGCTCCCCAAATGGTCGTCAGGGGCGTCAATCCCTCGATTTTGAAGAGGCCGAAATAGCAGATGACCAGGTAGGGTGTCCAGGCCATGAACCACAGCGATATGGTGGTGAGGGCCACTTTGGCCAGCTTTCCCTCGGCACTCTTGTCGCAATCCTCGGAACTGCGCAGCGACTTGACATTCATCTTCTTGGCCTGTTCCCGCATCGCCTTTTCGTGGGCGGCCACGGCTGCGATGATGAACCAATACGAGTAGCAGATGAGGAACAGCGGAGTGTAGTACACGAACAGGGAGTAGGTGATGAGGTATGATCTCGGATTCCAAAGGCGTGTCATATAGTCGATGCTGCAGGCAGTCAAATTGCCCTCGGGCACATAGCTACTCCAGCCAATTAAAGGCATCACGGTCCAGAATACAGCCATCATCCATATAAATAGTATTTTCATTATGGACGTCTTGATGGTCATGGGCGTGCCATTAATACCTTTCACAATCACATTGTACCGATCGAAGGCGATCATGCACATGGACCAGATCGACACGCACCCAAACAGCGATCCACATCCCGCATAAATGTCGCACCACAGCGGTCCCAGCACCCAAGTTTCGTAGTAGAAGTTGATGATCATCACCGGCGACTGGGAGGCCATCATGCAGAAGTCGGAGAAGGCCAGGTTGAGAACCAACAGATTTGCCGGCGTGCGCAGCGACTTTGTTCCACCGAAGATGTAGACCACCACTCCGTTGCCGCAGCACGAGATGATCAGGATGACCAGGGTGAACACGCCGAGGATCTTGCTCATCATGGGGTCCATGGGGGCGAAGCGGCTCCAGTAGGGGTTCACCAGGTGCGCCATGTCGGGCAGCACCTACCAGTCATGCAAAAAATTATAGCAATGGAAAAGCATCTGGGGATTATGAACCAAGAAATATGCTATTTTTTTTTGTAGCATCAAGGAAATCAAATCAAAATAAAAAATCAACAACAACTTTTTAAAATAATATTTTATGATTTCGAAAAGTATCACAAGCTTATCATCTTTAAGAGGATTCGATTTTCTAAGTTCAGTTTTTATTAAAAATAATATAAATATTGCTAACTATTTTTTTATATGCTTAAGGCTGAGAAAAGTGCTTCTAAATATATAAAAGTATTTTGAATTGCAAGGTAATTAGTAAGTAATAAGTACAATCGTGTGGAAACTAATTTTTAAAGCTTTTGTACAATGTGTTGATGAGTAATTGAAATTGTATAAAACTTTGTCAATTTTTGATCATTTTTAAAAGCGAAGCAAAAAGCTTGAAGTGTGTCACATATTTTTTTAGATAAGAAAATTGAGATCAAAAATTCTTAGTTTAGCCTTCTAATTTTTAGTGACATCAACTCACTTGCACAACTCATTTACCAATATTCAAAATGTTTTTCAATTCGTGATTTTCTTTCGCTTTTCTTATTCTTACTTTGCTTTGCCTTTAAGTTTGAGTTTTAAGAAATTAGAAAAAGTACTTATTATTTTTCACAACTCTTTGCTAAAAACACAATCCTTTCTTAACAGCCATCTGAAAAAATGGAATCTGTTGCCCGTTTACTCACATTGTCCAGCACGGAACCATTGCCGCTCGACTGTGCCTGAAACCTGGGCCCGGAAAGGGCCAAGGCGAATGGCGTCTCCGGCAAATGAGTGCGCTCCATGCTCAGCTACCCGCAACCCCTTCGACGATTCGAATGCTCATCGAACTAGATCTGAGCCAAAGGGGCCGAATTTTCAGCCCTTTATAGCTGGTTCCTAAGCCAATTAGCCGCCCATCAGAACGGTGAAAAAGCTCGTAGACGGCGGACAGGTGCCAGATAACAGTCAGTTTTATTTTTCCACCGATACACTTTAAGATTCATACGCTAAAAAGTCTAAGGGCATGGTCGAAAGTCCATTAAATTTGTTTCAGTTTTGTTTGAAGTCTTAATTCCGACCGAGATCTATACACTAAAGTGCTGCTAAAAATTTCTGTCCACATTTCTGGCACAATTTTCGTTGTGTTCCCTGGGTGGAGGCGGGCATTGAGGTCTTCGAGTAGGATGGATCGGTCGACGAGGACTGGGACTTAATCTCCGGTGGCAGAATATACAGACCACTGTGCTTGCTACTCTCTGGCATTGGGTTCACAAATTCAACGTCCTTTGCCGCCTTCTCCTTGTTGGCATAGTAAAGATCCTCATCCTCTGAGCTGGGCAGCTCGTACTTGACAATATCGACCTTTTGGCTGAGAATGAGCTGCTTGCAGCACTCTTTGATCTGGTAGTAGGCAGACCGAAACTTCTTCATCTTGTGGGTCTACAGAATTGAATTTCGTGATTTAATGCAGAGTATGGCCAAAACGACTTGGCAAAACTCACCGGTGACAGATTGTCTATGAAAGCCGGCTGCCCATTCTTGCCAAAAGAACTCAAAAGCAGCACATCGCACTCCTTGTAAGCAGGATTTGCACCACCCCAGAGCAGAAGTTCCTTGTAGACGGCCTCATCCATGGCCACTACGTAGTCAAAGTAGTGAAAGTCATTCACTGTGAACTGTGGAAAAAGTTAAATAAGAGCAACTCAATAAATAAATGACATGAAATAACTGCAGCTCACCTGGCGACAAAAGTGATCGGATCGCAGTCCGTGCTCCCGCAGAATTTGCAAACAACGTTTGTGAGGTCTACGTCCAGTGTTCCATGTCCTCAGGCCAGCACTGTCCACTTCCCAGTAGAGGCTCGTCTTGACCATCAGATTCTGCATGATGACCTCGGCCATTGGCGAGCTGCAAGAGTTGCCTGTAATAGCGGAGATTTCACTACTCGATACCCAAACATCAGAAACACATAACAAATTACCCATGCACACAAACAATAACTTCTTGAACGCCATTTCTACGTTTTTTGTGATATGTACCTATAATTTAAACAAATTTTCTAGTTTCTTTTCCAGACTTGTGTTATTTTTTGAGTGAGCTTCACAAGTGCCACATATCTACATGTCGTTGCCAAAATGACCCAGCTTACTTGGTAGTTGACTTTTTGATTCGCTGGCATGCTACGTTTAACCAGAGTTAAATATTAGGTTGAATGACCACTTCCTAAGATTATGATCCCCACTAATGCCTTTTTTACGGCACTTGCAGCCCTCCCTTTTGGATTGAAGTCCTTTTGCGCTTTTCCTCTACTTGTGTGCCACGCCCACAATGTCCTTATTCTGCGAAAGGGGGCGTTCGGCAAGATAGTGTCACGTGGCTGTCAGGTGTTGGCCACGTAGAGTCTTGCCGCGAGCTGCATTCGAAATTAGCCAACAAGTTCAGCGAACTTGCAGTTGGTAAGGGGAATTTGATGAGGTTAGAGCCAATCCCACCCACATATGTTAAAAAGCTAGAAAGCGTAAATACACTGAAGACTTTAAGGTTTCATATATTTCAGGAAATGTGAAGCTTTTTAGCTTATTGTACTTTGAATAGATTTTAATTTATTTAAGATGGATTTTAGCAATCCAGGGACTTAAAATCGTTCATGATTAAGCTTAAAGGATAATTCTAAGCCTTTGAAAAAAATGACAAAATAAATGACAAAGACAAACAAAGAAATATTTAAAAATGAAATCTTAATCCGGACTTAAATAATAATATTTTTCGCTTTTGATGTGTGGCACCCATTTATTGATCACTTTAATGCATCTCACACAGTTGTGCAGTTTTTATTCTAAATTGTTTTTTCCACTTGTAACTGATTGGAGCAATCCCTCTTTATGCTGATGTCATGTCATGAAGGCACTCACCACTCACCGCACAATGCAGCCGGAATTCATTTTATTTCAGTCTCAATTAAACGAGTTTGGTCTGAACGGATCAATTTTGAACATTTCAGAGGGCGAATACTATGCTAGCGTTTTTTATTTCGATTTAGCCCACCCCACCGGGGGAAGGAGGAGTGAAGCGAGTTGGCTTGTAACTTGGCCATTGGCAATATCCAATTGGAATTGCATTGAACGACTAAATTGAAAATGCAGCTGAAAAAGCATATTTCACTTATCACTTTTCACACAAAACACACAAGCAAAGGGGAAAACAAAGGGCGCTGGCCAGGGGCGGCAGGAAAAGCGGGCTAAATGAAATTGTAAGCGCAAAAGTAAAACACAACAGCAACATGCAGCAGTCGCAGCAGCAACGGCAGCAACAGCAGCAGCAACAGCAGCAGCAGCAGCAGCAGCAGCAACAGCAACAAGTCAGTCAGTCACCGGGTGAGTGGGAAATAATATGTGCTCGCATGCAGGGAGGGCGTGGTGAAAAGCGGGTTAGTTGGACGGACGGAAGTGTGGCTCTGGCACTGCATTGTTGTTTTAATTAAAAACAAACCTCCCGAGTTCCTGGCCCGACAAAAACAGAAGCAGAAACAGAAGCAGAAGCACAAGCTGGCAAAACGGAAAACCAAAGTGAGCAACCTGAGAGGACAAAACGGAGGTGTGTGCGGTGGGTGGCTGTGAGAAAGTGTTGAATATTTAGAGCAAAGCTGCAAAAAACTGTGGCAAAATCCCAGAAAAATGTAGCACGAAAATCGCTCACAGAACGAAAGAAAACCCAACGGGCGAACACACAAGCGGAAATGTGCGACTATCTGCTCATACATATGTAAGTGTTGCCGCTTATGTGTGCTGTTGCATTGGCTAATGGCAACCGTAATGCTGTGGCATTCCCCAAATTAAAGGATGAGTCGGCCAAGAGCCGCACCTAATGGCAATTTAAATGAAGCAGCCAGGCTGAACAAAAAACTAGCCCCAAAAACAGCTGCAGAACACATAAAGCTAAGGGCCGACCTGCTTTTTGTTGTGGTATACAAATGCAATTTACAGCACAACAATCAGCGGTGAACGCAAATTGCGGCATCAGGCCAACAAGAAACTAATAGAACATACAACTTTGTTGCCGGCCAGGAACTACATTAACTGACCGCTGGAAAGGTGCAACAGCAGGAGTAACAAAAGGGGTAACAACGGGCGCAACAAACGCAACACAACACAAAAAAATCAACAGCATCCTCATAGTTTTGGCCACAAAAGCACATACAATTAGACATAGAGCTGGCTGAAAAGAGGAGGTGGGGCAAGTAGGCCAAGAAGGGCCGGAAAACCTCCTGTGTTTGCGGCCATTTTCCGCTGATTGAGTTTCGGCGTACATATATGTATTTCCGGGTTTGCTTTTTAAAATGAAATTTGCCGTGAGCATATGTAAACTGGCTTCTTGCTGCTGTCCGGCGCCAGAGGTCCGTTTGCGTTGCTAAACAAACGCCACTTTAACCACTTTATATGGTATGGGGTTTTGCTCTGCGTTCAGGTGTAAAAATTAAAAAAAAACAACGAAAACAGCGTTGCTACATCCATATGTGCACAATATATATTTGTGGTTGCCGTAACCAAAACAAGCCGATCTAATATATAACCATTTTATTAGACCTAAAGTGAATTGCAGGAAAATCAAAAAAGCAAAGATAAAACACAATCATTCAAAGATTAGGAATTGACGTCTGGAGATTGCCTACACTGGCAGAAAACATTTTGTTCTCACATTTTTGACAAATTTGTCACATTTTTTTTACGGCTTAAAGGATTCGTTTTTTTCTTAAAGTTTCAATAAAGATTACGTATACGACAGGAATGACCCAGTGCATTTTTTTGAATTTTGTAAAGTTCAACAGCATTAATAAAAAAAGATTTGTTTTAAACCCTAAATATCTAAATTTAAATTTATTGAGTTTTTAAGTTTTATAAGCTACAAATTGACTTAATAGTATAATTTGGGTATTTAATTTTAAAATTCAAGTCAAATGCTTTACCGAAGAACAGAACACACATTTTTCCCAAGCCGCAATGTCTTATCTCTCGAACATTTTTAAACAGATAAATAATAATAATATTGTAATGCCATCTTTTGGGCTTCGGCTGCCTTGGGTTGAGAAATGTCTGGGGAGAACATTAACAAATGATGCAGGAAACTGACCGTAGATAGACGGATCGGAGGAAACCCAAACGAACCGGGTCTCATTAAAAAGGCAAAGGCAAATATGGCCGAGCGTCTTGGCAATTTCCACAGCCTTAAATTCGACCTCATCAATAGCGAGTGCGGCAGCCAGTTGAAAAGTCGTCTGGCCGAGATTTTTTGTGGCCGATAATGCGGCACGTAGCGGCAATTCAGCAAATGATGCAGGAACTGGCAACTGGAACGGGGAGGCAGCCAAGTTCCTTGGCCAAGTCAATCGGCTGGAGCGGCAGCTTCATCTTCGGGACGGCTCGTAAGTCACTTACCATTTTGAGGTATTTAATGAGCCAAAAACTTTTTGCCGCACATAAATTAAAAGTGGACTGGCAAGTCTGACCCGTGCCCCCCACCGACAAGATTTGGATCTCCACGGGCTCAGGGGTCAGGTGTCCATCTGACCAGCAATATGGCTCTATTAGCATGCCCATTAAAATTAGACAAATGGTTGCCATTGCCGTTTGCCGTTTCGCATATCCGCAACTTTTGCCCAGTCCGCAGATTTATGGCTATGCGAGTGTTCGCCGTTGGCTGGATTTTGCGATTGGCCAAGGATTTTGGGCCGCATTCACATACGTCACTTGAGAGAAATGCGCTGTGGCCGTTGGTTATGATAAATGATTTTGTTGACCATCAACCGAAATGCAAGTGTGTGCTCTCGGCCAATTGTGTATGTGAAAGTCGTTCAAAGTCATCTATACCGTAATTGGCGATAGTAAGTCACAAGTACTTAGAGCGGCCTAAAAAACTTGAAAAAAACACAAATTTAAATAGCACTTTAAACATTTAAACACTAACAACTCTTTTTTAACTATCGCATATATTAAACAATGTTTCTATTGCAAAGCGCTTAGAACATTTTTTTCAAAGCTACTTATAGGCTTTATATTTTAGGGCACCTACGAGTACGTGTGTTTATTAGGGCGCTTCAAATTTATATACAATTTTAAGGTAATACTTTCACACGCCTATATAATACGCTTTGGTGCATTTAACGCGCACGAGGAAGAATTCATTGGATCAATTGGTTTTTGAGATTCTGTATGTTTGGTTTTTTAACACAATCAATATAATGTTTAACGCGAGCGTACGTGCTTTTTTAATATTGTTATACAAGCAAATCAATGATTATAGGACAACTAGTATGGGAAAGCTTAAAGGTTGTCAACAAATTTGTATAGATTTTGGTAGTACATTTTAAAAAATGTCGTGCATGGCAAAAAAAAAGTACGCATTTAAAAAATATTAGGGAAATTAAAAAACTTAAGTAAGTGAGAAAAGCTATTCTTAAAAAAAACTATAATGACAACACATATTTTTGTCCGCCATTCCTCTTTTCAGAGGGATATTTTTCTTTTAAAAATGGCATGCCACTTTAACAAGCCAACACTTTCTCCAATTGAGCTGGTCAAATGGAATGAGATTTTCCGCCTTGATCCCTTTGCTGGCGCAGGTCCTTTGTGTGTGTCTAAGCCGCTTCCACTTGGCATTTCCTTTCGTGCCGTGTCCCGACATCCCTGGCAAATTTAACCCTTCACTTCATTAAACGTACTTGCCGATACCCCAAGGGCACACAAATCACTCTGGCCGCAGATACAAAGGCTGGCTAGGATTGGATTTGGTGTGGCCATAGAAATTCGGCATATAGCCAAACAAAAGCCTAATCGTGCAGCTGCCTCCGCCCAGCCACGCCCTCAATGACTCCTGGAGGAGAAATGGTGGAGCTACCGCCTTTTGCTTGTAATCCATCAACCTGCTACGGTTTTGATTCGGGCCACTGTCACAACAAATACGGCAAACAACAGGGGGAGAAATTGGCAAGGAATGGGTAAAAGGGTTTATTTTTGCGTGCGGACGGAGCTGGTGGAACTAAAGATGAAGATGTAGGCCTGCCACAATGAGCCCGAAAAGTTGCCAGCAAATTGTTTTCCATTCTCTGTTTGCCGGTGCGTGTTGTTCCTGCTTCCGATTGGTGTTTTAGGTATTTAAGCATTTAGTCAGTCGACTGAGCCTCTTTCACTTCGGTCTATCGGTCTTTTCAGTTGTCATTTCGTCCACTTTTTTCCTCTCCATCTCCGGTCAGCCTTTGTGGATGAAATGAAATCAATGTGACAAAGTAAGCCTCTTGGCAGAAGCCAAAGCATACCAGTTTTGTTCGATTGAATTCTGCTCAGTTTTCAGTTTTAAGTGTGCTTTTGATTCAAGATTCGCTCAAAAAACGAGGAGTAAAATTCTTCTGAAACTACGATCTCTTATCCAAAACATTGATTTCATATCATAAGTAGTTTAAAACAATTTTCAAAAATAATTGGAACTATTTGATATATAATCAGCATTTCTTAGATTTAGAAGTAATACCATATTTATTTGATAAATTAGTGTTTCCTATACGTTACTAAAACTTTTAAGTTATAAATCTTAAAAAAAAATTAAGTGATTATTACAGTACGCTGTCTATTTCAATATATCTTTTGGCTACTAATTTTAATTCATAGCAATGGTCTATGTGAATTAAAAAGCAAATCTTATGTGGTTATAGTGTACACCAATACAATATCTATCTATACGGATAGAACTGATAGAAAATTGCTCAATTAATATAGTTTCTATTGTGGCCACCATCCAATTTTGCAAACATTTTTTTCCCAATTTTGACCACATTCCTTGTTTCATCCTCGAGTTGTCAATCATTCCAATGATGTGGTGCATTGGAGATTGAACAAACTTCCGATTTTGATTGCAGCTGTAGCAGCTATTCCTCCTTTTTTATATCGTTCTTATTGTTGGCGCGCCAATTTCAATGCCGCACGCACATGACTTGGCCACAAACTTTGTTATTTGGCCATGACTGTCGGTCCAGCCGCAAACCATGGTCAGCGCATCAGCAGCAGTTGGATAAAGTTTCCTGCACTTTTCGGAACTGGCAACTTTTCTCATTTGTGCGTGTGCATTGGTAAGATGCACACTCGTCTGTAACTCGCCACTCTCCCTTCAGAATAATGTCCAACTGTGGAGCAGACCCCCTTGTGCCTCTAATAGGACAAGCACGAAACTAATCCGCAACATGACGACAAGAAAATTGAATTCTCGCAACTGTCAAATTGAATCTGCCTGCGCCTGACCCTTCCGGCTGGCAATTGTGGAATCAAAACTTGAGCATTTTTGGCTAAAAGGGAAAACCATCCAGCTCTTGGTCTTTGTTTTGAGACGTTTTGGTTGACGGTAAAAACCTCTTAGAAGTACTCCGGGTTATTTGGAGAATTTTTTATTTACAAACAACGAACTACAATGTTTAATTAGGCACCTAAAATATAAGTTTAATTTTAAAAATGAATTACTTGCACATATTTAATCCTCTTTAGAGACATTTAAAAATTGAAATAGACCGAACATAAACGGATACAAAACTAAACACAAACTCAATTTTTGCGCATCTTTTTAAAAACTGAATAAATGTTCGAGTTAACAGCTTACATTTTATAAAAAAAGAAATACTTTGATGATTGATCTTAAATGTTCTGTGGAACAATTTAAAAGCATGCTTTTTTCGAGTACTTTTCACATGAGTGATGTTGCTGTTATTGGCTTCGCTGACTGTTCACCCATTGTAAATTTCGTTTATTGACTTGCCTTGACACCAGCGCCTGGTTCGTGATAATGACAGACTTCATCGATTACGCGATTATCGCAGTGTCACTTTAGAATTTTTCGCAAAATTTCCTCGTTTTAAGGGCGGAAAAGCTTTTAGCCTTCGCCCTCGTGTCCGCGCACTCCTCAATCTCAATCTGAACCGTATTCGCAACGCCCACTTTGCGTCATTCGGCGGATGAAATTGCTGCGCTTCAAGTGTAATATCACTTAAGCTCTTAAGCAGTCAACACGAGGCAGAAAAAAATGGCAGCCAACCCAAACCAGCCGCTTCAATTGCCACACTTTCATGCCACCTCTTACCCCATTTCTCCACATTTTGCCCGTTTCAAAAACACAACACTCCCGACTGTCTCATCCAGAACGAAAATAAAATGTCTCTAATGTGTTGAGCTGTTTAGCGCTAAAAGGATTTTGCAGTTTCGAATGCAGCTGTCGGCAGCAGTGTAATAATTGAACAAAGACCAGCGAACAACACTGTTTGCTTTTACATTTGCATTGCCCAGCCATAAAAATGGGCCAGCTAAGAGCGGCACTTGCGTCAGACAGGTGAAACAAAATGATATTTGCACGGTAATGGCAAATAAGCAATCAACAAAAACAGAAGTGCCAAATTAGTCACCTGCCTTCTGGCAGTCAATGGGAAAAAGAGGAAAAACGAAAAGCTGCTGCGGCGGAAATTTATGCTGCAAATGCAGGCAAACAATAAAATAACGAGTTGTCTGTGCAAGCAAATTGCATCAAAAGGAGTGGGAACAAATACGAGTGAGTTTGCTGCACGTGCCAAAGTCAAGGAGGCAAATGTCTCACGCTTGCCTGGCTCGTCTAACAAACGTGGCAACGACAACACTCAGTTGCAGACAACCAGGCTAACAAGGCGAACCGAAGCACCAAGGAGCCAAGTTGGCCAAGGAACCCAACGAACGCAAGCAACAACAGCAGCAACTTTATCGAGCCAAGCCAAATTTGGCGCTTGTTTGCATATTTGTGCTCCTGTTTGTTACCTTTGTTGGCCGATGCACACGGCAACAAAGACGGGCAAAACACTGAGAAAATAACACAAAGTCAAACCTAATGTTACGATATAGAAATAGTTCGATTGCAAAACAAGAAGGAATGCTAAAGTCGACGGTTTACCTTATCAGGTAACCGTTCCTCTGATAAACAATTTTAAATTGATATGTAGATGGCGTGGCAAACCCAAAGAGCTGCTAGAGGCGCCATCTGCCGTTCAGCAAAACTGTAATTGTTAAGTAACTTCGAAACTAAATGCCTGATTAAACCAATTTTCGAACTATTAGCAGAATGAATATACTTTGTCCACAAACTTTATTTCAACAATTAAAATTAACCTGTTTTAAAATAAAAGTAGAAGAAAGAATTACATACATTGCCTTCTATTTCTTTCAGAAAATTAATAGTTTCAACAATTGAACCAAAAGCCCCAACCAAATAAATCGTCAGAAATAACATACATGTGATCAGATTTCGCGATTCAATTACCGCGCTGTCCGCAATTGTTTGCATCTGCACCACGAAAAAGTATCCAATTTAATGGCCAAGCCCAGCGCAGCAAAAGGTTCCGAATCGAATCGAATCGAATCCAATCGAATCCAATCGAATGTCCAACCATGTTTGGCCTCATTAGGGAAATCCCATTCCCGAGCATGTTTAATTTAAAGCTCAAATCGAAATGCTGCGTGACTTAATTAAATTGCAATGTTATCCTTTCACCCCTCCCATTCCGCTGGGGCCAATGCCACGGGCAATAACAATTTAGATAAACAATTGTAGGCAGCATGTGGCGCGTGATATGCAAACGTGCGTAATTAACCTTTTGAAATAGATACCCAGGTAGGCGCCTCACATGTCCCCAATGCGAACTTTACCGCACGCATTTGTAGTGCGTACATACGCACATCGCCTGGCTAATCACCAAGTGCAACTGATGAGTTGAGGCCCAAATACGGCACGTTCGTATTGAAATCGATGGCGCTAATCTAGATTCCACCTCCCGCGAAAATGGACTACCCTGAACTATCAGCAAACAGCATTAGGCATAATTATCAGTTTAATACAGCTTTCGGAGCCAGATGGCCCTCGTTTAGGCCACAAGGCTGGGGTTTCTTGGCCAAATGTCTTCATTGTCGTGGCCATCAAAGGGACTTGCAAATGGCATTTGCAATGACATTTGAGTCCTCATTCCACAGCCACGCCATGCCACCACCGCACATGTGTAAGCCCGAAGGATAACGCGCTGCGAGTGTGACTAATGTTGACTTGATGATGATTAAGTTGTTCGTCCCCAGACCACCAGTGTGCGTGTTGATTGAGGGCTGATGTGGGCGTGCCTGCCTCGGAGAAACTATCTCGGAAAAAAGAGACAGCCATCGAGTGTCTCAGTTTTGGCCAAAGTCGCAGTCCCAATCCCAATCCCAATTTCAGTCCCAGTCCACGGCGAACGTGATTCAATTAGAAAAGAAAAATACTTCACAAAAATAAAGCGAAATATACTTAAACACTTTTTGCCAATAATCAGTCAGAGGTCCCGCCGGGGATTGTCACGGCACCTTTTAATTATGTTGTTAATTAGTTGGCGACGTGACGGCTTTGAAGCGAAATCAGCAGTTCAAGCTGCCCTCGGAGACCAGTAATTGTTGGCTAGTGTGGCCAGGTCGGAGCATTGATCTTTGCCCCGGAATCCCTAGAATTACACAGCGAAAAATAAAAACAAATTTGTTAATTTAATGGTGTGCCAAAGTTTTTATAAAGGCGCTTATATTATTTTAAGGTTATTAACTAAAAAATACTTTGAATGAGAATGGTTCTCAATTTCATTTAAAGTCGTTGCCGAATTCCTTATTAGTAAAAAGTATTAGTAGTGTATAATCACAATAAAATAAATGAAGAACATTTATGAATATACAGCAAAACTGCTATAACAGACTGATTTACCGTCATGATAAGTAATTATGGTACCCACTTAATTACCAATCCTAATTGTTGATTCACAATTATAGAAATCATTTAATTACTTTTAATGCAGATTGACAGTTCGTGATTATTTAACAGAGGAAGTTCTGTGTTTGACTTCCTTTCAGCTTTATATAAAATAATTTAGCGCATGATTTCGTTTGAACAAACATTAAATATGTGAAATACAATTACCTCCAATAAACATATTAATGTTTCGGATACATTTAACCAAAAGTTAAGTTGAGCAGAGTTTAAAGTTGTGTTAATTTGTTTCCTGGGCCCTGATGACACTTTGCTGACACCTGTTAATGTATGATGGGTAAGCTGGGTCAGGTGTAGACGTGAAAAACTGTCAAGTTACGGAGCATGGTTGCATTTCGGGCATTCGTTACCGGGCTAAGCCTCCACCCTAACTGCCAATCATGCAGGTAGCCGGACTCCTGGCTGCTGGATCCTGCCCATTGGCCGTCGTGCAGACAGCTTCGATAACAAGATGTCCCCCAGCAAACTGAAGGACCTCCGCCAGGAGCATCAGTAGCTGGATCCGGAGTCCAACGCCGGAATAGAGTGACAAACACAAAGTATGGGATAATTCTTGCCCGGCAACGTTCTCTTTCCTGTCTGACAGGAGCAATTCGAGTTTGGCATTGGGATTGAACCTGATGCCCTCCCATTCCACTGATAATGCTTAGATACGAGTCCTTCGTCCATCTTTATCTTTCGTCCTTCAGCTGGACCTGCAACTCCTGGCACCGCAATTCGTCTGTCGCACGTGTCAATGCGTATTTGAATGCTCAATTAAATTTTCGACTGATTCCATTTGAGTCCGGGAGTCAGATCCCACGAAATCGGATTGTAATTGGGATTTTTGCATTTACCTTTTGCCTTCTGACAGCCACTTTCTGGCCACCCAATTGTTGGCGAGCTAAGTTTATTGGCGGCACCTCATGAATTTTTCACTGTAAGTTGAATTTTTACACCACAACAAAAATATATATGTTCGTTTAGGTCAGTGGTTTGTTATCAATTTTAAGCCTAACACTAGTTACTATTTTTACGAACAATTTTAATATAATAATTACAATAAACAAACAAAAAGAATCAGATAGTAATTTAAAGTACAGGTTTTAGACATTTTCTTATTAATGTAGAACTAAGTGTAGAATTTTTTATATTTTTCAATGAATGTTAGGTTTATCTATATATTTTATATACCTTTTTTTTGTTCTTTTGAAAATAAAAGAGTGGGATGAAAATTAAAATTCATTTGTCTACTTGATATTGCAAAGATTTTCTCAGTGTTCTTTTCCTATTCCCAATGCTGATGCAATTTGATTTCCGAGCGGGAAACTCTCAGTTTATTGATATGTCGGCATGGGGCAATGCATTTGCGCAAAAGTATTGGCAGCCAATTGTATAAGTCGTGTTTACAAAACACTTACAGGTCGCACCCAGTCAGCCTGAATGACTGAATGACTACTGACTGGCTGAGTGACGAATGAAGTTAATGAAAGTTTATTGAGCACACGGCATTGATTGAGCCATAGAGAGTGATGGAGTGATGGGGGGATGGAGTGTGTGCATGGGCGGCCACTTTGCCGATCTAAATGAATTTCGCCAGCTGAGTGGAAACGGAAATACAGCGCCTATACCAATCGCGATGTGAGTGGGTGGTTGTGGGGGGCTGGTGGTTGGTGGTTGGTTGTGCAGCCAAACAAAACGCTCCCGACTGTAAGTGTTTGGACGAAGGGTTTTTTCACGTAGCACTTGCTAATGAAACTCTTTTCATTTGCCCTTTCCCCTGCACTTTCTTCTTTGTCCCGGCTATTAGGATGCCTTCTTATCGACACCTTTCATCTGCCCCCCCCACACCGCCCTTTCTTTGGCAACTTAATCATTTGACTTTTGTCTAAAGTTTTCTTTGAGCTTTTTTCCTGCTATTTGTATTACATTTGTGATCTTAACAACAAATTTACATGCAAATAACTTTTTCAACTTTGGCACTTTGCACAGGCACAGACACAGACACCGATACAGAAACGGATACATATACAAATACACACGCGTGTCGTCTCAATTGCCACTTATCAGCTCATCGATGAGGTTGGCAAAAGTTTTATATTTTTTTTTTTGGGGGGCGAAACTTCAGCAGTTGTTATTCTGTCATTTCTGTTTCACTTTTGTTGTATTTTATTGAAATCGTGAGGGGATCCGAGAAACAAATCGCCCAGGCCTGGCATTAATCTGTGATTTTAATGCGGCGCCATTAATTCAGACTAAGCCGAGTCCTTTAATAGCCGTAAAGTGTTGACGACCCCCTACCACCCCCCAAAGTGTCCTTTCAACTGGGCTGTGGGATCCACATCCACCCAGCCGCACTCGAGTGGGAATTACGCGGGTGTGGGTCTGAGGTGCCTATAATCATAAATTACGACCGAGACCACATGCGGTCGCCTTTCGCAGGCGTATACGCGATATCCCACTGACAGCCGCCAAAGGGGTTTGGTTTGGTTTGGTTTGGTTTGGGATGGGATGGGATGGGTTCTGCTGGCTCCTTTGATGCACTACGCGGACTTAACGTGAATTATTTGCATTGCGGTCGGTTGACCACAGCGGCGGCCACCTGAATAGCAACCACTCCAGCTATCCACCTATCCACCTGTCCAGATGCAGAGCCAGCCAAGCGTTGACCTTTTGGCCCGCAGCCATTTGCAGCTGCAAAGGAGCCCAAGCCCGTTTATAATTGAATTGCTCCGCCGACCAGTCAAACAGACGAGCATCTGGTGCGCGGTGGTGGGTAATTAAAATGCATTTTGCTGCAGGATTTAATTGTGCCCCCGATTGCACAATTTAAAATGCATGACGTGCTCTTCTGCTCCTCAAAATTTCGCCAGCAAAAGGGGCTAAGTTCGTGAGCAAATGCAGACGTTCCCTGCGGCGATCTCAATTCCCTCTAGATTTTCCATTTCCATTTTCGCCCGGGCTTAACGTGGGCTCAAGCAATCACTTCGAATTTCCGCCCCTCGCCACATGACGCAATGTTGGGGGTTTTTCTTTGCTGCATATGTGACTCACAATACGCCCTACCCATTTGTGTTTGGTAATTTTGATTTGTTTGCTGCATTTTATACTTTTTGCCGCTCGGAAGGAAAATTGATTTCGCCAAACGATGCTGGCGGTGCTGATGTTTTTGTTCCGCCTCTGTTTGCCAACCAATTTTGTTCGGCTTCCTTTTTTGGCAAGTAAATATGCGTTTAAGCAAATATTTTAGCTTGTTGAGTGTGCGGCTTTTTGTACTGGCCCGCGTTTTTGTTTTGCTTCGTTGCCTTGTGTTTTTTTCTGATGGCAAAATATTTGTTTTTAATTCCGGTTACTTGCTATTCGTCATTATAAGAATAAAACAAACTAAACAGGCGGATCGGATGTGAAAGTTTGCATACTCTTAAAAAGGAACATACATAAGCTAATTTATACCGCAATTGCGAATTTAATATATGCTAAAATTATCTGTCAGCAAAGCTTTGTTTGTTTAAGTTAAGCTTGTTAACTAATGCAAATAAATCATTGATAAACCAAAGTTAATTGCTGCTTTTAAAAAATAATTGTTGTAAAAAAATACTATTTTAAATACTTGATTATTGGCTGAAATTGAAGTCAAAATAGTTTGACTTTTAAATTTAAATAATTCAAAAGGTTGTGACCAGAAATCTGCGGATTTTGCGCGGCCGCATTAATTTGCTGTGACATGTTGACAATGGAATTTTCATTTAAATTTTCAATTTGCTTTTACCAATACAATTTTTGCATTAATAGTGAATGCGATAGCATTACAATGGCACTGCTTACGCACGACATATGTGGCTGTCGAGTGCGGAGCGTGAAAAGCGGAAGTTGCAAACCGGAAATCCCATTGACAGCCACCTCATGAATTAATGCGGCATGTTTTGCTCCGTTTCACCCGTGTTTTGTGTGCTCTGTGATACAAAAAGATTTAATTTTCGTATTGTTGAGATGCTTTTCCTTTCTTCAATCGGCAACAGCTCATTAATAATTAATATTTTATAAAAAGTCAATCAGCCGCTTAATTTTTGTTTTCCTTATTAAGAAATTGAAAACTGATTAAATGTTTATTACATAATCAGGGGAATTAATTTGTGGAAATTACATTGGACAACTTGGGATCACGAGGCGTGGGTGGTGCTTCTTCTTTGGAAATTTTTGCTGGGCTTTCATGTAGCCTTTTTTTCTCCACAATTCGCTGTTGACATTTCTTCGAGCATCTGTGTGTATGTGTTTCGTGATTTTTCTGTCCTGTCTGCTCCCATTTTTCATTGCTTTTTTTGTTGCTGAATTTTATTAAAATCTGCTCCCATTTGCCATAATTTGTATTATTTTTTTTCGCCCACATGCCGAATGACAAGCTCCCCCCTCCGGTGCCGCAGATGAGTTTGACAAGCAAATAAGATGGCAAGAATGCCAGGCGGTGGGGGCCAGCGAAAACGAATGTACACAAAAGAGTCTGGCATATACTATATGTATGTGTATGTGGTACTGGCGAAGGTCCTACCCCAGAACGAACTCCCAAAAGCATCATTTGTTGCAATCAAATGAAATGCCAGGCAGCCAGGCAGCCAGGCAGCCAGAGAATTGACAGGCACTAAACCACCATGTTTTCCATACTCCGGCAATTTATGAAAAAGCATTTTTAATTTCCATCGGCATACGCTGAGTCTGCTCCATTAAGCGGGTAATCCGTTTAAAGGTAAATGCATTTATTTGCACTTTGGGTGCATTTATTAAGCATCGAATGTTTTGTTCAATGAATCACGGCAAATGCAAAATTCAATCAGCGGACCCCTTTATGTCCCCTTTTCACTCGTACGCAGCAGCGTTGACACTTGATTTGGCTCGCATGATTAATAAGCCCAAAAGGCAGATGAGGCCAATCATTCAGGAAAGCGGCTGGCTGAAAGCCATCATTTATTAATGCTAATGCATTTTGCATTAATCTCGAGATATGTCCCTAAAAAACCAACTTGATGCATCGGGCTACGGAATGAAAATAAATTGCTGTAAATTAGTTCAAACGCATTTGAAGCCTTATAAGTTTTGCGCTGAGTTTGCTTAACGGGTCATAGACAGTTAAGTGGCAAATGGGATGTATATCTGATACATGTGAATAAGTACTCTATAACTTATTATATGGTAAGAATACATTTTCAGCAGTTAATCATAAATATTTTTTTTGTAAATTAAATCAGTAAGTTATGCATTATCAATTAATTAGAATTTTGATTTTTAAAATTTTAAATAATTAAATTAAATACATATAATAAAATAAATATCAAACGTAGGCTTTAACTATTTTAATTCTGCTAAATGACTTTAAAGTATTATATGATTTGAAATATATTGACCTATTTTTATAACCCCAACTGTACCTACACGAGCCTGCGAATGGAAGCTGAGCGGGTGGAGTGCTGGCGAACATTAATAGTTATACAACAGCTGACATATTGATAAATGAGCGCATTTTCAAAGCGCTGGAGGAACAGCAGCACCAGCAGCAGCAGGAGAGCTGAACTATTCCGGTGGCAAATGGCTCAAGCCAATGTTTCGGGAGGATTTCAAAGGGGGGAGGGCATGGGTTTTCGGCGAAAAATGGCTTCAGTGCCAAGCGTGAGAAATTCCCAAGCTCGCACACACACGCACTTGCGAACTTCAGGGGTGCAAAACAAATGCTTGTAAATATTTCTGCAGCTGTGATTCCTTTTCACTGACTTTTCCACCGAAGGAGCTGCAAAAACAGCACCAGCAACGCTCGTCGCCCTCAAATGCTTGGCAATGAGTCAATTTTTTAACATTTATTTGACAGAAATTTTCATTTATTTTTTGGCTTTGACTAAAAGGAAAAAATTTAATTAAATTGAAATTAATTAGACAGGATATTGCAGGCTTCGCCGGAACTATTAATAATGTTCCATGTGAAGCGGGCAAGCGGACGCGAACGTGAACGTAAACGCGAGTGTGGGAATGCATGTGAGTGAGTGGCGGCGTAAGACAAATGTGAGCCAAATAAATTCTCATGTTGCGCTTTTGAGTCGCTCGTCGCGTCAAAATTGCACGCAGAAAGCGAAAGCGAAAGCGGAATACAACACAACTGAAAAGCACAACAGACAAAATAGCAAAACGAATCATTGCTCCACAGTCCTTCGGGGAAATGTCCATAAATCATGGCATACGTTGCCAAGCCAGGCAGAGAGTCTACACAGCATTTTCCAGGCAGCGGCACATAATTAATTAAATTTCACTTTTAAGCGCGAGCGAGCATCCAGCCACAACAAATATCACTCATACGCACTGTGGCCGGCCTTGGCTGCGGCGCCACAAAACACTTGGCATTGACATACGCCCACATAAATAGACGCTATAAATTCTCGCGGTCTCATTCCCAACTCCAATTCCAATTCCAAATCCGAGTCCCAATTCCGATCCCCCGTATTTGTTTGTCCATTGAGCAAACGTGCTCAAAATACATTCCTCCCATGCAAAACTTTTGTCTAGGTGTGCTATAAATCGCGTGCCCTTTCAGTTTCGGTGCCGCTCGACTGCTGACAGCTCTACAGCTATAAGACTTCGAGTTGTGAGCGGTGGGCGTGGCATATCATTTTAAGGTCCTGATTCCGCAAAAGAAGGCGGGACGCGCGAGACGAAGAAAGTGCCACGCAGGCAAACGTGCCAGAGTCAAATAAATAACAAAACATTGGCGGACAGCAAATGAATTTATGGGCCAGGCCGGTGGGTACAAAAAGTGAAAAATTTTCAAGCAATTGGATTAGGAAAAGGCCAGTGGTTGATCATCGAGTGGCAGCAGAGGTCTTCAATCCGCCATCCCCGCCCCCTTGGGCCAGAAATGAGATTAATGATTTTTTAAATGTCTTGCAAGACGGATCCGCCCGGGAATCCGAATCCGAATCCAAATCCAAATCCACTCGCCCGGACTCTCTGGCTGACTGACAACTGGCAGCGACAATGATGGAGACGCGGCTCGTCGTTTGTCGTCTTCGTCGAGGGTCCCGTGTGCACATCATTGGGCATTAGGTATGCATGCCGTTCAGCCAGGCACTGCGAAAAATGTGAAGCAATGCGACCAGAGACCAGAGACGATACACCGGGAAAAACTAATGGAGGCCCAAGGATCTTAAAAATCTTTAACGGTTTAAAAAAAACGGATTCCTAAAAATAAGAAATTGGAAAAATTAAATCAATTTCAACAGGGTTTTTAAGGGGGTAAAAATCTGTCACAAATCTTTTAGCTTTTTGGGTTCAAAAAATCAATCAAAATATATGAACATTTATTTTAGTATCACTTACTAATTATTTAATAACTTCTTATTGGTAAGAGCTATTATGATGATTTATTTAGCAATTAATGCTTCAACATATTTACTTTTTATTTGTAATATATATGGGTGGGTGCGCAGAGATTTCCCATAATTAAAATGCAATCCTGAAGATCTTAATAAATTTTTCATTATAACAGTTTATTTGTAAAAAATATATTTGATTTTTTGTAAATCGAAATTTTAAATCTAAAGAGTTATCCATGTCAAAATGGTTGGCATTTTTCTCCGTGTTTAAGAAAGCCAGGAAGCGAGGGAAATGGTAGTCGGGTTCGATAATGAAGTTAAAAATTCCATACATACAAATACAAACAGACAGTGAGAGAGTGAGAGGGAAGGATAAAAAGAAAGGGAAGGACGGGAAAGGAAAGTAAAGGACGAGACAAGGATGCAGTTGTTGTTGCTGCTGCTTCTGTGGCATTTGCCTTTGGTATTTATGAGTACGTTGTCCTTGATATGCTTGCGGAATTACTAAATGTCCCTGACTTGACACTAACTCACACGCACAGTCAGTCAACACACACACACACACACACACTCACCCACGCACACACACTTGCGCATCGCCTGCCATTTACTCATTCATTCAGTGCGAGAAGAGCTGTTGCTTAACTCTGTCAGCAATATGTTTGCTGCCACGCCCCAAATCCCCCGACTCCGCCCCCACACGAACACCTTTCTTTTTTTCGTACTTGCTTACACATATATTTTTATCTGCTACGTGCAGCTATGGACCCAAGGCGAAATTTAAATAGAAATAGCATGTTGATGTTATTTGGAGTAGGTTCATATTTAATTTAATATGCGAGTCTCTTCCTTTGCTTCGCCATGTGTTGGTGTATAAATATTTTAATTTATTTTTGCAAAAGCAAAGTCAACATCAAAACTATCAACATAAATATGTGCACAAAAAAGTAGCAAGCAGAATAATTATGATTGATATTATAATCAAATGCATATTTTTAAACTTTTATAATTTGTTTTATGGTTCTACAAAAAAATAAATTGTTTTCTAAGACCACTTTGAACTGTTTGTGTTTATAAAATCTTTAAACCACTGTAGAGTGAAATTGTCTAGTTCTCTAGTAAAAACTTTCCATTTAGTTTTCATATTAGTTAAAGCCACTTCAATAACTTCGATATATTGGTTTTTCTCGGTTTATGGCTAGTGAAAATAAAATTCGAAACTACAAAGTTTATTGACTGGGAATAACTTCCAGTGCTCAATTTCTTAAGTCTTTTAACCGGTCACTCAGATAGTAAAACAGGTTTATACATAATAAACAAAAATGCAGCTTTAATTACTTAAACAAAACTATGATGTAGCATGGGTTTCGTTTAGAATTTATACAAAATCACAATTAATGAGACATACCATTGTAATGCTTTAGTTTAAAAACGCAGTTGACAAAAAATTTTATCGGGTACAACCAAAAATGTGTTATGTGTTAAAAATATTAGTGTAATATGGCTAGGCAACGAAGTACGTACATCTTATCCTCTTGAGTAGTGAAAGCCCTTGAGCTACTATAAGACAATTGCAGTCGAGTGCTGTTTGGCTAGGCACTGGCACTCCGTGCACGCTTTGCCAGGAACAGAGCACGAGCACGGAAAATCCCGCAGGATGTGTTTTGGGGGCTAGCAAGCGGTGCAGCTGGATAATGGTGCAGTTGCGCCAGCTTGTTTGCTCTTGTCACACACTTCGATTGCGTGAGCAAGCATGAGGAGCGCGAAAATTCCACAACTCCAGCTAAATAAATAAGAGCGTGCCTTGCGGCTGTATACACATTCATACATATTTGTATATATATATATATATCCAAGAAGCGGTCTAGATAAGACCACGCCCACACCGAATGAGGAGCTCGAGTGGCAACAAGTGCAAGTGGGCTGATCGGCCAAAAGCAGATAACAAGTCAAGAGCTCTGAGAAAATGTGCAGGTGCCAAGACGCAGCTTCAAGTATTGGTAAGCAGAGAGAAAAATATAGTTCTTAAAATAGAAACGTAAAAAATTAATTAAAATTATCACACAAACTTCCAAGGATTTTCAAAACATAGTGTAGCGGGGTGTTCCAAAAAAGTCTATTGTTATAAGAAACAACTCGGAATATTTAATAATTAAAATATTGATTTAAAGTTTAAAAATAAATGATTTTTTAAAATATCTAAATTATATCTTACAAAAGTCCATTAAATTGAACCTAAATTGGTTTCTAAAACTTTTAGCAAATACAAGGGCTTAGAAGTCCAAAAAAAACAACCAAAGTTGAAATGAATTTCAATCCTCTTGACTTTCCTATCATGTTCCAAATGAGAAGTATTAAATAGAAATCCAATTGGTTTTTTCATCTGTTTGTGTGCTGGAGTGTGGGTAGGTGCTGGTATGTGTATGCCACCTGGTGAAACTCTTCTCCAGATTGTGCATGAAATCAAGCAGAATGAGAAACCAATTTGTGTGGAAAACGCAAACGCAACAACAACCACAGTGGCGATATTAAATTGGCCAAAGGGTTTAAGTTTTTCCACAGCTTCCATTTGCCGACAAACCTTTGCCGCGCATTTTGAAGGTGAAGTCAGTGGAAAACATTGCTGAAAGCAAACTTTTTATAAGTCGCTAGAAAGTCGATGGCAATAAATTTCATTGGTAACTTTCTTCTTTCGTTTTCATTTCGGTCGAGAAGGAATTTTAATACAATCCCAGTTCAGAGCGTCGCCCAAAGGGTGGGCAACAGAGGGTGGAGAACATAACCAAGACCTAACCACAAAGAAGCACCTCAAAATTATTTAAACGGAAAAATAGTTAAAGCTCAACTGCAGGAGTTGAGTTGACCCGGGCAGCTGGCATTATGTGATCCGCTGGTTCTGCCTCTGTCTCCCCGGAAAACACACATAAATGAAGCCCCAAAGCCAGTGGGAAAATCCACTATGCCTGGGTGTTTGGTTGTTTGGCTGTGTGTGTGTGTGTGTGTGAATGTGTGTTGGCCATGGCCACTAAACGTGGCCGACTGCGGCCGAGTGTGCGACGCAGTGGAAATGCACTCGAATAAACACAAAATTTATATGAACACATGCAAGACAGATTAGGGAGCCAAACGCAAGGAAAAGAGAGAGGACTGTGGGCAAAATGGAAAGAAGTCCATGGTGGTGGTCCATGGACGTTCTCCGTATCCCCACGTTGTGTACTTTTTGTGGATGCAAACAAAAGCAATTTTTGCGTTTTATAAATTCCTTTGGTTCGTGGCTTTAGTCTGCTTTATGGCATACTTTCGTTTATGCATTACGAAAACAGGCATGAAAACAAGCAACAGACAAACAAACAAACAGGCACTGAGCACCAATAGCAACATTTCTGTTTCCCATCTAAGCAAAACATTTAGAATAGCATACTTTTGCGAGCTTTGTCAAAGTTCGACCGCTTCCGTTTTTCCATCAGAGAAAGCAAAACTTTTTTGATTGACCAAAAAGTATGACGGACGGTCTACGTATTTTGGGTTTTATGGAATTGCAACTTTACAGAATGCCCGGACGACAACAAGTGCCGCAAACAGAATCGAAATCACACCCCAAAAATTTCCATCCCAACACCATCAACGCCCTCCGCACCCAGATTTTTGGTCGCATAAAACTCAATTGAGTCGTTAAATGTACAAAAATGTGATAAATAATCAAATTACAAGCATTTGATGTCTGCCCAGATTTTGGGCTTTAACATTTTACGACGTTGAATTTTCGTTGGGTTTCATTTTTTCCGGCCATGCATCATTTATGGCGCAATCGCTGATTATTCGGCTCTGCGAGCTAATGCCTAGTGGATTTGCCATTTTTCAATTATAGCGCCAAAGTGGCCTTTGTCTGCCGTGTTCGTGCGTTCGTACGTTTTAAATTTCCAATTAGATCCGAGAGCAAACTAATTTCATGCAAATTGTTCGCGAAAAAAGTGCGGTTTCTTTGCACGTTGCGAAATTTCGTCTGTCGAAATTATGCGTGGACTAGTCGGTTTTTGCCGATAGAAACGTAGCCCATTTTTTTTTGTGTTTTTTTTCGGCGAAAATTGCCGGCATCGAGAGCGAAGTTTTAGCACATGACTCGTGTGGATTTCTTTCGGAATTTCCCAATTTTTTTCTCCTTTTTTCTTCCAATACCCTGAGTGCTGTCATTTAAACAGATTAATGTGCTGCCATCAGTGGCATGTCATGTTGTGCGTCTCGTCTCGTTTCGTCGATGCTATTATGCATTTGATTGGCATTTGTTTGTGCACAGCAATCAAGTCATTTCCCCCCTCTTCCCTTCTCCTGGCCAAAACAAAGGCCTGTTAAAAACGACGTATGCCGACAGTGCAATTAATGCTGTTCCATAATACCCGGTTTAGTTTGGTCAACAGGTAAGAGGTAGCAGGTAACAGGTAGATGCAGATGTAGATCGTTTTAATTAGCCGTAAGTCGATAGCCGCAAAAGAAGGGCCGGGGCCGACGGCTCTTTGATGTGCGGGACACTGGCCATCTGACGGTTGGCAGATTTTTGCCTCGTTTTCCTGACAAAGTCCAGCCGCATCAGTGGCCGGAGTACGTCAGCATCATCGCGATGGGCATTAAAAGGCCGCGGAATGGATGGCAGTCACCATCTTGGCGACACTGTCAGTGCCATGTCAAGGGGCCATTTGATATGCCACTGACAGTTAGCACATTTGGCGCATTTTTTCCGCAGGCCCTCTTCCTTACTTTTTTTTTCTTTTCTTTGCGTTTTTGGCTTTTTATACAGCCCTGACAGTGAGAAAAGTGCCGATCCACCGCTGACAGCTTACAACATTTGAGTGTCTATTTTTAGGCGGCATTTAGCCAAAATCCGTTTGATCAAAGGTAAAAACACTTAAACACTTGGCTGCACTAAACAAAAATGTGGCTATGCAAAGTAAGAAACTGTACAAAAAGATGGGCAGCAATTTAAAAAATTGTAATCACTGTATATTTTGAAATTTTTTTTTAATAATCTCAGAAGAGTTGTATGCTGTTTTGCTTTTATTTTGATGGTCTGCTTATTTAATTCTTAGTAAAAGCATTTAATTTCTAAAAATATTAGTTAAAAGGTGGTGAAATTAAAAATGGTATTCTAAAAGAGAAAATGTGTCGAATATGAAAGCTTTAAAATAAGTGAAACGTTTTACAAAATTATGGCTCTGATTTTCAAAATGACACTATGTGTTTTAGAGTTTGATTTTCAAAGAAGTTAATGGTTACAAACAGAGTTTAAAATGATATGATGTCCTGTTTTGTTCAGTGTGCGGTGCGATCTCTATGTGCTCTTAATCTAAACATACGCGTACAGACTTATCGACTAGGTAGACGCAGGAATATATCCGCTAATGCCAATCAGTCGCCGCATCGCGAGTCGCAGCTTTCCTGTGTGCAGAAGCGATTGCGGTTGCCGTTGCATCCTTTGTAGCTGAAGGGCTTGCAGACGCCCTTGTCGAAATACCAACGAGTTACGGCCTTGGTCTGATCCTTGCTGCTGCAGAAGTTTCCCTCATTGCGGCCCACGTAGCAGTTGACATTGTCTGAAAGAGTGCAGATGCATACGTTGATCAATCGTCGTCTGGAAATGCTCCACGGCCACGTTTCGGTTGGCCAGCGCGCCAGGCCTCATTAAGTGCAATTAGGTTGGTTTTTGTTATACGGGCCTCGGGGCAGACGATAGAATATTTCATAATTCCCTGGCCACGTTGTAGTCATAAGCGGAAAAATAGAACAATTTCGCAGACAAAATTGACTCTGGCCGGCCAAAATACAAAAAGAAATCAGCACGCGGACCAAACTTGGCATGAACCAAAATATTTTATTCTGTGATTGCAATCTACCTGTGCAATAAAAACAGTTTAACATGCTTTGCTTTTTGTTGGCAAAATTGATGTCAGTAATACTGTTTCGAATTATGCGTATTTAAAAGGAAATTCGGGAATGTAATTACAACAAAGTTGTTGCTAGCAGCATTGTTAATAGCAAAATTAAAATTAATTTCAAATCTCATAATTGTTAATTAGTGTTAAGTACATTTAAACATCTTTAAACTTTCAAACAAATAAAACAAGTATCTTTACCTTTAAATTTAATAAAAAAAACTTAACAATGAAAAGCGTATTTGTATATAATTAATAGGAATTTAAGACAAATGAGCTTTTAATTTAATAATGGCTATAAAAGTTTGGAATTAAATGGTGAAATTTTAATTGTTACCTTTCAGAAATGTAATATCATTTTAAAATCATTATTTGTCTTACTTTGGGACCTATTTACAGATTCAATGGAATATGATACAGCAATTTTCCATATTATCTCAGAATAGGCCATCATCTTAAATATGAACTATGGCATTCTTAGACACTTACTCAGCTCTTTGCATGACACTGCTGCCCCATTGCCCGAACTGCCGCCTCCAAAGGCCTCGATTTCCGCGGTCTGTGTCAATAGGATGATGGACAGGAGGCCGACGAGTGTCGCATAGAGGAACGTCAGATTGATTTTCAATTTCATGTTTTTCGCACGGCCAACAGAAGCGGAATGAGGAATGAAGCACCACCGGCAGCAGCAGCTGTTGGTTGTACTCTCACGAAATTCAAACGGAGAATGCCGGATCGCAGAGTCGGAAAATCTGAAACTGAGAAACTGCCGCCAGCTGAGGCTGTTCCAATTTTTCGGTTTTTGGTATTTTTAAGTAATCTGCGCTACTTTCGGGCAGCAAAACGTGTGCCGCCAAACAACGAGCCCAACCGAACCGATACGAACTCACTGGCTGTGGCGCATTATTCTTTTCAGTTTATATACGAAATGCCGGAAATTGTTGCTAACTCGAACGCGAACTATTTGCCCAGTCGTTCCCATTCGTCTGATAGTTTCTCTTCTCGGGCTGCTTCGAAAATTCGGAATATCTTTCGAATATTGCCAGCTTGACAATCGTCTGGTATGCTTAATACGCATATCCATTTAGCCAACCATCCCTCCATCCATCTATGCATCCATCCATCCGTCCATCCATCGGTCCATCCGTCCATCCGTCCGTTCCGCCAATCGTCCAACGGACCGTGTCCATCAATGCTAAGTAGGAGAAGATATTTTTGGTCAACAAAATGTTTGACGCTCCCGAAACGAGCGACGAACGGGCAAAATTGCACTTAGTTTTATCTTTGGGGCCGTTTGCTTTGCGCTCGTTTGCATAATTTCCAACTTATTGAATATTTTCCACATAATTAATTTTAATTATTTGTGTTTCTTTCAGGCATTTGAATTAATTTAGATAATAGGGCCGCGAGGTCGGGGCTTCGGAGGGTAGGATAAAAAGCGAAAAGGGTCGCGCACTGCAGTCACAAGGGATCGCTCTTCCATTGTCTCTAATTACAATGGGCAGCATTTGTTTTGGGTTTTTTCTGCTTCTCCTTTTTTTTATTCTTTGGTTTATTTCAATTTTGGTTTCTTGGCAAGTGGCTTTGGCATCGTTTCTCGCCTTTTCCCATTTTTCCCTTTAGTTTTTGTTGCTTCTTCTGCTGCGGGTCGAGAGCAAAAATCAATCTTCATTTAAAATTCAATTTAATGCGCTGCGTGCATAAAAGAAGTTCCCCAATGCCTTGGTCATCAAGCGTATTGGATTCGCCGGGAGAAAATTAGAAAAGAATTGTGTACATTTTGGACGAGCTGACGCATCAAAGAGAATTCGCGAAATGGTGTCGCATGTCGCGAACGCCTCAAAATGATATTATTTTGAAAAAAAAGGGAAACTCTGGGAAATTCTGTATGACAAAAAACTAAAAATAAATATCTTTCAAAACTGTAGAGTTAGAATTAGTATGCTTTTGAGTTTAGAGCTAAGTATTTAAAAATGGTTTTTATAAATCTTTTGCAACATAGCTGTGTTTTAAACTTTAATAAAATAAGTATAGACCAAATTTAGTTCACTTTTATCCCCATTTGTGCAATTTAATAGAAACCCTTTTTTTATGAACCAGTGATGGGGAAATCACGAAAATTACGGCGAACGGAAGACTGAAACTCCAAAGGGGATGTGCTCCAAACACAAATCGGAAGTCTTAACTAAAAACGGTAGTAGCAGGTATTAGAGGTCATTCGAGTGGAAGGTCGGATGAAGACCCGCAATCGCAGCGCACTCCAGCTTGGGCACCAGTGCGTATACGTGATGTATCAGCGCGTGTAAATCAATACTCAAATGTGGGCTCCTAATCAATCGGGCTCAGGATGTCAGCCAAAAACAGAAAAAATTGAAAAAACAATGAGTGTGTAAAAGTGGTCTCATCGGGTTTATCCTCTTGGCCACGTTTTGGTTATTTTGGCCACAATTTCTGATTTTCCACTTGTTTTGACCAATTTGGCGATTTTGTGATTTGTCGTCTTTAATTCCCACACAATTTTTGGACGCACTCGAGCAAAAGATATTTAATGGCTGCACTTGAACGTGCCGAAGGACAAAGTCAACCAAAAAAAAAAAGCGGATAGGGTCGGGTGAAAGGCGGGGGCGGAATGATTCTACAGTTTGAAATTGAGTGAAAAGCGCTGACGTTCCTCGTATATTGAGAATATTCTTTGCATAGATTTTACCTTTTGTTGATGCACCACCTGCCTTCCGTTTCTCCCCTTCCTGCAAAATCTTTCAGTTCCATAGTCACTCGCTTTGCGGTACTTTGGAATTATTTTTTTCTCAATCCGCTTTCGTACTTTTCGCCCCGAAGAAAAAAAGGTTTCTCCTCGCTTTGGCCAACCTCAGATTGAGGAAATGAAACATTTCAATGATTTGCTTCCGGCTTTTCCTTTTGCCGCCACCCTTCGTGCGGCGATTCATAAACAAAAGGAAAGAGTTTTGTTTATTACCTTTAAGGCGCTTTGCACAACTTCTTGACCGCCACGCCTAAAGTTCAACCTTAATAAATTATTTAAATTATAACTTTGATCCGTGCTGGGGGACTGCACAAAAGTGCTTGGCAAAAGTTACACTTTTCTGCAGACAGTTTTCAATTTTCTTTGTTGAATTTTGTTCTTTGGACGTTCGAAATAGCACTTTTTAAATTGTTCTCATTCAGCACGATGCATTGCAATAGAACATTAAGTTATTAAAAACTGAATTTATTAAGTAGATTGTCTAATCAATTTCCTTAAAAAAAAATGGATATATTAAGTTTTGGTTGTTTATAATTTTAAATTAAACATAAGTAACCTGCTCACTAACTAAGAAATAATAACTAACTAAGAAACAATAAACATGTAGCACCTTCCTATTGAAAATATATGAAAACTAACAACTTAAATTTCTTTTCATCAGTCTTAAAAATTTAATTTTTTCTTGAAAACGTTTGTCAATTCACAAACATTGTTTATAAGTAGGGTATGTTATGTGGTGCCACTGATTTCACCAGCATGAGAAGTAATTTCTAGCAGTGACATTGAACATTTTGTGAGGCATTTCCCGAACAATGGAGCAAGGGCTATGACTATGTTCATCGTTTTTACTGGCTGCGTTCTGTTTTTTTAGTTAAAATTTCGCAATTTGCAATAAAAATTCCAGTTTTGCTTTTCGGAATTCAGTTGGAGCGTACGCCCGAGCTAAGTTTCTGCTGGAGCAACGGCTTGTGGCCTTACGGCTTTTCCGGCAAAGGAAAGCGATGCGAAAGGATACGCATCCACCCAACGGGCTGGCGGCGCTATCAACCGGCAATTATTATGCGTCCTGAACTGCACGTGCCCCATATAATCTGGGTGTATGTGTGTGTGTGTGTTTGTGGGTGTGTGTGTGTGTTTGTGGGTGTGTGTGTCTGGGGTGTGGGTGTGTTGTTGTTGTGGCTGCTGGGGCGTGCCGACAATAATTTAATATCAAAACATATTTCACTTGCATGCCGAAGAAGCTGAGGAATGCGCTCAAAAGCTTAACGGAGTCGAGCCAGCCGAGCAAGTCGAATGGAGGCAATGAAGCGTTCATATTGTCCCTTTCTCCATCTTTCCCGCTGTCTCCCTGTCTCCCTTTATCCCACTATCCCATTCTCTTTCGGTGTCGCCTCCTGTGTGTATCGTAATGATTTTAAAACCACCAAAGGAACCTTGACATTTCCCAAAAATATATTTTGGCCCCAGCCACAAGAATGCGTCTTCTTATGTGAAGTTATGGCACGACCTGCTGTTGCTGCCGCTATTTTCTACACTTAGGAAAACATTGTAGCTTAAAAAGTAATGTTAATTTACATTTTATATTTTTAATAAGCATTACAAGTATTTTTCAAAGAACAATCATAGGAAACTCTTTAAAAATCTCAAAATTCCGTCAAAGAATATATTTTTAAATTAAGAACATTTAATTTAGAACAATGATTTCCTTTAAACATACAATAGGTGTTTATCTTAAAATTAAAGGACATATTTTTGATATTTCAGTGTTTTAAAACTCAGAACTAAAGCACTAAATATTTAAAAATAAATTTTCGTTGAGTTACAAATTACTTAGAAGAACTAATAATTATTTGTGAGAGTTTGTAAGTGCCAGTTATTTTAGTGCTTGCTTCTGCTTTGTTGCGATTGAAAGTTGCATTTGTTTTTGAGTAAAACTCATAATTTATTTAAACCTTAACTGTACTGTAATATTTTCACTTCTCAAAGCAAACTTAGTGAAATCTAGTTTTCCAAGTGTAGGGTATCCGTAGAGTATCCGGAAAAGAACGGGCATAGGTTTAAGCAGGGCCGTTGTTGATGTCTCTCATTTCCGACTCAAATGGATTTTGATTGTGTGCCTTGGCCTCGGAGTTGGGCTTGGACTTGGACTTGGACTTGGACTTGGACTAGGGTGGCTGTGATGCCCTCTACGTGTCTGCCATTTGTCTGCGTTCATTTCGGCCGGCTCATCCCGAGCTTCGGCATCTTCGGGGCTGCCAAATGCCAAATGACTTTCTTTCCTTGGGCATTGCCTCGTTTGGCTGTTGCTTCGGGCCCATTTAGTTTTATTGTAATGATTTCTATTACCACACCACAGCGCCATAGTTTGCTGCAGCTGCAGCTGCCAAGTCTCAACTCTCGACGGCCAAATCCCCGCCGCCATTTCTCAGCCCCCAATGGACTGTTGGTCGTTTACGTGGCCATCGCGCTTAATGAGTAGTTATTTCCGCTTGTATTTCTTGATCAAGTCGTGCACGGCGCGGCTTTGTCGGCAGTTAAAGCTTATGCCAGGACACGTTCGCCATTAATTGCCGTCCATTCTATTGCCGGCATCATTTCATTCATTTCATTAACCTGCTGAATGCACCATAATTGAATTGATGTCATAATTTCCCAGTTGGCCATCATTTTGTCAATGAATTTATGCAATAGTTTTTTGTGTGGTCCGCACAAAGCTTTGAAATTTATGATATTCATTTTGCAGCTGTCACAACAATAGATAGTAAAATAAGTAAAAACTGTGGACACGGTAAAAAAAAAATTGTTAATGTTTTCGCCCTCTTCTGTGCACGCTTTCGAAACGAATGAAAAAGCATAATTTATTTTAATGCGCTTTTCCGCTGCTTTGTTTTTACTTGCTTATCATTACCATCAGTGGATGGATTGCATTATGCAGATGATGTAGTTTTAGCCAAGGACAGCTCTGATTCACTAGGACTGTCGTTTTCGCAACAGAAATGCCCTTATTCAACCGTTTTGCACCATTGACACGGACCGAAAACCGTTTTCGACCAGTTTGCTGTCGTGATTATCAATTTGTGAAATTCGTTTTGGTGTGGAAAATTGTTTACCCGTTTGGCAAACGAAATGAACGGAACCCACGTTCCGGCTCCACGTTGTTGGCGGGTAAATTGAAAACGCAAACAAACAAAGCACACATGGAAATTGAAGTCGTTTGGTTAAGGAATCGCTGGCTTCCTGCCTGCGAGCAGCTCGCGTCACGTTTCGCATGGCAGCCAGGATTAATGGTGGTGTAATTTATTGAAGTTTGCCAATAAAAGGGGGTGGCAAAATTCAAATTAAACTCGTATTCCCCTGGCAGTTCTTAATGGCAAGTGCATTTCCTCAGATTTCCCCCAGATTTCCATAGATTTCCGCCAACATTTGTTGCTTGTCAGTGGTAATACTTGTTGTGGGTGGGAGCTCCGTTCGCTTTCCATAAAGTTGGTCAACTAGCGAATGCCATAAAAGTTGCTCAAGTTTTAAACGCAAACAGTGCCGTTCGTTGGTTTGAAGCAACAGTGGAAAGTTATGCAAATTTAATGCAACCGAGTTGTGCGCTTGTTTGCCTGCAAGTGATTTATGTGGCCAGAACCATGACCGCGCCCATTCAGTGTGCATAATGCGCCACTTAATGTCGCGCGGGAGCAAGCAATGAATGTGGCACAATTGCAACCGCAAAGCGGAGGACACAAGGCATTGGCCGTACGACACGTTGCGCATACGACCCGTGTGCAGCGGCGATCAGTATTAAATTATGATCGACAAATTGGTGGTGCTGGCCTGAAAATGAAAAAGTTGTCTCCGTCTTCCGGCAGGAGCAACTGGCGCGAGACTTTCAATTGAATTTAGCGCTAAAGTGGCGTAAAAGCATTTCCACTGATGCCCACACAAATGGTCGAACTCATGCGCATGTCGCATTGTCGGTAGCTTAATGGTACTCTGCGGGCAAAAAGGGGAAGGTGCACTAAAAAAAAAATTGAACTATACTCATTCTTGGCACATACATTTCTTATATCGTTTTCTCCTCCTCAAATGTTACTTACATATTTTAAGGGTGGCTAAAAATTCTCATAATAGGTTAATGCTTTAATTTTCTGTTTATTATTTTTTTGTGAGTGTTAAAAAAAAAAAAGATCTTAAACAATAATTTGGTTTCCATTTTAAAATAACTTTTTTAAAGTTGGAATACTTTCATGGTTTCATAATCATTTAAACTTCAATGACACTTAATGAAATTGAACAAAATTTAAATAAAATTTGTAATTTAGAAAAAGGATGTTCCTAGTTTTTCTCTGAGTGCATGCTCACAGGCCGGAAGCATCTCTTCCTGCTGTTGTTAGATGTGAGATATGCAAATATCCAAAACTTGTTAATATTTGATGGGATAAAAGTTTGCCAAACTGCAATAAAAGCATACATACAACAGCGCCCGAGCAACAATACAACAGTTTTCCAACCCCCCGATTTTCCGGCTTTTCCTGCCCCGCCTCCATCGGGTGACCCCTGGAGTGTGAAATATTTGACTAGCTGCTCGAAATTGAGCTGCTTACGCTTGGACGGTGTCGAAGAGTGAGTTTTCCCCATCAATATTTGATGGTGCAAAGCTCTATCGCCTGACCGCAAGTTGATTGCCTTGCGGTTACTGGGAATTAATTAAAACCACTTTAAGATGCGTTGGTCAGCCGAGAAGCGATAGAATCAACTGATTCTCGCCAGTGGAATGCATCCGAGCAGCTGCCTGTTAATATTGTTTACGCATAATTTGGTTATTAACGAAATGCCAACTGAACTCTGCAAGCAGAAAATCAATTTACCCTGCAATCCATGACAAACGCCTTCCATCCATCGCTACCTTGTGATTTTCAGGACTCTGAATGTGGATGCAATTGCTGAATGTCTTTGTGCGAGGATAAGAACAACAACAACAAGTGCAGCATTAACATAACACCTTCACACACACACATATCCCTGCTGTATGAAATTGATGTTGTTCGCTTAAAAAGGGAAAATTCTCATTTTACATGCGCTGCATTTTCTCGCTCACTTCAATTATGCAAATTGTGTGTATGTCGAAACCAATTCGCATCGCACTGCCTCCACACACGAGTCTCGGGCGAAAGAAAAGCGCATCGGGGTTGTACATGCAATTAACATCATGGCGACAGCTCAACCGACAGATATCCTGATGGCCATAGTCGTACGAAGGCAGCTCGGAATGTAAATGGCATTGCGATGCCCGTCCGAAAACTTGACGCTTTCCGGAGAGAAAGAACTCATTATAATTTTCTTCGTTTCAATTTTCCATTTTCCATTTGCCATTTGCCACTTGCCATTCAATCCAGCGATGCGCATGTGGACGGGGGATGTCCTTCCGTTGGCCCGCTGGCCCCCCTTGTAATTTAATTTACATGAGCTGGGCTACATCAAAATTATCAGAGGCAAAAAGTTTTGGCCATCACATCCTCACAGCTTTATTAATTACTAATGCGAAAGTTTTGCGTGTCCCCTTTCAACGCTCCATCATCGGGAACAGAGTTATCCTTATCCTTATCCTTGTCCTTGGTGCCTTGTGCTTGGTGCTTTGCTCCCAATTTCCCTTCCCCAAAAGTTCAGGCAATTATGAGTTTATTTTCTAGTCCTACGATTTCTTGGCTCGTGTCCAACGGGCGGAAAATCCCACCAAGCCAACAGTACAAGCCCATTTTGCAACTTGGCCAAGAAGTGTTAACTCAATCAATGTGTGCAAATATTGGTGGCCAGGCGAGACGTGATGCGGCAGCTGCTGGCCAAATTAATTTAAGTTTAATTGGACTCCGAATCGGGTTGGAGTCAAGCAAGGCGTATTTGCTTAACATTTAGCCCCCTAATCAGACCAAACTGTCTGGCAGCCCTTGGCTAAATCAGCTCATTTTTAATTCCACCTCAAACCCTGACTTGTTGGCCGGAGCCATTTCGCTACGTAGTCCTCGGTCTTGGACTGGTCAATTTGGCCGCCGCTAAGTGGGTCAGACATGGCAACCACTCAAGTGCATACAAAGTGCAGTAGTTCAGGTCTGGCTGAAGTTTCTGAGGGGGCGGGGCGGCATTAAAACCTAAACGTGGTCTACATTTTTCAGCATCAATGAAGCGCACGTAAAACTAAACTCAAATGTTGCATTAAAAAGTTTGCAGCGAGAAAGCAGAAAGCAATTCAATTTAATTAGAGTACATTTGGCTGGCACAAAACAGCCAAAAAGGGAAAAGCGAAACCTTTTTCCCAATTTTTATGTGCCAATTTTATAGCGTCAGTTTTCTCTCTCGAAAAAATAAAGAAGAAAAGGAAAAGAAAAAAAAGAAAACCTGCCCAGTTTATTCGCATAGCAGCATATGGCCCAGTCATGGCATATTTTGGATTCCGAAAGGCAAAAGAAATGCGCATCAATGGCAAACTTGCGGGCAGGTCAACCGCTTCTTAAATGGAAATCAGGTTTGGCCAGGCCAAGTTTGATGGATCACCGAGGGTCGTCAATAGCCTCCACCATTCTTTGTACTTTTGTACTTTTGGCATTCCCCCAAAAAGGACTTCAGCCTTGGGGCAATATTTCATATTTCTTAACTGCCAGCTTACATTTTCTCTCCATCGATTTGATGATAGACTCGGCATGATTTTTGTTTTGCCAGCTCATTATTTGTATTTCAATTTGGTGCTTGGTGCGTTGCCATTTCCATTCAGCCCGCTCCTTGCCCTCCGTTCACCTGAGAGATGCCTTTTACTTTTCGGATTTTGTGGTTGGGCTGCCACTTTGAATAACAATTCTGGAAAAAAGTTTTCTGCGGTGGCTTTTATACTCGCATATATAGTAGTATGTATGTAGATGAAGACGCAATAAAAAAGTTACTTTATTCTACGTCTACGTGTGCCTGGCATTTTCATTCGGGCTTGGGTTAAGTGCGCCGCTGTTGCGGCTTGGGAAAATGTAGATTTACTCCTACTTTAACCCCCAGCCAGTGGCCGTTGGCAGGGTCACGACCCATCGGTGGCGCCTAGCTCCCAGTTCACAGCTGCCTGCTACTGTCTTTCCGGTTTGCATGTTGGCTTGACATTGGCAGCCGGTCTGGTAAAAGCCACTCACAGGCACAACGGCCGGCAAATGTAAATACTAAGCTCCATAGACACACAATCATTTATCAGCATCGAGATGCACTTGCACAAGAAATATCCATGAGTTTTGGAAGTCTTTCTGTCCTTTAAACCAAATCGGGCTTGTAAAACCCAAATGTTTCAATTAAAAACATGCCTTTCAACTTAATTTTCCGTCTAAAATTAAATTTTTTTTAAATATTTGCACTTTTGTTAATCCAATTTTTGGTTTTCTTTTTTAATTACTTTGAGAGACATATTGTTTTTAATATTTAAAAGTCAGATGTGTGTTAGAAGGTTTTTAAATTTGTTCATGTGGGAAGAAACTATATGTTATTTCTTAAATACCTTTTTATATTATTATTCTTTATATTTTGTGAAACAAATTTTTGGTTGTCTATTTCAATTATAAGTTGGGACTTTTTTGAGATGTTTCTTGGAATGAAAACCAAAGGAAGAATCTATGTGTTATTCTCTAAGTACCGCTACACCATAAAGACGAGAAAGCGGGCCTAAGAGTACCATATTTTTGCAGTGCAAGGGTCTCACTCCCACACTCAGAGTTCAAGTACAAGACACTTTACAGCAAATTGTTGGTTAGCAAAGTGACCAACAAGAGATGCTTAAAGCTACTCTTTAAGAACCGTACCGAGAAGTGTTTTGCACCCGACCCAGGAAGAAAATAGCAAGCCGAAGTAGAAAAAAGAAATGGTACGCCCAGGTGTAATATTTGCATTTAGCCAACAATTTGCCGTTGTCCTACTGCTGGCAGGCTGTCTGCCACATTTGGGCCTGTCCAGCAGGAGGCTGCCTGGTTAGCATCTTAAATTTGTATTGCAAGGAAGGCGGAATCTTTAGTAATTGCTCTCCTGGTGCTCATAAAAATGTGTAGCCAGGTAAGCAGAAGAAGTTCTTACGAGTTGAGCACGCAAAATACCCAAGCAGAAACTATTACGGGCTTGTCTAATGCCCGCTCCCGGAGACATGGGCAAATACTTGTCGGCCCGGATTGTGTGTGTTTGTTTGTGGTTGTGGGCGTCTGGATGTGCGAAGAGTGTGCTTGAAGAGGCCCTCGAGAGTTGGCTGCTCACTTGGCTGCTGGCGGAGTTGGCCAATTTGTGCTCACGGCAAGGCGAACACTGCAGGTGTTTATTTTCGTTCAGTGCAACTCAAAGCAGGCCCACTTTCCGAACTAAAACTCATCGATTGGGGGCCAAAGTTCGCCGCCTAATTGCCAAATGTCTTCGAGCTGGCTTTCAATGGGGTGTGAGAAACGAAAACAACTCCGGCGGCCAGTTCATAATTCAGGCGCCAACTGTTGGCAACAATTGCAAATTGACAAGCTTATTAATCGCTTAATCGGCCTGCAAAACTTGCTGTAAGTCTTTCGCATTAAAATGCGCTTTGTTTTCATTCCCCCCTCCCAATTTTTGGGGGTTGGGGGCTGAAAAGGCTGAAAAGTTTATTCCTGGCCTGGCTGTTCGCAAAACTTTTTGATAATTGCGCTCGAATGGTCTCGGCCTGAAAAAGGGTTGCCCGTTCCTGATTGAGCCGAAAGCGGCGTAAAAACAACGGCGAAACTTTCTGCCCCCGGTCGCCTGGCAACTGTGCGTATGATTAATATGTATACAAGAAATGCAGAGCACTCGGCTTTGCTTTGTTGTTTAGCTTTAGGCTTAGCTTTAATGAGCACTGAGCTCTGGCGGAGCTCGGCAAAAAGGCGCTTAATGACTCGAACATATCAGTCTGACTGTCGGGCGGACTGACTGGCTTATCTAGCCCGAGGGCCACGAACCGAGCTCTCGTCCTTGAAAGCGCCTTCCTCCACCCCATCCCCACCCTCTCCCCTCTCAAATCTCAGGGCAGTCGCTTTGCATTTCACAATCACATAAATAGGAATAAGCACGACGCTAAATGGGACTTGAAATTCGGATGCGGTCCTGGTTGGCTATGGTGTCCCCCAAAACTCAAACCCATTCCCATTCCCATTCCCAATCAGCCAGCTTGCATTCTGCAGTAACCAAACCGAGCCAAGCAATTTCCGCTTTTCCGTTTCTATCGCTTTGTTTTCTGTTCGCCGGACAAAGTTTCTCTGGCTATGTAGGTGTGGCGGCAGTCGTTACTGACTCGGTTTTCTCTTAAACTCCTGCTTCTTATGGCCAACAAAGGCCACTAAACCGATAACAAACTCAAGATGTTTTTTTCTTTTTTTTTTTCTGAAAGGCATTAGGAATTTATATAGCATCCGTTTGGGTGGATTTTTTGGTCGGATTATGGCGCTTCAGCTCGATTCAATTAGAGTACTTAGCGCAGTCAGCTGTGGGGTTTCATGCCCTGAGTTATGTAAATCCTTTCACTGCCCGGTTTCTAATCAAAAGGCAATCAAAACTTGGTTCGATGGCCGTTTTCCAATTCCAAGTTTTAAGTCCCTAAGCGAATTTATTAAATGTATTTTGTTGTTTTATATTTCTCTATACCTCCATTGCGGGGTAGCGAAAACAATCAAATATATGCAAGTAATTCCCTTTGCCAGCAACTTTGAAGTTGCTGCCAGTGTCCGCTGCTCACCTAAAATAATTTCACTGGCAACTTTACCCACAGAGTTTGTTTTGCATTTTACTGCTTTTTTTTTTCTTTTCCTGCCCAGTTCAGTTTTGGCAGCGGGAAACAGGACATCATCTGGCAGAGGATTTAGGTTGCTTCCTGCGGGGGTGATGCTCCGGAAAATGTCTAGGTGTCGCTGGGATTCAAATACTGTTGGTCCAACAATATCCGCTTCAAAATATATTTAGGTGGGCGTTTTTTCCTATTTCGTTTTCCTGATCGAATTTAGAAGAATTTGAAGTATTATCAATAAATATTTGGCAAAGAAATTAAATGTTTCTTTGAACTTAATAAAAGAATTAAAGAAATATCTAATTTATAAATTAATGTAGCTAATTCAGTTTTTTGTATGCAAATGAAACTTATAAGTAGCTTCATATTCAACTTTTTATGAAAAGCTTCAATTCATTTTTATATAGCAATACTTATCTCTTTATACTTTCCATGTCCCAATGCATATTACCATTTTCTTCCCTTAAACCAGTTACGGAAACAATTTAAATAAACTCGCTGCCAGAACATTTGCGCTAATCAACTCGATAAAGGGGTCTGAATGTTCGGCACTTTCGATTACGGAAAACTCGTGCGTGAATAAGCCATAATATGCTAATGGAGCAGCAGAGGTGCTCTAAACACATTTGGCCACCCACATTAAAATGCACACACGGACACTAATCCACACATTCGAGACCGGATGTGTGAACAAATATTTTCCGGTCCACAAAATTATTGTGCAAATATGAAAACTATTTAAGGATACAGTGGTGGGCGATTCCCAACTGGCCAAAGAGTAAGCGATTCCATTTATTACATCATCTCTGAAAAGTTTGATTGCCACAATGTTGTAAATCAGAATTATTCCTTTCTTAGAGTCCCTTTATGGGAGTAAAACAATATGTTTAAAAACAAAAAAATTAGAAATTATTTAAGAATAATTAACCAAATAAGATAACTAAATTAATTAATTAATTATTATGTGAAAAAGCAGAGGTCAAAATAATTAGCATACATATTCGATTTAAATAACGTGTACATTTGATTGAGAAGAGTCCATAAAATGTTTATAAGGCAATATGATATACCTCCTGCTATTGAAAATTGGTCCATGGTTGAATCAAATTTATCTAAGCCACCACAACAACCAAATCTGTGAGTGAGTAGTATGGCTCATTAGGCCGGGATGCCTAAGCTTAAGTGTGATTAATGTTAACCATGCTGTAAAGATTGATACCTGGCACGCCCACAGGAAAACTGATTTCCCATTTAGTTTGCATCTCTGGGGCAAACGGGGCATCCCTTAATAGTTTTGAAAACCACCGCCGACCGAAGCAATCAAAAGTCTAAAGTCCTATTTTAACCCGAAAAAGGGTTTCAATTTGATTTAATGACGCTGCCGGGACAAATTCAACGCCACGCACTCGCGACTTTTCCCTCTTGGACAGAGAAGTCAATTCCATCAAGTTTCGGATGCTGCATTGAATATCAACTAGTTTGGCTCAGCTTCTGTACACTTAAAAAAAGTTTATTCTCTTTGTTGTTAAAAACAATAAGTTTTAATCTTAAATAAAAAGAATTGGTAAAGTCATTCATTAACTATTTTAACTACAAAATGGATGTTTATGTCAGAATAATTAAATTTTAGGAGGTTACATAACTTAAAAAATCAAACTATTTTACTGCCGTTATACTCTTAAATATAAACAAATTCATAGATTTCATAAACATGTTTTTACCTATAAACATTATACTGATAATTATTGAGATTTATTCCAAATTGATAGACGTTTTCAATTCAAAGACCCTTTTTCGAATTTTTCCTACAGATTTTCCGAAGGTCGTCCGAATTTTTCGAGTGCACTAGCACCAGATACTGGTGTCAGATCAGAACCCGAATCAAAGGCTGCCGCAGCCCACTTAAACTTGTGAGGTGAACGACTGGCGATGACGATGTCGAATGTTGCGTTACAGTGGAGCGCCGGTGGCGAGGTTTTCATGTCAGCGCAAATTTCCGTTCCACCGGCAGGTGGATATGAGTGGGTGACTGGGTGAGTGGGTGAGTGGGTGTGTAACTGTGTGCCGAATGCTTTGTCCTGCAGGTGCTAGACAGTCGTCCCTGGCTTCATGCATAATAATGAGCCTCTCGGCCTGCTCCATACCCACTCAACCCGACCTAGACTTGCTCGGACCCGGATCCGGACCCGGACACAAGAACCCGTATTCCAACCCAGAAACATAAACCGAAAAACCCACTGTTGCTCGCCGTGGGGCGATGGAGAGATGTTTGATTTTTGCCCGACAATGCCATTGAATGGCTCTTGGTGTGTGTTTTAGTTTTGGATTTATTGTGCGATATTGCTTGTTGAACATACATACGCAGAGGCAAGGCAAGAAGCCTCAAATATTGGACCAGGCTATTGTGGGCGTTGTTCGTGCTTGCGGCTCCACTTTTTGACATTTTCTGGAGTATTTGCTTGCGTTGCATTATAGTGTTTTGTTAGTGCTTGGACAGTTCAAATTTCGCATTTATTTGCTGCCGTTTCAGTTTCAGGCTACCCACAAACACAATTTATCAACATAAATGTCATAAAATTCATTTTGCTGCTATCAATTTCAATTACAAGGCTCTGTGTGGCTCGCTGTGCTTTGGCCAGGCAATCAGAAACATGCAAATCGAATTGCATAATGCATTGCCAATTTTTGGGGCACTGGTATCCCTTGCCTTGCGGCTATGTAATAATAATCGAGTTTCGAAGATATGCAATTGAATGCCGAAACCTTTGGCTCTGAATACGCAATTAGGGCCTCAATGAATGCTTGAATACTTGACTTTCGATGGAGATCCTCACACGGCTAAGCCTCAACATTGGCCAAGGCAAATTGCCCGACAATTGGAATTAATGAGCACTTTAATCAAATTTTCCACGCAAAAGCACGTTCATTAATTTTGTACGCAATTATTACTTGGAAACGCCTTGGTCCGCCCCCGCCAAACACAGGCTGAATTAAGTCCACAAACAAAATACGCACAATCAAGCGAATATAGCGCAAATTACTTTTCATTACAAGTGTACAAGCACGGGCTGACCAGCATGCCAAGTGCCAGGAGGTCCACGAGGTCCAGCCCCCATTCCGAAACTCCCATTTCCACTCCCACTCCAGATCCAAGTGCCAAATGCCATCGCAGCATCCGGATCTGGCCGAGTTGGCCGGGCATTTAAGGACAACTTCATCATCATTAGCACTACAATGGCATGGCGAAAAAGAGAGAATAATATGACGGGCATATAATGCTGATTATGGCATATAAATACGGACATGCACACAGCTGTGCACAGAGAAAAAAAACATTTAATACGTTTCTTGCTGAATTTAAGAAGAAATCGATGTAAATAGAGAGTCTACGTAGCAAATTTATTTCCATTATTCAATTTATTTTTAACTTCTTTACAATGTCATAAAAGTATTAATTTAAGTTAATTTCGGTGCCGTTTTATTGAGAAACAATTATGATGTAACTTGAAACAAGTTTACGCGATGGGAATTCTTATAAAATAAATCTTTGGTAATAAAATAAATCCAAATACTTTTCCCAGTGTACATATACAATATGTTGGCATTAGCGGCCCTCGCCAGCTTCTTCCTGCTGTGCGGTAAAATCATATTGAGTGTAGATTAAATGGCGGCACGTCGACCTCTCCTCCGAAGCATAAAAATCCATTAGAAGCGGAAATCTGCAGTGCGGGCGGGTGGGAATTGGGTCGAAGGAGAAGCTACAGTGGCACTACAACTGCCACAGCCACTGGCACTGGCACTGGCACCACTCTATTCCGCCACTCGGGTGGCTTAGTAATTATCACAGTTGCAAATGCTTCGATAGCGCCCAACTATGTCATGGGTGGCAGTCTGGGGGCGTGTGTGTGTGTTTATCTGAGAGCACTTAACAAAACGTTCACGTTTAATTTAGCCTTGACTCCAATACGCCTGCTGCTGCACCACCACCCACCGCCATGTTAACGCCCTTGTATGTATTTAACCCAATTTTTGTTAATTTCCCCCCAGTAACACAGTGTAAAGATTGTGAACGAAACGTTATCGTCTAAGGATTCGGCTGGCTCTGAGTTCTTTCATTAGAATCTGAAGGGCTTTGGTATTTGCTATTTCTATGGCTGACAGTAAGAAATCAGAGTAGGAAGTGGCAATAAACATTGCTTGTGGGAAACTAAGAAAGTATAATTGATTTGTATTTGATTATATTTGCCTCAAAACACATTACGAATTCCGCAGATATGCTGCATGAAAATATATATGCTGCATGAAAATATAATAAAAATGTCACAACGTTCATTAAAACTAGTTTAGATTGCTATGTCCATAAGCTGAAAAAAAAACTATTTTCATGACCGCAGCTGTATATACTTCTAGATTTTATCACTTACCAAATATTACTATTTAAACCGAAACTTTTCTGAGTTTACTTAATATGCTGAAGCAACCTTTATGTGTTTAACCCATTTTTAGAATTCTTTAATTAGAACGAAGCTGTTATTATCCAACCAGATGCAAATATGTAACTTGAAGTACTCGAAACGATTTTTATTATTTTTTTGTACCCTTTACATTCTATTCGCAAGTGCGTGTCTGCGAATGACATTTATTTCTTGGGCAAACAGACAGGAAGGCAACTTCAGCTATCAAAAGCATAAGCTCCTGAATGCGACTCGAGTGATAAAACGCACATGTGCATCATCTCCGAGGCCTGAAGCTCTGACGCAGAGGCGAAACTTTTGCACAAGAACTATGACTTTGCCTCGAAGACGGGCCGATGTCGATGGGCGGAAAGTTTTTCCGAGCTGGGTGGCAAATTTCGCGCTAGCGACAAATAACTTTGCAAATTTTTATGAGCTTGCAATGGGGCTTGTCAATTATGTTCCCGGCGCTGTCCCAGATGTCACAGACTCCCAAAGAGAAATGCAGAAAATGTCAGTCGTTTCTTATTTTTCATGACTTGGCACAAAGTTTGCCTGCTCCAAAATCAAGAGTCACCTTAGCAGAATGCCTGGCTGCAAAAGGGCTGCGGGGGGCTTGTTGAATATTTAACTGCTTTGGCGAATTAATGGCAAGCACGTGGGGGCGTGGCACCCGTCCTCTGCCACACCCTAATGGCGCAGGGCCTGCATTGACCTGAATGCTAATGGATATCGCTGCCTCAGTGGGATTTCGACTGCGAGTGGGATTACGCTAATGGAGGGCGCGCTGTGGTCCACAAATGATATGTTGAGCATACGCCGCGTGCGCTGTCAAGGCAATAACTCAAAATCTTAGACTCGTAAGCCAATTTTCGTTGATTTAGTTTATCTGCAGTGCTTCAGCATCATCAATACAAATGCCTCTGCGTCACTGATTCCCATTTGACTACTCGCCCAACTTTGATTTCATTTGTTGTCGGCTTGGCATCCAGCTGAAATCGTCTAGAGTCTGTCGATCGTCTTGGGGGACTGGCGGACAATTTGATTTATTGGCACAAATTGCGTTACATTACGTTATCGCTTTGAGTGCGACTTAGCGTGTGTTGTGCGAGTGTTTGTACACTGGTTGGGCACTCAAAGCAAAAGCTTCTTAAGCCGCTAGCGCAATACCTTAAGGCGACGAACTTACTTTCACTTTGACAGTGCACTTTTCAATTACCTGATGGCTGGATATACCAGTACGTTCTTTTTTTGCTGCATTGCAAGCCATTTGACAAATCTAAATGCCACTTTTACGCAATGGAATTTATTGGATTTGCCCAATTCCATTTGCTTTGGCTGGCAAAGAAAATTCACACTCTGCAAAAAAAAGTAACCCTTTTTAGAGTATGTATGCGGCGTTTTTAGGTCTGTTCAGATAAAATGATTTTAACATGGTTTAAGGTAATTTAAAAAAGGCTTGTTTGCCGGAAAATGTTTCTTTTGGTAGGTTTTAAAATTTTTGGTTAGCCAATTCCTAACTCAAAAGGTATACATACTTATTTTGGTTATCATTATCACTATTGCTAGTATAAATATTTTAGTTTTGGCTTACTGCTACACAATTTTGACTTATAGGTGTCAAGCAATAAAGGATATTTACACAAATATTAATAAGATCTAGAAAAATGTTTCCAGTGTGTTTTGACCTTTGGCATGATTTAAAAACAAGTATTTATAAACGGCAATAAATAAAGTCGAAAAGGTTGAAATAATTGCTGGGATATGTAAAACAGATTTTGGTATCGTCCATCATGGGAGTCCATTCCACCATGAGATGCTATCGGTTCGGCTGAATTTAGTCCCGAACTGGACCCATCTCGTCCCCTGGCCTTTGGACCATCTGATATCTGAAATTGCGACAGGTGTCAGATTGTGCAGATGCGCTTGAGTTGGGTTGGCTCTTTTTTTTTCGAACGCAATCGTGCGGATTTCATTGAGATTTAATTGAAATTCAAGCTCGCATTCCGAGTCCGATGCCCAATCCAAGTGTCGCTAATTAAGTTGTCTATGCAATAATTCCCATGTTTTCAATGCATCGAATTCGATTTAATTAAATTTGGAATTGAATTTAAATAGGAGGAGTTTTCTACAGGTACTTTCGGACTGAAAAACGTTTGCCTCCGGCGCAGCAGGTGCAACAATGCCAGCTACTAAATGGGGCAGGAATACTTTGGCGCGTTTTGGCATAAAGTGAATTTGTAAGCAATTTGGCGCACTTAAACTTTCGAAAAAAAAACCCAAACCTGGCTTTTTGGGGCGAAGCATGCACCAGAAAAAAACCAAATACCATTTAACGAAATGTAAATTGTCTTATAAAAAGTATGCGAAATAATTATTTTAAAACCAAACCAAACTTAAGACAGTCATTTTAAATTGGCACAGAATTCTGAGACACCAGCTGCTTAATTATCTATTTAAGAATTAAGAAACAGTAGACCTTTTTCCACCGTGCAAGGCTGTGCATTCTTAGACCGGCAAATGGCAAAAACTTTTGCCTCCCGCACACACTTTTACATAATGGCCTGTTCCTTGGACTGCGGCTGGCAGTAATTTTGGTAGAGTTCCATTGAGCTGGAAAGTCCCCGTGCCTCCATTAATTAAATGCGGCTTGCCGCCTGCAGCTGCAGCTTTTGTGGCTTTCAGCGCAGCCCTAATGAAAGCCAATAAACAGCAAATTCTGTTGCTCCACACAGCTCATAAAAGTCCATTTGAAGTCACCCACCTGGATACCTGCTCCTTTTCGCTCCCTAAAAAAGAAGTAAAACAACCGTGGCCCAATTAAGTTTCATCACGTTTCGCATGTATGTATGCGAAAAGAAAAAGTTTTTCTTTCTGGCCAAAGAGCCAAACGAAGCGAAAGTCAAACCGAAGCGGTGGCCAAATCAGATGTTATGCTGGCTGTCGAAAATGCTCGGGGTCATCGGTGGTTGGGGGGTGAAAGTTAAATCGCAGGCAGGAAGTTCGTTAGATCAAACTGCTCGGCGATAACGATGTGACGGTATATTGTTATGGGATATGGCCACAAATCGCTTTGATCTCCGTTTAGATTGCGCTTAGATTGATTGCGATACAAATGCATGGTTCGGTTTGGGCGAGTAAATGCAATTAATGTTGAAACTTTGATTGCATTTTTGTTTGATTTGCCAACTGGTTGCCATCAAATTTCGATTGCAGCTCGTCAAAAATTGTAGTTATTTAGAAAATTCAATTTGTGCAGCGTTTATTCCCCGGCACCCGGCACCACACAAAGGCTGGTCGAGATTCGGCCCTCAACAAATAATTTGCAATGTTCGTAATGTGGCCAAACATTTCTTCGATTGCAGCCATTGCGAATTGAAATTTGCCATGGCTTTTAGCTGAAACTTTGCCCTGGGAGATGATGCTGGCTGGCTGGCTGGCTGGAATTACTGGCTGAAAGCTTTTGCAGCTGATTAAAGTGACCTGGGCGAAATGAGGCTTGAGTGCCGACTACCGATGACGGCAGTCAACCAGCAAGGCAATGCCAATACCAGGTTTTCCATTGCTCCGCATCAAGGTCGCCGCTGATTGAAAATCAATTGCCGGCAATACCGATGCAACCCACTAATCTTTGGCCTGGTTTATGACCGTGACTAATGGTCATACCGATGGCGATGGCTCTTTACACTGCTAGAGCCACGCCCATTTACGCCCCCTTTAAAGGGCGACAGCTGATCATGTTGCATTTAATGTGGCCGCTTGTAATTCCACATGTTTTACAATGCACTCGCATGCCCATATTTCCCATGCAATAGTTTTTCCCGTTTGTTATGCAAGAGTTACAAAAAACAGAATGCAAATATTTGGCAATGCAGGGCGTTGGCCTTGAAAACTGCTTCCGGGCAGCTGCTGGTCATGCAAAACTCTCACAGATGTCAGTTTATGTAAATGGATTCGAAATTAGTTTCAGTTTGACTGTGCTCCCAAACAAAAACCCTTAAAAAAAGCAAAGATGGCTCTTTGTGCCCAGTTGGGCAACATGTGTCGACACGGAATTGATTACGAACTTTCGGCAACCAGTGGTAAATTTTTAAGGTTTAGAAGAAAAACCATAAATTTTAGCTTGAGTGTGAACCTTCATTTAAAACTTTTGTCTTATTTTTTAAAAAAGCTAAACAAAAATTAAACCCATAGCTAACGGAGAAAGGTTTAAAAATGGCGTTAATATTAAAAAAATTATAGTTTGGTGATACTTTGAATAAATAAATGTAGGCATTGGGTTTTTCATTTTTAGGTACTATGTTAAATTCAGAAATAAATTAGCGCAACCAAGGTAATTAGACTATTCAGAAAAAAAATTTGGGAAAACTTTCTACACCGCGGGTGGGAGGAGTAAAAGGACTCACACCCTCGATACAAATGCATTTCATGTGTCAGCGCAGCGTCAAAGGGCGTTGGATGGCATTGGGCGCATTGAGGGATTGAAGTATTGAAGGCAGCTGGAGGCAAACTGCGCCTAACCGTGTCAGCAACATTAGTAGCTACACAAAATTCTAATTAAGTCATGGGGTTTTGTGTTTCCTTCGGCGCCGCGGGCACTTTGTGTAGCGAATTTTTGTGCAAGCTTCCAAAATTTTCACATAAAACAAGAGCGCAAAATGCGAAACTGGTAAACAGAGAGGGAGTGGAAGGACACACAATGAAAAGGGATAAGGGAAGCGCCATTTACACACAGCAAAAAATGTTATTTGATATTAAAAAATATATATTTTCTTACATGTAACAACACAACTTTTATTTTGATATGGTTATAATGTTTTTTGATAACCTAAACTAATTAAAATTTATAGAAACAAGAAACAAAGCTTGATATATAAGATATAAGTTTGAATGAATGATTTGAAATACTCTAACAGGACTAGTTGAACTCTCTTCCGGATCGATGCCGTCTAGGTTCTCGATTGTTTAAATGCTTCTGATACAAACATAAAAAGGCTATTTTTTAATAAAATTATAAACGTACCAAAGATGAGCAATATAAAACAACTTGAGATGATATAATCTACCAATGTTAATGGCTTCTTCAAACTTAAGTAATTCTACATGTGTTAAAAACAGATTAAAATAACCACAATACCAGGCTAAGCTGGCATTTCAAATTAATCTTGTGAGTAATTTAATTAAAATGGAAGCTGACAGGACCAAATCATATTTGTGTGGCTATCCTAAATTTTTTTCTGAATTTTCTGAAACATCAAGTAACGTTTGCAGTGTTTTTGGAGGCAAGTCTTTTTCTTTGACTGCAGTAAAGAACCAAAAAAAAGGGACGTGGGCCTGCCAACGGATTCTCCACAAAGTCCGTCTTCGCTTCGTCTCGTCTCGCTTTCCGTTTCGCCGCTGCTTTATTTGCAAGTCCAAGCTTGTTCATGGCTCGCGGTGCCTACTGCAAAACAAAGCGACCGGCCACCCACCCACCAGCCATCAGAAAAAGCCAACCACCCACCGAAAAGTACCTCCATCGCCAGTTACTACCTGCTTTTCAGCTCATGCCCAGCATTTGTGCTGTGTCGCTTTTGTTTGAAACTTTTCGTTTTGTTGGCGGCACAGCTAATTAAAAGAATGTTGAAAAAGTGTAATATGTAAGCAAATTTCTGCCGAGCCACATAAATAATCCCGATTATTTTACCTGGCCCGCCGCCGTACCGGCAGTATTTTATTTTCTTCTTTTGACGCTCTGTTTATTTCGTCCCCGGTTCGCACAAAATTTAGATGAACATTCAGGTCATTAAAGTCACGAGGTCCTTTGTAAATACTTAGTTGACCAGGACTGGGTCACTGGCCATGGAAATATGAATACCAGTCCAGTCAGCGTGCGGGTGGGGGGGAAAATTGAGACAGCAATGGGAAAAAGGGGAAAACGGGGAAAAAATGGAAAGGCAAACGACCCTGACTGGAGGCTAGACCTATGAAAATGGCGCAATTAGCTGCACAACTTGGCCAAAACGAAAGATTAATGACAGTCTTTTCAGTTGTCGCTGCCTTATTGGACTTGGAACCCGTCGTGTCAATAAAACGTTCGTACTGTGTACATAAAAATAATAAATGACGTCGCCGATGGGTCCATCAAGTCGAGTTTATTTGGCAGAGGAGCTGGTTGCCCAGCAGAAAAAGTGCAAGTAATTAGACGCATAAATTTTATGACAACTTGGCCCTGAAACTTTGGCTTGACTTGCGAGAGAGAGAGAGATTTACGGAAGGATGCCAGTTCCTCCGAAATGGCTGCCAACTATGCACTTCCTGGGCCCATGTAGGCCCCGAATTTCTTGAATGTCGGACCAACCGGGGCGTGAATAACACACCGTGCTATGTGGGATCAGGCGTTCTGGACTCGGGCATTGCCGACACATGTCGCCCAATGTTGTTGGTTAATTGCCAGGCTAATGCCGCTCTGAAAGCCCTGGGCCATTGGCTTAAATGCGTCAAGAGATTAAAACTTTAAATTGTTTGGCGATAAACACGAGTGGGCGGAGGAGGGCGGGGGCAAAAGGCTGGCAATTAATTTAATTTTGTTGCGCATTTAACGGCAAGCGCTTGCCATTCCATTTAACGCCAAATGCGGATTGATCCGACGCACTTATTTCCGCCAAGCCATGATAATATTTCTATAATATTTCTACGCTGAGTTGTGGGGTCTGGTAGCGGGATATAAATAATTGGCGCTGACAGCTTGATAAATGGCTTTTCAGCCGAGTTAATGAAACTAAAACACGGCAAACGAGCAGAGCAGCCAGTCAGCGCTGCTGCGAGCTTTTAAATTAAGATAATGCAGCAGACGGGGCCACGGTGCGTATGAGTAGCGCAATTTCCTGCCTGGCTGCCATGAGCTGCTGCCATTTACCATTCGTGTTTTTTTGTTTCGCACCCAAACACAGCAACACAGCGTGCATGTGAAAATCTTTTAGCCAGCTAATGCGAATGATAAGCAGACATAATATATTTGCTGCCATTAGTGTGCTGCATTTGAGCATTCCTCAAAATGCGGCATTAGCCACTCCGCTACATTTCTGGGACACTTTCCTCTGCACAGTGGCAACATTTTGGAATGCGACAGAGCGCAGTGTGCTTCTGAGTGCTCAATTTATGGCACCCGCCTCCGCTTCTCTGTCTGCCGCATTTTCCCATTTTCCCACGGCCCACAAATCCGATTTCATTATGGAAAACGTGCGGCGAATTAAAAGTAGATTTAGCACAGTTACAACAAAGAACGGGGCGAGAGCCCGGACAAATCTCAATGCAGTTCCGTTCGGTTGGGACCTGGCAGCTCGTCGTCTTCCATTAGGAGCTCTGCAATCGGCAGGGTGCGTGATGCATGAAGAGCTGGGAGGTGAAATTGCAGCGACAGCAACTGCAGCAGCCGCTCTGATATATGTGCATATAATTTAATGTATGCGCACCCGGAGTTTGTGCCGCATCCGAAGTGCCTGAGATGCACTAAAAATGCAGTCTAAGAAATATAATTAATGGAAAAATTTAAATTAAATTGAATTCAATTATTAAAATAACTGAAGCTTAGGTTAGTTTAAAGAAATGTAAGAATAAATGAAAATATGTTAAATATCATTTAAACAGTTAAATACAATTCAACTATTAATGATGATATTCTTATTTTTATATTTGGTTGCGTCCCTCATTCATTTAAGAAAGTTCAATAGGATTCAGATTAAGAAATCTACTTTATTTCGGCAATATTTGATAATTATTAAAATTTGAAATTTTAATTAATTTTTAATTAAAGTGTTTAAATGTTTAAGAGTGCTTACAAAAAATCGATTTATAATTTAAATTTATGGAAAAATGCTTTGTTAATTCTATGAGAAGGATCAGGTAAGATTAATGTTTAAATCTAGGCCTTTACTTTGCTTCGGCAATATTTGATAAATATGAAACTCTTAAATCCTAATTTTTGTGTTTAAATGTAGGGTAGTGCTTACGAAAAATCGATTAATAATTAAAATGAATTTTAAAATGTTTTGTTAATTCTATCAGAAGGTGCATGTTAAAGGACATGAATCTTATACGACTTCTTCACCTGGACTTTCTCATAGAATCGATTTTGCGGCATATCTAAGGGATATGAGGACCCATCGCTAGCAATTCGCTGGCAGCTCCTTCGTTGGCAGTTAACATAATCAGAGCTTGACAGGCAATCTTCCGCCATGCATTGAAGATGAGTGCCCGCTGCCGAGTTGCTGCTGCTGTCGCTTGTTGTTTCCGGAATTTGTCACTCTGCGGAGTGCGTGGGTGCATGGTCGGGAGGGGATCTTGTTTGTCAGGCAACGGCCTTTTCGGATTTATTATGTTGATGCCTTGAGATGCTGATGTGTGCTGCGTGTAATTTGAAATTATGCGCGGCAGCGCCAAGACGTATGCTTAACATAATCAAATAACTCATACGCACCGTGTACGCTTGATGAACAAGACGATGGGTAGTACATAAAAAGCAAAGCGAAGGTGAACAACTTCCAGCAGTCGGCTCTTTCATTATCATAATTTCTAGCTGATTTCATTGAGCAGCCAGAATGGAACAACAACAACCTGTTTGCCCGATTGATACGCTCAAGTTCGCATTTCAATTATGTGCCCAGCAGACGTGACTATCGCGCATAATGTGTCTGATATGTTGGCTGTTGAGCCGCCTTCCTTTTCGATGCCCGCACACCTTTTGCAGGTGGATGGCTTCATTACGCTTTTATTGCCCACCCTCCTTTTCTCCTCGTTCCCCTGAGAAGTGTTTAAAGGCGGGCCCGGCCAACATTTGCCTTGAAAACAGGGCCCGTATGTGGGTTAAAACGAAAATGTAAACAAAGGTAGCATCGCGCACACATGGACAGCGAAGTTGTCCAGCAGCAACCCTTAGCAAACATATGCAGTAAACGGGGCTCTTAGAAGGAAAAATGGATTCACCCCCAACACCACCTCCCCCAAAAAATGGCAAAGCGTGAAAAGTGCTGCCACAAAAATAAGTTTCGGTTTTTGGTTTAGGCCACTGGGACAAAGGCAAACAAAGCACAACAGAGCGCAACACAGTGGGGAATGGTTCGGAAAATGGAACGCCGAATGGCCGGAGAGAATTTCCCACGAAGCAATCGAAGAGTGGAAAAGCGTTGAATTTCCCTCTGAACATGCACTTGTGGAACGTAGTGTGCAAGTGGCAACAAGCGGTGCAAAACAAGTGGAATACGATATTAATTTAGAATGGATTAGATTAATTGAAAGATAATGACGTTATTGTTTCGATAAATGTTCTCCAATCAATACGAAGTACAAAACCTATAACCGAAAGACGATACTAAAACAATACTATTGTTTTGAGTATCATTGGTTAATTTTAACTCAATTAAAGCTGACCTAATAAATGAAATCTTACTTACAAAAACGGCTAAGACAAAATGTTTTTAATCTTTAAAATTTGTATTCACTGTAGTGATTAAACCAAGCAAATAGGCATCTAAAATATTCTTAATTATATTAAAACCTTACTAATAACAACTTTTTAAAAATAGTTTATTTTTGTGAAATTAAAATTTGGCTTTTATCAGAGTACAAGTTAAAAATGTTGTTTCGAAATTATTGTTAACCTTTAATGTTAGTAAAGCATTGTATATGTTTCTTAAAGTTATTGGCAAATCAAAAATAATGATTAAGTAAATCACAAGCCCATTTGAATTACTTCATTGAACTGATGTTGTATAGTGTCTATTTAAATAAAGAATGATGTATTCATATTGACCCCCATAAACAAAGTACAAGATAAATACTCACATTTTATAATTACTTTTTGTTCATAATTGCCTGCTCAGTTATTTATTCGAGCAAAGTGTTGTGTTGTTTACATTGCCGGAAATTTAATCTGTTGACACCGCAACACTTGCCAATGGAATTGGTAAACAAAGGCGACCACTGCAAGTGCGGGACACTCAAGATGAGCATTTCAAATAAGCCACCACATGGAACGGCACCCACAACTTGGATGCTTTCGGAAAAACAGAAAAAACACAGAGGGAGCGAGCGAGAGAAAGAGAGAGAGCTAGAGAGAGAGCGGTGGAAAAGCAGAGAGAATTTCCCTTGACGAAAAACGACGAAGAAACGATGGAAAGCCGAGCACGAAGCACTGGCAATTGTGGACGGCGATTTTGGTAGCAAGCTGGGCAGCGATGAAAGCGCCAGCGGACGGCGTTCAGTTAGGATGTGCAGTTCCAGCGGTGCGAACGTGTCCCGGGCGCGCCAATTGGCCAAGTAGCCGACACCAGCCAAAAGAGCCAACCAAATTCAGCCGGAAAGGCAACAGTTTTTGTTCAAGAAGACCAACGCCGAAATATGCCAACGCCTGACTGAGGGCCGAAATCGCGGGTCGCGCGTTTTTGTGTAAATAAACAGAAATTAGAAAAAATCACAAGAAATCAGACGAAATCAAATCGAAAATCAAGCGAAACAAAAACAGCTTTCATCGGCGCATCCATCTAGCAGAGAGATCCGCACAATTTATTTTTCGGTTTCAGTGAAAAAGCGCAAGTTATTCAATTAAGCATTAATGCCAGCGGGCGCAATGTCTGACTGATGAGTCGGCCCGCAGCGGACCCGTAACGCATACGCCATGTGAGCCGGATCGATGGGATCGCTTTCCGGCCAAGCCACAATGCCATCCTCCTGTAAATAGCCAGCAGTCTTTTTGTACTCGCGTCTCTGTCATGTGTCCGTGTCCGTGTATCCGCCACTGTACATACTGTAGACTCTAATTGATTAAGCCACAATAAAAAAACCACAAAAAGATCTCGTATCGAAGCAAAACAAAACAAACAAAAGCAAGCATAAAAAATATATATATAAATACGTAGAGGAAGAGGCGCGCGTTTTTGCCACAGAACGCGAACGCGCCACACACAAGTTTCGGTGCAAAACGGGTATAAATAATCGAAATAATAGTCGAATGCTATGCTATATGCTACATGCTATATGCTGTATGCCATAGGAATAAGTTAAATTATTAGGATTAATTCGGTTGGAATTTCGCGCGCAATAAGAATTAATTGTAAACACGGGCAGCATGGGACCAATCAGACTCTAGAGCTAGCCAAGCATCCGCAGAGTTAGTTAGAGACGAAAGCAGATCACGATGGACTACAGCCGGCTGAATGCGAACATCAATACGGGCAACATCAGCACCGATGACTTTCTGGCCGTGTTCACCACCGGAAGGCCGGACAACAATGCCACCCTCAATCCGCCCCTGCTCAGTGTCGACGGGCAGCTGACCCTGCCCCCGGGATCGGGATTGGGACCGGGATCGGGATACATCAATGTGAATGACACGATATTTTTGCTAAATGGCAGCTTGTACAACAGCAGCCTGCAGCTGGCGGCGGGATATTATAATCAGAGTGGCGGGGCAGGGGCGACAGCGGGCAATCTGACCAATCCGAATCAAACAGAAGTGCACTGGGATGGACGTTATCCCAGCGGTTACACGCTCACCCACATCGTGATTGCCTCCATAATCGTGACCATCCTGATGATCATCATCGTGGTGGGCAACATGCTGGTGATCATTGCCATTGCCACGGAGAAGTCACTGAAGAACATACAGAACTGGTTCATCGCCTCGCTGGCGGTGGCCGACTTCTTCCTGGGCCTCATCATCATGCCCTTCTCGCTGGCCAATGAGCTGATGGGCTACTGGATCTTCGGCAGCTGGTGGTGCGACATCCACTCGGCGATGGACGTGCTGCTCTGCACCGCCTCGATCATGAACCTGTGCCTCATCTCGCTGGACCGCTACTGGAGCATCACCAAGGCCGTCGACTATCTGAAGTCGCGGACGCCGGCGCGGGCCGCCGTCATGATCACGGCGGTGTGGATAATGTCCGCCCTCATCTGCATTCCGCCGCTGCTCGGCTGGAAGGTGAAGATGCCGGAGGGACCGCTGCCCAAGTGCGAGGTAAGTGCTCCTAACTGGCGCAATAATCCACATCCCATGCCAAATTGACGCCAATTGACGGCAATTGACGTTGCGGCACCAACAATCGAACAATGGAAATACATGCGGGGTTGTGCGATTGAAAGGCATTATATGTGTGCTGCCGGATTGGCTATTTTCAGGTTGATTTGGATTAAATGGCAGCTTTTATGTTTCATTTTACATATTCTTGTGTTCAAAGCTTATAACCTTTGACTAGGAAACAATTATTTGCTTTAAGTAAATCGTTTCGAACCAAAACTTGCAAGCCAATCAATCAACATTCGTATACCCAAATAAATCATTTGAGTTAATATTGTTTATAAATCATGTGTTCAGCCATTATGGGCAATTTTATACCCATGAAAATATTTATCAAGACCAACTAATCAAAATTGATTTGATTTTCGTTTTTAAATCTAATAAAAACCACATAAAAAATATTTTTACTAAAAATATTTATCCAAATCATTAGTAAATGTAGAAGTGTTGCATAGAACAGCTTTTCGAACTAATTTTTAAATTCTTCCATTATTATTTAGATTATCCTTATTTCCTAAATGTATCTATGGCTAAATTGGCGTAAAATTTTCTTAGGTTTATTTTCGCAATATCTAAGTAGTTCACTGTGCTATTTTTAGCAAATTTTCCTTACCTAATTTAGACAGTTTTGCACGTCAATAGATGCCATCGCTGCTGAGTATTCATATTTGCAAACAATGAAGCGTCTAATAGCTGAAATGATGCCAAACGCTCGGCTAGCAACATGCAAAGCGCAAAATTGCGGCAGCTTTATATGCAAATTTTCCGAGTTGCCGGCACAATTGTCAGATCGTTCGGCGGTGCTTTCGTTGGTTTTTCCCAACAAAGCCCAATCCAACCCATCCCATTCCATCTCATTCCTCGATTCTTGGGTCACGCAGAGAATAAACGCACAGATATTTATGCATATGAGTGGCGGATACATTCCTACTGTGTCTAATTCCGCCAGCTCGAGCTCGAGCCCCCGACTGTCTAATACAGTCGAAGGAGGCTCCAAACGGACCCCAAAAAGTAGGCTATAATCCATAGAAATATGCGCATTATCATGCGGGTCTGCGTCTGCCGGTTGGTGAATTTGAATTTCTGTGGGGCATAAGCTGTACATGCAAACCCTCGAACGCAAGTGTAGGTATATGTATGTAACGAGGAGAGACGTAACAAACTAGATGGAGAATTCACAAGAGAAATTCCCGTGCCAGGGCAAGGCAACACATCAGAACCTCAGTAGCTGCCACCAACTGCCGTGCTGGCGCGTTGCTGCCCTGTTTTGGGGAAAATTCTTTAAAAATTGCCACAAATTGAAAACGTCCTTCAAAAGGAATCGATGCAGTCACTCACCGAAGCCATCGAGTGAAACATTCAATCACAGCGACTGAACCCCTCTGACAGCTATTGGCACACAATTCGCCTGACCCCCGAGGAATTTCAGCTTAAAGTGGCCATTTTGCGCAACGGAACTCGTTGCCAACAGTGGCAAACAATTTAAAACGTTTAAAAACTTAACTGTCTGCCAGAAAACACAGAAAAACTGTGCACTCTGCACTGAGCACTGAATAAAATGGTCAGTGGTGGGTTAAACCACAATATTATTTATTGCAATCATGATAAATACGGAGCAAAATGGAAAATGCAAATGTCCTAGGGCATTCCCCTCCATATCATTTCCATCTGTAACTCGCCTGTCTCCAGAATTTTTGATTAATTTTTTTTTTTTATTTTTCTCTTTCCTCCGCAACGACAACACACACACACACAAACACTCATTGGACAGTAAATAAAAAGGCAAAAAAGTAGCTGAATAAAATAATAATAGAGTGAAAAGCGAAAGCAGAACGAAACAAAGTATCTTAATATAGAAGAATGCTTACGTAAAGTTTGCCATTCAAATTAACCTTGAGACAATAAAAGCCGAGCCATGGGCAAGGAGCCAGTAGAGGGATCGTTTTTATTTACGATGGCCAGCGTCCAGTTTCGCCGGCAACTGCTGGCACATTAATCAAGCCTAAGTGGCCCGGATAAAGTTCTAGCTCTGGCGAACGAGCAAACATGTTTTTAGCGAATTTTAAGCAGTCTAAACAACACAAAATGGCAATTTATAATGGCAAAACTTTCCTACTTACGAACATGAGTTCGTGTATCAGTCGCTCTGGGGCATCGATTACCGCTCACCTCCTCAATCATGATCCAGAGGCACTCAAATTAGCGTGGTGGCAATTAAGCCAACAAACGTTAGAGCAGCCAACCACTAAACTAATCATCCAACTACCAACTACACGGAGGATTGCTATTGTGTATGGCTTGGCTTTTATTTCACATTCAAAACGAGATAGTGTAGCCATCTAATATATTTTTTCAACGCAGTTTTTGTATTTAAAGTCTGCATTTAAATAAGGGTGCTTAAGTAACATTATTGCTAAAAAAATAAATAAGTGTTCTATAAGCCAGCATAACAACAGACATTTAAATTTTAGAAGCTCATTAATGATTATTTCAAATGTTTGTCCTTTGAAACACAATACTTAAACTCCGACTGAATAAGATTTCAAACATATTTTTCTACTTATTATATTTTTCTTATCAACTTAAACTTAAAAAAGCATTTTTTATTTTACAAATCGTTATCTTGTTAGATATGCATAATGCTTTTCAGGGAAAGTTCTTGTTTGTCAGTTAAACTCAACAGATTAAATTTGTATATTTGTATGCAAACAAATTCTAGGTATATTTAAATGAAGTCCAATTAAAATTAATACCTTTACCTATTATCCACTTAAAATTGATTTTTCGCTATGCATTGCCAAAAACGAGACATATCTGTGTCCAATCGTTAAACATGTCTCCCGGCGAATTTTTGGGAAAGGAAATGCCTGTCGCCATTGGCCTTGTCCGGGGTTGGCATGTAAAACCTCCAATTTGCAGGCCCAACAGGCGGATGGGGAGGCGACTCGGCGAGTGGCATGGCCTGGTGAACATTTTAATTATGACACCATGTTGACATGCACAAAATTGTTGTTCGCCGCCGCTGCCGCCACCGCCGTCATCGTCGCACATTGAACCGCAATACAAGCCGCAGGGGAGGTGGCGCAGACCGGGGGGGTTGCCGAGGCGCTGATTTGACACTTGCCTGCTCGATTTAATTAATAAAACAGCTTTTTAGAGCGCGATGACGCTGATTTCGGTCCACTCGAGATTGTCTCGGGGTTTAACTATTTTTGGGTCTTTGTTGCCACTCGGAGCAAGCCAATATTTTGACAGGCGCATTTAATTGACATCATCTGCCGTCGGCGACGGCGGTGAAAGTTTGTGTTCCCTGATTAATGCCGAACCTAATGAGGTGTATCCCAATATGCGTGCTTGGGTGCTTCTTATTTTCGGACGCATAATTCAGAGCCCCGCGGTGAGGCCCCAAAATCAGCTGGCATTGTTCGCCCTCCACGTAATGGCTGCAATTTCGCTCAGCAAGTGCCTCAATCTGGGGTCAACCAAATCTACAAATAAACCTACAAAAGGCCGCTTATTGAATGGAGGAGTGGCTGGCTGCCGCCCAAGAACGGGAAGAAATTTTAATTCCGAGAAACTACATTATTCACTGCCCGCCCTGGTAAACTCAAGCTGCCGGCCATTGTGTCCTTTGTGCAGTGCGGTGCCAAAGGGTCGCACAATGGACCTTATTATAATCCGTGAAGGGGGCAAACACTTTATTGAAATATTAATCGAATATTATATACCATTTTACGGATCAAGCACAAAAGCCAGCCCTCACAATGGAGCAATAAATGGCCTGAGACCAGGATCAAAAGTGTGGCTCAATCGAGCAACTTTCCCCCAATCCCAATCTCAATTTCAACCCCAATCTCAGTCCTAGCCAAAGTTTTGAGTTAAGACAAAAACCTAGAACTTGGAAAGGGTTTTGCGGGACTCAAATTACGGGCCAACAGTGCGTGTGTGTAATGTAATGTGTAATGCGATGATATGCGGCAGCACAATAACGACTTAAGTCATTGCCTAAGTAGCTCATTAGCGTCAGTTTTTTTCTGCGCCGGCACTTTAAAGAAAATTAAGATGGTGGGAGTAGAGCAGAAGCCTCCCCCCCTGCCGTAATAATGGCTCTTTTCAACCTCAATGTCGTGGCCGGCGGCAGTCGAGCTGCAAGGGCTTTAAGTTGACATTGAGCCTGGACGGGTCCCACGTCCACGTGCACGTCCAAGTCCAAGTCCAAGCCCACAGACCAAAGTGTGTGCGTGAGCCTGGGCACTTTTGATATTTTCTCATTATTCCGTATATGTGCATGTTGAGGCTGTAATTCTCGTTAGGTCTTTGTTACATTTCATACACTTGACTTGCTCAGCTTCAAGACGGTTTGTTGTTTCTGTACTTACATTTGCCATCCTAGATGCGCATGTGTGCTAGTGTAGCCCTTTATGTTGGCTAAAGTATTTTACATTTTTTTTTTTTTTGGCAGAATTTTCATGCAAAAGCAAGCAAAGAAATGCCAGGACTTGCTACGAAAAAGGTTCAACAGCAGTGGGCTAATGGGCTTAGTCCTTGAGATACTTTCTCTGGCCGGGTTTGGGTGTGCTTGTGTATCTTGCCCTGCACTTGGCAAAAACATAAAATATTTGCTAGTTTGTAATTTAAGGAAGTACAACATTCCATCGCATTCACTTGTATAGGTATTTATCCTCTTATATTTTTCTCGCTTTAACCAACTCATGGACCTGATATCATATAGATTATTTATAGTAGTCAATAAAATTGTACAATCAAGAAAATGCCTTGTTCGCATGTTAAACTGATTGGTTGTATTTACAGATTTGTCTTTAATAAATAAATATTTTTATCAAATTAAACAAAAATGTATTAAAAACAATATTTACCTTTACCGATTACATTAATTGTAGTACTTCACATTTAATATCATTTCTATTATAATTTTCTGAGTAATTACCACCCTTTTTTCTTTTCAATTTCTGTTTGATACCAATTTTATTCTCTCTGTATTTTGTAGGCTAGTGTATTCACTATATGCCCCAAACCAGGTTTCCACATCGTTTGTGAAGTTCACTTTTCTCGGCCATTACGGTCTGAAATGGCTTTTAAGATCATAATCAGTGGTATTTATTTTCGAGCAGCCGCCAGGGGTTTTGGGTGCGGAGACAGCAACATTTAGGCATTGAACTGCGTTATTACATCCTTGATTTGTTTATAACAGGAAATTATTAAAGAAAATATATATGCGCCAGGCAGCGGGGAAAAATCAGAACAAATTCAAATAACAAGCATACGCTCTGTTAGCATTCGTTCATTCCCCCACTCCAGCTCCCTCGTTTTTTTTTTGGCTGCTCAAATCGTTTGCTAATTTCCGCTCGCCGCGCTCCCATCGCCGCTGACATTACAGATAGGATGTTGTTGGCCAGCGTCAAACAACTGGCGGCAATGCGAAAAAATGAAATGAAACACAGAGGACATCAGGCCTTTAAATGCCCAGCCCACCACAAGGCATATGCCTTGGCATTTTATGCGTGGCATAGGCAAATATTGACATTTTAGCTTATGGAGCACGCACCACTAACTGGCGCCCGCCATTTTTTCCCAGCTCCGAACTCCGACTCTCATCGTTGGTTAAATTAAATTACAGAGCAATTCTTTCCGGCTGCTTTCGGGTCTCTCTCTCTGCGTGTGTGTGTGTTTGTCTCGTTATTGTGAGTGCTGCACGTATACCATTTGCGGTCTTTCCATGCATAGAAAAAAAATTCAATTATCCTAAAGCAATTTTTGTCGAAATGAGAAATATGCATAGTATATTCATTTTAGTTGATTCATATTTTAAGTGTCATTTAATTTGTGATGAATAACATTAAATAGATTTGCATTACATGCATTACAATTTGCATTGGAAATTTGATTACAATTTGCATTGTAATTTGCATTATATTGTAAGCAAAACTTATGTTTTGGGTTTTTAAAAATACCGATTAATTTTAAAATTACAAAAAAAGGATGCATTTAAATACTTTGCATGCATGTAGATATGTAAAGATATTTGAAATTTTTTAATTTATAGCATTTTTAAGATATTACACTTGATTTCGTTTTGTACGTTAAAACGTATTTTATTTATATTTTTCCATTGATTTCCAACTAACTCAATGGTATATACTGGTTCAAATACATTATTAAAATGTGGTTTCATCCAAATCCAAGTTAAGTTTCCCTCTGTGCACACTGTACTCTCCCAAACCCAAACTCAGTATTCCATCCCCGTCTCGAGAACTGCCATATGCAGTGCAGCCGCTCATTGACATTTGTCATGCTCGGGCAGAAACTTAAAGTCGGCACAAGTTCATTTGGACCCGGATATACGCCGTACCACCCCCCCCCAGAGGCTTATCCCCCTTATCGAGGCTGTCGCGTATTTTGCCAATGGCTTCTTTCCTTTTTGTACTCCTGTCCTGTTTTCCTTCCTTTTCGTTTCGGGGGAGACGCGTGTGTCTGGCAGCTTGGGGAACTTTTCGTGCTGCTCGCTCTGTTGGTTTGATTAAAATAAAGCCAAGTTTCTAAGCCCGGATTAGTGTCCGAATTATTATTATTATTTTTTCATTCTTCTCTCTGTTATTTTTCGGTGGGGAACGCGTTCTCAGTCAATTGTTTGGCTTCGTGGCTTAGTCAGCTGGCGTTTATTTATTTATTTTGCTCGGTTTAGAGCCGTTCCTTAAAGTCGCTCGCTCGCTCGCATTTTCCACACACAATTTTACAATTTGCATTGCATACTTTGGAGGGCTGTCTGAAAAGTTTTTTATTGCATTCCATAAAATGCAGGGGCGGGTGGCATGTCCATTTTTCCTGGAGCAAAAACAGGGACCAAGCCGCACATTTGTTCATGAGTCTCCTTATCGCATCAAGTGCTTTGCCCCGAAAAGTTTGCCTGAGATACACGACACACATTTGTATGCATGCAACTCTGTGTGAGCTGATGTCATCTCGGATGAAATATAATTCCTTTGGCAAAGTTTAATATCATTATTTTTGTTTCGGCTGCCGGCTCGTGCGAAAAGCGTCTGAGCATTTCGCACGCGTATTAGCTTCCTTTGCCTGGCAACATAAACAAGCTTAAAGCGATGGCCACAATGCCAACTGAAGGAGATTTTGTATTTATGAGCTACCCACAAGAATCTGGCCTCTTTCTGCTGCCTAAGTAAATTATGCTCGCCGAAATAAATTGAACAAAACAGGCCGCAAATGCTGAACAACGGAGGATGGGAAAAAACAGACGGAGATGAAAGCAAAACTCTTTTACAATTGACTTGCGTTCCGCTGATGCTAATTGAATTAAAATCCATTGGAAAGTTGTTGTCTGCCCGCTTCTTGGCCTGAAGGAATAAACGGAAAACTCGATTGGATGATGAAAACCATTGCACAGAAAAAAATGCTATTATATTTTAAATGGATTGTTTTAGTAATGAAATTGTTATTGTTAAATAAAAGTTTCAAATCAGATATGTTTTTTTTTTACGTTTTTTACAAATCTTTTGGTAAATTAATTTCTTTATATCAAGGTTTTTTTGACATTTTCAAAAATATATGTGTAAAATTAAAAATATTTTCTGTGTGGCGTTGGCCGGCTGAAAGGGTCAAAGTTAATTTATTGCCGAACAAATTGCGAACATTCTGTCAGAGTTCTTGGCCGCATGGACTTTTGTGGGCTCTGTTTTGCAATCGTAAAGTCAAATGGCGCCTAATTGGCAAAACAAGCGGAAAATCGCAAATTAAAACAGAATCTCACCAAGTCCGAGTCAAAGTTGGAAATAAATTTGTCTTTGCCGGGACTGTGTTCTGCAACACAAATAAAACAAATTGCGCATACGCCCCGCAGCCACTTTAGTTCTGCCCTGTGATTTTCACAGCGCCGAGCGGCGCTTCATTAAAGAGAACCAAATAAAATGGAATGGAAAATTTGCCTAGCTCTATTCAATTTGAAGAAAAGGCGGCCTGGCGACTAGGATTTTGTTGGCCAGATGCCAGCATGATGCCCATAATTAAAGAGCAGTATTCCGGCTGTACTTAATTTTACACGCATGACCCAACACCAATCGCCGTTCGATACGATCATATTTCTTTTGGCATAAAACCCTGAGCCAAAAAATCGCTTGACATTTATGACAACATTTGCACACATGAACACCATAAATTAACTTCACGCAAAAACTTTCCGCCATCGCCACGACTCCGCTGTCATAACAATGTCAAAACTTAAATATTGACAATGCCATTGACATCGACAGCGACATCGACATCGACATCAACATTGCCGTGCACCGCTCTGTTTAGCCGCGCTCAGCTTTTATCGCCACGCATAATTTTTCCATATTTTCAGTTGGGCCCATAGTCAGAGATTTCCGCCGAAAACCCTTTCACACGCCATGGGCTCGACTTTGGTTTTCCGTTTTCGGTTCTTGGTTTCAGGCTTTCGGCTTTGGCTTTTTGGCTTTTATGTGCAAATTGCGCGCAGTAAATAAAAATAAATGAGTATGAAAATTTTTTTACTCCCATCAGCAATATTTTTTTATTTGCTTGCCGAGACTTGAAGACCGGTTCGGTTGGCACACATGTCGTGTGTTCGGTGCGACCCCTCAGCAACTCTGGCACCTCCTCCATAATAATCGTAATGAATGGCTTATCACGCCAGCTGGCGTTGTCACCATAGCCATCGTCTGGCGCCTTTGTTGGTTCGATACGCATACCATACAGCACCCATATGTGAACTGGAATCGCGGGAAATGGTTAATAAACGAAAGAGTTATGCAGTTGGCAGGCGTCGATGTAGATGACGATGGTGATGTCGATGAAGAAGCAGGAATCCCGTCGAGAACTCCTCGCACGACCCGACAATAAAATGAAATTTAGCAATTCAATTTAATGCGTTATTTGTCGTAAATTTATACCGTGCCGGGCATATTGATTTACTTTCACTTAAGTGAAAGAAACTGGAAAACCGGTCGGGCCGAGATAATTGCCAGTTGAGTCAGCACACATGGGACCACCAGTTGGCCATGTGAAGATTTATGGCCACACCGAAATCAAACACCAATTTCGCCATTCATTAAACTCAACTTTTGAGTGCCAGCTTTAAGGTTGGCCCGCCGACTACTAGCGCATTATCAGCATTGGCCAGGAGCGGGAACGCAAACGGGTCCTTGGCACTTTGTCGCATAAACATAAACACTTACAAACTCAGCTGCGAAAACCGGCGTAAAAACAAAACCCCGGCATCCGCACCAACAACAATTCGGGCAAAATGGTGCAGAATTATTTTTTGTGTTGTTTTCTTTTCACTCGCAGGCGGCATAATCCATTTTGAATAAAATCCGAATGAACAGACACGGCAAAGGAGCCAAACAGGCTTCGAAAACGAAGAATACACTGAACAAAGTATCAATGTTAAACTAACTATACTTTCCTTGTTCCATTTGTTAACACTTTTTATCAAACTTATGGAATAGAAAATGTTGCATATTTGTTGAAAGTTTAGGAAGTCACTGTTGTATACAGAATTAACAAAGAAATATTTTAGGCATCTATAAAAAGATTTTTTGTTTAAAAAAAGTGCAATTAAAAAATAAACAAATCTCAAATCTGAGAAAAACACAAAATATATTATTTAAAAACTTTGTTGAGTTTTTAAATAATAAGGTTATTATCGAAGAAAATTTTTAAACAATAAACAATTTCCATACAAAAATCTTGTTAGCTTCCGGAACTCTTATATCAATATTAAAAATCAAAATACAACATTAAAATGTTCCTAACCTATAACTTATCATTAGTTTTCCTAAGTGTACTAAAAGACCAGGAGGTTGTTGAAATCCGGCCGCATCCTTTGTGCTGACGGTCGGCGTTTGCCTTTTTTCGGCGTTTGTCGAAGGCGATGCCAACACACTTAAAACATGAGCACGAAAAACATTTACATAAAATCGTCTTAAAGTATTTGCGCGCCTCATCGTCGGCGACAAAAGGAGGAAACGGGAAAAGCGAAAGGACTCGGATGCGCCCGTAGGCCAAATATATTACACAAAATGTCGTCGGGCCCCATTTCTGTGGGCCATTTTGTGCTATTAAATACAGTAAAGTGGGGCGGACAGAAAAAAAGGTAGGGGGAGACGGGCCAAAAGAAATTATAGAAATTGCATTTATTCGGCAAAAGCATGAATAAGTTTTTAATTTGCATTGGGCTCTTAATTCAGTGTACCATAATCTGGCACTAAATGCGAACATAATTACCCCAAGCGGCGAGATAAACTTTCGTTTGTGCGAATTGAATTAAATGTGCCAGCTGAAATTGCATTGAGTAAATGAATTTGTAGTTTAATTTGCTGCCTTTGTGCCGGGGTAACTTTGAAAGCAACTTTTTCACTCGCCGCACATGTCGTTGGGGAGCCGTTCGGCCACCAGAGAAATCAAAAAGTTCAAAATTAAATGAGACAGAAGAGCCATAGAAGAGGGGGGGAAGCGCAAGGCCATAGGAGGTGGCAGGACCTTGTACTACACAATCTCACAGCCATGCCCCCCTGGTTGCAACTTTGGCCCCAAGTCCCGAGTATCATTGACTCAATGGGGCCAGATTCAATTTAGCATATATGAGTTTAATTTCGACATTCATAAATCCAAGCCAAAGCCCCGGATGATTCATGTAGCCTTCGACTTCGACATCGACATCGACTCTGACTCCTATTCCGTCTAATTATGCAAAACTTTGTCTGTTTCCATTTCGTACTTTTTTATTGCCAGGGCTACTCCCTGGGGTCAATTTTAATTACGTTCATTTGGAGCCTTTTAATGTTAATGAAAAACAAAAAAAACGTAAGGAAAATACAGAAGCAAACAAAAGTAAGCAAAAATGAAATCGAGGAAATTTTAAATTAAAAACAACAAGCCGTAAAGCAGGGCGTGTAAAATTTGACAGCGGCAACGAAGTGAAAATTGCCAGAGCATAATTGAGAGAAAGCCCGCATCAAGCAGTCGCACTTCTTTTTTAACTTTTGTACATAATTAAAAGTATGCACATTGACATTTGAGGACAGGCCATGTCATAAATATTAATTTTCCGCCTTTTCTCGGTTCTTTAAAATTCTGTTGGCTGGTTAAGCCTTTGAATTTTGCTTACCTCATTCGGTTATTCCGGCCGTCTTGCATATTCTCTGTTGCCTCCAAAGGATTCAAGCTGTGAGCTTTCAGAAATCCATCTAATTTTGCATGCCCGAAGGAAAATTTCCCTTAGTCTCGTACACACACACACACACACACACACACACACACACACACATATATATACATACACACATACAATTCTGATTCCGATACTGTTTCTGCCCCTGCTCCGAGTGTAAGTATAATCGTCAATCATCATAATTCCGGGCACTTTGCCGCACACGTTGCGCATACGCCCCCATGTCGATGGCTCATTTTTACAAATGAAGCGCATTTTACAGTTCACTTTAATGCTGGCCATAAAAGCAAGAGCCATTGCCATTCCTTTGTCTTTCATTAACACGACGGCACGATGAAGACGAATGGCAGCGCAAAGAGGGATATTCCTCTGCTGAATGGGGGGAAAGTCAGGCAGCCAGACATGAAAAGAAGATGCTTTGGCCAAACCCCACACAGCCTTGCATTCATTTGCGCATTCTCTGCGGCGCCAAGTTTCTATTGAGTTATTGTTGGGCTTAGTGCCCGGCATCACCAGCCGGAAATGGAGCACTCATTGCGGGGCTTTGAGCGTTTCCCCTTTGCTTAGTGAAGCTTAAAACTGCATTTGGATGGAAAATTGCCTGATTTTCGGGGCGAAAGTTTCCAAAAAGCACAAGAACCGCTCCATTTTGGTCACATGTTGAGAACGCAATAGATTCCAAAGCCTTTCTCGACTGTCACACCCCCTTTTCTGCCCTGCTCCGTTCTATTCTATTCCGTTCCACTCTGCTGGCATTTTTATTTCATTTGGCTTTATGAAATTAGTAAATGCCGGGCCGTTGTTGCTGCTCCAAGGAATTTAATGCCATCAAGAAGTGGCAGAAAATAGAATGGGAAAAGCCAAGGATGGCGAAGACAAAGCTGCCGTTGCCCTTTTTGTTGTGGAAATAAACGTTAAAATATGATTTGATATTATGGGCAGGACAGCAGCCATGTAGCTTTGCCATTTGTTATCCTTGTTATGAATTCGAGAGTGCCATGATACCACAAAGCACGCTCCGGAGATGGAGTGCTTCACATCAATGGCATTTTGATTGCAAATATTAAGTCACTCGACAGGCGATGTGGACTGAATGCCCTGACCCGAGGCAACAAGTTTTGGCATATTTGGTTAACTGTGATAGTTTAATATTATAATGAAGATAGTAAGTGGGAAACACCTTAAAATGAACTGTTCTAAATGGGGGCTATACAAAGGAACTCCGAATCACTTAAACATAATGAAATTGTTAAGTTCTTAAAAGGTGTATTGTCTTTATAGAACATAGAACTCTTATCCAGATCCCGAAAACTAGTTTTTCTCACTAAAATTATGTATTTAACTTAAGCAAGTAATAAATTTTGTTAATATGTTTATAAAACTTCGAAAATGTTAAAAGAAATGCAAAATTGAAAATGAACAAGTTTTTTTTTGTTTGTAAAGCTTAAATATCGGAAATCTCTTTAAGGGACAAATTCAAGAGAGAAATAAGAGCTTGAGGGTCTTCCCCTAGATTTTCTCCTCCAGCTCGTGACTGCTGCTGTGATTCTGACCGCATTGCCGACTTATGTTCTGCGTCAGTCGCAGTTGACGATCATAAAGTTGCCACACACTCGCACGGCGAACGAATAGGCAAATAAATAAGACGGCGCCCGGAGGAAGAGCCGAGTCAACCATTGGCGGCCCAGCCCAATCCCATTTACAGCACCTTCAACCTATGCTTTGCACTTGTCTTCCGAGGCACAAGGAACAGCGCAGAGCACACATATCATTTGTCTGTCTGACTGCCTCCGCCCGTGTGTGTCCTTGTATTTTCTTTTTTTGGCTTTTTTTTTTTGTTTTTCTCTCATTGTAGTTGTAGTTGTAGTTGTGTTTCTTGATTGTAGTTTGTTGCCGCCTTCGTTGTCGTGTTTGTGGTTATACTTTGCGTGCTGTGTGTGTGCACTTTGCCTCCGTTAACCCGCTTTTCCCCACAGTAACCAGAAACCCACCCGGCGTATACGTTATTTTTTTTCCCGCTCTTTGCATGCGGTCGACCCCTGCCGTGTTTGTCTGTGTGTGTGTGTGAGTGTTGGTGTGAGAGTGCGGATAAGTGCGCATATGTGTGCGCTGGCCTATTGTGCTAATAGGCAACACTATCGTATTTTAACAGCTTTTATTTACATGTGCGCGCACTCGCACACACCACAAAGAAAAATAAGTGCACTTGAATAAAATTCGTAAGATTTTATGCTTTTAATGAGTACTTAGCGCGTACTCGTACAAACAAATATGAGATCTAAATTGGTATATTTTAACACTTTATCTAATTATCGGCCACTTTGGAGCTATGAAAGAATGAGTCATCTTATTTGGCTAACAAATATTAAACATTTCACACTTAATATTTGACACTTTATCACTAAACATGGAACATGAATTTATAACCTAAGACCTAAGTATTATGTACAATTAGCACATGTTTAATTGTGTCAGTGTTAGTGGTAATGGTAATTAAAATGATATTAAAGGTATTTAACAATTTGTTCTAGCCGGAAATTGGGAAGCAAGCTATCTATCAAACAGCCGGAAACACCCTGGAATGCCATCCTGCAGCTGAGAGCGACTTTAAGCGCTAGCAGTTCACTTTATGAATTAAAAGGACCCGTCTGTCAGTCAGTCAGTCACTCAGTGAGTCAGTCAGTCATTCAGTCGCCCACTTATCCACATGTCATCCATGAAGAGGCGGGACTTCCACTTTCGTCCGTCCTCGTCTGTGACCCGGTCCCTACATGATTGGCACTTTTAAGCGTCAGTCCAGACCGTCGGTCTGCCGCCCGCCTTTCCTCATTCCCCTTCCTGGTGTACATATATATATGGTCCTTTGTTAACACATTTCGCTCATTCTTCGATACTGGTGTTTTTTTCGTTTTTTTTTTTTTGCACACTGATAAAATTGGTGAAATGACAGGTTTTATAATTGGCGATAAAATGCCATTAACAAGGGACATTGTAGGACATTATCCTGTCCAGCCTGTCCGGAATGCCATGGCCACTGGTCACGTGTTGACCGGCCACCTGCTCAGGCAGTTTTCGAGTGGCATGCCACACACACTTGGAGGTCTGGGAGGATATATAACGGCATCCTCATCAGCTGCAGCTGAGGCCCCAATTCCTTAAAACCTTTCTTCAAACTTTCCACTTCGAGGCTGGAGTGGAGGCCAAATAGAGTGATGAGTAATAAATTGCCTTTTTGGGCTGTTAAGCATGTGAAGTCAATAAAATTTTTAATGGCTCCATAGCACTCGGCTTGCCTTTAATAACTGCAAACAGCGGGCGAAGATGGAGCAAGGTGGCAGCCGAAATGGAAGTTATGCTCACAGTTGAGCGGGTAATTCAACTAGGAGGCAGCGCCCCGGTTTCCGGTTGATACTTTCACATCCATCGGGCAGGGAGCACGGCGGAAATAGCAAGTAACAGAACTTCCTGCGCTGGGCGCCAGTAAACTGTAATAAACACTAAAACGTAAAATGCTGTTGCACAGACTCAACTTGCCCCTGCCAGTGCCGTTTTGACTGACAAATGTGGCCAAGGAAATGGCAAGGAAATTAAAACAAATATAAAATGCCAGCAGCTAGGCAAACGGAGCCACACCCTCTGAATAACAACAACACCAGCAGACGCACAGGGAGAAAAACACACCTCAAGGCTAATTTTAGCTCTAATATTTGTTAAGTACTTGCAGATAATGGTAAAAAGTACTTCAAAAATTCGTATATAAAATTGCAATTTCATAATATTAGTCCATACGAAAATTATAATTTTATTTTTATTGACTATAGTTAAGTGCTTATAACTTTTTTAAGATTTAATATTTATTTTAACTTTAAAATACCATAAAACACTTATGTTTAAAGGGAAACATTTTTATATAAGTTATAATAAAAATAACAAAACGAAAATCAAATCAGAAGTCTGCATATAACAGTACAAATTTTCGTACTAGTCTTGACATGCAAATATGCTCCTTTTAAAATTGTAGTGTACCTAATTATCGAAGGATTTATTCTCAGTGCCCCTAGGACGGTGGACAAACTTTCCAGGCGAAATGAAAATAAATATGGGGCTAACTTTTTTGCTGGGACTTGAATGCGGAGCAGGCGGGGGTGTTTTCTCTGTTGCGCTAGTCATTTGCCATAAAAGTCAACAACTTTCCCTGGCGCAACGCTGATAAAGGCCAGCCCGTGACACGCGGCTTCCTTTGGGCCCCGCCCATTCATTTCGATTGAATTACGCGTAATCGTTGCGAGTGCTTAAAAATTAAATTAAAATTTTATTTACTCCAGTGCCGCGCTGGCGGGTATTCGTGAGGCAATGGCAATGGCATTGGGAATGGGTATTTGCTGTCCCACCTTAACCTTATCGCAGGCACACGCACACGTACACGCACACGATGACATAAAGGGACCATAATGTAACGTCGGGGTGATGGGAAATCGATTTGTCACCGGGACGTGAGACTCAATTGGCGCTTAAACAGAAGCCAAAGCCGCGAGGGCATAAATCAGCAGTTCGCACACATGCACACGGGGTGAATAGACATTCATCGCATTGTGTGCGTCTGTCTAAGTTTATTACAGTTATTCCTGCGAGTTGTTTTGAATCAAATCCCCAACAAAATACTCACAGCTTTTGTGGCAAATGTGCGCAGCTCAGATTTTCCTCGCAAGACAGCTGGAAATTCAGGAAGTAAGGCCATAGAATTGAGTAGGAGGACTTCTAAGATACCCGCTACTCAGTGAATGATTTGGTGGACTGTCTTCGTTCAAAAGCCATAGCCAAACATGTTTTTAAATAGTATCTTTTAGAAAATATTTGTAAGATGTATAATAAAGATTAAAATCATTTATTTGTAATAATGTTTGTGAGTGCTACAGACTTTACAAAGTTGGAATAAGGAGTTCCCACTTATTTTTTTAATATATATATATTTCCTGGACAAAAATCAGCCTCAACAAGAATTAAAAAAAAAAAATAAAACACTTTTTCACACTTATTTTAAAAACAGGACGTTGGGGTCGAAGTTCTGGATTTTCGCATATAATAAGGGGCAATCCTGCGTATAATAGAATATATCAGTTATTCTCCCGTCAAATTAGAATATTAAAACTATTTTACGTCACATACAGTGTAGGAAAAACTATATACCCTTGTACCCTAAATAAACCGGGTACAAAAAAAAATTGAAACAAATTTCAGAGCGAAATCATTGTCAAGCCTAACTATGAGCCCCATGGCTCTAATGATTATTAAGTTGCAGGTGTGCGCGTCTGTGTATGCCATTGAGTTATCCCCGATTTACAAGTAAATCCTCGAGTGAAATATAATTTCCATGTGTTTGTTTTCGTAAAAATTCAACTGAATCGATTGAGCGATGACAACGGCAGCTGCGGGCTCTGGTCGAGGGGGGAATAAGTAAATGCCCGTCCGCTTTGCATGCTATTGCCGGTTTACATATTTCGCGGGAAAATCCCCTTTGCCAGACAGCGAAAGCAAAGAAAAGCGCCAGGATGAATGCTCTGCGTAGTCGTTGCTGGATTTCCTCTAGCTTTCTCTGCCCGTCTTTCTTTTATGGCACAGTGCTTTCCCGCATTTCCCTCGCTTCGGTCTCTACGGTAATGTTTTCGCCTGAGTTGCACGTCGAATATTTTCAGCGATTGCCTCAGAAGCCGCAGAGTAAACAAGCGCGCTCACATTAACTTTCACTTACTTTGGGGCGCGAGTGTGTGTGTGTGATTGTGCGCCTTTCTTTTGGCTCCTCTCACACACACACACAGTCGCTCACAATTTAAACGCTTCATTTCACTTTATTTCGACTGCGATTTCAATTTAAATTCCATGGTTTTTCATTTTCCTTTTGGCTGCTGCTGCTGCTTCTGACGCTTAAACATCTTTTACTTTGGCTTTTACTCCGCTGTGGCTTTCCAGATTTCCATGCCACCACCCCTGGCGTACGAAAACGCTCATGAAAATGAGTGGATTTTGGTGATTTTAATTTTTAATTTGGCATTTACCAGCAATCCATTGATTAGCACAAGTTTCGCCATAGTGGCTTTCTCTTTAATCAAAAATGCAACGGAAAACGGGCAATTAAGCGTCTAACAAGTTGGCTTTTGAAATGTATGGAGCTTAGGCAGGATGCGATTTCCATTTCGCTGAGTGTATTCGTGGTTGCCGGAATGTTTTAATTAACTTTTGTTTGCCTAAAAGTTTGCTTCGAAATAATTCCGCCGTTTTTGGCTTTGAACATGCCCCTCCAGAAAACCGCTTCGCATGCAGTGCCTCCAAGTAATATTCCCGCCAAGATCTGTGAACCCAAGCAGATGCAGGCACCCGGTTTTTGGCTGCGGTTGACAAGGGAAGGCCACGACTGCATCGCCTGCCAAGTTGCACGCATTAAAATAGATTGCTGTTTACATTCAATTTAGTTGCCCGCCATCTCAATCTCAATCCTTTGCGTTGTGCCGTCGTCCCTCGGCAAATATTTGCCTTTTATTAAAATTTTCCCTGGCACTTCGCGGGTGGTTGGCGTTGGTCCGCTGATTCGATTGCATATACCTGTCACCCCCCATTGCGGCCAGTCGACAATGTTAACTGACATATTTCACCGGCATACCCGTCAAATAACTAAAGCTGTCACTGGCGCCCACGGGTATATGAAATTCCCCAAACTTCAGCGCAAAAAATGCATAAAAAGTAGCCAGGACAAAACGCATTGTTTCTGGCGGCGACAATGACTCCACTTTATACTCTAGTGCCAACTATGCTGCGAAAACTTTCACATTTTTCCGCTCCGTTGGAATTTTTTATTCGAAATGTATTTCATTAGCTTAATGCCCAAAGTGGAATTTCGAAGCTTTGGGCAAAGTTTTGTTCTGTCATAGTTAATGAGTTGCCCAAGCCCCTTCGTCGCCGTAATCACCAACATCATCGCTTTCTGGCATCTTTGGCCGGAGCGGATGAATGTCAAGCTTGCGGGGCTTGACCAGGTGAAAAGTTCACTCCGATGGCCTTGTCCAACGCACTAACATTTCAGTTCAGTGCCGGGACCGGCATGTGCCCTCAACATAGTCGAGCAATCAAATTCATTACGATGCGGAAATACGCAAAGTTGGCAAAGTGTCAGCGAGAAGCAGGAGTAAGCCACTGAGCTAGGCTCTTACACTGCCCTCAAAATGCATACGTTTATGTATTTCAAACCATTGAAATGTAATTTTTCTATTTTTTTATTTTGTTTACTCCGGGACAGAAAAAAAAACAAGAATATTTAAATATAAATTTTTAGTTCGAATAAATAATAACTTCATCCCGTTTTGACGGATTTTATTGTTAAGAAAACCGTGTTATTTTTAGTATTTACAGAAATTAACTCAATGTTAAAGAAAGTTTTATTAATATGCAAATGTATAATTGTTATACACAGCTATATCGCTAAGAATATAATATAAAAAATAATATGAATTTAAACATATTAAGATCGATCTTTCTTGAATTTAAAATATAAATACTTATTCAGCATTTGTAGTTTTTAAAGTTATTGAAATTGTGATGAATATTTTTTTATTTTTACATTAAACTTCGACTTCACCTAAGCATTGTTATTCTTTAGTAATATTTTCTATAGTGTAGTGGTTGCTGTTGGCTTTGAGAGGCCATTATCACAGCGAGGCGACAGGACGACAGCGCCGTAAAGAGATGCGGCCAGCATGCGACCATAAATGGCTTTTGGTCTGGTTGGAGGCTGGGGTCTTGCTAGCAAACAAACTGACAGGGACAAGCTGCTCCAGCTCCTGTTTTTGCTCCTGCTCGTGCCACTGAAAATAGTCCTGTTCCAGGGAGTAGTGGCAACAGCAGCCACAACATAGATAAACAAGCTTCTGTTGCTGTTGCCGCTGTCATAACCGCATATATCGCTCATAAACGCCGTCATAAAAGTGACACAGACAAACACCCAAAATAAATATGCGATAAAGACGGCCGATGCGATACAAAACAAACAACTATAACATTGGTTGCTCTTTGTTTTGTGACTAAGTAAAAACTTTGGTTACTTGCTGAGGATAAAAGCTAGCAACTCTCCCCTAATTTAGTGTCTGACATGTTGTTTTATTGGTCATCCCAGGATAAGCACATTTTAAAATTCTATTTCTCCATTTTTTTTTTTCATTTTTTTTGTTGGCACACACACAAGCACACGGGTCGTATGCGTAATCTGAGTGGCAGGGTCTGGCCTAATTCTCAACGCTTCCGCTAATTAAACGCTGCAGTAGGAGAGCAGAAAGCAAAGGAAACTGAGCAGATTATTGCATTTGTCCTTCCCTCTGTTCATGTGTAAGTGTGTGTGTGTGTGAGTTGATAAACGTTTAGCGTCATTAAAAAGACAACAACAAGGACAACAGGATTCGCATCAATGTTAGCCAACTGCCTGGCCCAAATAGAGAGCGATGCAACAGGGACGAGCTACAGATGGATGTGGAAAGAAACGCCAGCAGCAGTTTTCGTCCCTTCTTACTTGGCCACCACCACCGCCATCACATCACCGAGATTTGGCCCGCTTTTCCAACCCTGCGATGGATGAAAAGAGTCCAGCTTAGCCGGGAGCAACTTTAGCAGCTGCAAGTTGCCAGTGCCAGTGCCAGTGCCATTCTCTCGACTAAAACTCACACAGATACGCAGGATGCACGCTTTTTGTTCTTGTTGCCGGCCATTGTTATCACTGCCTCGTTGAAGAGCCAACAACAGTAGAAGAAACTAGGCTACGTCGTCGTCAGGTCCTGTTCAAATTAAACTGAAAATCTTGTCCGCCCGGCCAGACAACGTCGCCATGTCTGGATGGCACTGCTGCCACGCCCACCCACTCGGCTTGCTATTCCCTCACTTGTCAAACATTGTTTTGAGCCAAAGTGGCAGCACTTTTTCTAGCACAATTCCCCAACCAGCTAAAAACGTTTCACTCCCTTCACTCAAAATAATAATTGTCGCCGTGATTTCTATAGAAATCCGGCTTAAAATTGCAACGAAAATTCCATTTGCGTGCATTTAAGCCATATTGGGATCTAAATTGAAACCAAATAAAATGTTTTACAAAAATTACATTATTGAGCAAACATTTTTAATGTGGATTAACAAAATGTGAACTCATTAGTATACTTATAGAGTCTAAATAACTAACTCAATGTTATTTTGTTAGGCTTAATGTGAAAAAAGGTTTACATTTTTAGGGGCCTCAAGCAACTAATATAAATTCCTATTTTTGAAGAGGGAGAAAGAGAAATACAATGACTAATCAAGCGCCTTGATTGCAAGTAAAAAATGCCATAAGTAAATCCTTTTCTTTTAGAGATTTTTAGAAATAAAGTGTTGTATAAATTCAAAAAGCTCAAATAAACAACCTTGTGCTCTGCTTATAAAGAGTTTCTTTACCCTTAATCCCGAATTTACCAGAAATCATTATACAATTTTCCTGAGTGCTTTACCCAACTCATCCCAACTTTTTGCTTGTTGAATCTGCGAATGTTGTAATTAAACTTAAAGAATTGAGCCATGGGCCAAGTTTGGAAGTTCTTCCCCAAGCGAAGGGAGATAGCCGGAAAAGAAGGGGCACGAACGACAAAATACTCTTAAATAAAAGCCTGAAACAAAACACCAAAATAAAGGGGAAGATAGGCGACTCTCCAGGGCCAATCGATAGCTCTTTAACTTTTACCCACGATTTTGGCACTGATGGGTTGAGCTTGTGCCTAATGGTCGCCTAAGTTGACACAGCCAGCTCTGAATAATGGAATCAGGAAAAAAATCAACAACAGCAGTAACAACCCATCAGAGGCAAAGGCAGCAAAACTTCTGTGTTGATTTATTAAATTAATTGCTACCTCATGGCTCATGGCTCAGCGATGAAAATGCTGGCCGAGTGGGAGCATGTGAGTTAACTTTTATTTGTCTTTAATTTAATTTATACGAAATACGGTGAAACTTTTTTCCTGCCAGACTTTTCTAGTGCATAGGGATGGGTGAAATCTGACTGAATGATGGAAATGCTAGAGCAAAAAACAAAAACAAAAACGAGAACGATAACTATAAAAAAGTTGTTCTTCTTTTCTCCATAAACGATTTTTGGTTTATTTCGTGTGATATACGGGGAAATGAAGATTGCGAAGATGATTTATTCACAGAATGCACGCCATGCCAAAAGGTGGAAGGTCTGGGGGATGGAAGCCGAAATGAATTGGGGGCCTACGTGTTGCTGTTCCACGCAATTTCCGGACAAATATCCCAACGCCCCCCGTGCTCCTCATTTCCCGCTTTCCCTGACAGCTCACACTTTATCATTCAGCCGGGCTGAGAACATCGGTTCGCATCGCATCACATTTCGCAGACGTTTTGCACTTGATTTAATGTCACTCCCAGGCAAAAGCCTAAGAAAAGTAGGAAGGACTTCCTTTTTTTCCCATCGCCAGCTTCCTTTGCACCCGCTTCGATTTGTGACGTTTGCCAATTTTCCAGCAGCTAATGGCGTTACACTTTGCCATTGTTATTCTAGGTGTTTCTGATGGCCTACACTGCAAAATATGAATCGTTTCTGTATTTTAGTAACGTATTTCAGTGTTATAAAATCTGGGCACAAAATTTCATCAGCACTGAAAACAATTGTTATTCTAAATCTCTGAATCATAGCAACTTAACAAAATTATATTATTTTTTTGTATATTGTTTAGCACAGTCACAGTTTAACTTCCCAACTTATTTTGGAATAGAGGTTTTAAATAAAGAAAATCTACTTAGACACACTTTTGAAACAAAAGCCAAGCAAAATATTATGATTTTTTAATTTTTAACATGAAAATATCACTTATCGATTTTTCTGATATAAGTTGTAATCAAAATTAAAATAGTTTCAAAAGCAAAAATTATTTTTTATATCAAATCGATTATACCCAAATTAGTTTAAATTAACTCAAAACATAATCTTTATAATTTACTTAATTTAATTTATAATAATGTCGATAAAAAAGTATTTTAACTCTAATAACGTTAAGATGTATGGCATTGATTTGCAACCATTTCATGGTAGTGTATTTTCCGGCTTCCCTTCAGGAAGGGAACGAGAAAAATGACGCCGCAAAACCCCAGGGTGCGAAATGCTCATTTATTTCGAAAAGGGGGAAGCCCGGCCGAACCTCTTAAGGGGAAGTTAACTGCTGCTGCTGCCCCTGCTTCTGTTGCTGTTGTTGCTATTGCTGTTGCTGCTGCTTCTGGTGTTGCTGCTGCTGTTGGAATATGTTGCACGTTAAGCGTTCGCTTCAGAATTTATTGCTGGGCGTCTGCGTGGTTGACTGTCAACCCATAAAAACTTCGACTCTCAACCTGTTTCGGCAGGGGAAGGGGATGGGGAAGGAAGGAGAAACTCGAGGTCTTTGGGGTCTGCTGGGCGTGGTCGTTTATTGCATTTACAGTTACTTAATTCTTTTGCATGAACTTGCCACACAAACAACAATTATTGCTCACCTCCGAAAACCCCCATTGCTCTTCCCTTATTGTGGCTGCAGTGACACTTGGCTAAAGAGGCTGGCTGGCTGGCTGGCTTGCTTGCTGGATGGCTTGCTGGCTGGCAGGTGGTAAAAACATTTTGATCGCTCAAAACTTTTGCAACGACTTTAAATGGCGCTTGCAAATTACAGCTCAGCACTTTTTTGGGGGGAGGAAAGGGGGCGCGCTGAGCCCGTTGTTGCTGTTTTATTGCTGCTGTTACGCGCATTGATTGTATTTTGAGTGACGGGTACCGCAAAAAAGCTTTTAAGTCATTAATTTCATTTTGAGAGCCAGCCAGCCATCCTCAAAGGATTTTGAAGTGAACATTTTCGCTGATGATGCCTGCAACGTGTATGTGTGGATGTGGGGATGTTGGGGCTTTTCGTCAAACAGCTCGGGCCGAGTTTCCCCGCACAAATGCCCGCCATTAAAGCAGCGGAATGAAGTTGCTCCGGCTGCGTGAGAATGTCTGGCGAATATACATTCACTAATAACAGAGATTTATGCACAACATCCCGGCAGACAAAACAGGCCGAACTTCAAAATGGAAAGCAAACAAACTCAAAACGAAAACATAATTGGCAAATGTTTTTGGTCCAGAGATAAGCCTGGCTATTAATATGTGAGTGCGTGCCTTTGGATGTATGTAATCGAGAAACACAATCTGCATTCAAATGAATCAAATAAATTAGTTTGCCCATTTTTGAGGCCAAAACCAGATGTCGGCAACGGAGCGTATGGGCAATTTTTCTAGCCAATTGGGAAAACTGTTGCTTAGCATAGGCTTAGCTCGGCTGAAACTTTCCGCCTGCCGTTATTTGATTAAAATAATTTCCACTTAACCTCTTCACCCATCTCTGGCTAGACAACTTCTTTGGCTTTATCAGTGAGCATCAGAGCCTAAGGACACAAAAAGGCAATGTAATTAAGAGAGCCAAAGGAGCACGCACACACGCAAAACTATCCGGCAAATTAGTATGGTAGAGAACTTAATACATACGCCAGAGGCCAAAGTGGGAGAAGAACTCACTGCCAGGGAAATAAAAGGTATCCAAGCACACAAAACGCCCAACATCACTGACTTTTGGCATAAACTGCTGCCATTGATTGTCTTTGAGGCTGAGTGTGCGAGTGTGTGTTCGCTGCGATGCCTAAGTGTGCGCGTGAAAAATATGCCAAGGAGCTCCTTTTGGCCACTGCTGAGAGTGTGTTAGTAAGCTGTGTTCATCCTTTTTATGCCGTGCACTAAAACAAACAGATATTAAAAGTTTAAATTATTCTTATCCCAGTGCTTCTTCATAATTTCGCTGTCTTTCTGAATGGCATTTTGTACAGATGTAAAGAATCAAATAATTTCTTGAATATATATCATTTTAGATATTTATAATATTATTAATTCTTAAGTATTTAATAAGGTCCTTTCTGAATACCTTTCTTTAAAGCTACGCTTTCTTTGAAAACTAAAGCTTCCTTAAACTTATACTAAATTTGGGTTAATGGTCAGTATTCTTCATGTTTAGGATTTAAAGGTTACTTGAATTAATTGAAATGTGCCTTTTAATTTAATACTGGTTAAAGTTGCTTTTGTGCAGAAATTTCTAGGTAAGTTTTTGAAGGTGATATTATTACATTGTTCTGGAAAAAAGATTATTATTTATAGACCAAATGAAAGGCAGTTTCTGCAGGTTTTGGTCGAGTGTATGGATACACTTCAAATGAAGTGGCCCAGTGTCTGTATGTCCTGACAGTAAGATTTACAATGTGGCCACCCAGGCACGCATGTGTTCGACAGAGAGAATGGGGCCGGGACGAAAGAGATCGCTGGGAAAAAGCTATGGGCGAAAGTCGGGTTATAAATGTCTAGGTGGCGCCATTTGGCTGTGAGCTAAGCAAACTCGGAATGGGTTCGGGGCTGCCAAATGGAATCGCCTGAACGGGATGGGGGGAAAAGGATATGGAACAAGGGTTCGCAAATTGTATTGTTTTTGTGTAAATTAGTTCACTTTGTGCGTGTCTGTGTGCCTCGGCTGCAACTAGAACAAACAGCTCGCAGGACGACGACGTGTTTGGACCTTTTAATTTGCATGTTTTATGTTCACTTCATGAGATTTGAGTTGGGGTTGAGTCGGTCCTGTGGTTTGGGTGTTAGCATAAAATATTCAGCCGGCCACGGCCACATGTGTGTGAGTGTGGGCATGTGTGGCATAAAGTTTAGCTGTGATCATAATTTATAGCTGGCCCATGTTTGTGCCAGCCGCAGCTAACCAAACCGAGTTTCAATTTGACTTTCGCCTCAGCAAAATCCCAGCCACAACCTCAATTCTCTTAATATTTTTCCACCCTCTGTTATTTATTTACGTGGCTCGGTGAAACCACTTTAATCAGACCATGTCGCTCATCTGGCCTGGAAATTAAGTCCTCTCCACCTTGGTGCCTAATCCAGGGCCCAGAACCGGGACCAGAACCATTTCCGTGTAAGCCGTTTAGTTATAAGCTGGCAAAATGCACGAGGAGTCTACTGACGAGCGTCAGTCAGTTGACCAGCGAGTCGATTTTATTTATGGACACGTTTTATGACACTTTTAGCGGGGCCAATGGCGTCTAACGGTGCAGAAGCCTGCATGGGATTTAAACAAAGCTTCCGTGTGTTTAGTTTAATGGTGCTAACGTTTGCCAACTAAATCCACTGACTAGTTTTGCTTTTATTTCAGCAAACACATTACTAGAAAGTGACCCAACTTTTAAACTAAATTTCATAAATCACACTGGCTAAATGAATAAAACCAATATGATTTATCTTTTGGTTAGATATTTTAGAATTTCATCAATATATACGGCAATGCAGACACGAGGGTGCATAAAAACCATTCCATTAAAATACATAATTAAAGGCCATAAGTAAAAACTGTTTTTGAATTTAAAATATGTCCCCTCACATGTTCTGTTGCCAATTTTAAGTAGACCAACTGATCCGAAATCATCATCTTTCACATTAGCATAACCAAATTACCGAAACTGCGTGACTGGATCAAAACTCAGTCGCAAACAACTAGGAAAAGGCAATTACAAAAACGCCCGCAGAAATTTGAGTTTGCAGCAGCCAAACATGTCAATAATTTGGGCCCCAGGACAAAGAAGCGGAGAGCAGAAAGCAGGGATGCTGGATGGAGAGATAAATTCCATTTGTAGTTATATATTATAACTGGATTGTGTACGTGCTGCCGCAAAGCAAGAAATATGCGTTATGGGCTGTGGCAGGACACGAGCAGCCAAGCACATGTTAAACTCTTTACACGGACATAAACAGCGAGCGGGAATACGTGCGTAGAATCCATGCTCGCTGCGAGTAATTGAAGCCACAAATACGGACAAAGACTGCGACTCGAAATTGATGAAAGCACAAAGAAGGATATGTCGATGGGGCATTGCATCATCTCGCGCCACAACAAAGGCGGTTGACGAACATTTGTTTTCGGGAGATACAGCATTTTCATATTATTCTTTTCGAATTGAATTCGTTTCCAATTAGTAATTGTCATTCCTTTTTTAAAAAAGTATTTTCATACAATTCTTTATTCTAGGTTTGTTTAAAATAAAAATATTTCAAGAGTCTGTTGTATATAGATCTGCCCACAAAATACTATACCCTTTAATTAATCTATAAATAGTCGAATTAGTGCAAAGAAATCGCTGATTTGTTCACTAATTGTTAATTATTTCTAACTGCAGTACTTTTTTTTTTTAAAACAACTATATTAAAAATAACACTCCTTTACAATTCTATAAACTTATAAAAATTTGTGACTATTTTACTGTAATAATAGAGGAAATAATAAATAAAATTAATTTCCTTAGATTCTTATAAATCGAAAGCAATAGGTAAGGGTGGATTCGAAACCCCTGTAAAGACCCCTTTTTCGAATCCGCCACTGCCTCAAATACCCCAGACGAGCATGTAACATTGTATGCGGTCTTTGCTTTCGACCCTGTTTGTCATTTGTTTGTTGGGGAAAACACAGAGCAAGGGAAGGGGAATTGCGGCGAGCAATCAAACGGAAAATGCAGCAAACATTCGCAATCTGTTGACATGTTGCGCGAGTGCAGCTGAAGTGATGTCGAGCTGAACCTGAAACTGAATCTGAGCCCCAAGTTGGAGATATAGCGCATCTGGAGCAGCACAAGAATGCTAAAAAAACGAAGGGCAAGGGAACAGAGTTTGAAGTGCAAAAGAAATGACACCGACGCTTGGCGTCAACGGAAATTGCTGTTACTGTGCATTGGTCAGTCAAGGAGTCACCGAGCAGGACATTTCACTTATACGCTAAATGCCTTAAATTCGTTTTGGGAAAAACGTAAATTTTTGGTTTAAATAATTGCACAAAAAGATTTGCCATCTACAGATACGAAATGATTAATTGTCAAGCAAATAAACTAAGCAGAGAAATAAAAAAACCATGACTATAAGCTGGTTTCTGATAACTTTTCAGTAACATGAATTTTAGAAAGACTTAAAAAGTTTAATCAATTAGAGGTGCCAATCTTTTTTCTCCGTGCCCTGTTTGAGGTCGAATACGATAGCTGGATCGACACTTGCGATTCCCACCATAAATCTGGAAACGAAATAAGTGTGTGCCGTTGTATATTTGACATTTGGTCACTCAACAGCGCAATGACAGTGAACGAGTGTCTGTCTCTGCTTTTTCGTTGGTCGTTTGTATTTGTTTGTTTTGCTTGTTTGCCTGCGTGGTCAGCAGAAGCACCCACGTACGCACTTGTGTGCAGAAGGATATATGTCCCAACCACCTTGCCAACCCTCCGACCCGCCAACCCTCCAACCCACCAACCCGCCATCTATCTTGATCCGTGTGCGGGCAAACGAATGTGTAAGAAGACAAGACCAAAATGGGAATAAATGAGATATTACCAATTTGTATTGAATGCCTCAAATGACATAATGGAGTGGCTTACATGGAATCATCGCCTTAGCATTCGCTCTCTCCTGCTCGTTTGTGGAGCGTTAGGCAAACACAATTAGGAAGCCAGTCAGCAAGCAAATACTCACCAGTCATTTACCGTGGCAAAGGCGTTGCCAAATGCCAAAGCAATTATCAAGCATACGCCGTGTGGGAATGCCAGCAGGGGCAGCAGAGCAAAGCAAAATAATACAATAAAAACAAAAATACATACTAGAAGAAAAAATAAAAACAAGAGGAGCAACACCCAGCGGATCGAGGGACACATAAACGAGAAAAATATGTCAAAACAACGTTTGCCATTTCCCCCGGAATGGACAAAGCATGTGCACCCTGCCAGCCAGCTAGGTTCTCGATGGCATGAATTAAATGGACTACAAAACAACAAAAGCAAAAAAAAAACAAAAACAAAAGGATCTGGCGGCGAAACAAAAAAAAATCAGCAGAAGGCATTGCGGAAAATCGTAAACCAACGGGCGGCCGCGAGGCAGGGTGGATGTGGCTCACAAATTCGTACACAAATTGTAAAGAAATAAAATTTTAGTATGCGCATATTGATTTTATGATCAGGCATAACTACGCATAGGACTAGGACACATGGCATTTCTGAAAACTGCAAAGCAATCACGAACGTCGACCAACCAAATGAAATAAAAGCGAGCAATCGCCGCCTGTCGATGGCGAAATACACCTCCCATGCCATCAGAAAAGTATCTGCTGGTTTGACAGTTGTAATAAATTTCTGTGTTAGCAACGCATTTCTGCCTCTTGTTTCTTTTGCTTTTGGCGGGCCTTTGTGTTTGTGAAATTATGCCGAAACATTTGCCATGATTTTCAGCAGTAGTGTGTCTGTAAATATGGTTTTTCGCTTTTATATTTTTTTGCCTAATGCAAAATTGATTGGACCCGAAGAAATGTGTATCATAAATATTTATAATCACGCATGATTGCATCGCAGGAGGCGGCAAGTCGTCAAGGTCCTTGGACTTCCTGAGATCAAAAAAACTGGCAGTTAATAAAGGGCCGAGCTGCAAGGAGGAACTTTTAATCTCGTTTGCCCTTTTCTCGCATTATACGCTTCATGAAAAATTCTCAAATCCGCTAAACCTTCTGCTCAGCCTGCCGGCAAAACTTCGTGGATAAAGCCAGATAAACGAGCAACAATGTAACGAATACTTTAGCCCAGACAGACACAGAGGCCAATAAAAAGAACACCAAATAGCTGGCCCCAAGAAGTGGGCAGCGCCTGTAAGCGAAACCGAAACCGAAATCGAGACGAGCCAAGGAGCAAAAGATGCCAGCAAATATATACGGCCCACAAAAACGGGCAGCGGCTGTTCCAAATGTATGCCACAAAATATTGTTTACAAATCTCTTCAGCAACGCCCACAAATTTGTATGCGGGGCATTGTTATCCTTGTTGTTCTTCTGTCATGCGGGTCAGAGGTTGAAGATTTCAATATTTACTCTGGCCTCTCCCCTCTGCGATGGCATGGCATGGCTGGGCTGGCAAAAACTTTCTGCCGCTTCTGCCGAGCCTGCTTGGCCCACAAGGAAAAGATGGCTTAAAGTTTCTTCATCTCTTGATTAAATTACATGGATGCGACAGCGCTCTTTCTATTCTGCTGACATGCGAGTACAATTAATGAAAACTTTCCTGCTGACCAACCCTCCGGCACACACATAAATCGCCAGCCGAGTGGGGACGAGTCAGAGGCACACGACTGCCATAAAGTAGAGTAGAGCAGCGTACTCTAAAAAATATTACACGCACTGCAAGAATTTCATACAGTAAAATAATAGTAACAAGCAAATGTTTTTTACATTTGAAAATTGTTTTAAAAACCATCAGTAGTTATTGCAAAAACCTAATTGGTATTAAAGTAACAATAAATGATAAAAAATGTAATCATTTTTATTTGTTTGTGTATGTAATATTTTATATTATTTGTTTTATATAATATATAAAATAAAATGTTTTCAACTTGTTATAAGGATTTAATGTTTACTAATATTAAACTAATTTCCTTATTATTAGTTAATTAAATATATTCATATATATTTTACTAATATATAGCATATTAACTTGTTTTTCAAGTGGTTTTTTTTAGAAACCAAAATTTAAACGAGCAAATGATTAAGAGCATTTCTGTGTATTGAAAGATTTAAAAATCTAAATTATTAAAACCCTTTCAAAATAAATTCCCCTTAAATAGCCAGCATAAGCTAGAGTACACTATCTTAGCCTTTAAAGACTTAATATAACACACTCTCGAATTGAGAAAGTCCTGGGGAAGTAAGACATGTTTTTTGTAGTGCCCCAACAGTCGCAGAAGATGACGCCTTGGCACATCTCCCCGGCACTTGTTCAGCTCTTCGGGGACTCCTTCATCCTCAAGGAGTCTCGTGCTCCGCTTTCGCTCTGCGCACGAGTGTGTGTTAACAGAGCAATAATTATGTCACATTCTGAGTAAATCGATACCGGGGTCCGCAGCTGACGCACATTTTCACAGTAACTTGAACTTTAACTTGACTTTAAATGCGGCGCCAAGCGGCGCAAAAAAGAACTTTTCGCTCGACTGGGGCGAGCGGAGCGGAGCGACAGCAACGACCGCCATTATTGTCCTTTAAATGACATTTGCCACGACTGCAGCGGACGGCGACAGATGCCGAAGGTCCCGGCCGGTCGGTCGGTCCATCTCCTCTTCCATCGTTTTTCCCCGACCGGAAAAAGGGAAATGGCAAAATAAAACGGAGCAAAAGCTCTGCGGAAAAGTGTCAAATAAGAAACTAAATCGCATGTCGACTGTCGTCTGTTGTCTGCTGGACCCTTTTGTGCGCTGTCGGTCAAAACGCTTCGAAATTTAAAGCTTTACCCGTAATCCTGGCGAGTCGAAAGAGCAGGAGGAACAGGAGCTGGTGGTGATTCCATTGGGGTCACAGCAGCGGAACAAAGGAGCAGCTTTGTGCCGCAGGGCAGCATTTAATTACGCTCGTGTTGCTTGTAATGAGGCAAATTGCTTTTTGCTGTCAATTAAAGTAAAGTTTTCGCATTGGGCCGCCACCTCCGCCGCCGCTCGTTCGCCCTCATTTAGGGCCAATCAAATTTGTTCAGATTCCTATACCCCCAACTCTCGCCATGGCTTTTGCGGTAATGCCGGTTGTAAAATGTATTCTGTACCACCTCTAATTTCACGCAGACCCATTCTTTCTCGACGCTGTCCCTCCGCCGGCACACATCCGTTTCCGCCCCGGAGCAGTTGCTCCTTCCGCAGCAGCGTTCTAGTTTCGCCGTTGCAAAAGCTGACAGCGAATGCGTGTCGTTACACTTTCAAAAAAAGGTTTGCATAAGCACTAAGTCCAGAAGTACAACTCTAATAGGATTAAAGTATTCTAAGAATTGGGTTGGGTTTTGTAACATGATTTTGTTGGCTGGGCGTAGTATTATTCAACGTTTTTATTAGGGAAGTAAAGAAAGTAAGGAAAACTTTATATTCATTTCCACATTTTTTAAAAATTAAATTTCAATCTTAAAAGTATATTTAAAATGCCATTTTTAAATCCCTTTGCGAAAACTCTAAATCATGTTTCCCCCACCATTAACCAATTAGTTCTATATAAGTTACCAATTAATGCTATGTAATACAAAATACGAATATAAATTTCTCTAACTGTGCCAATTTATATCTAAAATAAAAAGCCATTAAATCGAGGTTGCCATAATAAATTGACAATTTGAAGCCAGATATTTTAGTTTGGAAAACAAGTACTTTAGTTAACTTTTCCCTACGTGTAAAAGTAAACGTGAGAGCGTGGGGGTGTTGTGTGCATCGTCTCAGAACACGTTTGTAAACATCTTAAATGTGCTTTTAATGGGCAGCTTCCCAGGCAAAGGAAAGCAGACAGAAAGCAGCCGTGCACCAGCTGGCATGCGTCCTGCTCCGCGTCCTTATTTCAACGGCCCCAAATCAGGATCACACGGCCCCGCCCCCTGCGGCACAGTCTTTGCCACTGCTTTACCGCCCCGGCTGACGACTCCTCCAGTGCCGTATTTTAATAACGCTAATTAGTGTTCTAATTAGTTGAAACTTTAGTTCGTTTTAAGCGGGTGTGTGAGTGTGTGTGTGTGTGCGAGTGCGCATGTTTAACGATTTTGAAACACGCAGAGAGCCTTGTGCAATCGCTTGATATTAAGTGCACTGAATATGCAATTGCCCACAAGCAGCTCTCGTGCCAAGAAGCGCCGCTTAAAAATTAATATAAAATTAAAATTAAATTATTGCCGGAATTTCGCATAACAAAACATATGCCCTTCCTGTCTGACTCCCCACCTGCCTTTTCATTCGCCTGGCATTGCGTGCATCGAGCACATTCCGGTGCAATACAAAATGGTTGGCTGCCAATGTGGATAGACCGCAAAATAAAGTTGCAATTAATTGGCCATTAATGAAATTGCACTCACGCACACACACACACACACCCACTCCGCAGGTTGATGGGATAATGAAAACGAATGCCGCCAATACTGGTGCCGTTAGTGACCGTAAATGTCTGACCGACGAAAACAATCATTATCATTGAGCTCTGGTCGAGTAGGATTTAAATGTGCAATTCTTCATCCACTTAATCAAATTGATATTCAGGAATGTGTACTAGTGAAATGGAAACTTTTTAAATCCACCTGATTGACTTGAGCAAGGTTGGCAAGCATCAATATCAACATTGTCTAAGATAGCCTTAAGGCCTCATTTCAATTTGAATTTTAGTTATACATTGCGTATACGCCACGTTAGCTGCGCCTTGAATTCGGTGCACAGCTGCAGGCAAACTAATAACGCTAAATTAATTTAAATTTTTTATTCAAAATAACTTAATTGTTTGAATTTAAGATAAGAGAAAATACATATTTAAAAAAAAAAACTACAATACTTTGGCAAGTAAATTTATTTAATTGAAATTCGCATTTCAAAACAATAGAAAGTATTAAGAAAATTCGGATGTTAAATTAATAGTATTTAAGTTAATCTTTAAAAGACTTTCCACATTAAAAAACTTAAAGCCTTCAGTGCTGTTATTCGTACCTTAACTGCATATTAATATGCAATAAATCCAGAAATACGAACATATGCGTATATAAGTATTTAAAGCCATAAATAACAACTGTAGACAGAGGGAAACCAACAGGCATAGCAATGGAAATTGCGTGATATGTGGAAAACTGTTTTGCCTGTTGAGTGCTGGGCGTTCTTGTAGTTGTAGCTGTGCATTGTTGTTATCGTTGCTCTCCTGGCTATTGGAGTGCGGTTGAATCGCCCAGCTTTTGGCCCAAGCCCCCAATTCCAGGCAACCACCCGCTAACCCCCTTTTAAGCCCCTCCAGCAGGTCCTGCCTCATGCGTTTGACCGCATGGCCAAAGCCCCAACGGCAACTTGTCCATGGCTGCAACAGCGGTTGTTCATTTGTCCGGCTTTTGCCGACGAGTGTCATGCTGTTTGTTCCACTCCGCACCCCCCAAACTTCACCTTCGACCCCTCGGCTCCTCGTTTCCTGTTACGCCTGTTGGCTTGGTTTGTTTGTGTGTCAATAACCATTAAGCGTTAAAATTTGTGAAACATTGTTGTTGCTGCTGCTCCGACTGCATGTTGCCTGCAAAACCAACAAGATTTGTTTGCCCGGCAGAACACAGTAAATATTTTTGGCCCTGCTAAGTTGGCCAGTTGGAAATTTAGCCAACAATTCGGCATAAACACGTTTACGCCTTATTTTGATTTTGGTTACAGTGCAGACCACTAGCGAGCGGCTTCCACACGAATATATATCATTTCAAATTTCCAGTTTCCAACTATATAGACAGTCGGTTTGCAATATACAGTAATACATTAAGAAACATTTAATATTTTGGGCAAGAAAACCTAATAAATAATAATTATAATTAATTGAGCTCACAAATTAATTCTTAAGAGTAATTTTTAGAACAGGAGAACTACTAATTCTGTATAAATTTGTATTTTTTATTTTATATATCTTAAATAGTAAACTTAAACATTTTCAACCTTTATCTTTATTTCTGTTCCTACGACTTGTTTTTAAAACCTGATAAAATTCGGAAACGATATCTTTTTCAGTGTTTATGGCTTTGGTGGGTTAACTGCCTGCCTGGGCTTGAATCAAGGCTTGGTGGCAGCTTCCACAGTCAATGCGAAAAGGCTCTTATTTAATTTACTGTTAAAATTAACGATGCCGTTACCCGTTTTCGGTCGCACTTGTGTACAAGTTTGCGGAGCCCCAAACAACCATTTGGCAACAATTTGTTACAACTGGCAACTGCAGATGATTAACAATGCATGCGACATTGTGGTTAAAGGCATAATATTAGCATACATTTAGGCCCACACGCACACACTCACACACTTCACTCCATTCCAATACATGGGACACCCCAAAGCCATATGAAAATTAATTTTCTGCTATTTTGCGTTACATCCCCTGGCTCACCCCGATACGTGGGCTTATTGTACTATTTATGTGCCTACCATTATGGCAAGACAAAAGCCCGTATTAATTACACAACTCATTTGTTTTTCGTGAGCACCGAAACACCAATGACACAAAATCAATAGGCAGTCCGGAACAGTTCGCTTATCGCCACTAACCTTCCATTCAGTTGGGAATAAAGCCATCAAGGGGGAGGGCTGGCTAGGCCACACAATGAGCCCGCAACCGGTAATCAAATAAAACGCAAGTCAAATCGTGTTGCATAATTATAGTCATCTAGCGCCAAACATCAATCACAATTTGCGTTGGCTAAAAACAAGAAGGCAAAACCATTAGGCAAGCAGAGGGACGTGGCTATATTTATGAATACCCTTCAAAAAAAAAATTATAAAATAACTGAGTTCAAAACATGATCCAGACGTTTAAGAACACTGCTTAATATTTTATTATTAATTTAATTATTTTCTGAGATCAAAGAAAACCTGATTCCTTGGACTTCCGGGTATCGGTTTAGTAACTAAATAAAATGGCAAGCAACCATGGTAGTGTGAAATTAAAGTAAAATTTGACGAAACGACCTCATTAATACGTAATAGATTGTTGTTGGGTACGGAAAAATTGCTTAACAATGAAATGTAATTTGTAATCTTTAAAACGAAGTGCAATAAGTCATTAAATATATTAAAGAGTAATTTTAATAAATTTGTATGCAACAAAGTATCTTCTTATAAGTATTTTGTTTTTAAATTGAATTTAAATGTAAATGAAGTCAATATAAGTGGCAAAAAGTGCCTTTGGAAGAGTATTGAAAGTGGAAAACGACTTAAAATGACCAAGGCGGCAACGTGAGAAAACAAATTGCCGTGGAGTAGGTCAGGCACAACCAGGAAAACGCCGCCCTCCAATTTCCACCCACACTCTGCGTGTCAACAAGCAATTTCCGCAGCTGACGATTCATAAAGGCAACAACAAATTCTCAATCCTGCTGCAATGGACAACCACAACAACAACAACAACAATAGAGCAACAGTTGCTGAGCTGTTTTGTTGCTATTATATTTTTTACGATAATATTAAGCTGAGGCGGCTGGCGGATAGGCCAGGCTGGCAATCAGCATAAAGTGGTTGCCATTAAAAATATCAGGCCGCATAATAAAAGCGCCGTTTCACAACGGATACACATAGCATAACCAGGAAGGGAAAATCCTGTTCGAGTCGAGTCTCTGTTCCTGCGAACGGACGGAATCAAGTAATAAAACCATAAAACTGGCCACAACAATTAAAAAGCCCGCAGCATAATTCCGGAAAATGTTTTTTCGCCCCATTCCGCTCGTGCGAATTTGTTGCCTATTTTTTAGCGGGACGCCAATGCATTTGCATGGCTTAGCGGATGACTGGCGATTGTGAAAAATTGCAGTTTAATGAAGCATGCCGTCAGCCGCAATTAAGCGGCAATAACAAATCGGCACGGCTCATGGCTTAAAAAGCACCCTCGAGGCGAAGAGTTCTTGCTGCGGAATTAATTTATTAAATCGAAATGAAAATCCGATTGTCCAGGGCTGTATGCACATGCACTTCATTTCCAAAGAGTGTTCACGGATATGCTGCTTATTGTAAACAACACACAAGCAAGAAATTTCGTTTAATAAAATTTAAAAAGTTTTTTGTCGACTAATACCTAATGGTTGATTGTTTGAGAAAGGTTTTCTTTGAACATACAAAATAATTTTAAGATCCATCGTTATTTATTTAAGCTGCTATCTTATAAATTGAGAAGAATTTAAATTTGTATTCAAATTTTATAAAAGGTGAGGAATAAAGACAAGAGAAATCAATTGACAAAGAGTAAAACAAAAGGTTAGCTTTACAAAGTTTTAATTAGGCTTTTAAAGTTTTATTTTGTTATTAAAATTTTTGGCCAAGTGTTACACTTTTTCAAGTCCCTTCCATCCCCTCATCGTCGGAAGCTTTTAATTGTTAAAAAATTGACTCGTGCTGGACATTGTCGTTGGCTAAATGGCGCGAGGAGTTGGTCGTCGGACCCCAGGCGTTAGCCTCCGTTTGAGTGGCACTCCAGCTTCTGACCGAAGGAGCCACTTGATTTACGTTTATGGCATGTGCGGGCAAGCGTTAAGTTGTGGAAATGCGAAATGGCAAGGGCAAATAAAGTCAGCTGGCGATGACGACTGCCTGGCAAAGCGGAGTGAATACTGTAATGGAAAACAAGGAATGGCAATGGGCAAATGCCAATGCGAAATGCAGTCAATTGAAATGCAAGCTCCAAGAGGATGTGCAACTCGCCGGCAAGTGCAAGTTCAAGTCAAAGCGGAGCCGAGGAGCGAAAAGAAAAACTACAGCCAGGCAAATTGGCTATGCAAACTGTACAAAATGGCTGCTTCAGCGAGCAGCGACAAACAAGAGGGCAAAACGAGTTGGGAAGGGGTATATTAAGGGGGCCCTATTGGCACGAGGCCCCCTTCAAGTATTGACAACATTATCAAAGGGCGGAAACAAGGGCCATGCAGCGAACATTTCTTTTGGCCCGAACTGAAAACTGTAGTCGCCTGTAGTTGCACTTTAGATTTATTGATTGTCTCAGTGCGTTGCTGTCCTTGGCGGGTCCGAATGTGTCCTGCAGTCCTGCAGTCCTTCGCAGTCCGGGCTTATTGCTGTTGAAAAACTTGCACAAGCACTGACAACAATGCTGATGATGACAGCAGCCACTACCAACTCATTCCACACTTTTTATTCCAGTGCCCTACACGTCCTCGAACGGAACGCACTTTTTTATATGCACACAGCAAATATATATGTTTGCTTGATCAAAAAATACGAGTGGGTAATTCACAATTGTGAATTTATTAGTTTTATATTTTGCATTGTAAACAACTCAACGTTTTAGTTGAAGAAAAACAAAATTATATTTACTTATTAAAATATTTGAAAATATTTTATCTTTCACCTTTAATTTGTATGCATATAAAAAAAATAATTGAAAAAATTTTTATTATTATTTTTTTATTATTATATTATTTAGAACTATTTTCTTCTCTTTTGTGATTATTTTGGTAAGAATTTTTTGTTAAGTGTGGCACTTACACACACATTTTGTTGTTTGTACGTTTGTGAGCTTGACTCAACTTTTTGTTCTGCGTTCTTTTTTTCGATCTCGCGCGCAAACTTTCTGCAGTGCAATGCGGATTGAAATTCTTTTGTGTTTACAGCGGAATTTCTTCCTTATTTTCTTTCATTACATATTATTTGCGATTGCTGGCAGCTATTGGTGGCCATAAGCGCCCGCAGCAGTTGACATACCTTTAAAGCATCGCTCATACGCCACGTGGCCGAAGCGAGCAAACGAAAGAGCGCAATTTAATATTTTTAATTACGCTCATTTGGGCCTGTTTTTCCATGTTTACATTTCGATAAGTTTCCACTCGGTCTGCGTCAGCCCTTTCATCACTTTTCTTATTTCCTTTCTTTTTGTTTTTTTTGCTCGACATTGCCTTCGTCCTTCATCCTTCTTTTGTGGCACTTGTCATCATCAACACTTTTAGCTGTTGCCTTTGCTTTTTCTGCTGTTGCCGTGGCTCCTGCTTCTGCTCCTACTCGACTAACGAATTTGGTGGCGCATAATGAGTTTTTGTTTCCGCCAGCTTAAGTTCGCCAATGCAGGGGAAGCAGCAGAAGCAGCAGAAGCTGGAGCGGCAACAACAATTACCATTGCCATTTAATTAAAAATTGCAGAATAATTATTTTTCTTTTTCGCCTCGCTCCTTGTTTTCCTTGGCCCTCTCTGCTTTCGCACGCTCTTTCTTCGGCGAGCGCGTGGGAAAACTTTTAAATAAACAAAGGCGCCCTCTGCAATTTGAAAATCTGCAAATTAGCACAAATGCAGCTTGCGGATTGGATTAAGGGGGGGTTTGTGGATTGAGGGATTGAAGGCCTGAAGCTCTGTAGCTCTGAAGGAAGCACTGAAGGTGCATGGAAATGGTTTAATGGGAAACTGAAGAAGGAAGGCGGAAAACGGAAAAGGGGCCAAAGGAAAATGCAGCGACAGAGTGAAGTTTTCAATTATATTAAATCCGCAGCAAAAAGTTATCGTCACGCACAGTTGACAATTTATTTGTTCGCCCAGTAGTTTCCTGCCTGGCCAACACGTTCTTGGCCCGCACAAATGTCAGTTTAAGAGCTTTGTTCAAATGCGTTAATAAAATATTTTTTCCCCACTTTTCCCCGCCGCCCGGCTCAACAACATTATCACTGTGGAAAACTTTCGGCCCGCTGTTGCTACAGGTGTTTCCTGAGCGACGTGCACACACGTCGCGTATGCGCAACATTTCGGCCTACCCAGAAAAGTTTTTGCCCAACTTTGGCCTTAATGCCACCGAAACTCGTTTGGCCCAGAACAGAAAACTCAACTGAGGTTCGAGGCAGTGCGATTACAGTTCGTTTCAGTTCCGCGTGAAGTGCTGACAAATGCTGTCAATATATCAACTGCAAACCGTAAATGATGAGACCATTTATAATGCTGCTGCAAGAGCAGCCACAACAGTGCAAACTCTGTTCGTGTAACTGCAATATATACACTTATAAAAACAGGTTACAAACAAATTTTAACCACAAACAAGTAAATAAGTTCGTAATTATCACAATTTATCAAATTCTTTTTTTTACCCAAAAATGTATTTACCAAAATGGTAAATTTAAAGTTTTATATTTATTTAAAATTATATTTTCCCACATTTTTATTTAATAGATGATAAACCAAATACCATTGTATTGAAAATCTGTTTGAGCTAAGTAGTAAAAAATAAATTGCATTATTTTTTAAATGTAGTCTTAAAAGATGTACTTTAGAATAATCATTATGACTCAAAAATATATATATATTTTTAAAATGTAACTTAAAGTGAATTCAATGTTCAATTTTTTTAGAGAATAAATTTATTATTTAAATTGATTATTTTATATTACAAATTAATTTGATGCCCAAACATATAAAATCGTTGCTTTCTAAATATTCAAAGTGGCGAACAATTAGTTAGTTTCATTTATTTTATTATTGAGGGCATAATTTGATAACTGATCAAGTTCCAGAACATTTTTTTTTTTGAGTGCAGTTTGCGTGCTGCCTCTGTGGCAGGCAATAAGTTGAAAACCGAGACAGCCAGGCAGCAGCGTCAGCATTCAAGAATCCAGCTTAAGTAGCTGTTGGTGGGTCTTCTCATCTCTTTGGAGCCTCTGCTGCTGCTGTGCTCCTGCTCGTCTCAACCTACCACTTGATGTATATTTCGGCAACATTATACCCAGCGCTTAATACTTTATGCTTATTTTGTTGCCACAACCCGGTGCATGGAGGGTTGGGGAGAGCCGGGCAAATTTATATTCCGCTTTGGCAGCCGGATAAAGTTGTCTAGCTCAGCCTGTTTCTGCTGCAACTTCGCCTGCGGCTTATGATAAACTGGGCTGCACTTAAGCTGCCTCTGCACACGAGTCCAGCTATGTGCTCGTATTTACAGTTGGCTCCCCTTCCCGGCAATTCAATTTGCCTTCGTATGTGTATGTGAGTGTAAGCAGCTTAAAACTTAAATAAATTTCGTTTGTACCCGAGCTTCTTTCCCAGATATACTCGTATATAAAGTCCGTAAAGAATTTGTTATAAATTGCTAGTCGATTTCTTAACCGGCTACTGCAGCTCCCCATTGGGAGGAAGCTCTAGTTGACCAGCTGATGTCGGGCACAGATTTCCGGCACTGCGCTATAAAAGGGTGAATTTACTATGATAAGTGGAAAACAGCTTAATAAAATATTAAATCCCATAGTAAATAAGAAACCATTATAAGGAGTACAATATATAATATATTGCTGCTAAGTTTTGAAGAAATAATAGGTGAATGTATTTTTTTTATTTTATTTCATTTACTAAAATCCTTACCCACAAGTAAAGACTTATACTTGTTGCGTATGTCACAGTGTCTTCAAAAAGATCAAAGTATTAAGGTCAAAATTGCATTTGAAAAAAAACAACGTTTCCTTTTCATTATTTTTCAAATTAAAAAGAATTTGTAAAATATTAAACGTTTTTTCCCTTTACAAATCACCTAAAATAAACACCTTTGATTGCTTTATGTATAAATTTTTGAAGGCCCTTAATTTTTTGGAACCCAGGGAAAATAATGTTGTATGTCTTATGGTATTTAAGGCTCTTCCAAATTTTCTGTTCTAAAATATGTAGTATTTTTGGGTGGCCAAGTGTAATAAATTTTAAAGGCAAAGATGAATATGGTTAAAAAAAAAAGTAACTACACAAGCGATTTTTAAAATATTGGAATTTTTGTGATTAAAGCTAGTTGTTCAGCAAATTTCAGTTTTATGTGGTAGTGAGAAGTTTTGGAGACTTATTTGACAAACAAAACAATATTAAAACCTAATGACTAAGGCGCTACACAGTTTTTGGCACACAATTTGAAGACAAGACAAATCAGAAATTGCTTAAAATATATTAATTCTTAAAGCACTTTCCTTCAGTGTAGAATTATGCATTTTTTCAGGAGTGCTGAATAGTGAGGATTGAGGTGAGCTACAAGCAGCGGCAGTAACAACGGGACAAAAGCTTTTCATTATGCACGCCACTCGCCGGCGAACAACACGAACAGCAAACTCAAAAGGGCAAAGCTGCTCGGGCAATCCCTTCTCAACCTCCTCCTTCTGCTGTCAAGTGCACTTTTTCGAATGCCTTTCATCAAAACACTTAATTTGCATAATTTTTGCGAAGAGAGTTGGGCGGCCAGTTCTAGTGGGAGCAGAAAGTATGAGACGATTTAATTCCACCAGCTTTAATAAAATGCAATTGCAAGCGCCAGAAAATGTGCCACACAATTCAGCGTCGAAAACTTTTTACTGCTAGGTGGAAGAAGAAACCTTTTGTGCTGTGCGGTAATCTAATACTTTTACTTCATTTAGCGTTATGAAATTTCATGCACTTTGCATTTTTCACATAAATGCTCCGGAAAAGCGAACCTGGGGCGCAGAATTGACGACGGAGGCAGCATCAGACAAAAACCGTTTGAGCCAGGCAAAATGCATTTTTCAGTAAATCAGCCTAATGCACTCAATGACCCCACTATTCCACTATCAAGCCTGAAAATATGGCCGAGAGCAACAAGCCGAGCTAAAAGGATAAAAATTACGAAGGAAAGGCGGAGTCAAGGCGGATGTTACGTCGTAAATTTAATCTGGCAACGATAATTGAGGTAACTTGGTAAAGTTAATACCCATAAGATCCTTTGTTGACGACGAGTCAAACTCAAGGGATTCATTGAATGCGGCAATAAACTTCCTAGGTGATGGCAGATAAGGCAACATTTAATTAAGACTATAGAATAAAGAGTAATCAATATTTTCTATAGAAGTCGATAAAGAACAATTTAGCTCGAGAAACATTGTTGGCATAAATTGAAACTTAACTTAAGTGTAGCTTAGATTTTTTGAATATTGTTAAATATTCAAGGGTACTATACATAGCTACAAAACTTCTTTGAACTATAAATTTGATAAGAACAAGCCTAATTATAAACACATTTTAAAATTAAATCAAATTGAAAAGAATGAGTCAAACTTGGGTATATTTAAAAAAAATACAAATTTTCTTAAATGTATAAAAAAAAAGATCGAATAAAATAAGTTGTTTTCCAAAGTTGAGGATACCATTGTTCGGTCTGCAGTAACTTGCATTTGATGTCTAGAGTGTATACTTTAATGACTCACTCCGCAAAACCGTTGATATGACATTCGACCTGACTGACACCACCTTTGGCACCCATTTGGGCAAACCCATTTAACCCATGCTGATAATGTCTAACCTTCACCCTTTTCTGTTGCAGCTGAGCGAGGACATTGGCTACGTGCTGTACTCGGCACTGGGCTCCTTCTACATACCCAGCTGCATTATGGTCTTTGTGTACATACGAATTTACTTTGCCGCCAAGGCGCGGGCGAGGAGAGGCATTAAAAAGCATCCCCGCAAAACAAACAACGAACAGGTGAGTGTGATTATGAAAGGTCTGGTGATTATTTATGAATTTTGACCCGGCCAAATGTGCATACATGTGCCTAATGAACTCTGGCGAAAGCTCTCCCCAATCGAACACTTCGGGTCGTCTCACATTTTTGGGGGCCATAATGCGGTTGGCCGCAAAATGTGTCAGGCATGATGGCAATGGGAATTTTTACGATTCAATGGACAAATGTAATTCTTCTAACCGACTGTGGCATATGCGGCGTATGTGTAATATTCGCACACCTTTTCCCCCGGTTTTGGCCAAAAGTAATTGTGCATTACCCCAGGAAGCTGCAAATTGAGCGCACATGTTTCGCTTCAATTTCCCATCAACAACTTGTGGGCAACGTGTTGGATTTAACCTGTTCTCCCATAACCCCTGCCAGGGACATCAGGAATTGCAGCTTTCGGCAACGTTGCAATTTTGGCCGCTGCACCAGTTGGCCACGTTAGCAGGCCCATTATGCAGGGCCATTCAATGCAATGGCATTTGCTGACTCCACACCCGCTCTTAACGGCCTTTGTTCGAAAATTATCGCTGAAAATTTAATCGAAACTCCACCCCAAATCCACTGATTGAGTGAAAAGTCTCTAATGATCGTCAATTACCTGCCGCAACGAGTGCCAATGCGCTTGCCGACCAATTCATACGCAATTTGCATTTTCAATTAACTGTATGCGCAATGCACACAGCTAACAAAAAAAGAAAGGAAGGCCAGTGGGAGGTGAAAGACATTACCGACTGGACAGTGCTGGCAATATCAGCGACACTACTCGGCCATTTTGGGCAAACAAATTCAAGAGCAGCGGCCCAAACGAGCGATTAACCAACAGGGAAGGCAGGGAAAGGGGTTTTCGGAGGGACGGCGGTGGAGGAAAAACAAGCAGAGACAACGGTAGCAGAGGAAAAACTGAAAGCACGGAAAACAGAGAGAAGATTTTCACACATATGCTGACAACGCGATTTGCTCTGAGCGTTGTTCTACACCCATTACTAAGGTATGATAACTCAGTACGGAAAAGTGCAAAGAAAAAGACATGAACAAATGTCAAATGTCACTTTAAAAAAGTGTATTATGCGTGTGATTCCTTTCTGCAAGCTAAAAATGGTTTTAAATTTTCAAATTTGGTTAAGAATAAGATATTTATAACCGTAGTAAGTTGGTAGGTCTTTCTAATTATACATCTTACATTTGTTTTATTATTTGTGAGCCGCTTTTGTTTTAGGTTGAAAAACAGTAAGCGTTCCTAAAACCATAAAAAAAATTATGGTAAGATTTTCTAAGCTATTTAAACAGATTAAACGGACTAGGCCAACAATTGTTTGTTTACTTTAAGTTCATTTTTTTTAACTTTTACTAAACAAAACAAATTAAAGGGGTATCCCAACTTTCGATTGCTGCCACACCCCTTATTTTATTTTCATTTTCGTTGGGACGCTCTGTGTCTCTGTTAATTGCCCGGGGTAATTGTTGCTGCTTTTCGAGCATTGAATATGCACAGCCCCTCCCAGCGCTGCATCCAAAGGCAACAGCCCTCGCTCCATGTTTGTGTAATCCGCGCGCTCGGACGCGCTTCTCCCGGCTGTTGGCTTAAACAGGATTTTCGAAATGGAAAACTGTTGTAGCAAGTGTTGGGCCATCTGTCCCTGCTCTCGACTGCAGTTGCACGGATGCGAATCTGCAACCTAATTTGCAATGCCCGAGCATGTGAGATTGTTAATCACACATAGCCTTGAGAACTATGAGACTGTGTGCCAAAATGAGGTGCATTCAACTTTATGATCTCTTAAACCTTAAATATCTAACTATTTGAAAGTCTTTTTTTGATAGAAATCAAAATTGGAAAAACCCAAAGAAAAATAAAAAAAAATATAAATTAGTCTGTGTTTCGATACAGCCATAGAAATATTTTCACTTTGAAATAAATATTTTCGCTACAGATTTTACACTTGTGGGTTACACTTTCATTTTTAAATATGTAAAAATTTTAATTTAAAATAAAAAGAACATTGAAATATACAATTTTCCTTTTAAATAAATTAATATGTGTTTAATTTATTTTAAGTAAGTTTCAAACAATTAAATGTTTAATTTTTTTGGTGTTGTATCACTAAGATTAACATCATAAAATATTTTCAGAAACTTGTTAATTATCTAATATTGTTAAACCATAACTAAAAGCATTCATTATTTTTTCAAATGTTGTTATAACCCACATATGTCAAAATTGAAATGATCCTACTTGTTTTGGTGAATATATTGTTTTAAAGATTACTAAAGTTAAAATCCCCAATTATATATTATTTATATAGACTTGCTAGAATTTTTGATTGCTGCTTGTGCCCTTTTGGGTAACTAATGGTTATTCCTTGACCTTTTCACTGCAGGTAACGAGCTTCACCACCGCCAAGAAAGGAACAATACCGATGCCCTCCTCTAGCGGCGCGTCCGCTCTGCAGCTGCACCAGCAGCGCCAGATAGCCACCATCGAGACACCACCGAACAGCGCCAGCCTGCCGATGCAGATTCCCACGGTCACCATGGACCTGGCCTCGGACATCTCCACATCGGAGGCGGGGGAACTGGAGGCGGTGGCCGCCCAAACGGTGCTCGCCTACGCCAATCCCAATGGGTCGGGCTCGAATGCGGTCACCGTGGTGAGCAGCGGGAATGGTGGAGGAGGAGGAGGAGGTGGAGGAGGACCACCCACCTCACCCAAGGAGACGCTGCAGGTGAGCACGATAGCCACCGGCCGGGTGGGCCTCAATGTGCCCGTGCCCCCCTCGATGGGCAGCAACAACTCCATCAATGCGCTGAACAACAACAACGGCAGCGTGGCCATGGACGGCGGCGCAGCTACCGGTGGAGCCGGGGGCAATGGCAGTGCAGGGGCGGCGACAGGGGGACTGCAGACGGGCGGCAACGAGCTGCGCGTCTCGCCGATCGCCGGACGGTGTCGGGCCCTATCCGTGGGCGTAGACACGGACATGGTGAGTGAATTCGATCCATCCAGCAGCGATTCGGGCGTGGTCAGTCGCTGTGCCGTGGTCAAGCCGCTCAAGTTTCGCCTTTGCCAGCCGATCTTCGGGCGCAAGTCCAATAACCAGCAGCGTCGCAACGAGGCCAAAGCGGCGGCCAAAAACCAGCAGCCCGCTGCAGCGGCCGCCAAAAACCAGCATCAACAGCAGCAGCAGCAGCAGCAGCAGCATCAGCAGCATGTGGTGAAGGCGGAACTGGAGCCGGCCATACCGAAGACGCCGAAGCCCCGGGATCCGGAGAAGGAGAAGCGACGGATTGCGCGGAAGAAGGAGAAACGGGCCACTTTGATCCTGGGCCTGATCATGGGCAGCTTCATCGCCTGCTGGCTGCCGTTCTTCTTCCTTTACATCCTGGTGCCGGCATGTAGCAGCCACTGCAACATACCGGAGTCGGCCTTCGCCGTCGCCTTCTGGCTGGGCTACATGAACTCGGCCCTCAATCCGGCCATCTACACCATCTTCAACAAGGACTTCCGACGCGCCTTCCGGCGCATCCTGTTCAAGTGATGTTTGGCCTACGTGTGCTGTTACAGGTGCGTTTACGCCAGCATCGAGAAGGCAACCGAACGTGCCATGGGCAGCACACCCATGGGCTATGGTCATGGCATGTATCAGCACTACAGGCGTTAGATTTGCTTCGTTTTGGTTATGCCATAGGCCCCCCGCCCCCTCCCAGATCCCATTCCCACTCCCCAGAGCTGCAAAACTATCGAAGGTACTGTCAATCTGTTACTCATCTTTACTAAAAAAAAAATATAGTAGAAATAATATTTTTTTAGCTTTAATTTTAAAAATACGAACTATAATATCGATATCCTAAACATTTCACCCGATAGTTCCTGCTATCTAATTTATCGACATATTCCGTTTACCTGATAGCTCATGCTATCGAAATAATCGACTGTACTGACAATCGATCGTTTTGCAATTCTAGCCATACCCATTCACTTAACCCTTTTCCCCAGCTTTCTTTGAATTTTTTGTTTGAATAAAAAAGTAACGAACATTGTAGCTCATTTCAAAAGCAATGAACGGCTGTGAATTTGATGGAATCTCTCAATTTCAATTTACGCATTTTGGTTTCGTTTCGTTTGGTTTCTCGAGCACCCTTGAACCCAGAGCCCAGAGCCCAGAACCCAGAGACCCCAATCCCAGAGGCCGCCCAGAATCCCCTTAGCCCGCTGAACCTCACCGCCGCCCACACACTTTTCACACTCGACGAGCTCATAGAAATGCATGAGCTGTGCAAACAAGAATTTGAGCTGGGCAAACATCTATTATGCTCCCTGAATGGATGTGTCCGCCTGCGACGTCTATGGCCATTCAACTTGAAATAATTTCGCAAATTTCCATTTGCGACTGCACTGCCAATGCCGAACTTCAGTTCAGTCTGCAAGTGTGTCAGGAGTCAGGTAAACGTAACCCGTGATCCACTCGGGCCACTAGACCACCATTGTTGTGCGTTGGCCATCACAATCGAGGTCAACAAGTGTGCGTTGCAGTTGCAGAACGTTGGCAGCAAATTAATTTAATTTCTTTTTAATATTTTTGGCAACCGCTTATCCACTTCCACTGCTTCGACAAAACTCTCAGCGTCAGGGCGCCTGCGATTGCGAGGCTGCATTTGGCTGGCGGCCAAATCAATAATTCCATGTACACATAAATGTAACTATAGTCTAGCACAACGGCCACACAATTTGGCGTAACGAAGTGAGCAGAGCACACAGCTATGGGAACAGAAACAGAAACAGAAACAGCGACAGCCGCAGCTTTATGCATTCGCTCAAAGATATTTCACTCAGCGACACAGAAAGTGGGAGCCCTGAAAAAATAAACCAAATGTATGGGAACCAATGCCTAATGGGCACAGACAGATGCAAATACTAATGGTTGGCTTCTACACTCAGAAATCTCTTAGTCGCTTTGTGATTTAGTAAAATGTTGTTATATTTAGGCACTAATTTCTTTTGTTTTTATAAACAATGCTTTAATAATTATCTTTGTTAATATTAAATTGTTGATTTTTAAATATAGTTTCAGTTACTCAATTACAATTATGTAGGTATGACATTTAAACTTAAAACTCAATTTTTTGATATACCTGAATCACGGCATTTACTAAGTTACTTGGAATTTTGTTTGAGTAATCAATTAAAGTGGTGATTTGATTTATATGTTGAAAGGGTGCTGTTCAAGCTCCAACAAATAAATTTAATACTCAGTAAAATAGCATTTTCATGTTAATTTAAATTTAATTAATTTCTTTTTTGTAGTGAGGATAAAGATCAATTAAGTATTTTAATTTTACATTAGCAGGCATTCAAAATAATTATTCTATTCTAATGTTAGAACTTTTTTTAAAACATTTAATACTTGGTAAAAAAAATATTTCCATGTTTTGTGTTGAGGATAAAGATCATTACAAGTTTTTAGTTTAGTAGTGTGCCTAATTTATACATATCAAATTGGAGGCATTATTTTTTACCGTGCACCTTTCACCATTTTCTCCACCATTTCCCACTTTAGTTTTTGGCTATGCATCAGCAAATGCATGCGCCCGTCCGAGTGGAATAGACAGCCCGTCACCCAGTCAGTCAGTCATTCAGGCAGTCATTCAGTCAGTCGAACGGAGGGACAGTCGTCACTGGAACGCTACAATGACACCAAGTTAGACGAAGATGGAGACAGAGGAGCGACCGGGAGGAGGGGGGCGGACAGACAGACTCTGTTTTTGGCATGTGGCCCAGAATGGCTCTCCATTTCGTTTGGCTGGTTGGGCTTGTTTTGCTGGCCAAAGCCAAAAAAGCCAAAAAAAAAAATGCCAAAGGAAAAATATATATATAGTTCGGCCCAGAACCCATACAAACACGGACCGTCAGGCCGACAGTCTATGCATACATTTTACGTGCAATTTATTTTACTTCCTGTGTGATGGCTTTGTCTCTCATATTTTTTGGACACTTTGTGGCAAGGTAGCAACTAAATCTGCGAGCCACTTGTGACCACTATTGGCCACGCCCAGCAAATCGTAATCTGCTTAGAGCAATCTTCAATCTTCAATATACCATCTGTAATCGCCTTGTTCCATGGCACCAAATATTTATGGCAGCTCTTAGCAACGTCCGACCTTTCAACACATGTCGGCCGAGCCGAAGATTGATCAGATTTATAGTTTTGGCCATAGGCTAAGTGCTTGTGGTTGCCGAAGACCTCTTAAAATTGCTGAAGAACGCATAAATAATGTGACCGCGATCGGCCATGTGCTCAGGCTGTGCTCAGGGATGTGTTCCATTTGAATAAATGGAAATCGACGCAGGAACTTTGATGGTGTTGAAAGACAAACACCGAAGGCTTTTGGTGCCTGCATTTTTTATGGATCACATAGCATCCTGCTGAACGTTTTGGCATTGTCAGCAATGTGTGTACAACAACTGCACTCAAATGACAATTTGAACAACGACAGAAAGTCCAACAAAAACAGCTACAACAACAAGCTAAATGGTAGAACAAAAAAAAAAGGACCGTCGTGCACAAAGCGAAATCGAAAACAATTGAAATCGACAGCAAGGGAAAAGCGAGTGGGGGTGGTGCTGCAGGTGGTGCAGCAGGCACATTAAAATGCGCGACGTACACAGAGAGTTATACAAATTTTAGGACAAATTTTTTTAAAAATTCCATAGTTATCTTATCTAAATGTAAAATTGGAACTTATAACTTACATTTTTGTGGATATTATAAATTTATGATCAATTAATTTATGTTGGATTTAAAGGTATCTAGGAATTTATTTTTTAAAATAATTTTTATTGTTAAATTTTTTGACTAAATTTGAAGTCAGCTTTTTGAACGTTTTGAATTTTTTTTCAATGTAAACACAAATACAGGCCATACACACACAGCACTTAACTGCACTTAGGTGCGACAGCCAGATGAGTGTCGAACGGCATTCCACGAAAGGCATTGTTTCACCAGCACACTGAAAGTCATTTTCACTTAAAGCGTAAAAAGCTGCCAGGCATTTTAGACCATCCGACCAAAACGCAACGTCGTCCTTTGTGATATCTAAATTTTTTGGGGGAACCGCTTCAGTTAAATTTACTAGAGTCCATTAATAAAATTGCAATTAACGTCGCAATTAGCAATCACCATAAATTAAATGCTTGACAACAATTTAAATTTATCATTACAAAAGTAGCCAAACAAAAAACAAATAAAGCGCATAAAAATGGGGAAAAAAATTTTTAAATAATTCGGTGCTGTTTAAATTAATTCCCATAATTGAATTATGAGATTTGGAATGCAAATTTTTTTGCTTTGTTTGCCTTAATTGTTTCGAGTCAACAAGGGAGTGGTCTTAATTCGAGTAAATAACAAAAATAAGCGTTAAGCATTTGCAATAATTACATAAAAACATTTTAGATTACTGTAGTGTTATTGTTTTACTTGTGTTTTTTTTTTACATTTTAATTCCGAGTGCCAGAGGCCACAAATTCGCTTGTGAAATTTAATTATTTATAGCGCAAAATGCGTAATTAGAATTTGCATTTCTGTCAACATCTATTTCGGCGCCATGCAATATATGCCATAAGCCAATTTAATGCCTGATTAACTTGGCAAATTGCAGAGGTATTTATAGAAAATCGGATAGGCAGGGATAAGGTACTTTAAATGCATGCCTGTTTGCGGTTGCGGCATTTTCAGAGTATTTTGCAACTGATGGTAAATATTTAGTTGCATTTTTTGGGAATTACTGTCTATCATGAAGAGAAATATTTATTTATGCGTAACTTTTGCCCAAATCCGTTGTTCAAAATTACAAAAATAGCAAATAAATGGCAACACTTAAATAAATTCGAATAAAAGCATCAAAGCCATCAATAAAACGGCGTTCACTTTCGTTTACGATCCACCCACATGATAAAAACGTGAAATGTGCAAACATGGAATTGCATTGTTGCCAAAATCGCTTGAACGCTTCGGCGGCGACCGGAATTTTCGAGGGTCTGTGATATACATATATTTTTCAAACGCTCTTGGAGCAATTATCGTGACCATTAGGCTGCAGGCGCATGAATCACAAAAATGCCGCTTGCTGGCCTGCATATTAATTAATAAAGTATAAAAGCCATAAATGTAAAACTCATAACGACAAATGTTGGACCATAAATATGCACTTAGGTATTTATGCGCATTGACAGCATGAATATTTATGAGGCAATGACGACAGCTACAGCGGCCATTAAAATGCGCCCCCCGTTGATTAATTGGAAAAGTTGAGTTGGTTCGGTTGGTTGTTGGTTCGGTTCAACGGGTCGTATGCTCGACGCTTTTTCCTCCCTTTTTGCTTCCCTGAAAATATCGCCCAAAACTAAGTAAATCCAATGCCTGTTTTTAGGTTTAGAAACGAAAAAAAAAACAGAGGAATTTATATGTTTCCCATAAGATAAGCCATGCGACCATCTAAGTTCAAGTTTTGAGGCTTGTCTTTCAAAACCAAAAAAATTACAATGACTGAAATGTTTAATGAAATTATTTCATTATAAAAAACTAAAACCAAACAAGTTGCAAGTAACTTAAACGTATTTCAATATTTAAACTTAAACTTTTTGCTAATTGTAAACTAGACACAAATATTTATATATATAAATATTATTGATAAATAAACAGATATATATTAAAGTTGAATTTTGAAATTAGATAAATGCAAACGGCGGGTATTCGAATAGTTCAGATATATTTAGAATAATTTATAGTTGCCGATAAATAGAAACGTTTACTCATTTAATTGTATCGTACGACATATGCATAGCAAAATTTTTAACTCATGTTCTCATATATGTCTGTTCCACCTAGTTGTGCGTAGATCAAATATGAGCAAAACAAAATAAATACCACCAGATAAAGAGCAAACCATAGCGATAGTTCATGGATACGAAAACATGTGTACAGTCTGTGAGTATGCATATGTACTATATATCAAATCGAGCGGTAAAAAATCAAATTTCGGAAAACGACGGAATAAATGAACATAAATTAAAACTATCTACATTTTAAGCGGAAGTCTTCCACTACAATTACGCTCTCTCCACTTGCATTGTATTCGTTCCCTCGTTTTACCGACTTCAACTTCTGTTCCCGGACAGACTATGTAACTAAAAGTGTGTGTATATTAAATAAGTGTATGTATTTCGAAAGGTTTCTTCCCAAACAAAAAAAAAATATAAAAAACGAAATAAAAATAGAAATTCAAAACAGAAAACTACCAAATACCAAATGAAATGTAAACCGAGTGGAAAACATAAGCCATAAATTTACATTACTTAGAAAAACGCTGCACAAATTTGCATGTTAGTTTCCCTAGTCATGTAAGTTACGATTAATAAACTGTAGTTAACAAAGGGTAAAGTAGACAGAAAATATGCTACGAATAAGTAAGAAACTATGTTTATAACTAGGCATTGTCGTTGTTGCTTTTGTTTTCACCTGTTATAGGGTAGCAAGTTCTAATTTCGTTATTTATACGTGTTTGTAGAGTCCACATAGCTAACAACGAAGTAACATGGTGCTATGAGTTACGATTCTCCTCCTCGGTTCATCGTGCATCACTCATCCCATCCACTCAGGGTGGTCAAAACGTTAAAATCTGAGCCCCTTTTAACGTCTTGGTTGCATGTAGAGCACCATCAAAAACTTACACACACACAAAACACAACAACACTCACGCCCACGCCCACGGCAAAAGCCCAAAGAGAACTCAAATCAAAATTGAAAGTTAGTTAAGGGATTTAAGAGCATTTCAAACGTACTTAGCAGCTAAGCATTGTAAATACCTATAAATTATGCCATGTTATAGTTCATACATACTTAATATAATACGATTACGATTACGATAATGAAATGTAAATTGAGCAACACAAAATTGCAAATTGAAGCCACCAAAGAATTGAATTTTCGCATGTAAGTCGAACAAGTAAACTAAAAAGTATTTAATTATACCAAAACTAAGACTAAGTGTAGAAAGAAGCAAAACCCCCTTCCTTGCCCCCGAACAACAATAGTCGAAAACTTTTAGCATTTAGGCAATCATATATCATAGTTCAACTAAACTAAACTAATGTAATTCCTCCCAAAACAAAATGTACATTTCTGAGTAAAGCAAAACAACAAACACCAAGAACTAAAAACGCATTTAAAACTTTAAGTTTCGTTGTTTTTCTACCCCTTCACCAGTTGAGTTTGAGCAAACGTAACATTTACCCATTGTATGGGACAAGTTGTTTTCTTAAATCTTGTAGTCTAAGTGAAACTTATAATAACATAAGAACATACGATACATGATAACTCCGAGAACTAAATTGAAACTATTAGCTAAGTGAATACATATGTCCAGTAGAAAGGACAATAAAGATTTAATTGAAATTATACAGTACGAATACAATTACCACTTAACAGCCGACGAAAAATACCACATGAGGCTCCAGCTCCAAATCATCAAAACCAAGCTAAAGCTACCAAACAAAATACTAAAAAACAAAAACATTTTAAAAATTACTCTCGTTAAGCGAATCAGAAATCCAGTGCGGAAAAACAGAACACATAACTGAATAATAAAACTGAAAGTATTCTTAAATTCTTTAAATGCATTCGTCAAATTATTTTTTGTCATGGTGTTTTCAGCAAGGCGACAAATACTTGAAACTTCAATGGATGGCGAAAGTGAAAACGCAATGAGGTCTACAAAAGGACTGAAATAAGAGAAAGTATCCAATAAATTCTGCATAGTTTATTTGCGGAGGGAGTAAGAATACGAGCGGGCGATGCGGCATTTTAAATGGCCTTTTAATTTCCTGTATGCGCAGACGCCGCTCCAAAAGGACCGGGATTTTGGCTCCTCAGCATATTGATTTTACCCAGCAGCCTTGACATTGGCGGGCTGTCAAAGTCGGTCATTAAAAATGCAGTTGAACAAAAGTTAAGATAGCTATCCTAAATATAGCGCTCTTCTGGGGTAAGATTTTAAAGGTAAGTATATAAAAAATACATAGCATACCTCAAGGAGGGGGAAACATTTCATGAAAGTAATTTACAGGTAGAAAATAATTTTACCTGTCTACAACAAGCCATTAAAACCTGTTATAATATAGCAGACAAGCGTATTTCAATTGGTCAATATATAAAAGGGTTAAGTTAACAAGTTAAAACAGGAAATCGTAAAAACTTTTTATTGGATATATTTAAATTTGAAATTTCCTGAAAAATGTACTTTGTTTTTACCGTTAATAGCTTACTATACTGCAGGCTAATGCATTCCCAGAAAGAAAATAAAAAATGATATGTCTGAAGTTGAGATAGCTAAATGGAATCCCCAAACCGGACACAATTATCACATTTTGTTGGATCTACCCCTGGGCGACTCATCCACAAAGTGTACTTTGCACTTTATAAAAAGAGAACAAAAAATTAAACAAGTTTCTGTGCGATCAATTGTTTTGCGAGCGCAATTAAATAATTAGCGCCAAATTCGAGCTTTTAACGCCACGGCGCCGCAACAGTCACATTAATCAAAGCGCGCCAGCAGCATGCAAAGTTTGTCAAGCCAGTTTGTTTGCCCGTCTGCGAGTCTGTCGGTCTGCGAGTCAGCCAGGTGCTAATTACACACGTGACGCCGGTCCGCGAGGTGCAAAAACTGGGCTAGCTACAACTTTCCTGCTATTTGCCAACCCAATCCACCCCAGCCAGAGAACCTGCGGGCCAAATGCGAATGCCAGCCACTGTACTAATTGTTTCAGTTGTTGCTCCCAAAACTTGTGCAGCGTTTATCAACCAGGTCAGAAGTCGGCATTAGAAAAAAATGCAAAGCACCCGCGAATAATTGTCACGAAACAAGAAACATAGAGCCACAGTCTGAGCTCGTCTCTATGGCAAGAAAAAAAGAGATGGCTACATGAGTTGCGCAAGTTTTAATTAGTTAATTTAACGCCTGGCACCAACAGGAGTCCCGTTGCACGCTGCGTATGAGTAATGAGCGGGCTGGCTCACCCGCGCAACAACACGTATGAGTGATACGGAAAGTCGTCTAAGCACGTACAGAGAGAAATAATATTAAAGCAATTTAAGGAAACACGAGTATACTTGTATAGTTCATATACCCGCATAACAGATGAATTAACTTGTTTTTAAAATTATATATCAAGACACATTTTAAATGTATTTTTACCAGTTATAGCAAGTTCAAGTGAAATTTACAATGATTCATCTTTAATTAAAACGTTAATGTATCTAACAAATTGACGAAGAATCAATTTGTGAGCAATTAATTTGTATTTATACAAAGAAAATTCAACAACGTTTTTCAGTTTTTCTTATATCAATAATCAAAGTACTGTATAAACTCAGTTAATCACAATTAATCGTGCAATAACATATAATTAGAATTATTTCAGTGTAACTAAAGTCTAGTAAATGATGAATCTTTGATTAGACCTTTAAATACCTATCGTTTAATTAAAAAAACACTACTTTCATTTGGCAAATAAATATATTTTATGCAAATAATAAACGAGATTTAAAATGTACTGATCAAAAAAAAATTAAAAGAAATATGCAAACCTAAAACCAGTTGCAAATTGGTAAGTCCAAGTTAAGAGTACATAAATTGGCCCCATTTTAACAATGAAAATAAATTATTTTCAAAACATAGAATGCACTCAGTAACTTTTTCCCGAGTGTAGGATTTGTAAGCCAGCTACCCTTAATGTGTATTTCTTGAAGCTGTCAACACTTCGCCAACGCTTGAACTTTTGCACCAAAGCAGGCAAAACGGTTGCTGGTAAGGGAATGACAGATAGGAAGTGATGGTGCGGGGAGGAACTTTTGCGGTTGGCTGTGCTAAGTAATTTCCCCTTGCGGATGCAACTAATTACTAAACATTTCGCATAAAATTCTCAACTTGACAGCCTCTAACTGCATGGCTAAGGACACGCGCCCACATCCTCACCCACATCCAAATCCATAGGACAACAACTTGTGCATGTCTGTGCGGTGGGGAGTGGGTAGTGGGTGGGTTGGATGTAAGGATGTAGGGATGCGAGGTGGTGGCATGTTATCAACGAATCTAACATGCGGTTTGTGCTAATTCACTGGCACAACCAAGCCAACCGCCAAACAGTCGACCACCGCCCTGCTTAGCGGTCATAAAGTAAACGCTATGCCCGGATAGAAAGGACGAGGCGGAGGGGGATGAGCTGCGAGTGGGGGCAACACTTCCGCTGGAGATGATTAGGCGAGCTACCCACACGAGCACCGACTGCCGACAGGACTCTAGGCCCGTGCCAAGAAAAATGATCGTAAAATAGCTGAAATTATTTAACACTGTTTCGCATTTAATGCAAAAACTTTTCTTTGGCTGCGTGGAAATTGTTGCCGGAAGTTGGCCAAAGTTGCAAAGTCTGCAACATGCAACTCGCCGCAAATGCCAACAACTTGAGCGACAAACGAAGCGATTAATAGCAGCAACACTTAAAATAAATAATACGATTTTATAGAAAAACGTTTCTTTTTGTTTAGTTAGTTTAGTGCGTTAGTTTTTGATAATATAAAATTAAACCTAATATTTTGCCTTTTTTTTCAAAAGTTTATATAAGTATGTTTTTTTTATTATATACAATAAGACCATGTTTAAAATGTGAGAATGAAATCAACAATACATATGCTGACAGTTGATTAAATAGCTCATGTATGAAACAGACTTTTTAAAGATTTATTCTCAGTGTATTGAGTGCAGTTGCTCCTTGAACCCCAAAGATTCTTGTGAATTACTATTAACGCATTGTTAGACGTATAATTAATGGTTTGACTATGTGATATGAGTCACTTTTGCTTGAGGCCAATAGGAAAGGAAATTCCCGCTGGCCAAGGGCCAGAAAATTTTGGTTTTACCCTGCCCTTAACTCCGCCCACTAAACGCCAATACCGCCCCTCTCTCCCCACCCTTTCTACCCTCCAGCCCATGTAATTGGACAAAGGGCAGTGTCAACAATTGTTGTTTGTTTATCTACACTTGTCGGTGTCGTCGTTAGCGTTGCATGTGTTAATTATATCGCGTTACGTTGCCATGTTTGCTCTGGCATTTCGAATATTTTCATTTCGCAGCCGAACGAGGCAAATGCACTCTGCGCCGCGTGCAGCAGAATCCAATGCTTGGCCAGTCGGTGGTCAGTGGATCGATTGGAACGGGCTTGTGGGTTGTGGGCCCGAAAATATGGTTAAAACCGGCTCAGCCAGTGCGTAAACAAATCCACAATATTTGCCTGTGCGGCGAAGAGATGTTCGCTCATTTAAGTTGTATTGATACCCAGTTATCGTAGACTATAGGGGCAGTTTGTATTCGGGCAGAGTACGTAACTAATATGGTACTTATAATTGTATTTAAAAAGTCAAACCAATTTATATAAACACGTTTTTAAAGTATTTTGGAGTGTATTCACAATTAATTAATAATGTGACAGCACAATCAATATTAATAAGAATATATGGGAAGAATCATATATTTAAGATTTGTTTCCTAATAAAAAGAACCATTTGAACCTATTTGGACCAGTATTTTGTTTAACAGTCTAAACCGCTGATACCTTTATCAAACTTATATCTCAGTTCATTAAAAAGCTGGTTAACCCTAAAAAAGTAAAATCAAAGTCAACCAGACAAAAACCTGAAAGTTATTAAAACATTAATAAATCTAGAAGATTTTATCACGATTATTTTTCATAGATTATAAAATTAAATTAATCTTAGCAATTTGCAAATGCATTCAATTAATTTTGATGATAAAAACGACAAATTTTTTTTTGTTATAATTTAGACTTGTTTTCTTAGGTTATTTTGGGCTAGATTAAGATCAGATATTCAGCATGATAAGTAAGTAAAGAGTATCAAGAGCAACTCAACTAGCAAGCTTAAAACTCAATTTAAAAGAGTAATACCCATATATGGGTAAAAACAAAGCTATTTTTAGACGAAATGGTTAGACAACATTCTAAATTTGGTCGCAATGAGATATTGCTTCAGAATTAGCTAAAATCGGTTGTTGAACTGGTGAGCTACTGTTTCGGATTTTTCAGCTATCTTGGAAATGAAAAATGTAACAAGTTCAACTTTATCGCACAATATAGTTTCAGAAAGCCTATTTGCAATATTAAAATTACGACATAATGGAAATGCCCAAATGATCTTGCTAACCTACCAGATTTTAAGATTGCAAAAATGCAATAATGTTCAAAGCATTGTAATATTCCTTATGCAAACAGTTACCAGATTGTGATCCTTTAGATAAAATTACGGTATGTCATAGTCGGTGCACTGAACTAAAGCGTTCTTGCTGCCTTTTTTTTGTGGAATCAATGCGATTGGGGACTTTGGTTGTGACTGTGAGATGCTGACGCTGGCGGTACGCCCAGCAGAGCAGCCGGCGCCGCTGCCAACGGTGACTTCGACGTCTCACGAACCTTCCGCGACGAACAAGATCGAGCCAACAGAGAAATAAAAGCCGCCCAAGAGGCAACCGCGCAGCTGGCGATGAAAACAAACCCGTCGTGGCGCTCGCAGACACAAGACGCAGTTCCGAATCGATCCGTGCAGCATTGAAAATCCGTTTTGAAAACACAACAAAGTACCCGAATTCGAGAAAACTGAAAAACCAAGAAAACGGAAGAAAACTACGCTCGCCGAAAACGTAAATAAAATTTATTATTCGCTGCATCTCTTCTTAGCGTGCCACAAAACGCAATTTATTCACCGACAAAAGCCAAGCAATATAAATAGAAAAAAAAGTTGAAAAACAAAAGTGTAGGCGATAAACGGAAAATTGATTGAACAAGTTCGGCATTATCAGGGGGCTTTGCAATCACGCGATCTGGCTGACCGAAAGTTCAATCGATGCCGAGGCATTTACATAACCCTTTGAGGGCCCTTGGGTCACTCGTGCGGACGTGACAGAAATTTCTGATAACGAAGGTCGACCGACCCACCCCCACCCAAGTTGAGATGTGGAAAATTTTATGTGTTTATGGTTTCGAAAAACTGCGCGACCAAACTGACAAAATTAAGCGGAAAATTTCAACAACAAACAACCAAAGATATAGAAGCCAGAAAAAAATTCACCTATTTTCAAAGAATTTTAATTCATACTGACACCAATCTCATTAAAACGGCTAGTTTGGTGTGTTTTTTATGGCCTGTAGTTTTCGGATTTTGATAAATTAATTCGAAATGCTAAATATTTACGAACTTTTCACGTGGTCAGGCCATTAATTCTGGCCTGGACCCCTTGGCTCATTAGCAATGCAAACGAGCTACCAAAATATATTTTTAAACGGTTTTTAGACAAACTTTTCAAATATGCCACATAAAGCGCTAAATGGTCAGCTGGCATCGAAACAGGTTATCTGAAACGGCTCACGGCTCACTCTTACTAATTGAAAACAGATTTGGCTATGGTTATTTACGATATTTGTTTATGTAAATCCCTCCTGAATCGCCGCAAAGATCTCATTAGTCCAACATTCATTCCGGACCATTGACCATTTTCTGATGGCAAACAAACTGGTGTTCGTGTCCATACACCTGATTCAATTGCGACTATAAAGGTTGTGAGTACGGAAAATTTAATAACAAATGACAATGCGGCTTGCAAGTGGAGTTGGGAAGAGAGTGCGGGGCCTTGAGCTTGAGCTTGAGCCCTACATATAGCCGGGTGCAATTACCTGGCCCCAGTCAGCACTGTGCTGTGCTGTGTCACAATTTCCGCAAATTATATTAGTCGCTCGTAGTCGGTCGGCCAGCTTATCCCCCAATCACAATCGCATCAACATCGTTTTCATTTCATTTCAATTTTCATTTACAGCCCGGCCGCGCCCGGCAGAAAGAGTGAAAATTAATTAGTGCCATTATAAATAAAGCATAACCGTTGGGCGGCCAGGCCAAATCATTTGACATTCAGTCCCCCAGCAGACGTGGGACAGACAAGTGCGCGAATAAGTGACGAATGCTGGCCGAAAAACGAATTAAAACAAATAGCCAAACAAAAAACAGAAAGCGTAAACCGAAATCAAAACAAAAAGAAAAAGATTTAAAAATACCAAATCGTTTGCCGCCGGTTAGTTAAATCAAAATCATTCGCTAGTCACGTGATTACGATTCGTCTCATTTTTGAGTTGGGTCTAACATCGCGCACCCAACTATAAATAAAAATCTTTAGGGTCCACAAGTGGGAATTTACTTTTAAAATTCTGATAAAATTGTTTAAAAATAGTAATTGTTTTGAACAATTCAATTCCACTCTATAAGCATGCATTTTTCTATATGTTAAAGTTTTTATATTACATTAAAGATAAATACTATAATTTTTACTATTATTTTTCTAGTTGTGTCAAAGTTACACGACTCCAAATTCGTTACCATATTATTTTGTTTTTAAAAATCAATAGAATGATTTTAATACCTTCTTTAGAGGTATAACAAACTCAATCACGCTGTATTTGAAAGACTATTTTTAAAGAAAATTTTCTTAATATTTTTTTTCTTTTGCGTCCCTTCAAGTTTACCTTGATTTGTATTTTCCTATGTCACTGTCATGTCTTTGGCTTTCCCAGTCATTGTTCCTTGTTCTCTTGCTTTGTTTATCGCTTAATGCACTTGAAATGATACAAAGATGTTGGGTATAGAGAAAATCGGAGGGGGTATAATGATATGGCCGAGAGTCGCGTGTGTCGGCCGTTGCCACAAGATTTAAATTCTATTAAAGAGAAACTGGGCAGATAGCCAGCCGCGACTGGCAAAACAAAAAGATAAACGAATATATAGAATAATCAGCATATGAACGGATTTTAATGTAACAATGATTGCGGATATAAAACATTTTGTCATGGTGAAACCTCAGCGATTTATGTGTATTTTTGGATTGGACAAAAAAGGCTATAAATATTTTTATGTCGCGCTAATTAAAAAATCAAACTTCTTTCTTTTCGCTATCATGCTGAAGATTCAACGAGACGTAACGGAATTTGCGCTAATTGCCATCAGCGACACTTTTTCCTCGCGATTGACTAAAGGTAAGTGTGAATTGATTCACGTAGAAAGGTTTTAAATAAAAACCCGTGAATCAGGTAAAAGTGAATCACTACTATCTGGGGCAACTGGGCGGCAGTCTCCCGCTGTGGATCCAACTATTTATCGAGCTTAGGGAGTGGGGTGCCGTGGGTGCTAAACATGCAAGCCTGAAACCTGCAAACCTGCAAACCCCCTTTGGCAACACTTTTTGCCAACGCGTTTGTCATGCAATTTTAATCGCAATTGCATTTTTAATTTTCCTCTTCCACCTGACGGCCAGGCAGAAGAAAAGTTCCCTGGCTCGAAGAGAAAAATGTGCTCGGCAGCGGGTAAAAAAGGGAAAATAAAAGCAAATAAATATTAAATGCAATACACTCAATACGCAGACAGGCGGACGGACAGACAGGCAGACAGTCAGACGAACAGACAGACAACCGGCAGCGAGCTGGCAAGCAAACTGAGCTGACAGTGGCCAAGGAAGTGGAGGGCAGGACGAACGCCTGGCGGGCTACTAACACATTGGCATACAGGGAATGCGAGATGGGACAGGATGCGAGCGAGCGAGCGAGCTATGCGTTTGCATTTGCATAAATCTACATTTTAACTATTTTTTATTTTTTATTTTTTTTTGCTCCCCCCATTGCAAAAGACGTTGCCTTTTTTAAGAGAAAAAGGGAACAGAGCCGGAGGACTACGAGCGGACTAGGGTAACTTGATAAATATTCGCGCAATGCTGGGCGTGAAATATGCAACGATATTTCTTGTGCAACTACCAATGCTGTCGCTGCCGCTGCGGCGGCAAAAACAACAACTGTCAACCGAGTGGCCGATGGAAATTGGAATCGAAATTGGTTTTATTTTTAGCCAGCTACCCGCTGGCGGCCAACTGACGTGTTTAAATGAGTTGCATCGATTGAAAAGCTCATATGTCAGAATTTGTGACAAACATGACTAATTAAACATGAGCTCGCATCGGACAGATTGTCAAGCTGGTATTAACATTTTGTCTCCAATATTAAGGACGCGCATAATGCCGAACACTGGGAAAATATATGAATGGAATCTAAGAGATTATTTCTCTTTCAAAATAATATATTCATTATTCAGATACAACAGACAAAATATAGGTTTTTATCTAGTTTTATCCTTTTTAAATAGGTATCAAAACCAAATATGTATATATTTTTTGATCAAAATAACTTAAAATTTTGGTATTATATTATTTTCAATTATTTTTTCGAGTGTAACCACAACGACTCGATGTAACCACATCAACCACAACCTGCGACCGCACGGCAAGCCGAATAATGAAGTCAAATCCTCACAGCACATACAGTCGTAGAGCATATTTCATGAATATTTTATCGAGACGACAGCATTGTTGATGGCAATTTAATGCCGATACTCGAACTTTTTGTTGCCGTTGTTAATTTTTTATATTTCTGTTGACATCCGACAAGCCATGAATGAATGGTGCGCATGGTTCTTTTTCTCCTCACCCACCTCTTCTCTTCCTCCGATTTTTTCCGCTACTTTTCATGTGATCTTTTCTTACGTCGGATTACAATAATTTTACAAAGTAGTCAATTAGCTTGACAACAACAGCCCCATTGCGTGTCAAGTGCAAGAGGCGCGAGCTTCACATTGTTTATCCAGTCAACCTCTCAAAGTTCACTCATTTGCTACATATTTTCACAACATGCTACGTAAATTAAGAAGGCAATATAAAGGTGTAAACCAAATATGATTTAAATTTTCCTTGTTATTAGCAAAAACAAAGTAACTTTAGTTTGCTAATTATTCTGAAATTATTCATATAGAGATTACTACAAATTATCCTGATTTAAGAAAATTGTGTTCAAAGTTTATAGTACTTGACTTTTAGGACTTTTTAGGGCATAATAGCACCGAAACTTTAATTGGCCCAGAGCTGGAGAGACGCCTAAATAATACAATCACCTTTGACCTCAATGCTGAATAAAAAAAAAATACAAGAGGGGTTCCTCTGGTTTATTAACCATCACTATTTTTTATTTTTAGTAGACTGACTTTTTTGTGTGTTTTAATCAACTCCAAAGATTCCCCAATTTTCTCCGATATTCACACCAGCGATAAAAACTCGTTTAAGGAAAACGACAAGACGCACAAGTCACGAGTGCCATGAACAGTCCACGCGCCTGCTATCAGGCTGCTTTGCTGCATACAATTCTCCTTAGCAATCAGGCAATGGAAAAACAGCACATGACCACTATATCAACTACTCGGAAAACAAACCAAACTCGATTGCCAAACCACGTGACTGAACCGATACCGGTTGCTGAAAGACTCCACGCAAATAATCTGCAAAATGATTTCCAGTCTGAAAATAGCTTTTCCAAGCGCGACAAAAATAACATTTTCTAGCGGCTTTGATGTCAATAGCAGTGCAGCAATGCATTTTGATTTGCAAAATACAGTGTTACGTGCCTTACGTTTGCAAAATAAAAAAAAAAAACAAGGAAAAAAATATAAAAATCCGAGAAGATCAGTTGATTGACTTAAGGCCTTAAATACTTGACATTGACACCACGCAAGTGGCCTGGTTAAACGAACGAACTGTTTGCTTTTCTTAATTATTTGGCCATTGCAGCCAGTAAACAGTGTTAAGCACACTTAAGCCAGAGGTTCTGAGTCATGTGGATGACTGCAAGGTGTGTTTGCTCTGCTGATGACTGTGTGACTGCGACTGATTTACTTAATAATTGCAACTGCACTAGGCTGCCTGCCCAAAAGCCGTCGCAACTTCTGGCACTTTCGAATGATTAATTGGCATCACATGACGCGACTTTACTATTTTTAATTCGATTTCGGCAAAACACCCGTAAGAGGTGTCATAAAAAAACGAAAAAAAAAAAACGAGTTCCACTAGAGCGAAACTCTCGCCAGATGCTCGGATACTACCCAGTTTTTTCGACTAATCAATACAGATCGATGGCAGAATTCGCAGACATTTCACAAAAGTTGAATGACTTGCTGGGAGAGTTCGGTTACCTTTTGGGCCACTGATTGCAAATGACCCAAATTGGATTTAAGTCGATTAAAAGGTGCCCCAAGTACCAGCATACTTATGGCCCGGCATGCAATCAGAAATCGAATTGCCATCGAACAAACAACCAAAGGAGCAACAGTAAGGAGCCCTGCATGTTGCAAGCAGCATTTTTCAATGAAATTCAATAAAAATACATTTTGCATGCCAGTTCGTTGAACCGGCACAAACACACAAAGGGCGTCCTCGGGCCAAATGCAGCTTACCCGTTCCATTTCGTTTGTTTGTCCGGCTGAAGAAATCGGCGAGGCATCAGCAGCGGCAACGACTTTAAAGATCTCACTTGCCTGTAACTTGACCTGCAGCAAGTTCTGTTCTGCAAGCCCTGTTCCCCGCAATTGGACAGCCGTGATAAATGTGACAACAACAGGCCAATAGGCGGCATCCAGCTGGGCATCACATCCCATTCGCATATCGCATCACCGACCATCCCGGTCCACTCCTTTCCAGTTGTGTGCCTGTACACAGGAAAAATTATGGTCTTAACGTCAGGAATCAAAACTGTACACTGAGCAAAATGTCTTGTTTTATTATGAAACAAGAAAGGTAGCAAACTTGGGCAGCCAAAGTTTATGTACCCTTGCAGCTATTGCAAAAGTGTAATATTCGTTGAAACATCTACATTTTTGTTTAGTTGCGTTTATGTTTAAAGACATTGAAACTATGAAGATTTTCAGCTACATTTTTCGATGATCAAAAAAACCACATTCAAATCTCTTTTAAAAGATTTAAAGACTGCAAATTTCGTCTTTATTTCGCCCGGTGTAAAAGGGCGCAGCAAAACGCATACCTTTCTCCCTTTCCGCTGCTTGTCATTTCAATTCCATTTGGCCAAAGTTGAGATCCAGTCGCTGTGCTTAAGTGCAGGCCCAATTCCAGAGCCAGGTCCGCACCAGCGGGCCATCTTCAACACTATTAACAACCGTCTCTTGGTCGTCGCTGCTCGTATTTCAACTTCTGCCTAATTGTTGTTGGCATGGCGATTGGCGATGGCGATGGTGATGGTGACGGCGACGCGACGCCGCCTGAATATTATTCGCGGCTAATGCGCTCCGGCTATTTGAAGTTGAATCGACGAGCTACGTGCATAAAATTGCGTGGATCTTTTACTCTAATCATAAGCTCGGGCATGGTTCGCATTTTAATTGCATTTCGATTGAGCAAAGTGTCGCTGTACTGGGATTAAAGTTTAAAATGGAAATTTATTTCTATAGTGAATTTAAGACATATCCTTAACCACGAGCTGTATACAAGGAATATGAAATTACACAAACGTTTGGCACCCTTTCGTTAGCTCTGATTGCCACAATCAAAGGAGCGTCTGCAGTTGCATTGCTTGTGTTGCAAATCAGTCCAACTCCCCGCCAAACATACACACAACCGACCAGAAGAGAAATGGAAAAAATCCATAACAAAGTAATCAATGAAAGTTGGATGGGAATAGGGCAAAGTGAACCAAAGTAACCCAGAAGCTCCAGACGGAAGCCGAACCCAGTTTCTTGTGGCTTCCAGTTCTGTTTGGCCAACACGCTAAGCAGACAGCGAACCAACCCAACAGACCCGGCCAACTTAAGCGAAATCAAATCCGCAGTCCCCAGTAACACTCGGAAAAATATGAAATGGAATCTAAGAATTCCTGTTTTGAGCAATAAATTCCTTGCGGATTACCAAATTTTTCAAGGAAGATTAGATTCCTAGAGAATTTAAGAGAAATGCCAAGCTTAGTATTTAAAATTTTTATAATTTTTTTTTTTTTTTGGTGTCTTAAAATTCTGTCCAACATTCGGGCTTCCCTTTCAGCTGCTTCTTCCTTGCCGGCACTCGAACAACAAAAACAACGAATGCAGCAATGAATTGGCAGTGTTGCTGATAGTTTTGTGGCAAACTTTGCTGCGTTGAAAGCCCTCTTCCAGTTATCGGGCTCACATTTACTTTGCTCTATTTGGCGGGGCCAAAATGATTGCAACTTGCCGCGGGCGATTGATCGAATTGCTTGCCACATGCAACGCAGGACAGACGAAAACCAAAACCAAAACGGCAAACGAAACCCAAAGAAAATGGTGCAAAAATAGCCGAATGCTGTTTTCAATTTTCTCCCCCTTTGGGGCGGACACGACGTCATTATGTGGCATAATTTTTATTGTTCGCTGGGTTTTCAGCCGGGCGCATGGGGCGTATGTGGAATGTGCACTACACAGAAACATCCTTCTGTGCTTTCTTCTCATGATAAAGCAATTTAAATGCTTTTTGCCAGTGCCAGCATTAAATCACATAAAAATACAAACCAAATGCAAAACTTTCAGTCGAGTCGGTTTGGCTGCTTTTGCTGCTGACGTCACTGCATTAAAATAGGAAGAGCAGCAACAAAAGCCCGGGGGAACGCCTTGAAGTATGCTGCCTGGCCTGCCCTCCAGTTGCACGCAACATGCTCATAAAAATTAGAGTCTCGAGTGCTGAAGCTGAAGCCAAAGCCAAAGCCAGACCCAACCCAGAACTGAACCGTGGTGCTCTTCAAGTTGCATGCAACATCGCTATTTATGAACTCAACAAGCAGGACGTCCTGGGACCGCCCCTTATTTCTTCGCTCGCATTCGGATGGGATGTGAGTCCGAATGTGTGCTCTCGACATGGTCCCAAAACATGCTCCATAAATCGCCACAGATAAATTTGTGTTCTGTTCCTTTGATTTCGTTTTGCTCTCCATGGCTTGTCGTGTCCTGTACTTACGAAAATATCATTATTTCTACCTTTAAGAAAGGTATTGCAACTAAATCAATGGGTTTGCAAAGTAGTAGTAATTAATCAATTAGAGCTTGTAGATTTGTAAAGATATTTTTATTTTATTTTAGTGCCAAACTATCCTACAAAAGCCATACGTTTTAAAACACAAAATCATATTTCTTCCAAATTAAACTTCAAAAACGGTTGATTTTATTTCCTTGGTATTATGTTTTAGGCATTTTTCAAAAGATTTATATGTTTCTGAGAAAAGTTTCTTAAAAAAAGCCTTACTTTTGAGCCAAGTAATTTTTAAGGCAAAGTAACCATGGAAAAATTAAAGAAAAAGCGAGTGAACCTGGCTTACAAAACCACAGAACATAATTATAACTTTGGGAATTTATCAACAAATAGTAAACCAGTACAGCCAGTTTACATCTGTTGACAGACTTTAAAGCGTTAAAATAAACAATACACAGTGAGTAAGCCAGTTGTCAGTTATTTCATTTTTCTGTTAGCACTTGCATATGGAATTGCATTGAAGCCCAGAAGCCTTTTAAGTGTATCGAACTTTCATCTTTCGCCAGCGCTGGCATTTATCTGCGTTGTAAATGCAGCAGGCAGGCCAAAATTGTGTTCATGCTCCTTGGCCAGCCAAACGAACGAAACAACCGGCTAACCAGTCGAAAGTAAGCCAACTAGCCAACAAGCCGCCGGCAGCCGACCAGACCCCTTTTATTTATGTCAATCTCAGTCGGCTGTCCGCTGTCGGCTGTCCGAGGCCCTTGGCCCAAGACCCCGCCCTTTGGCCGGGGATCATAAATCTTGGGACGGCGGTAGGCGCTGAAAGTGCATATACAATATAAATAATGAGAGGGTGTGCAAGGACTACGCCCTGTTCCTCGCCAGGCATTGTTTCGTATATGCATTTAATTATTTATTTTATGTATATTTATTTTGCTGTCTTTTGCGCAGTACTGCGCGAATTCCTTCTTTTTTTATTTTTGCCTTTGTCCTTTGAACTCGGTTTATTTTGTGCGGTTATTGCAGTTGTTTTATTTACTGTAGCTTTTCATTGATACAAGCTCAAATTAATTACATTCTTAATATGCCCATAATCCCCGGGCGTATGCTAAATGATTTTGTGCAAAATATAATCCGCTTTCAATGCCCAACCAGTTAAATGTTGTCCATGGTCTGTGAACCCAGCTGAACAAGTTGGATTTAGTAGCTATTTGTGATCACGTGCTTTGCAGTTGCAGACGAGTGTAAATATTTAGCGATCATGAGTTAAAATAAATATCAAGACAGCTGCCAGTTCGCTGAGTCAGTGGCATGGGAAGCACCGAAAACAAACTCATATAAAGGAATCACATAATAACAAGTGTTTAAAATAAAAAAAAAATACGTTTTCAGTGGCCCGTGAGTGCCAAGCCTTAATGGCGAATAAATATGTCTGGAAAAACCGAATTAAACAAACACATTATGGTGTAATATTTGAGTAAGCCAATAAACAAAATTTTCAATTTTTATATTTGCCCAGCTCGGAGAAAAAAGTCACAGAACACAGACATATTTAAATTGAACCGCCATTTGGCTACTCTTTTTGGTCTCTTTCATTATCATTGTGGGAGTCATTAAAAATAACGAATAATGAATGGAAAAATACATTTTCATAGACTGGAGTGGAAAATTGAAACTGTCAGTGTGTGGCAAGAGTGCGTAAACATGCACACCCACTCGGCCGGCTGCTTGAGCCTCAATTAATGTCTGCAGCGGCAGCGTTTTACCAATTTTTCTCGGCCACATTTGCCACGCATTTTAATTGCTTGTCAGAGGAATGCAGAGCAATGCTGGCCCCTGGAGCCACATCTCTCATTTATTGTTATTGTGGATAAAGCATTTAATTTGCTGCACAGCATGCGCGTGTCACAATAAAAAATCACTCAAGTGCATTGCTCCACTCGACTTCGCCCATCCAACAAATGCACCGCACCACTAAAGTCGGCCAAACGCACTTCGTTAGCCTCGACTGTCCTACGGGGTTTTCAGTGTTTTCACTGTTTTCAGTGTTTCCAATGTTTTTCGTGTTTTCAGGGGTTTTCAGGGGTTTTTTGGGTTTCGGGATCGTGTGGTCAGAAGAGCGGCAAACCCAGCTGCCGAGAGCTGTAGAAATGCCAGTGACAATGGCCAGTGTCTGTGAGTGCTCCAAGTGGTTTGCTTGTTTGCCTGTCGGTCAGTGCAAGTGCAACTGCAAGGGCAAGTATCTCCATGCCGAACATGAGAACTCAATTTGTTGATAAAAAATAAATAAACACAATAATAGAGATGCGCTGGAACTGGGAGTGGGAGATACTTTAGCACGGAGAAGATCAGTCATAAAATCTCTGGTATCTTTAGGGCTTAAACCAGATAAGACAACAATTTGTCACTTGTTGTGCAAGGCGATTTCTTAAAAACGTGAAAGATAATTCATGGGAAAAGTTGTTTTTATTGTATTTGCCCAGTTAATCATCGCAATGCCTTGTATGACAGTTAAAGCAACAACTCATTTCCAAATTTCCAAAGTTAATATAGTAGATTTGAAGTTAACCAAGATATGTACATTTTTTTTAAATTCAGATAATCACAATTAATAATATTGACATGAAAATAAAGCTAGATTTTTTATTTTTTCAATAATATTATGTTAAATTTTCCAAAACAATTGTTTTGATCCAAATGCGTGCGTACATCTGTAGTGTCAACATAAAGTGTTTTGAAATAATATTTATTTAGCTGTCGCTAGGAAACTTCATCTGTTTCAGTATTTTCTAAGTCATACTTTGTCTGCGTCTGGCGATTCAGATAATTGTGGTCACGAGATAACTTTAATTTATAAATTTGTAATATGAATATAGATCTATTTAAAATGATATATAAACTAGATATCCACTTCATAATTAAGCTTGATTGGTTTGCTGTTATTTAGGGTGACGTCTGTGAGTCATGTTGTAAGATAGGAGATATTCTAGGGAAAAAACAAATTTGTTTACTTAGATAATTTACCCGCCAGGTTGGAACTTAAAAATGATTGAACATTGAGAGGAAATTTTTGGAAAAAAAAAACCAATTGGCAATCAAGACTAATCAAATGTAATGGTACCAGGAAGCAGACTAATAGACAGGCGGCTAACTGATTTTAATTTGAAAATCATATAATAAATCGAAACTGAAGCGTCAAATGAATACAATATGGCTGACACACTGTAGTGCATAAAAATAAACATTGGCAGTATCAATTTTTGCTATTTTGGTATTGTTTTGAGGTGGGTTTTGTATTATCAATTAGTTTCGGCACGCGGAATATTTACAATTGTCTATGTGTGGCACTTTACAAGCGAAAACACGCAAATGAATGCTGATGGCTGATAGCCGATGGTTCGGAAAGATAGCACCACTCAGGGCACCCAGTTGATTGCTTATTGTTATCGCCACTGGGAAGCTGGTGGCTGTCTGGGTAGGTGGGCGGTGGTGCTGACTAACTCTATTATTTTCTGCTAGACTATTTTTGTTTCGAGTTGTTTGTTTCGACTAATTGAAACGATGCCCAGCAGATGATGAAGTGTGTGTTGGACAAATAAATTTAATTTGGCAAACCATTTTGATTACTTTAATTTACTCGGCTAAGCCTAGGTTTTTAATACGGCTCTGAGCGCTTTTATAATTCAAAATCCAATTTAGATCTGCTGGCATACACACAGAAAGCAATCAGAATGTGCAGTCAAATGAACTACAAAAGTATCTCAGATTTGTGCTTTTTGCTGTGCGCTTTTTCATCTGCCCCCAAGGCTAGCAATCAATATTTACCCACTTCAGGCCGACACAGTGCATTCGACCAATATATAAACACTAAACAATATTCATTCAATGTGCTGCACTACAGCTAATCGATGGTAATTAGGTGGCTAACAATAAACGCTCCACAATAGCCACATCACAGGGCGGCCTACTAATCATCCAGACTCCGGCGAAGACGGCGTCACCATTCGCTGGAATTTAATTAACTTAGCAACGCGGCGCAAAATTAGCATAAATCATTTAATTAAAGTAAGTGCTGACGAGTGGAAAGCAGGGCGGAGTGCTGCCCGAGATTCAGTAGTCGAGTTGGGGGTGTTATAAATGTTTATGTCTCCAGCGAGCACAATCATGTGTTAATTTTTTAATGGAATTTGATGAATATTTCAAGCTGCCGACTTTTGTTGCCACTTTTAGTTAGATGCTCGAATTAAATGAATCATAAAGCGAGAGACTAATTAAACAAATTGAACAGTGATAATTCAATTGTCTAAATACCGCATTTAACTTGGCATAAAATGCTTTGTGAAATTTAATATGTTTTGAAAATGCAATTGATCCATCACTTTGCACATCAAAAATTCCTTTTTCTAGCAATTAACCGTACACAAAATCACAAAGGCATAAAGCAGGTATAACAACTGCCGATTTCAATGGTGGTTGAATACTATTGAAGCAAAAAATAAGTGCAACAGCTGCAAAAATTTAACTAAAAACTCAACAATTTGTTGGGGGGAAATTGTTGCCGTAGTCGTTGTCGTTATCGTTATTGTGGTAAATAAATAAAAACCGCACCAAAACTATTGTAATAAAAACATTTTCGTTCGCATTTTCACAATGAGCGCAATTGCAAATTGATTTGTGTGGTTCGGCGAAAATTTCAGCTCTTCTCGCCCTCTTTCAGCTATCGTATTGTTGGCCATCAAAACAGAAAAGAAAAACAAAAAATAAATAATATTGCACACAACAAAAACAGTGAAAAAAATATAGCGAAAACAACGACAACAAAAATATGCTGCAATGAATTCGATATTTTCGCAAAGCTTATGAATTTTTGATAACGTTTTCCCTGTTGAATATTTAAGCATTAAGCAAACAGCGTTCTCATCACAGGGACCAAATAAAGCTGATGTTGTTTAAATTAACTTATATTTAATCCGAAACATGCGTGAAAATACTGTGTGCAAGCAAATGAGTTAATATTTGCATTGGGTTAGTTGAAGTAAATATTTACAAAATGGGATTACAAAAATAAGTTAAGGATATTAACATTTAACGCTTACATTTTTATTTATTTCATTATTACCTCATTACAAAAGTCTGTTTTTGTCAAGCTTATTCTGTGGTTCATTCTTCTGTGCACATTTTTGGAAGTACATTTGAGTATTGCAAACATTCGAAAAGCACAATAATTTTAATTTTATTGACATTAAGGTATGCCAAAAGTTTTTCTTTCTTATTTTTGCACCCTTTTTTGTGACACACTTTTTGATTGTTAATGAACTTGCTAAGATTTGAGCTCTCGCAGGTTCATACATAAATTAGAACTACAAAAAAAACCGTTTGGCTCAGCGTAAATTTCAATTAGTTAGCCATGTAAAGAGAGCTAACTTTTTCATCGTTTTGCTTTCAATTTTTGTTTTGCATGGCTAAGCCGGGAAACCTGCAACAGCATCCGCATAAATTTAGCATATTTATAGGCACATAAACCCCCACTCGAAGCCACCCATATATATATGTATGAACATATACTTGTTGAAAGGGCGTCAGGAGCACCTTTGGCGATTGCCAGCCGACCTGCCCTTGGTGTGAAAAATGAAACATAAATTAAATCTGCTACACCAAATTCAACCCACAATGCCGGGCTTAGGATACTTAAGAGGCGGCCTCTCCTCCTCTTTCACATTATGATTTCAGCCAAATGAAAATTTATGAAGCAGATGGCACAACCTGATGCTAAAGCTAAAACCAAAGCCAGTCGTCGGCGCTGAGGAGAAAAATATGAACTTGAAATTTTGTGGTCTCAAAGTTTTTTTGTGGCATATGAAAATGATGCCTCATTAAATAACCAAGTGGCGGCCGTAAATTACACTTTACATCGCAGTAGCCGAACTGAACAAGCTACCGTTGATCAGAGATACATATAAGTCATACTTCTATATATATCAAGCAAAAACTCAGTTAATCATGACTGCAGTTGGTGCACAAACCTCCTGGCCGTGCGCCGCATTTAATCCATTTAAAACTAGTAATTAGTTGACTAGAACCACGACGCAGGCACTACATCTCTCAAACACAAATGAGTTATGGTCTCCGCTCCGGATCGTCTAGATAAAACTCTGCGCAGCGTCTGTCTGGTAAAAACACTTCCGATTAAGTGCTCTAGGTCGAGGCAACTTCCCACCCACCGAGCGAGACAGTTGTGCTATCACCGCAACTGACGTTGGCTCATTATATGATTTTATTGTCTGGCAAACATTTGTGTCTAGCCCGATTCCGTTTAGCCCGATCTACCAGTACAGCAAGGCGCGTTCTGCGGAAAAAAACACCTGGCGAAACAGTCGGCAGCCTGCTATTTGCTTAGGCATTTACGCGTAAATTCAGATCTCTGTCGTATTATAAATAAGGGCACAGGGCCAGAAGCTGCATGCATTCCTTGTGCGATCTTTGGCAAGGTCGGTCATTCAGTTTTGATTCAGTTTTTTTAGAAATATTCGGAATTTTCCTCGCCCTTCCGACACTTTTTTTTTATCTTCACGTGAGTAAAACAATATGAAAACCACATTACTGGGAATCGTTTAAACAGCTGTCAGTGGTTTTGTCGTTGACCCATTAAGGGTTTTATACGACTTTTTTTTTTCGGGTCTTCCAGAGTGAAATATTATTTTTAAAATTTATTTTTAAACCGAATAGTCGAATAGTATGCCTAGGCAGCTGTTATTCTCAGTTGCGTTTTGACTGCGATCGAAGAATCACAGCTCGATGTTGAGCGCTATGGAATGTGATTACCCTGCGATGGTGGCGTTTGCTGAGTAAGCCACATATGTTAAATCGGGCTAGAGACCTTCGGTTAAGTGCAAGTGTTTCTCCGTTTTGCGGAAGTTTCGACTCAATCTGGGCCGCTGGCCTTGCCAACAACACTCTGAAGTTTCCAGACAATGTTCCTAATGAGTTCTCAACAAGTAGACTGGCAGTGGCAAAAGCATTAACTCTATGCAAATTGATTCACTTTCGGGCAACTTCATTTGAGTTCGTTACGTATGCGGCCAGTTGCCGACTCAAGGACCCTGCAGGAGTGTAAGCAGGCTAAGTAAGCTGCCTTAGTTATGACAAAGGACAGCGTTTCGAGCACCCACGCAGAGTAGCAGCACGAGTTGCCTAATAAATGATGTGGCGGCCACAGGAGGCGACTTAAGGGAAACCTCTTAAGATCATGTGCAGTAAGAAAAAAAGGTTTCATAGCTAAATTGTGTATGAGCTAAAACTGCGTCACATTTTAATTTCAAATAATCTGAAAAAAAATTATTTAAATATGTGCCAATATATATACAATTTAGAAGAGTTTGCAATCTAACCAAATAGGTGAGATTAGCTATTTAAAATGGTATTATATTCTCAGATGAAGTTGAAAAAATTAAATTAATTAAATATGTGAATGAAGAAGATGGTAACAATTTATTTTGTTATATTTACTATTCAGATAAACTATTTAGAATATTCTTAGATGAAGTTGAAGAAGAAGGTAACAGTTCAATTGTTTGAGCATAATATACAGAAAAAACTTAGCTTTTTATATTAAAATTCTAATAAAATTCTCTTCCTTTATTTCTCAACCTAGTTCCAAATTTTGAATTTCTTCTGAAATGTTGTCTATATAATTATATCTTTGTGATAGTTATTAAATCGCTTTTTCGTAGTGTATCTCACACAATGACAAGATGGCAAAATGTTGAAGTTGCTGTAGTTGTTTTTAGCTGTTGCTGTCAATCAAGACGAGTAACATTTTTGCGACATTGTTGCCGGACAAGCTGCTGCCGGGCGAGTTTACTTTGTGTTTTTCGCCATTGTTCCGCTCCCGTTTCGCTTCGGTTCGCCAGCGACTCTCTTTTGTCGTCCCTTCGGTTGGTCATGTAATTGCTGTTACACTTTGGGCCAAGTTATTAAGTGAGTGTTATTGTTGCTGCTGCTGGAGGAGCTGTTGTCCCGTTGATGCAACAGCATAATCCAACGATTATGCGGAGCTCGGTTTGGCCAAATGTAAATGAACTCGTGTCCGAGAGCCGGGGAACAAGTTCATTTCCGCCGCTGCTGGCTAATTTTGCGTAGCCTGCTTTTTCGGGAAGGACGCCTGGCAAATTAATTTCGATTTTTGTGAACAGTTCGGCAATGGCCAACTGGCTAACTGGCTGTCCAAAACAATTTACCAAATGGCCAATTGCAGCATGTGGTATGTGAGTGGCGCAAACTGTTGCAACTGGGCCAACTAATTGCCCTTAATTATGAATGGAGCCGCCTGAACCCACCCCGAACACACAACACACAAAGGATAATCGTTGTCCGCTTGTCAGACATGGCGTATGAGTAATGGCTGTCTAGGTAATAATGCATTATCGATTTAAAGTGTCACCCGATACGAAAAGTGGCATTTACATTGAAGTGCAGACAATAACTAATTGCCCCCCACATCTGGCCGACCCATTGGAATATTTTCCTGTCAATTAGTTCGGTAAAATGTGGACAGACAGGGCGGGCAGAGGAGACGAACGAGTCTTATTTATCTGTAAATATCGTTTACATGACGTTAATTGCATATTGATAGTGTTTGCTCAATTGTTTGCCCTTGTATGTTTTATTTTTGTTTACTTTGAATGGCTAGTGTTTGGTCATTGCAACTCTGGAAATCAATCAATCACGGGATCCATAGATCAATCAATGCGGCACTGCCAACTTTGCCCATTGGTCGTTCCCCTAATCGTGCTTTCAGCTTGTCAAAGTGTTGGCCCTCAGTTGGCTGCAATTTGCGACTCATGAATATTTATGCGCGATATAATTAAATATGCTAATTACAACTGATTGTACGCACAATCATTTGAAATTATAATTCCCAGCAAAGCGATGCGAAGCAAGTTTACTTCTCGCCAACAAAAGCAGCAAGGACAACAGCCAATCCGCCAGGATAACACGCACTGTGAAACTGACAATTTAGCATAAATTCAAATGAAATCAACACAAACGCGGCTACGCAGGAATTTCGCAGAAGGGGGTGTGACTTAGCAACTGTTGCCAGTTGAAATTGCTTTGCAGTGTGGAAAAATTAAGAGCTGTTGGGGTGCTGAGGCGGGGTGAATTAAATAAATTACATTGTTGCCAGTATAAAGTTGACGCTGCCAGCTAAACAATTTGTGCAGCTATCAGGGCCACCCACCATCCCGCCGGCAACATGGTCCACTAAAGTGGGGTCCTTGCACATCCTGCAACCTGGCTTTTCTTTCTCTACCCGCCCAACTGCCAGTGCCAGCCGGATGAACCACGGATAATTTTTTGAGCTGCATCTAAGTGAATTTAAGTTTTAATAACTAACATTGGCCGTCAAAGATCGAGCTGCTACAGGCCAGGTTTATCCGAGTTAATTGAAAATCCAAAAGGGCAACAGGCACAGGCCAGGGCATATTTTAGTTTTCTCCTTTTAATTGCACAAACATTATATTCAGGCTTGCTCTAAGCTTGCTTTAATTTTGCCTTGAAATTGCCCATAAATCTCGAAAGAAATTTGTTTTCGTGCTGGCAATTCTGGCCTGCATTCAGAAATTAAAAACTTAAAACGATACTTATGCAAATAATGTTAATTAGCCAATAAATACATCTGAATTTATAGGCTACATTATTTGTTTTTGGCTTGGTTTTTCATATATTTAACTGAAAGAAGCAAAACAAAGATATTAAGTTTATTTACTACACACTAAAGTGGTTTTAAGACATTCCTGAATTAAGCAATAAGCTTCGAAAGTCAACACACAATCAGTCGGCAATTGAAGGACATATTAAAGCTTGTTCGTACAAACATCAATAAATAATTAAAATATGTATTGCCATATGCACACTCATTGCATAAATACTTAATTAACCAGACTGGACAGCAACATTATGTCCCCGACCGGACATAAAGAGCCGGTCACTTGACAAAATCACCAGCACGTGGCCAATAAAGGGGCTCACTCGTTCCCCCGCCCTCGCACAAGGTGGAAATAGTTTCCCAGATGGAGATAGCGACTGGGAGGCGGTGCAGCCATAAATATCCATTTGCGGCATTTCCATGGTGACAAAAATGTAGCCAGTCTAATTTATTATCAAAAGCCTTTGTGCAAACAAAGAGCCCAAGCAAGCCTTTTAATTTCCACAATCTCGCAGGACGAGACATGAAGAAGTCAGAGGTCCTGGGAACTAACAACTGGTAACTGGACGGGGCAAGAGTATTTCATTAGTTCAATTAGCTGGACAGGTGCTGGCTGGATGTCAAGTGGCAGCTTTTTAAACGATGATTAGTGGCTTTTTGTTTTCATTTCGTTTCGTTTTGTTTCGTTCAGGGACCGGACGAAATACAAGACAAATTGTTGTTTGTTTAGATTCTGACAGAAGCCACTTGAATGCAAATTTATGTGCCCGAAAGGATTCCCTCTGTCGGTCATTAACATTGGCAGGTCGCAGCTGGGGGACACCTAAAAACATGTTTTCTGGTCCCACCCTTCGAGCAAAGGCCTTTGGGGAAATTAAAAATTTGTTGCATTGTGTCAACAGGAAAGTAGAAAAAATGTTTTCATAAACGGTCAAAAGAGAAAACTAATTAAAACTAATGAACTTGCATTATAAAAAACGCTTGCCATAAAAATGAGATAAAATATCAATTTGTGTACTGTTATTCAAACATGAAATTAAGTGAAATTGTTTCTATTGCAATTAAGAGAATTGCCAATTTAAAATCAATTTATATTTTGCAGTTGATTGCAAATGTGTAAAATATTCTGCGTAATATTATTTTTCCAAAAATTATTTATTTGCTATAAAAAAAAGCAAACTTTTAGAGAGTGCCAGTATAAATGGTTCTTTTGCTTTTGCAAATATATGGTATGATTTACCACATTTTCAGTAAAAAGCCTTTCCTGTAAGGTACTTTTTATAGCCACAGGTGGTCAGTGGCCATCACAATGAGCTAATGGCCAGGAGTCGGAGGTGTTGGAGAGTGCAAAAAAGGGCTAACAGACATTGCACCCGGAGACTAACTAACCCAATTATTTGTAAAATGCGAGCACAGAAAGTATAACTGAGAAACCAAAATGAAAAGAAACCGCAGCCCATTGTTTTCCCCCACAGCAACAGCAGGTGAAATCGGAGCCACAGAGAAAGTTGCCAACGAGGCAAGGGGAATCGAGGTGGCAGCGGGAGAACTTCGCACAGCACGCGTAATGAAAACTTTGTTAGGGCACACACCAATGGCGTAGGGAAAGCGAAGAAGAGTGCAAAAAAAATAAAAGGGGGAAGGAAAACCAGCTTTTCCTGCCACTGCCGCTTGATGGTGTCGAGTGCCCTGGCTGCTGGACATGAAAGTGGCGACAACGGGAAATTAGTTGTGCACGCTCGCAAGTTGCAACGCAAAACCCGAGCATTAGCCGGCTGTCCTAGATGCCCAGCCGCTGGGGGTTGACCACTAAATTGCCGGGATGAAGTCGCATTTTCAGCCCCGGGCTGATGTTGATCAAATTAACAGCATGTGGCGACTGGCAAGTGCCTGATGACCGCCCGACTGCCGCTTTAATGCGCTCCCTTTCCTTCTCGCGCTTCTTTTTGTAGCATACTTTTCAGGGACCAGCAAATTGCTTAAGCTGCGGTCAAGGCTCCGAAAGATAATGCACGAAGAAAAATAACACTCTAGATGGCTAATTAATTTGACAGTTTTTATGTGAGAGGTATTAATTTTATATATTTCAGACTTTCCTCATCAATTGACAGTCATTTAAATGATAAGAACTTTAAAAAAATACAAAAACTAGTTTTAACAACGTTTTAAACATATAATACTAAACAAATTTATATAAATATCTTGAAGAAAAATTGTTTAATTAATGGAGTGTTTTTTATAGAAGATATAAATGCCGTATTCAATACTTTTCTCAACAATTGACAGTCATTTAAATATTTAAAAAATATAAACAAATAAAAAAATAGAACAGATATTAAAGATTGGGGTCCGTTAAAAAAAAAAATTTTTTAACAGTTTAGGAAATATCTAAACTGTTGATTAAAGCTTTTTTCCATATTCAGATAGAATACAATTTAAAAACTCTAAAGTCTTATATTGACTTTTTTATTAAGTTATTGTCTTCCTATTGCTTATCTTTATTATACATCTGTGAAATAGAATAATTGAATAATAATTGAAATTGTCAAAACGATTTCGTGCGTATATTTTAAAGATTAAAAAAAAATTTATGGACATTATTCAACCTTTTTTCCCTCTGTGTTTTTGAAAAGAGCCTGCCTAATTGTTTGACAGGACAACTTGTAACGCGGAAAGTTTTTGCTTTACTCCATGTCTGAAATGCGACAGGGCCACAATGACAGGCAACAACAAGTTGCAATTGTCACTTTTGTTGAAACTTCTCGAATTTAACAAAGTACGACGAACTTATATTTTTTCTTTACTTGATTTTTATTTTTTTCCCTTTTGCTAAGGCTGCAGAATTTTGCCAAAGTCATGCTGAAAATAAATTACAAAAATGTCCGCGGAAAATTATGTTTTCGAAGGGCGAGTGTAAGGAGGTGAATTTGATTCCTTCGCCGGCCAAGCACCACTCGTTATAAATGATCGCAATTGAAAGTTTAACCCCATCCAGGGCTAGTTGAGAAATTGACATTATTTTCTGTTGGCAACAACAGTCAGCGAACGATAAATAAGAGGCAACTTAAGTCGAGTATTTATTTTTCGGGCATCGTTTGATAAATGACTTTGACCTGGCCAAAGCTGCAGAAAGCGGTATGAAAGGGGTAGGGGTGAGGATGGGAGGCAACCGCACATGGGCGCGGCAGCCACGCCCCCAAATGACTTTTCTCATTAAGCCCGGCCAAGGCGAACGTGGTCGAAAAGAAATCAAACTAAAGTTTTGCACAAAATTCTTGGGTCGCCGGTCCGTTGGGACGAGAACATGTGTAAAGCGTCGAGCGGTTAAAGCTAAACAAACAATTGCCAAATGCAATCGAGTTGGTTTTTTGTACCCCGGGGGGGTTGGTCGAGTGGATTGTTGGGTGGCTGGGTAAACGATTGGACGAAAAACAGTCGGGAACAGTTGCATGTCGGCAAATGGCAGGAAGAAGTTTGCCAACCGCATGCTTCAACTTCAATTTGCTGGAAGGATTGTTACGGGGAACTCGGATCGCTGCTTACAGCTTGACTCGTATTTCATTACTCGAACTGGTATTAAGTGGCAAACTTTTGTATTTAACAACTTTTAGCAGCCGAGCAGCAAAAATGAAGAAGATGAACCGACCAAAGTTTGCCAGCGCCAAACCAACGTAAAACAAAAAATAAAGCGCAGGACGAAGAACAAAAAGTAAGTTGCAGTCACTTGACTTAACTGCAATTCTCTCAAAATGCACTTGTCAAAATACTATCAAATAGGATTTAAGGTTGAAATCGATAATGGTATAATATTGTTATTCGTTGGAAATCTATTTTTAAAACATAAATAGAAAACAATGTAAATCTATAAAAATGTTGAAGTTTTAAGTGTCTAATTTGGTTTATTTGGTTTCCGAGTGTAACAGAGAGAAGACAAGTTATGAACATGAATGACAGTCGACCAGTTTGGCTTAAAATATATAATTGACAAGAAAATATGGCCATAAAACGGTGGCAGATTCCCGAAATGGGGACAACATTTTGCACTTTGTATTGCCGCGAAAGTTGCATTCCCAGCCCGGGAAATTTGTCAAATAAAAGTTTGATTGGCACACCCTCCAGCTGACTTTGCAAGTGCATTAATTAGCAAATGCACCGAAGAACTGAAGAAACTTTCGAGCATTGCCATTAAACGCATGCAACTTTGTGGCACCGCCACCGCACGCATAAACTCATCTGAAGTGGGGCATAAATTGAGTACCTAGTGCATATGTGCAACTATGTAGTGTAATTTCGCCCGTATTACCATAATTATCCGAGCCAATCCTGCCACAGCTGCTGCTACTGATGCCCATCAAACACGTTGATCAGCCTCAGTAAGGCGGCCACTCCTTAATGCCAGGTCATGGCATGGTAGCGAAAAAGTGAAAGTTTTTCATACGTTCTGCGTCAGCGAAGGGCGGAAAAAAACAGCCACCCCCCCCATTTGTTGGCCGTTGGCCAATGTCGAGGCTGCACTTTGGCTAAATTACATTTTCAATTTGTCAGCTGGCGGGGCACTGCAGGCCATTAAACGGCAAATTAAGTTCAGCTTGGGCTTTTATTTTATTTGCCATTCCGAGTGGCGCTTGCAATTTTTGCATTTTTTTTTTCACTTTTCCATTATCTCCGGCAAATGTGTTTTTGATATGCATTTCATTGTCTGACGATCTTGGCGCATTATCGTGGCAGTTTTTCGGCCCTGGCCAACGGGAGAAATATGCTGAATATTTCATGAGTGTCATAAATTTCGACCCGCCTCGACGAAGGGAGAAGTTAAGTCGAGCGCTTACGCGGGCTTCAGTTTTGCCAGCTTTTTCGGCTTTTTATTTTTAATAACTTTCCATTGTGGCTGTCAGTGACAGGCAACACCAACACACGTGCTTCTTTCTGCCAGGACTCAGGACTCAGGACTCAGGACGCAGGACTCGAGGCGCAGGACTCGGGACATGTCAACGGTTCGTTGTTGCTTTTGTCGCTCCTTCAAGCTGCTTTATAATTTATGATGCTTGGCATCGAAGACTCCTTTAAGCATACACAGACACGCACACACACACACACACACTCGACCGCCCACACACATGTCGCCAACTTTTGTATAATTTTTCAAAAAACTGCATGAATATTAACTGCAAGTGGCAGAATATGGCGACAGCATCCTGCCACCGAAATCCTGGGCCCATCTTGGCTGCCACTTTTATTGTGTGTGCCGGGCGAAAGTTTCAAGTGCCAGCTTGATCCGGAAGGGGCGGCGGCCACGCCCTACTAACTTATGCATACGTGTAGCTTAGTCTCCCAGCCGCACCCTTCCGCTTCACTATTACCTTCTCTCGTCCTTTTTTCGGGAGGGATTTTACATACATATTTGATGCAAATGTTCGCAAATTGTCGTCGCTGTCTATTGGACATTTTGTGGCCACATTCATTTTGCTCGCATATCAAACAAAAGGTGCAGATTACACTTAGGGCAAAACCAACTAAATCTAGAAAAAGCGTTTTATTCAATTTAAGAAATTACTTTAAAAATGTATTATGTATATTGATATTTTATTAAGTGATCGGAGTCTAACTTGTTTTTCAAAATAAACAGTCAATAAACAAATTGTGCGAAAAAAATTAGGCCAAAGTAATTAAAAAGTAGCAATTTTATGCATACAAAAACTACAATTATGCACATATAAAAAAATTTTTCAGTTTTAATAAATATATTATGTATACATATATATTTTTTTGCAACACTGACTATGAACAAAATTAAATGTGTACTTTGCAATTAGAAGGACTTACAATATTCAACGTGTTTTCAAGAACTTCTCATGCTTAAAAGATAATCCTTATGCACTTCTAAACGCTTAAGTTGAGGGCAGGTGGCACTCTCGTGTGGATCACGGATAATTTGCTTAAGCTCAGCAAGCAGAAAATAACGTTTTGCACACACATAGGTAGCACGCACAATGCCACAGACTCTTGGAACTGTCCGCTTTGAGTCCTGGCTCCTGTCTTTTGTCCCTACAGACTTATCACTTGACCAAAAAAGCGAAAGGACAAAGATGAGGGAGCTGGATCTAGCCAGGATCCTGCTGCTGCGGCTGTCAGGCAAGTGACACGGCAGCTGTGCTTTAAACAAAGCTAAGCTCGAGTAAAAACAACATGACTAATAGTTTTGACAGTGCCAGGCAAAACAAAAGCCAGACAGCATGTCAGATAAAAGCCAAAGCGATGGCAAATGACGAGGTTCGCAGGAGGGCGAAACTGCATGCTAAATGTTGTCAATTAGTTGACCAGCCGAAAACGAACGACCCAATGACTTGGCAAGTCCACTCAGAAACAGTTGACCAGTTAATGACCCTTTCCTATGCGGCGTATGCGCAATGTCAAACTGCCAGAGGCAATAGGCATCTTTGCACAAATGATCAATTATTTTTAATCATGTGAATCGTGTGGCAATTTTGAGGGCGGTGTAAAAGTATCTGTGACTTGCAAATCTATTGGGTTAAATCTTTGACTTTCCCACAGTTTCTCGAGAAATCTGATATTTAACATAGACAAACTACATTTCAATACTGTCCATCAAGCTGTCAATTAATTTTAATAATATTGATAATAGAAAGGGAATTTATGACTTGCGCTTTTCGTACAAAGCTTTCTATTTTGGTAAGACATAAACACAACTTTGATAAAATTCTCAAAAAGTTCAGTTTCTCTGCAATTTTAACACAGCGAACACAAAAACTAATGAAACATTAGTTTCATTTATTCTCCCCCCTTGTCTTTTGCAACTTTCTCTAGCCCTGATGACCCCTTTCAAGTTTTAACACCGATTTTGAACATACATAAAACACAAGAAGTCTGCTTTACGACAGCTTCAGGTGAAGGAGAAAACCCTAAGCTGCGTTATGCCATTTCTTTTGGCCGCCTGGCCCCCGAATCACAGGGCAGCTCAACAGCTTGGCTCAGCTATAAAAACACAAAGTCGCCGCCAAAGTCGCACTTAAGCTGCACTCTCCTCCCCTTTTCTCATTTTCCACACTCGCACTCACAGAAACTGAAGTACAGTGGAATGTCCTTACAGAGAGACGTGCATACAGATGTCAGCAAGTGGGGCGAAGTTCATAGATTCAAGTAACGAACCATATTTTACTTAGGTGCACTGTGAAAAACAAATCTTAAGTTTACAACACTTTACAAAAAAATTAAAAGTGTTAAATTTAAAAATTTACATACACAAAATACACATTTTTTAAATTTTTAAATAGAAACCTTTGTTTTTAACCGGATTATACGAGTATAACGACTTTATTAAAGGTCTTTTTAAATTTTTAATAATTTGAAGTATTAAGGTTTCCAAAATATCATTTGAATATGATCCAAAATATCAATTTTTCTTAAAGAATTCATTATAAAATAATAATAATTTCAATGTTTAGTTTATGTTTTCAAACATTATCTCTGTGTGGGGCTTTTTGCCCGCTTTTTGCCGCTCATTTGACCTGACCCTATCTGGAGAGGTTGAGTTGTTGAGCGGTTGGGTGCAGTGGTGGCTGAATGCAAGTGTTATGATGGGTGTGGAGGAAGCCACAGTCACCCACAACCCACTCGCCTGCGGATATGCAACAATGTTGTCAAGTTTCATGCTCGACAACGGGGCCGCCGAGCCACGGAGCGCTCAGTTGGCATTATGTCCAACGGGCGTGACTAACATGCACATGCTCAACTGTGCTGGAAAACGTTTTATCCAGCTCACATCTCACCTAAAAGCCCCCCCAAAGTTGAAAAGATTGTGTTTGTTTTTTGCCAGTGTCCAACTTGAATTTTGATTTTCATTTCTTGCCTTTCTTCATTCATTTCCAGCAGAAGCAGAAGCAGCAGCAGCAACATGGCCAAGGACTTGAGCACTATGGGCTGGGATTATCTCATGTTTGTGCTGTTTATAGCCCTCACCGTCTTGGGGCCGCTCTGGACACGCATTTTTGGCAAAAAGAAGGAACGCAGCAAGGCCGATTATGTTTTTGCCACTGGCGGAGTTTCGATCGTGGCGGTAATGATTTCCATAGCTCGAGGAACTTTGGGCGTAAGATCCGTGCTGGGTGAGTTAAACTTATTTTGGTTAATCAAATAGGAACTATTTCCAGTCTTAAATTTTACACATTGTGCAATCATGCAATTTAACTAGCATTATGACTTTATAATTACTTTAAATCAATAGTTACATTTATATTTATAATATTATAATTTTTTTAAGGTTTTTATAAGTTTTCTTTGGTGTTTTATTAAACATATTTGCAATCCATTTAATAGCATAGTGATTTAAAACGATAGTTTGGTTTGATTTTTTTTCGCATTTGACGCCATGCTATTCCTCTATATCAAAAAATTAATGTAAATTTGTTTTTCAGGCTATCCCAGTGAATTGTATTACCGCGGATCAGCCATGTGGGAGATCATATATGGCATGATGACCGCCTATCCCATCGTTTGCTTCATGTTTGTGCCCGTGTACTTCAACCTGGGCATCACCTCCGTGTACCAGTACATCGATCTAAGGTGAGTCCAGTTCCCACGCAGTCCGAGCAAAGTCACTCCCCTGAGCGCCACATCGTTTAATTAGCACGGAACGGAGCGCGGCAACAGGAAAATTGTTATTTAAACATCCATTTTAATTTCGACAAATGCGTAGCAGCGACTGGTCCATGGGTTTTTGTGTCGCTTCTCTTATCGCCAAAGCGCACACAATTTTATTCTTCATTAAGGAGGCCAAATGAAACTAAAACGAAGAAGCGCCAAGGGCTCAACTGAGCTCAGGTTCTGCTTTTGCTATTGCTATTGCTGTTGCTGTTGCTATTACTGTTGCTGTTGCTGTTGCTCCTGGCACAAGATGCTGCGTTGCTAAATAAATTTGAATTACATTTTACACAAAAAACGAACAAACAGAGACAACAACAATGAGCCGCTAACAAATGGCCAAACAAAAGCCGAACCGGCAGAGCAAATAATCTATAGATTTGTCCTTGCCCCGCCGAGGATACCAACTTGGACTTGGACCTGGATTTGGAATTGGAATTGGAAGTAGAAGTGGACTTGGACTCAGTTTTAGAACTTGGTCTCTGGGATGCTATCGCAGAGTTGTCGTCAGTGTGTCTGTGACTTCTCCTGCTCTGAACAATTCTTCCTCCTCCGTTTCCATTTCCATTTCCATCTGTCGCAAGTTGTCGCCTCGTGGGCCTAATTGTTTTTTAAGTTTGAAATTAGTTAACAAATTTGTTATCAAATGTTTTGCAGTTTCGACAACAGAATTCAATTAATTGCAAAACTGACAAGTCAAACAGCATAGGAAGGGGGTGTGGCCATGGTGGGCAGAGCATAATTTGATTGAAATTTAATTGGCATGTGCCGCACATTGACAACATTTGCGGGGCGTTTTCGGTAGGAGAAACTGGACGATGTCGAACTAAGAAAAGCGAAAGCTGTGCAGAATTGACAAATTATTTAAATGTTTGCTTGAAGAACTGGAGGTAATTTGTAAATTAGCATAAACAAACGGAAATTAATGACAAAATCGATGGGACACAAATCTACATGTTGTGATTTCGATAATCCAAGGATTTGCAATAACTGAATAATTTGCCCTAATGACTTAAAATGTTTACAAAAAATTACCATTAGAAATAGTCATATAGATTCATATTTTATTGTTAATATCAGAAAACAAATAAAATTAATGACTTGTTAAATCACTTATACCTACAATTCAATAAATAGCTTTGTGCCTTTTATAGCACAGTTAAATTAATGACCACATCAGTGACTGATAAAGTTAGTTTTCAAAAAATACCATTTTATAAATGTTCATTTTACTCGGCTCGGACGCAACACTCAAACTAATTGAAGAGCCAACGAGTCGAGCTACTCCATCAATCTTAGTCAATTGGCTTTGGCCCCAAGCGAAGAAATAAAGAAAGCAGGAAAGAGGAAAACAAGAGATCCGAAAAGGGTTGAGGAGGCGCAAGATGGCCAAATGTTGCCCCAAAAAGTTGGGCACCCAACATTTGGATGCCTCATTGTCGCTTGTCATCGCAACTGGCGCCCCGCGACATGTTTATGCATACAACTTCATCAAAATAGGCTGAGCCTCTGGCCTGGCAGCGGCAAAATGTAGATGGGAATGGAAATGTGGTCTAGGGCACACGCACACACATAGGCCGATAAGTGAATATGCTACAAATTGGCAAAAGCCACTTGGCCAAACACACATCCAACCGGGCCAAATAAAGCAAGTTTCAGGAAAGACAAAAGCCTTGACGTTGGCAACACGACGACAATGCCATTACATGAAAGAGTAGATAGTTCATTTACCAGGCTAAAAGATACCCATCAGCTTCTGCTTGAAAATCTAATTCAATTTTATTTAAAATTTATATATTTGTCTAATGAAAATATTCTATAAATAGTGTAACACTTGCTAATAATAAGAGATCCTTGAAAGAGCTATCACATTTTTCTAATGTAGAATGAACTTAAGGAAGTGATTCTACAGTAAATTTTAAACTATATTGAGGAAGAAAATATATTTTCGGGTTCATACAAATCGAACCACTCTAATATAGACACTAAAAAGTTGCCAAGGCTTTTTTCTTCCCGGTATGTACAATCCTGACAAGACAATATACTCTTGAATCCTGCGATAACCGGGTATAAAGCCAAAAAAAAAAAACCAAGTCAAAGGCATAAAGAAAGCAACAACAAAGAAGCCACTCGGTCTGAGGCTGTTGACAAATTGTATGACAATTCGTTTGTGCCATAATGTTTATAAATAGCGCGTGTTGTTGCCTGTCACTGGCATCAGGCATCAAGCATCAAGCATCAAGCACCAAGCCCCAGGATCTCCAACCCTCCAAAAACTGGCGAAACAAAAAACCCAAGACATCCCAAGCACACAGTCACACAGTCACACAGGCACACACGCACCCACCCAAAGTCGTGGATTCTCTCACTTGTCAGTCGCCTGTCGCAAGTGATGTCTGCCACTCAAGTTGGGGGGCGGAGGAGTGGGCGGAGGATTGGGCGTATTGGGCGTAGGGGAGTGGGCATGACCCTTGACTCGCTGCCAACTCGAGTGTTAGCCAACTCACACAGAGATTTGCTATCTGGCCCCTATCGAGTTCAATGGTCAAGCAAAGTTCGGCCTGGCATTGTTCGTCCCGGATAATTCATACACCCGGTGATTGCGGGGGTGGCAATTACATGTAAATAAATTGATATCGAGCTTGTGTGCCACCGAGAAGAGGGAGAGATCAATGCGAACAGTTGCTGGCACTTAGCAAATGGAAAAAATGCATTCCGGCTTCCTCCTGGTTTATTTACGAGTACAAGGGGCCAAAGTGCTCCTGAGTGAATGATAACCAAATGAAAAAAGCCAGCAAAAAACAGGTTGGCCGTGGCTGCTGGGGGGCAGGTGCCAAGGGTTCGGCGTTTTAGGACGACATGCATACGCATAAATAAAGACGTTTTCGGCGCTACAAAGTGAGGCCGTGATTTGCAATTCAAAGGCAACAAAGTTGTTTGGGAGTAGCACACATGCCACAGTTGGAACAAAAAAAATGATCGGGGATATTGGACATATGCGAAACAGGTTGCAAGGAACTTTTTATATTCTTTCCAAAAATAAATGTACTACAATTAATATTTTTAAGCTGCCAGTATCTTTTAACTTTAAAGTTATAAATAATATTTAGCAAAGTTTAAAATATTTAAACATTTAAATCTGATAGATTGCCGAAGTAAAGAATTTATTTTCAGACAAGGCATTTTATAGGCCAAGCAAATGAATAATGAGTAAATAAAAGATAGAAATTTATAGCCTCAAAAGATTAATTAACTTTCAACAAAATATTAAGAGCTTGTTCCAATATTTCATAGCTTCGTTATACGTAAACGATTACAGATTACATTAAAACTACAAAACACTAAAACACTGAATCAATTTCAATTTTAAGGTCACAACATATTGTTGTTTTCTTTTAGAACCAGAATTAATTATTTATATCTCTTTTTAAACAATTGCTGTTCACCTTGTGGGGTAACTCGAAGTCGATAAAATCAACTGAAACCATTCACATTTGATTCCTTATTTCCCACCTTTTTTGTGGGCGGCTTTTAACGCAGTGACGGCACTCAGAAGACCGACTTCATATGGCTGATTATGTTTATTTATGCATGACATTTAATGCAATCAAATGTGTCGCCTTTCTTGTTGGCTTCACCTTTGCTTAGATTGCCTTTGAGTGTAAAATTAAGTCGACCCTCCCAAGAGACTGATTTGGGTTGGGATTGGCTGACTAAACGGCGATTATGTGGCCATTGTACAAAACCACTCGTCATATTAAATTTGCCATTAATTTATGCTTCTGTCGCCTGGCCAAAAACTGGCTTAGCGGCTTGCCATGATAAATGATGGGTACGAGTTGCAGACCAAACTCAATTTCAGGGGGCTGGCTTGCTCGGATTGGGGCAGTGAATCCCCTGCAGGTTAGGACCAGTGTTCAATTAATGAATGGGAGGATGGGTGAGCCTGCCTGCTGACCTGCTCATTCACTGGCAACCCGTTTTCGCACTCTCCCTCAGTGGCGATGGTCAGTGACGTTGTCCTCCGTGGTTGGTGGGTGTGTATGTGGGTGTGGGTGTGCAAATGGGAGCTGTGAGTGTCCTTGCTCGTAATTGCTTACCCGCTGGCATGGCTGCAGCAATTATTGCATACTTTGCGGCACTTACATTTCATTTAAAGTTATTAAGCGACAATCGCATCGTAGGACGTCTTTAATCAACTCAGCGAAGTAAATTATGCTGGCTGATGGCGGATGGCGAATGGCGAATGGCGGAGGATCAAGCACACTGGCTGGTTGAATCAATTAAACTAAAACAAAAGCCAGGACCAGGCCAACGTTCAATCAACTGGACGGCGGTGACAGCCTTAGGTCATTACTCACACACAGCCGTAGTGAGAGATGGAATGAAGGACAGTCAGACCGACAGACCGACAGACAGATAGACAGAGAGGCAGAGAGGCAGACATACAGATAGACGAGCAAATCCTAAGCCTGGACGAGCACTGGCCGAGCACTTATTGTGATGAACACAATGTTAACAGGCTAAATGAGAAACAAATGCCACAATCAGACAACGTAGAAAAACACTCGTCGAGCAGAAGTAGTAGAAGACGGAATGGAAAGGCAACCGAAAACAATAAATCCCATAAATCATATTAAATTGACATATCAGGCTAAAATTGACCGCAAGCAACAATATGCCACGCACGCGTGTGTGTGTGATGTGTGTGTTTGTGGGATATTGTATCCTACAATAATATTTCTTTATCAATTTCCACAAACACGCTCAGTCCTGGAGAAAAACAAGAAAAACCAAAGAACACGAAATAGATGAGACGCAAAAAGGGCGAATGCCTAAATAAATGTTTGACCAGCCAAGTAAACCGAACCATACCGCACCGTACCGTACCGTACCGAAATCTCACCCCGTGCCACGCCCATTCAATCAACACATATAAGAGCGACTGTCATACGACATGTTGTCCATGGCCCAATTGGCCAGGCTTTTTCCACAGCGGTCTTTTCCGATTGTTTTCCTTCAGTCCACAGCCACAGCTGTGTTGCAATTAAAGTGTATATCAAGCATACGCCGCGTTGTCATGTTGTCATGTAAACCGCTTAAAAGCGCTTCCCCTTTCTTTTCCCGCCCCAAACAATGTAAAGTCGATCGGGTAAATATGTTAAGCCCGATTAATGCAAAGCTTGCCTGGGGACGTTCGAGGGCGTGGCCCCTTTCCGCCCATGCCGCCCATTATGTCAATTGATGTTTGCCGATGGGGGAAAAGTGCAACATCATTAATTAATAGCCATTGCGGCGTGATTCCTTTGCGGAAGCCTGCGGCTTCGTTTTGTAATAACCAGAACATTAAGGCGATTAAATATGAAATCCACTGCATCCCTGCCATCGTCTAAATATGCATTTAATCCGCTTGCCGAACACCTGCGTCCCCAATCGCTCATGCCCCATGCTCCAGGACCTCAGCCAAGACTCGGCCCGTTGACAACCCAGCCCAGATCAATATTGGCCAAGGGCAATTAATCATTTAGTGGGGCCATCTCACACACGTAGTCCAATGCCGAGACACCGCATGACAAACAGAAAACAGAGAAGGCAGAGACTCGAGACATGGCGGGGAGTTGGGGCCGGGAAAAGTGGATTATGCAGTCAGGCTCAGATGTTCAACAAGAAATTACTTGTGATGACAATTCACAGTCCGGTTCAAAGGTGTAAGGGCAGCTCTTAGCCTGCAGTCGATAGATCAAAATTTCGGCAGGGGAATGCAAATTCCATTCGAAAGTCAATTTTTGATGTCTTAATATTTGTGTAAACGATCAAAAATGGATGGATTCTTTAGCTAATTGCTTCGTAAATCGTGAGAGACTTCTGGTTTGCACTTATTCAAGTCTTAAATATAAGAAAACTCTTTGGTTTCTAATTCAAAGTAGTTAACCCACTGCCTCCATAAATGTTTTAAAACCACTCCTCTTTAAACCATGACTTCCTTTTACTTTCAACCCAGTTTATTTTTAATAATTTATATAGGCATTTAAATATTGCAGTTATTTATTGCATTTCATATTAATAACATAACACACTGTTATCGTTATTTATAGTCAAACGAAAAAAGTTTCTAGACAGTTTTCATTTACTGGGAGGAAGTTTCAATGATATTTGATTAATGAATATTTCAATAATCCAAAATAATGTGGTACTTACATTTGGTAAATACGAATACTTTTGAAAAAATGTAATTAATTCCAAGGCTGAAGATAACATGTCATATTACCTTATCGTCTTGGCTTTTATATATACTAAACTTCCTTTAGTTTTACAGTCTGTATAACTTTTAAGTAGTTCCGAAACGGACTGTTGTGTTTGTGGCCGAACTAGCTTAAGGTTCAGGATGCCAATCAAAGGATTACGGACGTAAAGCAGTTTATTTATTAAAGACCGCACCCGGCGGATGCGTGAGCAAAGGCACTTGAGACATTCGTCCATGGCCACATAACGCATACTAAACGATCATTATGTGGACCCCCAACGCAGTGCTCTCCATCTTGTCGCGCATTTCGCATCAAATTAACACACAAATTTTTACAGCCCGGGCCATAAAAAGCGCCCGGCTCAACTATAAAAACAATCAAAACGAGTTACAGACCCGCCAATTTTCTTAGGTTTTTCTCGCCCATGTCGTAAATTCCACCCGCCCCCTCGTCCGAATCCACATAACTTCTTTACAGCGGTAGTAAATCATAAAAAAAGAGTGGGGTGCAGCACAAAAAACACAAGGAACGTAACACGAGAAGGGGACCCAACATTAAAAGTTTAATAAAAATAAATAAACGGATAGAGTGCAAGGGGCACCTGGACGAGCTGTTTAATTAAAGCCTGTACTCACCTGCTCCCGTGCTTCATCCTTACACTTATCCTTTTCATCCTTTTCAGGTTCAAGAGTCGCACGGTGCGATGCCTGGCATCGGCGACGTATATCGTGCGACAGATCTGCAACCTGGGCATCACCGTCTACACTCCCAGCGTGGCGCTGTCCACGGTGATTGGCATACCCTATTGGGCCTCCATCGCCGGCATGGCCATCATTTGCATATTCTTCACCATTATGGTAAGTTGGGGTCGGGAATGCCAGCAATTTAATGATGGAAATATTTAAATTCCCACTCACCCTTGTTCCAACTCATTAGGGCGGCCTGAAGGCGGCCATCAATGCGGACGTCATCCAGACATTGACCATCCTGGTTGTCACTGTGGCCGTTTGCATCCAGGGCACCATTTCCACGGGCGGCATCAAGAAGGTCTACCAACAAAATCGGGACAATGGTAAGCCATCAGTTGCTGGGCGATTTGCTTCGATTGATCATGGCAGCTTATTAGCCAGCTGCCAGGATGTGTGTGCGTCTGCGTGTGTGTATGCGGGTGCGGGTGTGCTGTGCGTATGTGTTTAGTGCTGACGAATGATGACTATTAAAATGGCATCCATTGTGGGATGGCATTGCTCCGCTACTGTTTCTGTTTCTGTTTCTGCGTCGGCTCATTATGCACATAAATGATGATGATAAAAGTGGCATAAAACAGCGGCATCCCAATCCGAGGGGGGAGAGGAAATGGCAGCCTCGCATGACGACGACGACGACGACGACGACAACGACGACAGTAATAAATGTGTGTCGGCGAAGCGTTTGTCACTCGAGTTTGAGTTGTTGGCTGTCATTGTGCGGCAATCGTGGGGCTCCTGGGAATGCCTCCACATGCCGCTCCACCCGCCATCTTATCCCCGCCATGCACTTGCACTAAAGACTCCATCGCATCTATTCCCAGGACGTCTCAACTTCTGGAACTTCACGGGCGATATGACTGTCAGAGTGGATACCACCTCGGCGTGGCTGGGGCAGCTGTTCATGTCCCTCTCCCAGATCGGATGCCAACAGAACTTTATGCAGCGCTATGTCAGCTTGAAGTCGCTTAAGCAAGTGCGTGGGTAAGTAACTATAATCGGAAAACAGTATTAAACATATGTACATGTATATATATCAAAATTAAAACATCTCTTAACTTGCAGTGTGATGCTGAGCAACGTGCCTCTGGTGTTCTTCTTCTTTTCCCTCTCCTGGATCTCCGGCATGGTCATCTATTCAACGTACATCAATTGCGATCCCTATGCCGAGGGCTACATTAAGAAACCCGATGAGATCCTGCCGTTCTTTGTGGAAGATCAGCTGGGTTTCCTGCCCGGCTTTGTGGGCATTTTCATGGCCACTCTGTTCAACGGAGCCCTTTGGTGGGTAACACATATTTTGGATAAGAGTCTCATCAACTAATAAAAATGAACTTTTCAGCATGATGGTGTCCAATCTGAACTCCCTGTCCACTGTTATTTGGGAGGACTTTGTATCGCAGTTCCCCAAATTCAAGGGATTTTCCGACAAGCAGCAGCTGAGGGTTCTGAAGCTGATCAGCGTGGTCTGTGGCCTGATCATCATGTGCGTGGCCTTCGGAGTTGGCCTACTGGCGGGCGTCATTGAATCCTCGTTGCTGGTGTTTTCGGCCACATCGGGCCCACTGTTGGGCTGCTTCATCCTGGCCATGCTGGTGCCCATTGCCAACTGGAAGGGCACTTCCGCGGGCATGGTCACCGCCTGTGCCTTTGTGCTGTGGATCATCGGCGGTGGCATGACCGTTGACAAGCCCAATCCCATGCTGCCCACCTCCACGGATGTAGGTTTTGAAAGTCACCGATTTTCGAAGTCACCGATTTGTAAGCTGTTTGTATTCTACTTTCCGTAGGGCTGCACCAACGACACCTTCTCGCAATCCATCGGCAAGCCCATCATTGAGCCAGGACAAATGCCATTGTTGCTGGCACACTCGCCCATTGATGGCTACAACCAGAGCATGGTGGCCACGCCACCCACCATTGCACCTGAGAGGTAAGTTAAATAGTTAATTGATAATTACAATATTAAATCAATTATATCTTTAATCCCCAACGCAGATCGGGACTGGAGAGCTTCTACTCGATCAGCTTCATGTACTACAGTTTGATTGGAACCGCCTTGACCGTGATCATTGGCACGGTGATCAGTTTGTTGAGCCAGCATCCGGATGACGCCTACGACGGCAAGCTGCTGCATCCGCTGATCTTCCGGCTGTGCGAGCGCTTCTCCGGCCGGAAGCCGTACTATGTGAAGCACGAGGAGGAGTCCGGTTTGAATGGAAGGAGCAGCAGCGATTCCTCGGCCACCACGACGACCTGCAAGGAGGAGAAGGTTAACCATGGGTACGAGTCCTCGCCGGAGGACAAGGAGAAGAGCAGTCCCATTGCCGTGGTCTTCACCACCGCGGAGGGATCGGCATCTGCGGATCAGCAGTCCATTTGCGACAGCAGTCGGATCCAATTGGACATCGTTCCGGGAGAGGGCGAGACGGGAGTGTATCGCCAACTTGCCGGCCGATCAGCGCTCTGACGGGTTAACTATATACATATATAGTTAGTTGGCCCCACCACGTAGTTCGTAGTCCGTAAGATAAGCCCTAGAGTAGACCAATTAGTTAGCCAAGTGTTTTTCAAGTCTATAAAGATGCTGTGATTTCTGTGCGCGACTGTTGTTGAGCAATTGCTCGCGTATTTGTAGCAACTCGAGTTTCATTCGCATGTACTTACCGCATGTGTGTGTGCGTGGCAGCGTGCAATAAATAAAGACAAATAAACGTATTTTTGATACAAAATCACACGACACATTGCAAATTTTACTTTCCCGTTTTCTTTATTTTTTGCGCGGGTCAAAACTTGCAGCACATGGCCAGTGCTGCCCATCGAACTGCCTATCGATAACAATCGCTGCGCAATATCCAGGGATGCACTTGTTCAGCGTGAGTCACGAGTTTACAAATGATTATTTATTGAAAGAATACATAAAGGAATTAAAAGTATAAAAAGTAAGAAAATTAAATAAAGTTAATCAGATTTTTAATATTCAGGTGAGATAGTTTTTTGAGTCTCACAGTATTAGCCGTGCCAAAAATTGTGTTTGTTAAATTTTGTTGCGATACTTACTCGTGTGTACTCGTGACTTGATCGTGACTGCTTACAGCTGTTTTCCATATGCTCCCATCCCTATTATGTGGGGATTTTTGTTTGGCGGTGCTGCGTCTCCAATAGAATGCACAAATAAAACGCAAATAGTGCTGGACTCGGGAAATCCACAGTGAATCATGGCCACGCTAGTGAAGTCCAAAAAGGTGGTGGTTCTTGGCATATAAAAACTAACTACCAGTTAACCAGATAAACTAATTGCAGAAGAGCAAGAGGTCTCGCAACGAAGGGCAGATCCAAAAAGAGGAAGAGGAACATGCTGAGTTATCAACAAGTGAAGAACAAAGACCTGCGGAGAATGTATCGCTGCTGGAGGAATTCGAGCGGGTGGCGGCCTTGGCCAGCAGTTCCAGTGGCGAGGCAATCGTTAGCCACGAGTGCTGCATCTCCAGCGATGTGAGGGAATCGCCGGTGGAACCGGTAGAGCCGGAAACCGAAACCCCGGAACCCATAGAAACGACAGCCGAACCCAGTGCCCCAAGTGCCCCGCCCCCGACAACCGTCCATATTGTTCAATATCCCAATCTGCAGCCCATGCAGTTGTCCAACAGCCGAGTGGAAGAGCACTCCGCTAAGATTGTCTACCGGCAGGCGGAGTCTGCTTCGGGTTTCGCCCTGGCCAGGAGTCACATTAAACCCTTGAGTGACGAGGAACTGCGACAAATCTACGATTGTCCCGACCTGGAACTGGTCAAACAGTTTGAGCTGGAGTTCCTCATGAACTCATTGCTAGAATCCAGCGAATCTGACCCATTATATGCCGCTCTAAACGAATACTATGAACTGCAGGGAAAGATCACCTCGAATCTGCACGATGTGGAGAAGATTCGCAAAGGCTGCACGGACTCGCAAAAACAAATCTGGGCGCGGCAGCCAGTAACGCGAACATTCAGTGGAACCTGCGGCGATGGCAATGTGGTCCAGGAGAGCATCACATACGAGTGAGTAATGGCGTACTTCTGTAAATTATTTACTTACTATATGATATATATTTTCGCCACAGTCTCATCAAGGTGGACCCTATAAAACTAGAACTGGCCAGGACCACTCTGACTGGTCTTTATGACCTTGTCTGTCACACTTACATCAACAACCTGATCACAGCCAAGATAACCAAAGTTAAGGTGGACCAAATCATCAATGAAATGCTGGCCTATCCCAATGCAGATGACCAGTCGGCGTTTTCATTGCATTACTCGCAATCTGGGCAGGCTCTGGAGTGTGTTTCGCAGCTAAGAAGAGCCATATCCATACTGTTTAGCTTCGTTCGAAGGCCAAGTCCTAATGCGGTAAATGCTTTGCTTCTAATTGCTTGTAGAAAAAGGTCCAACAGACATATTACCTCTTTGAGATTCTTTTTGAGTTCTGATTTCTACGCAATGTTATTTTAGCTTTCAAAAGTAAATATATTTAAACTCAATTATATCCACAGAACTTCGACAAGGACCTCAAGGAATGGCTGCGCAAGCTGATTGCCCTGCAACTACTGCTGGCCACTCGGGAGGATCACTGGTTCCTGCTGTTCAACATCCTGCGCTGTCCCAATGGCGTGGGCTCCTGGGCCGCCCAATTTCTGCAGCTGCCTGGGACAACGGCATTGCGTCGCAGTTCCCAACAGAACGAACTGCCATTGGACCTAAACTCACCCGAGCTCAACCACTGCATGGCCGTGCTGCAGATCCTGCTGATGCCCGTGAAAAAACGGAACGAGTATCTCAAGAGTCAGACCCAGGCGACTCGGGAACTTTCGGGTGCGGCGGGGGCCACGGATCGCTGGATAGTGGTGGATTCTGATGGCGAGGATTCGCACACACCCGCTGGAGAATGCATAGGACTAAAGGAAAGCGACCTGATCGCATTGCTCAACCAGTTGCCCTTCGAAAAGATCTTTACGTGAGTCGAAAGGTGCATTAGTTTGAATTTTACAATAGCGATGTTTCTACTTAGATCTGCCATGCGCATTGAAAAGTTTCTGGACGACTACATTATCGAGCCAGATATGATCACGGCGCAGCAAATGCTCGCCGTTGTGGTGTTCTTTTCCCAGCTAGTTAAAACCATGGGCGAGGGGTTGCTGACCTACAACAACGAGCGATACAAGCAACTGGCCAAACGTCTCGGACGTTTGGTGCGTCACACCCTGCAATATGTCTTTGATTACCACGAATTGTTTATGTGAGTGGAATACTAAATTACGTAATTAGGTATTCATTAATTGCTTTGCAGCAACAACAACCTGGCCAAGTCCCCGGGGATGTACGAGCGCATCCAAGTGGAGCTGCAAGCACTGCTCGTTCGATCCTGCGGCTACATCTATCGCACCCGGAATCTAGGCACCTGGCAGTACTTTTCCACCCTGCCCTTTGGCACCTTGGATGCGGAGGTGATCTGGCACTTGTTCTACTACTTAAATGTGGGCTTTCCCACGGACTTGGCCAATGATTTGGTGGGCAATGCAGAGGCTGCCTTTCAGGCGGAAGACTTCTGGCGCAAATTCGATCTGGCGAATGCGGATGTGGCTCCCGAAGACATGTACTACCTGCTGCAGACCTTCTTTGAGATGGCCAACGATCGAAATCGCTCTAAGGATGCAAGCCTCGTCAAGGCCATCTGCCTACACATCTTCCACATCGGATACATACACCAATCGACGAGGGAGATTTGCTATAAAACAGCACGTGATATGCTGGCCAACTTGATGGATGAGGATCTGTTTGGTTGCCTGTTGGTTCTGCTAAAGATGCGTTACGCTGAAGTCGATCAAGCGGCGTATCTGTTCAAAGCTCTGCCGCTGGAGAACTGGCATCCCAGCATGGAAAGTTTTGAGGTGCTCTCGAACTGGCTCCTCCACTTTGACTACCAATCGTCGGAGAGTCATTTGGCGCGCCTGATCATCAGTCACTTGAACTGGGGACTGGACTGCGAGGGACGTCTCTTCCTGCCCCACAATATTCATGTGAGAATGGCCCACCTGGTGAACGAGGCTCTGAACAAGTACGCTCCCGAGGTTATTGGAGCATCCGGCATTTCTGAGAGCGTGCGCCAGGTTTCCTCGCTGATTGATTTCACACAATCGAGTCGGGAGCAGTTCACCAACTGGTGCTGGCGCATGGTCTCCGTGCTGCGTCTGCATCTGATGGATCAAGGGGTAGAGTCCGTGAAGCGCACGCTTCAGCATCCCACGGAACCACTACTGTTTATTCCCGAACTGGACCGAATGGAGATGATCTTTCAGGGCGTCAACGAGATTCGCCCGCTGGCTTTGTATGTGTGCATGTTGGTCAGCCTGCATGGCCACTCCATTCCGCTGATCTGCCAGCACGGATTTAATCTCCTGCAGCAGCTGCTACTGGATCACCGGCATGCGGCCACCATTCGCTGCTTGGAGTTGATTGTTCCGCTGTTCCTGGAAACTCCAGAAACTCTTGCTAATTGTGAAAGGTTCGCTATTGAAACTAAAATCCACTCATCAAATGATATAACGGATATCGTTTAGTTTTCAGAAACTGTTGATTACTCTTCTAAATGCGGACAGAACTTATTTGAAGCTGGCCAAGGACATGGTCTATGCCAATTCGATTGGCCCCATTCTAGAACTGCTGGACAATATGCTTCATCATCAGATTATCTCGTATACAAGGTACATTTTTGGTTATTCAGTTCAGTTTATTTTTGGTTACTGATCTTTGATTTATTTTTCCTAGCTATGGTCTTTGCTCACCGCTTAATCTTCTCAACATCTGGCTCAATTGCTTTACCACATTGCCAGGCTGGTCTCAGAATTCGAATCTTTTGTATCTGCTCGACAGAATGCTGCGTATTTCCTACCAGTTTCCCGACTGTCGTGCTCAGGCTGTAGAATTTTTCTACAATTACTACAAGGTAAATAAAGTACTGGTAACTACAAAGTACTTGTAACTATATATAAAAGTAGTGATAACTGTATTATTCTTTTAATATAAAAGCTTAACTAATTTTATTGAATATGTTTATCTATTTCTATTGTTTTCCACTTATTTTGTATTGCAGGACTGCACTGATTGGAAGTCAGCTCCCAAGGGATCAGCTCTGAAGGCCTTTTTCGGCGGTCAGTCGCCATCGCGAATACCTTTGATCTCGCCGCAAAACTGTTGGCTAAATCTGGTGCTGCTGGAAATTGAATTCCGTATGGTGGATACCCGCATCTTTCCGGAGCTTTTGCGCCAAGTTTCCGCTCAGCCGGTGGAGGCGGCTCTCAAGAAGACCTTCTCGCTGAGCAAAACCAGTGCTTTTCCCGCCAGCCAACTGGTGATATTCAAGTACGCCCAACTGCTGGCCAGCATGGAGAGCAATCACGCTTTGTTTCCCATCGTCTGTCAGAAGTTCTTTGAGCTGTATCTCTGGCGAGTGCCGACAGAAAACGAATCGCTTAACTTTAGTCACAACTTTGGCGTTTCCGACAAGTTCTACGAACACAATGTGCCTTTGATGAAGAGTATTAAGTCGCAGCTCAAGTCTGCAGAGTCGTACTACTCGGCGTTGGCGACCAAAAGCGCCAGTGACGATGCCATGGCCCACTTCTATCGCAGCTGCTGCAAGCTGATGCAGAACTGTGCACTCTGGCTGGAGGATACCCAAATTAATCGCTTCACCAGCGATGCGGAGCAGCTACCAGCGCAGTTTAACTCCGAGAAACTGCGTGAACTGTTGAGTGGTCATGTCAACCACTGGACGGAGTTTATCTGCCTGGCGACACTGCGCAAGGAGCAGCGCCATCAGGCGGATCAGTGGGCACGAAAAGTGATGCGATTGCCCAACCAGAAGTCACCCAGAACTCCAGTGCAACCGAAGCCGCGACAGCCACCTGCTCAACACATAAAGAGTCTGCTGACCACCTACGAAAAGGTTGTTCCGGTTCCAAGCCATGTTCGTGTAGAACCCATCCGGACGCCACCCGTCGATGGCAACATTATGACGCAGCTTAAGAAGCCCTTGAACACGTTCAACTCGACGGCAAAGTAAGCTTGTTTTCATTTATAAAACAGTAAGATATAAACCAAACTTATTTGTACACTTTTAGCAACTACCATTACAAGACATCAGAGCTGAACTCTCTGAACCTCAACTATTTGGAGAGTGTGCCGGCTCTCTACCAGATGGTTCCCTACGAGGAGAAAAGGCGAAAGGAGTGCACATCCTTGCTTTTCAAGCGAAACTGTACGGCGCCAGCCAATATCACTTTGACGCCAGAGCATATAAGAATTAACGATGCTATATCCCGAAAGCAAACGCAGAATCGCGAACGACATGACAAAATTGTAGAGGATCTACTGTTGGCAATGAATGTGGATAGCTTTGCCCAAGCCATTGAGGAGTTTGGTGTCTGCATCGGTGCCCTTCTCGTCGCCCCAATGGAGTCGGGAGTCACGCAAATTGGAGTGCAGGTGTTCTACCATCTGGTGGAGAACCTTAACGAGGTGACCATGAAGTTTCAGGCAACACATGACCTGTACTTCCAGGTGCTAGAGAAGCTTGGGGTAGGTATTAGATAAATGAAAGCTAGTTCTACATTTTATTGAATATATGTAAATTCATTCCCCAGATTTTTCTGCAAGCAGATCAGGCTGCCCAGGGTTTGGTTGTTCTTCGCCTGGCCCTCAAGCGACCCGATCTCTTGGAGCTACTGGCCGGTGTCTTTGTGCCCAGTCGCACGGACGTGGATCACTTTTTGCCCATGTACGAGTTCCTCATCGACTCGCATCTCAAGCGCTGCGACACACAGACTCTGTTTGTGCTATTCTCCAAGTTCGACCTTTTGGCTTGGATGGAGGCCTACCAGCCGAAGCTGAGTGAGATCAATCGCCTGCTTATGCTGGTATTGCAGGGCCTGGAGGCGTGGTCCCAGCCGGATAGCAGTCTTCTGCAGGATCAGTTCCGTCGCCATCTGGTCCACATCTTTGGCTACGACTTCCCTCAGCACTATGGCGAGGTGATGCAGTTGGTTTTGGACCGCACATCGGACCAGAAGCTGATGCCAGTGGTGCTTTTGGATCTGCTGAATGCCTTGTTCGTCCGCTCAAACTGTCCAGAGATCGCTGTGGAGCACAACGAGGTGCGCGTGCACGAGATCTCCTTGGACTTTGCCCGCCGCCAGAAACTTTTCACCCTGAAGGCGGCCACGGACACGCTTTTTCTCTTATCCCGGCACTTTCAAAAGGAGCGACTCCATCACGGGCTGCATGGGTTGTATCCCAAGCACAAGGATTACTGTCAGCCACTGGTTCTGTGGTTCACCTGCTTTGGTCACACCCTGCTGGCCTCGGCCATTTGCAGCTACCAGGAGCTACTAGCCGATCAGAGTGAGTTAACCACAATGTTCTTGGTTCGATTCAAATACCTCTTATTAATTCCTTGCTATTTCAGTTAGCGACATTGTCTTTGGATCCATTGTGGAGACCTACGGACCTTGGCTGATACCCTACACCGAACAGACGGTCAGTGGCGTGGCCCACTGGATCCGCCAACTGACGCCCGGCCAGAGCAAAGTGCTCTTGCCATGGAGTGAGCAGCAGGTTGGCAGCAGCAAACTGATGATCCGTTCCTTCGTGGCCACCATACTGCAAGTGCTGCAGTATCTGCCATCGTCGAACAAGATTCTGGAGCACGTGTTTGCGTGGTATGTGCACCACTTCGCCCAACCGAACATAGCGGGCCATGTGTTGGGGCCCATTCACGAGGGATTGGCCCAATTGCCCTGGGAACGTTTCCTGCCGCCGACACAGCACGTGGAGCTGCTTTACGATAGCCTGCAACGGTTCCTGCCGGAATCGCACGCCATGCTGGGGCACATATTCATTCGGATTGACTGGAGCAATTGGTTTGCCCAGATGCCCCAACCGGTGGCCATTCTCTCGCGGCTCTTCGGCATCTTTGTGAAGATCGCCTTCGAACCGAACATTCACATACATCCGAATACGAGCAAAATCCTAGAGGATGCCGTCCAGTATCCGTGGCACCTGGTGGAATACAGCGAACTGGAGCAGCTGCTTAAGTGGTTCGTGGCCAGCGTAGAGCCAGCCATTGCCCTAAAGTTGCCAGCCGAGACCAACTATGCAGATCGCGCTGTCTTGGAGTGAGCTAATGAATTGAAATGAATATTAAGTCCAATATCCAATATAATTTTGTTTTTCGCCACAGACTTCTTCGGCTGGCGTGTGCCATGTCGCCGGAACGCTCGGCCCAGGAAGCCGTCGTCCTGGGCACGGCCAAGCGAATGCTCTACACCCGCTCCATGGTCCGCATGCAGCGGTCGTGTGGAGCCAAGCACAAGAAGCTCCTGGCCACCAAGGATGGCGAGCGTGCCTTTACGGACGCCTTCCTGGAGCTGCTGAACAGCATCGACCGGGCCATCAGCAGCTGCAGTGAGCATCGTACGCCGGAGGAGCAGCGCCGGGAGGCCCTCAACCTCATGCTGGAGCTGGTGGCGCCCACCCAGACGCAGAGCCAGGAAGTGTCCAAGTAAGAAATACTTGATAGGCCCTCTATTTTGCCGTTTTAACTTCGATTGTTCTTGTTTAGCATACACATTAAGGCTCTTATTTGGTGGCAGCAGCGATGTGCACCGGGCAACCTGGTTATGTGCGCCACCCTGCCCGCCATTGGCCACCTGAACACATACATTGCCAGCATTTATTCGCTGCTGGAGGCCAGTATAGAGAACTACTTCCGCACTTCGCCTGAGAGTGCTCCGTGGCATGCGCCCAGCTGGCAGGGCTTAATGGAGGCGCTTAGCATGTCGCTGCCCAAATTGGACCTTATGCCGATCATGCAGGGTGCCTACTTGTTTTCGCTGCACGTTTTCGTGGTCTACAAGATGGAGGAGATCGCCACGGACGGGGACAAGGTGACCTTTGTGCAGGACCTCAGTCAGCTGCTGGAGAATCTGAAAACAACTCCACTGACTGAGCCACGAATGGCTCTCGTCTGGGGCGTGATCATTGCCCGTGGCTGCCAGATACTGGCGAGCAACCAGCTGGTGAAAAAACCACTCCACATGCTGGCCAGGCACCTGCAGATTGCATCAACCAAAGCCGAGGGATGGGGCGATGGGCTGCTGGGTGCGATTGGTCTCAAGTCGGAGGTGATAACAAACAGGTGGGTTATTTGGATATTTCTTGCATTGTAACGCAGTGAGAGATTTTACTGACACTACAAAGCATATATATATTCTGGATCAGCATGTTGATATAGCAATGTCCGTCTAGAGACTTAAAACTATAACAATTTTTTTTTAATTTGTACGTAGATCAAGTTCAATAATTCCATAGCTGCCAACTATTTAATTTTGGTTTTCTTTTATTCGAATATAAACATTTTTCTTGAGGTTCTATCAAAATCGGTTGACTATCGTATAGCTCTCATATATATGTCATCCTGACCACATGGTTCTACAGACAGAAACTTTTCAGATATTAATTTTATTTATGTGTATGCTGATTATACTATAAAATCTTGACGATCGGACGACCATTTCCTAAAGCTGATATGCTATTGCTTGTATATTTTATGTATTTTATTTTATTTTTTTCTTAATATAATGTTTTTTTTATCATTTCGGATCTCGACTGCAAGGTTATTTAAACTTAGGCTTGCCAAAGCTAGCACCCGTTTTATTTAAAGCCCTTGAAATGTGGATAATTAAAAAATTCAATACTTTTTCTAATATATCCTTTCAGACGAAAAGTATTAACACGTTGTTTGGCCTGCGTCATCTTCTCACTGTTCCCGGCCAATCGGGATCTCCGTATACCATCCGAGGAGTACGAAAGCGCAATCCGCGAGCTCTCCATGCTGCTGGCCAACAAGAAGTTCACCGACATCAAGCCCCTGATCGTTCGGGCCGTAAGCCTGCTGAAGGAAAACACCTTTCCGGATATCCAGGCCGTTCCACACATGGTCTGTCGGCTGATCAGCATCTTCTATGAGCAAAGCTATCTGACGACCATTCCAGAGATCTGGGACTGTGACTTCAAACTGATCGCAACATAGCTTACCGACCAAGCGAACGATTCTAAAAATCTTTACAGCCAGTTGTGTTATTTTCCAGGTGTTATATATCATCAAACTAGGTTAAGGGTAAATAAAGTGATGAATTTTGTGCAATTTGTAAAATTGCTAGAAAGTATAAATTGTAAATAATAACTTCATTTTTTAGACTACAACTTTATTGGATATATCTCGAAGGTGCATACTTGAAGCTTTTTGTTTAAGCGTAGTTACAATAACAAACTCGAAATCATTACCGATATTACATAATTTGAACGCTGATCAGGATAATCGACCATCCAGACAGCAACAATTGAATGAATGAATGTACAAGGAATTTAATGATACAATTGAGTGAACTTTAAACAAAATATAAATAAGTAGGGCTAGACGAACGATAACAAGAGAACAGAGAAGATCTACTCTTAGGTATTGCTATATGAGAATATAAATAACGATGGGACAAGCTAAAACGGAGGCAGCCGGGCTCCGATGGGGCAGTCAGTCTTCCAAGGCAAAGTTGGACAGCTGCAGGTGCTGAAGGTTGTTGCGCGCATCAAAGTAACCCGTGTCCGTGGGATTGTCTGGTGTGGGCACAAACGGCGGCTCCGTGCTGCCGATATTCTCCCAGTCGATGCAGCTAAAGTGTCGCATCTGTTGCACCTCCTTGGCGGCCGGTCGCTCGTTCGGATCCATGGTGAGGAGCAGTTCCACAGCTTCCATTGAATCGACGGATAACGCCTCATCGCCTTCGGGCCATTCGATGTCTGCAATTCATTTGGGAATAACAAAATTAATAGTTTGAAGATGTGAGTATTGAAGTAGTTAATCTCACTTTTGTTTAGAATGTTGTCAAATACTTTCTGAGGCGTCTCGTCGTTGAACGGCGGAATGCCGGTCATGAACTCATAGAAGCACACTCCCAAAGCCCACCAGTCGACGGCGGGACCGTGTCCCTGCTTCAGAAGCAGTTCCGGTGCCAGATAGTCGGGTGTGCCCAAGATGCGTTCGTTGGACACGCGAGCCCCTCGCCGCACCGACTTTGGTGTGCGGAATGGTGTATTGATGTTCGTGTTCTTGGGCGTCTTTGGCAGGATGCCGGCCCCGTGGTTGATGGGCGACATGGTGGGATCGTCGGACAGCTTCAGGTGGTACTGCACCCCCGACATCTTATCGGCGGCAGCGTGTTCCCTTTTCTTGTTTTCAATGGACAGAGGCAGAGCGAACCGGGTGGCCTTCAGTTTGCCCAGAAGACCGCCATCGCGACGTGGCATTTTCTGCGACGAGACGGGCGTGGAGAAGACCACATTGGCCACGTTCGCCTCCGGTCCCAGCAGATGGTTCATGGGCAGCTCGTCGTCGGACAGAGAGCGCACCTTGAGCACTCCCCGGATCGGCGAGGAGCGTGCCTTGCGCTTCTTCGGCGTGCTACTGCCAATGTTGAGGATCTCGATCTCCTGTGTTAGTCCGGTGTTGGCGCTGCCGTTGCCCGAACTGGAGCCGTCGGCCTCCAAGCTGGACATGTTGTCCGAGCGGTTGACCAGATTGATCTTCCGCTTCATGCCGCGCAGGAAGTCGGGGCGCTTAAAGTGCTTGGACAGATTACGGAACGGTGAGTTCATGTGGATACCACTCATCTCGTTGCCATTGGTCATGTTGTAGCTACGCGAGTAGTCCGAGCAGCTATAGTCCTCCTTGGACTGACTCAGGTTTTCCGCATTCTTCTCAATCGAGGAAGCCGTGCTGCTCTCGCTGTTCTGGTTAAAATGACAACTGGAGTAATCATCGCCCTTGCGACTCGACACGCCCGAATCCTCCTGTCCCTTCGAGATGCGATTACGCTGGGAAGAGGGTAACAGGCAAGTTATTAAATTACTTATAAATATGCTATATATGAGCCCCAATTCCATTTGTTAGCAGCAAAGTTAGTCTAAGGAGGAATACTATAACTAAAACAGGACAATAGACAATAGACAATCACACACTCATGCACATATGCCAACGCACCTCGTCGACTGATCGCCTGCGCACCATGGAAAACTCAAACGAAGCCTCGCTTGCATTTTCCAGTTTTGGCAAGTGTTTGCCTCCATTGGTGGCCATGTTACCGCTGTCCTGCTCGGCCAGCTTGCAGCCCTTTCAGAGAGTCAACGATTTATGCAAATGAATACGGGCATAACTGGGCTACCCACTCACCTGGCAGTTGACCGTGTCCAAGGCGAATTCAACGCGTCGCTTGCTGGGAATCGTCTCCGCTGCAGTACCACCATTTTGGGAAGCCTCCAGTGGTGGCGAGCACTTGCTCAGATCAGCCGAATTGCAAGTGTGGAAGGAGCACGAAGAGCTGCTATCCTGCGGCTGAGAAAATAGAACTAACAAATTTAAGTCACTGCCGTAAAACACTTAGCACATTCTTTAAAGAGAATTAAAATCGATTGGCTTGATTTGATATTGTGACAAAAGAGTGCTTATATCTATCTATACCGCTTAGAAATTCGTTTTAAAGAAAATTAAATCATCCTAAGAAAAGCTTAAGCTTTAAAGTTGTTGTTAAATAGTAATATTTGTTGTTGCTCTATTAAAAATGAAATTGTTTGCTTAGATAACTCAAAAGTTGTGGATGTTAGAACATCTTCAAGTTCCACATGAAATCTACAATCTAATAATTCCTTTTTTGACCAAAAAAAAAAGAAATATAGGTATACCCACATTAATGTTGGTGGTGCACGTGTGGGTGATGGATTCATTGGCCTCCTCGGCGGAGAAAAATGGCGACACCCCGGAGATCTTGCTGTCGCTCGTCTTCTCCGCATCGTTGAGCGAGGTGTCGCCCTCGCTGTCCGAGAGCTCCATGATCAGGCTGTGCTTGTTGATGGCCTGCAGCAGGTGGGATGTGCCGGTGGCCACCTGGCACACTCCGTTGACCTGGCCATTTGAGGTGTAAGCCAAGTCCTGCAGCTTTTTCTCGGATCCAAAGGACAAATGCGAGGTGAGCGACAATAGTTGACCCGGCGTGCGGGCATTCAAATTTGGCGAACAGTTTATAAGGTCGGAGATCTCCAAGTCTCGCCGCATATCGATCTTGCTCAGTCCAAAGTCCGTGAGCTTGACATGGCCGGTGGCCGAGAGCAGCATGTTGTCCGGCTTGATGTCCCTGTGGACGATTCCGTGCTGATGCAGATACTGCAGCGCCATCACCATCTCGGCCACGTAGAACCTGGCGGTGGGCTCGTCAAAATACCCAAACATGGCCAGCAGGGACTTGAGATCCCCGCCCACCATGTACTCCATCACCAGGTAGACGTAGGACAGAGATTGCAGCGAGTAGAAGAGACTGACGCAGAACTGGGAGCGGGACAGGGCCAGGGCGTTCCGCTCGGTGATCACCTGGGACACCATGTTCTTGTTGATCATCTCCGACTTGCGCATCACCTTGATGGCGAACAGCCGCTTCGCATCGTTGTTCTTGTAGCCCAGGAACACCTTTCCGAAGGCGCCGCGGCTAATTGGCTTGATGATAACGAAATCCTTGATCGTGGGAATCTGTAGTGGCCAAAAAACATTTTAGGAAACTTGTGAATTTGAGGATATAGTCATTGGAACCACTGTCATAGCCACTGGAACTTTGTATTATACCATTTTTAGCTTATTCAAATAAAGAGAAATCAAACATTTATAATAATATTGAAATAACTTATTCATTTACAATAAACACAGAGAAGTAGGATATAATTTAACAATGTAGTCTATAATGTTAAAAATGGTTTAAATTTAACATTCATCTTCTTATTATACGTATGTTCTATTAAGACAAAATAATTTTATTTTTTAGAAAAACTTGAAAGAAACATTAAATAGAGCTCAGCTCTACAATTGTATAACATAATAAATAGTGATTACCATAAAAGTCTGGTGCAATATATATTTGCTAACTGTTATTTGACCATATAAACGAAAAAAAGATATTCATGTGTACAAATTGTAATTTTATACCTTATAGAAGATATACATTTTAAGAAATACATTTAATTTAATTATTTTTTCATGTAGTTAAATATATTATTGATTTATTATTATGTGTACCCTGTTTATTACCAGTAAATTATAATGTAAAGAAGGGAAGAAAAAAAGTGGGAAGCAAAGGGTAAATTACTGTGGTTGTTTTTGTTTGGCCAGGTTTTATTTTATTTTACTTTCTAAAGTAAGCAAAGCACGTAAAGTGCGCATTAACTTTGGTTCAAAAAATAAACATTTTCCCTTGATTTTCCATCAGTTTTAAAATCTTTTTGATCCTTTAACATGAACCATCCTTTTCCGCATTTGAAATTTTTCCTGGGCTAACTGTAAACCACCCACGTGTGGTACCCGCAATTTCAGTACTTTCGCCACTTACCTTGGCATTTTGGGAGTGATTCTCCGGCTTGGTGGTGAGGATGTTGATCTTGTCCAGCAACTGCTCACTGTCGATCAGCGAGTGGGTCTTCTTTGGGGTTTTGTAGTCGATGTGGACATCCGAATGCGAAGTCGCATCGCCGTTTTCCATATCTCCAAGATTTCCGATGATCAGGTCAAGATTTCCCACGCGTTTGCAAATAAACTATGCGATTAGGGTTCAAGACAAGGCTGTTGTTTTATTTAAATGCCGGATTTAGTGCTGGTAGCTCGATTATTGCACAATTATAATTTCAAAAACACATTTAAACAGCGCGTCTATTTTCTTTGCTACGAACAACTCTATTAGTATGACCAAACACGTGACAGGCTCGAAATCCTGAAAACTTGCAACAAATAAATTATTCTGGTTTTCGGAAAAAAAATGTTTTTGATGTGTTAATTAAAGCTTATATGCTTATTATCAAAATATCATAGCCATTAAAAATAAATATTTAATGCTATTTATATATTTAGCTGTTGCTGTTTCAAACGAATTGTAAAAGTAGTATTTTTCTGCTTGAAAATATACTGCAAACTTCTTTCCAACACTCATCCCAATTTCACAATTGTTATCGAACCCAAGCACGCTTTGCAACACTGTACTCGCACCTGGAAGTATTTACGTGCTGAAACTCCGAGTTTTCGAGAAACAAATCCACCTCCCATGAATGAAAGTGTGTTCCGGATACCGTCCAACTCACAGTGAGCAATGTGCCAGAGGCTGTCATCACCACACAGCCACCCACAGTGAGGAGCTGCCCGCCAATCCACCCGTGAAATCCCCGCCAGCATGATGCTATACTTGCGCCGCCTCTTCAGCCAGGAGCTCACTCCGGCCGCCCAGGGCGACTTTCTCGGATGCCTGCAGCAGGCGCCCAGCCTGCTGGCCACCGGATTCCCGGGAGCACCGGCCCTGGAGAGTCTCTCCTGGTTACACAACCTGGCGCCTTGCTTCCCGCTGCGCGGCGACCAAATCCAGGTCATCCACGAGCCGCAGCACTTCTACGAGACACTGGTGCAGCGCATCGGGCGGGCCAAGCGCCGGATAGTCCTGGCCAGCCTGTACCTAGGCACTGGCCAGCTGGAGAACGCCGTGGTCCAGACGTTGCGTCACAGCCTGGAGAAGCAGTCTGCCCTGCGGCTCAACGTGCTCCTGGACTTCAATCGCGGCACCCGGGGCGCCCTCAACTCCAAGACCATGTTGCTGCCGCTGGTCCACGACTTTGCCAGCCAGGTGCAGCTCTCGCTCTATCACACTCCCGATCTGCGTGGGATGACCAAGCGACTGGCTCCCCCGCGCTGGAACGAGCTGCTCGGGCTGCAACACATGAAAGTCTACCTCTTCGACGATGCGGTGATCATCTCGGGCGCAAATCTGTCTCACGACTACTTCACCAACCGTCAGGACCGCTACATACTCATCGAGGACAAGCCGCTGGCGGATTTCTATGCCCAGTTCATTGAGCGGGTGCAGGAGTTCAGTCTGGCGGTGGCGCCGGATGCCAGCGAAGGACTGCACCGCAACTGGCGCATCCTGCCGTACGAGGGCACCAAGGAGCAGTTCATCCAGCTGGCCCGGCAGCGCATGGCCGACTTTCTGCAGGAAACGTTCCAGCGGCAGGCGCGAACGCGGGATCAGAATCCGCAGGCGGACACCTGGGTGTTTCCGCTGCTGGAGATGGGCCAGATTGGCATACACCATGACAGCGTGGTGACCAAGCGACTACTCTCCAATTGCGTCTCTGGATCGCGACTGAAACTGGCCACGGGGTACTTCAACCTTACCCAGGAGTACATGGACACTCTCACGCACAAGTGCCTGGCGCAATGCAGCATCCTGATGGCTCATCCCAATGTGAGTACAGAAGATGTTTAGAAGACCATTTGGCAGCAAGATTGGCTCGATTTAATATTAATCTAACTGATATCTTGTATTTTCCCAGGCAAATGGTTTTCAGGGCGCCAAAGGACCGGCTGGTGGCATTCCGGCCGCCTACACCCTGATTGCCAAGAGCTTCTACGAGAGCCTGGTGCAGCGCAAGCAGAACCACCGCGTCAATTTCTTTGAGTACGAGAAGCCCGGCTGGACGTACCATGCCAAGGGATTGTGGTATTACCTTCCCGAGGCGCGACTGCCAAACCTCACGCTCATCGGCTCCTCGAACTTCGGCGAGCGATCGGTGAACCGAGACCTGGAGACGCAGGTGTGCCTGGTGACGGCCAATAAGGACCTGAGCCAGCGTCTGCAGGCAGAGGCGGATCGGCTTTACGATTTGTCGCAGACGGCGGAGCGGGAGATCGTCCAACGACCCGTGCCGCGATGGGTGCAGGCTGTTGTTCGCATATTCAGGAATTTCTTTTAGGCTCGTCGACACCATAGTTACAATTTTTTCGTTCTTGTTAAGTCCCACATCCCAAATAGTTACTGTAGTTCTTAATTTCTGTTAAATCTTTGCCCTGGGCAAGTGTGTGTTTTTATTTCTGGTAATCGTTGCTTTTGTACGCAGGCTAAAGTTTGTTAACTAATAAAGAAGATTTGTAACGGAATCGAGGGTAAGAACAAGGAAAAGTACCACAACGTGTTCTTATCTCCGTGGGGGATCAAAAGTTCAAACTTAAACACGTGGCTTATAAAATGTACATACATACATATATAAACTTTTCTTTTGTTTAGTGATTATAATCACACCACTTATTTAAAAAGACTCTTCCTAACTTTCTTCATTAACCATACAACATATAGACTGAACATTTCATACGACGAAAATGGACACAAAAATGTTGTATGGTTAGTGCTTTTTTTCCTACGTTAATGGGGTGAATGGTTTTTGCTTTATTTCATACAATGAATTGACCTTACTCGGGATAAATAGGTCACTGACAAATCGTTGATGAAACATTCCTAATTTGTAAAACTTTTTTCTTTTACAATGGACTTAAGCATTTAATTACCTCTGTTTAAAAAGGTAAAAGAGTTCATATAGAGAAAACAACTTAAAAAATAAGTGTATTTAATCTGACTGGTTAAAAATGTATTATTAAATTATTTGAATAAAAAATTTCTCCAATAACGTAAATTCAAATTAATAACTTCCCGCCTCCATACAGCTAGTGATGATAGACGCATACGATAGTCAAGCAGCTGGTAGAGATGATCAGAAATAATCGGATATTATAGTTCATTCGCACAAAGCACATGCAATCGGATTCCCTGCTTTTATTATATTAAATAAGTTGACGGTTATAACGTGATTTATTCTTTTGAACGTAACTTAATGTAACAATTGAGTACTGTTTTGGAAACACCGCATGAAAACTATGCAACTTTCTGGGCTCAATCGTGTTCAGAATTAATTATATGTTTGATACTATCGGTATTTTTGGCACCTCTAAAGCTCGCTCTCCTCTCCAAAACTTAAGACACCGGCGGGCCAAGTCGCTCGCTGTCTTCAATCAGCTGCTTTTTTTTGGCCAGGTAAGACGTCTGCTTCACCTGCGTGCCAAGTCAAGCAAAACGTTATGTGTTTGCTCGCCGTGAAAGTTAAATTAAAATAAATCTGATTATCGCCAAGCAAAAAACGCGGCGCGTGCTCACCAAAGTGTTGTTGGTGTGCTTAAGTGCGATAGTGTTGGTGCTCAGCTGGCGGAGCATGAGTGTTTGTGTGAGTGAGCGACAAATTCCAAGAATATAACAAAAGCAACAAAAACAGAGTTTTTGCAAAAATGTCAAACAGGCGAAGAGTGCGCACAATTGATTACCTGGCGCTGCAGCAGAGTTTGCAGTTGCAAAAGACACAGCAGGAGGAGGAAAATGGCAATGAGAATAGTACCGTTACATCCGAAACACCACCCCCCATCCCACCGCCCATTCCGCCCATAAGGTTACGACGGGAAAAGAGCGTCGACGAGGATGTTGCAAGGTGAGCTTTACCGGTACCATTGGAATTTTCGGGATTTCCCACACAAAAACATGAACTTTCTGCATGGGCACGTAACGGCTCAATTGCGCTCTTTCTCTGTCGCTCTCAAAGCCTTGCTTTAGGTTTTTCCCCTCTTATTCACTCGCCCTCTCTCGCTCTTAATCGCATTTCACCAGTTTTAATTGTTTAAACGTAAACAACGTGTTTTGGGCCATGTTACTTTTGTTGCTGCTTTTGCTGGCTCAACGAACCCGAGAATTTAGCAAACTGCAAGACAAACAAAAAAACCAAAAACAGCAACAAATTGCGAACTCTGGCTGAAATTGAACACTTTGTGTGCAGCGCAATTAAAATTATGCACAGGTGCACTGCGAAAAACACATTCTAGTAGGTGTGTTGTAATAATATTATATATTTTTCTAAACTGTAGCATTTTAGGTAAAGAAAAACTTCAAGCCATTTCATATGGCAACCATTAGAATGAAATTAAATTCAGATTTAACTCAATTGAAGGAGTTATGAAATCGTAGATAAATTATGAAAATTAAATACACTTTTTTTTATCCTATGTGCGCTGTTTTTCGGTGTATTTCGGCATTTATCATACCAGTATTTGTGTTCGACCGCCGCGAGTCTTCCAAGATATTTGCTGATAACGCTGACGGTGCTTTGATAACACATATACACACTTTGAGGGAACTGCGGATACCTTTTCCGCTGTTTTTTTGCACGGGGGGCTTATTCATAATACGTTTAAATTTGATTTGATTTTCATGGGATGAGTGAGTGTTCATGGGGGTTTCGCAGAAAAACGGAATGTCGTATGTTAGCAGGAAATTAGCTGCAAACATAAATTTTCTTTTGGCACCTTCCCATGGAAACTAAGTGAAATTAGGTGAGATTTAACTGAAGAGTAAAAATAGTATATTTGTAGGGTAAACAGTGAGACGAAATGTATCTTGCAAAAAGTATTCATCGATCAGCATCAACAGTTAAAAAGGTAGAAAATAATGAATCAAGACAAGTTTCAATCGACTCTCTTTTATATAAATGTTATTTGGTTGATTATAATCATAATAATTATAAAATTTGAAAGGTAGGCTACATAATGTGTAGGGTATATCATTGTCGGGACACTCGACTAGAGCTCCCTCTTCATTTTATCTCTGGTTTGATGCCGCCAATCTTGTTCTTCTTCAACTCGCATACCTGTTTTAAGGGGTCAAGTAGAAGAAGAGAAGGAGGGGAGACTATTGGAAGTTAAAACGCGTTTAATACGTGCGTTTGCCCACTCTGCTTTGTAACCTCTTTCGTTATTCTGTTTTCAAATCGAATTCGCTTTCTTTTCAAGTCTCCGGTTCCAAAGTTTTGTGTCACCCAGCCGAATGAATGGAATTCCAATGATTGAAGGTCTCCCGCTTAACTTAACTTGGCCAAGAGAGTTAAAGAGCGAGATTGCTTGATCTCTTGCACCGTTTTCACTAAAACTTGCAAGTTCTCCCTCTATATCTCTCCGTTCTAGCCCTCTTACTCTCTCTTTGGGCAATCTGGCATGTGTGCGGTACAATCAGTTGATTTCAGTTTTAGTTTTTGGTGTGTTTGATAAGCATAATTATGGCATGTTTGTATGTGTGTGTACATTGTACACACATATCAGAAAACATTTCCGCATAGCGAACACACCCTCACACACGTTCTCTTGCCATTAAAAGTAATTTTAGACTTTCCAAATGGTTTAATTACCCTGTTTACCTACAATGAACAAAAATCAAACATTATTCTTTCAAGAGATTTTGTTTATTTTTCGATTCTAAATTCTGTCAAAATTAATTTAAATATTAACCGTCAAGATCTAAAATTCTAATTATGAATTTATAAATAAACTGCACGCACTCAACAGTGAATTTCAATGATAGCAATTAATTATTTTTACGAACATTAATTGGCAGTATCAGATTACGGGCTTCATGTTGTTAAGAAAATACAATTACAGACCACAATTTTTAAATATATTTAATTTATTCCAAATAAATATTATGATTTATTAATAGTTTAAGCGTGCAGAATTCTATTGTGACCATATTTATACCCCTTAAATTAAAAACCAAATTGTGAATCAAATTCTAAAAATTTTTTTTTGTGGTTTCAAAGTAAAATCTCAAACTTATTAAATATTTCTAGCATTTTATAATTTACTAAAAATTAATGATTCTAGGATTGCATTATCCTATTTTCCAGCTCACTTTGGTTACCACGAACTCTACCAGTCTATGGGGGATACTGATCGATAAGTCATAACGAACCTATTGTGTTTTTGATTTTTCAATACCTTATGAATTGGGGGACAACGGTGCGAATGTGCAACTTATGTACAAAACAGTGATCTGAATATGAAGTATACGCACTGCTGATCACGTGACAACGCAGAAAATGCCAGAACTGCCAGATAATTATGACATAGATTTTTACATATACGAAGCAAGTTGAATCCATATCGGTTTTTCATTTCCTGGTGAATCTTGCCCGTTCGGAGAAAATTCATTTTGCCCCCGCACTTAGCTCTCTGTTTAAGTAAACACACGGCTAATTAGCTAACGAGCGCGTACATAATAAAATCCCATAAATTAATAATAAATATTCGCGCGGCTGAGCCGATTGCGAACCACAAACAAACGCAGATGCGGCCCACAATCGATCAGATTGCCACTTGCGTTCCACAACAAATACGTCTCATTCTTTCTCGTCAGTTGTGTGACTACCTCTTTTCGCGCTCTTTAACTGCAAATCTCTCTCTCTCTCTCGAAATTACTATATACTTATCTCACTCTGTGTTGGCTCAAAAGATGAGCAAATAATATACTTAAATATTACAAAATATTATTTTATAAATGGTTTAAAATTGTTTATATAATAAATTCTGAAACCGGGCCCGCACATCATTTATATGACAGTTGCATTGATAAAGTTTATTGCTAAGATTACTACTAAAAGTGTTGACCATTTGTGAAGATAATGACCAAGAATGGAAAACCGCAATGTATCCACATTTTTTGACTGTTAGTTAATATAGAGGTCCATTTTTGCTTAAAGTGAAAACAAACAAGCAACAAAAAAATTCTTTTTTACTTTTTGGCGCCATATAGAGCTTTGAGACATAAAAGTTTAACTGGATTCGGCTGCAAACTAGTTAAAAGTAAGGCTCCAAAAAGGCTAGAACACCATCACCGCTTTGGGCTGGCCACCCACTAGTTGCTCTCGGTTGATGGCGGTAAACAATCGGATGCGTCGGCCGGGCGCTCACCGCTCGCGCTTTTCAGTTGGTCGCAGTTGGCAGAGAACTACAGTCGTTTTGGGGGCGACACCGCTTCGTCGGATCGCATATTCACTCGCATACGTTACATACAGATCCGTATACTATACGCATTGGCGAATAGATGGGGGTATATGTTATTCTTGTTAAAAGTGCTAATAAATTGACTGGCTGCGGCGGCAAGTGTTCCGCGTTATGAAATTCGAAAGGGTTCGGTGCGAGGCGTGCGAATTGCGGCCGCCTGTTTGCCAGCTGTGATAAATCCAGAACTACAACGGTGGGAGATAGTGCATAACCCCCAGAAAGATTCCACCGATTGGAAAAAGGGAACCGGGTGCCGGGTGCCGGGTGCCGTCCAGTCATCGTTCGCTGGCTCGCGTCTAAAGTTCTCTCCATCAGCTTGTAATTGTGAGCTGTTGCTTTTTATTAACTCTCGGCTCGTTCAGCCGTTGTTTTTCGTCCCCGGAGTGTGTTGTGCCGTGCAATTAGATGTACATAAATTGGCGGGGGACTCCGATCTCGCTCTGACACCCACCGCAGCAGAGGCTGAAAATAATAATAGCAGCTCTCAAACGCGGCGATAAAACAACAATTTAAACCCGCGGCACTATTAACCAGCGGAGGAGAAAAGAGGACTGCACTCTAAAGTTCTCTCGTTTCGTTGCGACTCGCTGATTTCTGCCGGTTTTGGAGTTATTGTGACCACCAAACTGTGATTACCCAGGCTCCAGCAAAAATGCGTCGAAAAAAGTGAGTGAATTTCGCCATTGGGCTGACGAAAAGTGTGGCGCGATTTACTCAACAATTACGCTAGTAGTTGCCAGCCAATGTCGGCATTTTTTTTTGGTCTCAAATAAATCAAACCTCTGCACATATTAGAGCATAATCGCATGCGTGACAAGCGGCTGTCTGCAGCACCCGCAGCAGTTTGATTAGATAAGGATGTCCTACCAAAACCTCTAACATCTCCCTCCGATATACCACCCAATTTACATGGGATGCACAACAAAAAAACTAATCAAAAAATCGAAATATTTAATTTTAAAATGTAATCATTCTAAAACGATAAATCAAGCTGACTTGGTCTTTTTAGGTCATGGTTTGCAATGATGTAAATACCTTTAAAATCAATGAAATACAATTAATTGGACTGTCCTATGATATCCAAATAAAATGTGTTCCTAAAAACTAATAAATGATTCCAAAGAGCAGAACAAATTTAAACATGACTTGTGTGTGTATAATAAAGATGATTAAAATATTTTTATATAAAAAGTTAATGAGCAAATAGCGTAAAAACAAAAAATCTCTGTGTCAAGGCAGAGTTGAAACAAACAAAATTAAACATTCCTATGAATTTCCAGGAAAGTTTATCAATTTATTTAGCTGCTGACTGCTGACTTTTTAATATTTAAATTCTATTCAAAAAATTTTTTTTTTGAGTGCACACGGTGTATTTATCTGACTTATCGGCGACACTAACCATACAACATATAGACTGGTCATTTCATACGACGCATTTGGACACAAAAATTCGGACCGCGGAAGGTCCACCGCTCTCACAGCAGCAGGTCCATGCACTTCGTGTGCGTTCGGGTTTTTTACTCTCTCATTCTTATTCTCATTTTTATGCTCGCGCACTCATTGCACGAGTTTAGTCGTTCAGTCGCAGAGAGGCGCTTTTTGAAGAAGGCTGCCCTGCGGTTGAATTCGTCTTTGTATGTATGCGTGATCATGCATTCTCATACACGGGAGCATGTGTGCGTTTATTTCATTTCGGCGCATCAAGAATATTTTGTCTTTTGCCACTTTTCAAACTTGGTACCCTAAGAATATGGGCGTATTTACTATTGGGTTATGATTTAAATATTAATATTATATGTTAAAATATATTTTTTTAATATTTCAGCATACATTTTATTCTTGTTTACAAATTCAAATCAGTGGTAGCAGTAAAATGTTTTACATATATGTATGTATTCGAATTTATAGAAATCAGTCTACTGAGATCGGAACAGGGCATATCGTAGTCGTGTCACTTGAAACACCGACTGCTCTTCAGTGGTTGAGAAAACTTCAAACTAAATCAATTTTTGTCGATGTTTTGCGAGCGGTTGGTGCCTGCATACCCTACCGACGATTGCTTTTAAGGGGAGCGGGCTTTTAGGACACTTGTTTTAAATGTTATGTTTAGTGATCTTTGGTTGATTTATTTTTTAATTTTTAATTGTCTTTAAACAATTCGTTAAAATTCAAGATATTGTTACAATTAAAATCTAAAATTATAATCATTAAAATAAATTATTATCATTAAAAAAATGTGGATTTTTATATTTGTTCCATTTACATTTTCAAAAATATAAAAATTATTTTATTATTTATTACTTGTTTATATTAAATTAAAATAACACTGCGAATCATTAAAAAATAAATCAACCAAAGATCACTAAACATAACATTTAAAACAAGTGTCCTAAAAGCCCGCTCCCCTTAAAAGCAATCGTCGGTAGGGTATGCAGGCACCAACCGCTCGCAAAACATCGACAAAAATTGATTTAGTTTGAAGTTTTCTCAACCACTGAAGAGCAGTCGGTGTTTCAAGTGACACGACTACGATATGCCCTGTTCCGATCTCAGTAGACTGATTTCTATAAATTCGAATACATACATATATGTAAAACATTTTACTGCTACCACTGATTTGAATTTGTAAACAAGAATAAAATGTATGCTGAAATATTAAAAAATATATTTTAACATATAATATTAATATTTAAATCATAACCCAATAGTAAATACGCCCATATTCTTAGGGTACCAAGTTTGAAAAGTGGCAAAAGACAAAATATTCTTGATGCGCCGAAATGAAATAAACGCACACATGCTCCCGTGTATGAGAATGCATGATCACGCATACATACAAAGACGAATTCAACCGCAGGGCAGCCTTCTTCAAAAAGCGCCTCTCTGCGACTGAACGACTAAACTCGTGCAATGAGTGCGCGAGCATAAAAATGAGAATAAGAATGAGAGAGTAAAAAACCCGAACGCACACGAAGTGCATGGACCTGCTGCTGTGAGAGCGGTGGACCTTCCGCGGTCCGAATTTTTGTGTCCAAATGCGTCGTATGAAATGACCAGTCTATATGTTGTATGGTTAGTGTCGGCGATTAGGCGGCACTTGTCCGCCGTTGCAATTAGCGAAACAATTAGGTCAAGCCCCTGGCTCTAGACAAGTGCAAATAGACTATCAACCATGACATCCAACGCCTTCATAATCCGTATCCGTATCTTACAGAGTGGAGTACCGTGTAAAGCCGACGCCTTCGCGGCCATTGCAGATGGCTGATGGCCGGATTGGAGCTCTTGAAGAGGACATGCCGCCGGAGGACGAGCTGGCGGCCCACTATGAGGCATTCGGCACTACCCCACCTCGCACTCGGCTCAAAATCAAGAACCGCGACTGGGAACGCAAACAGAAGGTGGTCAATGTGGCGGCGTGAGTATAGACAATCAATATGGGGTGCTCCAAATGGCTGGCTGAGATATATTTGGCACTAAAGTGGATGCGATAAGGGTTTGCGTCCATGCTACAGGCGTGATCGGCACTAGTGCCGAAAGCAGACCTACCAAATGTCCATATGCTAACATATGCTGCACCTGATAGTGCCATCTCTATGGCTGATGTCATCTGTGTACGCGCGGTTGTCATTTGAAAATGTGTAAAAGTTCGCTGGGATCAAAGATCATTTTGAAGTATTATACCTAAAATATCAAGTGTTCAAATTTCATTTTAAATGGTTTTATTTATTTAGATATTGTTGTTGTTCGCCAACTACTTTAATCAAAGTCTTAAGATTATTTTAATGATTAGGTAGAAGCTATTGTTTAAATAAATATTTAAATAAGTCATAAACAAATGCTCTTAAATATTGTATTATAATTTCTAAATTATTTCAAAGGTGTTTCAATAAATTATCAATTAGAAATTAATGGATACCCTCCGAACTACTTTGCTTTAGATATCATCGCTTTTACCATAAGTAGTATCTAATTATATTAAACATATTGGACTTTTTAATATTTCTTGCATTTTAAATTGAGTATAAGGAGAAATAGACTGATGACATATTTTAAAGTTGCACTTAACCATTGATAAATGTTGCGCTGTTGGCTTGTTATTGCAATTCAAAAGTCTTTTCGAAACTTTAGGTTTATTTTTCTGTAAGCGCTGACGAGGTGAAACAATAAACATTAAAAACAGTATGTCATTAACGTAAACGGAAGTTCGCGTAGTGACGATGAGCACCGGTAAAACCTTAAGTGTAATGCATGTAAAAGAAAAAAAAGTTGTATTCTTCAGATGGCAACCGTGGGTCTTTATTAATATTTTTGGTCGATCACTTATTAAGCCAATTATCTTAGCTCCGCAGATTTACCCGCCAGTGTGGGCGGTACGCCCAAAAAGAACACCCGGATGGCCCGATCGCGCGTCCTGCGGCGCAACACCATGGACTGCGCCCTGCTCAACGAGATGTTCGTCAACGAGGAGAGCAAGCGGACGGACAAGCGGCTGCAGTCGTTGCTCCGCGACTCGGAGCGCGAGATGAAGAGCTCGCTGGCCACGACGGCGGTGGCGGCTCCGCGGGGCAACAGCTTTCACGAGACGGCACACCCACTGGAGTCTCTCGACCAGATCATGCCGCTCAGCTCGGAGACGATGGCGCCGCTCCCACTGCGGATTGCCTCCAAGGTGGTGGAGAGCTGCAACCGCTACCGCTGCGTGTCGTCACGACCGATTGGCTATCGCTCGTCGGCGCCGCCATTGGCCTTTGCCGCCCAACTGCCCGCCGGGATGTTGAGAAGCGATGGCAGGGCCACCGCTGGACTGGGGAAACGAAAGGACTTCCACGACACGTTCGCCAACCTCATTAAGCTGGGCAGCGTGGACCGTCAGGATGCCAAGCTGTCGCAGGAGGAGCACACCTGGCAGACGGAGCTGAAGGATCTCATCTGGCTGGAGCTGCAGGCCTGGCAAGCCGATAGAACGGTGGAGCAGCAGGACAAGTATCTCTTCGAGGCGCGACAGGGCGTCTCCGAACTGCTCACCCACATCATCAACTACAAGTTCCAGCCGCGTTACCGTCGCGAGCCGAGTCTGATCAGCCTGGACAGTGGAATACATTCCGATAGTAACTCCAATGCCAGCTGTAAGTCCGCAAACTGCCCTGTGAAAATGTATCCCTCTATTCATACTAAAAATCCTTTTCAGCTCCGCTGCCCAGCAAGATGTGCCAGGGCTGCATGTCGCTGTACTGCAAGGATTGCATGGATCACCAGGAGTTGGCGCTGCGGGAAGTAGAGCACATGCTCTCGCGTCTGGAAGCCGCCGAGGCCCTTTACCCATCTTCACAAGCCATGGGCGCCCTGCATCCCATTTACAAGTCACAGAGCTTTGTGGGTCGCATCAAGTCCATGTGCTTATGGTACAACATTACCAAGCAAAACAAGCTTAAGCTCAGTATTTTGGGCAAGATTCTAGCCAGGTAAGAAGCGGATATATTTCTTGAAAACCGTTATAATACCAATTAAATTACAGGCTGCAGGACGAGAAGTTCTCCTGGCCCGTCTGCACGTCATCCTACATCGCCACGGATAGCGGCAGCTCATCTGCCTCTGGTGTGGAGAACGATGACTCGGCTGTCAACTCGATGGACTCATCCAAGCCGCCCAGTGTGACGGGATCGGCCACGCGCAAGGGCTGTCGCAACGGAAGTGTCACAGCCTGCCACAAGGTGCAGTTCATGCTAAACGATGCCACTCATGTGCCCGGCGAGACATCGAGCAGCAATGAGTAAGTCGATTGAGTCTGAAATGGTGAAAGAGAACACTTATAATTAAAACTCCATCAGATCCACATCCACGGAGATCAGCCAGCTGTCCAGTGAGTGCTCGCACGGCCACATGCGCAAGGGATCCATGCACGACATCAACATCTTCAGTGTGGAGCCATTGGGTTCGTGCAGCAACAATGGAGCTGGAGAGCAGTCCACGGGATTGTATCGTAAGTTCATCGAGAATGTGCTCAAAAGTCGTGGACTGGCCAAATCCCTGGCATTCCTACACAAACTGCACAACGTGGCCCTGTACAAGGCGCACATCGCTCTGGAGAAACCCGGAGCCGAGGACTTGGATTACGATTCAGACACGGAGGCCGTTGAGGAGGATGTGCCGCGACTGGACCCGAAAATTAGCCGCGAGCAGGTCGTGGAGCTGCGCACCTACGGCTACTGGAGCGAAGAAGCGCAATCGATTAATCTGCCCTCGTACATTCCCACCTTCGTCTTCCTGAGCGGCATTCCGCTGCAGTTCATGCACGAGTTCCTGCGCATGCGTCTCGAAACGCGACCCGTGCGACCCAATCCCCTGAGTCTGGAGCAGCTGATGAAGGAGCTGCGTGAGGGTTTGACCCTGGCCCTGACCCATCGCGAGCGGTATCAGCGTCACATAACCACGGCCCTGGTGGAGAACGAGGCGGAGCTGGGCAGCTACATTAGCATTCTGAATCACTACGATGCGACGGTGCGGAAGACCTTTGAGCTGTACCTGGACTACATCGACCAACTGGTCCTGGTCGCCGTTCCCGAGGGCAACCAGAAGTCGGTGCTGGAGAAAGAGTGGATGTTCACCAAGCTGATAAGCCCCATGATCAAGGGCATGCACACATTGGCCTCACAGAAATTCTGCGGCATCATCAGCAAGCTGTTGCGCAACATTTCCGAGCGACTGGTGAAACGCACTGTGGAGCTGGACCAGCAAATCGAGGGCACCAACGAGAGTGACGACAACGAGGAGGTCAAGTGGCAGCTGCTGACCATCTGCCGGGAGACGCAGTCGCTGCTCACCGTCGAGCGGGAGCGCTCCATCAAGGTGCTCTTCTTCGCCAAGACCTTCTGTCGCGACGTGGAGACCACAGACTTCCATCGCGAGCACTACGAGCACGACGTGGCCAACCAGCAGCACGACTTCATCTGTTCGGATGTGAAGGCGGCATTTAAGTTGTTGCAGCAGGATGTTTTGCAGGTGCGCAACAAGCTGACTGCGATCATCGAGGGCGTACAGAAGCGCTGCTGCTTGAGCAACATGCGGGACTTGGACGAGCAGGACAAGCAGGCTGTTCTGTCGCGCACCCGCGAGATCCTGCACCAGGGCTACAAGTTTGGCTTCGAGTACCACAAAGATGTGATCCGGTTGTTCGAGCAGAGGATTATGGACCAAAAGGACAGCGGTGCGCATACGGTGGATCTGGCATTGGGCATCATCGCCTACGCCAAGATGTGGATGCACTTTGTAATGGAGCGTTGCGAGCGGGGGCGTGGCATGCGCCCTCGCTGGGCCTCCCAGGGTCTGGAGTTTCTAATTCTTGCCTGTGATCCGCAAATCACTCAGCACCTGGACGACCACGAGTTCGAGGCGCTAAAGCAGCAAATGGATCGCTGTATTTCGCACGTGATTGGCATCACATCGGAGCCGGAGAAGGTGGCCAAGAAGAAGGCCTCGCCACGCACACGCAAGACTTCGTCGCCGGCAACCTCACGCTCCCGCACCCCCACCCGGACTCCCATGTCCGCTGGCATGGTGCTCAATCCGAATACGCCGCCGCTGCAGTCGCCACCGTTCAACAAGCTGCTGCATCCGCAGTTCAGCTTGAAGGAGGATCTGCTGCAGCAGTCTGCGAACACCTACAGCTCCGTGGACAGTGCCGACTATGTGGACACTCCGTGCCAAAGGAGTCCCAATGGCGAGCTACGTCTGCTGGTGCCCCAAACGCCGCCGACGGCCGCCTCTTCCGGGAAGGCCAGCATCGAGAGCACACCGCTGGCACTGCGGCAGGAGCGGGTGAGGGATGCGGTGAATCGCCTGGATATGGATCTGGAGGACTCGTTGCGCGAGCGCCGGCTGATTGGGCAGGTGAAGTCACTGAACTCCAGCGACAAAGTGCATATACGAGCACGAAGTGTCCACTTCCGCTGGCATCGCGGCATTAAGATCGGCCAGGGACGCTTCGGCAAGGTGTACACGGCGGTGAACAACAACACGGGGGAGTTGATGGCCATGAAAGAGATCGCTATTCAGCCGGGCGAAACGCGGGCGTTGAAGAACGTGGCTGAGGAGCTAAAGATACTGGAGGGAATCAAGCACAACAATCTGGTGCGCTACTACGGCATCGAGGTGCATCGCGAGGAGCTGCTCATCTTCATGGAACTCTGCTCCGAGGGCACCCTCGAGTCGCTGGTGGAGCTGACGGGCAATCTGCCGGAGGCCTTGGTCCGCCGCTTCACCGCCCAACTCTTGGCGGGCGTGTCCGAGCTGCACAAGCACGGCATTGTGCATCGCGACATCAAGACGGCCAACATCTTTCTCGTGGACGGCAGCAACAGCCTGAAACTAGGCGATTTCGGTTCGGCGGTCAAGATCCAGGCGCACACCACCGTGCCCGGCGAACTGCAGGGCTACGTGGGCACGCAGGCGTACATGGCGCCGGAAATGTTTACAAAGACCAACAGCGATGGCCATGGCAGGGCCGCCGATATCTGGTCGGTGGGCTGTGTGGTTGTCGAGATGGCCTCGGGCAAGGTAAGTGCTTCACATTCTAGATAAGCGTACTGTCCATTTCACAACTTTGGACTATTTGCGTTTTGATTTAGCTACAATTTTTAGAAGAAATTTATCTAAATTATGAAAGTAGTTTGATTTTTATATTTCTTACACTGGGATGTAATAACTACAATAGTTTGTATGTTAGTTAGTTAGTAGTATAGTATCAACATAATTTATTTTTTAATTATAACTTAATGTTAGTCTTTGAAACCTTAGCGATTTGCTCTAGCAACAATTTTGAAACGAAACTATTATGGAATTTTTTCATGATAAGCAAAGCAGCTTATTAAATATTGATTACACTGGTATATCAAATTATACCATTTTTTATACCTTCTCAATAATTACCAGTTTTCTTACAATTTTTAAATAGACAGATATTTGATTTTAAATATTAAGCATTTAAATATTAAGTATTTATAATAGTTAATGCAGATATGTATTGTATTACTCTCTTTTTGATTGGATTAACTTTTTTTGTTGCCTTATATTTATATGCGCGACGTTAATTCCTGGTTCCTTTTTCATTTTCTTACAGCGTCCTTGGGCCCAGTTTGATTCCAATTTCCAGATCATGTTCAAGGTGGGCATGGGCGAGAAGCCGCAGGCTCCGGAGAGTCTCTCGCAGGAGGGGCACGACTTTGTCGATCACTGTCTGCAGCACGATCCCAAAGCTCGCCTGACGGCAGTGGAGCTGTTGGAGCACAACTTTTGCAAGGTATGCAGACTTCGAAACGTTTCGTTTTCAAATATAATATACTTCTTATTTATTACATGTGCAGTATGGACGAGATGAGTGCAGCAGCGAGCAGTTGCAGATGCAGGTGCGCGGCTCTTTCCGGCGGAATGTGGCGACAAGCAGCTAATCGTGACCCGGTGCTTAATTATCTATACCTCCGTTTGTTTGGCTCACCCCTACATATGGTGCATATGTGAAACGGTGTGAGCTTTGCTTAGTGTCTAACTTATGTGAATGTTGACTATTTGAATGGCCACGTCTAGTTTTATGTTGGACAATATATAACCCGTATAAAGTAATCAAAACCTGTCGTCGTCCCGTAGCCCAAATCATTTATTGCAAGTGAAGATTACACGTATTTAATTATAATTGCAGTTGAATTTTTAATTCATAAATTGACCATGACTCTAGGCACCGTAGAGGGGATAGATAGTGCTCATTAATGGGGTGGCATTCGTGGGTTCGGCCGTCGGAGGTCCTTGGACGGAGCTAGGTGCGTTGTTGTCGACGGGAGCACCAGTCGGCGGGGTTGGGTTCGGAGTGGCAAGGCTGGAGAAGGCCGCGACCCACGAGGAGCACAGCATGAACACCAGGCAGAGGCTGAGCAGCAGGTTGAAGTCTGCAACGAGTTTGAGGGATATATCCACGGATCGTACTGGCTGCTACTCCTTTTGCTATACTTACATTTCATGTTGGTGGCGCGTCTGAAACTGTTGACCGACCGTTGACGTCTAGGTCTTTTTATTGCCACCCGCTTGGCCTTTTGGATGTTTTTTAATTAATTCCCCAAAATACTATCTGGCATTGGATTATCTTATTAGTCCCTTATCGACTTTACCAGCTGGATATTAAGAACTGCGCAACGGCTGTTTTGTTTCAGCGGAAGAGGACTTATCTATTCTTGGAAATAGCCATGAAAGCTATGACCAATTTAGCCGTGCAGCCATAGCAATTCTATATGCGATTGTTTTCATTCACAGGCAGATCAATTGTAGGTCAGGAATAATGGTCTTGAGTTGTAATGCATTTATTTCATTTTATTCGCTTGGTGATTATTTTTGCATACATTAAATGCGGCACTCGGCCATGGAAACAAGTCAAACTTAACGACAAATAGTAGGTTAACGTAATGATACACAGATCGAATACAGGATAGATAGTTGGATAGTTCATAGCGATAGTTCGGTTAACAGTTTAGAAGATAATCATACATATATAGTAACAATGAACACAGCAACTAGTTTGATATATGTATCTGGTTGTTCTCTAACGTTTCTCATTAAATTTCTCTTGTAAATAACGTACGTATAATATTTATGTATATATTTTATATATATTTTTGTAGAACATTAATATCTCGAATCGCTACCGAAACATACTTTTTTCACTAACGGCTTGAACAGACAAACACATATAGGTTATATATCTATAGCTGTAATCTCCTGTTCTTTTGCCTTCCTGGGGTGTATATAAATTTATTGATATGTATTGTTACGTCTCAAGTCTATACGCGTACATGATGTTCTCTATATATATTCATCTAGATTTTTTTTGTTATTTTCATGGGTTGTACATATATATATATATTTCATCCAAAAAGCCTTTAGTTACGGTATACCATTTGCTCTCTAAAACACGAATATATATGGAAATATCTCAACAGACACTATATAATTGGTTAATAAATTCTCAAACGAACAACAACGAAATTGCAGTAACAAGCGTAGATAGTACTTTTAGTATATGTTTAGCTAGTATCTTTTGTAACATCTATAGAACGAATTTAAAACTCAACTCTCGTAACGAAAAGTATTGCATACTTGTGGGCTTGCGCTCAATAATTCGCGGACAATAGGGGTAATCAAGTTCGTAAGCTCGGCTATCTTAGTTAGCACATGAACTAGTATAACACTCATAATAAATATTGCACAAGTAACACACTAAGATAACAGCACTAACAGTTTGGCATAAAATGGCTCTAAAACATTTAATTGACTTATAGAGTTGCACTAATTCCAGCTACAAGGATAATTGGGCAAAGGGATATGTAAAGCGAATGGGTTGCATATAGGTTTCTGTCTCAACATGATTGTGATTGACATTAGTTTTCGATTTCGTTATCCTCCTCGATCCTTCAGATCCCCACCCCTCGTTGGGTGGCTCGCTTGGTGGTGCTTGGTCACAAATGAAACGCCCGGGCGGTCGCTAGTTACACTTACTTAGTTTAGTTCGCTAACCTGCTAAGGTACATTCACTGATATGTTTCGGTCTCCCCCATCCATCCATATTGGGGCTCTAATTTTGTAGTAGATCGCGCATTATGTCCAGCGATTCCTGCAGCGATTTGGCGTATCGCGAGGCACTCGTATCCTCGCAGGAGTAGAATGCGGACACGCAGAAGACGATCTGCTCCGGCTGCGGATTGTAGGAGCATCCGTATCCACGTGGCGTTACCGGTCCATAGCCCATGAAGCTGTCCGTGCTGCAGGCCACCTATGTGGGTATTACAAATGGAGCATTAGACATATCCTTAAACCCCTTCTGACAAATCCTCAGGTAACTAATGCTTTTGGGCAGGAAACTTTAATTTTCTAGCCGATACCTACTTGTGCAGCTGTTTAGTGCTCAGTGGTGCTGTGGTGCAAGAATTGATTAGATGGTGCATAGGTGAAAGAGTGCAGGGTGGTGGTGGTGCTTTTTAGCGGGCACCTGGCTCGTTACTACCTGACTTGTGGAGAGTAGGAAGCACTGCGAGATCTTGTAGGCCTCGTCCTTGAACAGCTCGTGCATCTCGCCGGTGACTTCCACACTGGCCTCCCGGAGTCCCAGCAGCGGTATATCGATGCCATTGCCCAGGATGTTCTTCACCATCACCTCCGTCTGGCGGGCGACGGCGCAGCGGAACAGCTCACGCAGGTGATCCTTCTGTGGGTGGCAGCGAATATAAGTTACTCATTCTTAGGGGGTGGGTATGCATTATGGAATACCCACACTGTAAATGCTAAACTTGACCTTGCGTGACTCCTCCTCGTCCTCGCGATCGCTCTCCAGGGGCACGTTGGCGCCCTCGCCCTGGCACATGGCCTTGGCCCACTCCAATGCCTCCGTGCTGGCGGCTCTGATGCAGTCCACTCGACCCTGGAAAGGAATATCCAGTCACAAATTATATGAAATGATGGACATGAAAAATAATACATTTCCAATGATAACAAATCAATTTGTTATTTACCTACATTCATAGATGTGCGTACCGACTTTATTATGTATCAAAGCAAATAATAAAAATGGTTTTATAATTAAAATTTAATAATTGTACCCGTTCTTATTGTGTTCGTTTAAAAGTATGGTAGAAGGAAGCGTTTGCGACCCTATAAAGTATATATTTACATATCTGAGTACATATCTCAGATATGGTTAGAACGATTTATTAAGCTGTATTTGTTCATTCGCCCAATCGACTCATAGAAGTCGAAGTTTTTAGATTTGACCCTGATCCTTATTTTAAAATTGGTTAGTTGAGTAATCTAGATTTCTGGGTACTCGATTAAAACGCTTCTTCTTGTTTTTAAGTTACAATTGAGGTATTTTTGGTAAATGCTATAACAATGTGCTCATGTTATTTTGTATTATGTATTGAATTGTATTTATGTATTATGTATTTTAAATGTTATATATTATTGATTGGGGAGTTAATACATAAATACTTACATGCAAAAATCGTCGTGTGGAAGCACTTTCGTAGGTGGCCACCAGGTGGCCGTAGAGCTTGTAATGGGCCAGTTGCAAGGACAGCTGGATGTATACGTCCGGACTGACCTGGCACGACTTGATGAAGCTTTTGCCGTAACTCTGGTAGCGGTACACGTAGAAGTCCAGGTCATCGATGCATTTATCCACGCTCTGGGACGCCTGGGTGAAGCGCAATTGCAATGGCTGACCCACGTGCCACTCGAGACGCTCCGGTGGCGGCAGATGATGTTGGGGCAGCCCGTTGTCCTCGTCCGGGTGTTCCTCGATGTTCTTGTAGATCTTCTCCAGCAGCTGAACCACAGCAATGCCCTCGGAACAGGAGTGCTCATAGCACAGGCCCCAAGTTCCATCAGTGCAAATAATGAGCTGGAGAATGAATATTCCGTTTCAAACATTACAGAAATATACAAATTTATCTAGCAAAGTCAACGGTGCGTATGAGTAATTTAATAAAGCTAGATAGTTTTTAATAAAAATAAATTGTTCAATATTACAAAAACATATAACTCTAATTTTTGCTTGTGAGACCAGATATTCAATCTAGAAACTAGATTCTAGATCATCAGCTTTAATCACATATCAATAAACAGCTAAAACATGTTGGGAATTATAGCTTCACAGGCACTCTAAAACTCGATAAGTTTAGTGCCTTTTCGTTGGACTTTTAGTTTAAAAGTTTTATAAATGTGGTTAAAAATAATTTGTAATTAACTAAAACACTCCCTTAGTTTAATCTATAGAACTATATTTTAAATATAAACTTTAAATATATTGTAAGCCCACCTGCATGGTCTTGTCGAACCAGCGATTCCCAGAGTTGTACTCGCTGCCGCCGCCGTGGATCATCTCGTGGGCCATGTTCGTCTCGTCCCGATCCCCAGCCCTATGGACGGTGGGCGTGGCGCCGGTGAAGCCGCGGGCATTGAAGTTCCCGGCCAGCGGTTCGTCCAGGCACAGCACCACCTGGGCGGTCTCGATCAGCTCCAGATTGCGCTGGTTCCGTTCGTCCAGCTGCAGCATCTCCCGGTCGCGGGCCCACCGGCTCCTCGGCTCGGCGGTGAGCAGACCCACCGGCGCCGGCTTGCCGGGCAAACAGGGGGCATCGCTGAGGACGTAAAGGATCTGTGAGGCGATCTCGCTCGCGGACAACTTGCCGCGGTCGCTGGCCTGCAGCACCACGCAGTACATCTGGTTGCGACAGATGACCACCACGTGGCGGTCCTCGTCGTTCAAGCGCTCCCGCGACGGCAGGTACTGGGAGTCCTGATCGACACCTGGTCGGCGGCAGGAGCCCAGCAGGCGGTAGTACTGAGCCATGCACAGCGGCTGGTTCTTCTCCCGCGAGGCGGCGCGCTCCAACGGCAGCTCACCGCTGTCCAGCATCTCCTTGTGGCTCATGATGCCGTCCAGCAGGCGGGCAGCGAAGTGGGCCACGTCGTGGACCGTCTTGAAGCGACGCGGCGGGAACACCATGCCCGGATTCGAGTTGATCGGCAAGGGGATGCGAATGTCCATGTACATCTCGTTGAGCCAGTAATAGTAGGCCTGGAAAAATGTAACAATGGTTTATGGATTGTGTTTTTACCTAGAAGGAGGTTTATTGATATACATTCACACAAATTATATCACTAATCCCTCATAATAAATCAATAAATAGAACAAAGTAAGTCCAAATGTGTTGTACTCAATTTAAACATTATTCGCTTTGATTTTATATTCGGTTTTCAGTTATTTTAAATATGAAAATATTACAATTTACGGAAATTATGTTAATATCTGAAAATTTTAAATAAATTGGAATTAAATTTAAATTAAATAACATGCACTTAAATCCGCATTTATTGAAATATTTTAATATTAAATTATGCACTTTAATACGCATTGTATTTAATTTTATGATTAAATATTTAATTTAAAGATATTTATTTGAAATTATAGTTATTTGACCCATTATAAGTATGCCTGCCATATATGATTCCAAAGTTATAAAATAAATCTCCAAAAGATCAAGATCAATGATCCAGTAGTAACCCTGACCAATTAGAATTTCTTTCTCTTAAAGATTGGCTTTAAACTCAATATAGCCTTGATAAATTTTTATATTTAAAATATTAAACTGTCTTTAATAACCATACATTTTGATATGTTCTCATTTTATTTATGGGGAAGGGCAAGACATGGAAAACGTGTTAGTTACGCTATTTCATTTCTGTGTTTGACACAAATTCAATTAGCCATGAATTTTGGGAATTTTTTGGGCGCGGTCTGAACGCCTATCGCAAAGAATCGCTGATTGGTGATTACTGATCGCTGATAGCAAGATGCGGGGTGGTATAAATAATGGCAATTGGACCGGTTACAGAGCAGTACCACAGTTCCCCTGAACAATCACGGATAACCAAACGGACCCAGCCCAAAGATGAAAGGTAGGATCCACTGCCCTCTTACAGCCTCTTAGAGCTTCTCTTTATAATTCACTGTTTTCCTTGATCCTGGCAGTATTCGCATTGACCCTCTTGAGCCTGCTGGCTTTGAGCCAGGCCCGCATGGACTACAAGCTGCAGTGCACCCGCAGTGAGATCAGCATCCGCTGGCCCAGCTACCACAGCAACTCGGAGTACTATGTGTGCCCCAGTGTCTATGGCAGCCAGCTGACTGTCCACTGTCCGGCCGGCGAGGTCTTCACCTTCGTCCTCCAGCAGTGCGTGTCGCCCGCCCACTACATCCCGGCCCCGCCCATGGACGTCCTGCCCACCGCTGCACCCGTCACCATGCACGTCATCGATAATGCGCCCCCAGTGATCTCTGCCCTCTCTCAGCCAGGGTCCGAGACCCAGGAGCATCATGAGCATCACGAGCACCATGAGCACCAGGAGCACCACCAGGAGCACCACGAGGAGGAGGCTGAGGTTCATCCCATTCCACCCACCCCCGCTCCGGAGCCAGCCACCCCACCCACCGTTGTCATTACCAAACCCGTTGTGCCCGTGCCCCAGAAGAAGAGGCCCTCGGTCCCTGTCCCCGCCAAGGCCGCCATGGCCAAGAAGCCCGCCTCCGCCGCCAAGAAGCCAGCTGCTCCCACTCCCGCTAAGGCCGCCAAGAAGCCAACGCCACCCAGCAAGGTCCAGAAGAAGCCAGCCACCGCCTAAGCCGTCTAAGCCGCCCATATAGCCATCGCCAGTTCAATGCCCAACGTTCAGCAAGCGGAATTTCATTCACCACTCTAAATAGCAACTTAAAGTAATTAAATATCTAACTGGCATAGAGACTTTCGTTCACATTTCTGTACGGGAATGGGTTTGGGGAATGGCTGTTGTTGTTTCCAGAACTTCCTTATCGCGGCAGAGAGTCAAAGTGGGTAATTGATTGCGATTTCTTGTTATTCACGGAATATTTTGATAGGCCACAACTGACATCCGAATCCGATAATGTAAAATTAAAAAGAAAAAGTGAAGCATAGATAGGGACTACTTAGCTGTCAGAACTGAGCAATTGGGCTACTCCACCCTTAATTTAGTATTCGAATATTGATTTTTATTGACTTTAATTACGTAAAGATAGTTAACGAAAGAATAAACAGTTCTAATGTCAAGTGTTGAGATATATTTGAGAGGTTTTATTGAAAAGTTAGCCGCTACTCATGAATCCTTTACAAGAAGTAGTGATAATTTTAAGTGGTGGTAGTCCTTTTAAAATTTCCCAACAAGTTTTTGGATACATTTTAAATACGAATAGACCAACAGACAAGCCTGCCTACTTTGAGTCAGATTAAGTTCGTGATCAAGGATAAATACAAAATTAAAAAATAAATAATAAATATAATTTAAAAGATTTAAATTAAACCTTTAAACCATAATTAATATAATATGAACAAATTACCTATTTTGTGAATTACGTTCTAAATGACCTTAAACAAGCAAAATGTGTCTCAAAATATTAAAAAAATTTTAAATCTCATTTAAGATGAAAATCTAATTACGAAACGAATGCCTTTCAATTTTTTTAGTTGCACTTTTGTGCAAATGCTTAAACAGAATACAAATTTTGTAACATTTGTTTTATTTTAAGTTTTTTCAAAAGTTCAAATTGTATTTTGTTCCTTAGTTTAGCTCACGGAAAATATTAGCCTTTGGTTCTTGAATTCCAAGTAACCCCACAACATTGCCATTCAAGCATTTCAGGGGTAATGACAGTGATTCCCCAAAACAAAAACGAATTCGATGATGTTGTGGAGTAACATCGAGTGCTATCTGCATGCCAGAGATAGAGTGCCGAGAACTTGAGTTCGGCAGAAAAGGCCATGAAGTCATTACCAGTGATCTCAGCCTGGCGAGATGATCTAGTGGCGATGCTAATTGACATGACACCCGGAATGAGAAGTTCCTACTTGGTCGCTTGGCGGTAAAGATTCGGAATAGTTTCCGCCACGGCCTTATCTGGCCGAGATTACCGAAACTTCGGGGGCGACGAGTCTAAGGCGCAATTAGGCACTGCCTGGCATGCTGATTTCAATTTCGCACCCCGGCCGACAAGACACGAATTAATCTAGCAGCGGGCTGATTAAACGTGTCTAACATGCCCTGCCGCGGCATAAAAAGGCTTTGGAGCTGGCTGGAATGCATCAGTGATCGGTGAGCCGAGTTAGCAGCCAGACGCATTCCTTCTCCAGTCTCGCAAGGAACGAAAACGAAAAGCATCGTCAACATGAAAGCCGGTAAGCAGCACCATTAACAGGCTACCCAGGATATAGCCATTGATATTGTTCCCTTCCTCCCTGCCCCCCCCCAAAAGTGATCTTTGCGCTTGCCGCCTTGGTGGCCGTCAATGCCCAGACTTCCCAGTCGTGCTCGAGGGTCCCGGAGTACACGGAAACGATCTCGCCCGTCGTTTGCCCACAGCCGAAGTTGAGGCTGCCCAACTACGAGAACGTGCAGACCTACTACCAATGCGCGGCCACCGCCAACGCCAGGGGCGAGGTGCTCTCCACTTTGACCAACTGCGCCAGCAGCACCTACTTCAGCTACGTCCTGCAGGAGTGCTACGCCTGCAACAACTACCTGCCCAGCGCCAAGTGCGACAGTCTGCCCATCAACGCCACCTGTGTGTCGATGGAAGCCGCCGTCAGCACCACCGTCGCCCCCACCACCACTGTTGCCCCCACGACCACTGCTGCCCCCCAGTCACCACCACCGCCGCGGCCCCAACCACCGCCCTGCCACCTGGCGATACCACCGTGTCTGTTCCAACGCCACCCACTGACGACCCCAGCACCACTCCCAGCAACCCCGGTACCCCCGGCAGCGACGACACCATCACGCCGACGGGCAGCACCATTGCCGTGCCCCAGCCCCCCTCCCCCAGCGACGACAATGTGCCCACCCCACAGACGCCCGTGCCCACTGCCCCGGTCATCAACAACGGACCCCCGACGTCGACCTCGGCCCCATCCGTCAAATAAGCTCGAGACGATCGCCTCCAAATCCCTGCATTTTCGGCTGAATAAAGTGTTGCCACACTTCACACACGAAGCATAAATTATTTATAAATTTAAACAGCCCAGAAATAGCTTAAAATACAAAAAACTTGATTGTATACTTTCAACACACTTGGATAAGTCATTTAAAACTGTTGTGGGACACTAAAGAATTTATTTGGTTTTATTTAAATAATAGTTTTTAACACAAAATAAAATATATAATTAAATTCGAGTATCAATAGTGGTTGTCTTGTTAGATAATATCAATTCATATTTTACTTTTGATCCCTGAAGTAAGCAATATTTTCTCATAACTAGGGTAAATCAGTAATTGAGTTCTTTAAAATCTTTCCCCTAAAAGAATTTTTAAGCAACCTTTAAATTTTAATATATTTTGATATGTTCATATTTAAACTAACTTAAAAAGGGAAACAAAAAATTGAGCATACAATATTTGGCTTTACCACGTTGCTTTAACCAGTAAAGGTAAATGTGTTATTTATTCTCTTAAAATGTAATAGGCCTATAAAAAAATTGTAAAACATTTAGGAATCTTTAAAAAGCAAAAAATATTAGAATTTTATTAAACAAAAAACTATATCTTTATTTTTGGACTTCTTCTGTAATCAACAAGAAACTTTCAGTATTCTAGCAACTTTAAAATGATAACAAATAAATGACTTAGAGATCTCAATTGAATGCTCACCCAGTTATCCTCTGCTTCACGCTTGTCCAGCAGATACTGATGCAGCCGCTGGCCGATTCCCTGGGGAGCTGTGAACTGCCTGATCAGCTCCTTGGTCCGCTCCAGCTGCGCCGGCGTGGTGATCGGCTCCAAAGCGCGAATGTAGTCGGCCATCGTTTCATCCAGCGCCGGGACGGGCACCTTGGGTAGAGTCTGCGAACGAAAAGGGTTCTCGAAGGGCTTAGCAAATTTAATTTTATTTCACTTCCACTCATCTTAGACACTTTTCCCCATTTTCTACCATTTTCCTCATTTGTATGCATGGCAATATTGAGCGTCAAATGGAAAGTTTCCTTACCCTGCCGGCAGCAATACAAAAAGTTGATGCCCTGGGGAGCCGAATTTCAAATCACAAAAAAAAGGAAAAGAAATGGCATGGCTTGAATCTGACATTGTACTCCGACTCCTTGACATTTTTTTGCCATTCCTTCCTGCTATCCACCCTTGTTTGGCGAACTTTAATTGAGAGATTTTCCCCAAGAATTCCCCAGTGGAGTGTCGCTGGTCTGAAGACCCATCGATTTCAGGATGGTCAACGCATATTCTGTAGCTCATTATGATGATGCAAAAAAAAATGTATGTTGAAAAAAATCCATCGACTTTGTGTTTGGTTGTACCAGCTGAAGAAAACACAATTTTCCACTTAAAAATATACAGTCGAAACGTTAAAAGTGTCAACATGTCGTTGACTTGCGGATCCTGTTCTCCGTTTTCAAAGCAACCGAAACTTTTGTTATACCCAATATGCAGCCTCGTGTAACTTGGCTTTGTCAGTGGATCCCCTTTTCTGCTGCTGGCTTACAATTTTGATGTCTAACTCTGCTTTTCGGGGGTTGTTGCTGTGGCTGCTGTGCTTTTTTTTTCAGGTGAGCATGGACTGAGGGCGGAAAAAGGTTCAGGGGGGTAGGTTGGTTTTTCCGGTTTGTTTGCACGAGCTGCGGCAGGTCGGTTGCCAGGAGTTCCTGTTGCCATACAAAAGCCCTCGTTATTTGCATTTGTAATTATAACAAACAGGATTAGTCCGTCTGCCTGTGTGCGCGAGTGTTTGTCTTTGAATTATTCAAGTAGCAGTCGAGCTCAGCCCGGGGGCAAATATTTGCTGGAAAAGGTGGAAGGAAATGCGAAATGGTTTAATCAATTTTACTCACGTCAGGGAATCCGAATTCATCCACGGACTCGGCCGTGGAGAGCCATTTCTTCGGTATCGACAGAATCGAGTCTTTCCATCCTGGAAGAACAAAGAAAACAAGCGCGGTGCGACAATCGCTGATTAACCACTTGTTGAACACCGAATTAAATTGTTGAGTAATTTGCCGCAATCGTTAGACCGCTGCTAGAGAACTAGTTAATCACTGTCACCAGCCTCAAGAGCGGCGGTATCCGAAAATGCACCTTATCGATTGACTGACAGTCCGCAAAAGAACAAGATGTATGGTCTATGCGTCACCCAGAATTCCGCGTAGTTGACGTTAATTTTTGGGTCTCACCCAACCCTTGATTTGATTTGTCTTATCTGCAGTTGAAATTCTATAGTTCGAGTGCTTATTCCCGTGGTGACCCACAGCCATTTGTCCTCCCACATCGACGCTCATAAGAGGCGGACGAATTCGTGCAAGTTTGCCATTTATTGTCTTGGCCAGGCTTCCGCCAGTAGAATGCAATAAAATTGGCCAGAGGAAACTGAAAACTCTCGGGCTTCATTTCCTTTCGGCTGTCCGTCTTTGGGCTCCTCCTCACATACACATAAAAACTTTAGCTGTCATTGCTGTAATTCAACTGTATAAGCACTTCCGGTTGCCATTGCGCTCGAGTAGCTCGAATTTCCGGCTTTAGTTCACATGGGCCGCCGGGCCTTTGAAATGTTATTGTCAAGCATTTAGAGACAAGTTTACAACTCGAAATCTTTATTTATCGGCGAGTAACAAAAGAAAATAATAGATAAAAAGGGGGTTGGATAAATACAATTTCAACGTGTACACCTTCTTAACCTAACAAAGTGTTGTCCTATGGTTTAAGTAAAATAAATAAAAACCATATAAATAAAAGTATAACTAGAATAAAGAAAAAAACTTATTTACCCTTTATTCTGTATTATTTTTTAATTGGAATTCTCATAAATATGGTACTCATTAAATTTAAACGTTACATTTTAGAAATGCGAATTGTTGTGTGTTGAAGAGTCTATATTGCTTTAAAATTTGTATTTTATTATTGATTTTAAATGAAGAATAATATAAACGAATAAGGCATTTGTAATAAAAAGTGACATTTTTATAAATAACTAACCGACTGCTGAAAAAGGATTAAACATTGTATGTAGTTAAATATTCCTATTTCAGAGAAAGCAGATGAAAATATAAAAATATAATAATATAAAAATTAATATAAAAATTACATTTTATAAAAACGAGCCAATAAATAATAACAAAGTAAATTTGACAAAGACTCTTATCTAAATTGCCGACCACTTAAAGTGAAGTACATATAGAAGGCACTTCAGGGTCAAAGCATTGACCGCTTTGAAGGACTAGCATTCACAATTGATAAGCGGCTTGTTTCCAGCTATATCGGCCCCATCCAACTTCAAAGGCAGGACAATCATAATGTTATTAATAAAAATGTTTTATGGCAATCGGGATGAAAGGAAAACGAGCAGCAACGGCAAACAGCCTCTACTCTACTACGCCTCGTTCCATGTCGAGTGGGGGTAGTGGCACGCGGCTGCCCCACAACGATGTCAAATTTAATGCAATTTATTATCCTTTTTTCATTATCTCGCTAAAGATGCCCCAGTCGAGCAACTAGCTGGCGGAGGTAATCACACAATGGAGTCACGTGGCGGCAATTTGAACGTCCGTTCCATTGTTGTTCCAGCAGGGGCACAACAGCAACCACAAACTGTAACCTGTCCGGAGCGACCCATCATACCCATCATGCCCATCAGCAAATTGTAATAAATTGTATTAGGAAGCGTCGTTGAGAAATTCAAATTAAGTAATTAAAGCCTTGGTTTGGGCCACTTTTGGGGTGGCTCGTGGCTCACAGGCCGGCTAATGTCTTGGGGTAACTCGCTCGCTTAATAGAGCAAATATCAATTTACAAAAAGTTGAGGGAAAGTTATTGTGCTTGTTACTTCTTCTTTGATGTATAAATATAAATTCCAATTACAAAGTTTTCTGATGTCCAGGCGTAGGAAAACACAAAATGAGCCTTCCAAATTAGTATGAATTGACTTCGAAAACGGAAAGTTTGGGCTCACAAAGAAAAAATCTTACCTTTCCGGATTATTTTCTTTATCATAACAATAATTATATACCGAAACGTTTGTGAAAACATAAATGTAAAATATATTTTTATACAATTAAAGAAAGTTAAAGTTAAAGAAATTATAAAATAAAATTGAACTAGAAAGCCCTAACACATTTTTAGTTCTCCTTGTTTTCTTAAAAATCTAGACAGATTTCAAAGTTTTATCTTTACATCAAAATCATGCAAATATGGAACATATTAAACTTCTAGAGTGAGGGCATTTTTCGACACTTTCTTTCCCGTTGACAGACAACCTTTAGAAATAATCCCTTATATTTGCAGGACTAAAAGCTAAAAATGTATCTGTCTGCGTCACCTTCAATTATATGCATTGGTAGAAACACTTTTCCAATTGATTGATTGATGGCCAGGATTTGTGATTAGAGCGACAGGCGGCTAATCAGATATTCATGCATCATTTCAAAGGCAGACACAGCGCAGTTCCTGTTCCGGTTTCGAATCAGGATACTAACCCCCAAGTAAAGCCCGTCATTCCTGCTGCTGTCTGCTTCAATTTGCTCGTATCTGTCAGTTTTTGGGCCAACTCATGATTCGATTTGGGCCGGGCCATAACTTTGCGGAATTGGATCGATGCCTCGTGATCATAATGGCTGAGTATATGGGATAATGGGGATGGGATGCGATGGGATGTGGCTGTGCCGAGGACATTTCACACATTAACGCGAAGCGTCTTGGGCTTATTGCCAACACGCCCCTACTTTAAACGCTGGCCAATAAAACGCGTCAGTTAGCGTAAACCGAGGGCTCATTATTAAGCTGCAAAAATCACGCTCGAATTCATGGCATTCCACGACTCCCCTCTCAGAAAGGACAAGGGCTGCGACAGGCAACTGCTGCCGCCTGTCAGACAATGCGATAAAAATGTAATCCCAATGAAAAATAATGTTTCTGCCGGCATGATTCCAATTTAGCAACAGTCAACCCCAAGACCGTAGCTCATTAGGACCAGTCCAAATAGCAGATGCCGGCAACCGGAGCAAATGAAGGAGAAGAATTTAAAAAGGCAAAACAAATCCGCACCCCAAGGAGGCGGGCGGGCGCGACACGTTGCGACTACATAAAACACCCGTCGAACAAGCTGGAACCCCAACCGCAGTGGAGGACTGGTACCAGCACTCGGTGGTGGAAGCTACACAGAAAGAAATACACGAAAAATAATGCCAATGTTTCATCCAAAGTCTTGGGAGAACTTGTATAACTAATAGACAAATTTTATTTAGTTTCACTTTATATCTATTATAAAATGTGAAATAAATATTACATATATATTTTTTTGGCAGAAAAATTGGATTGGATTTAAATAAATTTTTATATTCTTTATAAATGTTAACTAAATAAAGGTTGTTACTCAGAATAAGCTAAGTTCAAATTAAAGGAATGAGTTTTCAACTTAGAACGTTTTATATTGTAAAGATATTTGTATGCTATGATTGTTCCCCCAAATGCTATGATGAAACGTATATTTAAAATATATTTAAAATTTAATACGGGTCAATAATATTAAACATTTCAATTGCAAAGACTAAAGAAAATCCTATAAATGTTTGAAAGCAATATCGATTAAGATATAACTTTAAATACCCAACTTATTTATGTTTTCTGTTTTAAAAGAGATACTAAGATAGAGATTTAAAGGTCTTAAATAAATGGTTTTTTGTTTAATATTCACAATATGAAAAGCCGTAAAATTAACCCCATAGTAACTATAATATTGTCCGCTTTTTTTGAGTGTAGGAAGCTGCCGGGGGTCATAACATTGTCGGATGTCGGAACAAGCGATGAATGGCCGAGTGAATGAGTTTTCCTCCTTTTGTTCGGTTTGGCTGCTCGTAAAGGGCTTTATTCCATTCAAGGGTGGATGTGAATGGAGATGGGGATGGAGATGGGGATGAGGATGCGGATCCCGTCGCACGCACATCGCAATTGAGCCGTAAATCCTTTACGGTCTTAGCGCCGTTGTTTCACTGCGACTACGTTGCGCTTTTGTGGCCCGGCTTTATTTTCTTTTTCCGCCGCAAATGCCTAGCATACTTTTGTGCGCCAAACTCAAATTAACTGCCGCATTGAGGCATTGCAAATTCTTGTAATTGTTTGGATTGAAACAAGCGGAAAGCGTAAATTGCTTGCGCATTGTGACGGAGATTGGGATTCTGCTGACTTGGATTGCGGTTTGCTTTGCGGCCAAGCAGTCAGAAAGTTCGACCGATACACACATATACATACAAGCACGTCCTGGAAGTGGTTCACCTTTCGGTTGTGGCTGAATCTGTTTCTGGTCCTTGGCCCGAGGCATCCTCATCCTCGTCCTCCCCCGAAAAAATGGAAGAAGGAAACTTTTTGCCCAGACTCCGGCTGGCTGTTCGTGACTCAGGCCAAAGTTGCTAATGGAAATTGCAAACATAAAATCATTTTCCACACAAATTTTTTGGCCCCAGGGCACGCACACAACTCCCATTCTCCCCAAGTTGGTTGGTTTTGGGTTGGAAAGCATTCTAACCCCTCCTCCAAGCTGGGAGATTGATCTAAAAGTTTCCGGCACGAAATCAGGTGTACAGTGCACACACAATGTGACTCGATTTTGAACAGACTCGAAGGTCCTTTGTAGGCCACATTAGCTAATTAATTGCATTAATCGTTAATAGATCGGATGAGCTGCCAATTTCCATTAAAAGACTATTTTTCCATGGTTAACAATTATATTTCAATAGTACATGTTTGTTTTGTGTTGTTTGTTTCTGTTGGGTGTGTTGTGTGGGTGTGTACGGGTGTGTATGGGTGTGTCGCTCTGTAATAATGCATTATCTTTCCACTATAGCTCATGCCAATATCTGTATGCTTTAATGTACGTTCGGTTATACTTTCTGCTCGTTCAATTCATTATTTATAACATTTCCCCATAGCCAGAAGCAGGCGACTGCCATTTTGAATTCTCTTTCGATGCAGTCCAAATGCGTTTATAGATTCATAGACCAGTGTGTGAGTTTTCTATTTGTATTTTAGCCTTGAATAATTCCAGAATATTTCAAACCAGAAGCAAATGTCAGTGCCAGCAAAATTGCTAGTTTGTTTTAGCGCTTTGTTCTGCTGACTTATGCCATGAGTTTCCTGGAAAACTCCCACACATCGAATCGAACTTCAAGGGTGCTTGTTCTTAGGGGCAGTTCCTGTTTGTTTTTATATCCCTATTGCTTACATTTGATTATAAAGGAGAGTTTTTGGCTTGCCTTGAAAATATGCTCAAGCTAGAATCGAACATCGATTTGCTTCGTTTTGATATGCATAGCACTTAGTTTGGTTAGTTTTTTTTTTGGGGATAGTTGAACGGTGTGATATTCAGATACAAACATAATTACGTATAGAATATAGATGGATAGACTTGGAAATCGAACAGCAACGTTACAGAACTGGGATTTGGATACTTGGTAAAATTTTAGTTTCGCTTCTGATTTTGCTTTTTCTTACTGCTTATCTGTTATAATAATTTCCACTGTTTATCGTAATAATTATTGTTAAATATGTAACACAAACGTCTATAACATTAGCCGAAACAAGATGCAAAGACTTTCTTAATAATTTAGCTCTGTACTATATTAGTATGTACTTGAAACGCTTCCACTTTGACATTGACTCTGACCAAAAAAGACATTCGAAATTCGAAACTAACAATATGCCTTATATACAATACAAAACTGAACTGTGGTGGCATTAACTTTGTGGGCTTCACTTACAAACTCATTTTATTTTGTCTAGGGTATACAATTAAATTTTCTAAAACGTTCTTCACACGCACAACACATAGAAACTGTCGGAGAGGCAATTCTCATATGAAAAAATATCAAATTTTTTTCTGTGCTACTGGTTTGTTGCCAAGTTAAAATCCCTATATCATATAGTAAATATTCGATATTAAAAATTAATTTGTTCATTAAATTTCCATAGCGCACAGTTATTGCGTATAATTCATAATTCATATAATGCTATTGAACATTCAACACTTGTAATACGCAGAGTATAACCATTCAATTAACTGCTATCGTGTTTTGTAATTCATTTTATAATTGTATATTTATATAGTTTATCATACATCTTTTCTTATATTTTCATATTTATATGTTTTGCTGTAACACACTGAGTTTATGCGTTCCATTTGCTCTTATTTGTTTAGTAAGTTATTACACATTGCCGGCACTGCTACACATTCTTCAGGCTACTCTCTATTGACCTTCTGGGACAACGTCCCTCGACTACATTATGTGATGGTTATAACTAGGCTGTATATTCATATATTTATATTTGTAAACCAAAATTGGAAGATTCATATACATGTTGCGCTCTACCAAACTTTGGTTAAATCTGTTCAAATCTATTGAAATCTTGAATGCTTGAAATCGTAATGTTTTATTTATTTGACATCTATCTACAACCAGCCTATAAAGCCATGTAAAGATTTATTTATTTTAGGAAAGAGAACCAATTGTATTTCATTTGTAAAAATATAAGAAGGGAATTTTTAAGAAATTTTAATTTATTACACGACTTAAAGGCTTGGCGTTGTTGTTTTTTAGATGATTGTTCCAAAGGAAACTTAAATAAATATTGCTTTTTGGAGGTTTCATTATATTTATATATGTTTGGTTATTTGTAATTAAAATTCTATTGTTAGCTACTTAAATGAACATTCTATGTATAATATGTTACATAATAATATATATGTACGTTTTTGACTATATTAATTGTTCTGGTTTCCTTCTCGTTTGCTTTTCATATATAAATATGTAGTTTGCTTCAACACTTTATCCTCCAACTCTACCTGTCCTTCGTTTTAATTGATACTTTTGATGGGAGATTTTTTCATGAGTTTAATTCATATTATAGTTAAGAGTATTTCTACAGTTTTGTAAATTTGTAGAGCTATGTATATATTTTATGTGTAAGTAAGTGTCGGTAAAACGAGGAAAACTATTGGAATATCAAAAACCAAAATACAAAAAGAATTATAATAAATTGTAAACCAAAGCAACCCAATAAAACAGACAACATTCTTGATTTGCTAGGGTTTCTACATTTAAAAGGAATGAAATTAAAACAAATCCTAAGAACATAATTTGTAACTTCTTTAAAATCAGTGCATTTCTGTTAATGTATAGCGTATATTTATGCAGACTGTGACCTAACCAATTGCTTTCGTAATTCATAAGATACTCATATTTATTCTGGCCGTTTCACTGATATGTTCACGGATATAGAAAGTCTGTGATATACTCGTAATTAACTGTAATTGCTGACTAAACGCATTCGATTCGCAAAATGTACATAACTATTCTGACATCCATATACGCTTGCTGAGTTGTATATAAAAGATCAATTTACTTATCGCTATGGTGGAGATGGGGCTCCAGCTAAAAGGTGTATAATATAGGGGCAGTAAACTGCCCTAAAAGTGGTGCAGTCGAAATGAATCAAAAATACAATAATCGCTATTCAATATGTTCCTTTAGGTTTATCTTTATCTTATAGACAAGGTACACACATTTATGCTATGCTATCGAAGATCTACTATGGCGGCAGTCCCCTGATCGGAGTCGCACACGTGCTCATAGAGTCAACAAGCAAATAATAATTGATTGGTAGGTAAATATGAAACTTGAATTCGAATCTCAAATTGATTTCTGTTTCCGTTGGTTGTATAACTTATGTACACTTCATGTACGTTTGCCTAAAAGTAGGTGTGTTTGTGTATGTTACCGATATGATACGATATAGGTATATATTTATGTATAGACTAGTAGCAATAGGTAATATCACTTTTGGTAATTTTAACAGGCGAGCCATCGAGACTCTGATATGTATCGTTACCTTGGTTGTGTCTTATGTTAAGAAAAGTTGAACTGAATATTATTTTAAACCTCAAATCATATGGCCAGGCTGGCCGGGAATCCACTCTCGACCCAAGTCCGCCACAATGACACCCGAAAGAGTTCCTCTGGTTCTGCGGGCGGGGGAGGTTTCGATTTGTGCAACTTGTGATATGTCTGCGATATGGATGCCACTGCCTGTGAAACGGCGGCACTCGGGCGAAAGTGGTCCACTGGCCAGCTCAGCCGCTTACAGCTAGCTTGTATATAGATATATATATATATATATATGCGTGTATATAATATCTGATATCTGATACATATATGCATGTGTATATTTGATATGGCGGGAGTCCGAGTTCTCGTCCTCCCCTTATCGACTACCTATGTCTAAGCTTTGGTTTCTCTAGCTTCACTGACTGATAGACACGAAAACGGCTGCATGAGTACTGAGTATAGGGCATAGGCTGTCCGATCGGACCGCTCTATATAGCTGCTATATGCTGATGCACATATACGTTGTGTCAGCAATGGGAATTAGGCATTGGCACTTTTTAGTTTACCCGGGTGTTTGAATCATGCCTAAACTGACTTTTTCGTAAATAACTGTATGCGACAAATAATAATTTAAAATTTATTTAATTTTAAAAAACTATCCAATCATACAGAGATTAAGATAATCTGATGTTGCAATGTTATTTTATTCGTATGCTTTTTTTGCAATGTCCAGGTATTTTACTTCAAATCATAAATTGTAATTTGAAAGTTTAATAATTTACTTTAAATCTTCGTTTGCCTTTTAATATTTTTTCCTGTATACCTTAAGCCTCAACTAGGATTATAATTTTCGGCTGCCCACCTAGGTAAACCGAAATAGTACCCTTCCCATCACTGCTTTTAGTGGGATGCTTCAACATTCGTGTATGATACAAGAGTTGGTGCTGTGCAAGGCATTGACTAGCTGCTGTATTAACTATCTGCTTGTTATGCTCGTTATAGTGTACGTACCACTTGCCTATATGTCTATGCTAAATATATGTATATGTGTTTTGTGTCGAGTTTATAGTGGGTTCAGTTGCTGCACACGGGGATGTACAAGAGAACACGGTTTAAGACTAGGGTTGTGTGTTTGGTTTTTTGCTTTGGGGCAACAGTTTAAAATCCTTGCCTAAAGGGATTCGCGGGTCCGGCAGGACCTCTGCTTTGAGGCTGCTGCTGCTGGAAGGGATTGGCCACGCGGGGCTGTCCCTGGGGGGCGTAGCTGCCGCCCTGCTCCTGGTAGCCGGGCTGATAGCCCTGGTCCTGCTGATAGCCACCGGATTGTTGGTAGCCCTGCTGCTGCTGCTGCTGGTACTCGTACTGCTGGTCATCGAGATTGGTCTCCTGCTCCTGCTGGTACTGCTGGCCGTACTCCAGGTGGTTCTTGACGCCGCCCTCGACAGGCTTCTGGTCGTGCATGACGTAGGTCTGGTACTCCTTGTTGGGCGGGTCCTGCATCAGAATGTTGGCCTCGTTCTCGAACGGCTTGAAGTCGTAGATGTTGCGCAGCTTGCGCAGCACGGGCACATAGGCCAAATTGGAGAAGGCAATCAAGAAGTTGAGGGCCGTAAATCCGATGGCCTCCACCACGCCGCCGGCGATGATGGGGCCCACGGCATAGGCGATCGAGTAGGAGATGTCCGCGATGGCGTAGATGCTGCCGTAGACGGACACGTAGCGCACGTCCACCAGATAGCCCAGCGTGGGCAGCAGGGCGGTGTCGATCAGGGCAATGCCGAAGCAGATCACGCAGATGGGCAGCATCAGCATTTTGTAGCCGCTACAGAAGGGGATGATGAAGCAGGAGAAGCCCTCCAGGGCCAGTCCCGTGGCGGCCATCAGCCACTGGTGCTGCGGATACTTGCGGGCCATCTTCACGGTGATGACCACGCCCAGCACGTGCGGAAAGAAGGCGGGCAGCCAGACCATGCCGATCTTCCAGTTGTCCGTGGTCATGTTGTCCTCCATCCACAGCGAGATGGTGGGTTCGAGGAAGGCCAGCGCCACATTGGACATGGTAAGGGCACCGGCGCAGACGGCTATGTAGGGGTCCATCAGCAGACGCCAGATGGGTATCACCTGGTCCTGCACCTCCTTGCGCTGCTTCAGCGCCTCCTTGACCGGCTTCATCACGAGCAGCAGCATCAGGCCGTCCAGCAGGCAGACCAGCGCCAGGATCAGGAATGGCACTTCCTTGCCGGCGAACTGGTAGAGGGCCCCGCCAAACGGAGGCGCCACCAGGCAGCCGAAGCTGATGAAGGCCAGCGCGATGCCCAGCGCCTGCGAGCGTTCGTTCTCCTCGGTGAAGCGATCGGCAATCATGGCCAGGCCGGCGGTGTCCGCGAAAGCGGAGCCGGCTCCCTGCAAGGAGCGGGCAAAGAAGAGGACACTGTAGCTGCTGCCGCAGGCGAATACCGCCGTGGAGAAGAACATGATGGTCAGGCCGATCAGCATGGGCAGGTCGTAGCCGATCTTGTCGATGAGGCCGCCCGAGAAAGGGTTCACCATCAGCTGGACAATGGCCTTCGAGGCGAACAGGACGCCCGTGGCCGAGTCCTGACCGTGGTGGTCGTGGTGCACGGGTATGATCTGCCCGGTGATGTTATCCCTCAGAGGCGGCTGCGTGGGTCCATCGTCAAAGCTGCCGATCTCGCGCAGATAGTCGGGTATGATGGGCACTATCACCATGTAGAGCATGTTGTCCAGCAGCAGGGCTATCGACACGATCACGAGGATGAGGCGACGCTGGTTGACCGGCTCCTGGATCTTCTCCCACACGATGTCCTTGAGCTCGCGCAGCTCGAGGTTGATAACAGGTATCTGGAATGAGGCCATTTTGGTTGCACCTAAATTAATCGCTGAGGTGTACGAAGTTCTGCGACCGTTTTCTTCTCGATTTCCTCTCGTCCCGTCTCGTGTTTGTACTACTCTTTAAAGCTTTTATGCTCCGATCTGGTATGCCGTCATGATTACAGCCGGAAATGGCTTGGCGCTCGCTACAAATATGGCCGCTTCCGTTTCCGTTTCCGTTTCCGCTGCGCTAATTGCCTTCTTAGCTTTCTTTGCTCGCTTTGAGGTGGTTTATCGTTGCTTGTGGTTAACTGTGGTGTTTGCTGCTGCCTTTCTTGTTGTTGTTACAGTTGCTGTTGTTGCTGTGTGGTTTTACATGTTTTGGTGTAGTTGTTGTTGCTGTTGTTGGAGGTGTACGAGTTGTTGGAATGCCAGTGAACAACCTTTAACGACACAGAAACAAGATTTCGTTAGTCTTTTCTTTATTTACTTTCGGTTCTTTTTTTGATTGTCTCGCTAATGCGATTAAAGTTATTATTTTATTAGCTCTCTCTCTCTCTCTCTCGCACCTTCTCTCTCCCATTCTCTCTTTCTCATTCACTCTTAACTAGGATTAGTTGGTTAGTTGGGTTTATTTTATGATTGAAATGTTGTTTCTGTGTTGCAAAAGGCTGCCTGCTGGTGAACAGAAGTTGTATTGTATTAGGATTAGTTCGTGGCATTCGCATTGGTTCGATTACATGGGACAAGGGATATATCTTTCTTTATGTTTCTTTTTTTTACACTTTCGAGGGACACACATTTCAATCATAAAACAAATACCGAAAAAGTACGTGTACATTCTACAATTAAGTCATCGAATATTTGTTGGTCCAGGGTGATTATAAGGGTGTAGCAATTATTTTAATTGGATTTGTGGGCTTAAGTCTGTGGACACCCCTTAAAAAGTAAGTGAAGCGGAGTGTCCTTGAAGCCACGCCGTTGCACTCATCGAAGCTGTAATTATAATGATTGCTTTGGCTAAGCAAAAAATGTCCCACTCAACTTGCAGGCAATCAAAAAGGTTTTAAACGAAGAGAGTGTAAGTCCAACGACGCACGGTACAGCTAAGAAAATTTGTCGGTATTTATTTTTTACACTGGACTTTGCTGATTTAAAAAAAATTTTTCAAACATTAACCTTTAAGATAAGTATTTTATAAAAAAAACATATAATTTTTCCGAACTTTAAAGAGGGTGTTTTATAAAGTAATATTTACTTGAACAGTAGTTAACCCATAGGTTTTGTACCATAGTTCACTACGGAATCGTTGTGTTAGAACTTCCTATAGCAAATATCGTTGCTGCGCCAGCTATCAATGCTGATCTAATTTCAACATTTATCTACCTTGTAGCACTCGACGAGCAGCCACCCCCGTTTGAATAAACATGAAAATGGGACGTGTGCAGGGTATAAATATGACCCCCTCCACACTTTTTGCTACTACACCATTGCCACCTCCAACCCTGCCCCCAAATTCAGAGCTGCCCCTTATGAGGTTTTTGGTGTGTACGCGACGTAACAAAAACATTTCGTTTTATCATTAAATTTTCATGACCACGTCCGTGTATCTGCCCCAAGCCCAAACCTACCCGACAACCTTGGGCTCTGCTCTGATCGAGGGCTGCACTCACCCACCCACTTTCACATGGTTGTATGTATATATAAATATATGTATGGTAACAGCCCCCGGGCTGCCCATGAGTCAATTATGTTTTGCGACAGAGTGGGGCCTTTGCTTTTATTTTTCCATCCAGCGACTTTAATTTTTGAGTTTTCTCAATGCATGAGTACTTTCCCCTAACAACAAAACCAGGAGGAGGCCCATGTCTGGTGGGTCAGGTGGGTGGCCGTACTTGACCCTGGGTGTGGGGGTGGGGGTGGTGGTGCGGCGATGGTTGGCAGGCTTTTATCAGCACCAGGGGTTGTTCGACGGGTCGACGGGCCGCCTGCAGCTGCTCAAGTCAAGTGCAGAAACGTGTGCCTACATGTTGATTATAACAGGGCCCACACTAGTCGGACCATTCAATGTATCTCACGAACATTTAAGGATATTGTATTTTTTTAACCTGGTTATCTTAAAGAGTTCCTTAATTTATATTTTTCTGTTATTTATCCTTTATTTCTATAACAAATAAATACTCTTATATTATTTTAAGTTCACGCCAATTTTCAAAATCATATTTCATAATAAACATCGGATTTCTTATTTTAAAAATGGTTATTAATTAACAATTAACTTAAAAACACTTATTTTTCGAGCTAAAAACACTAAATTCATATCTTTCTTTCTATAAAAATAGATTTTATAAAACAGTTAAATAGTTTTTTAATAACCATAGGACTTTTTGACCTTTATAGTTAAGTAAACCTAACATCTCGAGGTAGAGGCACTAGATATATATATTTTTAAAAGTTGGATTTTCTTTCGTCAAAAAACAAATCAAATAACATTTAACAAAGTTCAAAAAGAAAGCTTTTCTTTCCAATGAATACCCTTGAAAGGACGTTAAAACTTTGCTGCTTTAATATAAATACAAAATATATTTACAAAGAAGTTTTATTGTGTTTAGTTGACTGATTTTACTTTCATTTTAATACCCTTGGGAATGGAAAGACACACCTACTTATGCTTTATGCATATATGCTTATAAATGAGCTAGCAATTTGTATTTACGCTTTTATAATTTTATTGATTTTTCCGCCCTGTCTGGCAAAGCTCCGTGGACAGCTGACGGATTTCCCAGGCAATGCATAAACATTTATACAAAATTCGGTTTTGGCTTGGCTCGGTTTGGCTCTGAGTTTCAGTTGCGTTTCGCCCGGCCCTTTGTTCATCCTCCCGCTGGGTTTCCTTTTCATGTTTTTTGGGGTCGAGTGCCAACTTCCGACTGGCTCAATTAGCAGGCCAAGCGTTCATATTTTATGCAGCCTCCGCCGCAGTAAATTATGACAGCCCATGTGTTTGCCTGGGTTCGGCCAAAAGGAAGCAAAATGTAGTTTCTACTTTGTGTCTCATTAATAATGCGCTACCTGTGGGGCATCAGCTGCTGCCTGCTGCTGGCCTGAAATATTCAGAAGGCTTTAAGACGAACGGCCCAGTCATCTAGGCAAAACAAAATGTAATCTCCTGTCAGACGGGACAACAAAGAGCGAAATGTGATTCTGGGCCGGCAATTGAAGGAGTGCTCTTCGCAGCCAAGCTTAAAGCCCCTTCAATGGCAGGATGATCGCCGACTTTTGCCACCCGCCGTAACCCTGGGAACATCCGCAGCCCACTCCTGTCAGCCTGCTCCAGTCGTTGTTCACAAACAGCAAAGGATGTGTTTGCCTTGCGAGAAAGGGGAATGAAATTACATTCGCTTTTTTAGTCCAAGCCGGAGCTTCGAAACTGGGTGTGCCTGCGTCTGTCTGACGAGGTAATCAGCGTAAAATACAATTTCATTCCGCCTCCTCTGAAGGGTAAGACATAAAAAACACACTGTATCGGATGGGGGCTGTTTGAATTTGCAATGAGATGGCAACCGAAACGAACTAGTAACCGTGAGCTTTGGCGCTTTGCCATTGCCCCGGCAACAAAGCAATTGCATTAAAATTAATAATCTAAAATATATTTATTTCATTTCTGTTTTTGCCCATTTCAGAGGCGGGCTTCGGGGTGCAGACTTAAATAAACAGCAAATAAAATATATCATAATATTTATGGTAAGCCGCATATTCGCACCCAGCCACTTGACAAAAGGCAGCGGAAAATCCTCACAAGTGTTTCGGAGTTACCACCCCGCCGAAATGGAAAAACGGCGCTTGTAAAACTCCCCGCAAGTGGTGTAAGCTGCTTTGTTCAAGTGGTTGGCAAGGGTTGAAGATTCGTTTTGGTGTTATACTGTAGTCTTTATGCCCCCTGCCGTTAGTCGATGTGCTCGGTGAGGCGTTCGACAAGTTCCCGATGCCACATCTGAGCAATTGGCTCTAATGAACTGTGGCCAGCTAATGAGCCTCACCTTGGCCACTCTTGATCGATTAACTTGGCGCCGTTGCCTACGCTACCTTAACCCTCTTCCGACTGCCAAGTCTTTTCACGTTGACGTTTCTGTTTCAAGTTTAATTGTCTTGTCGCTGTCTTGTGTGCAATCGATTTTACCGGGCTTGGCTTAGCCTCTGGAACACTTTTTAATTGCCAAAGTTTTGCGCAGAATTCCTCTGTCACTTTCAGCTGGGGTTCCTTTAGCTCTTAGTCGAAATGTGTTCGCAACCCTCTTAGCTTTTGTTTTTTTATTGCTCATATTGTTGCTTGGCTGCTGTGCTTTTATCAACTCCCAGTGGACCCGCAGCCATTTAGCCTTAGGATCCGTTTCAAACTCTAGTAAAAATATAAAAGGAGCACGCAAAAGGCAGCGATGAGGCGCCATTTTGGTGGCACTGATGGTACCACGGGGCGTATGAGCAGCCCCTTTAGTGGGGCTGCCTATAAATCAAAACATTAAATGGGCGTGGCCGACGGGGGGGAGTTGCCGCTGAGGGGGCGTGAGTGCCAAATGGTTTCCTCTTTCCCCGTTCTTGTGTGGGTGTGCGTGTCTAATGTCCGTGTTTTCGCACACATGTGCCGTTTCCATCGAACATCCCTGTTTTGGTCATCTGGTGAGCATTGGATTACAAATTGATTTGCACATAAATTACTTGGACTTGCTACTCCTATTGCCTTTTTTTCCTGAGAGAAAGTAATTTACCTTTATGCCGCTCATTCAGCAGTTCATGTTTCACTTAGTTTTGTACACAGAGAACAAAATGTAATATTTTGTTGTACAAAAAACTTGTTTTCTCATTACAAACTAGTTTAAATAAACTTTTAAAAGCCACCTATATTACAAGCAATTTATCAATATTTAATTATAGCTATGAACTTGTCAAAACCTATTCCTGAACAGTATTAAATCTAACCAAAAACTTTAAAACATTAGGTCTTCTGCCCAACTATGAAAAAACTAGAAACCAATAAGAAATAATTTGATGTTAGGAACACAAAGTTTAATTTTTGTAGCCGCATTAAATTTGAAAGGAAAATTGTTTTCTTTATATTTTTAATATTTCCCCCTGTGTAGTTTTGATTGATAGCTGCGATAGCCAGTGTGTCCTAGCAAATTGCTAATTTCCAGCATCGAATCCTGTGCCTAAAATGTAACCATTTGTAGCTTGGCAAATGCGGAGCAATCAACAACACCATCAGCGACCGGTTTACGACTTTTGATGTCGCTTCAGGTCCAGGTCCTGCTACTTTCTCCCTTTTCCCCCACTTTCTCCCGCCCCTTGCCGCCTTCACCCCACCGCTCCGGATGACTCAATGCTGGCAACCCCCGAGATGTCCGGGTGCGTTCTTATCAGACAGGATCAAGACAAATGCGTTACTTGTTTCTCGTTTAGCTTATTACGAGCTACCTTCCTTCCAGCCTTTGTTTCTGGCGATTCCATCCCCTCGGGCTGCGGTAGATGGGTCTGAAGAAAAAAACAAAAATAAAAGGGGACTGGGACTCTAGTTCCACGGTGGTTTTGGTGGCAATGGTGGTGGTGGTGGTGCACCCCCTTTTGTTTTGACATGAAACCGCTATGAACACATCAGCGCTACAAACGCGTCTACAAGGCAAACAATCTAATGACGACGGCGTCGTCTTGTTTGTGTTTGTGTGTGAAATTTATATTTATTGCCTTCATTATGCAGCAGCCGCAGCACCAGAGAAAATTGCTTCGCTCTGGCAGGTGGCTTGGTATGGTGGCGTTTGCTATGTGCCATGGCTTTGATGAACTTCCGACCAGAAAATGACTAGACCATCTCCACATTTCACCAAGACGGGTCTTGTAATGATTTAATGGGACAGCAGACACAAATTTGATTAGTCGGAGCAATCTAATAAAGGCATTTGTTTGGGTTTCTTGGCTAATTGATAGTCAATTGGTGACCGCAGTAATATTGACAAGCAGTGAAATTAAGCAATTAATTGCTCATGGAGATTCTTTCAGATTAAAAACATTTTTGGCCTTGATAAAATGAGCTTTTCAATATATAATATAATTAATGTTGTTACTATTGCAAAACACTCTTTTTTAATAAATTCTTTTAAAACAAAATAAACGTATTTAAATTTTTGAAAGCTTATAACTTTTAGTTTTTTAATTAAAAGTTTTGTTTCATGAAAAATATAGTATCCAAACTGTGAACACTACAGGTTTTGTGACTCCAATTGTTCCGAACCGAGTTGTTGCCTAAAAAAGTTCGAGTTAAAAAAGTTGACCAGTTTAACTTTAACTAATTTTAATTTAATCATTTTTGAAAAAAGTTAACAGACAAAAAGTAGATCATTTTTAGTTTGTGTGGTTTTATTTTAATTTAACAAAACAATTAACAATTTACAAAACTTTTTTATTTAAATGTTAATTTGAGAAATAAAACTGTTATAATTATTCAAATTATGACCCTTGTATGTTGAATATTTTTAAGAGTGAGATTAAATGTATAGAAAATATATACTTATTAAAATATTTGAAAAAAAGTGAAAGCTAACATAAAACCCCTAATTTAAAAACGTTTAAAACCGATACGAAAACGCTCAGTATATTGTGAGATTTGACAAAAATAAAGTAAATGTCAGGTTATATCAAAAACATATTATACAAATTGTATTTTTTTTAATCGGCACAGTAAAAGAATTCGATTTTTTTGTATCGTACTTTCTACTTTATGAAGTATCAAATCTTTCCTCACAAAAATCCACTTGGGTGGCCTGTGAATTACATAAGAAGCGCTCAGCTTTTGAGCTCGGGCGGTAGGCGGTCGAACGGTAACTGTTCCATTCCACTTCGTTCCGCATTCGTGAACGGAGGCCCATTGAGTGAAATGAAACCTACGAACCTACGAGTTTGGTTTGGCTTGGTTCTTTTTTTGGGGCCATAAATAAAATGTGTCTACCCTGTGAAATGTGGCAAGTGTCGAGCTCACCAGCACACACCATGCTTACAAATATATATATATAAATATACATATGTATATGTATATATGGAAGGTGTACTTGTGTGGCAAAGGACAACGCTTGATGAGCGGGAGGCCTTTGAGGACGAGGACGAACCACTTGCCACGGGGCCCTGTGCTCTAGTGTTTGCGGGCTAGATGTTGTTTAATTTTAATTATAAGCCTTGCTAACGTTATGCAAGCACTTGGTGCAGTGTACAGGTGGACAGGTGGACTGGTGGACACTGTGCCTCCTCCTTACTCACCTGTGTCGCTCGGTGTGATGTTGCTGAGGCGATGGGTGAGGAAGCCGCGCAGATTGGAGACGACGCGCTGCGGCGAGTTGGGCCCGCTGCCAATGGAGAAGCTACGCAATTTCGAGAACAGGGCGGCGGATTCCGCGCCACTGCCCGCGGCGCTGGTGCTGGCCTCGTTGGACGCCACGTTCGCTCCGGATGCGGGTCCTTTGGATTTGCTCCTGCTCCTGCCTCTGCTCCTGGTCCGCTCCTGATGACCACAGAGAAAACCACGTGCGCGGACACCAACCGAACCTTTACTTTTCCTCTTGTGTTATGTAAAGGCTCGCGCGCCAATCGATCGCCAAAACGCTCACACCGACACACACACACACACCGACACCGACACTCTACCCGTTACTACCGCTCGAGCTCAACCGCTGCGATGCCGTACGCTTGGATTCTGCTACAACTGCTCCCTGGCTGAGGTCCACCAAAAAGAATTTCGGCTCTGGAGCTCTGCTCCGGGGAGTTTTTATTTTATTTTTTTATTTTATTTATTTATTTTTTTTTGGTTTCCAGGCGACGGACGGCGAGACTACGGCGAAACAGCAGCAGCGTGCGTTCAGGCGTCCGGGCAGGAGCAAAGGTAACTTCTGTCTGGCGACTGGGTTCTGAGCTGAAAAGCGCAGAGCAGCAGCAGCAGTAGCTACTGCACGGGTCGTTCGTCGTTTTGTCGGTATTCAGCCTGGAAGGCCGAGCTCCCCACCTTGCGCCTTCCACGGCGCAGGACACCTGCGCATGCGCCTGCGCCCCCGCCGAACATCCGGCCAATTGGCGGGCCATCCTGCCTGCTCCCGCTGCGACCTTATCCTGCCTCCTCTCCCACCGCCCCCTTTTTTTCCCAGGCCCATTACTCTCGCCCAGTTGAGCACATTTGAATAAAATTCTATTCGCACTGTGCGAAGAAAATCAATTTCCTTCGGCCACTCTCACCTGTCGGTTTGGCATTTTTCCCCGCTTTGTCATTGCGTGCTTTTTGCGTTTGCCATTTTCGTAGCACACATTTCGGGGCTTATGTAAGGGGCAGCTGCTCTGAGGATTTATTTGCTGAGAAATAAAAGCACACACTTTACAACAACAGATTTTTGTTTCTTTTTTTTTTTTTTTTTTGGTTTGGTTCATGTAAGAAGTGCTGTAATTATTTCGCAACAACAAAACTCCCTAGCCAACAATTGGGCAATATTTTTCGTTAATTTCTAGAATTGCCCGAACAATAAACAGTCATTTCTTTCAAGTGGGCCAGACAATAAGAGTCTGGCAAACAGCTTGGACACTGATTAATATCTGGTGTGAAGGCAGGACTGCAATGCAGGGTCCACAATCTCTGACACCCATGTACCAGCTTTTGTTGAATTCTTCGACCCCCAATGTCACACAATTTGCCAATTTCTTTGTCATTTATCACTTGACAAGCACTTTCTGCAATTTATCAAGTCTTAGCTTGGGCTCAAAAGGCCACAAAATTATGTTAAGACCATAAAACCGAGACCCGAACATGGCATAAGAAATTTAATGGCCAACTTTTCTTCTACATTCTCACCTTTTGTCTCAACTCTTTTTTGCTCTGTCACTGACGTTACATTTCTTATGCAAAAAGTTCTGGGGGAAAAAAACTTGGAAATTTATTCACCGCTTTGCAAGTCTCTCTGGGTGATTAGGGCAGAAGTTTTGCAGCGAGTTTTCCTTTTTAATTTACAGGAAAAGCGCTGGCAACTGACCCACTGCATTGAGATGAGGGCCAACGATATTCCGCTAGTTGGCTGATTACATTTCCATTTACATTTAACAACGCAAATGAAAACAGGCAGCTGAACTGAAAGTCATGTCAAGGTTAGACTACTTTTATTGATCGATTATCGGGCTTGGGTTCATGAATGGCACGACTCTGCTCCGCTTTTTTCCGTACACAAAGTTACGTTTTGCATTTAAAGTTTACTTTACCAAGTCCCCAATCAGAAGTCAATAACCTTCAAAATCCAGCCACGTAAAAGCAATTATGAGTGCAAATTTTTGGTGTGCTGAAACTATTTTCGCATCTTTCCTTATTCGGTTTATTTACAAAGCTGAGTGAGAAACTTTTAATGCAGCGATCGATATGAGCCCAAGGAGCTCGGAAAATGCCGAGCAGGAGGCGTCTTCTCAAAGGTAAATCAAGGTGTGCCTCGTTTGCCCGTGTGCGTGTCGTTCTGCTGGTGATGTGTGGGTGTTTTGATGTGTGGGTGTGGTTGTGCCTGCTGCGGATGTTAGCGCGGTGGTTTAAATATAACAACACTTTGTGCGGGGGCCAAATTATATGGCACAACCGTCCGCCGAATGGACGAGTCGGGCCAACGTACTGTGGCCCACCTAAAAGTGGTTGGAAACAAGGTTACCTGGTACGCACCATGCGGCCAAAACAAAGAAAAATGTCTGCGAGGCACGCAAGGCAAGCGGAACCCAAGAAAAAGAAAACGAGCCTCGTCAGGCGCCCACAATAGACCACACCGTGGCATGGTGGCGTACACAAAACACAGCAGCGAAAATATATGAACTTAAGCTGGCACATACAGTCCAACTTCTTTAGCTCAAACACTAAAATTACATTCCACATTTACTTAAGGAGAAGCAAAATGGCTTACCATTATATCTTGAGTGTTTACTGCAAAGCAAAAAAAGAATATCTTAATGTTTCAACACATAAATCAAACTTAATTTGCTGAACAAAGCATTTTTAAGTTTCGTTGTTAATAGTTCTTAAAGAAGCTTAACTGTAGAGCGAGTTTTTATCCGACGTCGATTTGCGCAGCAGTTAAGCTTAATACAAATTTAATTTACAGCTAATTGTTTGACCCGAGAGATGTGCCATCATTTGTCATTTTGCGAAATGGAGCCGCCTAAGCGATTAATTAATTCTCCGCCGGCAAAGTGGAGCAAACAATTGAAATTCGACACCGGAAGGTGACTGAAAGTCAGCGGAAGGTTTCCAGTGCCAGGACTCTCCAGGCTCGAGGCAATAAAAAAATGAGAATAAAATGAACTTCAAAGCGGGATAACGAGCCCAGCTAACAAACCAGACTGCAGCATATATAATTGCGTACCTTAATGTTTATTTTCAATTAGGACTTCAGTCATGCCAGCACGAGTACAGTAATGCCGGGGGTTCGGCGGTGTTGTACGCCTTTTGGCAATTAGATGACGGTTGAGTCTGGCATCTGCTTGGATGTAGGCGAGCCGTAAAACAGACACCACAACCACTCTGCAAACCACCACCAAAACCAGCCGTAAGAAAAAACAGAAAAACAGAAAAAATAGAAACAAACACAAACAACACTTATAAAATATCACGCTGCGCCTTTGGTTCTGGGTTTGCCCAAGGTGAACCCCACCCACCACCTCACACCACACCACACCACACCATACCACACCCACCCTGCTGGCTCGCTACATACTATCGATTTTTATACCTTGCAAATACGTGTGGGTATTTTTGAATATCTTCAACCACGCAAAGGTGGAGCAGTTTGCTGGTAACAAGAACTTACGCTAAATGGTTTAAATCCTGCACTGGCTTAATTGGATTGCTCCGACCGCAGGACCGTTTTTGGCATGTCCTGCCAGGCGGAAAACCCCGTTTCAATCCATCCTGACCGCCCACCGAAGGAGGTTTAAAATATATTTCCCTTAAAATATTTTCACTGCCTGCGCCAGCCAGCCAGCCAGTCAGCTTGATGGCTTCATAGTGCCGCTGATCCTTTCTGTGCGATATTGACAGCCAGATAGACAGCAGGATACCTGCCAGTTGGGTTCTAGCTGCTGGCTGTCAGTGGCAGTGTCTGGATTTGGTCTTTTGCAGGGGGCGGCACAAGCTTCCCCAGGGCGCAACATTTGACGGCGGTCACATCCACATCCACATCCACCGTCCCCGGAATTCAGGGGAAGAAGGGTATCCCGCTGCGCCAAAGTTCATTTCGGAGCCGAGGCGACACAGCAAGTGGCCCCCAAAGGTAAACAAGGTATGATAGACACTCAAAAATTGCTCATGACATCAGGATTTATCAGGGCTGAAGGTGCAACAACATGAAATGTCATGCCATTCTGCAGTGCAACATAAGTTAACGTAAATTGTAAGCGATTGGATTGTTATTTGCGCAGGAAATCTGCTGATTCGAGTTAAAGAGGATGGTGTCATTATTTTTGACAGGTTATATTTGTAACTAAAAGTAAATAGCTTTTGTAGCAAGTTTAATAAATAAATACGGGTTAAAAAGGCCCTCGCAGCCCTGAATATCGAAAAAGCCAACTTATGGGACGAAAAGTGGGTAAACAAAGTTGAATTTGTTCCAAGGATCTAATTGACAGCAAGATATGTCCCACAGGATAGCCCACGTTTAACTGAACTTTGATTGATAGTTGTGAGCTCAAAGATTAATGAATATATTCTAGGTTATTAATAGTTCAATGAATATATAGATACTTTTGACACAAAGTCGCACTAAAGATTTTTTGTCAAGGGGATTTCTTTTACTTTTATTTTAATAAATATTTAAAATAGTATACAAAATGCTTATAAGCTTTAATTAAATTGAAATTACTGTGTTACAAAATATAGTCAATACTGTTTTACAATAAAAACAAATTGAGATTTTTGTTACTTAAAATCAGACACCACATTCACGTATCCGTTTATTATCATCTTCTTTTCCCCAGTTTGAATTCTCCATGCGATTGCAGGTTGATCCAAATTGAACTGCAACCTTCATTGGAGATTCATAAAGCCAATCGAGCATAACCCCCTGAAAAAATATATATTATCACCCCGATCCATTTACATTGATTGCAAAAGCCTCTGGCATCGCTAATTGCGAGTACTTATATTTACAATTGATTGCGCTCTTTGTGCCGGAGTCGACAAGTCAGCTGACAGGGTGTGTGACGACCAAGGACGAAGGACGAAGGACCCCGGACCAAGAAGGGTAACTCGAGCCGGTGCCTCGTTAGCGTGAATGTTGCTAAGGAGGAGTATCGAGAGTTGCAAGAGGTAAAGAGTTAAGGTTGATGCTGAAGCGAGTCCGTAATTTCCCAACCGAAACGCAATTTATTCGCCGCACTCTGTGTGGGTGGACACGCTGCTCCTCAAATAAGTATTGAATTACGAGTTAATTTAACCGGACCTCGTACAGTTTTCAGATCAGGTTGAACTTTGGTAACTCGCTTGGCCCAATCTTAAATTTGCTGTAGCGAAAGGAGAACTAATTGGAAGCGTTAAGCTATTACTTTCACGGAATTTTGTCTTCATAAATATTTAACTGAAATGAACTTAATAAATCATTTCTGTCGGGGTATCCACAACAGTATCTTCCGTCTCAGTTCCAACGGAAAACCAAAAAAGTTTTTCAGCTCATTTCAAACGCTCATGAGAAAACAGAGGCTAACTAGTTTTAGGCAAACAAAAGCTCTACGGATTTCACTTCAAATCAAGTCCTTATAGATTTTTCAGTGGCTTTCTTTATTTAATAAGATAAATTGAAGTGTAAGCAAGTGGTTTTTGTCAGAGAGCTTTCACATATATATTATTTAAACATCATAAAGTTTTAAAGGATTTTCAAAAATATTTTCAAATGTGAAAATAAGCTCTTTTTCTCAAAGAACTTCTTACTTAAAAATCATTAAAGCTAATTTATATATTATGATGCTTTTAAGTTTAAACTTTATGTATTTGTATGCACAATTTTAAATCCATTATGTATATAGGTATTTATGTATGGCTCACAAAAGGAAAACTAACGTTGAAATTGCCAAACAGATTAGAAGAAAATTGCACAGAATGCATAAAATATGGTGGGCAATAAAATCTAATGGAATCTGCGCAAACTGAATAATATCAATAAAATTAAAATTAAGACGGCGCTTTGCGCAGCGAGAGGGAGATGGAGCAAGTCAGTTAGAGGGAGAGGGCAGATACCGAAAATAACGGTAAAGGAAGAAGTTAGGAAGAGGAACGGGCGCAAAGCGGAACAACAAAAGAGTCCTGAGGAATTTCCTTCTTTGCGTCTGTGTGAGTGTCACGAGTGGTGGAATTTCAAAGGAGCAAAAGCGCCATCAAAATGGCCGCCGAAAGTGTTGAAGTGTGTTAGTGAGCCAAAAGAACTAACAATGGCCGACATCAAAGTCACTTTTGAACGGGTGCAAGAGGGAGAGGGAGGGAGCGTTAGGAGTTGGCCAAAAATAAAACTAAGGCTAATCCCGAGCCCCAAGGGAACGGATAAGTGTCCAAAAATATTCGTGTGGTTTTGAAGGGCGAGTCCGCCAAAATTAATTGCAAATGTCGCGTGCTTCGTATTTTTTGTTTTGTCAACAGCAATGTCAACGGGACAAACGCTTGGTGTGCGTGTTATTATCCCTGTCCCTTGCAAATCGGTGAATGCAACTTTTGACATTTCTATGACCTTAACTAACTTACTAAGCGCGCAACAACAACGAAAACAACACTTGCAGCTAATTTGTACCCCCTATCCCCAACTATCTCTGTCTCTTTCTCCCTGGCCTGTAACCTAAATTCATATTACTGTGTTTCAGTTTCCATTTTGTGGCCCCTGTTTCACCTGCCATTTCGTTCCGTCAAAATGTATTTGCTCTCCCCAGGCCCCATTTTCCGATTGACTTTGCCATTTGCGTTTGCCTTTACTGTCATTTCATTCAAACATGGCCGCGTGGGTGTGGCCTTGTCACTCACACGAAAGCGGAATCCTCTCCCACGCACACACACACATACAAGCTAGGAGTCGACTGGATGCGGTAGGCGGAGCCGTTATTCGCTTGGTCTCCTTGACTTCCTGGCAGAATGAACCACTCTGCCTTCCAGCGGCGGGTTCCAGTGCTCCCACCAAGACACATGTGGCTTCCAGCTGTTTATCAGCTGTTCAGCTCAACTGGAACTGAGGGGAAGCGACTGTGGTGAAAGCTTTTCGATATACAAAATTTGTGCAGTTTCCGCTCAAACCTCTTCTCAGTCCTCACTTTTCAAAACTATAAAATAGTTTTTATTAATACATTTTGTTCAGTTATTCATACAAACATTTTTGTTATTATATTCTATCTTAATTGCTTGTTACTTAAATATACCTACAAATGTATTAACATTAAATACTAAGTAACAAGTAATTACTAAAGATAAATCATACGGGAAATTCAATCACTTCACTAGAGTAAAGAAACAAAAATAAAATAAATTAAAAGTTACGCTTGGGGTTACATTTTATTGTTGAAAAAAAAACTACCTATACAGACATTTTTTTATACAAGTTTTTTAAGTGCACTCAGATGAAAATGGAATGGCAAACAATGTTCTAATTATTTTTGTGGCGAACAAAGGACACACTGAAATATTGAACATGTTCGGGCTTTGCCTGGTTGTTTAAGCCCTCAATTCAATTAACAGTCTGCAGATGACAGACCTCAATCACTCAGATCCCTCGCATTCATTTCGAATGAGCAACGACATTTCGCCGGTCGTCGTTTGAAAGTGAAATAAAGTTTTAATGCATATAAATTGCTTATGCCTAAAAGAGGGCCAGACTGTGAAATATTAATGGGCACGCCACGAGGGGAGGGGAGGGGATTGGATTGCCTGAATTGCCACCCACCCAAGCAAAAAAACAGGTGAGTGGGCTGACAGGTGAAATGTAGCCGAGATGGTGTTGATATTCCTCACGCTCCAACTTCAGATTCGGTTTTGAGTTTCGCTTACAGCTCCGGCTTATTGTTCCTCTTGGATGTTCCATGCCTCAATGACGTCAGCAATGGACTTGAACCGAAATCCCGCATCAACTGAGAACTTTGACCTATGCTAAATTTGAGTCCAGAGCACTCAAATACCATTTTTCAGATCGCTTGCGGGCGGCTCTTGCAGTCATGTCACTTTGAATTTATTTGTCAGCTTGATGAAAGGTCATATGGATTCTACTACTTCAGTCAGTATTTCTAGCCACAAATACTATATATCTATCTGTCTGTCTTTCAGTGGATTTCCTTCTGTCCGCCCTCCGCTGGTAAATTCATCATTTTTGCGACATGTCAATTTGTCACTCACCTGGCCTGACAGCCCATGTATTAGATATATGGCCAGGCCGTATGCACATATGTAGTACCCTCTATGTGTTTTCTTATCAGTCAAATCAGTGGAGCCATCAATCAAAGTAGCGCTGTCTGCGGTTTTTGGCCCACCAGCTGGATTGAGATAGATTGCGATAGATAATTACCAACGACGGGCAGTGGGGAACTAAAAAGTTATGCAGCCCCCGATTAGTCAAGGTCAAAAAAGTTCATCCTTAATGCAAATTAAAATGTTTGCATAAAACTAAGGCAAGCGGAAAACTTTGTTCATATAAACTGGCACTCTGTTATGGAATATTAATATGGTTTCAAAGTGAGCAGACAAAAAATATATCCATACACGGCGATGATTTAAAACGTTCTGTCATCAAATGATTTCGTCATCAATGTGTATTTATTTAATAGCTGGAAACAAAGACATGATATTGGTTCAATGTCGAAGCTGGTTTTCATGATAAGTGTTCGCCTGATTTGCACAACTCTGCATAGAGATGCATGAAGATACTCGTAAACACATAATGCGAATAATTATAGATGTCGTTTATCGATGTAATTGCTGGATTGCTGGCCAAGTGTGACAAAGCACTCGAGATGGCGGCTGCAGCTCATCTTAACCCAGAAATGAGGTGGCATCTGATATAAACATGAGCCCACACCGAAACCCCTGCTGTATTGTATTGGCAAATGAAGCAACTAATGCCAGTGCTTTGTTTTGATGCCCCAATAGAGGTATCGCCATTACCATTGCCATTGCCATTACCTTTGTCATTGCCATTAGCAGGGGATGGCAATACGAGTGGCAATACGAATGGGAATCGAGTCTTATCTGCATGCAGATAATGGAGATTCCTCGCCTCGTCAAGGCCGCGTTGACTTTCTTCAATGGCTGGCCTGAGATCTGTGGGCAAGGTGAGTGCCGCAGCACCTCCAGACCGAATTCATTATGTGATGCCATCGATGGGCAATGGCACTTCAACGGCCGTGGGGCATCCACAACGAGCCCACGAACCGAACACTTGAGGCCAGCGGCAACGAAAACTGCGTGTTTGCATTGCGGCAATGATTTCTAACTAAATTTATTGAAGTACTTTTCACTTTTAATGCGAACGCTTGTGTTTCTCTTCGCCACGCTTCGATATTTATGACTTTTACCCAGGCAAGGCAAAAGTATGTGAGTTCCAATTTTTATGTATTTTGTTAAGCTCCAAATTGGAGCACTGGAGTTGGCTCCATTTTTTCCTCTTTGGTTATTTTGAATGATTGTCGATCGCAGACTCGTAGCACACACAATACGAGTTGATTGATTGTGGTAGCAGCACAGCGGCAACAGCTTTGATTGCCAATCGAAGGTGTTAGATAACATTACAAGCGCAACAGACACGCACTGCCTAATTATCGTTTATCAGACGTATCTCATATTCCCCCCATGACATCGTGGGCATGTGGGCCGTGAGTAGCAAAGGGCCCCTGGGAATTGTCGGCAGATGTGTGTAGCTCTGCCTTGGTTAATTAAAAGTTCTGCTTCATTGGGCTTGGGCCCTCGGGCCTCGGGCTGGGGTTCAGACTCAGGTGGACCCTCAAGTTCAGGTCCAAGGCAGCGTGATACAGTGGAAACCGGAAAACCACAACCCACAATTGTCATATTATATAATACTCTAAAGTGTAGTGACTGTCAGTTTTAGACTCTTTGACTGCGAGGGAAAATTTCAATCAGTGGTTTTGGTTTTCTTATCAGACCCCCATTAACTATTGTACAAATGCCTAAGATGTTTGTGTTATCAAATATACAAGGTATTTGATTTTAAGCTGAAATAAAATGTGTCTAGCATATGCGTCTTTTTACATAGTTCAATTTTATATTTTTAATTGCTGCACGAGCTGTATGTGCCTTGTTTCTGTAGCAACCCGTATAATATCTTTATGTGTTTATTTTCATATTTCATATTCATATTTCATATTTAATTGCTATTCGAGCTTTATGTGCCCTTATTCATATTTCAATCCTATAAATTTAAGTGCTGAAGCTCAAATAGCAATTCTTATAATTTTAATTGCTGTTCGAGCTTCAGCCGTATTGAAATATGAATAAAAAACACATAGCATATTATCTGCGTTGCTATCGAAATCATGTTAAACCAAATTTCCACTGAAATTAATGGATTTAGATTAAGAAGGAGTATTTAATACCACCCCGTTATAAGACGTTAAATTCCATATGAGTCACAATTAGAGGCGTTTGCCTGTACTTCCCAAAGTTGGGACACATAATTAATTTATTTGCACCACCATTGAACCCACCACATTGCCGCTAATCCAATCGAATCCAATCAAAAGTTGGCCGCAAATAAGAAACATAAACGGCTTGGGCGCTCTGCTGTTCTCGAGTCGAGTTGGCTGTTTATTTGGTGTAGGGCTCAACCCATTTCCACTCCTCCCAGACGACGCAGCTCTGCTCCTTCTCCATGAAGGCGTAGTTGTCCGGGCACTGGATGTAGTCGGCCTTCTCCTGCCCCTCGGGGCAGACCCAGTAGTGGGTGGGGTCGGAGATGTCGCGGAACATGCGGCCGTGATCCTCGACGATGGCGCAGTTGGGCTCGGCGTAGATGTCCTGGCCGTTGTAGGCGGAGCTGAGGGCCAGGAGCAGGCCCAACAGCAGGCAGCAGAGAAGGGTGGCTACGGAGAAAATGGCATTATGTTTAAGACATATTTTTTTGGAGGGGATCGTGTGTGATGTGCCTCACCCTTGTACATGATGAATGTGTTGCAATCGAAGGCCGCCAATTGGCATATTTATAGTAGTGCCGAATTCACCTTATCGCTCTGCACTCGGCACTCAGCACTCAGCACTTGTTGCCCCGACACTTGCTGCACAAGCAAAATCACTTAGTCCAAATGAGTTTCAATTTATTTTTAGCTCCCCGCCTGCGGATGTCGACCGTTTTGGGCAAAGGCAATCATAACGAGCCGCTTTTCAGTTGGCCGCATTAATTGGATTTGGCCCAGAGCCCGAGCGTGTCGGCTTAATCGATAATTAGCCGCTGCACTGCGTTGGCAATAGCAATTGCCACTGCCACCATCATCTTGGCCAACCTGAAAAACAAACTGAAATAATCAGTCAGCTTAACACATGCGATGCTTCATCATTATTGTCATCTCGTCTCCTGGCCAAAACCGTCACCCGCTGGGGAGTTGCGTCCTCCTCAGTTAAAGCCATGTAGCTACCTCAATGCGGAACTGTAATTACACTTTAAAGCATTTTGTAAGCGATTTTTTCAGGGTTTTTGTTTTCGACCTACTCTGGCTGCTAAACGGTTTTTAGTTTTTAGTTTTTTGGGTTTTAGGTTTTCAGCCAGCACATTTCGTGAGGTTTTTTGCCATGTTTTATTTTTGCTGCCTCTTGCTATTTATATTGGTCAAGTGGCCTGGCGCTTGAATCGCTTGCGGCGCCTGAAGCTCCGATACCAAAGCCAAACAAAGCAACAAAGAAACAAACAGTTAACATAAATGCAAAATACTTTTGCAAAATGACAAAACAAAAAAATGAACAACAAAAAAATGCCCATCGAAAAGATAGTCAGCAATTAATTAATGAATGGGCCGATAGTCTTTAATGTTGCACAATTTAAACGGATTCAGATTTCAGCATTTGTTTTATGAATTATGGAAATATACGATTATGGATTTGCCATGCCATCTGGGACTACACTTGACAAAGTGTCAATAAATTGACATGGTTATTATGTTGAATGACTGTTGACTTAATACATTTGTGTTGGTTTGTTTTAATTGGACAACCAGAAACATTATAGTTGATTTTAGAAATTAGTAAATGCCGTTTATCAATTCAATAAATTCTAACAGAGAAAATATATTAATATTTGTAGAAATATTGTATACCAATAAATTGATATTTTCCAGTTTAAAATAAAAACAAATACAGATTTTTAATGCGATTTTAAGTAATCAATCAATTCTAATAAAGAGAATATGTTAATATTGTAGAAATATTGTATAACAATAAATAAATATTTCCCAGTTTTAAATAAAAACAAATACAGATTTTTAATGCGATTTTAAGTAAATAACAATGTAAATTTAAATAGGCTTAGATTGACTTGGAGGTCATTGTATAATGTTTGCATGCTACAAGAACAATCCATTAAAAATGCAGTCGATAAGAACCTATGTCTAATATTGCATTGTATACATTATTCAATATATTTGCTATATTTAGTCTATCTTTAGTTGGGGGAGTGGGACCCCTGGAACCATATTATTTGGCAGCTTCTCCCATCCCAGCCCATCTTGATAAAGATTCTGCTCTTTGCTACTTTTCGCTCTGCTCCCATGATAATAATCAACGAATGCGCGCGTGTGTCAAAATGTCAATACTTTTATTATTCTTGTTTTCACTTCTTTTTTCGGCACTGTGCCCCCGCGCAAGTATAAAAGTTCCATCCCCGAAACGTGAAGGTCTCAGTTGGTTCCTTCTGCCGAGAAACTTTCACAGCTGAAAATGAAGTCCGGTGGGTGTGAGGTTGAATTTTAATGTGTTTTTTATATCGATTACTTATGGCTTCATCGCTTTTCCCTTTCGCCCCCCACCCAGTTGTTGCTCTGTGCGCCATCTTTCTGGCCGCTTTTCTGGTTGCGGGCGTGAGTTCCGATGCGGGTCGTTCGGCCTGCAAGGATGAGTCCGAGATTGGCCAGACCTACACGCACCACTTCGATGCCGCCAAGTACTGGCTGTGCGAAACCCTGGGCACTCCCGCCAAGGAGGTCGACTGCCCCGCGGGACTGGCCTACATGCACCTGCTGAAGGAGTGCATCCCCTGGGCCAGCTACATCTGGAAGAAGCCCGAGATGCCACCAACTGTGGCCTAAAAATAAATGACCAAACGTTGACAACTGCAACCTGATTTGTTTATTCATTGATTGTAAGGAAATTTAAGGTGCTATTGAACAACTCCTCGAAATAATGTTGGTAGTTTTTTTACGTATGGAACTGTTTGCACTAAGACGTTAATTTATGATTGTAGTTTAGGAACTTTTAAATATTTTGCTTTGTTTTTTCTTACCCAAGTTTAAATTTCTCATAATTGAAATTTGTTCTATTAGTTTAAGTCGCAGGGAAGACAGCTTTGTATTATTGCTAGAACAGGAAGAACATATTGTTATAATTACTGCTCTATGATTCTGAAGCATTTGAGTCATACGATTTAAGGTCTTAGTCGTCTCATTATAAATTGTTATTATTTGAATCATTGCTTTTTTATTAAATTTGTTTAATGTATATATATATTCATTATTTTGTTTCATACGTAAGGTTCTAAATAATTATCACTCATACGCAGTGGAGGTTTTGCCAACACCGTTAATTTACTGGCTGTTAGAGTAGAATTCGAATTTTGTAATGCCATGCAAATTCGATGTAAGAATAATCAACAGTGTATTGTATTTTAGATTACTTGCAATTTAAGCAACAAAATAAAGCGTTTTAATTGACCAATTTAGCTGGCTCCAGAGTGTTATTTTTGCAAAACGGCAAACCGATGACAGATGTTGCCACTGAACTTGGCAACTGATCGATTTGGATTTATCAGTGCAAAAGCAAAAGTAAATGCCGAAAGCTTACCGATCGCTATGGCTTTGTTGTTATTGCGCCTGCCTTTGTTATTTTGTTGTTGTGTGTGTTTTTTCGCTGTGGCAGATGCGCAGCTTTGGCTGCGAAGTCGCGCATGCGCCGTGGTTGCTGCTTGCCGCTGATGTGGCTGCTGGTTTCTGTGGCTTTGGCTTTGGCTGGTGGCTCGCGAAGAGTGAGTGCATTTGAAGTGTTACATAAAGTACCAAACTTGAAGACATGCCGCTGCCAGCGTCTTCTTCGCATTGTGTTTGGCGCTTTGGAGCTTTTGATTTTCGTCGGTCCGCATTGTTTTTGTTTTTTTTTTTTATTATTGTGTGTGTCTTTATTTTTGCGGCTTTGCCTGGTTATGATTTTGTATAAAAGTGCATGCTGCGCATCAGACAGCAGTGTAGTTCGCATTCGTCCATCGGCAGAGCATCGTCTGCAAAGTGCCCCCAAAAAATATCAAAGAAGCAGCTGGTGCCCAACAAAAACGGTTAGTGCTGCATAAAGGATAACTGATTACATCATACAATATAATTCATTGTCATCATAAGTAACAAAATGTGACAGGATTATTCCAAAGTGTCATATACTAAAAAAAATATAGTTCTTCATCGTCAAAAATAGTGAAGTCAAAAGTTTAAAGTCAGTTTTGTACTTAACATCCTCCTTCGCAAATTTGAGTGTCATTTTTTTAAATATTGAAAAATTAGTTAAAGTTTTTAAAAGTAGTTTAAAACTGTTAAATAGGAATTAAAACAATTAATAATTGTAACAATCAGAAACAAGAAAATATGTAGCAGAATTCTTCTTCTCGGCCTTGTTCGCATTTTAAAATTCTTGCATAACAGCATGGCAAATTCGGAGTTGCCTCACATTCAGCGGGTCATCCAGTCATTTAGGCATACTTTGAAAAGTAATTAAAATTTGTTGCAATTATTAAACAAGCGGCGCGAGCCAAACAATAAAGCAAAGTGCTGAAAAGCCAACAAGACGCAACGGGACGAGTCAAGACGACTCAAAGTGTGTGGCCAAAAGGCGAGACAGTAATTGGCAGCAGTAGCTGTGGAAAGAAATATGTGTCACTCAAAACTCCCAACTCACAACTTACAACTTCCAACTAGCAGTTCGCAACTTGCAGCTCATGCAAGCCAGTGGGGGTGTATAATGGTAATGGCGCTCTGAAATTGCCAACTGTCGGGACTGATTTTGCAATGTCATAAAAGCCAGCTTTGCGCCACTGCCGATCACGCCCACACAGCTTATGGGTCCGTTTTTATTCAATTTCCCCCCAAAAGAAAAAGGCAAGAGTTTCACTCTGCTCCGGATGGGATTCGCAAGCGATTGGAGCGGCTTTTGTCTGCGACGACAGCGATTTTCCAAAAAGCCAAATTAAGTGTCAGTACTTCGGATCGGCTTCAATGCCGGGCGATACGCTCCGTCTGTTGGCCAGTTCTTGGCATTGGCCGACGGACCGAGCCAAGATTGACGAGCGATTTGGTCGCGGCCAGCGTCTTGGCGCCCATAAAAACTTACGCAACATCAACGTAATCTTTCTATAACTATTTTTTGCCCGTAATCCACTTTCAAATGATTTTCTCTAATGCCCCCTTTCTCCCGCTTTGCAGTTCGGTTAATTTGCATTCGAAGTGCATCGAGCTCATCCCCTGGAGAAGCAGCAGCAGCAGCAGCAGCCATGCGAGTGGTAAGTACATTGAAATAAAATAGCATGGATCTGATTCACATTTAATAAGAATTCGCTAATAAGAAAATACAATTTTTGTTTACTTTTAAAATAATTTGCCTTGTTTCGAATATTCTGCCTTTTGCAAATCACTTTAAAATCATAAATTCTAAAAATTATTACAATTTATATATATTTTTAAAGGAGCTGAAAAATATTATGTTTTTGATTAACAATGCCAAGTGATGGATCTGCTTTTCATATAATAAGATTTCGCTAATAAGAAAATAAAGCTTTTTTACTTTTAAAAGAATTTAAATCTTAATATTCTGCCTTTTGAAAATCTTTTTAAAAACATTTTATCTAAAAAATTTTAGAATTTACATACATTTTTAAGAACTAAGCAATGTTATGTTTGATTAATGTTTATATTGATCTTTGTTTAATTTATATTGTTGCTTACAAAAACGTGGTAAACTTATCAGCACTTATAGTTGTTCTAACTTAGTAATTGTATTAAAAATCTTTTTTTAGTATGAAAATTGACAAAGCTTAGATATTTAATATAACTTAATTCTAACGAACCAACCATTTTATAGTTTATGAAAATATATATAGTTTTTTTTTTATAGTTTTTCTCCATGTGCATAGCTTAGGCGATCCCATTGAAGTGGATCCATCGATCGATGCGTCATAAAAAAGCTAATTTACTAATTTCCTCGTTTTTCGCAGCAGCTTTTCGGTGTCATCGCCGTGGCCGTGGTGGCCGTTTCGCTGGTCCGCGATGTGGCAGCGGCCAAGCGAGAGGCGCCGCTGAGCAACGCCTATCTGCCGCCCAGTTCGCCCCAGCGTCCCTCGTCCAAGTATGGTGCTCCACCGGTCAGCTCCTACCTGCCACCCGCCTCTGGTCCGGCGCCTTCGTTCAACTCCGTTCCGTCCAGCAGCTATGCAGCTCCCTCGCTGAGCTCTTCTTCGGGTGGCCCATATGCGGCGCCCGCTCCCCGCCCATCCAGCTCTTACGGACCGCCCGCCTCCCGTCCCTCGTCCAGCTACGGTCCTCCAGCCAGTCGCCCGAGCCATTCGTACGGACCACCGCCGCAGGCCAAGAAGTCCCACCATCGTCGCCCATCCTCCAGCTATGGAGCGCCCAGACCTGCTCCGCCCTCGCCGAGCTATGGTGCCCCGCCCTCCTCTAGCTATGGGCCACCGAAGTCATCGCCGCCTTCCCAGAGTTATGGTGCTCCAGCGCCACCATCCAACAAGTATGGACCACCCAAGTCGGCGCCTTCTTCGAGCTACGGAGCCCCGAGACCCGCACCACCATCATCCTCGTATGGCGTTCCTGCTCCCCCATCATCCTCTTATGGCGCTCCTGCCCCACCATCATCCTCTTATGGCGCTCCTGCCCCACCATCATCGTCCTATGGCGCTCCTGCTCCACCATCTTCATCATATGGAGCCCCAGCACCACCCTCGAAGTCCTATGGAGCCCCCGCACCACCATCTTCATCTTATGGAGCACCCGCGGTCCCTTCAAAGTCCTATGGAGCACCCGCACCACCATCATCATCTTATGGAGCACCTGCTGCTGCGCCCTCCTCCTCCTACGGACCACCCAAGTCCGCACCGCCCGCACCCCCCTCCTCCAGCTATGGAGCTCCGCCGCAGGCCCCCACCAGCTCCTATCTGCCACCCGCCTCGCGTCCCTCGAAGCCATCGTCCAGCTACGGAGCGCCCAGTGTGAGCAGCTTTGTGCCCCTGGCCTCGGCCCCGTCGACCAACTACGGAGCACCGTCGAAGACCCAGAGCCTGGGCAGCAGTGGCTACACATCCGGACCTTCCTCGTCCTACGATGCACCCGTGGCCCCACCATCTTCATCTTACGGAGCTCCCTCCTCCTCCTCCTTCCAGCCGATTTCACCGCCCTCGTCCAGCTACGGAGCTCCCAGCAGCGGATCGGGAGCAAGCAGCGGAAGCTTCTCGTCGGCTCCTTCATCACTGTACAGTGCCCCAGGCAAGGGCTCCAGTGGCGGATCCTTCCACTCGGCTCCATCCAGCTCCTACTCGGCCCCAAGTTCCAGCGCCAACAGCGGTGGCTCATACCCCTCGGCTCCGTCATCATCCTACTCGGCTCCCAGTTCGAGCTCTAACAGTGGCGGACCCTATGCCTCTGCCCCGTCGTCCTCCTACTCGGCGCCCAGCCCAGGATCCAACAGTGGTGGACCCTATCCGGCTGCTCCTTCGTCCTCCTACTCCGCTCCCAGTGCCTCTGCTAACAGTGGAGGTTCTTATCCTTCGGCTCCTTCCTCATCTTACTCGGCGCCCAGCTCAGGATCCAACAGTGGTGGACCTTACCCAGCTGCTCCTTCATCTTCGTACTCTGCACCAAGTTCTGGAGCCAACAGTGGTGGACCTTACCCTGCTGCTCCTTCATCATCTTACTCGGCACCCAGCTCCGGATCCAACTCTGGTGGACCCTATCCTGCGTCTCCTTCATCTTCGTACTCTGCACCCAGCTCCGGATCCAACAGTGGTGGACCCTATCCTGCATCCCCTTCATCTTCGTACTCTGCACCCAGTTCCAGTTCGAACAGTGGAGGACCTTATGCCTCGGCTCCCTCTTCCTCGTACTCGGCACCCAGCACAAGCAGTGGAGGACCCTACCCATCGGCTCCCTCGTCTTCCTACTCCGCTCCCAGCCAGAGTGGCAACAGTGGAGGACCCTACCCGGCAGCTCCGTCCAACTCCTACTCGGCACCTGCCGCTCCCCCATCGTCATCATATGGAACTCCTGTCTCAGGACCTTCGCCCTCGTACAGTGCCCCCTCCTCTTCCTACGGAGCTCCCTCAACCGGATCTGGATCTAGTTCTGGCTCATTCTCGTCCAGCCATCATCAGTCATCGTCGTCCTCCTTCAGCGCGTCCTCCTCGGGCAGCAGTGGCTACCCCTCGGCTCCGTCCAGCTCCTATGGAGCTCCGTCGTCCGGATCCGGTCTGAACTTGCCCAGCGGTCCCTCCTCCAGCTACAGTGCCCCGCCAGCCGGCGGATCCTCCAGCTCTGGCCCCTATCCCAGTGCCCCGGCCCAGGATTCCGGCTATGAGTACAATGCACCCAGCCAGGTGCCCGAAACCATTCAACAGGGATACAGTGCTGATGGCGGCTACACTTACCGCAAGAAGTGAGAAGTGAGCAGTCACAACTACTGCATCGCGTATACGCCACGTGCCTTCGAATACTCAATACCCACACCCACACCCACATCATGTCATCGCCGCCACCATTCACTCGCAATTGTAAATTATTCCCCAAGTGACAACCAATTCGCCCATTCCTCTTTCTCTCCCATGGAAATCTAGCCGTAATTCATTGTACCATTAGATGTAAAACACGAAACGTTTGTTAAATAAACAACTTGATGAAGATCATTGAAGAGCGTAGAAGCCATCAGTTCTGGGCGATCGGTTCCCTTCACATCCGCAGAATCCGCCAGAAATCCATGACATTCGGTGAATTCTTCCGCTCGGCTAATTGGCAGCAGAAGACAGTTGAAGGTTTTAAATCGGCTAACAATGTAAATTGTTCAAAAATACCGGATGCACCGGATAGCTGGCACATCCAACATTCAACGTCCAACATTCAACATCCACTGACACAACACGACTCGGCAGCTCGGGCCACAATTAGAGGGCAATTCTTGAGCGACACAAGTTATGAGCTTATGATGGAGGAGGCGCTCATTTGGCGATTCCAATCTAATTGAGATTACAACTTAATTGCCACTGCAACGGCAACTGCCACTACAACGGCATCATTAGCATGCTAATTGAGACCAGTTGAGATGGCGGCAGTTCTCTGACTTTGGCAATTTAACCGACTGACTTTCGACTAAATAAAATAAGTAACTGTCGCATAGTTGGTTGCCACATGCTCACCGATGAGAATCCCGAAAATGCATTGTCTTTGCGAACCGATGAGATGCGACACCGCCAAGAGCTCTTTGCTCTTTAAGTTGCGCTGAGAAATTTCCACCTGCGATAATAGAATTCTATTGTCTGTGACCCGTCACTTGGCGGCTTTTGTTGGCCCGTAATGCTTGCTTTTATTTCACAAGCCAGATTGGTAAGTCAGGTAAGTCAGTTAGTCGGTTAGTTAGCTAAATATGTGCTGAGAAATAGAATAAATAACTTGACGGCGGTTGGTTGTTTGCGGCAACAGAGAAACCAATTCAATATATATAGATATATATACCTTTTATTTATTAAATACTTTGTTCGTTTCATTTTGCTTGGGTTTTATTCCATTTCGCTATGCTTAAAACATTGATATGTATTCGGTTTAATTTGATCTTAATACATCATGTATATCGTAACCCTTCGTTCTAATCGTTTGCTTTATTTTGGTTAACATAATGCCACTAAGGGAACTTGGAATGGGTAGACCAAGTTTGGTTAACAATAACAGAAGTATATTTTAACTAATTGCAAAACAGAATTGTTTCGACTGTTTTAACCAAGCGAAGTCATCGCAGTTGAATGCATAAATTATTTGGTGGTTTTGGTATAGTTGATAGTAACTTTACAAACGATTTTGAGTAATTTGCTTATTTACAAATCTGGTTAACTGCACAAAGAAACTCCCGAATGAAATACAAACACACTTAATTACATATGTAGGTTCTCTGGAAAAGTTGTTAAACTCCTTAGTCAAACTCCTTAGTTAAACGGACTCAAACACTATCGAAAAGTACACACTCAGATCTGATGCAATAGATAATAACAATAACAACGAACAGATATGTGTGTATCATATGTAGGTAGGTAATCCTAAATGGACTCTTTTTAGTTTCGCTTATGTAAAAGTTAAAAAACTTTACCCCAATACAACAAACATACGAGGCTCAATCAAAAAGCAGTCAACATTCATTACACTTAAGTGAGTTGTATGTAGTTATGGTACTTTATGGAGCTTAAAACCTTATCAAGTTAGTTACGCATATTAGTTTACTTGAGTTGACTTTTGTTAGATTTAGATAACTTCTTTCCAACGGGACGAAAGAGTAACAAACGATCCGAGTGAATTACAAAAAAGAGGAACCAACGCACATCTCTTGATAAAGTATTCAGTTTGGTTAATTTTAGTTTAGTTCTCATTTCCTAAGTTTTACGCTCAGATTCCAGTTGAGGTTTGGGGTTCAGGCAGCGTGTGTTTATATTGAATATGCAGGTTTATTGGATCAATGTCGTGGGTATAACTCTCTAAATTCAGTGGCTGGCCTCTAAATATGTATATATATGCTGTGTATATGATTTTGTATAGGTATATATATATATTTAGGTACTACGACGCAACATGTTATATATATAATTGCTTCATCCTTTGTCTGTCTGTTTTCCTGTGTATTATCTGCCATATACCTTGTGGTTTTGCTCTTTGAGAGCAGCTAAAATTCATTCCTATATAACTCGATATGCCTCGTTTTCGCTCACTTACACAACTACTTGGTTTGGGTATAGTTTATGCATCGTACACCTCGGATTCTCCTATTTAGCTTACAAACAACAGTTACACGAGTGATATGTATATTGATACACTGTACCGCCTTGATACATTTTGATATGTTTCGTTTGCGTTAGTTTGTGGATAGTTTTGCTTAGCTTTGTTCGTTCTGGAAGGACACATGATTCACATTTTATGCATCTATATAGTATATGATCGATATTAGCATATCGCCAGGAATGGTATTACATGTAGTTTAGCCTCTCCACCGGCTTAACGTATTTTAATGCAATTCTCGGGCAAGGAAAAATGCAGTTGATATGTACTCGGTTAATTTCGTTTTCTGCACTTCTGATACCGTTTGAACATTTACACATAGATTCTCTAACATCAAAATGAATACCGATAGAACGCTTGAAGCTTGTAGAAACTATACACAATAAGTGGGCTAAATGAAAATGTAAACCTTACGATCAGCTTTCTGCACTTTTTACCTGAGCACTTGTGTGTTTAACGTACGTTTCCTAATACTTTCTGTACTCCGTCCGCCCTTTGACCTAACTCCCACTCCCATTCCCACTCCCCCTCATTGAAATCCCCCTAACAAGCGCAACTTAAAATCGGATAATTCGCTGGACTCAACTGTGCAGCCTACTTTCGGGCCTTTTGGACTTCCGCTCTGGGCGACCACTCAGAAGGCCGTGTTGTCCTGCTCCGGCGTGGGCATGGCCATTCCACTCTGGCTCATCTGGCCACCGCCTCCTCCGGCCGCCTTCACGCCGGTGGCCGTGTCCAGCATCTTCTTCACCTGCGCCTGCGCCGTCTCCTGGTTCAGGCGCCTCGCCTCCGCCACTGGAAGGTCGTCGTCCGATTCCAGGGCGGGATTTATGCGGCCGTTGCGCTCATCCTTGCCCGCCATGGTGGCGGCTCCGTACGAACGGGCCAGAGGTCCGGCCATCACGGACAGCTGCTCGCCCGACTCCGACGGATCGCCGACGCGCTGCACATCCTCCGGAATGTTGACCACGCAGCGGAAGTAGTCGTAGCTGGGCGGCAGCTTCCCCGACTCGAACATCATTCTGTGTTGGGTAAAAAAGGGGAGAAAGGTGTGTTATTAAATTTATATATCAAAAGGATAATTATAGCCTTAATAAAATTAACAAATAACAATCTGTTTTTTATATTTGAATATGTTTTAGATATTATTTGGATACATATAGTATACAATACTATTAAGTAAACCAGTAAAACTTACAAATAAAAATGTACTTTTTTTTAAATCTTTTCTTTAATCTAGTCTAAATTGAAGTTCAAATTCTTAAATGAAACAGAGAAGTCCTTAAATGCTATAATATACAATATATTATAGTATGGGTCACTAAAAAGAAAGTCTAAAAGTGTGCAATGTAAATTATAAAATTTATTTTTATTCCTAAAATCCAATGCATTTAATTTCATTGCATACTTTTTGGGCTCCTGTCTAAATCATTTTAAAACCCTAGTGATTTCTGTAGTTAGATAGCGTTTGAAGATTGTGTTCATTCTAGTAATATACTCTGTGGTTATAACCCAACTCTGAAATTCACAAGGTTATATACTCACTTAGTCCACCATGAGACCGCAACCAGGGTGATCAGGCTGAGCAACATGGCCATGGTGCGGAAGGGGAACATCTGTTCCTTCGACTCCTCGTCGTAGCCGGGGTACTTGATCAACGGAGCCAGTCCCAGGATGGCCTCGCCGCCCGACAGCCGGATGAGCAGGGCCACAATGTACGCCGACAAGCTGCCGTACGTGTTGCAGTACTTCTTGAAGTGCACCACCATCAGCAGCTGCGGGAACAGGATGACGTAGACCAGATCCGAGCACATGGACCTGTCCGGGACGAAAAGACAGAAGCAGGCACTTTAGCAAATGAGCTGCCAGTCAGATGAATAATGCATCTGCACACGCACCACAAGCCGTAGATGGAGGGAATGGTGAGTGCCATAATGGTGGCCAGGATGCCCACCACAATGATGGCGACGCGCATCACCCAAATGATTTCCATCTCGGACGCCTTCTGACGGAAAATCAATTTGTACACGTTCCGGGCGAACATGGAGGCGGCGGAGAGCACCGAGGAGTCGGCAGAGGACATCACGGCGGCGGAAACGGCGCCCAGGCCAAAGAAGGACACGAAGTCGGGCGTGAGATACTGCAGCACCATGGGCAGAATCATGCTCGTCTCGTCCACGGTGAGGGGATAGGGTCCCTTGTAGTCTGTCTCGTTCCAAGCTGTCAAAAATAAATGGAAATCGGTAAAATGTTCTCTTATCTTAAAAATATTTATACAAAATTAACTGCGATAAGGCGAATAAATAGGGGGTGCTACAGAATATAAGATTTTGAAAGGTGTCTAAAAGTATGCAACAATATATTTCGAGTCCGGAAGTCTTAAAGTTAATTTACAAAAGAGTACCATACTTTTTTCACTGCCTACCTTTAGACACTTTTATAAAGAAACTTATAATTAAGAAGTATTGCTTTTCATTTTGTAGCACTCACGTGTGGCCTTGGCAATCGCTCCGATGAGCACCGGGGGAATGGCCATCAAGATGCATCCAGCGGCGGCCACATAGGACAGCAGTTGAGCCCGTCCGGCCGTCTTGCTGGATAATACCCGCTGGAAGTAGACCTGCCAGGGAATCCCCCCAAAGACGAGCAGCAGTCCGTAGTCTATGTATAGCCAATGCTTTTTCGGCTCCACGTGCCCAATCCAGTCCACCTCCAGGTCGCTCAGGCTGCCCACGTGCTCGTTGCTCCAGGCGAAGGGAATGCACATCCACAGTCCGATGAAGATGCAGAACAGCTGGATCACGTCCGTATAGGCCACGGAGTACAGGCCGCCGAACAGCGTGTAGAAGATGGCTATGCACGAGGACAGGATCACGGAGGTGCGGTGGTCCATGTCGATGATCACCGACAGCGTGGCGCCCAGGGCGGCCAGGATGCCGGCGGCCCAGAAGACCTCGCCGCAGAGGGCGGGCAGGAAGAGCAGACCGCCCATCCGCTCGCCAAACGAATCCTGCAGCGGGTCCAGCATGGTGATGTATCCCTGCTTTCGCATCGGATTAGCGAAGAAGATGCCGCCTAAATTTAGAAAATGGAGGAGAGGTTAAAAACACAATTAACATATATTATATTTCAATTCAAAGATCCTTTTGAGTTTATAAACAACAAATAAATAATGTTCAAAAAACTTAGAAAAAAACTTGGTAAAAAACTTAGAAAATCTAATAGTGTTATATTATTTAAATATTTTTGGCTTTTATTTTTGTTTATTTTAAGTTAGTAAGTTTAGTAATTTTAAAGATTTTAATATTTAATTTGATTTTAGTGTCTTTAAATTTACGAATAATTTTAAACAATATTAAATTTAAATCAAATGCACTTAACATATTACACATTTTAAATTACAAATTGTGTTTGTTTTAAAATATCTTAATATTAAATCATTTAATTTAGTCTGAATTGTATTTAATTGAAACATAAACAACTTTGGATTCAACATCTATATATTTATATGTACTAATACATTTTTTTTGCCAGTGTATCTGTGTCGTCCACTCACCGAAAACCAAACTGAGTGCGTAGCCAAATGGAGCCTGGCACCACACCAGTCCCGATGTGTATATAGCCTCCGCCGTGCCGTTGATGTAGCCGCCACCCACCCAGGTGGCCGTCATGGTGAAGATGCCCACGAAGAGGCCGATGGAGCGGCCGGCCAGCATCACCTCCTCCTCGGAGTCATTGCCGGACTGCTTCTTGCGACCGGCCCAGATGCCCACCACCAGGATCAGGAGGTAGAAGAGCACGATGCTCACCACGCCAGCGATATTGATCATACTTGAAACTCAGTCGTGTCCTTGGCTTCGAAAATCACAGCACTCCGCGCACTTGTGTAAAATAATACCCTCGGAATGGGGTTGACCTTTAGCTGTAATGGAACACAAAGTGGGGGGAGTGGAGGCACAATGAGTTACAACCTTGAGCATAATGGTTAATATCGCTGCTCGCTTTGCAGGAGCTCATTTTTCAATTAACTAGCGACAGCACGAAGCATTAAATATTAAGCCAATGCATTGGCCATGGCCACCGGAGCGCCTGACCTTTGCCCCCAAGGATATAATCGTAGTTGGACCCACCCTTTAGTCCACCCCAGCTCTGACCAAATGCGTCCTTGCTAATGGCGCGCAATTAACTAGTGGTTGCATTGAGATTGACCTCCACTGCGATTGTACCTTTAGACACCCCTCTAATAACAATCGCCACAAAGGTTAGAATATATTTTATATTTTTGGAAATCTTATTAAAGGACATATTTCTAAAAAAGGTAACTTGCATTGAGTTTGACCTGTACTCTAGACACACTCCTAATAATAATCATGAGTAACAAAGGTATGTCTATATCAATAGTTCTGGAAATCTTATTAAAGGATATTAATAATCTATTGTGATTATACTTTTAGGCACACTTTTCATAATAATCCTCTATATATATAATTATGGAAATCTTATTAAAAGAACAATTTTTCTGAATAAGCAAACTTGCATTAAGTTTTGACCATTACTACTATTAAACTTTTAGACAAACTTCTAATATTAATTGCCATAAAGTTTGGAAATCTATTAATCGACAAATATTCTAAGCCTCCTTTCTTGAATGATAGGGAATTAATAAGATTGTTTATATACCTCAAAGTCTTAAACAATTTTAAACGATTTTTTTTTAATAAAACAAAGTTATAATCTTTTGATTTATTGACATTTATGATTTCCAAATACAAATTCAAAAAGAAATTCATAAAAAATATTAATATTAAATAAGACAAAGAACTAATCTTTAGATTTATTGACATTTTTGTTTTCCAAAAATTCATTAAAAAATATTATTTTAACAATAGTTGAGCTTTTAGATACCAAACAATGTAAGCAATACATAAGGACATTTAAATGACCGGAAATTAATTCTGATTGCAGGCGCACGCACGTTTCTTGGTTATGTAACAAAGAAACCGAGTTCGGACTCCGACTTATGTAAAATACATAAACAATTCAGACCTCCTCGTGTGGGGAGTCAAGTACGTCATAGGCACGACAAACAAGCGCCCCAATGGCACCCAATCCCGCAGGGGGCTTCATTCACAAAAATTGAGCAAAGCACGGAGCGCATCGGTTGGGGTTAGGGTTAGGGGTACTGGTCGGGGTACTGGTGGTAGTGGTTGTGGTAGTGGCACTGGTAATCCCCGCGTGCAATCTGCGCATGACCCAGCGCATTTGCGGGCAATCGAACGAAAAGCGACTCACCTCTGCCTTTGCGTTTGTGCGCCAAGTTCAAGCGGACGCCAAATTGGGATTTTGGAGCGTAGCGACGGCAATCAAAGAAGCGCGCCAATCAAATGCGCCTTGGCTTATGCAACATTTCCTGCTCCAGCGAGGGCTTTCGGGATTCCCCGTTCAATAACTTTGATCACAAGTCGTGGGAACTTGAATCACTTGAATACCAGACTAGACCAGGCAGCAGTCGCCCCAACGGAGGGACGTCTTCTGAGACGGACTGTTACGCGTCCTAAAATGTAACCCGCACATGTGCTCCGGCTGTTGAGGGAACGCGTGTCGGCCGCATTAAAACCAATGCCACTAACTCCGCACCCGTGAAATTATCGCAAGTATTCCGGATTATATAAATAATGCAATCAAATTCGGTTTGCTTTGCCCAGCCCTCTTAATGCGATTCCAACTTCAAGGTGCGACGATATCAAATCGATATTTGGAAATTAATTTAGCAATTGAACTAAAGCCATTTGGTTTCCATAAACAAATGAGCAGTCGACTACGGGCAATTGGCCAACTGAAAACACGTTTCCACGTTCAGCCGTCGTACCGTGCTGGCGGTTAGAGCGACGAAATTATAACTGAATTGGAAGTTCAAGTACTGGAGTCCCATCGGCGACCCGATGGCCTCTTCGACGCAAATGGCAGAGCGAGCAGAGCCGAGTGGGCGTTCATTTTCTGTGCATGTGCGCAGGAATTTTCATCGAATCAGCGGGTGAACCGAGTCGCTGGAAGCCGCCACTCGACTCAAATTAGGGGTGATTGCCAGCGAAGGGGAGTTTGCCAGCATTGGAATTGTGGTGGAAAGCTCATGCCCTCGGCGCTGGAGTCGCCAAAGAGGCCCATTGAAAAGAGAGTGCAAAGGTTTAACATTTACAAAGTTACATTAAGAGGGTCTTAGAGAATACATCAATTACAGGTCTAGAATAGTTTTAAAAAGTATTCCTAAATTGAATATTTGAAGTATTCCAACGGTATTGCTACCGCTGTGCTAGTAGCCGAACTTCTCGTTCAAATGGGTGATGCCGTCACCGCTCTGGTTGGATGGCGGCACCCACTTGGCGTACTTCTCGCTGTCTTCGTGCTCGGCCAGCTCGTCCAGGTCCATGTCCACATCCTGCCGCTGCTTGTTGCGTTGTCGCTGGCGCTGCCGTCGCTTTTTCTGCGCTTCTTCTGCTCCCGGTTCCGGGGTTTCGTCTGCTGGCGTGCTGCCGACTTCCATCGCTTCTGTCGCCTTCGTTGAAGCAACAGTGTCGCTGGGAGCTGCTAAAGTTTCCGCTGTAACTTTTGTTGACTTTACGTTGTCTGGTTCTAAGACTTCCGCTTCGGCGTTTGCTGGTTTGCTCTCTTCCGTTTCGGCAGGAGATTTGCTTTCCTGCAAGCTCTGAATCTCTGGAGTCGGTGGCTTTGCCACAGCTTCCTGTTCCGCCGCCGCCTCCGAATCTCCCTCCCCCGAAACGTGCGCCTCCTTTTCATGGGACTCTTCCTCCTCGACTTCCTCCTCGTCCGAGGCAAATGCATTTGATTGGGGCTTAGTCTGTGTGCTTGGCGGCGCCCGGACTACCTTGAATTTGCTGAACTGATTCCGCTTGCCAATCATGGGCAGCTGCTTCCGGGCTGCACTGCTCTCCTGGCCGGAAGAATCCTTGGCTGTGGCTCTGGCACTGATTGTGGCGAAGGGCAGAGCTGTTGGCTTTGCAATCCTCAAGAGGCGTTCAATCTTTTGCTGCTCGCCCTTGAGCCGTTGCTGCTCCAACTGTTCGGAAGATTATAAGTTTAACAAGGATTCAAAACACATTTTATGCTTTCACTACTAACCCTTAGCTTTTTGATCTCCGTCTTATCCAGCTGCTCAACATCCTCGGTCAGCATGTCCATGAAGTTGTCCAGATCATCGCCCCCAGATTGCTGTTTGACGGCCATCTCTTTTAACTTTTTCTCCTTTTGCTGGTAAGATGCGATTTCCAGTTCCACCTTTTCCATTTCCAAGTTGATTTCAATCTCCTGTTTTAGCTGTAGATGGTTGATTCGGTTAGAAAGTATTCAAGGGAGAGGCTTGCCAGGACGTACCAAATCCTCGTAGGTGAGGGTAACGCTGGCACCGGCGTTCTCCTTGCGCTGCTTCTTGCGCGCCACGTCCCCAGTGCGATCCCAAAACTCATCCTCGTCGTCCGAGTCCCCCGACTTGATAATCTTTCGCTTTTGCGCCTCCTGGTTGGCCTGCCGCAGTACACCGTGCCTGTCCAGCGTGCGACACGCCTCCAGGGCGCACTGAACGACGCAGTCCTTCTTGCGGCCCTTGTGGTTGACCTCCACGGTGATGGGTCTGCCATTGGAGTCGTCCAGCGGCAGCTCCACCCTGCAGACGAAGGAGCCGGAGGACAGCTCATCGCACCTGTACTCCAGATTGAGACCCTCGCGCTCGAAGAAGCCGCGCAGGGTCTTCTTTGGGTCGTCGAAGAAGAGCTCCTCGTTGTTGGTACTGGCATAGGGATTGTGGCTGAGATCCGTCTCCTCGTCGGCGTCGTCGCCCATGCCCCAGCTGACGCCCTCGTTGCGCTCCCGCTCCTCGGCCTGCAGCAGCCGTATTTCCCGCTCCACCGCTGCGTCGGCCAGCTCCTTTTCCCGCTTCTGGCGCAGCTCGGTGACGGATAGCTCCGATTCGGGCTCCTCATCCTCGCCGGGACCCTGCAGGATGTAGACGCGGGTGCTGCCGCCCAGCTTGAGCATGTGGCCGACCCGCATCCGGATGTAGACCTTGGGCGGCACACGCTGTTTGTTCAGAAAGGTGCCGTGTGTGCTGCCCATGTCGTAGATGTACCAGCCCTCCGGCTGCTCGTTCCTGGCCAGCTCCTCCTCCTGGTCTTCGGCCGCCTCTCCTTCCTCGAAGTCCGGCTTTGGCGGCTCCTTGGGTTTGTACTGCAGCACCACGTGGAAGCGCGAGATCGTCGGATGGGCGGCGGGCACATCGTTCTCAGGCAGACGGCCGAAGGTCCACACTGCCTGTTGCTGCAGCTGGCGCACCGTGTCGATGATCTGGCCGGATTTGAGCACCTCGAAGCTGTAGTTCTGGTCGCCGGCTGGCGGAGCGGACCACTTGGGCACCTTGTACGGGCAGACGGCCGCTGGCGAGGATTTGGGGGCTTTGGGACTCTTCGGCGGCGGAGGTGGCGGCTCCGCGGGAACTTCGGAGCGCGGCTTCTCCGTGATGATCATCTTGGGTTTGGGCAGTGGAGCGGGCACTTTGAACTCGTTCATGCTGACGGTTGTGTGAAATATGTTAATTTTCCGAAGAGTAAACAAATTTTCGCAAAGTCCGCAGCTGATTCTCAGCGCAGTGGGACCAGATTTAGACCGCCAAAAAATACCGCACCTTCTCAACAGTTGTCCCAAAAATATGTTCTTTTATTTGTTTTTTATCAGTTAATTTTTTAAATTTCATGTGCAACAAATAAGCGTCCGTGGATTACCTGTTTTTTTTTTTTTTTTTAATATCGGACCATAAATTTTAATGCTAAAAATAACCAATGATGAATTGGGTGCTTGGGATACTTTGATTTTTGTTTGTTTTTTCAAAAATGCATTAAAGTCTTTATACCAGTCTTTTTCAAAAACTAACTGTTTGGTTTTAATAAAACTTTTTAAAAATAAGTGAATACTACCGCCATTTACTTTCCGAATCTAATTTGACCCACGTTTATATTACTTATTATTATTATTTATATATTAATTTTATTGTCCCAAAATATTACTTGCATTGTCCCAAAAATATGATATTCACTGTGAGCTCGATGGATGTTTACACGGTCACACTAAGCCCGCGTCGTTTTGTTTTGTTTTTTTATTTTTTTGGTTGCCAATTCAACTATTATATTTAATGAATAGTTGAAATCTCAAATGTCATGGCGTTTTCGCAGTCATTTAATTTCGGGAACAGCACCTTTATGGAGCTGGAAAAGGGGATGCAAGCGGCCGGAAAGGAGAATACGCACTCCGGAAATGCCAATGTCAAGGGAGCAAGTGCTGGCAAGGATTCGAAGGTGGCCAGCCAGGATAACTACTCGGAGTTTTTCCGCGACGAGTTCTCCTACGAAGTCAATCAGGCCAAGAAGCCCCCGGAGCAGTCCCTGATCAACTTGTCCCAGGTAGTGGAGCATCTGGAAGGAGTTTCCCACCGGGACTCCGGAGATGTGAGCACCTCATCCGCATTCGATGCCCAAATTTGCACCGAAGATGTGTTCGATACGGAGCACAAGGACAATGACAAGGAGCTGCCCAATCTGGACGAGAGTAGCTTCCTCTGCCCCGCCCAGGATGCGCAGGCTTCGCAGCAGCTCAAGGAGGACATTCTGCGCAGTCGGTGCGTCCTGGCCAAGCAGAGTGGCTACCAGGAAACCTCGCGGATCAGCCAGAACCTGAGCAGCATGTCACCAAACCAACTGCGAGTGTCACCCAACTCGTCCAGCGTTCGTGAAGCTCCGGTGCCCGAGAGTAGAGACCCGCCACCCGACCTGGAGTCCCTCAAATCCATAGCCGCGTGGAACCTGCCCCACAGCATTCAGGCTGAGTACCAGAAGAAGGGCGTCGTCCGGATGTTCGACTGGCAGGTGGAGTGCCTCTGCAAGCCAAGGGTGCTCTTTGAGCACAGCAACCTCGTGTACTCCGCACCCACGTCGGCGGGCAAGACGCTGGTCAGCGAGATCCTGCTGCTCAAGACCGTCCTGGAGCGCGGCAAGAAGGTGCTGCTCATCCTGCCCTTCATCTCGGTGGTGCGCGAGAAAATGTTCTACCTGCAGGATCTGCTCACGCCGGCTGGCTACCGCGTGGAGGGATTCTACGGGGGCTACACACCTCCCGGCGGCTTTGAGAGCCTCCATGTGGCCATCTGCACCATCGAGAAGGCCAATTCGATTGTGAACAAACTACTGGAGCAGGGCAAACTGGACTCGATAGGCACCGTGGTGGTCGACGAAGTCCATCTCATTTCGGACAAAGGACGCGGCTACATTCTGGAACTGCTGCTGGCCAAGATCCTGTACATGTCGCGACGCAATGCCCTACAGATCCAGGTGATCACCATGTCCGCCACCCTGGAAAACGTGGAACTGCTGAAGAGCTGGCTGGACGCCGAACTGTACATCACAAACTACCGTCCGGTGGCTCTCCAGGAAATGATTAAGGTGGGCACCAAGATCTTCGATCAGCAGCTGAAGTTCCTGCGCGATGTTTCGCAGCAGAAGGAGATGCGACAAGCCCTGGGCAATGATTCAGACGATGTGGCCCTGCTCTGCATTGAGACGCTGCTGGACGGCTGCTCCGTCATCGTGTTTTGCCCCTCGAAGGACTGGTGCGAGAACCTGGCCGTCCAGCTGGCCACCGCCATGCATGGTCTCATCAAATCCGGCTCCGAACTGGGCCTGCGTCTGCGGGCCAATCTCAATCCGATGGCCATTGAGGAGGTGAAACAGCAATTGAGGGATATTCCCACAGGTTGGTAGAAGGAAGTTTGTAACATTTCCATTTCTATAAAGTATATATATTCTTTTTGATTATAAACTGACCCTTAATGATGTTTTCATAAAACCTGTATCTTTAAATTCGATCGAAAACGGTTGAATATATCTTATTTTACCTTCAGATTCGATCAAAATTGGTTGACTTTATCCAAGGTACCACAGCTCTATTCCAATTTTTCCAATACTTTCCAAATCCTATTTTCTCATGTATACACTTATCATATTAAAAAAAATTACAGATCGGACAACTATATCCCATAGCTGCCATTAGTACGATCGGGTATATATTTTTTTTATCCAAAGAAATATGCGAATATTTTTTTGTATAATTGCGGATTAATCCCTTGAATTATATATGTATTACTATAAGTTAGTCTATTGTTCTCTGGCTTAAATTCACTTATTCCCTTTAGGTCTCGATGGGGTCATGTCCAAGGCTGTTACCTACGCCTGCGCCTTTCACCATGCCGGTCTGACCACGGAAGAGCGAGATATTGTCGAGGCCTCCTTCAAAGCGGGAGCGCTAAAGGTTCTGGTGGCCACCAGCACACTGAGCTCCGGTGTTAATCTGCCTGCCAGGCGAGTGCTCATCCGATCGCCTTTGTTTGGGGGCAAGCAGATGAGCTCCCTAACTTACCGCCAGATGATCGGACGAGCAGGGCGCACGGGCAAGGACACGCTGGGCGAGTCCATTCTCATTTGCACGGAGAGCAATGCCCGAATTGGACGAGATCTGGTCTCGGCGCAGCTGCAGCCCATTACATCCTGCCTGGAAATGGACGGAAGCGTAAGTTAACATGCTACACCACAAGCTCGATCAAAATTAAAGAAATTCCCATTGCAGACCCACTTGAAACGCGCTCTCCTGGAGGTTATATCCTCTGGTGTGGCTAGCACGAAACAGGACATTGACTGCTTCGTGAACTGCACACTGCTGAGTGCCCAGAAGGCATTGGAGGCGAAAGAGCAATCCCCGAAGGATGACTCCGACTCCCACTACATCAGCGATGCCCTGGACTTCCTTGTGGAGTACGAATTCGTGCGCCTGCAAACGGACGAGGAGGCGGAGACCACGGCCTATGTGGCCACTCGACTGGGTGCCGCCTGTCTGGCTTCTTCCATGCCGCCCACCGACGGCCTCATTCTCTTTGCGGAGCTGCAGAAATCCCGTCGCTGCTTTGTGCTGGAGTCTGAGCTCCATGCTGTCTACCTAGTGACGCCCTACTCCGTGTGCTACCAGCTGCAGGATCTCGACTGGCTGATTTATCTGGACATGTGGGAGAAGCTCAGCCCGGCCATGAAGAAAGTGGGTGAACTGGTGGGGGTCAAGGAAGCATTCCTCGTGAAGGCAATGCGTGGCCAAACGAAACTGGACTACAAGCAGATGCAGGTTCACAAGCGGTAAGTTCTTTTTCGAAATTGTTAAAAAAAATAACTATAATTAATGCTCTCATACTTACCACCCAGTTTCTACACAGCTCTAGCCCTGCAGGAGCTGGTAAACGAGACGCCCATCAATGTGGTGGTGCACAAGTTCAAGTGCCATCGCGGCATGCTGCAGAGTCTGCAGCAAATGTCGTCCACGTTCGCGGGCATTGTCACGGCCTTCTGCAACTCCCTGCAGTGGTCAACCCTCGCCCTGATCGTCTCCCAGTTCAAGGATCGACTCTTCTTTGGCATCCACAGGGATCTAATCGACCTGATGCGGTTGCCCGAATTGTCGCAGAAGAGAGCACGAGCTCTCTTCGATGCAGGATTCACCAGCTTGGTGGAGCTGGCCGGCGCCGATGTCTTGGAGTTGGAGAAAGTGCTCTATAACTCGCTCAGCTTCGACTCCGCAAAGCAGCACGACCACGAGAACGCGGAGGAAGCGGCCAAACGCAATGTGGTGCGGAACTTCTTCATCACGGGAAAGGCGGGCATGACCGTGGGTGAAGCTGCCAAACTGCTAATTGACGAGGCTCGCCAGTTTGTTCAGTACGAGATTGGAGTGGGCAGCATTAAGTGGTCCCAAACGCAGCCGGAGGTGAGTGCAAATTGCGAGTCGGTAAACAGTGGCGAGGAGGTGGACATTCACATGTCGCTGGAAGAGGAGCAAGTGCGAAACCAGCCGCCAATAAAGCGAAAGCTTTCAAGCGAAGAAAAAGGTATCGCCGAAGGTGCCTCCACCCACAAAATTCCCAAACTGAATCCTCTGAAGGAGCAACCAAATAAAGCACAAAATAGCCATTTCGATGGAGCTGTTAAAGGGATGGAAAGTATTGCTAGCCAAAGGAGTACAACTAAAACTCCTTTAGGACCAAGACCCAATCATTCCAACGTATTAAAGGCAAATTGTTTAACGGATTCTCAGCGAAAGTCTAAAGAGAAGGCACTGGAAACATTACAAACTCGATCGGTTGTTGCCAACAGCAATGGTCAATCGTCTGAGAAGCCTTTGGAGAAGATGGAAAACCGAGGCCTCATTAACCTTAATCCGGTTATAAGATCCGCTGAAAAGAACATGGTTAATACTAAGTCTGTGGTTGCTATTAAAGGCACACAACCGACAACAGTTCATAAAGTTCAAGAGAAGGTGTCATCGTACTCTAGTTTGCCCAATCAAATCCAAAGTAACTCAACCAAGGACTTGCCAAAACAAATCCAGAGACAAGGCTCGGAGATTAAAAAGGAGAGTTCTGATAACCCACCTGCAGTCGAAGAGAAACCCACTACCAGTCACAATGCCCGGAAGGAGTTGCTTAGAAAGGAAATGGCCGAACGTCGGAGGATTGCATTAATGAAGATTCAGCAGAAGTGCGCAGAAAGGGAGAGCCAGCAAAGAGATCAGCACGTACAGACGGCAAGATCTACACACCTTCCCCCTGACCACATCCCAAGTAGTAAGGTGACCCAAAACAGTCCAGATCTGGGAACACCAAACCGAAATACAGTAGTCAGCAAGGCAATGCCATTCAAAACGCCCGCCAGCGCAAGTAGAGAATCCTCGGGAACCCCAACTAGTGGGCCAAGTAGTAGAATATCATCTCCTCACCTGCCCCGCAGAAGTCCACGAAATCACAATCCATCCCCGACCACCACTCCGAATCGCACTGCCTCAAGGAAGGCATCCACCGCTTCCACCGCTTCCACCGCTTCTACCGCAGAGCAGGATCTTTTCATGGCCGACGACTCCTTCATGCTGAACACCGGACTAACTGCTGCTCTCACGGCCGCCGACAGCAAGCTCCTTGCTTCCTCGGAGGCAGATGAGATCCCCAGCTCGCAGCCCAAGGAACCGGAGGTGATCTGCGCCCTGACTCCACATGCATCGCGGATGATGCGCTCCTACCAGCTGCGTTCGCAGCGCTTGCAGAGTCCCAGTGCCAGATCAATTGGCAGTGCGAGTACCGGAGCATCGACCAGTGAAACCGAATCGGAATCGAAAGTCCAGTCCTCCAGTGCGGCTTCCTCCATGGAACTCTCGGACATGTCCATGGAGAACTCATTGATGAAAAACCCCATGCAGCTGAATGCATCGCACATCCTGAGCTGTTCCAAGGTGGATGACAGAGCTTCCAGCTTCGCGTCCATAGACATAATCGACGTGTGCGGCAACAGGCAGTTGTTCCAGGGCGCCCTCATGGAGCTCCACGAGGCCACGCGTTGCGGCTTCAGTGTGGGCCTGCAGGCACAGGCGGGCCGACAGAAGCCCCTGATCGGTGGCCACCTGCTGATCAACCAGGTGGCGGCGGCCGAGCAGCGGGAGGCGGCTGGCGGAAGGCAGGTGCTCTTCCAGGTGGACGACAGCAGCTTCATCGCCGGCCTATCCTTCTGCCTGGCGGACAATGTGGTCTACTACATGAGCCTGCAGGAGGAGGTGCAGGCGAGGGGCCAGGGAGTGCCCACCAGCCTGAAGGTGCAGGAACTGTGCAAGCTGATGGCTCGGAAGGAGCTCACGCTGATCATGCACGATGGCAAGGAGCAGCTGAAGATGCTGCTCAAGGCGATGCCGCAGCTCGAGAAGATCAGCGTCAAACTGGAGGATCCCAAGGTGGCCAACTGGCTGCTGCAGCCGGACAAGACAATGAGGTTTCACAACATGGTAACTATTGATCAACACATCCAACTGTTCTCTTTTAATGGTTAATCCTGCAGTGCCAGCAATTCGCTCCAGAGTGCACTGCGCTGGCCGATCTCTGTGGCAGTGGGCGTGGCTACAGCAGCTATGGCCTAGACACCTCCAGTGCCATTCTGCCCAAGATCAGGACGTCCATCGAGGCCTGTGTGACAGTGCACATCATCAAGGGCCAGACCGAGAATCTTGAGAGGATCGGCAAGGGTGAATTGCTGAAGTTCTTCCAAGGTGGGTGGTTCAACAAAGGCACTCCTTGTTGAAAAGTTGCAGTAACCAGTGCCCTTTTCAGATGTCGAGATGCCCATTCAAATGTCTCTGTGCCACATGGAGTTCGTGGGCTTTCCGGCCAAGCAGCAACGGCTGCAGCGGCTCTTCCAGCAAATGGTGGCCGTCATGAAGAAGCTGGAGGTGAAGATCTACGAGCAGCACGGCTCCCGCTTCAATCTCGGCTCGACGCAGGCCGTGGCCAAGGTGCTGGGCCTGCACCGGAAGCCCAACGGACGGGTGACCACGTCGCGCCAGGTGCTGGAGAAGTTGGACTCGCCCATCTCGCTGCTCATACTGGGCCACCGAAAGCTCGGCGGGCTCTTGGCCAAGAGCATTCAGCCGCTGCTCAAGTGCTGCCAGGCGGACCGAATCCATGGCCAGAGCATCAGCTATACGGCCACGGGTCGCATCTCCATGACGGAACCGAATCTGCAGAATGTGGCCAAGGACTTTGCGCTGAAAGTGGGTGCGGATGCCATCAATATATCCTGTCGATCGGCATTCGCACCCCACGACGAGGGGCGATGCCTTCTCTCAGCGGACTACTGTCAACTGGAAATGCGAATCCTGGCCCATCTGTCGCAAGACAAGGCACTGCTGGAGGTGATGAACTCGCCGCAGGACCTGTTCACGGCCATTGCGGCGCGCTGGAACCGCATAGACGAGTCCGAGGTGTCGGAGCCCATTCGCAACGGCACCAAGCAGATCTGCTACGGCATTGTCTACGGCATGGGCATGCGCAGCCTGGCCGAGTCCCTCAAGTGCCAGGAGCAGGAGGCGCAGATGGTGTGCGAGCAGTTCCACCAGGCCTACAAGGGCATACGGGAGTACACGCAGAAGGTGGTCAAGTTTGCCCGCAACAATGGCTATGTGGAGACCATCATGGGCCGTCGCCGTTACCTGGACCACATCAACAGTCCCGAAGAGCAGATGAAAAGTAATACTTGTAGTTCTCCAGCTGAATGCGTTTGGTGATCGTCTAAAGATCGTTTCTTTACCCGCAGATCAGGCCGAGCGGCAGGCCATTAACTCCACCATTCAAGGCGGTGCTGCGGATATTGCGAAAACGGCCATTTTGAAGATGGAGAAGAACATGGCCCGCTACCGAGGAAAACTGGGCTTGGGGGAGCGATCGGTTAACCTGGTCATGCACCTACACGACGAACTAATCTTCGAGGTGCCAGCCGACAAGGCCAAGAAGATAGCCAAAGTGCTCAGCCTCACCATGGAGAACTGCGTCAAACTCAGTGTGCCGCTCAAGGTGCGGCTGAAGATCGGACGCAGCTGGGGTGAACTGCAGGAGATTAGGGTGTAGCTTGTTCTATTTACTTTTATTGTACATAGTATATCAAATTTTATAGGATTTTTTTAATCAAATTTTTATAGATTTTTAGACTGCTTCGCCTCCCACTCCGTCCAGGATCCGGCATAAGCCTTGGCGCTGCAATAATTTAATAGGCAAATAAATGTACAGAACTAAATGTAATGCAATTTGATTAGTACTTGGTGAAGCCCAGGGTGCTGGCCAAATTGGCTGCCCTGGCAGCTCGTCCTCCCGCCTTGCAGGAGAAGATCAGGGTCGCATCGATGGCCGGCTTTTCGCGTCCATAGGTCTGGGCAAAGTCCTTGTCCGGCAAGTTCAAAGCCTTCTCCAACTCGGCCACTGAAAATGGCGAAAAGGTGTGTCAAGTAAGCCGGTAATCCCCGGACTTAGGGAGCTCCTCACGTGGAATGTTCAGGCTGGCGGGCAGGACTCCCGTCTCCTTCAGCTCGGACTCGTTGCGGACATCGACCAGGTACGTTTCCGGGTGGTTTGGAACATCCTTGACTTCCTCGTAAGTGGCCATGGCAGTTTTTCTTTTTAAATAAATTAATTGAACGCCAAATTAAACCCGGTAAGCTGACTTATCTGAAGTGTGACCACTGAGCGACCAATTAAATATACCAGTAGTGAGTAAGAAAATATACCAAATTAAAGTTATTATCCCTTTTTTTTTAAATTTAATTTTAAATTTAATCAAACTTGATTAAGTAACTGAAACCTATGAATTTTATTTTAAAATTACCTTCATTTATGACAAAAGCATATGCAAATTTTATGTTTTTGCCTTAGAAATCTAGCCACCAAATCGAATACAAAACTAAAGGTTCTTCCAAAAATGTGTATTTTATTTATTATACAATTTGAAAATCAGTTTTAATTTCACATTTAATAATATTCAAGAATTCACTAATTACAAAATAGTCGAAGCACAGGCAATAATTTGCACTTACAAAATTTAAATTGCACAACATTTTCATTTCAATTCTTGCGGGCTTTCATGAGGGAGCATTTCAAACCATAAACTTAGAATGCGAAATAAATATAGGAAATACATGCTTTCTACCCACGTTTTCCAGTTGTAAATTTCAATATAACAAATATATATTTACTGTGTATCAAAAGTGGTACGGTTGCAAATTAATCGCCCTCCAAGCTGCACATCGACATTAGCATTAACCTAGATATTGTATACAGTATAACTTCATGCTTTTTCATTGGCATTGAACAATTGTTTCTCCACACTCTCTCTCTTAAGTCAACAACGACATTTGGGCGCTCAACACACACTGTTTGTCTTATTCCACTAGGCTGGTAGCTCCTCTTTCCTACATTACATCTCGCCCTACAATCGATTATCCAAAAATATGCTATGTTTGTGTAAATTCTACGAATTTATGATTGATATCTCATACGTTGCAATGCTTGCCATTGCCGCTTGTGTGTTTTAATACCCAGTTTAGCGCGTTCATAACGAGTATAGTACATATAAAAAGGCAGTCGCCTGCACTGTGGTTGAAAATCAAACGAATCGAACATAGTGCATCCTAGGAGTGGCTTGGTCTCTATCCGACTTCTGTGTACGTGTGTTTGGGGTGTGAGGTTGTGTGATCGGGTGTGTGTGCTACGGAGCACTACTCGTAGCGCTTCGACGGCGGTACTAAGTGCTCCGGCAGCATGGTGGGCAGCTCGCAGCCTTCCAGCTTCACGTTGATTAAGTGCAAGGCCAGCGCGAACTCGTCGGCGTCCAGGAAGCCATCGCCATCGACATCCGACAGTTTCCAGATCTTGCTGAGCACCGAGTTGGGCAGCTTCGATTTGATGAGCTCCTGCTTGGCAGCTGAAAGATACAGAAATATGTATAAATTTCCTCTTTCGGGATATAATATGTATAAGCAGATGCACTTACTTGCACCGGATATTTTGCCATCGACGGGTCCCAGCCCGTTGAATATGCCGTCTGTGCGCGGTTTGTCCTTGTTGCAGATCCACTCGTGCTCCCCGTAGCCGGCATCGATGCCCTCGCCCTTCATGTAGCCGAAGGGCGAGACGTGGTCGTCGATGACTCCCTCGAAGGCACCACCTGTGGATGAAGCAGTGGGTAAAAAGGGAAAGGGTCAGCTTGGAATTCCATAAATTTACATAAATTTGCATTAATTAAGCATGTAATCTAAGCTGATCGGTGCGTCGCCGTGCACAAACATTCAATTTGAGGCAATTAAAACCTTCAGATCGTTTTGGCTCCAATTGACGTCGCCGCCGTCGTATCGTGACTGTGACTAGGCCGACTGACCGACTTAAGCATGTACTTTGCCGGCTACTTTAACAGCCAATTGTGGTGCATTGCATTCTGGGGGCAATTGCGATGGGCGGTGCAGGTCGCCTGCCGAGTGCGATTTCAATTCACTTTTTTGAAGTTGCTCAATTCGTTTGCGGCCTCTTGCTGTCGCAGCGGGCAATTGAAGAGGGCATGACTATAGGCAAATAGCCAAATTGGAATTACTTTTTTTTTTAAATATTTGACCAAGAAATCAGACTAGTAATTTAGACTTTTCGGACTATTATATTCAATTTAAGTGCATACGATTTTTATAAAGGTATAATTTATCTTCTATTATGCATTCAACTATAATAAGCTTTTGAAGAGTACAAAAGTCAAATCATAGATTTGGATTTCATCCATTTATAGCTTCAAATGTATATCTTTTTAAAGAATTTCCTTTGCAGATTATATTTTAAAACATACAAATATTGTGTACATTTATACTTTCTGGAAACAGTCTGATTATTTTTTATTACCAATTTCGCAAGAGTGTGAATTTGCTAAACGTATATTTTTATTGGAATCTCGAGTTGGCACACAATTTCATTGATGTTCTTTATATACATCTGATTTATTTTGAATGAGGTAAGGATTGCGTCATAACACTGATTTAAGAAACAACTACTGAGGGTGCTTACGTCCATGTCTGTCCCTGTCCCCGCCTCCGGTTCTTCTTCAGTTTCAGTTACAGATTCAGGTTCAGGATCAGGATCAGCCTTAGTTTCTAGCTCAGGTTCAGGATCAGGATCAGCGTTAGTGTCTAGCTCTGGCTCAGAAGCAACTTCCAGGCCTGGCACAAGCACTGATTCTGGACCAGGATCGGCGACTTTATCGTTCTCGACATTGCCCACCCGACTAGTGCAACTGCTGAACAGACGGAGCTGCTGCTGGCGCAGATTTTGCAGCCAGCGATCGAAGCGCTGCCGCTGCGAACTGGGGGTCAGAAGAGCAGGCTCCTCGGCCACATCGACATCGACCTCGTCAGAATCCTCTTCGGGTATGCAAGAAAGAGAGAAAGAAGGTTGACAGAGGAGCAGAGCAACTGAAGAACTGGAGATTTGGAGAGTGCGGCAGTGCGACTCGAACGTGGAAATCAAAGTAAGAAAAATTAGTGGGCCAATGGCGAAACGAAAAGAACGGCGAACAGAAGAGCTTATTTCTGCAAGATCGTGTTAGATGTGTGTACAACTATTTAGCGACATAATGCTAAACATGTGATGTGACTCAAGAAAACCTGACCAAGTGCGATCGAGGGCACAATCCGCATCAGATTGATTTAGGATAACAAACCAAAACTATAAAGACATCACTGGTTCATCGCAATTATCCAAGACAAAACAACGGAAACGCCACGAAATAAAACCAAACTGTGCACAGAATGCAACAAAAATAAAATCCGAGATACAGAGATACAGATACAGATACAGATATAACACGCACACATTGAGGCACATGCACTAAATTAGAGCCCCGAGTTCTTGACTTTGATTTCGAGTTGTTTGATCGCGATTCGCTTTATCAACGCATTCCGCGCCTCTCTTTTCTTCCGCCCCTTTCCCCGGGTGTAATAATAAACGAGAAGTTCATTCACTTGCCCACTGAGGCGCCTTTAGGGGCTATCGAATTTTACAAGCTGCAGCATAATGAACAGAGATCCGACATTCGAACGCGGATGACACATTCCGTGAAATAATAGTGCCCCCATGACATCAGTCGATCGCTTTCGGCGGCAATCGTTTCATGCATAGATTTTCCCTCCGAAAAATGTATATGTACGTATGGTATGTTGTGTGCCGAATGCTGGCGCACAAGGTCATGCGAAATGCGCTACTAGTTAAATTAAAAAGCCACTCAAGTGGTCCGCCATCCAAGAGGCATACTGAAAAGATCAGCCAGTGCCCCAGACAATGGACTGCTCCCGAACTGTAGATCATAGTAAAATGCTTTCTTCCTGCACTTAGCGCTAGTTCATCTGAAAGACGAACATTCCCCTCTGGGAATTCAATGGCGGATTAGGCGGAGGATGAGCCAATTTGTGCCACACGCCCCGAGTCAGAATCGGAGGAGCACAATTGATACGCGGCCTCAGGTTGCCAACGCCATCAAACGCCATATCTGGCGGCAACCGGTTCGCCTCACAGAATTGACTTTCCCGAGGTGGGATGGGCTGTTCAGGGATCGTCTGGACTGGGCGTGGGGATTAATAATGTTTAATCAGCTGGCCGCATGACAAATGCACCGGACAATCTTCTTTCTCAGCCCATACTGGAGTGCAAAGTTTTATTATATTTACTCTTTCCACTTTTCAAATTGCTTTGCCTATTTAGGGAGATAATTATTTTCGTTCTCCCTATCTGACTGTTTGTGTACTGAATTAATCCTATCACAAGCTTTTCGATTTTAGTTTTATGGTGTTCGTTTAGGGAATGTAAAAACATTCATATAAAATAATTGACTCGCCGATAACGAGTATGGTTAAATGGAAAGTCCATTTAGAAACCGCTGACAGAGACTTTTGTTCGAGCGATAAAAGAGTATGTAACATATGTACATTCAGAACAACTGATTATATAATGAGCAATATAATTAGTAACTGGCTTATTATAGGTTGCTTGTATCTAAAGCTTTTTAAGGCTGGAGATAATTTGTAATTGATTATATACGAAGCGAAACTGAGGAAGATGTCTAAAAATTCCAACAGCCACATACTTATTACTAAGTTTTAGTGTTTACTTTGCAGATAAACGAAATAAGTGTATGGAAATTAGAGCACTGCTAATCATAGAAGACCAGACGTGGCTCTAGGTTCAATCTCAGTCCGCCCGAGGAGACAGACAGACACAGACAGACACAGACAGACTTCTCTGGACTGATAAGGCTTTTTGCTGATGGCTCTCTGACTCGGCCTAACATTGATTTTTATCTAATACTTGGCCTGGAGTAGCAGCATTGCCTGGCAGCCCGATAAGGGTTGACAAACAAGCCACTTTGGCTTGGCCCACTAACGAATGCATGGGGGAACGCGAACAGGTGTGCGGGAAAAGCCGCACGGAAAGTCTAATTACATACATAGACCTTGAACTTTGGGCCACGCACGAAGTTCACAGGTCGCACTAAAACCGGTCGCCTCGTCAGCATGCATCGAATGGAATTGGCTCTCAATTAAAGTGTAGTCTGTTTGTGGACTACAATGCCATTGGCGCCTATCGTCTAGTCTCTGATTAGCTATATACCTACAATGTAGCTGTGGCTGGCTTCATCGTTTGATTCTCCCCTTTAAACTCGCTCGTTTTGCTGGGCGTTTTAGTTGGCCATCGGGTGCCGGGTGCGTGGTGCTCGTCATGGCTGCCTGGATGCGTCTGCTCCGGAGAGCCAGATCCGAAAAAAAAACCACTGGGCTTCGCTCGAGCATGAAATGTTTATCGTGCCCAACTGTACGCCTAGTATTTTCTTTTTTTTTCTGATGACTCATGCCCCATTTGGAATAAACCCTGTGCTGGGAGCTATCGATATTTTCCATTGATTACATCATAGCCACGAATCTTATCTAGCCGGTGAGAGTACAACTCACTTCTGGCCATGACGAAAGCAATTCGATAATTATTGATATACAAAAATGGTGTCGTTTGTGAGGCCACGCCCTGCCACAATCGCCCACTTGCAAGTACAAAACAGTTGATTATCATTTTGGCACCCAATATTTGCAAAAGATACAAGCATACGTGGTTCTTGGCAATATTAGCTTCCACCTCGATGTTTAGTTTGGCACAGAAAGTGCGTCTGTGTTGCCTAAGCGCTAAACTGACACCGACTTTTTTCGCCTTATCAGTTTACGGGGCTTATCACTTTGTTTATATAGCTCAAATATGCTTCGCATACAGTAGTATTTGGGGTTATATATAGAGACGTTGTCAAGGCATTGCATAATTTGCCAGCAAACGCTGAGCAGGAAGCTGCGAATTTGGGCCGAGAGGAAAATGTGGTATGAAAGCGAGCCTGAATCTGGCAGTTGTAAGTGTATCCATTGAATACATTTGGCTGCGGTCGTCTAGCTCTGACTGTAACTGAATCCAAACCGCTCGCTCCGCCGCTTGGCAAAACTTGTTTTTCCTCGCATTTTGGATTGGCAAATATCTGGGTTAACTGGGGAATTTTTCTCGCCGCGCATGCGCAATGTTTTTCATTGCGATGGGAAAGCGAAAATGCCAGCGAAACGCCGGCGGAAGAGCAGCAAATTTCTCGAAATCTACACTTGGGATGTCTGATTCCCGATTCGGATGGCCAGCAAGTGACTCAGGTGGTGACTAAGGCGACAAAGCGGTGCTCTTTGGGGGACTTACCCTTGACCACGGGCTCGCTGACCAGCGACATCTCCTCCTGCGGGATCATCTCGATGAGTCGCGCAATGTCCTTGGCCAGCATGTTGTCCACGATGTCCAGCAGGTGCGGCTTGAGCGAGTGGAACTTGGTGAAGTCCTGGTGCTGCAGCACCTCCTGCATCTTCTTGATGTCGGGGAAATCGCCCGGTGAGATGGACTGCTCGCGCTGGATGCGGTCGTACACCTGGCCGAGGTTCTTGATCAAATCCTTCTTCTTGCTGTCCTTGCCAAACACCGAGGGCATGTCCTTGCGCAGCTCGGCGATGATGAAGGCATGGACCTTGGCCAGGCGCGCCCGCTTGATCAGGTCGTTCAGCTTGCGCAGGGCGGCGTTGCGCGGCAGGGACTGCAGGTCACGGAACAGGTCCTGCTCCTCGTCCTCGAAGAGCCGTCGGTTGGCATCGAAGCGCAGCGGCTGATCCCAGAAGGAGCCGATGTAGACGCGCGCCACCTCCGGCGTCTGCAGCACCTTGCCCAGCGACCACATCAGCGCTCCGTACACCCGCATCAGCTGCTGGTGGTCGATCATGTCCGCCTTGTTCAGGATGATACGGATCTTGTCGTCGTGCCCCTTGAGCGCCTCGATCGAGCGCCGGAACTCGTCGGAGATGTCCAGCTTGTGGGCGTCGAACAGCAGGATGATGCGGTCCACCCGCTCCGCGAACCACTCCAGCACTCCGGTGAAGTCGTAGCCCCTGTCGATGCGCTGCTTCTCGCCGGACAGGATGCCGGGCGTGTCCACGATGGAGATGGCGTTCAGCACCGGCGAGGCCACGCTGCTGCACTGGAAGCGGTTGAGGAAGGCGTTGCCGTACTTGGACAGCGGCCGGAACTGCTTCTTGGGGTCCACCACCAGGGCGTTGCCCGGGATCACGCCCTCCTTGTCGTCGTACATCACGGCAATGAAGCGGTCCGTCGTCGGCTCCGGCCCGATCCGGATGCCCGGGAAGTCGCGCTCCAGCAGGTAGCGGATGAAGGTCGTCTTGCCCGTGGAGTACTGGCCCACCAGCAGGATCATTGGCTTGGCATCGAAGTCCGGATCCTCCAGCTTCGGCGAGTGGAAGTCGTGGAACTGATAGTGCTCCTCCAGCGGCAGCAGCTTGCTCCGATAAATCTTCTTCAGCTCGCCAATCACATTCTCCACCACCTCCTGGTTGTTCTTCTCGCGCTTCAGAAAGCTAAACATTTTGCAATACAATTGCACTTACAATTAGAAACCGGAGTAAATGTGAATGGGATATGCGGATTCGGATGCGGATTCGGAGTCGGGGAACGCGGCCGGATGCGGAGTTATGCTGGCGCGGATGCGGATGTCACGGACTCGACGACTACGGCAGTTATGTGTGTCTACACTCGATTGTCGCGCTGCGCTGGGACGTGTGGCGAATGATTCACGCGCGTACGTATTATTTTTGGAATATTTTTTTTTTCGCTCTGGACCGATAACGGACCAAGGCTGCAATCGGCGATGGGCGGCGCCTATCGTTATCGATTGCAGCCTACGTGGCGGTGTTTTTGAGCAAATCGATTAGTGGTAACACTATTCACGAAACGGTCTCCCTGGCGCCGATGGCGCGCACTTATCGAATTCAAATGAATGCTCACCTGTCGCCCGCTTCTTGACGCGGCATTATAAAATATAAAACAGTTGTTTGTACTCTGATCTGATAAAACTGTTGAGCGATATGAAAACGCAGCTTACCTTAATTTTGAATACTTTTAATACAAATACTACTTTTCAAGTCACAACAAGAAATAATAAAATAAAACTCTGGGGCTACGCCGATCGTAGATGCCAAATTTGTAGGTCCCTGAAATCATATTTAGGGCTTTAGGGGCTCCGCATCATCGCTGCTGTGAGGAACGGCCGGATCGAAGCCAAAATTCATTTTCATAATGTCGCAAAACACAGACAGGTATATGAAGACATCAATAAAGTGATTGATGGTGAAGCCCAAACTTCGGTCCTTGGGATGATGCATATTGATCAGGGACTGAATGACCAGCAAAACTCCAGCAGCCACCTGTTTGCGAATGTAAGAACAAGTGCCATGCTTTAACATCAATTCATTTATTTATTTTGCTTTACAACTTAAGTTTACATTAGCCTTATAGTCAAGTATTTTGGTGTAAATCGTTGGATGTCGACTACATTCTAGGGTGTTTTTTCATGCTGATCGAGGAGTCTGAGCGGCTGCGACGAGTACTCTATGCCAAAACCGGATATGATAACGTTCACCACAGATATTATAAACACGACCACCAAAATGACGTCGTTCAGGATCACCGCCGCCGTTTGATCCTGCTGCTTGTTTATGTTGAGACTGCCGATGGCCACAAACAGAATGCCCACCAGAAGCTGTCGAAATGGATATGGAAATCGTTAGAACCGGATATTAAGCACATTTTAGTTCACGTTATTCAGAAATTCGCCCTGTGGCGGGGGCAGTCGACTATCAAATGCCGATATAAACAGATTTATCATCGTGGTGAAAAAGGCGAAACCCGTGCGCACATGGTTAATGATATTGGCCGACTGGTGGAACTCTGGTTGGTGCAGCCGACAGTCCCGCATCAAACTCAGGGACAGGCTCAGCACGCCCGACAGGACCTACACAGAGAAAAACACAAACATTTCAGTTCTGTATCCGTCAAGTGTAACTAAACTATGATGGATTGATGCATAGTCACATAAAAGGCTTTCACAAAAATTTATCATGATTTAATATCGATAAAAAAATGTATATATTTAATTGGATCCGAACTATAATTTAGATCTTAAGATGTTAATAATACATTTTTTAAAACTTTATTTATTTTTTTAATATTCCCTAAGCTCTTAAGAATTTTTCTAAAAAAACCATATAATACTCAAAAGCTAGTAGCTATTTTATTTTAATCTTCGCAATATTGACCAATCTGGTTGATTGTTTTTCTCTGTGCAGGACACTTAGAGAACTGGATAGAAAGTAGGGACTTCAGTATATGCTCACCTGCAGAACTATAGATAGGCTGATCAGGATCAGCATGAGTTTGTAGAACTGGTGCTGCTCGCCCACTTGGAGGATGTACTTCAGCTGGGAGGCGTTGGCGGTCAACAGGGCTATATCCAGCATACCCTGGGCAATCGTCTTCTTGGTGGCATAGCGATTGGCATCCATGGCTTTCATCTGAAACGTATAGTAAGAAATAGGTAAAGTATGTAAATAAAATTGAGAAACCAAAGGATACATTATCGAGGAAAGATGTCATGGTGCCGGTGCAATGGCCAGATTGAAAGTGACTGATTCTCGTAGATCGATTTCAAAGTTTGCCTTTATCTTTTGCCATTTATGTCGATCTTGTGCTGATAAGACAACACAACACCACAACTTCAACTAATGAAAAAATAGGCATACAAAAAGTTTACATTGGGGGCAAGGGTTACAAAAAATTAAACATAGAAAAACATGTAATAATTAATTATTTATATGATCAAAATAAAGTTAAATTTTACAAAATCTCTAAAATAATAACAATAAAATTTGATATCGTAAAATGTATTAAAAGAAGAATGTCTCTTAAAATCATTGCGTACCTGCCAAGCGTTTTTAATGGGTTTCTGCAAAAAACCAAGAGATTTAACTATACTACAAATAGCTACCAGGATAATTACAATTACAGAGTGTGTGATTGTTCATATAATTGTCATCACAATTAGAAAATCAATATGAGAACAGACAACCAACCGGTGGGAATTAAAATGCTTTTTCGCACAGCTCATCGGAGTTTTAAGGTGCATAAGGCAAACTAGTCGGGCATATATCATTTTTGAACTGCACGAACAACAACGACAATTACATGGGTTGGCAATTACGGGTGGAATAGAAATGGGGATATGGCGGTGGTGTGCCTCATTCGCTCGAATAAATAAATAATTCATGAACAGGAGTATAGGCGAAGATCAAGGTCAGTGTGTGAGCGGAATGTGAAAACACTTGAAATCATCTTCAGATTTTTTTTTGTGGACTCACTTCGTTTTCGTTTACCCGCTCCAAACCCGAAGCCATTATGTATGAATCTTTGGTTTGATTTCAATTTCAGCTTGGATTTCAGTCACACACCGATGCACTTCGGATGGGTTTGCAAAGTCCGACGAAACAAAAGAACTCAAAAACGGTCAATTCGCGTTGATTCGGTTTTCATTGTCTCCTCAAATTGGCCAACACAATTGTTGATACTTGGGGCTGGCGTTGTCGTGGAGACGGAGACGCTTAGCGACACAACCAAACAATTAAACAACTGACGGCGAACTGAAATATGTAGTTTCCAGCCCAGAGAGTTTCATTCGCGAATGAGTCGGGCTTTCGGTACACTTGACCATAAAAAGAGAGTGTTTTAAGCTGGAAAGAGTGTTTTCGAGTAGCCATGACTAATGACAGGAGCTTACTGGATTGAAAGTGTATTGATTGAATTTTAGGAAGCGGATGCACATAAACAGGGTTATCCCTAGCTTGAATCAGCACAGTTACATTTACTTATTCACTAAATTTTATTTAAGTTTATGAAAAAACAAACATTTTAGGGATGGCTTATCTAGCTTTGAAAAACCAACTTACAAATAAATATAAGGAACGAATTTTGTAACTATTTTTTGAGTTATGGACAATGCTAAGAACTTAATAAAGTATTCAATTTTCAAAACAAAACTGTTTAAAAAACTCCTTATTCTTTTTTTGATGTTTTAAAAACAATTTTTTTTTAGGTAAAAGGTAAAGTTATGTAAAAATCAGCTAAGCAGAACTGGTAATAAAAATTAATGTAGGCTTGAAAACAGCTGAAAATCGTTAATTACCATATACAAAAATGGAAAATCAAACATTCATCTCTAAAAAATTTCGTCGATTTTATTTTGCAAGCTAGAGTAATTTTTTTAGTATATTTAGTCCATAATAGAGCCCTATAATGGCTTAGATTAAATCTTAAATATCATGTAGGCTTTGAATTAGCTGCTCTTGGCTTCCTTACAGTTTAGTAGAACTTTAAAATAGTTTTTGGGTTGGAGTTGCAACAGAAACACACTTTAGAAAATATACAAATATTCATATTTCTTAAGAATTATTTTGAAAAAGAGTCATGGAATTTCCTATACCAGAGGCGCAGTATTGGGACGTTTCAAAAAAGTCCCAGAAAGATCGTCAGATAATTCGGAAGTTTGTTCCGGATGCCGTCAACCTGTCCACAATAAGTCCTGGCGAGATCTACCGGATTGACACATTCTATTTGGAGTGTCAGAAGTACCGGGATCACTATCGTGACCCCTATGGCAAGGTGCACTGTCCACCGTTCTTCCACTTGCACAAGGGAAAGTGCGGAGTCAAACTGGACCAGACGCTGGCCCAGATGACACAGGCGGTTGCCGCAAATGTGGACAGGCAGCCATTCGTGTTTCCCCTGGTTCCGAACAAGAGCATGTTTCTGGGCGGCAGTATTCGAATGGGGGCACAGACATCCCCAACTGGCGTCACTAGCTTCCTGAGATGATGTATTTGTAAAATTCGCTTTGCAATACACATATGTACTTTAACAATAACATAAATATATGCTGCGGTAATTGTTAAGAACTACAGCTTTCTTGGGTAAAACTCTACTACCCATTGATAAATCTTATTTAATTACAATAGCTGTTGATTTATTCTTTATGAGTTGCGCTGGGAAATAACCATCCGTTTTATACATTTTAGTACTTTATTTTCTAGGCTGGGAAAGCAGTTTTTCAATAAATAGCATTTTAAATACTTTGCGCCCATTTATGCGTAAAACGTACACAATAGTTTTGAATTTCTGGGGTACTTGATGTTAGCTGACACAAGGATTTGATATACATTTTAATTAGCCTTTTACAACTGGCGTTTAAGCTAACACACTAAAAAGTCTTTCTGTGCACGGCTTTCTGCCCCTCTTCCTCGTATTCCCGCTTCGAAATCCACATCTTCTTGAAGGTATCAAGCGAGGCTAAAATCGATCCGCCCATCCATGTGGAGTACAGTCGTTCCTGAGGCGCGGCGATCTGGTAAGACATATTCGTGAGTTCAGGAACTACACAAAGACATATTGTTGGTTTATATATATTACCCTGATCTTGAGATCCTTGGCCGAGTGCTTCTTGAGTTCGGACAACAGGCGGTCGCCGAAACCCTTGAAAAGTGTGGATCCGCCCGAGAGGACGATGTTCTGGTAGAGCATTTTCCTGAGATCCATATCCGACTTTTCGATGGAGTACATCAGAACGTCGTGTATGCCCTCGCACTCCTCGCCCAGCAGATCGGGGCGGAAGAGTACCTCCGGCGCCCTGAAGCGGGCCGGTCCGATCTCGAAGGTCTTGCCGTCGGGCAGCTTGTAGGCGAATTTCTCGGTCTCCACCGCCTCCTCCTTTTGCGGGTTGGTGGCCAGGTAGCAGACCTTCTCCTTGATGGAGCGCACAATCTCAAATTCGGCTGTCGACCGGAAGTTGAAGCCCTCCCGGCGGATGAGTGTCTTCAGGTAGCGTGTCACATCGCGCCCGGCGATGTCCACGCGCATAATACTGTGAGGCATGGCGAATCCCTCGTAGATGGGGACCGCATGCGTCACACCGTCGCCGGAGTCGAGCACCACACCAGTCACGCGTCCGGTGGCATAGCTGCAATTGAATGGTTAGGTGCAACTGACTGCTCGACTTCCAGGGAATGCAATGCTTACAGACTGAGCACCGCCTGCATGGAGACAAAGAGCGCAGGTGCATTGATGCCTTCGAAGAAGAACTCGGCGGCCTTCTCGCGATTGCGGCGCGGATTAAGCGGGGCTTCGGTCAGCAGCACGGGATGGTCCTCCGTGAAAGTGGCCAGTTGTTCCTGGTTATTAAAATTCGCAGGGGTTAATCAAGGAATAAGGAGGAATGGTGGCGTCGTTACTTTGCTGTAAATGTAGCTCCATATCCGCTCCATGTCGTTCCAGTCGGTGACAATACCGTGCTCCATGGGATACCGGATGCTGAGCAGACCACGGTGTTCCTCCGCCTTGGGACCAACGAATATGTCGCCCTCCAGGGCGCCAGCCATCACCCGGACATGCTTGGGCCGGCCAATGCTGCAGGAGATGCAATCAATTAGAAGGTTTCGAGGGACTTGCCTCTTTCAGGGCACTTACTAATTGGGGAACCTGCATTTTGGAATGTGCTCGCCAGCAAAGCCGGCTTTGATCACACCGGAGCCCTGCAAAAAGCGATGGCAAATACATTTAGTGGGCTGTGATAATACAGTTCTTTACATTATAAATTACGGGTGAAAGGAGAGCAAGTCTAAATTGAATGAAATGGAATCCTACAGTGTGCCCGAAGTGGACATGATGACCGTGTCCAAGAACTCGCAGTACGAGCGGGAGTGGCTCCTGAAGTTCGCCCCGCCAGTTGGACTGACCAACATCAGCTACGGCGGCATGTACAAGGTGGACTCGTTCTATCTGGAGTGCCAGAAGTACCGGGATCAGTTCCGTGACCCCTACAACAAGCTCCTGCGCCCCAAGATGTTCGCCAAGTACCGGGGCAAATGCGGCATCAAGATTGATCCCGAGCTGGAGCAACTGAAGCGGCCCGCTGCCTCGCATGTGGAGCCCATTCCGGTGGTGTACCCGATGGAGTACGGGCGGCAGATGGACTTCGACAGGGGTTTCCGGATGGAGGGCAGGAACAGCAGGGACAGCGCCACCGCCCGAAGATATCCGTGTGTGCGTGTGGTGGGCAGGTAAAAGCCTCCTGGGAACACCTTTCGAACAAAATTGCCCGTTTCACGTTCGATTTCTCGCAAATGGAACCATCTTTGGTGACTGCCCAGTTCTTGTTTCCCGGATTAGTCATGTTGGCCATTTGAAGACGGCTTGAAAGCTCACTGACAAAGGGACGGGCGGTAGGTGATGTCACTATTTGCTGGCCAAACGCTTGGAATTTGCTGTTCCGCCCCCGTTTCCTTGATTTCATTGCCCCCCACTTCCACTTACGTTATCTATGACGACGGGCTGGTTAACGACGACATCATAAGGCTCCATTTTGTGCGTTTATCAAAATTTGCAAATTTTCTATTTAATAGTTGGCCAGCAGGGTGACCGTATGAGGTTTGCTGAAATAAACCAAGGGTGAAAAAATACATGGTCGGTATATTACAAAAGATGTCCTAAATATGCCTCCATACAAAATAAATTTATATGGTCTATACTTTTTAAATTATAAAACCAATCATAGTTAGTTAATAAATTATAATAAGTTCACCGGAAACAGCACCTGAATAATTATCTCAAACTTTCTCAGTCAATAAAATAAAATAAAAGGTAAGAAAATAGACAAACTATAAACAAATAATTTGAAATTTAAAGGCAAATAATTTGAAATCAAAAGTAAATAATTTGAAATTAAATGTAAATATTTTGAAATCAAAACAAAACACAAGCTTAAAGCCTCCCTTTTTTAGTTACTTAATTAAATTACGTTAATTTTATCTTTAATACGTGGTTTGGGTATTGGCTAAAATGTTTTGCACAGTTCCATTGGTATATTTGAACGGACTGGGTGCGGTCACACTGACTACAATGGCCGAGGCGAATGTGGACAAAAAACCGGAGGTGAAGCCACCGCCGGGCCTGAAGGCCATCATTGACCACCTGGGGCAGGTGTATCCCGAGCAGCCCAACCCGCTGCAGGTGACCACGCTGCTCAAGTACTGGCTGGGCGGGCAGGACCCGCTCGACTACATCAGCATGTACAACTATCCGGGGGACGCGGACAGGAACATTCCGCCGCACTGGCACTACATCAGCTTCGGGCTGAGCGACCTGCACGGCGACGAGCGCGTCCACCTGCGCGAGGAGGACTCCACGCGGTCGGGCATGGGCTTCGAGCTGACCTTCCGCCTGGCCAAGACGGAGGCGGAGCTAAAGCAGCAGATCGAGTTCCCGGAGAAGCCCCAGCGTCCGCCCACCTGGCCGGCGAACCTGCTGCAGGCCATCGGACGCTACTGCTTCCAGACGGGCAACGGCCTGTGCTTCGGCGACAACATCCCGTGGCGCAAGAGCCTGGACGGGAGCGCCAGCTCCAAACTGCAGAGCCTCCTGGTGGCCCAGGATCCGCAGTTGGGATGCATTGAGACGCCCACCGGCACCGTGGACTTCTGCCAGATCGTCGGCGTCTTTGAGAATGAGCTGGAGCAGGCCTCGCGCTGGAACGGACGCGGCGTGCTCAACTTCTTGCGCCAGGATGTGCAGACGGGCGGCGACTGGCTGGTGACCAACATGGAGCGGACCATGAGTGTGTTTGAGCTGTTCCCCGAGACGCTGCTCAACCTGCAGGACGACCTGGAGAAGCAGGGCTCCGATCTGGCCGGCGTCAATGCCGAGTTCACCTTCCGCGAGCTGAAGCCCACCAAGCAAGTGAAGCAGGAGGTGGACTTCGCGGCGCTGAGCGAGAAGTGCGCCAACGACGAGAACAACCGCCCGCTGACGGAGACGCAAATGAAGCGCGAAGAGCCGAGCTTCCCGCAGTCCATGTCGATGAGCAGCAACTCGTTGCACAGGTCCTGTCCCCTGGACTTCCAGCCGCAGGCGCCCAGCTGCATCTCGCTGGACGGCATTGAGATCACCCTGGCGCCCGGCGTGGCCAAGTACCTGCTGCTGGCCATCAAGGATCGCATACGCCATGGGCGGCACTTCACCTTCAAGGCGCAGCATCTGGCACTCACCCTGGTGGCTGAATCCGTGACCGGCGCGGCGGTCACCGTCAGCGAACCGTACGGCGTGCTGGGCTACTGGATTCAGGTTCTCATCCCCGACGAACTGGTGCCCCGCCTCATGGAGGACTTCCGCAGCGCGGGCCTGGACGAGAACTGTGAGCCCAAGCAGCGGCTGGAGCTGGAGTGGCCCGACAAGAATCTGAAGCTGATCATCGACCAGCCGGAGCCCGTGCTGCCCCACGTTCTGCCCATGTCCCTCGACGACGCTCCTCTGAAAATGTGAAGCCGTCGAGCGCCTAGCTAGTATTATTTTTAAATTAATCGAATTGAATCTTCCACTAACAAGTAAGTTATATATACATTTATACGTTTCATCTAACACAATGCACGTGGCCTTTGCTCCGCGCCGGAGTCCAGTCAAAATATACATACATATACAAACCCAAAAACCACTCGACGGGCTTTTGATCCGCCGTTGCAAAAAGAGGAAGCGCCGGCGCCAGGAGCGAACAATTCGCCGGATGAGTCACTTGGGCTGGTCTTCTTTGGTGGCTGCGGCGGATATGGCCACTTGCCGGCCACCAAGTCAATGCCACCTCCTAAGCCACCAATTGATGGCACTGCGCAGTGGCCAAGCAGCATGCTTCAGTTTCTAATTCTCGGAATTGATCAATTATAGTGGAGGAGTATTCAATTTGCACACAAATATCCATTCCTTGATCATGTGATTTGAATGGAACTGAAGCTATAGCTGGAACTGAAGCTGGAGCTGAAGCCGGAGGAGCTGCATCATCTGGTTGGCTGGGAAACGTTTTAGCGCTCCGTTTGTTATTGTATCTATCTTCGCCGTTGCCTAGGTGAATTTTGTTTACCGCAGAGAACGCCACCGCTGTGGTCTCTGTCTGATTAGAGGCGCCTTAAGTGAGCGAACGAATTTTTGCAAAACAGCTCGTGGAAAATAATTCAGTTTTCTTCATTCCGCCGCCGACGACGCAAGCGCTCGGTTGTGTGCTCGCTCGAGAGGTCTCCGCCCGTCCACTTATCGCCGCCACCGCTCCTCGAATCGCGCTCGTGTGCCGGATTGACGGACTCCCCAGAGTCTTCAAGTGAATCGGACGTCTTCGACTGGAGTTCCGGCTTAAAAGTACGTAGAGAAGGAAGGACCTTAAAAGAGGTCTCACCAGGGTTCAGCCACCCACCGGCAATTGCATAACGGCCCGCCCATCGACCGCTGACCTTCGATTTTGGCAGTGACCCCCACACCGTGGGATTGGGTCTGGGACTGGGTGCAGTGCGTCGTCATCGCGTGGGCACGTGCACGCCGTTTGATAGCGCGAACTTTTGCGATAGCCGCCAAGAACGAATGAATTAATTGTTTAGGCGAGCGGCTCGCATTACATTGAGTTTTCGCTACTGCGGTGCGGTTTTTCGGCGGTTAAAAGAAAACGTTTGCAGAACACCGCATGGCGATGAACCGTAGACCCACCTCGAATCCCCTTACCCCCCATCTCCCATCCCCCATACGAAGTGCACTCGACAAGGGCATGCATATTTGAGAAATGCGACAAATTTCAGTTATCGCTTGTAATGCAATCTGTTCTCCGCAGCTCAAAAATGCATTACAATGTTGCTGTCGCAGGTATAAAGAAGTGAAATCGGAATCGAGCGTCTTTCTACGATAACTTGGTGTTTGAAACCACAAAATGATATCTTTGGTTATTAATTTGAACCTGTTAGCTAATGAAACCCTAGATTGTTATTGTTCTTTGGTTATTCAGTTCCGCAGTCTGATTGAATTTAAAAATTCTATAGTTTTTGGAGTGCTACTATATAAAAAAAAGAGAGTGGAAGTTTTCTAAAAATAAGAAATTATTTATTAAAATTTAACAAAAAGGTATATTTATTTTTTTATATTTGGCATTTTATAAATTAATTGAATTTTCTTTTTTTTTTTATTAATAAGTAAAGGTATAGGGTTAAGAACACTAAAAACTTTCATGACTTCCATAAAGGTTTATTATAACAACTATATTATACCTTAAATTTGTCTGTGGATAGATCTAGTTATCTCGCTAAAAGCCACCACTTTCCAACGTAACTTTCCCTTAGATTTCGCTCCCTTGAGAATTGCTTTGTCTCCTGTTTAGTTGGATTCTGGATGGGCGACAATATAAACTGCATTCCCATTTGCCGGGGGCGCAAACAGCGATAAACGTGGCCAAATATTTGGCTAGCCAATTCCGACTGTCTGTGATTATTTTCCGGGATGGGGAAATAGCAGCGTTTGGGCAGGCGGCAGTCCACAGTCAACAGCATATTTGGGTGCAATGTGGCTGACTGATTACGGAGGGCACCCACACTGACTTGATGTGTAATTGCAGGCAGCACTCGCAACCAGGAGGATTCGTAGCCAGCCGTCAGTAGCCAGCAGCCAGTAGCTATTAGCCATGGCCGAGAATGAGCCGCTGAACGAGCAGCAGGGACAGGTGAATGGTCGCATCCTGCCCGCCAATGGACACACTGCTCCGCTGACCAATGGCCAGGTGCATGCCAACGGCAAGGATCCGGCAGTGGCAGCTCAGAACGGGCACGCAAACGGGAACGGGACACACATCGAGGCGCCCTGCTGTCGGGACATTCACGGCAAGGAGCCGCCGGACGGAGGAGCCCGCGCCTGGCTGGTCATGGTGAGCGCCTTCCTCTGCAACGGCATCATCTTCGGGTTCATCAACACGTACGGCGTCATCCACTCGCTGCTGAGCGACCGGCTCAACAAACTCGGGGATCCGGAGGCCTCCAGCAAGGCGGGTAAGTCTTAGTTTCTTGCTCCCTCGCCCCAAAAGTGACAGCAATCTGTCCATAATCCCAATCCCTTCAGCCCGCGGCAAATGAGTTCTGAATTTACGACCAGTTGCTGGCGTTGATTGTAATTATGCAGGCGGGGCAATGGAGATTAGATGGGAACTGGACAGTTGTTTTGCAGGCGGACTATCTGTTCCAGCAACCTCTATAAAACAAATCAAATTCCGTGGCCTTTGATTGCTGCCCGGGGGGCCTGTGACTTTGATTTAAATATTGACCAGAAAAAAACATTTCATTTGCGTTCTTTAAGATTGATAATATTTCAAAATCTTGCTAATATAAATTTCATTAATTTCGGTCATAGAAGTCATGTGCTGACGCCATTGAAAATGAATTGTCAATATTATTTTAGAAAGTTTTTATTATTATTCAGATTTATTATACTTCGAATCTAACGGACATTCGACCATGTCAACGCACATTGCCGCTGGTGTTGTGGGCTTTTGGGTTCAATAAAACCCAACGTAGTTGTAGTACGTAGTAGAAGTGACGATATAGGAATCCAACGTAGCGACGTCAAGTGAATTAAATTGCTAAAAGTTGATTGGATCACAAAGCATTATTCAACAGCCGGCGGGTGCGAAGAGCGCAAAGACGACGACGTCCAGAGATGGGGACTACTCCCTTAGAGTTGCAGCTGGATGGTATTTTGGCAGCTCAGTTCCTGGACCACTCCAAACCAGACGCATCTGCTTTGTGGTTGCTGTTGGTCTGTTGGTCAAGGTTTGCTGGCCGGCCTGCATTACGCATACGCAGCGTGGGTCGGCAAACGCATTGGGGGCACGGCCGGCGCTTTTAAGACGAGCCGCCAAGAAGTGGCCAGCAAAAGACTAAAAACACAAAAAAAAAAGACAAAAATACAAAAAGACAAAAGCCAGCAGGCAAAAGTGACCCAGTTACTTGGTCGGCCGGCGCTGCCAGGGAAGCCTCTCAAATGCTCCGCCTGACAGCGATCCTCCTTCAAAGCTAGGGCTAGCTCTGGGCTAGAGCTAAAGCTAAAGCCAGAGATGGCTGGCAGTTCCGCAATATGATTAAAACCTGACGTAATCCGAACCTGAGCTCTGTGTGCCATATTTTTTGCCCACTTTTATCGCGGTGTCGATTCATCAATTAATTGTCAGCCTTTGTCAATTACACACACGTCCATGGGCACAGGCACATCAGAGCGACTTAGTGGAGAAGCTCGGAGGCGCCATTCGGTGTCCCATCGGTTCATCCGTGCGCAAACGGAGGTCAAGATCAATCATCCGATCGACTGCCAATCTTTGGCAAATCCCCCTGCATATTGCATCAGATATACATATAACATTATCGCATCGGGTTGCCATCTATGCATATGAGGCATACTATAAATATGCCTATCTATTTTCGCCACAGACGCCATGCGGTGCCATGTAATTCGGCAAAGTTCCCTTCCGTTCACATTTCTTTTTTAAATTTTTTGGCACCGCCTCCGTTTTGTGTTGTTGCACGGGGAATGGGCACGGGCATATTATCTAATGGCTCTCCTCGCAGCTCTCGAGCGGATTGCCATTGACTGGCTGCGAAGAGAGCATCGTCGGTGGCATTGACATTGACTGCCTGCCGTTTGCCGAGATTGCGTAGAAGCATTCTGCGCATGTGGGGGAGAAATACGTGCCATTTCACGGCCCCATTCCCCAGTTGGCCATAGCAGCGATAGTAGCCATTGTAGCCATGTCTCAGCGAATGCCCAATAAATATCCACGAAGCATCCAGAGTGGGTCAAGTTCTATTTTGGGTTAATGCGCTGCAGTTTTTCAGTTCTATGTTAGATGTGGTTACACCTTAATATTCACCATTTATAAGATACTTTCATGTATCAATTACAATTATGTGCTTATTTATACATATTAAATATTTACCATTATTTACAATTATTTCGATTTTCTAATTAAATTACCGATCGTTTCTATAGCAGCTATATTGTCCGGTTTTTATAAATTTATTCTAAAATAGTAATCATTTTTTATATTTTATTTTTTCGGACTATCTCGAATAGCAATAATACTTTCTGAAAGTCTAGTTTACATAGAAACAGACAGATGGACATGGCTAGATCGACTCTACTAGTGATGCTGATCAAGAATACACATATATACTTTATAGGGTTGGAAATATCTCATTCACTTTTCATTGACATTAAAATAAAATACCCAATGTAAAAGTGTACATAACCAAAATGTCCTATGTGAAAGTGAATTAAATGAAAAAAACATAAACATCTTCAGGTTAAGGGTCAAGGGAGGTTAGATCCCGGCTATTTATAAACAGCACTTATGAATGGCATACGCAGGCACTTTAGAGAGCAGATTGTGACAATAAATTCGTACAGACACGCGAGCTCAATCGAATGCTTATCTGTAGTTCCGGCCTACAATTTGATAGTCACTGCGATTGTGGTTCCCAAATCCGCTTTGTTTGCGGTATAATAAAGCCATAAAAACAGTGTACAAATTGGAACTTTAAAGTTTAGTTTTATAGTGCGTACCAAAATTGATAATTTCAAAATGTAACAAAATCGGAGATTTGGGTGATCTCCATACCTGCTTTGGTCCACTGTGCATGTTCGAGACAATGGACCAAAGCCGCTGGAGAGACTGCAGCTGCTCATCTGCCGGAGAATCGAACCTTATCGGAGCATTAGATCATCTTCGCAGGCGGGGAACAAAGAATTAACCTGAATCTGTCAGTCGAGCATCGATTTGAAGTGCCAAAGTAGAACAAGCGAAAGTGTTTACGCAACGCAAACAATTGGATTCCCCCACTGCTGCCCGCAGAGTTCAGCGGAAAATTATTGACGACGAAAATCCAATCTTCAAATGGCAAGCGACAAGATGCGAACGCTCCTCGATCCCGCCAACCGCCAACGGATCGGGTTTCCAGACCAAGCTCCTCGATTCGAGGCAGTCGGGCTCCCACCTGGAAGTCGCACCGAAACACCTGGAACTGGGGCCAATCTCCAGACATGCACTACATCGCCTCACTTCACAATCAACCGCAAGTGCGTGAGATTCGATTTGTCAAATGAAATGTGTCCGGATAAGTCAAGCAGACTTTTGGTCAGATAGTTTGCCAAAGAGAAGTATCAAATGGAGTAGGTTTTCATAAACGGATTATCCTCGAAAGAGCATGGACCGCAAAATAGTCATTCTTTTTTTTTTCTGTAAAGACAAATTGTAGAAAAAAACCCAAATTTATCAGAATACTACTTATGAATCAAATAATATTGTTTTTAATTTTATTGAAAACCTAAGGTATAATTTTTATTAATTGAGTTTTATATAAGTTACAAAAATAACGAACGTTTAATTTTAATTTAATTTTAGCTCTACAAATAATGATTTTTCTCTGAGATTTATTTTTAACTTGCCCAAAAGTTTTAATTTCTAATCAAAGAATAAAACTTAATATTAAACCGGATTTCGGTTTAGTGAACAAATAATCGTTTTTTGACACTTTCATAAAACCTGAATAAAAACTGTTGATAGAAGAGTAATAAGTAAAACTCCAAAATGAATATTCGAAAAGTATTTTTTTAACAACACTTATCATGAGCTTTAATGCAATATAAAACACTATTGAGAAATATTTGTATATACATATATCCTCTAAAACCGCATTGAATAAATAAATACATATATTATTTTTTAAAGAGTACATACACTTAAGCCTACTTAATAGTAGAGTTGTGATTAATTAACTAATTTTCTGATGCATGACTCATTTGATTAAAAATAAAAACAAGTAATGCAAACGAAAAAAATGTTCCATAAAGGTCACGACCATAGTTCTCGACCATATAGTTCCCTACCATATAGGTCCGTGGGTCACTGTCTTCTAAAAATTTACGTGACGAACATATTGAAGCCTATTCTACTTTGTTTTTACGATTAGAGCTATTTAAATAGAATTTAATTCTATAAAATAATTTATAAGATGAAACAGGAAAGCACAGCAGAAACACACTGTTGGTTCACGCGAAGCTTTATCATGAGAACTAAATACGTTTAACTGTAATAAAAAAGAAAATAAAATAATATTGCCTTAAGAGATTATAAGCCGAAAACATTGCATCACAGAAAAATGCATATATATTTTGAACATTTTTACGAATGAGTAAATAATTTCATATTTATTTATAGATAAGCTGCGTTTAAAGAGCACACACCCAAGAGAGTCCATATATTTAGTAACTCTGATTAAACAGTACATTTTTAATGGTTGCACCCTGGCTTTATTGCAGCTCTGATCGGATCCCTGGCCATCGGCACCACATTCCTCTTCTCCACAGTGGCCGGCTGCTTGACGGACAAGATTGGACTGCGGCTGACCACGTTCGCCGGCGGAGTGCTCTCCGCGGGAGGACTGCTGCTGTCCTCGTTCTGCACCGAGAACATCGGTGCCCTGTACTTCACCTACGGGATCATGTTCGGCCTGGGTGCGGCCCTGGCCTACACGCCCACCCTGGCCATCCTGGGCCATTACTTCAAGCGCTATCTGGGCAAGGTGAGCGGCTTCGTGACCGCCGGCTCCAGCGTCTTCACTGTGATACTGCCACCCTGTCTGGACAAGCTCCTTGGCGTCTATGGCCTGGAGGGCACTTTACGGGTAAGTAAAGTCAACATACCTCTTTTCCCTTTTGATATACTAATTGCTATCTGTCTGTCTGTCTGTTTTCTGTTTTCCAGATAATGAGTCTCGTGTCCGCCTTCATCATCCTCTGCTCCTTCGTTTACAAGCCGCTGCATCCGCCACCGGAGCCACCGAAGAAAAAGCCCGGAAGGTCGCGCATCAATCTCTTCCTGCGCTCCATCGTCAACGTGGAGATCTGGAAGCGCAAGCGCTTCGTCATCTGGGCGCTCTGCGTGCCGCTCGCCTTGTTCGGCTACTTTGTGCCCTACGTCCACATGATGCAGTTCGTGAAGACCACGTTCCCGGGCGAGGATGTCAACCTGCCGGTCATGTGCATCGGCATCACCTCCGGCATCGGAAGGCTGATCTTCGGCGTGATTGCCGACATGCCCGGTGTGAACCGCATGTACCTGCAGCAGCTGTCGTTGGTGTCCATTGGCCTGGTCACCCTGCTGCTCCCGCTGACCAACTCGTACGTGGTCCTTGTCTCGTTCACCCTGGTCATGGGCCTCTTCGACGGCTGCTTCATCTCGCTGCTGGGCCCCATTGCCTACGAGATCTGCGGTCCGTCGGGTGCCACGCAGGCCATCGGCTTCCTGCTGGGCCTCAGTTCCATTCCGCTGACCGTGGGACCCCCGGTGGCGGGCATGATCTTCGACAGCACCAACTCCTACACCCTGCCCCTGATTCTAGCCGGGCTGCCCCCACTGCTCGGCTCCTCGCTGCTCTTCCTCATCAAGTGCGTCAAGGAGGAGGAGAAGGGGATCAGTGCGCCGCGAGCGGTGGTCATGGCCAACGGAGACATCGAGATTGCCGGCAACGGCCATTATCGGTCGGATGGTAAGCTATACATTACTTAAAAACTTTAGGATTCGTCCTTAAAAATTTAAACATTTGAACAAAAAATGATTTGGATAGAAATGTTAAGAGTAAAAGGATATATTGGGTTCGTTGAAAAGAGAGTAACAGGAAGAAGTATATATATTTTTGATCAGGTTTTGTCTGTCCGTCTGTATAAACGTCGAGATCAGATAACTATAAAAGCTATTGATTTGGGATTTTAAATGCAGATACTAGTAATTTTATCGCAGCGCAAGTTTATTTCACGAAACTCTGACATATTACTCTGAGATGGTACTCATGTCACTCTGTATATTATATTCGATCATATCTATCGAAAGACACATTAATTTTCAAAATCGAACCCTTATTTTAGAACTTATTAGCAAAAATTTTGAAAATACAAGGTGCACTCATAGCTCTTAGTAGAAATTCATTAATATATGTAGATATCTTAATGAGCGCTTTTGGAGACTTATATTTTGTAATAATATATTGAATATAATGGTAAATTGAGTATATTGTTTTGTCTACAATATTTTTAAGGAGAACAATATTAATTCGATATCAAATTCCAAGTTGGTAAATTAATGCAAATACAGTTATGAATAATGATGATTAAGCGATAGGATCATTCATCGCTTCATCATAATTATTCATGACTTTTAATAGATAAGCAACTTAAAAAGTCAAAGAAAACAGTCATAATAAGAAGTTTATCAAATAACATATAAACATATTTATGTTAATTTTAGAAGAGAAAACTTGTTTTATGTTGAACACTTTTTAAATCCCTATTTTTAACCCAAGTGATATTGAAATGCTTTGTTGGTTTTTTCCGCAGGCTCCAAGTCCAGTGCACCGTTGATGGGTGCCAGTAATGGTGGATCCCATGGAACCGGCGATGCGACCCCTAGGATCCAGAGCAACGGACACGTGGACAGCGGAACTGGTGCGTACCCCGACTCACCTTGGCCTAGCCCCACTCGCATCTCAGACTCCGCCGCCTGCGACCATCCCAGTAGCTCGCTTCACACTAACCCGGGCGCCCATGCGCCTCCCAGCTGCTCTCACACCGCACTGCTGGGCCGGGGCTCCAGCTACAGCTCCAGCTCCAGTCCCAGCATGTCCCTGCCCCTGACTGACGACCCCAAGCGGCGTCGCTATACCTATTCCATCTACTAACCCACTGCCTAAATGCTAGCTGCTAGAATCTCTCTGCTTCGCCTGCTGTAAGCCCTCTCTTGGGCACTTGCCGCCTTCTGGGTATCTTGGTGTGAATCGCGTGTGTAATCGAATAGCATGACTAAGAGCACTTCACCATCCCACGTCTCTAACCCTGCACCAGCACCAGCACTCCCATTTCCATTCCCATTCCCATTGCGTCCAAAATGCTTTGTAGATCGTAAGATCGTAAGACTTGCTGTTGTAAATAAATGCCAGCCTATGTCTCATACAACTCGTTGCGTGTTCCGGAGTCATCGCATGGGCAGGCGCAAATCCTTCGACCAGAAACCACTCTCAACTCAATTATCCTGTGCATCTTTCAGGGAAACTCGCCGTGACCAACGGATCGGCGTCGTAGGGAGACAGTCGTCGCAATAACTCAAAATTCCACAAAACTTTCGAAATTTCGAAACCAATTGAAAAGTTCTGCCATTTTCAGCTGTAATCTCGTCGTCGGAGGCCAAACAGCTTAGCCAGCGCAAAATCGAGGTGTTCATTCGTTTTATAAACCATAGCTACCGCACATGTCTCCAAACATATGCCCATTCATCGGATCGGATCGGATCGGATGAGATGCCGATGTCTGTGCTCCTCTCCCATCCTTCATGTGTGCATAATGTACCTAGGCTAAGGCGATTTCGCAAAACCAAATAAACATAATATTTTAATTTTTAGTAAGAAAGTGGTGCTGACTTTTTAATTTTTGAAAGCCTAAACTGTTTGGTATTTTAGAAAAAAAACAACAAGGATTATTTCACCAATTTTATGCTTGATGTTTAAACAAATTGATGGCTAGAAAAGTTGGGGAATACGCGTAATATTGACTCGTCATATTTTTTAATGGCCTAAACTCCGAATCGATAGCGAATAGGTTAATGTTTTTTATCCGTGAATGGCTCACAGGTTGAGGGGCTATTGTAGCATTAATTATTTTAATATTTGGGTCTCCAAACTATGCCACGTGCCATCCCGGGAGCCCCGAGAATCACGGGATCAAGGGTATGAGTTTGGAGGATTTTTTTGTTTGATTATACAACGCAAGTGATCGGAAACCGATCCATGACGTAGTGAACTCGCATTGCCCAATTCGCATTCGCGAAGTGTTTGGCATGTCATCACTGGCCATTAGTTGAAATTATAGCTATTTGTATGCGCGCCTTCCATGTCGGACCCAATAAAAAAAAAAAAAAAAAACGGCGCGCTATGTGCGGTCCAATGGGTCTCCCGCCAGTGGCCCCGTATCCAGTGGCTCTTTCTTTCTTTCGCCGAGAGGAGAGTCGACCAGGTCGATCGATCGATCGCTATCGCTATTGCTATTGCTACCGCTGAGCCGTAAGCGTGACAATAGATCGTTCGCCTCCCAAAGCAGGCAACACGTCCGGCGTATAAAAAGTCGATTGACGGAAAATTGGGCAATCAAACTGTTGGCGCACTTCAAACCGATCGGTCGAAAATCGTTAACTGCACTCGATACTCAACAGGGACAAGGATTACCCAACCATGCTGACCTGGACCCTCTGGTGCGGATTACTATTCCTGCTGTGGTTCTATTTCCTGTGGAGCCGGCGTAGGTTCTACCTGCTCGCGCTCAAGATCCCGGGGCCACTGGGATACCCCATTCTGGGCATGGCCCACTGGCTGATGAACAGGGAAGGTGTTGGCGGATTTCGTGGATTACTCAACTGATCGGCAGTACTAATCGTGGTCTCCCTGCGCAGATATCCTCAATGCCTTCGGCTGCTTTCTGGACAAGCACGGACCGACCATCTTCTCGTGGCTCGGACCCATTCCCTTCATGATAGTCAGTGATCCGCAGGTTGTGCAGGACATCTTCACATCGCCCCATTGCGTCAACAAGGGCATCATTTACAAGGCCGTGGACGATGGAGCGGGCATTGGATTGTTTAGCATGAACGGTGTGTGTGATTGGAATTAAGTGTTTGACTTACTTAATCGTGGATTTCGGTAGATCCACGTTGGAGCATCCATCGAAAACTGTTGAACCCCGCCTTTGGCCATAAGGTTTTACTCAGCTTCCTGCCCATTTTCAACCGGGAGACGGCACTTCTGCTGGATCAACTGAAACCATTGCAGGACGATGGAGAGAAGGACCTTGTTCCACTGCTGCAGAGCTTCACTTTGGGCATAGCCACCCGTGAGTATAGAAACTAACTGATTGAGGGAAGTAGGAAATTGTATTTTTTCAAAAATATAAACCCATCGAAACAATCACCTATTGTTTTCACTTACTAACTGTAAGGTTTTTTTGTTTATCTAAAATTAGTTAAATAAATAAGTTTGCCCTAATTATTCTCAAACAGAAAACCAGATGATCAGAAATAATACTTCTTTTAAAGAAATTTCTTATCAGTTTCGTTTTGATACTTAACGTTTCGTATTTAATATGTTCAAATTGAAAGAGAAAGCTAAAAACTATTTTTTTAAAAGCAATTTTACATTGGTCAATAAAAAAATTGAAACGTGACTGTTAACCTGTGAATATCAAATTAATACTGGCTATTATTTTATTTGTTTTTGTTTAAACTAAATATGCATTCATATTCTAAAATTTAATGGACTATTTATACACTAGTAAAAAAATATATTTTGTACTCAATTTAAATACTTTTCCTTTGGTTTTTAGTTATTTTAAGTATGAACATAATAAAATTTCTTTAAATATTTCCTTTGAATATTTTTGAAATATATTTTAATATCTTAAAAATTTAGTTTAAATTTAAACCATATTTCGATTAACTAAAATGTATTTAAATCAAACAGGAACTATTTTAAATCTAATATGTTCGCCAGTAATTTAAGTATTTAATATTAAATTATATAGTTTAATACGCATATTTAATTTTGAATTTGATAGTCAGGTATTTATTTTTACTATTACATTTTTTATCAGTGTATTTAACTATATTCACAAGTCTCTTATTTATTATGTTATATATCAATAGAAACTACCATGGGCAGTGATGTGAGGAGCGAGGAAAACTTGATGAGCAAGTCCCTGCTGGACCGATACCAATGGTGAGTGTTGAGCTGTACCCGGACTGCTTCTATCCATTAATAGTATGTTGGAAACTATGACAGACATGTGCTTCTCGCCGTGGCTCAACAGCCGATTTGTTCGCCAGCTGCTGGGCAGGGAGTCCCACTACTACCAGGCCAAGACGGAAATTCGCCAGTTCATCAGGAAGGTGATGATAAAATGTTTAATATAATTATCAATAAATTAATTAACCACGGACTACTTTCAGCTCATTGAAAAGAAGTTGGCCGCAGACCAAAAAGAAACACAACCTGCCATCAAATCAATCGATAAGAATATATTTCTTAACCTGGCCACGGATTTGCTGAGAAGGGGAGTGTTCACCTGGAGAAATGTCGAGGATGAGTCGAACATCATTGTTTTTGGAGCCTTTGAGACCACTGCAAATGCCATATACTATACGCTGATGTTGCTGGCCATGTTTCCCGATTATCAGGAGAGGGCCTTTGAGGAGATACAAAGCCTGTTCCCGAACACCGGAGACTTTGAGGTGACGTATGCTGACACCCAGCAGATGGTGTATCTGGATATGATCCTCAACGAGTCGATGAGGGTTATACCACCGGTTCCAGTCGTTTCCCGACAAACGTCGCATGACCTAACACTATCCAACGGGATAGTGGTGCCTCAGGGGGTTCAGATCGCCATAGACATTTACCACATGCACCGGAGCAAAAAAATCTGGGGTCCAGAAGCAGAAACCTTCAATCCAGATCATTTCCTACCCCACAACATTCAGGACAAACACCCGTACGCCTACATACCCTTCACCAAGGGAATCCGGAATTGCATAGGTAACTAAGCTTAGGGTTTGCTCATATGCTTATAGTTCGTTTAAAATCATGTTGTTTTCCATTAATTTTAGGCTGGAGATATGCCTTGATATCGGCTAAGGTAACACTGGCCAAATTGTTGAGGAATTATAGGTTTAAAACGAGTTTTCCCTTCGAAGATCTTTATTTTGTTGAAGATATAACCATGAAGCTCAAAACTGTGCCACTGCTAGAGCTGCAAAAGAGAATTTAAATGTTATTAAACTAAGTGATAATAAATATATTAACAAAAATTGTTGAACAATATGTTTTGGAAATTCTCTAATTTTTAAGCGGAAAGGGATTCAAATAAGGAATAAACTTCTCTTCTGAACAACTTACTTTCACAGTCCATTACAATTTTCTGAAACATTCACTTTCAATTCAATTTATTTTCTAACGTCCGTGTGTGGACAATTGACCGCCTAATTAATTTATTTAAAATTTTCATCTGCAAAGCAAATATGATTTTATTTTAAATTTCTGGTTTTAAGAAAATAAAAATTAAATGAAAAATATGTAAACTTTTCCAAACTCTCCGCGTCTCCAGCAATTTGAATTCAAACTCGATTATTCTTATTTAGTACACAATTTTGAAATATACTAAAAAATACTGTGAGGGATTTAAGACAGCTACGACCACACTGTCACATTGCTGGCAAAAGGCGGGCACATAGAAGAGCAGTTAAGCATAAACAAACCGGCAATGTCGCTGACAGATATTTTGGAATTGAACAAAACGGAGTTGTTCGCGAAGATTCGCGATGGATTGCCCGTGGTGCAGAAGACGCAGAACCTGCTGGACTGCAAGGACGACCTGCTGTTCGCCTGGGACGCCAAGGAGTGCTGCCTGCTGGTGCGCAATTGGCGCTCCTCGCTGGCGGGCGAGGTGAGCGTCCAGTTCCAGACCCTGATCCCCTCCAGCACGGTGGGCCTCGAGGTGGACCGCGTGCTGGCGTCCAACGAGTGCTCGCTGGTGGCGCTGAGCGGACCGCGTGGCGTGACCATCCTGGAGCTACCCCGCCGCTGGGGACCCGATGGATACTACAAGGATGGCAAGGCCAGGATCACCTGCCGCACCTACAGCCTGGACACGCAGCTGTTCCTCAACAACCCGCACCTGGAGGTGCGCCAACTGCGCTGGCATCCGCACTCCGTGTCGGACTCTACGCTGCTGGTGCTGCTCAACAACAACACCATCCGGGTGTACAACCACTCCAAGCTGCGCCACGTGTGGCAGGTGGGTCCCTCGCTTCACCGTGGCGAAGCCTCCAGCTCGCTCTGCGACTTCGGCGAAGTGGCCGTGGACTTTGACATCGCCCCCGCTGCAAAGCCTCGAGGTGAGTCGGAAACCACCGGGAAAAACGAAACCACACTGGATAATAGCAACAAAACGCTGGTGGCAGCCAAGTCGCTGCCCAAGCAGGAGAGGATCGAGTGGCCCATAGTGGTGCTGCGCGAAAATGGCAACATATACATCTTGATGACCGGCGTGGACTCTGAGATGACGCGTCTGCAGGGCCCCATCACCATAACGCCCCAGACGCGTGACAACTACGGCCTGGAGTCGTGTGCCCTCATGATCATACCCTCGCTGCCGCCAACTATCGTTATGGCCGAGTCCAACGGCAAGCTGCACCATGCCCTGCTCATGGAGGCGGAGGCCGCCGAGCTCTCCTTCAACGAGGTGGACGACTTTGTGCTTATAGAGCCCGCCGAATACGTCGTACACGTTCTTGAAACTGTGGAACTCGAGCTGGGACTGGCTGCTGGAGGAGGAGGAGGAGGAGCAGCCTCCTACAACTGTCCCGTGTACTTGAAGCGTGATTTGATCAACGAAATGCGCTACTTTGCCTACCACAATGCGGGCCTGCACGCCGTCACCGTGAGTTTCATCTCCGAGCTGCAGCGCTACCTGGACAGCGAGTCCGAGGAGGACAGGCTGGAGCTGGCGGCCTCTTCCCGGGCCGAGTACATCCTGTGCACCAAATTCGACTCCAGTGAGTCCGTGAACGCAGTCTTCGGGCTGGCTCTACTGCAGATCCCTGCCGGAGTGGTCCTGCTCCTGGGCAGCGGCCAGGTGATCAGTCTCAAGCTGGTCATCGATGCCCAACTACTGGTGACACCCAATGAGAGCAAGCAGGCTGGCTTGGATGTGTCGCAGCAGGAGAGTGGGCCTTCGTTTGTGGACACCATTAAATCGCTGCTGCAGCGCAGTGTTAACCAGCCCATCCTGGCGGAAAAACTCGCCTCGCCTTCCGCTCAGGAGAGCTACGAGCTGCTGAACCAGGCCATCGAGGTCCTGCGCGAACAGTACCTGAAGCGGCATGACCTCGTGCGCGCCGCCTTCGCCCGGCACATCAACCAGATCCAGCTGAAGCGGGAGCAGCAGAAGCTGGAGATCCAGGACCTGGAGCAGGAACGCGAACTGATCAGCGAGCGGGCCCATAAGCTGGCCGAGCGCTTCGAGGAGATCAGCTACAGCCAGGAGCTGCTCGTGCGCAAGTGCAATGGCCTGATGCAGAAGGCCAATGCCGCTCTGCCTAACAATGTGGTGGCGGAGCGCGAGTTTGCCCAGGAAGTGAGCCGTCTCAACACCGTCACCCAGAGCATGGCCGCCGGGTTGGAGAGCTGCAAGAAGACGCTGAACAAGCAGCGCTACCACATTGCCAAGAGCCAGGAGGAACTGAAGAAGAATGCCTACGAGCTGCCGGAGAAGCAGCACAGCACCATCACCGAGATACTGACCCAACTGACCGGCGAGATCGATCGCCAGATCATCGACGTCAAGCGCATCAACAAAATCGTTGGTGTATAAGCTCGAATGGGAGTGCGCACTGTTATGATTTCGCCACCTTTTTTGTTGATGGTAAATCCGAAACGTAGAACTAAAACGTATTAATAATAAACATGTCGATTAAGTCCATTATTCGGTAGCCTTCTTCTCTTTGTATTCGATGGCATGTTAATCAGAATACGTCACATGTGTCTGCCAGACTGTTGAAAACATCTATACACGTGTTGTTCAAAACTAAGTCGAATACAGTAAACACTTTCCTAAGTCGACTGCAATGCTACTCAAAGATCAATAGTTCTTCTTTGGAAACTACCTATTTATTTGGCTCAGGTATTTGAACTATAAAATTATGCTGTATGTTGATGTAAACTAGTGTTTCTTGAATAGATCTTTTACTGTATTTGTCGCACTTCGATCGTTTACCCGTTCTCTCTTTCGAAACGAAACGAAAAACATTTGCAAGGCTAATGACATTTGCCCCAAGCCTTTGGGGTTTCGCTTGCTTTTGCGTTCTAGTGGCAGTCTGAAGCGAAGCTTGGCCGACGAGAGATGACGCTGATCCTACTGGCCGCCCTCTCCACCATCTACACCGGGATGTTCAACTACGTGAAGGCGAAGTTCCCGTTCGTGATCGAGGCCGCCATGGTGACCCTGTGCTTCGGCTCCATTGTGGGCCGATTCTGCATACTGGCCTAGGCGAACACTCATAACTCAGAAGACTGGGGACTGCGTGAATCGAAGGAGCTATATATTTATATGGATGTGTGTCTGTCTTGTGGCTTTATGTAAATACAAACTAGTGGCTTAAACCTAAACCTGCGGCTTCTCGATCAGGTGGATGTAGAAGGCGGGGTTCTTCACCTGGCTCATCTCCTTGAAGTCGCCGTACAGCTGGTGCGGCGCCTTCGCCGAAAAGATCTCGCCGAGGATCTCCCGGAAGCGCTTCAGTTCGTGGGGATAGTAGGAGAGGCGGAACTCGCTGGTCAGCTTGTTGCCCGCGATCAGGTAGTCCATGGACACCAGCGATGGCTTGCCGCAGTAGAAGAGCACCGACGTCTTGATGTCCGCCGTATGACTCGTCTGTAATTGGGTGCAAGTCATCATTGGATTAATTGAATCGAGAGCGGTGTAACTGATAAGGAGAATGATTAGGAGGTACTCGGATGATACATCTGATTTGGGTTCAAAAACAAGATCATCCGTTCTTATCGCCACGATGATGCGACAACATTTAGCTATTTTGAATGGAATGTGGCATTTAATAGTTTTTAATTATTGAGACTAGCTGATGTGGCAGAATTTTTACAACTCATCAAATATTATTTATAGAAGGTATTACAGCTTAGTTGATTAGATTTTACAGACAGATTTTAAAGGGGTCAAGCGCATGTGTTTATAAAATGGATAATGGAACAGATATATTATTATTATGGCAGCATACTTACATTGTAGTAAATGCTCTTGGCAGGCGTGGCTCCCGTCTCCAGGATATTGTCATAGTTGCGATGGTCGATGAGGAGCACTCCTCCTGGCTTGAGGCACCTTTCGAAGTTGCCAATGGCCTGCTTGTGCTCACGCTGATCCCCGAAGCCATCCATCAAGTGGGCAAAGGAGTTGCCCAGGCAGATGACCGCATCGAAGCCGTCTTGGATGTGTTCCTCGATGTCGTCGTACAGTGTCAGCCAGTTGGCCTCTTCAATAACTATCAGGAATAAATTAATATTTAGCTTAAAGTCAAAGACATTGGCTTAGAGTATACGAACCCCACTTGTCGAAGGCGGGTTCCTTTCGGCGGGCCCAGCGCTCCTTAAGCGCGTACTTCAGCATCTTATCGGAGGCATCCACGGAGACAACCTCGAAGCCTTCCTCCACAAGCATCAGGGAGTCCACACTGGAAACAAATATTTGTAAGTTAATATTAAATTATTTTGTATTTATTATCCAACAAGACTAAGTCACCTATATATTAACGACGATCACTTCACAGGATAAATTGTGAGTTTGTCTTTTACATAGCTTAAGATCTAATATAATAAAAATAAGGAAAAGTTATGTTTATCAGAAGAGCTTAAAAATATAGTTAGAAATATATTGACAGACTTTATAATCACGAAATAAATGTTGACTTAAGTCGAGTAGACAACATTCGAACATTAAGAAGACTCAAAAGATCCCACATTCTCAGTCTTCCTTATAAATAAACTCAACAAACCGAAACAGGAAAACTGCTATATCTGGTTTTTTAATATTAATCATAAAATTCACTTAATTAATTTACAATCTGTGTTGTAAATAAATAAATGCAAGAAATTTATACATTTTATTCAACTTGCTTTAAATGATAACAATTTAGTTCTAAACGTTTCACTTTAGTTTTGCTAAAATTGTGTAAAATTTGTCGGTTTGTGCCTTTCAAATTAATAAATTTCTCTTAAAAAGGGCGTTAAACTTCCTATTTTAATTTCTTTTACGTTACTTAATACTTAAGGATATTGTCGTGTCCTTACCCCGTTCCACAGGCCACGTCCAGGACACGCTTGCAGCCCTTGTTGCGCAACATGTCGATCAGGAAGTTCTTGTAGTTGTCCGTGCGCGAGTTCTTGTCCCCGATGAAGATCTCCCAGACCTTGGCGGCCTTGCCATCGGCATACTGGTCCCGCACTCCCTCGGCGGAGATGCCGTCGGAACGGGCAACGAACACACTGTCGGCGGAGGTGGTCATCTCTGGTGGTCAGCTCTGGTCGGCGGATCGCAGCTAAATAATTTGCCGTGCCGCAAAAACGCTCCACGTCGACTTTCCGGGGAGCCGGAATCAGAATCAGAATCAGAATCAGTAGCCAACAGCTGTCGCGCCCACAAAATGCCGACGTAGTGCTAATCCGTAATCTTATCAATTCCGCCCGCTTGACGTGTGACCCACGAGCTACGGATGACGACGAGAGCTGGAGCTCCAACATCTGGTCCCCACGGAACGTGTTCTCGCAAGCGGGCTTTCGCTTTTGTGTCTTGCCCCTGAACCTGACCCTCCGGTTCTGATTAGAAGCCAGCGATCGCATCCCGTGGTAAAAACAGAATGACGGAGCAAAATAGTTAAGCATGTCAGATTACAGTAGAGCCCCACATTTAATACACAGATGCAGATATCATCTGATTACAGCATCGGTTCTTTAAGTGTCTGCATAATTTGTTTTTAAATGGTCACAATGTATGTACATGTATTTTTAATCATTTTTTGCACTTTTTAGGTACTTTAAAGTTAATTTAATTATTTATTCACTTGACTTTGTTTTTGGAATTTATTTAAATATCCGAAAATTCAATTTAAGCTCAAAATTAAATGAAAATAGGACCCAATTGAATAGTAAGTCATGCAAGTCATGCAATTTAAAATGCACAGTAATTAATTTTAAAATATTGTTTTTTAATTTATGAAATTAAAATGAAATGAATATTAAATTCAAAATGTTGAATTCAATTGCCAGATATTTAAAGTTTAGGGTATGCTATTACAAGTATTTACTGTTCATCGTATGAGCTCAATAAGTTTTATATTTTCCTTGAATTTCCCCAAATCACTGTTTACTAATTATGAGTCCTCACTGAAACAATATACAAATGCACATATGTACATACATATGTATATATCATCAAGATTTGCCAACTCATTTTTCATCCCACCAAATACATTTCCAAAAACATTCATTTGAGTTGATATAAAAAATTGCGTTTATTTTTAATAGTAGTAGCTATAAATATTGCACTGCTTTAAATTACTGGGACTGGTGATCTCCCACATGGTTGGTCTTCATATTGCACCTCGATTTCTACGGATAAGTTCTTAGAGATAAAGTCACACTGAATGCTCTTCAATAGGAGCTACTTAGGGCTACACATGATTACGTTTCGCAAGATAATTGATCGATCAGCATTGACAATTGCCTTGGGAAACATAAGCCGTACGGGGGATTATAGTATAGTATTAGTATTAGTATTAGTATTAGTATAGGATAATGAGTATGCAAGTGTATAATTAAGATATAAGCTTATGTGTTATCTAGTGCGTAACTCCGAGTGAAGTGGGATCCCGGTCTATGGCAAGTACCCCAGCGAATCCTCCAAAGAGGCGCTCACCGCCCGCATCGACTGGTAGCTGCCCATGCGGCTCCTGCTGGCGCTGCTGCGCACGGAGGCGGCCTTCGCCTCCATGGCCTTGAGGTTGGCCAGCAGGTTGTCGGCACTGCCCATGCTCTTCCCCAGCAGCGGCGGCAGGGGCAATGGCACTGCCACTGGTACTGCCACTGGCATGGGCATTGGCACGGGCATTCCGTCCGTGCTGAAGGAGTCGCGGGTGCGGTACGATGATCGTCGCGAGGAGGCGTTCGAGCGGCAGCTGCCCACCCGCGATCCCGCACCCTTGGCCGGGCACAGGCTCTTGATGTCCGTCGTCTGGCTGAGCTTCATGTCCGCAAAGACGGCCGCCGCCTCCACGCTCTTCTTCACGCTCAGCGCCTCGTGCGGCTGCACCGGCTGGCCACTGCCGCTGATGCTGAAGAGCTCGTAGTCCAGGCCCAGCTTCTCCGACGGCTTCGTCTTGCGCGAAGCTCCGTTTCCCGCATTTCCCGCGGGACGCGACTTGCGCTGCTGCTGTGACAGTGAGTCCTCGCTAATCGTCGCCGCCGCCGCCGCCGCCGAGGAGCGCTGACGGCGATGCGTCCGCTTGCAGTAGCACTTGCTGGCGCTCACACAGCTGTCCGAGTCGCAGGACGTGGTCGTCTCCGTGTGCGAGTTGTGGGCCGAGTCCCGCTCCATCGAGCTGGCCGGCTCCTCCTCCACCATGGAGCAGTAGCACTTGTCGTCGGAGCGGCACGAGATCAGCGAGTGCCGGTTGGTGGCCACGGAGCCGGATCCGTTTTGCGACAGCACCCCTCCGCTCGAGTTCTTCCGGGTGGGCGTGGCCAGGGCCATGTTGCGCTCGTTCTTCTGGCGCAGCTTGTGGTTCAAGTGCTCCGTGCGCAGGCTGCAGTAGCAGCGATCGGCCGACGCGCAGGCGCAGGACTCGGAGTCGTAGCTGCATTCCGAGCAGGACACGTATCTGCGGGACATCAGGAATGAGGTTAGTAACACTTAGAACTTTTGAGCTATAGGATATAGACGTCCGATATGCATAAAAAAATACGATTTGGAAAGATGCGTGTCAATAGATTTTACACTGCGCGAAATATCTTCAATTCCTGCAAGTAATATTACTTACTTCTGACCAAAATTATAATACCTTCTGCAAGGGGTGTAAAAACTTTAACAGGAACGAGAGTTGTTCGTTTTCTGTACTCGAATAATCTATTTTAACCAGATTTATTGTCATCAGAGTGTTATATTCCACATATAGTCACTTCTATAACTAAAATTTTTGATTTTCTATACGTTGGTGGTTTAATTTGCATATGCAATTGAGAAACGAGAAGTTTTATTGCCCTTGCAGATATATATATGTATGAGCATAAAGCCAATAATAATCAGTTTGTTCCAGATCGTTGCGGATCGATTTTGGAAGTCTAAAGTATGTTGAGTATAACAAATTTACTTCAAAAATATGATGTAGTAATGCAATTATTCTATTTAAAAACTAGAAGGACCAGATTAATCAATTTTACCCAATCGTTCAAATAGAAATTACAGGCTATAACAGTGAAAGCCCCCTAGAAGGTACAAATACACATGGTCCGAATCTTACCCACTGCTGCTGTTCCGGTTGAGTCCTTGGGTGTGCTCGTTCCGCACCACTGAGACGTCGGAGCCGCTGGTGGCCGCCCTGTTGCGCTGGTGCTGCTGCTGGGCGTGGCAGTGGGTGATGGGCGGCCCGATGATGATGGGCGGACTGATCCGGCGCTTGCCCTGGCTGTCCAGAGTGGCCTCCTTGGCCTTCGCCGCCGGCTTGGACAGTTTGCCGCGGCACGAGCGGAACTGGCCCAGCTGGAAGACCTTCTTCAGGGATTTGGTGCCGAAAAAGCTGCTCTTCGACTTCTTCTGCGGGGTTCATCAAATATTATTTTGATGGTACGGATTTCGAAGGGGTAAGTAAAGGGGTGACCCACCTGCGATCCATTAACACTCGGCCTCCGCTTCTGTTTCTTCTTCTTTTGACGGCGCATAATGTTTTTGGAGCGCTGGAAGAGCTCGTCCTGGGTGAGAGTGACGGCCAGCTTGAGCAAGAACTCCTTGTAGATGGGCTTCAGGTCGTTGAAGGACATGCCGTCGGCGTCGATGATGGCGTACAGGATGTCGTCCAGCGAGTGCAGGTTCTCGTGCAGGCGAAATTCGTTAAACAGTTCGCTGAAACCAAGTGGGGAACTAGAAGCACAAGTCAAGCGATGCCAATCAACCAGGCCAAACCTTCTCCCCCCATATTGCAAAAAGACTGCCGCCCGTGCCCAGGGTCAGGATCAGTCAGGGTCAGTCAGACAGAGTCAGTGATCCAACTGAACCTGACCCCCAGTCCGGTGGCAATACTCACCCTCCTCCGCCGCCGCCTCCGCCGCCCAGTTTGCCGGAATGGCGTCTCGCCGCCCGCGACTTGTAGCGCGTCAGTCCGCCGGTGTTGAGGAAGCTGCCGGATCTGGGAATGGCCACCCGGGTGAGGATGTCCCCGTTGGCCGGTGTGCCACCATCGACATTACCCGTCGACAGCTCCGTACCCGACGACGGCTTCTTGCCGGAATGTGCGCTCTGGTGGAGTCGGGTCACGTGGCCATTGCCGCACACTATGCTTCCGCTGCGGGAGGGAGTTCCTCCTCCTCCGCCGACGCCGCCGCCGCTCCTGGTGTGGCTACCAGAGCCAGGCACTGTGGTGGGAACTGGCGGCGCCCGCTTCGACTTGTGCGACTTGCGGCGGCGCTCCTCCGTGGAGGTCTCCACCTCGGCAGCCTCGTTGATGACATTGCTGTGCGAGCTCAAGGAGCTGTTCGACACCCGCTTCTTGCGTCCGGATCGGGATGGAGCCCCGCCCCCGCCCCCACCAGTGCTGCCACGGAAGGAGCTGCGCCGCCCACTGGCGCTGGGCAGGATCTGGGAGCGGGACAGGTAGTTGGAGCTGGCCAGCGCCGAGCTGCTGGCGATGCTGATGCAGCTCACGCCGTTCTGCTGGCGCGGAGTCCTCCGCTGGGTGTTGCGCCGCGAACTGGTGCTCACGTGGGCCATCAGGCTCTGGTAGAGGGTGGCCGCGATCACGATGGCGTCCTCGGTGCTCTTGCAGATGAATCCGTGGCACTCGAGCACCTTGGGCGAGCTGGCCGAGCGCATGACCACCGCGAAGATGGGCGCGTGCACATGGATGCTGTGCTCCACCGCCAGCTGTTCGCTGGAGCTAAAAGGGTGCATTGATTTTACAAAATATGTATTAATTTATAAGGGAAATCATTAAGTTATTAAAATCCTATCTGAGGACAGATTCCAAAAAAATACTATGAAATTCATTGCTAGAAAATTCAAAAAAATGAACAAAACGCTTTTAAACATTTAATTAAAGATTCTGAAAGCAACCTACAATTAAAATACATGTCAGGACATACATTTTTGACATAAGCTTAATAAAAAAAAAATAGTATAAGTAATACAAATAAATATTTTAGGCCAAACTTGAAACACACAGAGTACTGTAGTTTTTAAGGGAACAAAATTTTGTTTTCTAGGATATTGCTATATTAATATTTTATTTATAATGTCGTGGTGTAATAAGAGTGCTATTTGGCAAGAAAATAATAACTTTGTAATTAGGACTTTATGGGCTACATAATTAATATCTGTTTTTTGCAATACCGCAAAACATAAAAAAAAATAATTACTCAAAAACATAGAATTTGTTTTTCTGTGATTAAATTTACTTTCAAACCCATCTCAAACTTAGCCAATTCATTGGATATTTTTTACTTTTGCAGTAAGAGAATATTCAAATATTTAGAACATATTTCAAGATCAAGTTATGGTACAGTATTTTTGAAGAGAATTGATTTTGAAACTCAGTCAAAACTTAATTGATTTTGGTTTAATTTATGAACGTAGGCAACTCACCTCAGTGGCTGGAACAGGGCAGTCTTGTCAATGTTCTCTGGATCGGTGATCAGGGGCAAGAAGGCAGCGCCACCGTCGTCATCCGATATGACGAACTTCACCGCCGACCACACGGCTATGTTGTGGAAGGGCGTGATGAGGGCCTCGCTGTCCTCCGGATTCCCGGCTCCATTTTCGAGGGCCAATGCGCTGATCTTCACCCTCAGTCCGGTGGCGCAGATATCCAGTGATCCGGAGTTGAGCTTCTGCTGGATGAGTGAGGATATAGGAGTTAGCTAGGCACTTAATTTAGCTCCCACTTCGAGGTGACAGTTCGCACCTTCTTGGTCACCTCGCTGAGGTACAGCTGCCGCAGTGGCTCCTGCAGACCCTGCAGACTGGTCACCTTGTCCTTGAGCGGCAGCGCTCCCAGGCAGGTGACCTCGAAGCTGCTGGTCGCATCCTTGGCCACGTCCGTGAACAGCTGCTCGATCTGGGCCTGCACACTGTTGCTGATCCGCTGCACATCCTTCTTGGCCGCCTCGGCCAGCACCTTGGCCGACTGCCCGTTGTCCTGCAGGAAGCTGCTCAAGGAGCGGGGCGTGTCGCCCGCGTTGCTGGCCAACTCACTGCGCCCATACATGATGATGGAGCGGGTGCGATGCGATCCCCGGGGATCGTCGAGGCGGCTGCTTCGCATGGATCTGGTTGGGGGGTAACAAATGGGTCATTAAAAAAAGCTTACTTAAAGATATCTATAGAAATGCACTAACAAATTATAGAGTAATTGATTGTAAAACTTTAAGAAGCAAACTGTTATTTTACTTTATATCATAGAAATTTTTCTGTACCCTTATTACATTTTTAAAGTAAGCAGTTATTTTATTAAAATTATTATTATTTATTTATGTATTTAAAATGGTTAAATTATTTTAAAGAAAGTTTCTTGTTTCTCTATCTAATTTGATGATTTGTAAAAAAAGTTTGTGAATTTAGAGCACAGTCATTCCACTCAAACCAATCTAAACACTCAAACAATAGCTACAGAATTTCCAAAGTCATCTTATCAAGACAATCCTATTTGGTTTTAAATAGTTAACATAATTATTTAATAGCAAAAAAACAAACAGAAAGTTCTTTCACCCAATAAACTAACATTTAAATTAGAATGTGATTAGATTAAAAAGTTGATGGATACCGATTTTGATATTTTATGAGCCGCTCTCCAGCCAACACACTTTGAGTGCTTGAAACGACAAAACGGTTCCATGTTTGTGAAAGTTTGACTGATTAACGCACGAGCAGCCTGAGATTAGCATATTCGACTCGCAGTAGAGTTTGCCCAAGACTGTTTGTGAACTTGTTGGCTGGTGTGGCATTCGAATTGGCCACATCCTGCTGACCAGGTCAGAACCCGGGACTCACATGGAGAGGTTGGACGGGATAGAGGCCGACTGCCGAGTGTCGAATGCCGAATGCCGAGTGCCTAATGCAGCTAAGGTGTTCCCAATTCGAGGCATACCGTTTACCGCTAGCTGACATCAAATCGGAAATGCTTATTTCCATAGAACGTCTTCGTTTTGAATGGCCATGAAGCTGTATATGAGTATGAGTGGTGGGCATTTCAAGTTGGTTTTCTTTCTCATTCTCAATCTCAATCAATTAAGTAGTTCATTCGCCGGCGAATGTGGGTCAGCGGTGAATATTTAAGCAAAGAGCAAGTGTCGTCGCTCTATCTTGGGCTGCCACACCATCTTTTCCATCAGACAATAAAGTTTTTAATTTTGAAACTAACTGTTGATTTTGTTGGCTATGGAAATGCAAAACGGTAAACGGAATATCTTTCGGTCTCTCACTCGCCGCTTGTATCTGTATCTAAATCTGTATCTGTTTCTGAATTTGTATCTGTATCTGTATCTGTATCTGTTTCTGAATTTGTATCTGTATCTTTGAGTATAATAGTTTGTGTGGTTTCGAGAACGAAAGTGTTGGGTGGTCAAAGGCATCACAGTAGGCTAATTGATTTATTGGAGAGCGAGGCTAATGGATCCGAAACCAAACACACCTCCCCAGGCATTTTGCTCCCAATTACAAAATTTCACCAAAAAAACTCACCTGGAATCGTCGAACATCAGATCGATCTTCAGTTTGTAGATGGAGTTGCGGCTGACACTCGAATTGTTTTCGAGCTGGTCGCCGTCCAGGAGCCGAAAGCCGGAAGAGTTGCTATTGGTGTGGCTGTGGCTGTTGCTGTTGCCCACGATGGGCAATTGCTTTGCACGGGTCCGGGACGCATTCATTTTGGGAACAGCCACCGCGGTTTGGGAGTCCACCTTGCAGGTGACCATCCTCCTCCTCCTCCTTTTCCTGGGGGGCTGAACGTGCTAAACACTCGCGGAATGCCGCTGCCGCGGATGCAAATCGCTATTCGCAATGCACTGCTCACTGCTCACTGCTCACTGTTCACTGGTTATTATTGGTTTTTGTTTTGTTTTGTTTTTTTTTTGTTTTTTGTTTTTGATTTTCCTATTTTTTGGCGGCGGAGGAGCGCGCAATTTGTGGGCAATTAGCAGTGAATGCAATCAGTTTAGGCGCAATGAACGTTAATTTCCAGCATGTTAGCGAATTACACCAGCCTCGGCCCCACACATTTTGCATAGGCTAGAAGTGGGAGCAGCTCGGGGAAGTGGCAGCTGCGATCGCGAGGTGTTGCATGGCGTGCTCCGCTGGGGCCAACATTCAACATTCAGCATTCATCATTCATCGCACTGGAGCCGGCTCATTAATTAGCTGCAAGCAAAACCAAAAAACCGACAGATTTTAGCATTATTAGATTAAGGCACAGGCCCCGTAACCGTAACGTTTGTTTATTTAGTCATACACAAGGAAAAGGTATTGCAAAATAGTTATTAATAATTTGATATGTTCGCTTTTTTCGGTTTTTCAGTTTTTCAGTTTTTCAGTTTATGCCGTTTCGGCTGATAAATTGCCCAATGAAATGCAATTGTTGTATCGGAAAAATGTTGGATATTTGCGAACGCACAGTGTGAGATACAGGCTGCATCTATGAGATACTTTCACTGCAGAGATATTCGCGGTAATTAGCAAATGCCGAACAAACACAAGCACACAAACACACACGCACACACACAGACACTCGATTGAGCCAATTTGAAATGCCATTTACTTGGTGTGCCTTATTGAACTTCAACTCCACTGCACCACATTGTCACTGAATTCGACACAATCGCAGTTCAGAGAAATACAGATCTGGCTGTCGGTTATCCAAATCCAAATGTTCAGTAACTGGGCGCTCCGTCCGACTTCGTTGAATGCCACACGGCGACTGGCCGGGCCGAGACGTCGAAGCGCTCAACAGGGCCAGCCAGCGGAGAAAGATAGAAATGAGCGGACCATAACAACAATATCATCTCTGGCGTAAGTGGGCAGTGGCAGTGGCTTCGGCACAGGCACAGGCACAATGAGAATGCCTGACTTTGTATCGCGGAATATGAATGCTTTGGTTGCTTTGGCCAACAACTTTGGGGCCAAACGAACGACAGCCGCAATCACTTGCCCAATATCGGAGCATTATGTGTGTGACTATCGTTTGCATAGCATATGTCGCAAAGTGATTTGGCCAATGCACCTTTGGCACCCGCGGGCCAACTGCAATTAAAGCCAGTGTCGCCAGTTCGAGTGGGACCATGACTATGACTATGACTTTGACTTTGGCTTTGGCTTTGGCTTTGGCTACTCCAAAATGCCGGTGGCCCGGGTTTTTTTTTTTTTTTGCCATTTGCGCAAGCGCAGAAGCTGTGACCGGGTTTGGTGGATTCCGGGGAGGGAAGAGGAGAGAGGGGAAGGGAAACAGCAGTGAAGGCATTTTCGAAATCAATGACCGTGGTCAAGTCTTACGATAATTGGAGCTGCCCGCGGCCTCTTTCGCTCCATCGTAAAATGCATTTAATTTTTCACTTTGCGCTTAAGCTAAAGCTGAGCTGAAATCGCTTGGGCGCAGTTGGAAATTGAGAATTGCTTGGCCAGGAGAGTGTACAGAACCCCAAGACAAAGAATAGTTTCGAATAATAGGCGTAATAATTCACAGGCATGCAAAGCCATTAAATGGTTGATCCTAAATTTGCATTTTAACTTGCAAATTGGAATAAACAAAAAGTCTGCAGGGGTCATTAATACATTAAGAGGTAAGGTATATGCATGATATACTTTACGATCCATGCTTGCTCTGCCACAATGAAATCAAACCGCACTCGTTACTAAAGATGATTTCAATTAAAAACTCCGTTTCCATTTCACTAATAATAAAAACTCTTTTTTGAGCCAGCCGCCGTTAAAATCTATCTCGGTGCTAACATCAAACTTTCCATTTTCCATTTTAGATTTTTTTAATTTTGAAGGTCTTTGATCGACGGCGCTTGTGTCTCGAGTGTTGACAACTGTGTTCGGTTTATTCATGAGCTAACAGTAAGAAGCAATTAAATGTGGTCCACGTGAGACAATAGGAACTGCCAAACGCACTAATTGCCCTTTGTTTGCGTGGAGCCTGGCCAGAAAGCTCCGGTTAATGGCTCTTCTAGACCCTTCTGGTTTCGTTTTTATGGATCTGAAATGGAAAATTGGAAATTAAACAAGATGCTGGACAGGTGGATAGATAGCGAAGAGCCCGAAACTTCAGTTTCAACGCCAAGAACCCGAACCTTTTGCGGTTCCGTTTTCAACGGTTTTGCCTTCCAAATCGGTAGAATTTTCCTTTGTGCGTGGCCAGCTTTTTGGCTTTTACTTTCAAGAGAATTTTCAGTTGGTGGGCAAACCGTTAACTGCACGCATTCGACGGGGTGGTCGGGTGTTGATGGGCAATGTGATTTATTTAACAAATAACATCATACTACCGTGATCATCACTTTCTCTATTCAATTTACCAGGCTGTGTTTCAGCTGTGTGTCTGCTTTAAAGGTTTCTTGTACGAATTTAGTGTGTGCAGCGGCAACTATTTCACAAAATTAGTCGTATTTTTGCTCAGCGCCAGCCCGTCGAAGGCAGGCAAGCTTGAAGATACAGATACAGCCGGAGGGTTGAGCTGGAGCTGGAGCTGGAGCTAAAGCTGGGTGATTCGCTTGATTCCTTTGCGCTCGTCTTGTGCCCAGCACTGCGTATCTGACATGCGCAGGCAGTGAGCGAAAATGCCAGTACCCAAGTGGCCATTAAGTTGGTGGAAAACGACGAGCCACCAGCTGTGGTGAGAACATTTTCCCCAGTGTACGCGAGTGGACAAGTTCTGCAAATTATTCAAATCATTTACACAAAAACATTGCGCAATTAAAGTTTCATGACTTTCCCTGGCTCAGCCCAGACACATAATCGCTCGGCGAGACTTTCTTTGTAGAATCGCGGCCCCGAGTGAGATGTTTTTCCCTTCATTCCCCCAGTGCCCTCCCCCCCACCATGAAGCTCCATGAAACTCCAGCCATTCATTCATTAGCCGCCTGGCAGTTGCGTCACGAACCCGAATCCGAATCCAAAATGAGTCTTGAAAAGTACACCACAATTGTCACATTGTGCTACTCATTACGCCATTTCTCGGCTCTTTCTCCGCCCCACCGAACCACTGAACAACCAAACCACCGAACCACCGATCCACTCATCCGTCCAACAATAGCGATTCACTTTTCACGATACCAGCGGGTGGTTAAAAAGAAATTAATTTCGCACTTTTTATCCCCTTTGTAAAATTTGCAGAGCCACTTGGACACTTTGCTTTACGATCTGGCTACGTGACTCGACCAAGATCACGACCACTGACCCTAAGTGGTGTGTAGTTTAAGTCCTAGGCTACTCATTAAGATGTTAAACACTGGTGATGTATCCGCCTTATATAATTGGCATGAAGTTGGCTATCATTTCCTTGTTTATATTGTCACTTGATTTGCTTACACGCATAGCTTTCTTAAAAAGTATTTCCCTTTTATGACTTGGTATAACATAAGTTTTGCACTTCCTAAAACCAAAATGTTTCTTAAAGCTTGTCCAACTTCGATTTGGCATAAGAAAGGAAATAATGTCAAACGAGGGCTAATCATGAATATCTGTTGGACAGGCGGCGTTATGGACACTTTACCGAACAATGCCCCCGTGCTTTAAGGAGAAGATAATGAAATCCGACAAAGAAATTTGCCCAAAAGAGCGTGACGGGCCGAGCTGCTCATGAACTCTGCGCCATAAATTGCCACAAGCATGTGCATTTGCATACCACATAGCCACAGTACATGGCTCAAGGCCCCAAAAATTCTAGTGAAAATTCTTCGCCGCTTGAAATGTTTTATGGCGGCAGCATTGGCTCAAAAAACTTGCGTTTTAATTAGCCCCCTCAACACCGTTCTTCTGGCCGAAGCAAGTGCTAAATGCCTTTCATTTATTTCGCTTAGCTGGGTTCAAATGGCGCGTGCTTTGTGGGTCAGCTATCCGCCCCCAGACGGTGGGAACTCCTCCAACCGGGAGCCCAGATGAACGCTGGGCATCCGCATCGACACCATCTGATTGTTGGCTAACTGTGCTCTTTGTGGCCCAGTGCCGTTCCTCGCCCAGATAAGATCGTAATTCTTGGCCAGCAAGATAATTGTTTTCTTGTCATTTATCGCCTTGGCGGGGAAAGTTTGCACTTCTCGGTGGGCACGAGAAAATAGATTTTCTTTATTGCCATTCATAATTACAAGGTGCGATGCCACTGACTATTAAGGCCGCTGGCCAAATTAAGGGCTAGCTGCTTCTGGCCGTGGATTATAGTAATTGTTTCTATTTTTGGAAGCCCCAGCGGGGCACTGATTGCCAATATTCATACACTAAACTAAAACTAAAGGCTGATATCTATATTAAAATTTTAAAATATTTTAAAGTGTTTTTATTTTAATATAATCCCTTATATGTTTGACCTTATTGATTAGACTATAGAATAATCAGAAGAAATGTACCATAAATTTACTTTGCATTGCTCAAAAAGCCATTAATATAACATTTCTAAAGTTAAATCTTCATTTTACATAAATAGATGAAGTCAAGATATCTTAAAGAACGAAAAGATCAAGACAATGCCAATTTTAATGTTTAATTGTTTTTTGAAGACAATCAACTCATGAGTGGAAGTTATGTATTACTGTTTATGACCATTTTTTTGTAACAATCTGAATAAAACCTTTTTGTTTTAAAACTTAGAATGTTGTGTTCTTTGGGCCCTCTTCTAAGCTGGGCATTTAAGTGGCACTGAAAGATATCCATTCAATGTTAAACATTCCCACCATAAATGATGCATTGCCTACTGTTATAAGAACGACAATTGAATCGAGCTTGTAGTGCATTAGAATGGTTCATTAGCACATTCTAGCGTCCCGATGAAGAGATTGTTCAATAGCGGTAAACTGATGATTGGAAATGGCTCAACGCACGATTATAGCCACGTCCAACGCAGAACAGACGTGTCTGTGAGTCGTGGCGAGGGGATCGGATCGAGGGGATCGTGGCGAGGGGATCCAGTCGAGGAGTTATGGCTGTGACCCACCTTCAGAAGTGGAAACAAGTTGGCCGGCAGCTGAAATAAACTGCGCATCGGTGCTCCAGTTTCTGAACCGCGGACCTGTCACGCAGCATACGGCGCCGGGGAGAAAATCGGAAAATAATTGCAAGAAAAGCCGAGATCCCTCCCAGAAAGAAGCGCGCGCGCGGACAACAATCGCGGCCAGCGGACAAAGCGCGGTAAGTAGGAAACCTGAACGAGTTTAGCAGGAAAAATGGCTTGTCGATCTTGATTCGAGTGTCGTCGCCATGGAATAAGAAGCTACCAACAGTGGCCGTAAATCCCGCTAATCGAATAAGCGTTTGCCGCCGCAACTGCTAACAAGGCTTATATGGTTGTCACATATGGTGCACACACACCTGATGGCCATGTCCAGTTTTTATTTGCCATTCTTGGCTAGGAGAATGTGATGGCCCGAGTTTGTTCTTCGGGCTAATTAGGATCACCTCGGGGATTTAATTGGAAGGAAAATAAATAATTGACCTGCATTGGTACTGTCTAAACGCACTACTAATAATGGAGCACAAGACAGGTCAATAGCCCTTGCACACATGTCGTATGAGTAATAATTTAATATCTTACCTGCTTTGGCCTTTTCTTGGCATCAGTGTTCATATAAAAAATCACTCTTCACATGACAGATCATAAATTGCTAAATGTTGGTCTCGATTTTACCCACCGATAAGACAGGCAAAACTTTCTTCGCCAGACCCGCAATCAAAGTACAAATTTAGCTTATTTTCCCAATGACTCGGTCACGTTCCTATTCTTTAGTCGGCGACAACACTTTCATTCGTTCGTAATTTGCATTTTCCAGCCGAGAAAATGGTGTGGAAAACTCAGCAGCCGAGGCAGCGACCGGAGTGCGCGAAGTCAATAACGAGACTAACTGCGGCAGACCAATTTGATGGCTCCCAAAGCCAAAGTCGAGATGCAGAGGCCCAGAAAGAGACGGAGACTCAAGCACAGAAAGAGATGGGTACACTCATCTAGCCGGTGCAGTGGCCAGTTTTGTTTTGGCCCCAGCGCATGCGTGCAGTTGGCCAAACTGCTGATGGCTGATGGCCGACGACTGACGACTTACGCTGTTGAAGTGGATTAGCCAAAAGTTCGGCCTGTGGAGGGAACCTGCGGCGTCTGGTGATCCTAAGTACGACACTAATGATGCCAATTTGCCACGCTGAAGTCAACAGTAGTGACCAGGAGTTTGCCAACTAAATAACTTTTCCCTTCTGCAAAGAAGTTTTGGCTTGTGGACGGATGTTTACATGATTGTTTTCTCTAAACAGCAAACAGTTGCACGATTCAAGGCCATTGAATTTCAATTGGTTAATAAATTCGTTAGAAACACATTATAAAGCAATTTGTAAGCTAATTTAAGAAATTTGCATGCTTTAAATTTTATTTTGCAACTTGTATACGATATTCATCTCATTTATTTCTTGTTGCTATGGCTGTGGTAGTTACAACCGCCAATAAATTCATAAGTTGTTATACTAATTATTTATCCCACACCAGACTATTCTTAATGCCTCTTGGCGAACTTAAGATCCCATAATATTTATTTATTTTAATGATGTGATCATCTTAATGATGTTTTAGCTTTTAAAGAAGCTAGTTACATATTAGACGTATAGGCAAAGGAGATGCTGTTTTGTACAGCTGGCGACCTATACTACACATCCACAATAGTTTTATAAAAATACATTTTGTTTTGACGCCAAAACCGATTTTTAAAAATCGATTTTTTGTTAAAATAATTATTTGATCATTTTTTGCATATTTGATAAGGGGGTACATCATTATTTTTTGCGAAAATTTTAAAAACTGAAGTGGGATTGCCATTTGAATGGCAATTTAATGACGAATTCACCAATTTAGGTATGAAAATACACTGAAAAGATGCTAAAGAATTGTAAGGGTATTTAAAAGTGATTTTTTATTACATTCTCATAAGATTGTAACATCGATTTCATTGCATGACACCCATTTCACTCACATGCAGCATATCCCGCAATCATAATGTAGTCCTCGCTTTTTTGGAGCAGGTCAGGTCGGATTCGCCTCGCCCGTCCACCTTGACTCGAACTCGATGCCCAGTTTCTGCTGCCAAAAAAGTGGAAAAACCTGCGTGGACAGTGGCCCAAATTGCCGCGTGCCCATTAGCCAGGCAAATCTCTGGCCAATATTCGAGTGCACCGTTAGACAGACGATGGCGCTGCGCTCGAGGCTGCAGCTCCAAAGGCACCCAAAGCACCGGGCCAAATTAATTCATGTTTTGGCCAGGCCGTCGATGGCATATAGCATAGCGCATAGCGCATCATCGGAAAGGGGAAACAGGTTCGCTGGCTCGGGCCATCCGGCAAAATGGGTCAATCTCTGAGAACAAGTGTCGGGTTCTGGTGCAGCCCACAAAAGATGAAGTTGGCCAATACATCTCAACTCCTTCTTGCCCGTCCAAACTGGGCCAGGCGATCTGTTCTAGTTCGATTCGGGGGATTAAGCTGAAATGTTCTAGAGTTGCAGGAGATCTTGGACATTCATTTACCGTAAACGACCTGGCTCCTTGCATGCAATGACCCATTTCGAATCGGACTTTGTCAATCCCGAGTCGCCTGTCTGGTACCCAGGTGCTGAACTGGATTTGACAGCCATTGGGGGCATTTAAGAAGTATTCCACGACGGGATTACACTCGTTGAATAACTATTGGATGGAAAATGCCTCATTACGAACGCAAGTGGGTTGAGTAATCTCTAGTGTGTTAATCTGATGCATTGGCAGATGCTGCAAGACAGCTTGATTATATCAGCTTACCATTTATTTTAGCCATTTTCTACTGGGGTTATTGACTTGAGTTTTGCTAACAATTTAATTCAATTTGAAATGTGAGTTACAAATGAACCTTACTTTTTTTTATTTTTATTTAATATTTGAGTTACTGATTAATGCTACAACCGCGATTTTATGTAAAATTTTCGGGATGATTTTTTAAAGCAAAAATTAAATTTTTCTTTTCAATTCAATTTATTTGCATTACCTTTCAATTTTTTGAGACAACCCTATGTTCGCCGCAAACAACCGAAGACAATATCTAAAATGACAACATATAAGGTATTTACTTAAGGACCACAGCCCGAAAACGCACTGTTTGAGACAGAATAAATGAGGTATACTCTTTATATATTTTAACAAAGATTTCCTTGTATTTTAATCATAATATGATTATTTTTTGAATTTTTTTTTTGACAAAAGTTGACAAATATATCTTCAATGCAATCGATTAAAACCCGTTTAAGGTTTGACACTGATAATCATATGTAATGTGTTTACATTAAAGCTTTACAGATAAGCTGTCGACAATTTGCGTACACTGATTTTGAATTTAAGGAAATAAATAGTAAAATGGTAAAAATATCAGTTTGCACCGCATTAAATATAAATATCGCAGGAACACAAGGCGTCGATCACACCCTGGGAAACGCATAGGTAAGTTTGAGAAAAATATGACGAAAATAAATATCTATTATTGTTTATTTTGTTTTGTCAAAGGCCGTCAATAAATATAAGACCTGTCGTGAAAAAAGACAAAGAGGCATCACTGCTAGCAAACTACGGGTAGTATTTTCCAAGTGTGGCCCCAAAGTATGCTAGAGATATGTATATGTTACCTTCACAACAGCTTGATGTCAAATGTAGAGCTGCTTAAAATAGAGACTTAGGCACGGATTTACGTCCCCCTCTAAAATATGTAACCTTCCCAAGGCATTTGTTTTTTATTCAACAGCCTGATAATAGTGTTTCCAAACCCATAAATTCGTTCTTTCCAAATTATATTTAGAAAAATATACAATGTTATTTCTTAAGAATAGAGACAATGCTGGTATTAATGTAAACAGTTTTAACATATTTTTGGTCGATTACGATTAAAGATTTTATACACTTCGTTTTACGTATTTGGTTTAAGTGAGTACCTATTCCTAAACATGGAACTTGGTGGCAGGGTGCGATTTTATTCGAATTTAACTCGATGTTTAGGGCCAAATGACGTTACTAAAATACTAACAGTTGCAGTTATTGATTGGTTCGATTTCATGTTAGTCCCGGATTCTCTCTTTAAATTTGCATAGCTAACTAAGTCTAGATAATTACACAATTACAGGCTCCTAAGATCGCGTAGGTAGTAGCATCGCAGTGAGGGCGATCATCGATAAACCTAGGAGTAACAGAGGCCCCGTGGTGGTGCCACCACTTCCTCCGCCCGTCGCCGAGCGGTATTCGTCCTCCGGCAGATACTCCCGGATGTGGCGCGTCTGGTTCATCATCCAGTAGAAGGCGCGCATGTTGCCCAGTCGCTTCAGCTCGTCGCCGATGTCGTTCCGGATCTTGGCATTGTACTCGTTGAGCAGGCGCTTCTCCGCGGCGCTGAGCAGCGTGCTGTCGATCAACTTGGGCTCGTAGGGCACCATCGTGACGTCCTGGAATGCAAGGAAGTGTGCGCCGCTGGGATGCGTGTGTCCGGTGTCCACCACCTCGAGCACGTTTTTAAGGCGGACCCCGAAGTCGTTGCGCTTGTAGTATCCCGACTCTACACAAAAGAATGGAAATGGGTTAATGTGATTAATTAATTTTAGCATGAATACACTAGACCGTGTACAAATCACTTAGAAATGTTTTTTTTTTTTAATTTTTAAATTAAAAATGAAAATTACTTTCATTTCCAGAGCCTTTCCAAATGTTATTTTCGTAAACAAAATGTATACCAATTACTTGGTAAATTTGCAACAAATTGTAAAATAATTTCAGAGTTTAAAATATTGTCTTTAAGAAGTTGTTAATATAGAAAATTAAAAAAAAAACTTACATTCAAAATGAAAAATAAATATATAAGAAAAATGAATATTTGGCGAATATACATTTTAAAATACATTTTCAAAATTTGTTTTTGAAATGTATTCCATCCAAAAAAAACAGTGCGAATTTCTTAAACACAGACGATCCCATGCGCTAACAACTCACCGCTGGAGAAGAAGTAGCCCTGCTTGAAGTGGAAGCTGCTGTTCTTGCCGTAGGCAACCGATATGGGAGCTGTTTTGGGGGGAAAACCTTTTTAATAAAGATCCAATAGCAAAAGCGATCTGCTACTCACGCTCCTCCACGGAGCCAAAAGAGCCAATGCCATGGCCCGTAGCCTGCGGGTAGTCCGTCATGTCCTTCCACACCATGCTGCGCACCAGGGCGTCCACCTCGGAAGGCTTCAGGTCGGCGGGGAACTTGAGCTGCGTCAAGTGGAGGATTCCGGCCAGCACATTCGTGTAGGCCTTCTTCATCTCGTGCGTGGGCTCGCCAAAGATGAAGGTGCGCGACACGTCGGTGGTGCCCTCCAGATACTGGCCCCCGGACTCGATGACCAGCAGGCTCTGGTCGGAGACCTCGATGTTGGTCACGTTGCTGGAGATGTAGTAGGGCAGGGCGGAGTGCTCGCCGTAGGCCACCACCGTGCGCAGGGACAGGCCCTTGGCGTGCTTCTGCGACAGGCGCCACAGCTCCACCTCGTACTTGATCTTCTCCTCGGTCCACTGCTCCGTGTGGAACCTGGTCTCCATGTTGCTCATGGCCTCGCAAATGGCGGCCCCATCCCGGATGTGTGCCTTCCGCATGCCGGCCTGCTCATCGGAGTTCTTCTGCGCCCGCATGAAGATGATGGGCGAGATCTCGAAGACCACAATCTTGCCCGGCATCGAGGAGTATATGGCCTCCGAGGCTCCAAGATCCTGGACACAAGGTGCGGAGACCAGGACGCGCTTCCAGATCTGGGCATAGGTGCGGATGTCGCTCCAGATCTGATTGTACTCCTTAATCCTGTAGGGAAAAACGTTGTAATATTACTACTCCTTTGCTTAGACTTTTATATGCTTACTTTACACAATCTTCATTGAAGCAGTCTGTGCGCAGATGGAGGTCTATACCCAAACTGATCTTGGTGTGGTCCACATAAAAGAATATGTCATCCTGGCTGACAATGGCATATGACTGATGAAGAAATAGAAATAAGTATCATAAGTTAAATTAAGGGGATATGGTACAGTTCGAATTTTAAAATAATCTAAATTTTTTTCCTAATGTGTATAAATATTCAAGAACACACACAGAAAGTTTCTTATCGTTTCGGTTAATATTTTCGAAGTTACACGAAAATTTTAAAAATCGTTTCAGATTTTTTAAAATTACAAGTACAGACTTTAATTTAATTCCGAAATTTGGTAATAAATATATTTTATATATTTATTATATTTTAAGAAGCCGTCTTTTTGTTAAACAAATTTATTTTCTTATTTATTCGATTAACATTACTTTAACGAAATATATGGTTTTTTTAATTTCGGAGGAACAAGTTCAGAGATATATTGATCTCCGCAAAACTAATTTTTTGGGAGGAGCTTCCGGAGATGAGCTAAAGATCCTTTCTAAATAAATATTTTTCCTGATATTTTAAATACAATTACAAGATAAATAACATAAAAGTTTTCTCAAAAAATTTTCGGAAAAATTCGTTTTTTTAAGGCTTTCTAACTGTAAATGTAAACCTACCTTAACCACCGGCGTGTAGGGAATATCCGTACCCCGGATATTGAGCAGATAGGCAATCTCAGTGAGCGAGGTGACCACCATGGCATCGCAGCCCAGGTGCGCCAGTCGCCGCCGCAGCTCCTTGACCTTTTCCTGCCAATACTCGCCGGCGAACTGCTTCGAGTGCACCTGAATCACCTGGTTCTTGGGCGACTCCGGTCGCTCGTGGCCCCAAATGTGGTCCACCAGATTGGTGTTGATCTTGACCAGCTTGAGGAACTTGTCGTCCAGCTCGCGCTCCCACTGCATCCACAGGGAGTGGGGCACCAGGTGCGGATCGGCGCCCACCCGCTTGTCGAGGTGCAAATGGCTGCCCAGCCAGTCGGCCACCGTGACATTGCCACTGGTCAGATAGATCTCCCAGTCGCACTCGAGCTCCCCGTCCGCCTGCTGGGCATAGCGGTGCTCCAGCCAGATGGCTGCACCATGGCTGGTTACGGCTGCAAAGGCACGCACTCCGCTGTAGCCGGAGAGGTATCTCAGGCGCTGATCCCGCACCGCCACCTCCTGGTTGAGATGCTCGTCCGTGGAGGGCAGTATGTAGCCGTCGATCTCGGGCCCCTGCAGCGTGGCTCTGATCTTCATTTGCTGGCGCATCGCCAGCAGGCGATTGTGATAGGCACTCATGGGCTGGATCTGCAAGTTCCGGATGGGTGAATAAAGACATTGGCATACTCAGGGCATCCACACTCACATGTTTGCCCTTGCGGTACTGGCAGATCTCCCGGTGATACCCTTTCGGCTTTTCCGCGTCCACGAAGCCCACCACTGCAAACAACAATCCAGCAAGGCCATAAAAAATGAAATGAAACGAAATATTTGCAGGTCGTAAAAGATGTTGATAAATAAAATTTAAATTGTGGCCATTAGTATGCGAATTCGTTATGCTTATTTATTAATGGCCAAACTAGTGGTCCTAAAATAGCATCAAGTGCGTCACGGTAGCCGTACAAATTTCCCACGCTCGTTAAACGGCCATGCGACGCGGTCTCCTCATTTGCAAGACTTTTACCACATATTCACCCCATTGGGATCTCCGTAGTGACAGGCTGAGAATTCGTTTGAATTTCACTTTCAATGGACCACCTGCTTCCACCTACCGCCCAAGTTGAGTCAACGCTGCGTATGCGTAATGGAAGTCAGTTCCATTTAGCGTGGGCATCCGATTGAACCATATAGCATAGCGATTGGGATGTCACAGCATCGAGACAAGTGAGTGAATGAGTCTCAGCATTTTGGCTAGCTTTTCAAGCACGATTTGTCAAAGTCTTGTGAAAATAATCAAAAAATAACAGATGCGAATGTTTACCACATGGACCGAGGCATGGGTACATATATATTCAATTGATTTATTTAGGCAAAGCCGGCGACATGGTAGGCCAACAATAAAAAAAAACTACATTTATTTTGGAATACATCTGGCCACATAAACTAATAAGAGATAAAAGAGACCTTCGAATATTTGTACTTTATAGTTTTCAATTACAATCAAATTCTTTCAAGAGTATTGTAGCTTCGACTTGATCAAATTATTTTCTTGATTATCATTCAACTTTTGTTTAAGTGGAAATATTTGGGAATTAATTTTCTTGTTAACTCAGCTCTTCGAATTTAAGTTGATGTGATTTAAAAGAAACCACATAAATGAAATGACGGACAAACATCCAGCTGACACAGCTGACTTTGCAGTTGTAAAAATAAACATTATGCCATTTGGCCAAAGATTTGGCGATCGCATACTTTCGTGACGCACTGTGTGGAATTCTAATCGAAGGCCGCAACGGCGAGGGGCTAGAAGACATTCAAGTTCCTAGGGCCATGTGCGAAACGTTCTTCGTTTACACAACTGGCCAAAAATACCGTAAATCGATCAAAAGTCCATAAAATCAGCATCTTGGCCTGCCTTAAAATAACATAGTAATAGGTGGTCGTACTCACCCAGCAAGATGCTCAGCGCCAAGCGCCAAATCCATTTGGCTGTCGTCATTGTTTTTATTTGCACTTAAATTTTCCCGCGATGTACTAGCCGAAAGCGAGCGAACTGTTTGTGTTTGCCCGAATTGGCTCTTCCTGCCTTCTGTACTTTTGCGAATTTATTTTTTTTTTTTTTTTTTTTTGGAGTAAACAAATCAAACGGTTGCAATTAATGATCTGAGTAAGTGGACGGGGATGGTGCTAAAAGTTAAGACATCTTTAATGGGTATTTTCCTGAGCGATGCACTTTTCCGGTTAATGACCGGAACGTGGAACCTAGAACGTGGCACATGTTGCACCTATATATCTATACCTATTTGCTGTCCGGGGCGGAGTCGCATGTGCCAATCCAAAGGGTGATGGCCTCGCCCGGCGCTTTCTTCTAATTGATATGCCGTGCACTGTCTGACCAACTTCTAGTCCCTGGGGTAATAACTCATCTGCCGGCGACACATAGTACGTATAAATAGCCATGATATCAGCCCGCTTAGGAATTTATAACTTCCGCTACTCGCAGGCCGCCTTTGAATTTGGTTTTTGGCTTGTTTTGGAGAACACCAATTTGGCAACTATTCTGTTTCGGCTTGTGTTCTGTAGCCTAACAAAATGTATAATTGCTGCTTTAATTAGCCATGCGTAAAGCTAAAGCCCGACCCGAACGAATCAGACCAATCATGCTGGAAATGATCAGCTAAAACCAGAAAGTGTGGGTGCGATTGCCCAAGTTCCCTTATGGAGCACCTCAAAGGGCAGTGGTTCGAAACTGGTTGACGATCGCGCAGATGGCACACAAATTGAAAGCGATTGAGGAATATCCCAAAAATTTTGCTAAGCTGTCAATCAAAAAAAATTGTATTTGTTTGCTTAATTGCGTGGCAAAGCTATTTCCATTAATATATTTGCAAGTGACCAAGAAATAGTTTTTATTTCCATGTCGTTTCACTTATTTCATTTCCAATTGAGCGATTTGAAAAACAATTTCGCCGCCTGGGCGTCACTTGACTATTAGAGGTAATTTGTTGCTGCTACCATTGTTCGCACTGGCTTTTCATTGTCGTGGTATTGGCGACAGATATGGCGAATCAAACGCCCCACATCCCATTCACAAATGGCACAGCCCAGCCATCGCAATGAATATGGCTTGCGAAAGGCCATTGAAAGGCATCGGAAATAATGACATTAAATAAAAGCTAAGCAAATTCGCCAACTCGTGGGCGCCGAGTATTGAACATATTGAGCGGCGCTGTGTGAAAGTGGCAAGTGTCCCTGTAATCCGCCTCCGGCTGGCAATTATACGCTTGACTTTGGCACCAAAACAAGATGATGCTCTAGTTATCGCAGTGCTTGTGTGTCTATTTGCATGTGCAGTGCTGCTACATGCTGCATGCTGCCAAGTCGCCAATGACAGAGTGGAATCGGAATAGGGCCCATAATAATGTGCGCCCAGTGCCAACTGGCAACTCAGATCTCTGTTATATCACTGCTGTTGCTGTTCTTGTGGCGCTGCGAAAAAATAAAAACTGGATCTGGATGCAACACCTGCCCGCGAGTTATATTCGGCCTTTGTTTACGCTTCTAATTGGATAACATTTGTGAATTGGGAGCGAGGTGTTCTCATTTGTTTTCATCTCATCGCCGCCAAACAAATGCACCGCCTTTCATTTCGGTTTCACTGCCGTCGCGGTCACGGCAAGAAGCCGCTGACTCACACAGGGAACCTGGTTGGGCGGTGTTGCCAAAAAAAAAAAATACAAGCACCCCCCGCCAGCATACACATAGATCGGGCTGTTTGTGCTGTTCAGTGGGCTATATGTCAGGGTGGGGGCTATCAAAATTGAATTGAATTTTGCGCCAATGCGCCACCTTGAGCGTCACCGAGCGCCAGAAACCCCAAAAGAATATTTCACACTGCACACACTTCGGGGCCCACTGCGCGTATGGGTGACGTGCTGACAGCGTTGCGTATACGCAGCGTATATCACTAAGTTTGCACAGCCGTCCGAAATAGCAGCGGAATTTCAGAATTTCAGAATCTATCTACCTTTGGCGGCTTCGCACACACACACACACTCTCTCTCTCTGTTTTGCACTTTATGGACCGAAGGAGGAGCGAATCCAAGCGAACCGCACGCGTGTAAAGCAACAAGCAAACTGAAAAACTTTTTGATGTTGCTATTTTGTTTTTTCCAAATGTGTGGCAGATGAAAAAGCGCTGCTGGCACACACCCACAGCGCGAGCGAGTGAAGAGGCGAGCAATAGAGAGAGAGAGAGAGGGAGAGAGAGAGCATGCATGCATAGACTGTTTAATCGGGAAAATAATGGCTTGGCGGTGGCAAAGGAAAAGCGGAACAGCTGAGCGAAAGGCGCGCGAGCGGGAGCTTTAGACGCTTAGACGCTCGCCAGACACAAAACACGCCGGAAGAAAATGGGAAAATTCGCCTCTTCTCTATCGCTGCAGCACAGTGGTCGCTCGTCCGTGGACTGCAACTGCAACATAATCCCGATCCCGGCCATAACAATGGACTTGTGGCAACTTTGTGCGGCTTACATTTCAGCGCGCCAAGTCGAACAGAGAATGACGTCGTTTCCGATTCGAGCTCCATGGAGTTAGAGCTCCAGTTTGAGTTTTGCAATTGACTTTGCGGGAATCGAGAAAACGATGCTGTCAATTGGTATTTTATTGCTTTTAAATTGATTGTCTAGTGGCGGGGCGGCAGAAACCGAAGACCACTGTGCGGGCCCTCCTCTTGCATAATGCCGCATAAACAAATACATATCCGATTGAACGAGCTCTTAATCTCAAAATCGTTTTGTTTATTTCATTCGGCCACGCAGCAAGCAGAGTGAAATTCTCTGCTCATTAAGCTCATTTGAACAGCGACAGCCACTCAGTTTTCCGATGAAAAGCGGAGCGCTTGGCTTCTAAAATTATGGGAGTGCCGACTGGCGGGTGGGAGTTCAACATGCTCTTATTTATTATGTTGCAAGCTCTCCGTTCGGATCGGTCCGCTCTCGATTTATTATTAACTAATTAAGAATCGACTTTGAAGCCTGCCGCCCGCACTGGCCAAGTGGCAAATAAGCTTTTGATCAATACGCCTGACAAGCAATTAGGCGTACGGTTGCCCTGGGTGAGTGACTTGTATGTACTTCCCCAGTAAATCATTTCTGGTTAACCTTTACCAAGTCTAATCTAGACTGTGCTTTGGCATGTGAATAATAACGCTTTTGCTTATACACAAATAATATATATCACTAATGCATAATGCAACAGTTGTCCGATTGTTATTTATACCTTAACTGCGGTTAGTAGCTATCTGAATGTTTATACTAACTGTGTGAGTGAAGCTCAACTAGCAAAAGAAACTTGTTTTTTGGGGCTTCAATAAACTATGTTAGCGGTTCCGACATAAATCCTTCTGCACATTTTATTTACCATCTAAACAACAAATGCCTATCACTTTAAACCACGTTTACTCAGCCAAACCCTTGCTGAAATGCAGAAAATATGTACATTTTTTGTTAACAGACAAAGCGCTTCCAAGCCGCTGATTACAATTATTGTTAAGGTCGGATTTCCAGATCTCCAAAATAACTCTCAAAGATATAGCAAAGTAATGTTTAAGTATTTTAACTCATTCTTATATTTTTATCGATTTATGGTTGTTATTAAACTTTAAACTTTAAATAAGGGGCTACTTGTCTACTTGCAGAACATAATTAAAGATTAATTGCGATTTTATTATATAAAGTATAAATTTACATTTTCATTTTTTTCAGTAAATCTTACAACTTTATTTTTTATTCCTTTTCCTTTTTCTTACTTTTTTTAAACTGGCTAAAGTTGTTTTTCACAAGTAGTTCGTATTGCGACAGGCTCAACTCTGATAGTCTTGAATGAAGCATTTTTTCATTCACATTTTGCTTATCCTGCAAATCAGAAACTTCTTTACCATCTTTTATGTCTTCTGCATATGACATGAATTGGTCAAAATAACGACCGGCGATCTGCAGCTGATACAGATACTCCTTAAATTGTTGAAATGATATGTAACGCATATTTGGGCACAACGGGCTTACGATATGATGGTATACACATGTACTATCACATACCCATTTTCGAGGATTGATCAGCTTCAACTGGTTATCTTCTATGCTTTCTAGAACGTGCTTTGAGTCTTTGTGGGAGGTCATTATTAAACTGCTGTAGAACACTCCCTCCTGAATGAGGCGTGTAAGGTCGGGGAGTTGACAAAACACATTCAGAATTGGTCCGAAAGAACCTACTTTGTTTCGTTCCCGGGACTTAAACTTGCTTAACATTGTGGGAGGCAAATAACCGAAACGAATGTTTTTTAAAACCTTATGAGTGCTTGAACTGCGCTTTGGCCATAAATGATTGAGCCACAACAATGCGCTGTACAGAACCTGCATAATAAACAGTATTTAGTATTTAATAAGTATATAAGTTAAAATAGGACTACCTCCATTTCCGAGTTGACTGCCAGGCTATTTGATTGCAGTAGGCTGCATACCTGCCGTTCACTGAGGCCCAAAAATTCCCGGCTTGAGGCCACTCTCATCATTGATTTAGAGAGGCGACCTGCCAGCAGGTCGTGAATTTTTGCTAGTTCGTAGGCATTGCGTCCTTGGTACATCAAGCCAAAGGCTGAGAACTCGTCGAACAGCTCACTATTCAGAATTTGCCAGCAACTGCCGATCAAATCAGGGATTTTCAGATAATACGCAGCTCTCAAGACGTCGATGAAGCTAGAGAGGTCCAAGTCGGCGTGTTCGGAAACCATCCATTGATAGGCTTCGCTAAAACCCTTTGCGGTCAGCTGCGGCGTGTTAATAAACATGCAGTTACTGTCCAATTCTTTTACCATCCGCTTTGAATAAATACACAGCACAAGGGAGTGGCAAATGAACGAATGACCCTTGACGGTGACGGCCACATCTGCATATTTATTCGACTGAACATGCTCCATCAAAACGTCCAGAGGCGGCTTAGAGTGTCCCAGTACAAGAATATCCTTGTTCCCAGCTTTCTGCTCATCATAATCAATTAACCGGGGTGCTCCTCTTGCAAACGCATCAAATGCCCCATGAAGCCTCCTTCGCAATACCATGAAAAATTAATGTTTAATAACAAACCATTTTCAGTTGCAAATAGATTTAACTATCTTACTTGGAAAACGATGCTGGGTTTGATTGGGTTGAACCTTTAGTTAAATAGGGGCGGTGTTTATCCATCCCTAGAGCTTTAGTTCTTAATAGAAGGTAAATTTTTCTAATATGTGAGAAGTACAGTGCATGACACACTATGTATGAAATTTAGGGTCTGATATTGGCTACAGAGTTGGAAAAGTTCAGTGAAAGATCATGTTAACTGATAAACAACTAATCCATTTTTGTCATTAGTAACTATCATTCTTCAACAAATTTTTATTAATTATTTTGTTTTCGATAAAACCAAGAAAACAGTCGAAACTTTCTTTAAACTTTAAAATATCAATTTTAATGCCATTTTTGATATCTGGGGATCCGAATTAAGCAAAATAATGAATTTTTTTGGTGAGCTAGTGGATCTTTTTTCAATTTTGTTTTATAATTTTTGCAGTGTAAAAATACTTAAGTAAGATTTAACTAATCCATGATCTGGACTATCTTGTTTTGACATTATTGTGAATTAAAAAGTTCCAGTTTTGTAGATTTTTTATACTTTAACTGAATGTAAGATGGACGTCAAGTTGAAAACATCCCCACCCAAGCCAGAAAGTATGCAGCGCGGCTTTAAAAACATTCCCAAAGATACTCTAAAAATTGACCAATCGAAAATATTTATTCTGACTTCTCATCAGACTCAATAAAAATGTGCGCTTAGCTCTACAAAAAAGTGTCTAAATATAAATATTTTTCTCGAATTTTTGCAAAATCTTAGGGGCTAAGGTGTATTTAAAATTAAACAGTATGGCAAATGATTTCGATTCGATTTGATTCGATATTTCGTTTGATTTGCTCGCAGCTGCTCTCAGTCAACAATTTAGAAACCAAAATAAAGTCCTCTTCTCAATCTCAAAGTTAATAAATATGTACAGGGCACCAAGATGCTCTTGGTGCTGAGAGAGTCTACAGGCATTCGTCGGTCTCCTCGTTGCCCATGGGCACAATGACGGGCGACGAGAGATCCACGTCGAGCAGCTTCATCTGGGCATTGTCCTCGTCCTGGACGTCCTTGCCCAGGCGCTGTTCCTGCATCTCGATGTCCAGAGTGCCGTGCTGGCGCTGGAAGGAGACCACGAAGATCACCAGTGAGGCCACGATGAAGATCACCGCGGTGCCGGAGCACAGGGCTATGATCAGGCTGGATCGGTAGTTGGAGGGTCCCGAGAGCTGGGCCGAATGCTCGTCGGCCGAGTTGCTATCGAAGGTCTGGCCAGCATCGTGCGGCGGATAGGAGACCAGCGGAGTGGCGGTACTATCATCCGAAGAGGACTTGACCTCAGCCCCAACCGGCTCCTCCTTCTCCTCCTCCGAGGAATGGTCATCTATTTCTGTGCGTTCTGTTGGTTTCTCTTCCGATTCTAAGCTTTCTTGCTCTTCTACAGATTCACCATCTACATTTAGGGATCCCTCTACTTTCAGTGGCTTCTCTGTGGAGTTTGGCTCTGAAGATTCCTGGTTAGTGGTTGCCTTCTGATCGATTTGTTGATCTGCAACTTCCTCCTCCTTTGGTTGCTCAAAGCTTGTCTTTGCCACTTTTGTGGCAGTGGGTTCCTTCTGATCAGCTTGTTGCTCTAAAGGTTCTTCCTTTAATTCCTCTTCGCCTATCCTGGCAACTTCTGTGGCAGCCTCCTCTTCAGGCCTCGCATCATTTGGATCTACGGCCTCCACCACTGTCTCTTCCGAAGTGGTGTTGCCTTCCACTTCAGCCTCGACTTCTGCCTTGTCCTCAGTCTCCGCTTCCTTCTCGATTTCTGCTTTCAGCTCAGGAACTGATTTAGTGGGTTCAGCGTTGACCAAAGGAGCTGCTGTAGTCGAAGTCTTGATTGGAGCCTCGTCGCCTTCAATAGTGTTGTCATCGATATCATTTTGGTTGTCGTTGGGCTCCTTAAATTTCCTATCCACACGGACAGTCTTTGAATCTTCGGCCACTTCCGGAGCCACTTGGTCGATCTCTGGTTCCTCGGCCACTTCCGGGGCCACTTCAATGGGCAAGGGGTCAACTACGCCCTGTTTCTTGGTCACTTGATGCTTGGGCTCCTCGTAGATTGGCTCCGGAGTGCTGTCCTCGCCCTCGAACACCTCGTGCTCCTGCTCCAGGGCCAAAAGATTGGTCTTCGTGATGGGCTGCTCGGTGATGGCTCGATCTTCGTTGAGGATCACGGATACCAGGTCGCTGGTCACGCTGGGCAACGGTCTGCTGCGACTTTCCACCTGCTCACTGGACACGGCAATGTTGTCTGTTACTGCCTCTGGTTCCGCTTGGTCCTCCGACTCCGACTCCTCGTCTTGGATTGGCTTGTTCTTCTCTTCGGCATCAAGGGTTTTTGGTTCGCGAGCAGTTTGGACTGCAGCTGTGGAAATTAACACAATTAGATTGACTTTCAACTTATTCAGATATTATAACTCACCCTCACTCCCTTGATTTTCAAGTACGGCTTCCGCGGCCTTTTGAACATCTTCGATAATAGGTTCCACGGGAGAAGGTGCATCTTCCACCTCACTGTTCACGTCGTTCTTGATATCCTGCTCCAGGTTTCCACCGTAGACCGATACAAAGTTGTCCGTGGCCTCAACAGTATCAGACGAAATAGCTTGCTCAACTATGGCATCTTCTATAATCTGAGCAGGAGTAGTGGTAGTGACATTCTGAATCGTTGATTCCGGCGTAGATGAACTCTCTTCCAATAGAACAGGAAGTAAGGTGGTGCCTTCTTCCACATTTGGAGGCATGGTCGTTGACTCGACTAAAAAAGAAGAGAAGGGAAGAAGAGAGAGAAAATATAATAATATGTCACTTTAATATAATTTAAATTTAAAATCTTTAAACTATATCATGAAAAAGACAACTCGTTAGTCAACTCACAAACCATTTGTAAAAGTAATGTAAAATCGAAATGTAAAATGTAGAATAAGCTTTTGACACACCCTCATATAAATGTATGACTGTTTCAAATTAATAAAACTATAATTTGAATTTAAATTGAATTTTTTAGCCCAACTTATTGGAATTACTTCAATGTGATTGAATCATTGTACAAGTTGTCAGAATGTCTTGTCAAATCTCTGATATTTTAAAATTTCCCTCTAGCCTCTTCTAAAAACATATCATAAACGGCAAAAATGTTTGTGGAATTAACAATCCTTTGTAGGTTATAGTTTCAGCTTAAAGATAATTTTATTTTTATGTATTTTAACTAAAAGATTGCTTTAAGATTGTCTTATAATTAGGACACTTTGTCAAAAAATGGATATTGAGCAGATATTCTACAACCATTTTTCTCAATTTTGAAATTTGCCCGTAAATATGTATGTTCTGATTTATTATACTTTCATAAAATGTTGTATAGATTATCGAAATTGATTATTAAATTCTAGGGATAGGACTATAAATAACATCTTATATGGAAAATAAATGGATACTTGATTTGTCCTGGTTTTTTGTTATCATAGTTTTGTGAGTATTGTGGTTTCAGATTTTTAAAATTATTGATAGCCCAACTTGACAACGATGACTAGGCTCGGCTTTCTCTCTAGAAATTGAGAACACGTCGCAAGTGCTTAACCAAAAATGGAAATAGGCCCGGAAAATATTAAAAGCTGCTCCCTAACTTTCCCCGAAAAAAAATAAGAATGCATTTGAAGGCGGATATTCGGAAATTAATAAAATGTATTCTCAAACGATGTTTATAGACGGACCGCTACATTGATAAACTTCCCATTTAACGCACTAATAAACAAATATTACAGCCATATTCCACACGAGTGCCATTAGGCCTTTTCCACGGGTTCTTTATGGCCCCGGGCATTTGTCTGTCTGTCTGTCTGTCTGTCGACAGGCAACATCGATACGGCCCATTCATAGCCACATCTAGCCACACGGCGGCTATCATCGCTGTCATCAGTGCACATTTTCTCACACATTCATTCACAACTGGGCCTCTGACTGGTGGCCAAAAACGCGACCTGATCAACCCGAATTCTCCTCCGGGGACGTTCGCCCGCGCCCCATTACTCAAAATGCCTCCAAGTGATTAAAATTCCGGACACACACAGCACACACAACAAAAGCAACCGAGGAATCCCAAATTAGTAACCAAATAAACAAACCAACGAGACCGGGCAACCCGCCCAGTCGCCTGTCGCATTGTGTGCCTATAAAGTAGCTGACTTATTTATGAGGAGACATCTAGCAATCCCTTCCCTGCCCCCAAGAAGATGCAACTGGGTTCGTGGAAAAGCGAAATTATTAGATGCTCTGCATGAGATATGCCCATGTCAATGCCCATGCCCAATTCTATTTCCCGATCCCAATCCCTTGGGAACGAATGCCAAAGAACAACAAATAGCTGAGCGTCCGAGAGTCTGTCTTAGGGTCTTAAAATGGGACAAAGCATGCCGCACAAACGAAAACAAAGAGGCAGCCAAATGAGGAAAATGGCATTTATAGAAAATGAAACAACAAGAATAAATCGATTTTCTTTCGGGTTGGCTACGCAGCATGCCGCAGTTGCAGTTGCAGATGCAGATGCAGATACAAATGCCGTAGTGGCCCAAACCAGGCCAGTGTCAGCTGTCAGTCCCTTTTTTTTTTCTTTCTGGGGTATGGGTGTATGTGCTAGGAATTATGTGTTTTTGGTGTTTAAGTGAGAGAAATTACATGTCTAACACAAGGCAACATGGCAACATGCCACATGATCGTTGATCAATGATCCTTAAAACTGTGTGCAGGGTCCATCCGTTGATAATTTTCCAAAGTGATATGGGTTTGTTCACCCCGATTACTGGGAATCCACTGCCATAAAACTCTCCCACGAATTATCAGTTGCTATCTTCAATTTGAACTGCGACGACCGCCTCAATTGGTCTGTTACCAAACATTATTGAACTTTCGCACGCTGCTGGCGGCATGAATTGCAGCTGTATTGGGGGGGAGTGGGATCATTTATATGACACCCAAGTGCAACCGTTTGTAGCAAGAGCCGTGGCGGGGCTATAACTGTGGTCTCCCCTTCCTCGGCAGTGGCATAATTACGCCTGTTTTGAATTATGCCAAGCCGAATCGCAGAAAGCGCAGCAAACGAGCAAAATCGCAACAAACTGAAGACAGGCAGATGAAGTAGCTCCCCTCCAGATATATAAGTCAAAGGCCTGATGCGACCGCAGCAGCCGCTGCAAGTGATTACGACAATCATGATGATGGAGACGACAAAGCAGCCCCCTCCCATCCCATCGCATCTACATCCCATCCCATCCCATCTACAGCTCTATAGTTGGCGTGTTTTCTGCGATATACTCACTTGGCTGAGCCGAGCACGAAGTTGAAGCCAGCAGGCAGCAGGCGATCACGAGGAGCGGCCAGCCCAGTTGAAGATGCAGCCTGTTTCTGGAGGAGCAGCTGCCGCGGATCTTACAAATACTGGCCATATTGAGTGACTGATTGATTAGGTTGTCGCTCCCAGTTTGACGGGCCCGAAATCAACTGGCCAACACGCACACGCACAGCACACAAACACACACAGAGAAAGACGGGATGCGCACAGACACAGATAAATAGCACTATAGAGCTGCAATGGTTCTCGAGACTTTCAGCTGTTGCTATAACTTCGATTGCAGGCTCCGGTTTCAGGGGTTTCTTTTTCTTTCCAGACGACCACGCACGACAACCGAACGCGTTGGCCACTCGCAAAGAACTAAAGTTGAGAACGCGTGCGCTCTGGAATTTTGTGTTGCTGCCGTCGTTTCTGTTGCTGCTGTTGTTGCTGCTGCTGTTGCTGTTGCTGTTGCTGTTGCTGTTGTTGTTGCTGTTGCTGTTGCTGTTGTTGCTGCTGTGGCAGGCAATGCATGTGCTGCGGTAGTATATCGATGACGACGTCGGTCCCTGCCCTTTCCCTCCTCTACCTACTTGCCCCTTCCCACACTGCCGTTTGCCTTGCCTGCGTTTATTTGCTATCGGGCAATAATAGGGCCTGGCAGGCAGGCGGCTTCTGCTGCAAGTAAGCCCCAATAATAAAAAAGCCCCCTGATAAGTGCAAGTGCCTAGCGCCGGCCCCAAACCACAGAGAACTAAACCAACATTTTGGCCCGGCTGTGGCCAGCACTTCACTTCCACAGCGTCATCGCCATCGAAGTGGTTGGCAGCCAATTCGCTCGCAGGCGTTCTTTGGCCCCCCGTCCTTAAACAAAACTTGGACCAGTCGGTTCTACCTAAGGCCCTGTCGTCCATCCCATACCCTTACCCATACCCATCCCACTGCCCTCGGCCCAGAACTCTTATGTTATTGTTTATTTGGTACAATACAAGAGCTCCAATACAACAAAAGAGAGCAGAAACAATAAGGGTCGAGCAGGCCAGGCTGACCAAATATTTGATATCACATGCTATCAAGATGGGGAATATAATTGGGGCAGTAAAGGAAATTGAGTTTTAAGGGGAAATGATAAAATCACCCAGGCATAATGGGTCAAGTACTTTGAATAGAAGTTAATCAGCTTTTTCCAATATAAGATAATCAGAAAAGTACGTGTTTTAATAATCTTTTGTTATATGTACAATATTTTTCATTTTAATTTTTCATTGCATGCTATAACTCTTTGTTACTTATACAGAAAAAATTATTAAGTTACGTTTAAAATAATAAAACTGATTGGTATAATACAATATTGTAATTTAATATGATCTAATACCACAATATCTTGGCTCTAACTAACATAGAACCCATAAGATATGAAGATTTTAATATGTTACCCATTCTAAAAAATAGAAATGTTCACAAAGTTTTAAGTGTTTCAAAGTGATGATCAAAATAACCCTTAAAGACGTTTTGTCTATTAAATCCCACATAACCGACAACCTTTCGTGGCAGCTGCAAACTCAATTACTATCTTGGTGAATACTTTTCCTTGGCTGATCACGACCAATATCCCCGACAAATCAACGAATAACAGCTGCTGCGAATCAATTTTAAGCCTCTTCAGTGTTTGTGTTTGTGAATGATTTGAGTCGCCTCAGTCCGTCCAGTCTGAATCGGAGCACTGTCGGAGGCAGAGTGCCCCTACAGCTTCTGAGAGCTGCGGTCCACGGGGGTCTTTCCCGGCCAAGTGACTGAATGGATGATGGTCTGGTAGGTCGTCCAACTACTTGCTGGCTGTCTGGCTGTCTGTCTGTCTGGCTGACAGAATGCCCAAACTTCTGGTACGCCTGTTGACAACGACATCGACCACAGGGGAGGCTTTGCCTACTCACATCTGTGGATTGCAGTGGATTGTCGAGCTTTTCTCGATTTGGTTGCTCGAGTAGGCTTTCCCTGCAACATTTTCCATTACGTGATGTAGTCATTTCAATGGGCTGTAGCCACAGACCGTGGTCGGCCCACTGTTTATCTTTTATTGATTATGCCAGCAGGTAACCCCAAGCCAAGCCAAGCCAAGCCGAGCCGGAAAATTTGCCTGATGTGAGTGAGCGCGCGCCTTCAGATTCAATTTAGTCGTTAAATATTTAGATTTTGTTATTGCCGTCGTGGCTCTGCGGTGGATGGTGGAGAGTGAATAGTGGACTATGGACGATGGACGACGGCAACAGGAAGGAATCAATTGGTTTCCCTTTGAGTAACCACGCTTAGTCATGACGAAACGTCGGCACTTCCTCCTGAGACCTCGCCGTGTTCCTTTTGTTGTCATCGCAGTCGCAGTCGTGGGGAGGCGGCTTTTTGTTATTGAGATTTTGTTTTCAGTTTTCTGTTTCTGTTTTATTTGCAGCTAGCAACTCGAATTTTACGACCGGCGATTGCCTTGTTTGTCCGGCTAGCCGGCAGTTGTAAATATGCTGCGGCGGTGAGTCAGGCAGGCGCGCAGCCAAAAGTCGAGTAATTAGCGATCATCGTCCAGGTAAGCCAGGTAGATAACGACTCCTGGCCAAGGCCGTCCTCCTCCGCCCGGTTAGGGAGTTACAAACGCATCAAGAAACAATTAGCAGGGGGATTAGCACATTGACCTAACGGCCGGGCTGGCCGATCATCTAACCCGTCATTTTGGCGGGGAAATAAATGGTGACAGTCATCGTTAGTAAGTTTTTCCACACAGAGAAAAATAAAAATGTAAGGGGAAGATTCCTTTTGCCATGTAATTTACATTATATATGATAATTTTATTTAATTAGCTTCGCCCGATAAAGTTTGAATTCAAATAAATGAAGAATTATTTTTATTATCTTACCTTTTGAATAAAATCGTCAGAAATAAGTTTAAATAAACATGTTAGGAAGACAAAGCTAATAAGATAAGCCTTATATTTCAAATGAATTTTTTTCTAGCACTTTAAGCTTATAAAAAATTATTGCTAAGCCCGAAATGGCTTGGATTAATGAATTCATTTGGCTTATTATTAACCATAAAGATGTTCATTTGATTAATTAAATATTATTGCTAAGCCCGATATAGTTTGAATGCAAGTATTATAGTTTTTTTTTTAATATGTATTATTTTAATTGTCTAACGTCTAAATCGAAGTACCCTTAAAGCCGAACTACAATACTTCTATGTGTTTTTTAATTAAACAAATAAATAGAGTTGTCCCCGATTTGCTTTAATACACATATACTTTAGATGCCTTTGGCCTGACAATTATATATTTTTAAATATTATTGGTACACTCGAATTTATTAGAACTAACTTATTTCTGTTAGCTTTAAAATTAATAATTGTTTGAAAAATCTTACCACTTAATTAAAATACAATAAACAAACAAAATTAACAAAGATACATGGTCTTAGTATGCAAAAAAATAAATTAATTTCAAATAAAATTATTATCTTATACATTTAAGGATATTATTTACAAAATACTTTGCCAGAAAACCGTGGTCCTTTTACATTGGACTTAAGCAGCATAAGCATGGACAATGATTTCTTTTGTCTTCAATTTATAACCCTAATATACCACTTAAATGTTTCTTTGCAGTCAATCACTTTCGATTTGTGACCCTAAGACGTCATCGCGGATTGCAACGAACTGGCGATAGGCGCCCTTGTTGGTTTAGATAAGCGACGTTGGGTCGACCGGAAACCGGACCGGCAAAACCCATACGCTCTGGCTTGGAAAAGGAGAAGAGGGGAAAAAAAGAAAGAAAACGCAACCGAATGCATATCGGAAAGCAGAGCACTCAAAGTGAAATGTCAGCTCATTGTTCGGCGGAAAAGCTAAGCGGTCTTTGATTTGTGGCCGACACTCAGGCCCATCTCATGCATTATGCAGATCTTGTCCAGCTCGAGTTTCAAGTTCAATACAAAGTTCACACCACGCAGCTGTCAGCAGTGATGTACTCTGCGGTCAACGAAAGTGATACCGATTTCGGAGCAATGAAATCTGAATACCCTATCCACAAGTAAGATAGGAACTTTAATCCACAAGTGGGGGGGTTGATCAAAAGACCGTTTTGCCGAAATTTCCGTGTTTCGGTTACGGTTTCAGCTCTTACATTTCATTTACCTCGGAAATCCCGTTACTGTTTTGAAATTGAATCGGTTAATATCGCTTAACAGCTCCGTTAGTTGCGGTTTAGGCCCCATGCCCGAAAAGCAAATAAACACATCTGTTAAATTAATGAAATATGAGCTCAACGTATAATTACCGATGGTTATCCATACCTGTTTACATAATAACTTATACCCTTTGATTGCATCACTCGGATATCACTTGTGCGGGCAAATAAGCCACACAGGCCTAAATGAACAAACAAATTTGGCAACGGAGTGCTACATGGAGTATGCATTATGGAGTGTTTAGGCCTCAATTACATAGAATCCATTAGCCGAAAGTGAAAGAAAGTCGCATGAGGAGCCCTGAAAGATGCCCCTGACCGCAGACCCGTACCGTTTGATTGGCCGCCGCAAGTGCCCCCATGTTTAATTGTCGAAACCAGTTAACTAAACAGCTCACTTGATCTGCCGCAGTCACACGCGACAAACACTGTTGTCGCAGGTGTCACAATAGGAATTAGCGTAAACTGTTTTAACGCCAAACAAATGGACATTTGAGCCGTGAGCCATAATCATATGTATATGCGACCCGCCTTGGGCTTTGCCCAATGGAGTAGCTGTGATGCCAAAGGTACCACTTTTGGTTAAGGCAGTGTGAAGGCTGTATGTACTTAGGGTACACTTGAGTTACAACTGCAATCAAAGTAATAGTACTGGGTCAATCTATTTGTGTATTTGTGCTTTAAGTGCAATGCTAACTTACCAATAAACAAAGTTAGGTTTAAAAAGCCTTTGTTACTGTTTCAGTTTTTCAAGGAAAATGAAAACTTTTGCTAGTTCCTTAAAATTCACTTTTCAATATACTGATGTAAATCATTTTACAGCAATTCAAGAAAATATCCATAAATCCTCCTTCATCTGCACTTTGATAGGAATAAAAATGTTTTGAATATCTGAGCTTTTTTTATATTGTAACATTTCATTTTTATCAATTTTTTTTTGAAAATATGTTAAAATGTTTCTTCCAAACTATTATTGTTTGCGATTTCCATAAGCTAAAAAAGTAATATTATTTTGACCGTAACTGTATATACATAGTATTAAAAGTTCTTATCCAAACTCAGTAAATTTAAGTCTCAAGCATATTTGATTTTTTTCAGGCATATCTAATGGGTCACAACCATACAATTTCCCTAACAAAATACCGATCGATCATTTTTAAGTATAGATAAGGTTTATGCAGTGATGACAAGTACCGGGGAGTGAAGTTAGGTACACTATTCCGGCCAAGCCACATCACTGGGTAATCGCTCGGTGAGCTGTCCAGTACGTGAGTCGCGGCCGGTGGGTCAATGCCGCCAGTGGGGCAGTGGAGCGGTCCATTGATGAAACGGAGTAGAAGAAACGGAGTGCACAGCAGTTGCCAGCTACAACCCCTTGCGCAGTTGTTGACGAGCTATTAAAATGCCATATAAACAAACAGAAAGCTCTCCACCGATCCAGCGATCCGCTGAATGAACGATGAGAGCAGTGGAGGATTGGCGGCTGAGCTGTCGATTGTCTTTCAAGTGGGTAAACATAAACAGCCGTCTTCTATGGGTATGCAAAGGTACCCCCGAGTGGGTACATACATACCCGTACCGCATGCCTGTTGTTGGCAACTGAGTGCCAGTACTTGGGTCAGGCCGGCCACATCCTAAATAAGCAGCCGCCGTTTTCATTAGGCAACAGGTTATTGCAATTCAGCGAAAAAACAACGGCGACCGACGACAACAATGCGACGAAAAACCACGTCGCAGCCAGACTCAGAGCCAAAAAAAAAAACAGTTTGTAAGTAAGTAGCTCCCAAAAATTTATACACTGCTCGAAACCAATTGTGTTTTATGAATGCATTGTATGTGATGTGCATAACTCTAAACGGCACGCGAATTGTTCATATTGTTAGGCTCATTGAGAGTATTTATCTTGCTTTATCATCTTTTTTATGTATGATGTGCCTTGAATGGGCAAGTAATTTCTCAGTCTTCACAAATTCTATGCGAATTATCAGATGTCAAAGCCATGAGTTGTCAAAGTCTTGAATACGGCAATATGAATCACTGGCTTGTTAAACAGTTGAACTTCTGTTACTCAAACTTATTGTTAGGCAGACATATATTAGGCATACGATTTTATAAGATTCGGGAATGTTCTTACTTTTCAATTAAGGAACAATTATTTTGTACCAAAACAAATTGGTTTGCTATCACTTTAAAATAATAATAATACTTGGTATAAACTACTTTGGGTGAGATCAATATTTTAAGAACTAGCCAGTTTCAAAAAGAATCTTAAATGGCTATACTAAATCATTTATTTTTTAATTTTGTACCAAGGACTTTTGATTTTTAGAAGTTCAACTGTATGCGGACTTTACCATGGGTTTTTTTCTATAGGACAAGGTCAATTTCACTTTCTTCCGCCGCTCGAAGCTTAAAATTTAATCGCATCTTGAGGTTGTTTCTGCGATATTCGCCCACTGTGCTGTTCGTTGACAGTTTTGGATAGCGTTCTCTCTTTCGCTAAGCTGTTATAATTGCTCAAATTGCCGTGGCAGCGTGCCAACCGATTGGATTCCGGGGGGGGAGGGTTGGGGGTAGCCCATGAAACCACGAGGAGTGGGGGCGGCGGCGGCGGCGGCAATTGATATTACGCGCAGTGTAAGCCGGCAGAGGCAGAAGCGCCGCTGCTCTGGGCGCTCAGGTAAGTTAAGTTAAGTTAAGGTAAGGTAAGGTAACTGGCATGCAGGTGGCTCACCGGTTGGAGCCATGGAGCTCTGCTCCGCCGCCAAGCCGCTCAAATGAGTGGCAAGCCCTGCGAGCGGCGGACGCATGCGCAGTCGATAAAGCACATTCGAATCGAACGCTAGCAGCGGTACCGTACCGCCAGACTCGATTGCAGTTCCCATTCATATCCATTCATACGGTTTCGGTTTCGGTTTCAGTTTCGTTTTCAGTTTCGTTTTCGGCGTTTTTTGAAAGCTTTTTGGTTGGAAAGAAAGTGCTGTCTTTCTTTCCTCAGTCGCCGATCCTTGGGCAGCTTTCATTTTCATTTTCATTTTTGCTTCGATCGATCGCGAACCGGTTGGGCTTCTGATCGGTTACCCAGTACCCAGTACCCAGTTACTTAATCCCAGCGTGCGGCGTTCATGTAACCATAATCCTGGTCTGGTCAGCATGCGACGGGAGCGAGTGGAGCGAGTGGTGCTGCTGTGTCTGACGCTGCTCGGATTGCTGCAGGTGTCCAGGGCCACTGTGCGTCAGTCGCGCGAAATCATCATCACAGATGCGGTAGGTGTTGTTTCTCAGCAGCACGAGGAGGAGGTGGAGGCGAAGGCGAAGGGGGATAATCCCCAGGTCGGTGCGCCAGCGGAATTCCTAATTAACCAAATGTCACAACGCACGCGTCGCATGGCCTCCAAATGTCAAGCGTTTAATGTGCCAACAATTTGTGTTTGCATTTCGGATTTTGGCCCGCGACTGTTCAGCCTTCGCTTCCTGCCTCCGTGTGGTTGTCCCAATTTGTAGTTACCATGGTGTCTATAGATACCTTTCACCTGTTGCCCTTCCTTATCCGTTGCAGGTGCGGCGCATCCAGAACGACGGCTACAACGTGGAGCGCCACTCGGTGACGACGAAGGACGGCTACGTGCTGACCCTGCACCGCATCCCGCAGGTGGATCCCGAGCTGGGCACTCTGCTGCGGCGCCCTGTTGTCTTCCTGCTCTCCGGATTGTACGCCTCATCGGATGTGTGCGTAGTGCTATATACTTTGTTTATCATATGCAAATAGTTACTTCCGCTTGCGGTAGATAGGGAGCATAAAGGGAATTCCGCGGCAAATCAAGTGTTGTCTAGAGCAAAATTGTAGAATTTTTTCCAACAGATTGATTCTTTTCCGCGCTAGAACGTTCTTACTTATCCCTTCCTCTGTGTGCTACCAAGAAAACGATCTATAAAGTTTAGAGTAGCTGGAATCCGCAAGCATTACTTTCTAAATATTTGAACAAATACACCCATCCCATTGGTGGGACATTTTAATAAGGACCTTTTGGCTAAAATTAATGACACCTTACAAAATTTAGGAGGACATGCTATTGATACGAAATTAGCCCAGTCTTACACTTTCATTTACTAATCAAATCCCATTTGTTAATAGGCTTGGAAAGTGCAAATTGTGATAATTACAATTAATTAGACTGTAAGAATAGGTATAGTAAATCCAAGTAATTTATACTCTAATTCTTGTATTATCTGAAAATTTAGTTTAAATTGAAACCAAGTTAAAGCTAAATAGCACCCATTCATAATTTGATAGTTCCCATATTTATTCAAATATTTTAAGTATTAAATAATGCAATTTAATGTGCATTGATAACCAGATATTTATTTATACTTTTTACGTTTTACTTTTATTTATTTGGTATGATTTAGTTATAAGATTTAAGAGTTATCAGAGGCTTTTTAAGCCTGTAAAGCTAGTAACCATTTAGATAGGTATTACTATGAACTAAAAAAATAGCCCATTAATGTAAGGTATCAATACCGCTTACCTCTGCTACTCCAGATGGCTCCTGAATGGACGCGAGGACTCGTTGGCCTACCTCCTGTGGCGGGCCGGATACGACGTGTGGCTGGGCAACAACAGGGGCAACATCTACTGCCGGAAGAACATGTGGCGGAACACGACGGAGCGCGAGTTCTGGGACTTCAGCTGGCACGAGATGGCCGTCTACGACATGCCCGCCCAGGTGGACTACATTCTCCGGAGCACCGGGCAGCGGGCAATGCACTTCGTGGGCATCTCGCAGGGCGGCACCGTCTTCCTGGTGCTCAACTCGATGCTGCCGCAATACAATGCCGTCTTCAAGAGCGCCACCCTGCTGGCGCCGGTGGCCTATGTGAGCAACACGAAGAGCGGGCTGGCCAAGGTCATCGGCCCGGTGCTGGGCACCCGCAACTATGTCTCCAAAATGCTCGAGGGCGTGGAGATGTTCTCCACGAACAAGTTCTTCAAGAAGTTCCTCTCGATGACGTGTCTGGAGAACGAGAAACCGCTGGTCTGCATCAGTCGGCTGTGGCCAGCCGTTGGCTACGACACCCGGTTCCTCAACAAGACCCTGCTGCCCGACCTGATGGCCAACTTTCCGGCGGGCGGATCGGTGAAGCAGCTGATGCACTACTTCCAGGGTTACGTGTCCACACGCTTCCGGCAGTACGACTACGGCCCGGAGCGCAACTGGCTGCACTACCAGCAGCTGGAGCCACCGGACTACGCGCTGGAGAACGTGTCCACGCCAGTCACGGTCTTCTTCTCGGAGAACGACTACATCGTGGCACCGGCGGACATCTGGCGCCTGCTCACCCGGCTGCCCAACGTGGTGGCCGTGTACAAGGTGCCCTGGAAGCGCTGGAACCACTTCGACTTCATCTGCGGACTGGGCGTCAGGGAGTACATCTTCGACAACATTGTCCTCTCCATGAACCGCTATGAGCAGCGGCGACGCTGACGGAACGCAGGAGACGGGAGGATCAGGATGACGGGCCGGGAAAGGTCACAGCCAGAACTATCACTAGTGCCAAAAACAAATTGTAGAATTACGAAACTGAGTCTGCGGTTGATTCGGCTAGATCAACTTTGGATATATGTACTGATTAATAAATAAATAATTTATAGTTTAGACTAAATAAGAATTTGGTTATAACTTGGCTTGGAAAGCAATTGGAAAATGGATAGTTTTTTCTTAAGCCGTAACTATAAAATTAATTTGTTCTTGTAAGAAGCATTTTTGAGTTTGTATATTTATTTTAAATTTTGAAGAAATTATTGAAACAATTTTTACAAACATGATGGACCAACCTATGCTCTGTGCTCTATGCTCTCGTTAAAGACACAAGGTTTTTTCCACGCGCCCATGAACTACGTACATTAGTAGACATCCCAAACTATGAAATAAATAAAATTACTTTATGGTGTGACAGCTTAGTCTGTGAATCACAATGGGGAAAAGTTACAAATGTGTATATATTTACAATTTTTTGCAAGAAACATATGTTCAAGTTACTCATTTGCCATATAAAGTAAACGGAAGTATAGGGAATTCCAATGATTAACATAGTAGAAAATGGTTTAAAATTGTTGTAAAATAATAATTTAAAATTACTTCGGTATCCCATTTGGACCTTCTCAAAGTCGTTAATAATTCTGATAATTGGTTGATTGATCACTTCATTTACGGTCTTAGGGAAAATGATGTCCATGTGGTACACTTCTGCAAATAACTTCTAAAATAATGGTTCGATTTGAAACCAACATATAAACTTATACCGTTCAATAACTGGCGTCAAAAATTTCTCAGAGTGACATGGCAGACTTTAGCGAGATGTGGACGTTTGAATGGGCGTAGCTGCATTAAATGGACATTGCGTAGCTAGAAAGAACATTTAAAATTCCAAATCTCTAGCTTTTATAGTTTTCGAGTTTTGACGTCCAAGGGACAGACATACGGACATGTTTCGGAAACGCTTGCTCTCTAAGATACAATTCTTTTGGAATATTTGTATTTGATAAACTTTGACGACATACAAACAAAAAAACTAACATTATGTATCAAGTATTTTAAATAATTCATTTCCTCTTTTTAACTCTTATAATAACAAGTTTTCTACCTTGTCTTCCGTTTTCTTTTACTCTCAAATTGGTCGATAACTTTGATAACTGGTTGATTGATGACCGTATCTACGGTCTTGGCGAAAAGAAAGTCCGTGTGTTCCCAGGATGAGTCAGCAATGTGATGCTTGACCACGTTGTTCAACTTGCTAGCCAGTATTAGAACATCCTTGGGAGCGGTCAGTTTGTCCCCATCACTGAAGTAAATGTGAATGGGCGACATGGGCCGCACTTTTTCCAATGGATAGTCCGGAGGCGAGCCTTGCTTGTAGACTTTTTGGTTTTTTTTGGGTCCAAAGTCAAACGGGCGGAATTTTCCAGATTTCCTGATCTGCAAAAAGTGCTTTGGCTGACGCGAAGAAATTCCGCCGGGATGCGTTGCCATCAGAAAAGGAATGATGGTCTGAAAAATTGAGAGTATAAGAAAGTAAATAAATTTAATTAATTTAAGAAGCAAAATTAATTTAAATTAAATTTAAAATATAGTTTTTTACCCACCTGGTTCATGTTCTTGGACATACTGTTGGTGATCAAGAACAAAGATGTGCATAACTTCTTCAACTTTGAGGGTTTGCACAAAAGCGCTAATACGAAATTCAGTACACCGGTGTGGCCAAAAAAATTGCAGTCCTTCATCTTCATAATGACTTTCTCGAGCATGTTGAGCATCCCGTCCGTGGAGTGGTGCATGAAGGCGGCGGGGGCCAGTAGGTTGGCGGTCTTGATCTTTCCGTTGTACTCCGGCCTCATGCTGAGCAGAACCATCAGCGTGGTGCATCCTTGCGAGTGGGCAACAAAGTGCAGCGCGCTGTGGCCCGTGGTCGCCAGGATGTAGTCGATCTGGGCGGACAGGTCCTCCATTCCGATCTCGTGCCAGCTAAAGCGCCAGAAGGCGTCCTGGGAGGCCTTCAGCACCGAGTGGCGCTGGGAGTAGCGCACGCCGCGGCAGTTGCTCAGCCACACGTCGTAGCAGGCATCGGCCAGCAGGAAGGGCAGGGCACTCCTGGGACCGGTCATCAGGAAGGAGTCCGCCGAGGCGGTCAGGCCATGCTGGATGAGGACGGCCGGCTTCACTCTGACTCCGCTCTTCCGGCAGCGCTCCGACGATGGAATCCGGAAGTTGTCCAGGATGTAGCCATCCCTGGTGAGCACCGTGTGCGTCTCCACCGGATAGTTGTACGTGGCTATGATGTGGACCTACGAACACGTATTTTGCAGGTCTCATCTCCTTAAAGATTGTCATCTACTAACCCCAGTAAAAACCTTTAGGCGGTAGTCATTGGGATGGCCCGTGAAATTTTGAAGTCCAAACTTCACCTTCTTTTCAGCACTGGCTATGGCGATGCAAACGCAGGCAGAAAAGATCACAAACTTCATTAGCCACATCTGGAGGAGTTTTAACATGGTTTTTTCTACAGACAAATCAAATGGAGAGCAGAACTAATCCGAATAATCGGTATGCATTAAAAGTTCATTTGTAAAAGCAGAAAACTGAAACCATGTAATAATCATCTTTAAAAATAAATTTGTTCCTTCAGCTTCAGATTCATATAAAAAAAACCATTAATCATTTCCAAAGAAGTATTACTTATAAGTCAATCTTAATGCCAACTTTTATCACAAAAAAGGAACGGAAGCGTAAAAGAAAGTGCAAAATTTAATTGCTGCACATATCGCTAAATAAGCATAAATATCTTTGAGCATAATTACAGATTAAAGCATTTCTTTATTGCATTTAAAATTTATTTCCCCAAAGTCAATGGACAGATAAACACCAGGAAATGCACGAATGTTTATAAGGGAATTTACAAGGGCTCATGGGTTAAGTTGATCGAACTGCTCGAAAATTCTGATAATCGGTTTGTTGATCACTTCAGCGACGCTCATAGCGAGCAGGAAGTCCATGTGGTGCCAGGCCGTTCCCTTGATGCGGTGCATCACAGCCATGGGCAACTTGGAGGCAAAATTCAGAATATCCTCCTTGTTGGTGGAGGTGTCCTGGTCACTGTAGAATATGTGCACCGGGGTCAGGGGACGGATGTTGTGCAGCGGGTAGTCGGGAGGTGATGCTCTCCTATAGATCTTCAAGTTCGCCAGGGTCCCGAAGTCGAACATCCTGAACATTCCGCTGTCCGTGAGCTGAATGAAGTGCTTGGGCTGGCGCGAGGAGATGCCCGCCGGGTGTGTGGCCATAATCAAAGGAATAACACTCTGAAAATTCATGTATTTATAAGCTTCCATATGCTCCAACTACTTGTCTGATTTCTTATTTGATTGTTACTTCTTTAAGAAACCAACACAACTGAATCACTTGGCTAGTGACCACTTATTTACTAGATTTTTTGATCACCCTTACTGTATAACTCATTTGCTTCAAGCAAGTTCTCCAGTTCCTATGATCATTTTTGAACATTTACTTGTTATATCCTTGCAGAGAGTATTATAATTTCAGTCAAAGTTTTATAACGCATTTGCGACCCTATAAAGTATATATAAACTTGATCAACATCACTAGAAGAGACAATCTAGCCATGTTCGTCCGTCCTAACTAAATTTATCTCTCAGTTTTAAAGCTATCTGTTGTAGGAGTACATAAGTCGAAACAAACCCGATCGGACGACTTTAACATATAGCTTCCATAAGAATAATCGGCGAAAAAAAAGGAAAACGAAACTGTTTCTCAAGTTTTTTGGTTTAGTTCTTCGAGATATAGAAATTGTTTATTATTTATGAATTATGTTTTAAATCTACTTAGAATCGGACAACTATTATTATTTAGCTTCCTAATTTTGAATTTTTATTTTAAGTTCTTTTGGACATAGTAATGGTTTAAAAATTCAGAATTATGCTTTCAATTTTATTCAAATTGGAGAACGATATCATATAGTAGCCATAGAAACGATCTAGCTAAAAATCATTAGAGCTTCAATGTTTTTTAACATATACGCACATAAATCTAAATTTAGATGTTTCTAATGTATTTTTGCAATAGAGAAGGGTAAATAAACTGCCGAAGTTGTCTTACTTTCTTGTTTTTCATTGAAAAGCGAGTGAACTCGAACTCTAAAACTCTATTTTCCAAACTTTACCTACTACTACCTATCGAAGTAATGAAAGTATACTAACTATTATTTTTCCAGTACTCACTCTGTTCAGGTGGTCGGAAACCTCTCCGTTGCTGAGCATAAATAAGGCTGAGCACATCACCCTCACAGCGAACCGGCTACACATGGACCCCATGATGCCGTTTAGAATCTTGTCGTGGAACATGAACTCACGGTCGGGCATCACCATGATAAGGCTCCTGAGCAGGGTCTGTCCCAGCGTGGACGTGTGGCGCATGAAGACAGCCGGAGCCAGCAGGATGGCGGTCTTGATCAGCTGATTGTACTCCGGCCGCATGCTGAGGAGCACCACCAGCGTGGTGCAGCCCTGCGAATGGCCCACGTAGTGCAGCGCTCTCTGGCCCGTTCTGGCCAGGATGTAGTCTATCATGGCGGCCACGTCCTCCATTCCGATCTCGTGCCAGCTGAAGCGCCAGAACGCTTGGTCGTTGGGGTCCAGCGAGACGTGGCGTCGGGAATAGCGGGTGCCCCGCGAGTTGCTTAGCCACACGTCGAAGCAGGCATCGGCCAACATGAAGGCCAGTGCGTCCCGTGGTCCGTTAACCAGGAAAGTATCCGACGAGGCAGTCATTCCGTGCTGGAAGAGAACAGCGGGCTTTGGTCCTGAACGCATGCAAAACATCGAGGTCGGAATGCGAAAGGCACTGAGCAAGTATCCATCTCTGGTGAGCACAGTGTGTATCTCCACCGGGTAGTTGTGCGCGGCTATAATGTCCGCCTTGGAAAAGAGGATTAAGGATTAAGCACTGATTGCAGTTTACTTACAGAAGTTATGCCGCTGGCAATGTCCAGCCAGGCACATAGAATCACAAACGTTAATTGCTGCATCTGGGGAAAGAATAACTTAATACTCTCAATGGAATAAGTCCATAGAGTGCATCTAATTTTAAAATTACACAGCGAATTCCTCAGTTAAGTGGAAAGGTAACAGTTTAAAGTTAGGTATTGCAAAATAAATAATCTTTTTCGATCAAGGACTTTTCTGTATTTACACTTCACATTCCATTCTCGTACTTTGAATCCGTCTAGTTATTTACACAATTTGTTGTCTAACTGGGCGTCCCGGCGGGAACGGGGCCCATCTTTAGGTCTATGAAGCGTCGCAGGGCCAGCGCCTTGCCGCCCACCAGCGAGTGGTTTAAGTTGGCCAGGAGGGATTTTGCTTGGGGCAGGTCGTTCTGCAGAGCCAGCGCCACTGCCAGATTGTACCGCACCACGTTCTGGGCAGCGTCCACCGACTTCAGCTGCCAGTCACGCGTCTCAAAGTCGAAAGCGTTCAGTGTGCCCACGAAGGTGGGGTCCAGATGGTCGCGTGCCTCGGCTGCCTTGTCCATCAGCATCAGCGCCTCTCCGGCGTACATGTGACCCAGTAATCTGAAAGCAGGCAAGACGTTCAGGCACCACCAATCGGATTTATAGACAAATGCTTAATACTTGTGTGCATCGGAGAGACGTTCGCAGGCCAGCAGCTGTTCCGCCATCTCCAGGGCGGTCACATGGTCGCCCAGACGCAGGGAGACGAAGCTGTGCGCCGCATAAATGGCAGCTAGCATGTTCTCCAACGACTCCAGGCTAACTGGCTTCGAGGGATTGCAGAAGTTATTGTCTTGCGGATGACGCCACGACTCCTGAGTTGGATCCTTCGGTTCGGGAGCCTCCACATCCTCCGAGGGGACCGCCGACATGTGAAACTTGGTCCTGTAGTGCTGCGTAAGGGTCAGGGCACTGCGTAGGCACAATGCGGCGAACTCCAGTGTGGGCTCAGGCACTCCAGCGGACTGGGGACTATGATTAAAGTTGTAGAGTTATTAAGATTAAGAGTCACTATAGAGCACTCACGCATATGGCTTAGTCGCGGGCGTGGCTCCTGCCTGCGACTGACGATCCTCCTCCACTAGTTTCTATATAAAGATTACATAATTATAGGTCAATTATTTCCTGCTTTCTTAACATATTGTGCTCAATAAAAGTATCTATCAACTCACCGCTTCGTGCTCCATAATGCACGCCTCAGCCATGCGCAACCAAAGACGCGGATTGCTGTGGAACTGCTTGACGGGCACCAGGAAGCACTGGAAGGCCTCCTTGGGACGGCGCAGGTGCAGCATGGCCACGCCCAGGTTGTAGAGGATCTCGCAGGAGCGTGCCGAGCTCATAGTTTGCAGGGTGCTCTGGCGCAGATTCCGCGCCAGCTGCTGGTCAAAGTTGAGCGCATTTTGAAAGAACTTGGCGGCGATGGCATAGTGTCGAACTCTCAGGTGAATCACTCCCATGTTGTTGGCGATGCACGTGCTCAACTGAGGGGTCACATTGCTGTGGAGACAATACAATTAGCATTTCTTAAATGTCAAACACACAACTAATGCTCACCCAGCCTGTGTGCATTCGTTGTTGATGCGCATCAGCTGCTTGGCCGCCATCTGGAAGTCCTTCATGATGTAGTACTGCTGCGCCTTCAAAGCAGCGTACTCGGGCGTGCCATCCTCCTGGATGACCACCGGCTTGCGGTTCAGGACGAGTGTGATGAGCTGCAGAAGCTGCAGACTGCCGCCCAGACCGGCCACTGTCCCCTCCACAGAAGTTCCCACTGGCGTGGCCACCACTGTGCTGGGCGTGGCCGCCTGCGGAGAAGCTGTGGCGCTGCCAGCCGGCTCCTCGGTGGGATGGCTGCTGGGCGCAGTGGCCACCAGGTTGAGCTTGTACTGCAAGTAGTCCAGAAAGGCCTCGGCGCGGTTCAGCTGATTGGTGGCCAGCAGAAGCTGCAGCTGCAGCGTGGCCACCAGCGCCGCCATAGCCTTCTCCAGCGCCTCCAGTCGAGCCACCAGAGGCACCAGCTTCTCCAGCGCCGTGCCGAACATGTGGCGGTGGTAGTAGATGACCGCCCTGTTGTACCGGGCCACTGTGGCGGTGGCAGCCCCTTGCTTGAGGCTCAGGCTGCCGGACGCCTCTCCCGGGGCATCGGTAAGGGCCTCCAGCTCCTTCAGCAGGGCGGCGTGCTGGGTGCAGCCCGTCTTGTGGTAGCTGACCACCGCCCGGTTGTGCCGCAGGACGGGACCACTGCTCTCGCCCAGCGTCTCCAGCTCCTGGAGCAGCTCCAAGCAGCGATCGTACTCCGAGCTGAAAGGAGCAGAATAGCGGTTACGGGTGCCATTCCCGGCGTATGCCATGTGTCCACTCACTTGTTGAACTCCTCGTGCGCCTGGCACAGCAGACTGTAGTTCTCGTCCTCGCCGGCCTGCGTTTTGGTGGGAGAATCCGCCGAGTCCATGCCAAAAATAAATAAAAACAAAAAACCAACTCCGATTAATCGCTGACACTTTGCTGGTGTTGGGAAGCGCGTGTGCCACCACGAAATCAGTGCTGGAAAGTGTCGCACAGAGGAAATCACAGTTAAAGAAGAAGAGTTGGCGGTTCTTTTTTTGTTTTTAAAAAAATTGTAATTTCTCCTAAATGTTTTCCTTAATACATCTGATTCATTATAAAAATACTTATATGTGTCTTTTTTCTTTAATTTTGTGGGCAAAAAAGTGGGAACTAAAAAATCTTTGAGATACTTTAATTCATCTTTAGTAGTTGTTTGCTTAACAAACTAAAATCGCAATCAAACCATTGCTATCCAAATTATATTGGTTTGTTTTATTTTTATAATGAATCAATTATCCTCGTCAATTTAACTTCTTTAATTTTATATGACTAGTTTGTATTTCTTGTTCTTCTAAATAATTCAATAAAAACACTTTCACAATTGTGTCGATTGGAAACTGTAAACAGTTACTGTCTTAAAATTATAATTGTCTGTAAAATATATTTATCTTGCAGGAGACGATAACGAACAAACATTTGTATAAACAAATTGGTTGGGAAATGTTTTCCTAATATTTTCTTGAACCTTATCGCCTATTAAAAATAATTTCACCAAAGAAAACATTGTAAACAAGAAACCCAATGCAACAGCGCTTTGTATCCATCAGGAGAATTCTGGAGATTGGCCAAGCTGTTGACTCATATCGGAATATTTGCATTTTTGCACTTTGATAAAGCTTTGTCCACCCCGCGCACTGTGCAAATAATATCGGCAGTCGCTTATTTTTGAATTATTTTAATTTGATTCGAAGTACAATATTATTCACTAATCTGTTTCAAAATATTCAATAATTTGCATACATTTAAAGGGATCGGATTTCGGGGTCAGGATAGCTCCCTTATTTATTTGCTGCTTCATTACCGCTGCAATGGGTCAAAACGAAGAAACTTAGGATAGGGAAAACGGGGGAGGGACAGCTCCCACTTCCGAGACTCATTTAGCGAGGGGCGTGGTAGGCATGTCTTATGTACACTATTCGTAAATATCTGTATTGTATATAATATATATGTATGTATATTGTTATGTATACCATATAAATCTGAATTTAGCATTAAAAATTCCCAATGCTGGTTTTAACTAGTCCCCGGGCGGGGGTGAGAGGGGCTCAACATTAACTGAGCAGCAGCACATCCGCCTGGCATCGCATCGCCTAATAAACACATCCCTTCTAACTCCACCCTCGCTCCTCTACTCCTCTGCTCCTCCTCCAATCTGGCCAAGCACACACATTCACACGGCTTCCCTAAAGACTTCGTAGCGGGTTTGTTCGTTCGAGTTTTTGCTTCATTGCATTGCTAGGTTATGGGTTTCGATTGCTCCTGACTCGCTGCTTATGTGTTGCGAATCTTGCCGGGCACGTAGTTCTTATCGATGACGTTCTCCTGCAGGAACATATGCAGGCAGCGCTCGTTCTGCGCCAGCGGATGTCCGGCTATCTTGTTGATAAAGCCCTCTAGTCCCTTGCGCCGCTCCTCGATGAAACTCTCGTCGAAGATCCCCTCGTCGCCGCGGAAGGGCATCTGGCGCTTCCAGGCTTTTCCCGGCAGTGGGGGCACTACGATCTGCGGGAATATTTACTTGATTAAATAATGTTGATGCGTACATCGGAGCTTCCGTTTTCACTTTCACAGATAGTGTCGGAATTCATACTGCCGTAACTACTCAAGGGGTTTGTTAGAGATAAGTAACCAAAACGTAATGACACTTTAAGCCACCACAGAAATAAATCTAATTTTGTTTCAAGTGTTTCGTCTATTTGTGTTTTACCCTATTGTTTGTACAACTTTATGTATAAATCGATTTTACTTGGTGACGTTGTAATATAAACGAGTGGCTCTACATCAGCGAAAAAATAACGCAAGTCACAATAGCGTTTAAATATTAATACTAATTTCATGCTAAGTAGTAAAAATGAGTTTTAGATGGGCAGTTTGTCAGGCTGTTGAAATTATATGATAATGACTGCGATCAGATAAAAGACTTCTTTAACTATCCAATAACTTCTGTTAAATAAGGGGTTTCTTTATGTGAAATAAGATTTCGATAATGTGGTCTAAATTTATAAAATTTAAACTCTGTGATTTGGGCAGAGTTCTTGAACTCTGTAGAGATTTGTTTGATAACTGTGGCCGAAAACAGCTCACAACTCAAGCAGAAATCCATAAAACCATCTAAAAGTGAAAACCGAAACACTCCGGATGTTTTCCTGGTCATCGTACCTTGCTGTCCCGCTCCAGTTCATTTCGTAACCACTCGAAATCGCTGTAGCGCCTTCGCACGCTGGACTCCTTCACCTTGAACACGGGCAGATTGGTCTGGAATGCAGAAATGGTTAATTGGATTTAATGGGAGTCTTCGGGGGGGACTAGGACTTAGGTGAGGTGCCCGCATGCCGGGTTTCCGTGACTCAAGCCCCGAATCAGTGCCTTGCACTTGTGACTAATGTTTATCGCCCGGTTCGCTTTATAGGCGTATCACCCGCACACACAAACACACACACACACACACTTTAGTACTCGTACGCAAAGCGAGACAAAGTAGCACGTATGTATGTGTGGACGACACGAATTCCAGCGATAATCATTGGTTTTCGGGGCAACTTGGATGGAACGCCCCATTGAAGATCACTCACCCGCATCCGGACCTCGTAGTCCGTGTAGCGCTTCTTGCCCGCCGCCATGGTGGTCAGCGGATTGACCACGTCGATCTCCAGGAAGTTGGCGGGCACGGCGTAGGCATCGTCCAGCGTTTGCTTCTTCACATTCAAGCGGCGGGTGGCGTCGGCGGTTCCATCGGACTCAACCATCATAGTGGTAATGCCAGGGGCTCCGGATCGGCAGAGATATAGACGCCCCTTTTATCGGATGCAAGAAACGGGTTTTGCACTCTGTGCAGTTCTTTGTGTTCGTTGTCGATGGCTCTTTGTGTTCGATCCTCCTCCGTTGTGTTTCTCTCTTTCGCTTGCCCTACGTTACACTCGATTTTCTGGGGGTTCCCAACGGCCGCAGCGTGTAAACAACTATTATAATTTAATTAAAATTGTTCCATTAAAAAACTTTCTAAAGGTGGAGAAACATCGATATAACATCGAAGACATCCATGTTCCATTACACCGTCAAAATCGATGTTTGGCAGGGCACTATCGATGTTTTTCCATCTCTAAAATGCAATTTGATGTTTCAGAATCTAATTTTCGAGTTACCCAAATAAAGGAAGTTAAACAAAAACAAAAATGTAATTATTAATCGAACATTTGAACTAAGTTGAGTAACCGCATATTTTTATTTTATTTTTACTCGCATAATGTTTATGAGGCAAACTTTAGTGGAAGAATATTTTTAATTAATTGTAAATGTTAATGATTTCGTTTTAGGAACAACTTCTAAACTAATAACACATGAATTATTAAATCTATTGTTTTAATCATTTTTATTTAAACGTCGATAAATCATTAATATTGTCCGCCAAAAAATATCGGTGTCGCAAATATCGATGTTTCTACACCTCTAGAACTAACGCAGGGCTGCACTATGCGCAGTGGCAGTGTTGGTAAGCTGCGCACTTAAAAATCCCAAGCGCCTGGCGGGTCATGTGACGGCACGTGACGTCACAGCAGATTCAGATTCAGCAATACTTTTCAGTTCCAGGGCAATTTTTCATCGTACTCGCAACGACTTCGCAGGCCAAAATTTTGCGTGTGTGTCGCTCAGTATTGTTTCGTAGCTGAAAAATTGTACGTGCCCACCGTCGTCGCTTACAAAACTCAATAGTGCTAAACAGTTATTACTATTTGCAGCTCGAAATTTGCAGTGCACTTTCAAGGTAGAGGCGCAGAAAAAGTCTATCCAAGATGAACGCCCAACAAGCCCAGCGGGAACATGTCCTCGCCGTCTCCCGAGACTTCATCTCCCAGCCCCGCTTGAGTGAGTAAACTTTCGGAATTTTCCAATAAGTGAAAACGTTGAGAACTGCATTCGAAGCGTAATTAAGTGCCAGATAAAACGAAAGAAAAAGCTAAAAGTCCGCCATGACAGTTTGCACGAATCTGGTGTGAGACGGAGCAGAGAAAAAATCAATAGGTTCTTGCGACACCCACTAAAACACAGAGAATTATTCGGATAGCAAGCTAATTGATTGGAATAGTGAGGAAAATAGTGCTGAATAGATCTCAAGTTTATTAGACAGTCCCGTGGAGCACCCCTATTATCATGGTTAGCGCTTATTGAAAATTTTCGCCGTCACATGACCGTTCGCTGCTCAGCTGTTTGCTTTTGCCATTCAGAGCGCACATTCAAAGGCACCTGACTGCGAACGGGGTGGGTGGCAAAATGGGCAATAGGCCCTCAATTTCCCCCGGATTTTAACTACTATTTATGGAGGGTGTCAATCCAATTGTTATTCAATTTTAACTATTTAGACATTTATATTTTATAGGTTAGCTGTAATCGTAGTATCACTTTAATTGATAGACAAATAATCAAAAGCACTATTATTATAAAAAAAATAATAGTTGCATAGAAAAGGCAGTAAAAAAAAACCAGCTTACGTGATTTTTGCAGTTCGATTAGCTTATTTTTTTGCACTTTATCTAGCCCTGCATTTTGCATTTCCCTTTTGCTATCTATTTCTTATAAGATTTCCACTGCAGCTCGTGGCAAGGGCTAAAAACCAGTTAGACAGTCAGCTGACATAATTTTTCCTCTCACTCGCACCCACACTTGTCTTTTGACGTTTGCTTTCTTATCAGATTCTTACTTTCATGTGAGCATTGCGCGACTCGTGTTATTTGTTGTAACTAAATATAGTTGAAAGCTAAGGAAAGCAATGTGCTACAAATGAATTTAAACTATTTAAGATTTCGTTTTAACACAAATGTAGTACAAAAGAAAAAGTTTATAAAATGAGATAATTACACTTCACTTGAAGTGAAGCCCTATATTATTATTTTGAATTGAAAAAAAGAACACAACTTGCTTTTACAAAAAAAGCCCCTATTTTGTGATTATTTCTGTGGTTCAATTTATCACTTATTGACCATTGTTATGAAACAGCAAAAGCTAAAACCGTTTTTTATTTTCGATGGATTTAATGAAATTTGAGCTGAAAAATATGAATAAGAAGTACCTTCATTAAATGTAAAAGTATAGTAACCAAAAAAGGATTGGCAGGGTTTAATTTCGTTTTATAATTTCTTTACAAAAATCCATATCTTTGTTTAGCCTGGTTTTTCGTTTAATTTTGCACCAAATACCAGCATCTAATAAGAATTGCACATAAGGTCAAATATTTATTCAAATATCCAAAGTTGCAATTAAAATACCTAAATTCCATAAGCTAACAAACTTTGTAAAGAATCGTTTTATAAATAAAATATCATTTACATTTCGTAATAGTAGAAAAATAAAACATCGATTTTGTATGAGAATCTAGCTAAAAATTATCTTTTTATTCTAATTAAAGACTTTAAAATCGTGTATCTCACAAAATCAAATGATCCCACTTAATCATACATATTCAACCACATTATAAAAACATGCTAAATAATCTCCTGAACCTCTTTTTTACCACAGCCTACAAGACGGTGTCCGGTGTGAACGGTCCCCTGGTCATCCTCGATGAGGTCAAGTTCCCCAAGTTCGCCGAGATCGTGCAGCTGCGCCTGGCTGACGGCACCGTGCGCTCCGGCCAGGTGCTCGAGGTGAGCGGCTCCAAGGCCGTGGTGCAGGTGTTCGAGGGCACCTCGGGCATCGATGCCAAGAACACGCTCTGCGAGTTCACCGGCGACATCCTGCGCACGCCCGTGTCCGAGGACATGTTGGGCCGTGTGTTCAACGGATCCGGCAAGCCCATCGACAAGGGACCCCCAATTCTGGCCGAGGACTTCCTGGACATCCAGGGCCAGCCCATCAATCCCTGGTCGCGTATCTATCCCGAGGAGATGATCCAGACCGGTATCTCGGCCATCGATGTGATGAACTCGATTGCCCGTGGCCAGAAGATCCCCATCTTCTCTGCCGCCGGTCTGCCCCACAACGAAATCGCCGCCCAGATCTGTCGTCAGGCCGGTCTCGTCAAGCTGCCCGGCAAGTCTGTGCTGGATGACCACACCGACAACTTCGCCATCGTGTTCGCCGCTATGGGTGTGAACATGGAGACGGCCCGCTTCTTCAAGCAGGACTTCGAGGAGAACGGCTCCATGGAGAACGTGTGCCTGTTCTTGAACTTGGCCAACGATCCGACCATCGAGCGTATCATCACTCCCCGTCTGGCTCTGACCGCCGCCGAATTCTTGGCCTACCAGTGCGAGAAGCACGTGCTGGTCATCCTTACCGACATGTCCTCGTACGCCGAGGCCCTGCGTGAGGTGTCCGCCGCCCGTGAGGAGGTGCCCGGCCGTCGTGGTTTCCCCGGTTACATGTACACCGATTTGGCCACCATCTACGAGCGCGCCGGACGTGTGGAGGGTCGCAACGGCTCCATCACCCAGATCCCCATTCTGACTATGCCCAACGATGATATTACCCATCCCATTCCCGATTTGACCGGTTACATTACCGAGGGCCAGATCTACGTCGACCGTCAGCTGCACAACAGACAGATCTACCCACCAGTCAACGTGCTGCCGTCGCTGTCGCGTCTGATGAAGTCCGCCATCGGCGAGGGCATGACCCGCAAGGATCACTCTGACGTGTCCAACCAGCTGTACGCTTGCTACGCCATCGGCAAGGACGTGCAGGCCATGAAGGCCGTGGTGGGAGAGGAGGCCCTGACGCCCGACGATCTGCTGTATCTGGAGTTCTTGACCAAGTTCGAGAAGAACTTCATCTCGCAGGTGAGTTCGCAGCAGTGTAATGTGTATGTATTTGTTGACTGGATTTAAATCGTACGCTTCTTTGCAGGGCAACTATGAGAACCGCACTGTCTTCGAATCCCTGGACATTGGCTGGCAGCTGCTGCGTATCTTCCCCAAGGAGATGCTCAAGCGTATCCCGGCCTCCATCCTGGCCGAATTCTACCCTAGGGACTCGCGCCATTAGATCCTGTTTATTGTTTTGTTTTTGATTTTTGTCCAAAATTTTGTTTCATTCATAATTTAAGCTGGCGGCGGCGCATCGTGCGGCGCGTCTCCACCTCCTGCAATATCCCGCTGTGTATGCGTCTATATATACATAAACCACAATACAACCACAAAATATCTAAACTACGTTGAGAGCCTGGGTTTGTGTATCTCGGAGCGCCCCAGCGTAGCCAAAACAATAACTAGTTAAATATCGTCCAAGCGAGCAAACCTACTCTAAAGTGTGTTTTAGTATTGAAGTCCCGTCTTGCAATGTACATAAATTGAATTGCTTAATGATTGTCGTTACTCCCGCCAACACACTGTCGTCTAATTTCATTTGTTAAAGTTTACTATTTTTGTTAGGTTTTAAGTGTGTGCTCTTTGAATTGTTTATAATTTGTCTAATCATTTTCGCATAAAGAATCGTAGCATTCCAACAAAAATTAACAATCGCCTATTTGTGTTACTATCGTTTGCTCTTCCGTTTATTTTTCGTTCTTACGTTAGACGTTTCACCAGTTCGCACAAGTATTAAACACTCCCCCCCCGGCCCCTATTTTCCGTACCGCCCCCGCTCCCGTCCCTGCACCAAAACCTTGTGAACAATTTGTACAGCAACTCAACTAAACAATGGAATATTAAGTGCAAAAACAATGCTTTAATGCAAATAATGTTTTAAATGTGGAAATCTACAAAAAGTATAAAGATCTATGAAATACTGTTTGTTTCTTTGTCTCTAAATTAATGAATATTACATAAAGTTGCATAAATTAATATATATTTGTTTGTTGTATCTGGTCACAAGAGTGAAAGGGGAAATGTTCTATGATACGGCCCAATCATTTCAGCAACGACAACTTAATAATCATGAACACATGCCGAAACAATAAATGTTGAAATAATATGTATTTAAAGAAACTAAATAGTTCATGTATATGTATAAATTATAGAACATTTAAATGATGAATAAACTACACACCAAATCATGTTAAATAAAGTCATTCATGTTTATTTCAAGTATGGGAATTTCAAATTGATAAGGTGATGATTTGATAATTTTTCTTGTTCTGATTCGTTCAAATGGTTTTATGTGAAATTTTTATTGTCTTTTAAAATCAATTAAAGTTGCCCAGAAATTAATTGACTGGTGTAACGATGCATCCCTTTTTACATTTTTTTAACATTCTTGTATATGCTTCACTGTTGATTTTAGCAGAACTGAAAGCTTCAGTTGCTTTTTAGTTCTGTTTGAGTTTATTGACTTATCGAAAGCTTTCATTTACAGTGGTTATGTATTGTTATTGTTATGGGTTAGAACTGATAACTTTAAAAGAGGACAGAAAAAATATTCTTGTTATAGCCATTTAATTTCTCCTATTTCGAATTCAAATTTGGCAGACCCAAACGTACCCTTAAATTATTACTTAACTGTTTCATGATACATAAATCTTAAATTATTTAAATTATTCGTTTAAATTTATAAGAAAATTTGGAAGCTTACAATTTTTAATAACAATGAGTGCAGAATATGTAGTTTAGGCCATTTTTTTATATTTTCCAAAATATCTTTATCTTTTATGTTTAGTCTACTGCTTTTTAAATTAAGGAGCTTATAGATATTTTTTAAGAGCCGTTTTTTTTTTTGTTTTTTATAGCAGTTTAAGCAAATCTTTTCAAATGTATATTGCAACAGATTTACTAAATTTAACATGATATTAAATGTATAATTTTATAATAACCTTTATCTCAAAGCTTATAATCAGATGGTTAATATAAACTAATCCCAAGAGACTTGTCCTTCACGTGACCAAGTGGTGATTCCAGAATCCTACATCCACTCCTTGAGGCACCACCCAACCACCACCCACCACTTAAGAGCGCTGGACACGATGAGGCCTTGGCGTTGGGCAAGTTTCCCATTGACTTTGCAAAATTTATGCAATTATGCCAAAGTTTTTAATGAGTTCTAAATTAAGTTAACAATTCGGTTGACGCCAGTGGTTTGATGGTGTAAAAAACCCCCACTGGCTGTGAGTATACCAAACAAAACTTTCTTCGCCTTAACAAAAAATGATCAACACAACGTTAAAGTTTAGGCCAATTGCTTTGACATTCCTTTTTTTTTTTTTTGGTTTTTTGGGTTTAATTTCCAGTAATCAAAGCGATGCTCGACTGGGTGCCTTTAGTTGAAGTAGCAAGCTGCTTAGCTGACTGCAATTTAAGCGGCTTAAAAACGCCGGAATGCAGAGACAACAGCAAGGCTATCTGCGACAACTGGCCGCCCATTGTGCAAAGGATTCTCATCTGTATCTAGACTGCAGCACAGTGGGCTCATGACAAGGCTACTGATGGCCAATGTCAAATGCTCTGGCTCGAGTGGGGGCGGAAAACGAGACGAGACGAGACGAGGCCAGTCGAGACGCAGGATGCAGGATGCAGTCCCGGTGTGAGCTCATTTCGAGTCGTTTGTCTGGCATCATTAGGGGGCCCCGGCCCAGGTCCAGAACCAGCTCGTCAAAGTTCACGGTCATGGTCAATGCGAACGCGGCCCACTTGGCAGACACTGTCCCTCCTGGTCGACCCTCCTTCGGCCTCCTCCACCCTCCTAGCCCATTCATCCATAGGTTGCCTCGTTTCCGGTCGATTTATGCGGCAGTACCCCCCAAGCCACTTAGACAGCTGGCAGCCTCCCAAGATGTCGTCTTTGGGGGCAGGATGCGGTTGTGGCCACGAAATCGGTGCGATTAATGAACCCGCGCAAAAGGGTTCGTTAATACGCGTTTGCCAAGCGCTTGAATGCGGATTTTAATGAGCCAACCACAAGCACACTCAAAAGAATTGGTTGGTCTTTAAAAGGGTAATTCATAATATTTTAAATTCAAGAAGAGTTCATAACATTACAAAAAGAAGTTCTTAAATGTTAATTTTCTTACCTTGAAGACTTTTAAATATTTAAACTAGAAAACAAAGCTAAATTCCTGTTTTAAATTATGATTTAATACCAATAAATACCAAGTTAAAAATGTTAAACCTTAATTAAGAAAAGAAACGTTCATAAGCAATTTATATCTCTAGCTGTTACATGTTGGTAGAAAATCTTGCATAAAATGCATATACCTTATAGGGATGCCTTAAACTTAAAAATAAATTGTCATAGAAACTAAATTATTGTTACATGAATTTTAAACTATTGGGTATGAAAAAAGTCTCAATAAAATGGGTATCAAATTAAAACCGCTAAAGTGTCAAAACAAAACTTAAATTAAACTAAAAAGTATTGGGGTAAGACTTTTTAGTATTGAATTAATACTAATAATTTAATACTGTCTGTGTACTATAATTTTTTTTGATGTGTTGATTACAACTTCAAGTTAAATTATTTTCATATTAATTTTATTTCTTATAAAAATATTTGCCCAATATCGACAGGTTTTTCGAGTGCAGGATTAGACATGAAGGCAGCAATCAGTCGGCAATGCCAAGGACTCCGTTCATCCCCAGAGACCGGGTGCACGGGTGCTCGTGTGTGAATGTGTGGCATTCATAAGCACCTCCGGCCGGGTTTATAATTAATGTGCTCTAGTGGCGCCGAAAATGCGGCAGCTAAATCATCTAATTAACTCATTAGCAATGAGTGCCAGCTCCAGTTCCATCTGCAGTCCCATATCCTGTCGTTTTCGATGCCAGCTCCGAGTGCCTGTTAAATTGATGGGCCCCGGAGTTGCCTTGGACACGGAGAACGGTCCACCTTCCGGGCGAGTGGCGACCGATTTAACACTTTGGCCAAGGTCCGGGTGCGAGACCCCCATGTGTCAAGCGTCTGTCACCTGGGTCGAGTCCGGGTCCGAGTACGGGTCCCGGGTCCGAGTCCGAGTCCGGGCTTGGCCTGCTCGCTCGTGCGTCTCATTCGATACAGTCCAAGTGACAGGTCCACCGGAGGAGAGCAGAGATGGGGCCCAGACAAACGGACAGACCACACACTCCTACCCTCGAAGGGGAGACGAAATAGTTGGCTGGCACTTCGACCGGCCTGTCGGTTCCATAATTTGTGCGCCGGGGATTTGTGCATTGGTCGGATTTGGGACAGCTTAACTAAATAAATCACACAAAGGAGCCGGGCAAGGAAGGCCCACAAACTTGTCTGGCCTGACCCCGAGGCGATATTTTATAAAGCGGGCCGGCGGTCGTCGTCTTCTTGTTGTTGTTGTGCATTAAATATTAAACAAATCGCCGCCGCCAACAGCTTGATGGAGTTGCCCGGCCGGACGGACGCTGCAGGATATTTATCCTGCTGCTTAGTTAAGCCCGGATCGCAGATAATTCGATGCGTCACGACCGTCGAGCAGCGGCGGAATCGGGTAAATTGGACCGGCGACTAGTGGGACAGCCGTTCTGCAGCATAAGCATAAAAACAAATAGGAACCTCGTCCCCCGTCCCAAATAGCACTGGTCGTGCGTGTGTCCCCCTGACATTTAATGCCTCACTGGGCGACTACTTCCAGTACTACACCCGAAAAAATGTTTTGTTATTGATGTTAAAATTTTCTTACTCTTGAAGTTTTAAATTTAATGGAATGCAAACTATTTTCAGAGCTCTCTTTATATTTTTAAATTCTGATTTTAAAGTGTTTTTTTTGTTTTTTCATTATTTTTTTATTATTATTTAGTAGAACTTAATAAAAAAGATATATTCATATTAAAATATTATATATATATATATATGCAAAGATGTATTTTAACATGAGTATTTAAGCCCCCTACACCCTTATACATTTAATCAAATACCTCTACTTATTTATTGTTATAAGGCTTTATGCCATAGCTTTGACTTTTATTTTACAATAGCAAATTTATTTAATCCTTTTTTTTTGTAAATTAATTCTTAGAATTTACTCTCATTCCATAAAAATGTATATCAATGAATTATTTTTAACTCTTAATTTGAAGTAAATAATACAATATTTGTTGTTATAATTAGGCTAAAAAAAGAAAAGGAAAAAAAGGTTACATTAATATATTAAAGACATTAGTCGATAGTTTTGTTTAGTGTTCTCCGGCCATTTTCCTCTGCTTTTCGGCTCCGAATCACATTTCCGTCTTCGGATTCTGTGCCTAATTGTAGTTTGATTTTCATGCGTATCGAATGCTTGGCGGATGGGGCCAAACTTCTGTGAACAAACCAATCCGAACTAGGGCAATTGTTGACGTCCCCTGGCATTTAATGGCATTCCCAGATTACCGGGCCCGAACGTGCTCCAATATCAAAGCGGACGAGTTCGATATTAACGGGCTGCCCGGACGCCGGGACACCTACTAATTGCGACCCTTTTGCTTATCACTCATCGTCATTTCATTCCGCATCCGCCCCGAAGACACAAAGAAAAAGGGTCGGCCTTTGCTCATAAGCTGGCAAATCAAAGGGCTTTTCCTGGCTCTTTTCGGCCATTTTCTCGGACTTTAAAGCCCTGCATTCACTCAGCTAATTCATTGTTCGGTCGGATTTTGCCCGGGCTCGCATTACATTTGCTTTTTGTGTCAGCGGGTGTTTAATTCAATAACCAGGCTGATGGAAAAAGTAAATGCAAACAATCGCAACGAGGTGGTGAGAAAAGTTCTTAAAAAATAAAAACATTATACGGAATTGGGCCACGGTCCCTCTGCAGCACATAAATATTTATTTAACAATTCACTGTTTCCATTTGTTGGCTTTTTGGCATTTTTTTTTACTTTTTATTGGAAAGTGTGTGTGTGTGCGTGTGTGCGTGGAGGATTGTCACGTCAATCAGGATCTCGTTTTTTGATGTTACTCTTTCGGCTCCCCAGGATATGCAATTTTTGGCTTTTGTGTCGAGCTCGTTTTTGCCATTTGGCCTTTGTTTTGCCTATAATGTGCATGTTTTTGCCCGGACATGTGCGACCATTTGTGCCCTGCGCCCCATGCGGCGTATACGTGATGTGTGCAGAGTGCTGGCCAAATGCATTTCGGTAGTTTCAATTGAGTTTTCAGCGACTCAATGACGGTTTGATTGTGTGTAGCAAATGGAAGTTGGTTGGGTTTTTCTCCGGGAAATGTACGCACTTTAGTGCCGGCCACTGTTTACATTCCCCTCAGTCTGCACCCGAATTTCCGAATTAAATCTCTGGCCCCTAAAGAGTTGCATCGAACTGGGAGTCACAAGTTGAAGGCACTCCATCCGCTGCCATAAACTAGATTAAGTGTACGCTCAAAGACATGCAGTCGAGCTTGCCAAATTACCATAATTTGGATTGCCGAGTTACTTTGCACCCACACATATTCCACGGAAACTGCAAGTATACACACACAGCTTGTGAGTTTGGTGGGGAGGGAAGAGGAGAGTTTTTGGGGGTGGGTGTTTTAAGGGGTCGGAAGCGAACATCAAATTGCAAATTGCGCGTACTAACTTGCAACATAAACTCGTTTATGCGACAGCCTGTGCGGGGGTGTCTTTTCTCACACGTGAGCCATTTCTATATAAGATATTTTACGGGCGCCCCCCTAAGTGCGACGTACTTTTGCTTAGCTGACTGGGGGCCTCTGTATTGGCAAGAATGTATGCAAATTGCAGTTACATGTCGAAAATTTGCATTCGCCGCGCACCGTTATGAATAAATCACGCTCATAATGCACTTGATGCTCAGGAGAAATCGATGTTGTCGAGGCGCTCACTCATCCGCGCATTTCCACATCCGCATCTGTATCCGCATCCGCATCCGCATCCGCATCCGTAAGAAGCCGAAACAGCCGGCGTAGGAAACCGAGTTTTCCATTAAACATATTAAAAATGATCAAGAAAAAAAATTGCCAGGTACGCGCCTTTAAATTACTTCCGCGGCAGCAGCGGAAACGGAAGTTGCCAGGCGGCAGGAGATTTCACTCCCCACGCTCCTGAGCCAATGAAATTTCAATAGGTTAATATAAATTGCAAATTACATTAAACAGATTATGGAACACTCACTCAAATAGACAGGCAGCTCCTCCAGGCTTCTTGCTGCTTGCTGCCTGGCCACTTCTCCTTCTGATCCTTCGGCACAAGTGCTGTTAATTATTTGTCACTTAAGAACCCGACACATGCGGCAACACCAACAGCAACAGCAACACCAACAACAACAGCAACAACACCAGCAACGTGCTCGCATTAATAAAACATTAAATTCATTAAGTATGCACATAAATACATAAATGGAAACCAGGCGCAAATGAAAATGTTCACGTGGGAGCAAAGGAGCGGAGGAGTTGCTCAAAAGCCGCGCACTGTGGGCTCGTAAAAGCGGCCTGGCGGCTTTAATGGCCCGCCATTGGCATATTTATGAAGCCCTCCCTTATTTATTGTTTTATATTTTCACTTTTTTTATTTTCGGACGACGTCCTGCAATGATCCTTTTCCTATTGTTTTCCCTTTATTTGTTTCCCCCTTTTGCTGCCCAGTTAAGCAATAAAGACATTTTTTTTCGCCGGACCATATAAATGTCCGAGTTAGTCAAACATCCCGGGAACCCTTTTCGCCTTTTTGCATTCGTGAGTCTGACAGCGACCTTCAAAGGCCACGTCCTTCATGAAATATGTCGCCACTCAGCGTCTCGGGCATTGGTCAGGACATCCCGGGAATATTGGCTTACACTGCGAAAGTGGTGGCTGCTTATGGGGATCAAGATATAAATTTAAACTTCAAGAGGTTCCTGATATAATCTTTTTTTGTTTTTACCATCTATTGGACTTGCTCTTGGGGTAAATGTGATTATTTGGATGTAGTATTGGAAGATGGGCAGTGTCCATTGGTCACAATGTTAGGCTTTGGTGAAATAATTAACTATCCAAATGCAAAACATAGACTCAGAAATTTAATTTCAATATTAATATGATATATTTGGTTGTTTAGTAAATAAATATAGTAAAATTATAAGGCACGATAAATGTTAGGAAAGTACGATTTATTTATTTTAAATTAAAGTCAATTCAGCATAAAAGTAAAAAAAAATTGTTATTATTTGATCTCAAATATGTGTTGTGTTCCAAAAATAAGATGAAAACAAAACAAAAAAAAAAATGTTAAAATTTAAATAATAAATAATAACATTAAATCACCTTGGTCTAAGCTATGCTTCCTAAATGTAATATTTTTTCCATGTGCAGCCGAAATCTGCTTCAGTTTTCATCATTCATATGCCATGTTAACTACGAAATTGATTTCTTGGCCGAGTTTGGCCAGACTCCAAGGGAAAGGTGAAACAAAAGAACCGTGCCATCGCTTTGCTGGCCTTTAAATTTTGCATTACGTTCAGGACCGTCTCGTCCTGCGGGCTGAGGACGTGCGTTAATGATGTCGACGGCTGGGGCAGGCCGCATTTCCGTCCCAACAGCCTCCCCTCCATTTCTCCTCCTCCTGGGAGAGCCGGATCTGATTTATTATTGGCATGCTGCTCGTTCCCACACTGCCGCAATTTCATTCCGACTCGGTTTGTTGGTGCGTGGGGCGTCAAGTGGCACTGCCACTTTCCCTTTTGGCCAGGCCAGCACAACCTTTTTTTCTGTTATTTATATTTATATTTTCGCTTTCGCTTTGTCTTTGCGCCTTATTTCACCATCCGACATTCGGCCAAGTTTGTGTTTTGCTTTCGCATTTTGTTTCGAGCCCCGGCACTTGCCACTTGCCACTTGGAATTTTGGCCGCGCGTTGGTCCCTTGTTGGCTGCTCCCCGTTTATTGTGTGCTGTTCGCTTGTTTGCCGAAAAGCGGTTTATTTATTTATTTATGTATGTTTCGCAAGGACCCACACAAAAAAAAGGGCCACCGTGGAAGTACTTTCATTCTCGTATTTAGTGCGCAGCCGGAGGAGACTCCGCTGCGGAGCCTAAACTTGACTCTTAACTCTTTTGGTGGCTGCCGGGTGACTGGCCCAAATTAAGATAAATATCTACCGCTCAGCCTAATTTATTTCGCTCGATTTTCGGTAAAAATCGGAAACTTCCGACGGCCCAAGGATGAAACTTTTATCATTATGACAATAGATACTTCTGACATTTCTGGTAGTGGAGGCCTCAAGAACCAGGATCCTCTCGGGCACGTACGCGGTAGTAAAGCAATTAGTTCAATTGTCATTTTGGCACCAAGTGCAGACACCAACGTCTTCTGCCTTCTGCCAAATGCTGCCAATTTCATTAACTTGTACAGGCGTCAAAGTTTTGCGACAAAAACGAAAAGTTTGCCGGCGAAAGCTGAATTTTCTCAACAACAACAACAATAACAACGGGGGGAAAAAAACAAGGCAACAAATATTGATGGCAATTTAATGCTGATTGGACATGATTATGAAAAATATGTACTGCCGCACATTAAAGTCGATCTGTTTGCCCACTTTAATCCCGTTCGTATTTTAATTGAATTTCGAATTTGGCCACAAATGCGCAATTAATTGAAATGTAGAGCTAATCGTATTAGCCCACTGCTTCAATGAAGCGCAATGCAAATTATGTGAATGTGAATGCGAATGTCGTTTTGTTTCATCTTGACGACACTTTGAGTGTCGGATTCGGCTGTCACTTCAGGCCAACCGCACATAAATATTAATTAATGTGAAAGTTTTGCGACTAATTAACAAGGGATACGGTTTAATGGAGGGTTGCGGTGCGGTCGTGCGCCATGGTTTCACCAGTATTTAAATCCCATTTGCCAGAGATTTATGGTCTGGTATTCACTTATTTCAAGCCCATTGTGCAATGCTGAATATTCCCTGAGCATACTTTATATCCGGTTCGGAGCGTGCTTCCATCAGCAGTGGTTATTCTTTTTTTTTTTTGGAAAAAAAGTAAAAAAAAAGAGTTCTTGCGGAAGCAGCTGGAAAAAAATAAATCGGAAAATATGTGAGACTGTCCAGCAGTTAACCTTCGAACTTTTGCGAGTGCCTTTTTTCAGCATTTTTCAAGGAGCATCACATAAATATTCAAGTCTAAAACTCTGGCTGCTAGATATATTGGCCACATGCACTGCATACACACAGGATGCCGGGCCACTGCTGCTGCAGCTGACTTTGGCGGTCCGCTCCCGGTCCTGGGGCCATTTATCAAACCTTGCTTTTGACATTGCGCACATCCTGCGGAAAATTAAGACACTGTCTGGCACGCTTCCTAACCAATTTAAGAGTCCCATTTTTTTGCCCCCCCCAGTCTCTTCTTTCTCGGTTTCCATTCCCCTGGAGAATGCATGAGCCTTGCTTCCTTGTGCCATTCCTCATGCATGAATTGCACCGCTCGAACATATGCGCTGCATCCAGGGAAAATGCTCCGATGCTCGGATGCTCGGATGCTTGGATGGCGAGTGAGCAGGACAATCCGGAGCCTCGCATCCTAGCAACGGACTCACAGAGCGGTGTGGCATTTAGCCGTTTAAGCCAATTAACGCAGTGCATTGTGTGCGGGCTGCAATTCTTCGGGAGCTCAGCTTTCCCGTTCAGTTCAATTGATGGAGGTGGGCGCAATCGAGCCCTTATGAAGCAGTGCTGAACGATGGCTTGATGTCCTTAACTGGGATTAATGTCCGTGAAAAAGGGGATTAATAACTTTACCATCATTAAAAGTGTATTATTCAGTTTAATAAGAATAGCAGTGAAACAAGTAAAATTTAAGAGTTAATCTATCACAAAATACACATATTATGTTTTAAATCAGAGGCCATTGGAATATTTAAAAAGGTTGATGTAAAAATACAATTTATGGTTTTTATTAAGTAAAACTCAAGAGTTAATCTATTACAAAATACAAGTGGATATACACATATTAAGTATTAAAATCCTGAATTTGGAAAACTGAGAACATCAGAAGCTAAATAAATCGGAGACCATTGAAATATTTAAAATAGTAAGTAATATTTAAGTATTAATCTATCAAAAAATACAATATGATACACACAGATTGAGTATTTAAAATCTGAATTTTGAAAACTGACAACATCAAATGCTAAATAAATCAGAGGCCATTGGAATATTTAAAAGTATTAATGGTAAAATACAGTTTTACAGGAAAATTCAAGACTTAATCTGTCATAAAATACTAGTGCACATACACATATTAGGTATTAAAATCCTGAATTTGGAAAATTCATAACATCAAAAGCTATAAATCAGGGGCCATTGGAATATTTAACAATGTAACATAACGGCAGGAAACAATTTAAAATCAATATTAAATACTACCAGCTTAGTTACGCCATAATATAAATGAATATTAAAGCCCACATTTCCCAGCGCTATTTGGGACAGCACTGGCTGGCTCCATCGCACCGGCAGGACCTTTGTGCCGCATTCCTGCTGGCTCGTTTGCCCGATTGTTCGATGCGCCCAAATGCATTTCAATTAAAACATATTTAAGGGCCTTAACGGTCCGAAACTGCAGCCCCTTGCCCCACTGGACCCATTCATCAGGGGTTCAAATGGGTTGCAAAGGGGCGGTGGGTGGCAGCATCTCTACCTTGCTGTTAATCAGCCGCTGCAGCGCACCAATCGATTTAATGGGGACAGCCGGGTTCTCCATGTCAATGGTTCGGCATTTTGCAAAGGCTCGGCATGCAGAGTGAACGGGGGAAAGGGCAGCACGGGATCATGGCATCACCTTCCGCCTGTCTGAGTTATTTAATGAAACGGACACCCTTCACCCACGACCACACGCACACCCTTTGGCATTGCAAAGTGTCCATCATGCCCCTTTGCAACAGGATGCTCTTGGCCAAAAAGCCCTTTTGGCCTTGTTTCTCTCTCATTATTTTCATATTAAGTCCGCGAACAAGGAGCAGACCAGCAGCCAACGAGTCCTTAGTTGCTCGCCAGGCAATTTGGGAAGCGTAGCCAAAAGAAAGTTTCGTGGAAATCTACTACAAATTTAACACAATAAAGCCGAACTATCAAGAGAAAAGTTTTAAAACCTCTGTGCAGGTTTTTACCTTGCAAAAATATTTTCTACTAAACATTTTGGGGTTTTATTATGAAGCTTACAAGTTCAGTAAAAAGTGAAAACCACATTTAAACTTATAGGAAGAAGCGCAAAGCCCAAAACATTACTCTAACTATTTTAGTCCTTGCCAGACTGCTATATTAAATGTGGGACTGGAGTTAAAGTAAAGATACTTGTTGGACCCGAACCCTTTTAAGGAAACCACTAAACAACCCAAGGATACAACTAGTGACTTAATTTTGATGGCAAATGGTATGGCCTCAGCATTGGCATGCAGTGCTCGTGATGGTGTCGAAATTTAATTTACACCTTCGCACGTAGGCCACACACATATAAATACGGGCCGACGCACATGTCGATGCTGATGAGGTCCTGGCAATCAGCGGTTGGCTCAACAAGGCGTTAGCTCCTTCCGTAACCCTGCACACTGAAAGAAATATTGTGATCAGTTCGCAAAAACTGGTTTTAATTGAAAAATAATTTTGTACTTGTATTTTTACAAATGCACTATGAAACCATCGAGCATTGCTATTTACACTAGTTTTAGTGCAAAACGATAAATTGACTAAGGATTTAGTAACTTTGCTTTTTAGTTAGTTTTTATTGTTTTCTTCTTGGCTTGACTAGAGAATTGCCCTTAAATAAATTAAAAAAAATTAGACGGAACTCATGCCGTTCGTATGACAAATGATTTTATTGTATTTTTGAAATTAAGGTACTCCTAACCAGTTGTTAAACTTAATCAAAGTACTTACTTACTTAAGCATCTAAATACATTGCTATTGGACAATAAAACATGGAAAATGATAGCTGCTTTAAGGGGATCTGCCAGTGTGACATTTGGCTGGAAGCAGTTGGGGTACTTTTTTTTGGCAGCTCCAAGCCACATATCACCGTTTTTCTCCATATTTTAGTAAAAAAAAAAGCATAAAACTTTCAATACATTCTATAGAGTACTTTTTTAAAAAAAAATGACTAAAAATGAGCTAATATTTAACATTGCAATTCTAACTTTCAAAATCAAAAATGTTTTATGAAATTTCCTTCTGTTAAGCATAGTAAAGTGTTTGTGGTGTATGGAAATTTGTAAAATTTTGTAAAATTTAATGTTGATCCTTGCAGTTTTTTGTTGATTGTATCTATAAGGCTGCCCCTGTGTGGCATCGGCTTTTCCGGCAGCGGCTGTGGCTGTGGCAAGCTCCCAGAGAACCGCAACAGCGCCCGCAGTGCACAAAAGTTTTCTTTTGCAATTTAGCTTGTTGCTCTCTTTTTTTTTTTTTGCCCCATTGTTGGGGGCCTTGTTGTAATCGAGATTGTTGTTGTTGTTGCTGTTGCTGTTGTTGTTGTTGGACGTGGCCGGGATGTCGGCGGTTGGTGTGTGCGGTAGTATTTGACTTTCGCCCCCGTATGTACTTCGCATTTGCGGCCCGGCTAATGCATGTCGATGCCAATAAGGTTGCCCGATGGCTGGCTACCATTTGCCCACCTGCCGTTGGTGTTTATCTTGGTGTTCACACCTGCAAAACTTCTCGACGGTGCGGAATTTCTCCACTTTTGCCAGCTTTCGACGGGAGCATTCCTTTGGAAATTCGTGTAAATTGAATTTATTGAGGCGTGCGTGTGCGAAGTTGAGTTGATGACTTTGGCGATGGTGCAAATTGGCTTCGTGGCCACGGGCCACGGGTATGGAGATTGGGGATTGAGGACTGGGGAATAGGGACTGGGCATTGCTATTCCCATTGCGATTCCTGTTCCGACAACAGTTGCAGCTGCCGCAGCAGCTTAAGTTGCCGACCAGATGATGCCCGCTCGCGAGAAATGGAAATGAAAATGAAAATGAAAAATTCCTGCCGCTAAAAGGCAACTTGTTACGCGCGCCAAGTTATGCTATGAAATTTATATTAAATGCTTCGTTCGCCATTGGACAGTCAAGTCGGTGGACGCTGCTGGCAGCAGATTGCATTGAAATTCGAGAACAAAAAACGCGTCGGAAGGAAGGAAGTCATCTTTTATAGTGCCGGCTTACAGGCGCTGGCGAAAGTTCCACAGAAAAGTAACAGGAAAGTCGCGCGACAGCGCTGGCCTTGTGACTTTGAAACCATTCGCCATCCAAAGACCACCCATCCACGATTGGAGCAAAGAAACTTGCCAAAGTGCCAAGTGCAAAGTGCTGGCGCTGTGTAAGAGCCCCTGATTAACATAATCCCTTGCAGCGGGCGTGCGACGCTGACAGCTGCGGATGCAGCTAAAAGTTGCCAAAGGTTAGTTAAGCATTTTAATAAGAGCCAAATGAATTGTAAGCACTTGCAAAATGTCTTGTTCGAGTCAAGCACCCCCGCCCCCATCCCCCCCCTAAAATCCTGCTCCACAGTGTGTCTTATGGGGCACAAAATTTAATTTCCTCGGCACACACAGACAGACAAAAGCAAAAGCCGAAGACGAAGACGAAAAGCTGACGGGGGAATGGGGCCGAGAGCCTTGTAATGAAGTTTCTCGCTCAATCAACTTTAATGAGAATTGTGCCGGCGGCCAGACGAGGACAACTGTCAAAGAGCATGTTAACCATGTGCCAACAAATGCTTGTGGTACCTGCGACTCCTTAAATCATACCCCAGATTCTGCTGTATCAAATATCCGCCCACCAATGATGGATGGCAGGCTAAATTTGAGCTTAACTCACCGGGGGAATGCCATTAACTATCGATTTGTGCACGCATGCTACCACCTAATTATTATGCTTAAGTTTAGTCATTTTTCCTCTAGAATCTGGACCATTGTAATCTCAGTCGCTGTTAACTCGGTAAATTTCACTGTTAACAGCTCCACTCAAACCCACAGTTTGTGCTCAAATTTTGCACTCGCTTCTGAGCCAAATTCAAGGTCATTGTTTGACACATTTTCCGCTCCACTCGCTGAGTTGTGGGTGCGGTTGAGCCAGTTTCTCATTGAGCCCTTCTCTCGATGGCTCGAAACACTCGAAACACTTGGAGCTCTCGACTTAGCTGCCACTTGTGGGTGGGGGGACCTTCAGCTGTTTTTATTTAGGCCTATTTCAAATTTTGGCCATGTCATGAATATGCTGCCAGCGCTTAAGAAACAAACACACAGCACACAGCACACAACCCACACAGCACACAGCACACAGATATTGGCCCACAAAGCCAGACACATCGACATTCGTGGCAAATGGCAGCGCGCATGAAAAGCATTTTTCATCAGCCAGAATTTCCCGCCAGACATTTTCTTTGTTCTCGGCCTGTCCTTTCGCCATTCTTTCTGACAACGATTTCATAACTTTTCCCTGTCTTCATTATCCTTATTATCGCTTTAGACTTCCCCTCTTCTAGGAATTGCGCCATATTTCTGGCTTTTGGGATATTGGGAATATGGTGGGAGCAGATGACAATTCCTTTTTGCCATCTACACATTACCTGAACTTGAAATAGACATCTGGCAAATGCTTTCGCTCTGAATGAAATCATCTCGGGGGAAATACCTTGAGCCCCGAAACGATTATCTGAAGTGAAATTATTTACTAGTTAAATGCTGAGGCAAGCTGTAACCTTTCTTTAGACCTCCCTTTTCTATGAAATCTGTCAGAGATTTTCCTGAAAATGCACATAAAGTTTTACACATGGCATTTATACTGACGCAGTGAAAAAAAAAACGTTACAAAAATTCAAAAATATAACATATACAAGTTTTTACTAATGTAGTGATATTTTATTATTATGGTGAGGTATTAATTTAATAATTAAAGTATTAAAAAGCTTATTGGCCACTATATTTAAAAAGTTTTCAATACTAGCAATTTCGTTATACTTAAGAAATAAATAAATGATTTTTAAGTTTTTGTTGGCATGTTCTAAGCTTGCGAAATTTGGAATCAATAATTTTGACGATGCGGGCTTTGTACAATCTTCAGGTTGCCTTAATCTTAAAACTGATACACACAGTAACACAAATACGATTTTATTTAAATTTATTTGAAATTTAAGGTAAAATTTTCAATTGATCGAATGAAGGTTCTTTTTTTGAATGTTTAAAAAATGTTTTATTGAGAAAAAAACAGAAACAAAATAAACTATAATACTTTCAAATAAAGCAATCCCAATTTATGACTTACTTATGGGTTGTTTTATTTTGGTGCCCTGAAAGGTTTTATTTTTGACTATTGAAAATCGGGGGTGTTCCGTATACAACGAATGCCTTAAATATACATGTTGTGGTAGTGAACACTTTTTGTCGAATGCAATATTAATGTGTTTCCTCTGTGTAGTTGCAGGTGCCTTGCTGCTAGCTCGCCCGACTGCCGGTTATATAATCTTTATTGTATTATTTTAATTTTAGAAAACTAAGTTTGTAGCCGGAGGAGGAGTAAAGGCACCGTGAAAGCTCACATTGAGGAGGAGACCAGGATGTAGGTCGGGGTCAGGTAACAGTAAACCAGGAGCTTGGCTGGCAATCAAGCAAACCCTGCTGCCCATCCTGAACCCGAGACGCAGTGCCCCATTCCCATTCCCATCACCATCCCCATCCAAGTCGAATGAAAGTTGGCCGTCCTGTGCCGAGATTGTAGCTTGTATTCAATCAAAAGTTTCAATTTTGCTGCGGCGCTCATAAAACGTTGGCCACCGCCGCCTTTCTCCAGCTGACCTCTGGGCTCCGCTTCTACTTCTGCTTCTGGTTCTGGCCATCTTCTCCGCCAGCTCCAGTTCCAGTTTGCCAAACTATGCGTAGTATTGCTTTAATGACGTTGCCGCTGGCCAACGCTTGCCCTCCCAACTTGGCCAACTGTTCTATTTATTTTCTATAGATTTCTGTGTCGGTGTTCGGTGTTCGGGACAAACTTTAATTTGGAAACTATGCGAAGAGTCGTTCGTCGACTTTGGTCGTTGTTTGCCTTACGTGAAATGTTGCGGAGGAGAATTTAATTTGTTTTTAATTTTACGTAGATATTTGCCCTGCTCTCCACACACTCGCAAATGGAGAAATAAAGGCTGAGTAGGGGGTGAAACGGTCGTGCGCGGCAACTGAATTTAATATAAAATTTAATAGCTAAACAATTTAATGCCTTGGACAGCAAGTATTTTTGTCTTTGAGAGTTTCGAGTGAAAATAGTAACAACGCATGCACATTTAACGCAGGTACACGGAATAAAAATAAGCTTAGTCTCGAAACATAATTTTCATTTATGAAAATAAATCTTTAAAACGAAAAAGACTCCATTACTCTTAGAAATAAATGTTAGCCAAAGAAAAAACAGAACAGAGTTCTATTTTATATACAAAAAAAAATAATATTGTTATTATATATCAGTATTTACTAACTTTATTGTTTTAATAACAATGATATGTGGAAAATACAATGTTTTCGTTCCAAGTATATTTCTTATTCAAATAATATTGGTACGTTATTGTTATATATAAGTTTTTACTAGCTTTAACGTTCCAGTATCATGCAAAGAAATGTAAGATCTTAGTAAGAATTTTTAAACTACATGTGTATTTATAATTTTTGTTCTAAATTAATATTTTTTTCAGTGCACAGTTGTAATGGATTGTGGATCAATCAAGGCGCCCAGCGGGGATGCACTCGGAGCCAAATGCCGGCAGTCATCAGCCGTTGATTACGCACATTTTCGAGCAATTAAATGTTTTCTGAACTGACAGCTGGGGCTCAAGATGCAAACGCATTCCGCATCCCGTTTAATTGGTGGGCTTAACAAACATTATGGCGTTAAGTAATAAATTACTGTAAGAGAAAATTATCGGAATTATTGTTTGATTAAATGGTTCTTGCTTTCTCCTCGAGATGAACAATGAAACATGATTGAAATGTGGCAATTATTCTCTTCTTCTTTCTGTAATGGCGTACAAAGCCAATTGTGTTTATTTTCATTTTCATTGAACCATAAGCTCATTTGCCATTTAAGTCAATATGTTTGGCTTGCAAGTAGAATGGAGCAACCGCAAGAAGTAATCAGTTTTTGTTTCGTTTGCTGTCTGCATCTGCCACAAACGGCGCTAATTAAGAACGCAAACAATGCAAATGTTAACTGAAAATGCACTTACTTGCTTTGAACTTGCTGCCAGCCAACAAGTAGCACTGTGTTCACAGTGGGTGGAAGCTGGCTGGGGCTCCCGATTGGCATTAAAGCGAAATGATCCGCGTGGAGACCTGATACACGGTGCATCATTAGCTCTGATTTGCCATGTTCATGTGGTGGCTACATATGCACTCAATGCACTTAGATAAAAATTACTAATTACTGAATGTATATTTAAATCTACATTTTTTAAAAACAATAAGTTCTCTTTTTCCAATTTTGAACAATTACTTTACTATTGAGTAGGTCTACTTTCGAAACTGATAAAATGTCGGTGTTTGTGAATACTAGCTGATAAGGAAAGCAAACATATTAATTTTATTAATTCTTCTTTTGCAATTAAATTGTAAAGGAACAAAGCGCATTTTTGGACCGAGCAATTGCTTTTTATAGAACGTAAACCAAGCCTAGCAAATATTTACTATTTTACTTTTCCCCATTGTAAATTAAACGCCTGAGATAACTCGCTGATTGTGCGACCTAATGAAACCAAAATTAAGAAAAACAATTTACTTTAAGCGCTGTTAAAAGACATTTCTTCATAGTTTCATTGCGAATTCCAAAGTAAATTTTAAAATTTGTTTAACGTGCATTTGCATTTTACATTCGTTTGTGTTCGCTTGGCCAAAAAGTCATTTGCTATGGCAACGAATGCTGGCGGAGAAGCCGGCTCCAGTTGGGCACCAAATCCTCTACGTATAAGTCCATTAGCAGCTGCTAAGCGTTCAACCGTTGCCAGTGCTGCAGCCGCACAACGGGGCGTATGAGCAATGTGTGCAACAATTGAAAAGCGCCCGGATTTAAGTAGCTGTTAAACAAGTCGAGTAGCAAATACAGCAACAGAAGTGGCAACAGCAATAGCAAACTTCCCACTCCCCACACAGCTTGGCGACAATTGTTGCCGTAATTAAAGTTAATTGCAGCCAAGCGCTTTGGCCGCCCCCTTTCAGCGACCATGCTCCTTTTCGTCTGGCGGAAGAACGACTCCCTCCTTTGGGAGCTCATTACGGTAAATGCATATAGCTGAAGTGCAATTAATTTCGCCACAGCCCCAAAAAATATGCAATAAAAATAGTTGCCAGCACATAAATGAATGGCAAACATTCCCGTCTGAGCCGGACGTGAAGCAGCTGGAGAGCCGGATTATTGCCCGCACTTCAATATGAAAGTGCGCCGCTAATGCCACTCATGCATATTTATTGCCCGTAAAGCGTAGTGGCAGGCTACGTGTATACACTTGCCATTCCCGAACACAAGACTTAATAATTCCGCATAGTTGGGCCATAGTTAACCTTAAGCTTATCCAATCCTCTGCATTATACCACTACACTCCATTGGGCGAAAATTGGCATTATGTGTAGAGCATTTAAAAAAATCAATCATTGAATTTGTTTTGTGCTAATTTAAAAATATATTTATCGGTTTATCGGTTTGTTTCAAAAAGCGCTTGAAAATTTGATTTCAAAGTTTGCTTTTTGTTTAAAAAAAATCTTAGAAAGTTAATTTAGCTTAAATTATTTAATGAATCCTTAATTGATTAATGGTAGTTAAAGTCAAGATTAACTAAAAGCACAAAGTCATTACCTCTTGCTTTTTATACCTTACCTTTTTACTAACTTACCTTGTAAATGCTGCATAACTAACAAATATAAATCTTAGCATCGTTTGGTTTCAAAAAACTCTTGAAAAATGTTATTTTGCACTAACTTATACTATTTTAAAGACTACGTTTAGTTTAAGTCAATTAAAAAGTTTTCAATTGAGTAATGGGTAAGTTAAGTTTAATTAAAAGTAACAAAAAGTATTACCTGTGTCATTTTTTAAGTTAACGCAGCAAAAACATTTGCCTAAATTACATTGCAAAAGCGGTACAACTACAAATTTGTTATTTTGCCAAGTTTTAAACATTTTCAGCTGGTTCCCTGAAAACTCAAAAGTAATTAATGGGTTAAGGTGAGCTCGGAAGCAGTAGGCTAGGGAGAAGCTGCAAAAACAGTTGCCAACTTTCGTGGTGCTGTTGATTTTCGCAGTTTAGCCAGCAGCAGCTTATTGAAAATAACTTAGCCTGGCCCGAAACTTGTTGGCCCGTTTGCGGCCGCTGGCGAGAACACATAGAAACTTTGCGATTACGGACAGTAGAGCACGGGCCTGCCACCTGGGAATTACTTTCGATCCGATCTGATCCGAGCCCAGCCGAGCCGTGCCATCCGGCTGCCAAGTAGAGCAACAGCTCTAAACTGTCGTAATTTCGTGCACAAATGCGCATTTTATTACCCGCCACTCAGGTGGGCAAGGCGACGGATCCAGGATGCTGGCTGTTCCGCCTCTTGTTTCTGCACTCGTCAGTCCCAGTCCCAGTCCCAGTCCGAGATGCCAGTCCGGTCCACTTGACTGTTGCTAAGTATTTGTTTATTTACACTTTGCTCTCGGAATGCCTTGGTCGTCGAGCGCCGATACCAGTTCACGTAGAAATAGTAACTTATAATATAGCAGCATATGAAAGCGTGAATAATATTGTACTTAAGCTGCCTTGTGAAACTTTGACAATTTTCGTTTACACTGATTTTTAGTTTTTTTGCTTCCATTTTTTATGAAGGTAATACTCATATGCAGTTCCTGCCATAATAAAAGTATTTAAGGTGTTTACATAATTGAACTTGAATTAAAATAAAAGATTACCATTAAATATAAAACTTTTTTCATAAACAACGCGTATTAATAAAAAGTATTTTTCAACCTTTTAAAAAGCATGGCTTTGTTTACAATAATTTGTAGTTTTTCCCGAGTAGTTACATTTTTATGTAATTTAAATTAAATTTACAAATGACGACATTAGCGGGTTTTTTCTACTTATAAATTTATATCAAATAACATAAAGGTTATATTATTAAAACTGTACTTCTTAAAAATTAAAGCATTTAACGTTTTGATTATATTTCGGCACCCATTAAATTTTTAAAACATAACCTTTTTCGAAAAACAGAGAATAATTTCAGAAAGCATTTCCAACCGCAGGCAAAAGCTTTTTCAAGCGAATGCAATTAATAGGCAATTAACATGAATAAAATCGATATTAATTTGGTTGGCAGTGCCATTATCGTGACCACAACTGTGCACAATGCACACATTTATATGTGTGTGTGTGGACTATGGCTATGTACACAAAGGATTCGCAGCGTTTGCCGGAGCCATTGTCGTGCGCCCAGAGCGGATTGTTAGTCAGCTGCTTTGCTGATAAATAGAATAAACTGATTGCGTGGCGCTGATTGACATTGTGGGAACCGGCTGCTGTCCCACAAACACCCAAAGGCCACCCACAGCAAACACACACACACACTCACACTCACACTCGAACTCGAACTCATACAAACGCTGCAAATATAAATGCAATCAAGGACAATGGAAGTCGTCGAGGAAGCGATTTGTCCCGGGATATGTACGAAACGGAGGGAAATGGAGGAGGGGAGGCAGGCGGGGATCCTGGGGGCGGAATTGAAGATGTCTGCTACTTATGCGAACTCAAGTGTGCGGGCTCCTTGGCCGCCGCCCCAACTCAACCGCAGTTAATGGCATAAAATATTGCGCATACGCCACGCTGACCTTCACATTTAATGGCAGCCAGCTTACGCTACCTTTCCGGTCGTCTCAGATTCCTCTTCGACTTTTTATTTTCGAATTTTGTTTCATCTTTACGGTCCTTGTTTTCGGCCTCCCCAGTTGGCAGGGCATATTTCTGCATTATTTGATGGGAAATCGAGCGAAGGAAGCGACCTGGAGCTGGCCAATCCCAATCCCAAACCCAAACCCAAAATCTCCTCCCTCCCACGTTGCGAGGGCTCTGCTTTAATGGGAGCATACTCGTAAACTGGCATGTTCCTTGGGCATCATTAAAGTGCCATATAACAGCTCGCTGCTCGGAGGAGTGAAATATGAAAAATGGCAGGAACAAAATGCTCACGGAGCACATGTGGTGCTGGCAGCGGATGCGGCATGCTGCATGCTGCAGTCAGCGGAAACGGAAGCTAAGTAAGCCAGCAACAAGCTCCCAATTGATTTAACACGCCAGTCCTGGTGGCAGGTCCAAACTCACCCAGCTCTTGAACAATGAAATGTGCCACCCAGGAGCAGTCAGGCAAGAGGAATTGGTGGTGCTGCTGAAAGTGCAACATGTGCTCCGTGAAATATATGCGCAAAAAATTTCACACACAAGTGTGCAGCAGAATGCGATGCCACTCAAGCAGCAAAGATGTTATTTATGAGTTTGCGAAGGCCAGCCCCGCATGAATAATAGAAACAGAATCACTTTGTCATCTACTCGGGCCATCAGACTGAAGTGGCAGCTAATTGCAGAGCGTAGGGTGTCTGCACCTGACATCTCGGACACCTTAAAGCTGTTAGCCCACCTGTCCGAGTACCTGACACAATTGCTAAGTGTGGCCAGTGCCAGCCAACAGCTGTAAAACGAAGTAAATATTCCAACTCTACTCTACGAAACGGAAGAAGAAATTTATATATTCATGGAGAAAAGATTATTGCCAATTTCGATTTTATAGCCAATAAGCTCGCTTTTGTATTCAGCTACTGAAATCAAATCACTGAAGTCAAGTATGCACTCTCGGTTCAAGGGCTTAAAACTACTTGTTTGAAATAACAATTTTATAAATTTCTACCTATAAGTTTTGAACTCCAGTTCGATCGGAAAATTCTTAAGCCACACAAAGCATTTAAGTTCTTGCTTTTCATACTTTTTGAGTTCTAAAATGTGCTTTAATCGCTATATATAAAACTATAGCAATTAAGATCTATTCACAGAATTTAAATATACATTCTTTGTAAGAGAGTAACAAAGATGTAACAATTTTATTGATTATGAATCTAAATCAAATATGAATATATTGTTTAAGGGTTTAAAAATACTGACGTGAAATAACAATTTTATTGATTTTAATATGTAGGTTTCAAACTGCCAAGGAGTCTAAATTACTGACTTGAAATCACAACACTTTTCTGTTTTCTTGTTATAAATGTATTGGAAAATTCTTAAATCAGAAGAGGTGTTTTAGTTTGTGCATTTTTACCGAAAATGAACTTTTTGGCTTCTAAAATGCGTTTAAATCATTCCAAAATCCAAAACGAGTTGCGAGTGCTCTAGGATAAAGTTTTTAACTGAATTAAATACTCGATAGTCATAAAAACTTGTGTCTAGAGTACTCTAATTCAGAGCTTAAGTTTTCCAACTAAAAGTCCCACTATCTGATGGGGGATAATATGCCAGAACAGCGGGCGGAATGATTGAGATATGTAGTTTCCATTTAAAATCCAGCCTTAAAGCTCACTTTAATATCTGGCTGCTCCACATCAGAAGGCAGGCTCAAGCAAATCAGCTAAACTGGAGAAAAAAACTCCAACGGCGGACCAGAAATTTAATCAAGATGAATGCTGCAATTTGTGCTGCCAACCAAACGCGGCCCGAGCTTGGCTGTCAAATCTAATTTTGCTATTTATCATTTGGTTAACGTTGCTGGAGATTTCTCTTCTGCTCCTCCAGCTGCCATTACTGCCATTGCTGCCGATTCTGCTGGTGACTCACAAAGCAAAGCTGCACGCACGGAGCGGCAGGGGAACTTAATTTTTAATGAGTCAATTTGAATTTGACAAGGCCAAGAGCCTCGGAAGCGCCCGGTTACGCCCACAATGAGTTTCACTTTGTCGCTTACCGTCTGTCGTTTGTCGGTTGTCGTTTGTCGTTTGTCGGTGGCCGTCGTTATGCCAGTTGACAAATTAGCGCAACATCCGCCAAATCCATCAGGCCTCATCCAGTTGCTCACTCCATTCTACCCGTCCACCAGTCGAACATCTAATTTCGATAATGAAATTCGGAAGTCGCTTATAATTTTCATTATTCGCAACAACAAAAGCCCTGAATGAGAGGCAAATGGTAACAAAACTCTTAGGGCGTAATTACCGCCAGCTATTATTAGTGCCCCGCTGCCTTTGTTGCCTTTGCTGCCTTTTCGTGACTTGACCGATTCGAGACGCAAATTGGAATTGGAATTTGTTTGGCACTGCGCCCCCAGGCGGACTCATTAGCGTCTGCCGGAGCACTGCACTAATCAACATTTTCACACGCCGGCACCCACATCGCAGGCACTTTATCCACCTCCCGATACAGACTGCCCCGTGGCAAATGTGCAAATTTGTCAATAAATTATATGGAATTTGGGCATGTCCATAAAAACCAGAACCAGAGCTATAAAAAAAAGAGAGCACATAGCAACCACAGCAGCTCTGCAGAATACACAGGGAATGGGGGGTGCTGAATCTAGACCTGCCCTTGGTTAATTACAAAGCAAAATTAATTGCGTGTAACTCCGAAGATTAGAGTGCGGGATAGGATATATCTGGATGGCGACGGCAGCTGTCCGGTGGACAGGCCCAAATAGAAATGGAAATCATCATCAGGCGGGGCAATAAAAGAAATGCTCGGGGCCAAGCCCTGACCTGAGTACTCATAATGAATAGAAATGCCCCATAAACAAGCCGGATTCCTTCCCCCCCCAAAAAATTCCGTATCCGAATCCGTATTCCAAGGGTCACAGTCACACCATCGGTTTACATTTTGTTGTGGCCCGACACTTGGCTCATTTGCACATGTCAGGCTGCAGGTTACGCCGCTCCCCAGACTCAGATCCTCAACATTTAATGGCGACTGGAACAGGCTGGCAGGAAAGCTGGCGACTCCGGACCGCTGGTAATCTCCTTTTTATGGCATCATGGCATCGTGCGATGGAAACGTGCAAACGTGCGTTGCCTCTCTATGAGGCCAAAGTACCGTGGCCTGGTGGGCCCGAGTTGATAGTTGAATTTATTTAAATTGAGTTAACACTTGCCGGAGCAGAAAGGTCAAAGTGGTCGACCAGTTCGCCGCTATGTTTTCCGCACAAGGATATTGAAAACATAAAGATTCTTTAATAGTATAGGGGGAAACTGAACAGATAGCAAGGATATTCAAGGCATAAGGAACGTATAGATAAAGCATGAGGTTATTAAAGCTTCAACAAATTATACCTAAATAAGGTATAATGTAGTTGAAAATTGTCTACTTTAGTTAAAACGTAAACAATTCCAATAACTAAAATATCAAAAATTAAAGAAAAATATATATTTTATTAGGGCAGTAATATGTAGTTTTATAGTTAAGTCGAATGTGATTTTATTTTTATCGTTATTCCAAAGTGAATGATTACGTTTCAGTGTGAAAAAAAGAATTTGAACACACTTATTTTAAAGAAATCAGTTTAAATCATGGTTTATTCTTAAGTAAATAATAATTTTTACCAAGGTAAGGTAAAATTTAGCCTCATATTTTTTAGCGTAGTATTTAAGACTTTCTATGCATTCTTTGTAAGTAATGTAACATTCCGACTTATCATATTACAATTAATTTTAATTGCTTAAACTCCATTGTTGTGTTAATGACCGAGATTGCTAATTGACTTTATATTGTTATATACAAATGAAGAATGTATAAATCGTTTGTTTTATTGATTTCAATAATGATTAAGCGCCACAAGATACAAAAGAGAAGGCGGCCTACTCATACCAGTATGTGGCAAAAAATATTCTAAATATGAAAATACTTTGCATCCTTGTTTTTGCTTATTCAATGTTTACTCAATTTGGTTTTTGCAGAATATCGTGATTTATATTCAAATAACAAATACAAAATCAAAAACCCGAATAAAGCCACACGTTTTCCCCATCATCCCATCATCCCATCAGTGCTCGTTGTCTTATCAGCCCTTCAAAATCCTTGTGGTCGCATGTTTTATGGATTGCTGTATTGATGCTGAATATTCATTACAATGCATTGTCCCTGAATCAATTGATTTCAGCTTAGCTGAACCAATTTCTCAGCAAACAAACCAACTGCTCCGATGGCCGGCAAATTTCCAGGACATTTTGGGATCAGTGTTTGTGTAGTGCGTGTTTGGGCTTGTGGCAATTATTGTTGATTGTGCTGGCCATTGTTTTCGGCTGCACTTGCATTGTCCGTTAGTTGGTTTATGTACATTTGATTTAAGCCAGGCCATCAATAGCCACGCCACAGCGCTTGAGTTGTGAGTTGAGAGTTGAGCTGCCGGACAGCAGGATGAAACCCGTAATGAACACATGTAGGAGTGTTCGATGCACATGTAATTCAGTGGTCCACGCTGCGGCCATGGCTGCCAGTTACTGAATAAAAATAATCAGTCAATTAAGCCCGCCTCGGGCGAAGCTCGAGCTGGAAAAAAATACATCAAATGCCATCAACTTTTTGCATTTGCGCACAAATTGAAAAATCAAGCAGAAGCCCGGAAACAAAAACAGAAAACTGCATACGAATAAGTTTGCACGCAATTTTCGAAGCTGGCGAAGTGAGCCAGTGTTTATTTGCCTTTGCCTGCGCAAACGTCACTGTCCACATTTGTTGCCCTTTGTTTATGGCCAGAAACTTTTGCCGCAATAAATTATGTTCAGCAACTGCAATCAAAACAAAAAGCCTGCTGCATTCCAGTTGTTACTGCGGGAGCAACCAAAACATTGCGGCGCACTTGAAAGTCAATTCATTTCAAAACTCAAAATAAACCGACAAGCCGAGCGCAGTGGAACTTTTGCTGGAAATTCGCCGGGCCAACGCTGCGTATGAGTTATGGGACTGGGAAAGTTTAAATTCAGCCTTTCGAGCACTTTAACTTTTTCAATTATGCCAACATATCAAGAGCAGCAGCAGATGCGGCAGCAAAAACAGACACAAAACAGTGTAGCGTTGACATTGACGTAAGATCGCTAGACGTTTTCCACGAATCTTTCCTGAGATTCTTGGAAAGAACTTTTCCGTAATGCACTGATTCACCCTTTGCGCATAGAGACTATCAACTATCAACCGGGGAGCTCTTTAATTTAATTGCCTACTTGGCAAGTTATGTGCCCAAACCACTTGTGATTGTTCATCAACTTTCGAGCTGTGTCAGTTGCGAATGCTATACAAATTATTAATTGCCGCAAAACGCACACAAATTATGATTAATTATGCCGCACAATAGCTGAAGACAACGCATCAGCACACACACCCACACACACACAAGCGGACAAATCTGCTGAGCCAACAAATGAACAAACAAAGGCGAAACAGTATCTATGCCCCAGAATGCCTCTTGCCCACTTCCCCACATCCCCACATCCCCTGTCCCTCCGCTCCCACCACCCTTACATCTTATGCTTATTGTGTGTTTGGAGCGGCGAAGCCTGTCATGATTTATTATTTGCACTTGATAATGACGCATGCGAGGAGTTGAGCAGGAGTAAGTCTACACAGGGAAAAGCCTATTTCTTTTTTTATTTATTTTTATTTTTTTTATTTTTTTTTATATAAGAAGATATTTTACTAAACAGTTGAATACTTTTTACCAACAATTATGCTTGACAAAGAACATTTTTTTAGGTTTATGTTTTTAATTTTCTTACAAATATTACGAGATTTTGAAATAGAAACTATTGGGAAACTTCAGAATTAAAGTTATATGAATTGTAAAAAAATCAAAATATATATATTTTTAAGACCACACACAAACACAATTTTAATAAGACCAAGAAAAGTTTAATATTTTTAATATTTCTAAATTATATTTCTCAAATAAAAAAAGTAAATCGGTCTTACGACTTACCTTATCCCAATTAAGAAGGCAGCTTAAGCCTAAGAATTTTTATTTTTTAAAGCATCTTAATTTCAGTTTTTTCGTGCACAAACGGTCGCGGCTCTGGACCCGGTTATCGCAGGCACATTGACAGGCGTATATCAAAACAAAAGGCATTTGCGCCTGACCTTTGACCTGCCCGAATTTACGCAGCCCCCATCAACGCAGCTGGAGTAGCAGCGCCAGCAGAAGCTAAAGAAGCTCTCTAGTTCTTATCAGAGTAACTGCAAATGGCGTGAAAGAATGCGCAACGCTTTATTTTTACGAGCCAGCAGATAAAGCTGGGCTACTGGGGCGAATGCGGAGGTAGGAGGCGGGAAGCGTGGAGGCGTGGCATTATTATGCAGGCAGCATAATAAAATAAAAATGTCGAGCTGACTGAGAGGAGAAGCTGGGGCAGTCGAGCAGCTTACAAGCAATGTAATATCAACATGACAGCCATAGAAAATGTTGTAGACGGCCACGCCACATAAAAAAGCGCACAATTATGTTTTTCCATGGATGAGCAGAGCGTTTCTGGACAGGAGAAGCCGGAAAAAGGCGGTGTGGTGTTAAGTAGGTAAGCATATAGCTGATGCTGCTGCTGCTGCTGGTGCTGCTGCTTCCTGCCTGTTGGCAATAGCAGATGTAATCGTGCCAGAGGGCGAGAGAAATGCTTTTATTAATTTTGTACATTTCAGCACAAAGCTCTTGAGCAAATCATTTGCCAGTGGTGCTCAGCTGGGTGGCAGCCATTTCCCAGGTTACATTCGGTTGGTTTTCCCGAGGCCGTCGAGAACCTCAAATATGTTTGCAACTTTTGCCCAAAAACCGATTTAAGCTAGCGAAAAAGTTTAATCGAGTTTGGAATTTAATTGCCCAAAGACCTAATGAACAGCATTCTCCTCGGTTTTGATTGAGCATTGAGCTATGTATCGTCGGCCTTTGGGCCTGTAAAATTGTGAGTATTTGAAATGCCATTCCGATTGACGGCTCCTGCAACCGCACAGGCCATCAAAGGCAGTGAAATAGCCCATGTTAAAGTGCTACAAAACCAAACACTCACACACGAGCTGTATGAGAACTGTCACAAGCGGCGACAGCAACGAAAATTCTTGGCAAAGTTTATTAATTAATTTTGTTGATTTTGTCACGTGCTCGTAATTTCGACAAAATCCGCAAAATCACACAGTCAGGCTGGCACACGCACACCCATTTACCACCCATTTGCCACCCATGAACCACCACCCATGGCTTTGGCTTTGGGCTGAAGATGCCAAAACCAAAAGCCGAACCAAAGCCAGGGCAAAAGCGTCACTGAAAGCCGGTCAGAGATTGCGACTTGGGGCCAAGAGGAGTTGAAGTACGAACTGGCGGAGCAGCAGCAGGATCCATTAGTCAAATGGCTTTCTGTTGCTCGTCGTTAGTTGGCTTCCCCAGCTGGGCCACTGCCCAGGTGCCCAAATGTCCAGGAAGTCGGTGGAAGTGTACACAGGAGCACCACGGGGTTCAGGGGAGAAAAGCCAGCAGCCACACGAAATACATATTACATTATGTCCATGTTTATGACGATTATTGTTATTGCATTTGTTTCCATGGCCATTCGGTGCAAAAGTCAATTAAATGGTTTTGCGGCAACCATTTGTTCATAATTCGATTATGATTTTGGGCCCAGTAACCTGGTTTCGTCGGCAATATAATTTTAATACGCTGGCCAGCGGCTAAAGCGTAATTGTCAAACAGCTGCTGCAAGTAGAGATTGTCAATCGATGGCTCAATAAATGGTTATTGGCTTGGACCTCAAAAGCGCTCGAAAAGTATGCTATATTAAATTAAAATGGGAAACTTTTCAATGCCACTTTGCCGTAACAAACTTTCGGTTATTAATTAGTTTTGCTGTACAGAGAGTCATACTACGGCAAAGAAAACTTTTTAGGGTATCCCTGCAGTAAAATTGTTAAAATATCGAACAGAATAAGAAGAAATTGAGGGGTAATATCAAACCATTATTTGTGTATCTCGTCTCTGAGGGGTTAAGATACCCATTAGTCTATCCTGCACCCTGCGGCATTCAAATAATTCGATCCGGGCCCCGTGTCCTTTGGCCCTTTTGATGGCCAATTGGGCCGTTGTCTTTGGCCGCTGCTGCTGACATAGCCGACTTAATGGACTTTAGTCATCATTAGTGGCCCTTTGGCAGCTTCCCCTGGAAGCCTGGCCGCATGTCTGCCATAATTCGGTGGAGCAAACGAAATGGAATCGAATCGCATACTCATATATGCGGCATCGTTTGGTATCGGAATCGGTTGCCAGTGCCTGCTGGGCCATAATCCACTCATATGCTGGGTATTGTTGGCGGAGCTCTAGGAGCGGCGTTTCCATTTGCGCTTTGTTGCCATCAATTGTGCATTGAACTGTGAAAATGTATGTGTGTATAAGGGCCCCGCCCCCACTCCGTCCCCGCTCCGATCCCGCTCCGCCCCCTATTTTCTTCTTTGTTTTCCCTTTCACCAGCAGGAAAGCATGCGCAGGCGAGGGTCTTGAGGTTATTTTCCTTTTGGAACAATTGAAGCAGCCGCAACCTTTGGGATAGACGAGCACATGGCATAGTTACTCCGACTGTGGATTTCTGGTTTTTCAGCCGAAAAACTGCAAGCTTTTAAATTTTACAGCAGCAAACATGCACCCACAAAAACAAATATAAGTTTCATAGATACATTGCTACTTAGGAAAAAGGAGATTTAATGGAAAAACTAAACTTTCTGTAGATGTTTTAAACTAATGAAATTGTTTTAAATTAGTATTTGTTAAAGATATTTCTAAATATTTGACATAGTTCCCTTAAAGCTATACTTTAATTTATAATTTTTTTACATTTGATAACTTATTAAGCAATTTTGTAAAAGTCTTTCATGCTCAAATTCCCTATAAACTGATTAACCACATCTTTTTTTGTGTGCATCCCCTCCGCTCCCCTGAAAGTTTTATTTAAAAAAAGCTATGACGATTTGCAGCTTAATTATTTGATTGTTCTTTTATATATTTTTATTATTTGTATGGGAGCTATATGATATAGTCGTCCGATTTTGATGAAATTTAAACCGTAAATCGAAAATATTTAACCATTACTAAATGTCGAAGAACTAAACAAAAAATTAAAAAACAGAAAAGTTATAATTTTTTTCATTTATTTTTCCGATTGTTCCTATGGGAGCTATATGCTATAGTCGTCCGATTTTGATGAAATTTTTACCATAATTCTGAAATATTTAACCATTGCTTTATGTCGAAGAACAAAACAAAAAATTAAAAAACAGCAAAGTTATAATTTTTTTCAATTATTTTTCCGATTGTTCCTATGGGGGCTATATGCTATAGTCGTCCGATTTTGATGAAATTTAAACCATAATTCTGAAATATATAACCATTGCTATATGTGAAAGAACTAAACAAAAAATTAAAAAACAGAAAAGTTATAATTTTTTTTCATTTATTTCCCCGATTGTTCCTATGGGAGCTATATGCTATAGTCGTCCGATCCGGCTCGTTCCGACTTATATACTACCTGCAATAGAAAGACAACTTTTGGGAAAGTTTCATGCAGATAGCTTTAAAACTGAGAGACTAGTTCGCATATAAACGGACGGACAGACGGACAGACGGACAGACGGACGGACAGACGGACATGGCTAGATCGACTCGCCTAGTGATGCTGATCAAGAATATATATACTTTATAGGGTCGGAGATGTCTCCTTCACTGCGTTGCAAACTTCTGACTGAAATTATAATACCCTCTGCAAGGGTATAAAAAGTGCAGAATTATGCTGACACATTTAAAATGCAATAAATGTGGGCGTGGTGGGGGCCGGAGACAGCAATTTTTGCCAGTCGTGCAAAATGTCAAACATGTCAATCAAAAGTCATTTGCTATGCTGCCCGCATGCCACGCAGCGTTCGATTTTGGCCCAAACAGTTTGGCGTCGAACGTCGCATATTGAGCTGCATTTGAGCGGCGGCTGTGGTCCTTGGAGAGGGTATAGAAGAGGGTATGAAAGGCGTGACTGTCGCCCGGCAGTTTGACAGGATCCCTGCCAGCGGAATCCGCTTAGTGCAGCCTGGCAACCATAGCCATCCCATCCTTTTGGCCACATTAACCAACCGAACCCCACCGAAAACGCTCGACAGATGCAGCTGAAGGTTTTTGCCAATACTTTCTGGTTATTTGGCCGCAAACTCGACTAATACCAGAGTGGCTGAGAGTCAAAGGGAAGCCCGTGGGACCCTTGATGTTTGCCTTACAACGTGCGCCCAATTTAAATTTGCTTGTATGTGTCATGTGAGCGCCTTGTTTATATGAGTTGGCATTAGGATTGACTCTTGCTCGGGAAATACCCTCAAAAAGATTAACTGACATGCTTTGCTTTTCGATTTGAGCTTAAAACTTTTCCCTCAGAGCAATTGCACATTATTAAAATTGTATGACTAACAAGGGTTTAACTAGTAAATTTGCTTTGCATAAAAATTTTGTGAGAAAAGTGATTTTATGATTTAATTATTAATATTTTCCTTGTAGTTCATAAAATTCCATATAAATTCAAATCAAAAGAACACAATATTTGTAACAACATAAATACAAATAAAATATTATATAAGATTATCTTCATGCTAAGCTAAAAGTAGATTTTAAACATAATTTTTGTATACGATTTCTTTGTTTAACAATTAAACAGGCTTAAGTCTTTGCCATCTAGTTTTCAAATTGAAGGTCCAAATTAAAGGGCACCTGCTATTCGCGCTGACCTTGGCGATTGGGGTCTTGTTTTTTTGTATTTGCCTTTTGATTTGTTTGCGGATGCAGGTTGCGTCTTGTGCCAAGGGCGTTCCATCATGTCGAGGGTTGGGCGTTGGATTTGAAATTTGTGTAAATTGAATTTATTGAAGTCTAATAGTCCCACGTGTGCCCGCGTATCTGCAGGCAGAGCCAGACTTTTCTGACAGCCGTCCATATATCGATATGTGGCAGCGCACACTCATGCAGGCTCCGATTCCGAGAGGTGAAGACGTTTGATGTCAAAATTGCTGCAAGGCGTTATTCTTCCTTCGCCTGCGTTAGAGGGTTGCTTGTATTTATAGTCTACTTAAAGGATTCCCCACAAAGCAATTTCAAGTTGCGGGGGGCCCTCAGCCCGGCCGTAAGTTCGGATTTCGATGACGGGATTCTGAGAGCACGTCAGGCGAAGACAAACAATTTAACCGAACGCTGAAAAGGGGTGATTACGTGTGTGGGTTGGGGGGTTTGGGGGGTCGGGCGACGGGCGACGGGGGTGGTGTACTGTGTGTGTGTCCTCTTTTCAGCGACGGGTGTTTGCTGACTGGCGCCGCCGCAACCGCAAATGCAAAAACACCGACAAACCACCGCTGCGCCAAGCGCCAGCGACGACTTCATTTCGAATAATTTACATTTTGCGGAATTTACGCTGAAATTTTAATTGGAATTTACTTTGCGACTTTTTCGTGGGCGAGCTGCGTAGCGCTAATTTATGGCTGGGAAAACTTTTGCCTCGTCTTCCGCTTGTTGACAAGCCAAATTTGTCATGCATTTAATGGCTTAGGCAGCCCGCTCTGTCACGCCAATATTGAGCCGCTTGTAATACAAGCGCAATCAGACAGCTCGGCGTATGCGAAACATTTTCATCAAGTGACAGCAACACTCTGGGGAAAAATCTCCGCAACAGCTGGGCCACAATTTGATGCCAGTGCTTTACGACTTAATTCTTTTCTCATCCTTATTCAAGATCATTTCCAAATTCGTTATTAAATTCTGCCTTCTTTTGTATATTTTAGAGTGTTAGCAATCAAACAGTGGCAACTTTAACCAGATACAAAATTTCGTGTTTAAATTTGCTTTCAATTTATTTAACCATTATACAATTATATATTCCAAAAAATAAATAAACTTAAGTTTTCATCCTAAACATTACTAAATTTTAATTTTTAAAGAAACTTAAATGTGTAAAATAAGATATTTATTTTTGATATTAGGCTACAAAATTAAGTATATTTAAATTATAAAGTAACATTTTTTTTAATTGTACCTGTTGTTAGCTAACTACCAGTATTTAAGAACAAGTAAAACTTAGGTGTCTATTTGATACAATGCATTTTTCGCCTGAGCAACAGCATCCAGTCTGCTGTGGCAACAACAGCGCTGTAAGGCTGTAACCCATTAACACACATTTACAGGCCGCTCTGCCGAGCAGTTAACAGCCGGCTAACAGTGGAGCGCTCGGGCGTTCGCATACTCGCTTTTGAGTGGGTGAGCGGGCGAATGGGCGAGCGCTTGAGCGACTGAGCGGCGGCTCGCTTTGAGTGCAACATGCGCGCAGCCGACGGCAACTCTCAGCGGCAGCGGACGGAAGCAGCGACGCTGGCAGAGGGCGGGCAGAGCAGCTCCGTCTGTGTACTCGTATTGGGGCACATTCCGATTACGAGCTGGGAACGCAGCCTGTAAGTGTGTCAGTGTGGGCTTCCGAGTTGCCGAGTTCCCGAGTTTTCGAGCTTCGCGCGACGCTCAGGGAAATTCGGCAGTTCATTCGTCTGTCAGCCAGCCGCAGTCGCAGTCGCAGTTCGCAGTCCGCAGTCGCAATCGCAGTCAGAGGTCCGCAGTTCGCAATCCGCTCGCCAATTTGGCCCGTTCAAGATATTCGTAAGCACTCGCAGTCGCAGTCGCATGCTGAGAGGAAATAGGCGCGCTACACATTCGGGATACAAGTCCCAGAAAAGGGCTCTAATACAAAAAAAAAAAAAAACAAATAACAAAAATAACAAAGAAGCAGACAGCAGCGAGTTAATGATTATAGCTGGAGATTACAAGCGCATTGATTGCTGGCAACGGTACGGATGAATTTCGCTCAACGTCGCGCGCGCGTGCCATTGCGTATACGCAGCGGTGGCCGTCGGTCTGGCCGTCTTCCTGGGTGACATTGTGTGCTCGCTTCCGCTGGGCCGCCAAATGCATTTTGCAGTTAATTTAAGAATATCTTGTGTGCGAATATCAAATTGAAACAAAAAAGTGAGCAGCCTTCGCGGAAAATATATATTTTTTGAAAATATTGCATCTGCTCTTGTCTCTTGCCCTTGTGCTTTCCGCTCTGGTCGTTTGTCGTTTGCCATTTTCCGTTTGCCGTTCAGTTTTTGGTTTCGTTTCTGTGATTATTTTGTGCAATTAATAAAATGTTGTCGCGCAAATGTAAAACAAACAAATGCCACACGTCGCACGTTCGTTTAGTTTTACATGCCAAACGGCGAAAGGAGAAATATATGCGAAAAAAATAAACTAAGCGAAGCGAAATGCCGTAAAAAATGCACAAACCCTAATCGCAATCACCAGAGTTATTTGTTATGTGCCCAGTGCAAATGCAACAATCGAGTCCAACACGCTGGCGGGGGAAATATAACCAGAAGCGGTGGCATTGGCGATAGCGATAACATAAATAAGAACTGCCAAAGCGAATCACCGACGGCAGAGCCACTCATCAGGCCCGAGAACGTTGTCTATAAGCCAAGTCCCGCAGCCGAACACACACTTGTAATGCCAAGTGCCCCGGGCACTGCAATCAAAAATGCTGGATAAGGGGTGATGGGGGAAGGTGCTAAGAAATACACATAAAAAAATATCATCAACGATGATCAATGGTCTATAAATATCTTCGAAGAAAAACTTGATCTTAGGGTGTTTCTCTTATTTAAATAAATAGCCAATAACCAATTTGTCCAATCGAATTCTAATTTGTAAACCAAGAATTAACTTTTAACTATCTAAACCTATTTTAAACTCAATTTACACAGTAATTTGTGTATACATAAATTACCAATTACAGTAAATTCAAAGAAATGACCATTTAAGCTGCTAAATATTATTCAGAAAATTATTCGAATGCATAAACCGGAACGGGCCTGTAAAAAATATATAGTTGTTTAATGGTTATAATAATGATACTCATAATATCTATGATCGCTATTATATGGTGATTTAAGATTATGACCATGAAATTTTCCAGACCGAATTAAAATGTTTTAGGGAACATGGCATGTTCGAGACTTGATAAAACGCCTTCGCAATTGGATAGCTTACAGAAGTGTGTATTTTTTAGTGTATGCCAAACGGAAGTGTTGATATTGCCGCTGCTCTGTCGCAGCTCAGTCGCAGCTCAGCCGCAAGTGAGTCGGTATAGAAATTGTCATCTCATAACGACTTAAGCTGCTCGGCACGCAACATGACCGGGCTGAGCAGCATAGTCAGCATTTCAGCACCTCCCAGAATGCGGCATATAGCCCACCCCCCCGTTTTCACCCACTGCCAGTGCCCCTGGGGTCACACACACTTAAAGCCACAACAAACGCATCCACAGAATCTTGGAGGGCGACGACGATGAGGATGAAAATGATGATGATGACAATGGGCGGATGATGGCAAAGTCATTCCTTTAAGGGCTCACTCTCGGTCGCTCTGTGTGCACTGAGTGATTTTATTTGCCAGTGCCTTCTATTTATTTTCTATTTATTCGATTTGCATTTCCACTCTTCGGAGCCGAAAACTCTCAAGATTTCAAATGCAAATTCAGTTCCCCCTAAGTCATTTCGATTTTCTCTGTGTGTTTTGTTCGGCTGTTGACTTGGCTTTTAGCCTCTTGGCAAGTCTTCGGCAACGAGAATCTGCGACATCCATCCACTAAATGGTGAGTATCAAACTAAATAATATTTGATATTAATTAACAAAGTATTGAGTATTTGTCTCAGTTCAAGTGTATACTGGGTTTGCTATATGCCAGACAGAACGGACCCAGTGTTTGCCCAATAATCTCGCAATCAGCTTATACGTAAACCAATCTACAGCTTCCATGAATTAAATACAGTACGCTTCACTGATAAAAGACAGTTTAGCTGACGATTTTTAATGCCCAGAGCTCAGCGAGCGTTGAGATATAAGCTGATTGAAACAGGGCGGTTTCCCGACTTGAATTAACTTAACAGGGGGTTATTATTTTTCAATCTGATTAATTGTGGAGTAGAGTCGTTAGCGGTATTGAAGGTGATTCCAAGTGGTTGATTACGGCTTACATGAGGCAATTGTTTTAATCTCAAATTAAGTACATGATCTTCAGCATCTTAAAAATTATTTGCTTCAAATCGTACCGACTCTTAAACTTTTTAAGATGAAATAGTTTTTACATGTAGACTTTTTAAGCTTTGTCAAAATGTTTTTTTAACTTTATTGAACAATATCAAACGATTTTTCAATGTTTAGTAATACATATAACCAGGCTTAGTAAATTTAGTTATGTTTTAAATACTTAAATTATCTTACCAAGCCCTTACCGTCCTACAAATCTAAGCTAGGTATGTAGAATTTAATATAGTTTTCAGAACCATCAATTTCTTATAATCAGTATTTTGCTTATCAGCATGCATTTTTCGCAAAGGGTGAAAAGTAAAAAGATTTATTAAGTGCTATATTGCAAACAATAATAATGAACCGCATTCAACAGAAATACTATCACTGGGAATTAAGACCTGAATTCGCATTCAACATCAGTGGCCAAAAGTGCGTCAAATGCAGGCATAATGCAATTGTATTTTTACTGGCGGCCCCATTAAAAATGCAATTTAAATGAGATTACACATTGGCGAGCGGCCACGCCTAGTGTTGTGGTGGGAGGCGGAAGGCGGGCCTTGGGAGTGGGCTGGCTCATTAATTATGATACTTTGAGCTTCGAGTGGCGAAGCTGGCTTGCGGCATGTATCGGAAATACACGTTAAATCGGCAAATAACCGCAGGCCGATTGAACATACAACCAACCAGCCCCCACTGCGTATACTTAATGACACGGGGGATGACAGCGAGAGTTGGTGACAGGTGTTAAAAACTTTTCCTTAAAACGCGACTTCTCGGGGGAAAAGCGGAGTTTCTGGGCTATGTGTTTGCCCGCCAGCGAATCTGGGGCACTGGCGGCATTTTCTTGCTCAATCAACTTCAATCAAGCAGGAATTTTCAATGTAATTTGTGGTCTCAAAAGCGCTGCCACGCCGAAGATGTTCGTGGCTGTGTCAAAGGCAGTCTTTGAGTGTGTAGAAAGGCAGAAAATTATCGACAAGGCCCACAGCATTCACAAACACAAACACACACACACCTATAAGCTGGAGAGCATAATAGTCGAGCGAATCGAATGGGAAATACCTGTAAAGCAAAACATTTCCACATTTATTCACATAGAAAATGTAGCTCATGATCATTTTCTTTTGTTCTTGAGTTTGATTGAAATTTAATATTAAATTAAAAGCTCTATGGTAGATACCTTTAGAAGTTGTCTTTGTTTGGTTCATAAATGACCATAAAAAGGGTGCTATTTTAGAAGCATATTAATTGAATAGTTTTCACACATTTAAAATCGATTCGAAAATATTTTTTTTTTGAGACTAGATCAAACCGACATACCTTAAGTTCTAGGAGTAAGAGGTACAATAAACTCCCGCACCAATACGCACACAAAGAGCAATGAAAGTTGGCGCCGTGGAACAAATGAAGCGGTGTGAAAATCTTGTGTTGGGACCGCTCTCCTTCCGCTTGATTTGATGGCCTCTGGGCTGCTTCTCGTTTTCCCAACTTCGAGTAGAAATTCGAGCAGAAAGGAGCAGAAACAAAGGCGACCGAGGAAGGAAGGAAATGACCGCCGTCTGTCCGCTTGATTAGAAAAGCTGCAAGCGATAAGAAGGCGCTGAAAGAAAAGCGCACAAATAAAATAGAATTCTAATTGAATTTTATATACACAGATTCATGTTCTCTTTGGGCCGTTTTCCCTTTTTATACCCTTGCAGAGGGTATTATAATTTCAGTCAGAAGTTTGCAACGCAGTGAAGGAGACGTTTCCGACCCTATAAAGTATATATATTCTTGATCAGCATCACTAGTAGAGTCGATCTAGCCATGTCCGTCTGTCCGTCCGTCTGTCCGTCTGTCCGTCCGTCTGTCCGTCTGTCCGTCCGTTTATATGCAAACTAGTCTCTCAGTTTTAAAGCTATCTGCATGAAACTTTTCCAAAAGTTGTCTTTCTATTGCAGGTAGTATATAAGTCGGAACGAGCCGGATCGGACGACTATAGCATATAGCTCCCATAGGAACAATCGGAAAAATAAATGAAAAAAATTATAACTTTGCTGTTTTTTAATTTTTTGTTTAGTTCTTCGACATATAGTAATGGTTAAATATTTCCGATTTACGGTTTAAATTTCATCAAAATCGGACGACTATAGCATATAGCTCCCATAGGAACAATCGGAAAAATAAATGAAAAAAAATTATAACTTTTCTGTTTTTTAATTTTTTGTTTAGTTCTTCGACATATAGCAATGTTTAATTATTTCAGAATTATGGTTTCAATTTTATCAAAATCGGACGTCTATAGCATATAGCTCCCATAGAAATAATAAAAATATATAAAATAACTATCTAATAATTGAGCTGCAAATCATCATAGTTTCAATGTTTTTCAGCATATACTCAAGTAAATCATAATTTAAATGTTTTCAAAAGTATTTAATTCATGCAATAGCTGCAAGGGTATATGAACTTCGGCTTGCCGAAGTTTGCTTTCTTTCTTGTTTTTTTTTAAATTCGCACTTGGACTGGACTGGCCAGCACTGCACTGCCCACAGCCAAGTGTCCGTTTGATGTCCTTCCCTTGTCTCATGGTCCTGATTTATTGGCCTGCAGAGGCGAAGGCGCTGCGCTTTTGGGGCTCCGACTTGTCCAGCGTTTTTAATTGCCTGTCAGTCGTCGTCGCCCGGCCTGTTCAGCGTTTCAGCATTTCAGAAAGCAGAAATAGCCGTCCAAGAATTAAAACTCCGTCCAAACTGCGGCTTAAACTGACACTTTGCCTCTGTGTGGGGGAAACATGTAAAGCATTTGGTTAGAAAGTGTCCAAACTTGCCAAAAACAAAAAGCCGTCAGCCATATAAATATATGGCACTGAATTTAAAATGGTGGGTTCCCAAAACGAAACTTTAAATCCCCTGGCAGATTTATTATTATTTCCATGCAGCTAATATTTTTTTTAAAAGGTTGGGATAACCTTTAAATGTATTTATTTATTTTATTGAGGCATATTATGTCTCTACAAAACAATCAGATAAAATAGAATTCAGAGAAATTAAAATCGTTTAAGTTGGGCTTAAATTTGATTTTCTTTAAAGCTTAAGCCAGATACATATTGTACACCCCAAATAAATTGTTTTCATTCGTTGAGCAGATTTAAATCGGTATGTTATCTTCTAACATTTGTCGAAAATGAAATATCCTCTGCAGGGGTGTAAAAATAAATAAATATATTTTTTTTACTTGTGGTGAGACCATTAAAGTTTGAAGTGCTCGACACTGAGGCAACCACAAAAACCGTATATGAAACATGCCGAAAGGCAGGAAAGTGGGAAAAACTTGACACAGATGTGGCTCACTTACACACACACACCTCAACCCCGCCTTTCTTAGGTTCAAAAAAACAAATAATAAAACGAGACAAAACAAATCAAATATTTAAAGCTCAGTGAAGCGCAAACTTTGACACATGTTTATCGCATGAGGGCGGTAGGGAAACTTTGATCGCCAGGAAGATAAACGGCAAGGGCCCTAGTTGCTGCGACTAACTAACATTATCTGATGACCACATTCAGATCCAGTTACCCGTCCGCCGCCTCTGTGGTTGTGGCCCAGTCAAGACAGCCCTTTGTTCTGCTCTTGGCCTCGGCTCTGTGGTTTCCCCAGCGCGACGCAATTAATGGCCCACTGCGGCAACGAACGCAGAGATCTGTCCGGATAGCAGAATGGGTTGTGGATGTTGGGCGATTGGGTGGTGCTGCCAATATTTCACCCACGCTGTGTGGGTCTGCACTTGAGGGCTGAATTGTCTGCTTAATCTGGGCCAGAACCCCTTTTTTGGGAGGTGGATGGCTGGCTGGCAGGCTGACACTCAGCGGGAGATAAGCGAAAAGAGGCAAATGGAAAATAGTAGAAAAAGTATGCAAATCAGGAGGGGACGTAAGAACAACACGACAGGCTCAACACCTGAGCATTGAGCATTGAGCAGTAAATGCGCTTTGCTACGCCATTCCTTTTGGCAGCCGACACGTCGTCCTGTCAATAAAAATACACAGAAATACACAAAAGTACACAAAAATACACACAGATGATGATGGGCTGCCTAAAAGCCAAGTTGAATATGCTTTGGCAGAAAGGATTTGGCAATGAAAAGCAAACAAAAAGCGCACAAGTTGGGAAGTGAACTTTTTTCCCGGAACCAGCTTACCAACAGATCGAGCTGCCTGGGGTGGTTGGGATTTGGGAAAACAGTGCGTATGCGTGATAGATTTTCAACTCTGCCTCGCTTAACAAAAAATCGGAAGAAAAAAAATGAATTAAACACAGAGAAAAGTAAAGGATAACCGGCTTAGCACATTCGGGCACAATCCTCCACAAGGGAAGTCAATTAGGGCAGTCCGACTGTGTCAAAGGTCCGGCTTAAAAAAAAGTTAATTTCATAATTTATACAGTCTGCAGATTTCAATTTAAAACTCCGCATTCCCGGCCGGCCAAGTGAGTGTTATGCTAATGAAAATGAAAATGAAAGCAAACAAATCTGAATCGCTGGAATGGCGCAAGGAAATGAATTAAAAATTAAAGCCAAAGCCAAAGCTGCAGCAGGAGTCGCAAATGCAAATGAATGAAAACGAAAATGAAAATAAAGAAGCGGTGGGAAAACAAGCAAGCGCTGTCTGCAGCTGAAGAAATCGCTCAAGTTTTAATTAGTTTGCCATGCAACCGCATTACTAGCAAAGGGGCGGCCTGGCAGTGGGCGTGGCTGGGCCAGCTGTTATAATTTAAGTTTTCGCTGTTTGCATGGTTACATATCTCGCTTCGACCGCGCTGTCAAAGTTCAAAAGGCCAAATGGGAAGCTCCAATAATTTTTCCAGCATTGAGCAAACAAGCGAACAAACTAATCAACTCGGGGTGTTTCGTTGGGGATCGCAGGATGACGGGGCCCATTTGAATTGCACTAAATTCTTAATTGACTTTGCACAGCAGCCGAGTCAGCATCAGCAATAGAAACTGAAACAGCAACAGCAATAACGAAATCATATTAATTGAATATTACGCATTCGCCATGTTTGCACTGTAATAATTTCCATTTGCAGTCGGCCGAGTGCCATAGAACCACTCATCATCAAGTGCCCGTGCATATATTCACACTTGATTGGCCGGCTTTAAATGCACTTTAAATGCAAATCGAAGGTATTTCAGCAAAAACACATTTGTGTTCCAGCGTGAGGGACTCCACTTCAGCTGGTTTTCAAAAGGCGTTGCCAAATAGTATATGCGTAATTAATTCATGACCCAATTCAGCACTAAATATGAAATCGCAAAAAAAATTGAGCAAGGACAACAATAACAAACCTTTTCAATGGAGCTTATCGACTCATTTGTGTCAGAGAAAACTATTAATATATTTTTTTTTTCTAAGTCTGCTTATTTAAAAAATACCTATCGGTGCAACAAAACCAATTACGTAATTATTTCATGGTCTAATTAGTAATGTGTTTTACATTTTAAATCAAATAATTGTAAATGCCACTTATATGAACTCACATTTTTACCTATTTTGCGTTCAAATCTGTTTACTATTGAAAAAAGGTTGTTTTTTCATTTATAATGTGCCAGGAATGTAGATTTATTTTTCTTTTTTTCTTTTTTTAAAAACTACACAAACACAAAACTTAAATGGTATTTTGATCTTTCTGACATGTTAAAACCTTGAATAAGATTGTTGTCGTTTAGCAGCAATGTCGCATATAAAGCCTAAACTAATATTTTTATTGCATTTATTTCCTTTTTTAAATGAATTGGTATTAAAACATAAATCTAACCGCCTTCCTGCATACTTTATTAACTAGGTCACTTACTTAGTCAATCAACGACAGTTTTTGTCACACCCTCATTTGTATTGCCATTCACTTAACATTTTACATTCACTTGATTCAGTGTCTTGAAACTTTTCTGGCTTCACAGCCGCTCATCAATCGTTCATTCATACAAACCACTACGCGTATGGCTAATCGTCTTTATTTGTTTCCATTAAGCTGCAATAGAAGCCAAAATGCCTGTACACAAATCAATTTTTGTGTTTATTAACTCTGTTCATGCCAAATGTCTCGTCCATTAGACAAGAGGGCAAAAATAGCAAAACAGATACTACGAGCGCATGTCCATATACGAGATTCGACGGCAAACAATATTTTAATATGCCTGACCAGCGGCGGACACAGATGAGCTTTATGGCCAATTATCTATACTATGGGCCCCATTAATGGTTGAATCGAATTTTCAATTTGAACGCAGCGCAAGGTGGGGCATAAGGGGCAGACCCGCTGTTTGCTGCTTTGTTTGTTTACTGGGTGTGAAGTGTTTTGATTTGCTTGCCAGATTATAATAAAATTGGGCTCTCCACTTTGTAATGCCAAGATTATTCGACGGCACGACGACAGCTTAGTGGGGTTTTAGTGTTTAGTGTTTATGGCGTGTGCCACCGCTGTGTTGTGTGCTTAGTTATGGTTTGTAATTGCGATCGCACTTGTTGGGGCTCTTTATGACCTGATGTCCAGCGTTTTACGACTACGACATATTTCATTTAATTGGCAGATGCGTGGCCTGTATAAGTGAAAACGAAATCCCCCGGGATGCACGACAAATATTGTGTCTTGTGTGACGCTCCATAATAAACATAAAATTAATCATTAATTTCTGTATGCGTATTTTTGCCTGTTTATTTTCCCAATGCGAACCGCAAACTGTTTTCAGCCGACCGGCTTCATAAATATTAATGCAGCGCATTTACCTTATCCGCACGTATCGGATTCGATATACTCTGGGAACAAAGAAATGCTAATTGAGGGAATTCTATTGTGGCGAACCTATATGGGCCTGATATCGGATAAGCGTTGTTCTGATCACATTTGATGATATCACGGTCATCGCAGCAGTACGGAAATATTCACTTTCCATAGGTAATGATGGGAATTTACTGCGTTCACAGGCCTTCGATGTTTGAACAGGTCGTATACGTTATATTCGATTGGTCGAGTCTGCTGCTGCCAGACCTTTTGTATGATTTTCCTACGGCTGATCTGAATGCGATGGCAATTAGGACGTGATGGAATTATCATTTTCATCAATTAATTTCATTTCATTTACTGTCCCACATGAGTCAGTTGCACACTGCCATAAATACATTTTTTATCCCATGCGCGGCTGCTGTCAAAAAGTTGGCTATTAAAATTAAACTCGTTCACTTTTTATTAGCAATAAAATAAGTTTAAAAAAAAGAGTACTCCACGGAAATTGCCAGTGTGCAAGTGCGCTAGTGTATGAGTTATGGCCTTTTATTGAATTGAATTAGTTTGAAGCGCCCGAGGCATCCATCACAGTTGATTTGCTTTTATGATCCGAGAAGCACTAATCCGGACACTTGAATGGGCCAGTGGCAATACTCCAGTAGCTCATTCACTAAATCCCCAGCTTAGCTGACCGCGGGGTCAGCTTCGGATTGTTCGCCCCTAGCGGCCACTTCTCGATTAATAAGTGCATTTGTAATGGTTAAGACTGCGACTGCGACTACGTGAGCGACGCCAAACGCGAGCGACTCATGAGCACGTACTTTAAATTGAAATTCATATCATAGCTGACTTTGCCTCTGCTTCTGCTCGTCTCAGTCTCAGTCATCGTGGCTCTATAGGGTCTAAATGTCTAATGTCTATATGTCTGGGTGTGCTTATATTGCCGCAATGCACAAGTGTGTACTTAGAATATTTCTTTTGTGCCCGCTTCATAAACAATTATGCATTAAGTCGGTGGCGTTCCGGCATGTAAAGTGTGAATGAGTACCGCTGGTTCAGGCAAACATGAGCAACTTACAACACACCGAAACAAATAAGACCAAAAATAAAACAGATATTTGTGGAGGCGCATTAGATGCCCTTATCATATGTTACACCATCTTAAAGGTTATTCGTCAACGAGTCATGGTGATATAATGTTAAACGTTCTGTATGTATAACATTCTAACTCGCTACAGCTATTGAAACAAAACTATCACGAAATATAAATGTTCAAAAACCGACATGCCTTAAATGTTATTAAAGAAGAGACAAAATATTGTACACCCAGAGAAAAATCATGGTAACTCCAAATATTTTCACTTTGAATTAAATATTTTCAACTTCCATTTTATTTTAAGTATGGAAAAATTAAGTTTTTAATTAAAAAAACTGAAATCTAAAGTTTTTCTATTGGATATACTTTTTAAATGTGTTAATAATTGTCAAGCTCTAAAGTAAGTTTAAATTTTGAAAAACAATGTTACAATGTCAGGGTGTAATTTAAATTGTATCTCATATGTATTATTCTAGTTTAAAAAAATTATTTGGTATAAGCTGTACTGTACCAGCAATCAATATAGGCTTTATTGACATTATTTAATTATATCAATTATTAGATACAAAAAAATATTTTTGAAAAGGTAGAGGCAAAAAAATGGTATTTTCGTATTTCGAATAAATGTTTTATGACTAAGAAATACTGCCCTACTTAATAGTTTTTTTTTCAGTGCAGCATTTCGTAATACACGTAATAATCCAACCTCCAGGTGGTTTTCCAGCGGCTCTCTGTTCCACTCTTGGCACTCGATTGGGTGAGTCAACAAGGCCATGCCCTGACATCCATCGGCGGATTTTCAATGATTTATTTTCATTCAATTTGAGAACACCAGAAACAATCTCTGGCCGCTGGCGTCGTTCGTTCGTTCGTTTTAAAAATACTTACACATGCTTATATATACACATTTCGGTATTTTTATTTCGTTTAATTGTTGCTGGCCGCGCTGCTCTTGTTAAATGCTTTTATTTCGAACCGTTCAAGTTCACGGCCCCCGAGAGATGTGTATAAAAAAAGGCAGCTTCCTCACTCTGCCCGACTGCAGTGCTCTTTGCGATTGCGATTCCGATTCCGATTGCTATGGCTATGGCTATGGCTATTGTTATTGCCCATTTGGCAGTTGTTGTTTTTCAATTAACAAAATTGTATTTTGTTTGGGTCCCACGTCGCCGCACCAGCTGACGAAAACTAATTCCGCTCTAGCCGAATCATTGAGTTTTGGCCTTTGGCCTAATGAAATGGCTGACAATTGACGCCCGAATCGATGCTCGATCGATGTCCATGGGCTCATCACAGATGAAAGGTGGTCGACGAGGTGGCATTCGCCTCCGACATCGATGACGGCCCAGAAATGACTGGAGCTGTGCATTTGACTGCCGTTTGTTCACCGTTCTCTTCCAACGTCTGTCCGTCCGCCCATGTAAATTTAATGCGAGTCCCCCCCTTTTTTGAGTGGGTCAGATGCAACGAGCTGCGGCTCAATTCAACGCCCACGTGCCAATTCAAAAGTGCTGCTCACAAGGAGAGTGGGAGCAATTGGGTGAAAGTGGGTGGGAATGGACTGCAATCAGGGTCTTGTCTGGCCCCATCAGTCGAGCAATCAATTAAGCCGCTGCAAACAAGTCAGCCCCGGCAACAAACATTCACGGCTGCCATTTCCCACTACCTCAAACCCCTAGACCACCCATTTGCCATCCCCTATTTGCCTTCCCCTATTTGCCATCCCCTATTTGCCATCCCCTATTTCCACACCAGATCTCGTCATGCCGGCATGCAAACCTTTTGGCGGGCAGTGGTTTTTACGTCTCCGGTTCTAATTAGACTTAGTCGCAGGTATTCTGGCATTGAGCGTTGATTTATCTGAAATGAGCTTAGTTTTTGTCTGAATTCATACAGACAAACGACGGCAGAGCTGGCTGTAAATTATGTGTTTTGTTTCCATACGCTTTACAAACTGTATCGTTGTGTTGCGAGTTTTCTTGGACTTTAATTGAGGGGTTATGTGCAGCTAGAAGGCCGAAAAAGAAAGTTTTTTCTGAGAACATTTTTAAATTGATTGATCTCAAAACTCTTTCTATCTTTAAACTTTATTTTAACTTTAACTTTATTAGTAAAATCATTTATTTGGAAGGAAGTAACAGCTCATCTTAAAAAAGACGTTTTGTGGAGACCACTATATCTCTGAACTGGATCCTCCTAAATTAAGAAACCAAAACAGATTTCGTTTATGTTATGTAAATCTAGTAATTAACCAAAGAAAAGTTTATACTTGTACTTTCCAGCACCCTTAAACGCTTATTAAAAGTTGTGTGTTACTTCTAAAATATTTACAAATGCCTTTATCAAAAACTTGAAGCAGGAATGAAATCGATACCAAACTAATATATAGCTGAAATTTAAAATCCATTAATTATTTAAGCAACCTGAAGCGTTCTCATACGATTTCACACTCTATAACAACAAAGGGCAATGTTTTATTGAGCATCAAGATTTCCTAATTTAATACCTGTCGCTGTTGATTTATGAACAATAGCGTGCCGAAACGTTTGGCTCCCCATTTTGAGATTGAAATCTTCTTTGTGACCCATTCAGTTTCCCGTTCTCGATATGGGTGATTTTCGCTCTGTACAGTATCAAATAAAACCCAACCCAACCATTGGCTGGCAATGACTAACAGTTTAACCAATTGTTTGTGGGGCAGCCAGCGTGGCTGAGAAATCATCTGTACACAGCAATGCAATTAGCATACAAATCACGTAGCGCACTCCGAGTGCAATAATATTCGTATTAATAATTTTAATGTTAGAGCTGTTAGTTATTGCAGTTTCCAGCAATTGATGGTGCTGTTGCCATTAACCAGAAGCTGATGCTGTCGAAGGGGCTTTCATCAAGGCCACTTTCATTCATTAGTCGGAGTCGGGATGCAGCAAGCGTTTCGAATGACTCAACTGGTTTCATAAGCAAATGGTTACACAAATTGAAGGTGGCTAATTACCGCAAAATGTTAGACAAAAAAAAATACATCATTAAACTCAACAAAGAAAGGTAATATACCACTTACTTTAAAAGAACACACGTGGAAGTTTAGTCTAACTCATTAATAAACATATTACAAAGAATAGCCTCAAATAATGATAATAAGTAAGGTAACATGCACCCACAGAAAAACACAATTATAAAATTAAACACTAAAATATTTGAATGTAACATTGTTTTATTTAAACTTACTTCAAATAAACTAAGAACAAGATAGTGTAACTGCTAACATATTTAATAGGATTATTTAGTAAGAAAATTGTAGATTTAAATTTTTATTAATTTAAAAATAAATTTTCCATACTTAAAAATATAAATGAATGTGTAACACTCTTTGATTTAAACACAACAACCCTTTGGGTTGATTATGTTTTTACCATAGTTATTCTCTGGGTGTAGGAAATATTAATCCAACATTTCATATATAAGTATGAGCTCAGCTGATCATTAAAATATTTGATCTACAAAACATTGTTTAAGCCGAATGATACAGCTGCGCGACACCATTAAACCAAAGGTTATTTCTGTGACAGGCTAAAGACTTTAATTGTTGGCAGGATTTGTCTGGAGACATGGAGCTGCTCCCGGGAAAATCCGCTCACTTTACGGGTGTTTAGCGAAAGGTTTACACAAATTCCCGGGGTCTAACGAGCTGTGGCTCCTCTTATCAACCCTCGACACGAGAAACTCATTAAGAAGCGACCCCCTTTAAAGCTGAGAAGATGAATGCGAACGTAAATTTTCAAATTTGTCTAGATGTAACAACTAATAAATGTTTGGCCCTACAAGCTGACGACTTGTGGGTGTCGTGGCCTCTTTCAGACGAGCCCCACACTCCCCACCCGTCCAAACGACCTTGGCAGACGCCCCACAAAACCCACAAGCAGCTGTGTGTGTGTGTGTCGGTAATCAAATTAAAGTTTCGTGTGACCGCATCCGACCCTCGTTGATGCTGCAATTAGTTTGATGGGCAAAGATTGCAGGAGCCATTGGCAAGTGGAAAATTGAAATTGAATTATGCCACGCTCGTGCTGAAACTGATGTGCGAAATGAGTTAAACGATTGGCAACGAGCGGCCAGTGTTAATTAGTTGCCGTCCAGTTCTAATGGAAAGTTAAATGAATTACAAAGGGCCTAAAATAAGTGCCATGTCAAATCGCTCCATTCGATTTGAAGCCCAGCATTCAAAGCACCAAATCTGCTAATTGGTGCAAGCCAGTCAAACCGCAGAGGTAAACAAAAATAATGCCAAAACTGCAACGCCTCCGGGCGGAATGCAAACAATTCGGGCCGAGAGCAAAGGAACGCTGCAGTTTATGTTGGCCATGTTGAATGTCAACAATGTCTATGCCTGAGACCAGGGCAAATAGGACCCGGGGTCAAAGGGCACCACCACTAAGTATACACATCCCAGCACAAACACAGAGATCAAAAGATTTCGCCCCCGCCTGGCGTCCTCTAATCAGAGAAATCAAAGAAATCAGAGGAACACATGTTACATGTGTAAGCCGAAAGGCTAAAAGATCAATAAATCATCCATTCGCCAGAGTGAGCCAAAAGTTGTATTTAAAGATAGCTAAAATTAAAAGCGAACATAAATAATTGCTATGCCAGCCCGTTGATGCCCCGCCTGCGGATATGCGAACCAATTTTTGCAATTACAAATTGAAAATATTATGTATGTCAACAGATAGCCAACACGTGCAGGGTGCATTAAACAAAAATGAATAATTTAAACTTGCTACAACCGTTTGGAAATGTGTCAAAATGTATTTTTCCTTCAAATACAGCGTACGTTGAAGTTGAATATATGCACTGAGCTGCAAAAAATTAACACTTAGCATATGCCATTTGTAAATATGTATATTTATGGCGTGTAATATCTGTTGCTATAGTTTTTGAAACCCCTAACTTTATTGTTTTTGAAAAATCCCCGAGTTAATTTGAAATATTAATCGCATTTCCGCGTGGACAATTCATCCATTTCCACCTACCCGGCAAAAGGAAATATATTCGATCATTTTACACTTGGCTTGGGTTATTTTGTTGCCATTTAATTAGTGCCAGCATTTTGTGGACGGCTGCAATTTGGCAGCCGATTTTCACATTTTCCTTGATCGCATCAACAATTTTTTGACATTTTTGTCGGTTGGCTGCCAGTCGGGCGCAACTGCGTGCGAAAATTGTGTCGCACTGTCAGCATCCATCAGCTTGATATATTGTTTGTTGCTGTGTTCGTCTCGGCGGCCTTTGCTACACCAAAAAAAATTAATATTTTAATATTGATTTAAACAGTTTTGTAAAGTGAATTTCGTCATTCATTTATTAGCCAATATTTTGCTTTGATGTGCTAGGAAATAGGATCAGTAGTATACAATAAACATCTATGCTTTGAGGCAATCTATGATGACTGAACAATCCATTTTGCAAGTTTATGAAAATCCCTGTTTCAATCAGTCTAAATTATTGTAGAGATTTTTCATAAATTTAATTAAACTTTGCATTTTTGAAAAAAAATATAATATTATCCCCATAGACTGGTTCAAATATTTATAATTTATTATTATTTTTGTTTTTTAATAGCTTTGTAAACTGAATTTTGTCATTCATTTATTAGCCAGTTTTCTGCTTTATGATAATGAGTAGTATACAAAAAAACATTTATGCTTTGAGGCAAAGAATGATGACTAAACAATCAATTTTGGGAGTTTATAAATATTTCTGTTTCAATCAAACAGGCAAGATAGTTATACAGGTTTTTCATAAATTAAATTAATCGATGGGTCTAGATATTTCTGGACCAAATGACTATAACACCTATGAAGCGTGTATTTCGATTTACCCTATATCTTTCCGTGTAACTTTACCTTTTCTCTGCCTCCAACGGTTAGCTGTTTATATGCAATAATTTTCAGCATTATTCTAGCCGTCTAGCCACTGTATAAGTCGGGCCAAGTTGGCGGCGTTATAATCACCTGCCGTCACCGCACTTAACGCCATAAAGCAAAGCCGAGCTGAGTAGAATTTGTTGGGTCTTTGCAAGTGGGTGGATGGGCCAAATCCAAAAAGGAAAAGTCAGGAGGACAAAGCGGGAGGAGACTGCTCCTTTATGTGCATTATCTGCGGATGGCTCGTCGCTTGTTTGTTTTTATACCCGTCACCATCGCACCGCGAAAGTGAGTGCGAGTTAGAGGGTCCTTGCTGGGCCGTTAACTTACTAAATTTCGCGTGGGAAGAATGAACTGCCACCGAGCCACCAAACCACGGAAGCACCCCATTTAAAGGGCTTTTTATTTCAACTTCAAGTGGAAGCCGCGCGGTATGCCCTCATCTGGAAGCACTTCGGCCCGTCGACCCCCGCAAAAATGTATAAATTTTATATTTGCTTGCAAATGACACTCTCGACAAGCGTCTTCCTGATTTGATTGCAGTGCCCGCGGGCCATAAAGTGAGGCTGACCAAAAAAGGATGACGACAAAGTGGCGACAAAGACGTGCAATTAAGCTGAGAGCCTGGCCAAGGACCCATGTTTGATTTGTCCATTTGGCCCATAAACTGGGGCCAATGGTCTTGCCGGAAATTGATTTCGTTTGAAATCTGTTAAAACTTAAAACTAACTTTTTCCTTAGCAATTCGCCAGGACTTCGGTTTGGCAAGCCACAGTAATTTAATTTACGGGAATGTCTTTGCCTTTGCCTTGGAGCTGGTCCCTTTTCAAGCAGCTTAAGAGGCATTTTCATGGAAAGTAATTTAATGGCGAGTCGGGAAAAATCTTTTAAATTCAACTGAGGCCAGCCGCAAGCATTCGCCAGCAATCTCAGGTGGCGACGGCGTTCTAAAGGCCCTCCCTGAAAGCCCGACTCGCAATTCAATGTAAGCACAACGAGCGCCTTTCACTGCAAAATGAAAGCCCCACCTGCAGCCATCCCTGTCTGGCTCGCTGCGAAGTGGGCTGCTCGTCGCCCCTTGTTGTGCATAAATTGCAGGACTAACTGCAAAACTGTAAAATATGAATGCACATGAATATATCTCGTCGCATCTCGCATCTCGCATCTCGCATCTGGGTGTGTATCTCGTCGGCCAGGTGTTGCTGCAAAAAGTGTACTCACTGCCGCCCCGTTTTCGCAGCACCTTTTTGTGTGCGACACGCCACTCCCGTGCTCTCGACAGCGTTTTATGCGCTGCACTGCACCCAGTTGGGCCACCGGGCCCATCTGCCACGCCACACTCACCTGGTTCACCTGGTTCACCCCTCTTCACAGTGCACTCATCAAAATTGGATCGCCCAAAAAACCGTCACAGAACCCCAATTGAGTTTATACCAAAAAAAATTAATAAACAAGTCACTCTTTTTTCGGCAAAGTATTTTCAAGCATATTGTGTGGACTCTATTACTATCGTAAACTTAATAGGTGGTTTATAAAGATGTTTTTCAAACTCCATTGAATTCCTGTTATTAAGGGAACTATATTATTCGGGGTAAAGAGTAGAGAACCCACATCTTTAGAATTCCCAACTTAAATTCTTAGGATAACAGCAGGCAACATTTTTTTTTATTAAGAATTATTTATTCAGTTTTCATCCACGAAATATGCATTTGATCTCAAAATGTATAAGATTTGCTGTTGTATTTAAAGCTTATTCGCATTATGAGCAAAGTATTACTGGTGATTTAACTTTAATCAGAGAAATGATTTATTGAAAACATAAATTTATAAATATTTCTTTACCATATTCTAGATAAATATAACTTAGAAAAAATATCTTTTATATCAATACATTATCTTTTTTATTGTGCCATTATTAAATAATACCTTTGAAAAAGGTCAAAACTGAGTGGAACTCATCGGAAATGTAATGTAGGTAAAATAAAACTACATAATTATACATATAATTTTTGTATGGTGTTTATTGTGACCATAAATTGCATACAATTCGATTTTATTTGAATTTCGTACTTTCCATTAGCACTTTAAATGTAAATTGTAGGCAGAAATTGATTCGAGTGTATGCAGCAAACCCGTAAAAAGCAGGCAGCTCCGCCGAGGGCCTTGATTCATAACTATGCGTATGATACTAGGCACACGATGTAGCAGCTTTAGCTGCATTGTCGGCGACCTCGCATTGGGTTGAGTCGCGTTAGGGTCTAATTAAAATTAAAATTTGTTGCTTTAATGAAAAACTTTTGTGAGTAGGCCTCGGTTGCTCGTTAAATTAGTTAGACTGCGGTGGCGTTGATGGTGCTTTGTGGTGTCTGCGCAGGAAGTGCAACTAATGGTCATCTGGTAATTCCGATGCTTGAGGTGGTTCAGGTGGTGCTGGTGGTGCTTGCAACAATGTCACGTTGTCGCCGCGTGAGATCAACACCAGGGGGATTGGGGGATTGGGGAATGAGATGGTGATTGCCTGGCGCCAGCGATTCGTGTCACGTAGCGCTGGATCCGATATTCAAATATACGTATCCATTCAAATTTAGTTGTTTGCGGCAAGATATTCGCTTTAAGGGCGGCAAATCTGGGGTAAAACTTTAATGCTTCCTTCGTGTCACGTTCGGATGCAACAAATACTGTGCAGATAATCTGGCTGGGTATTAAATCACCGTTGCCGTTACGTGCATTCCAAGCCATTTGCCTTTTTGCCTTTCGCCCGGCTGCCAGTAACCATTTTGTCCTGTCTACGTGTCAAAATGTGGCAATATTTTCTATTTGCTTGCCCCCCCACCACCGTCACCTGTGCTGGAAATTAAATTAAGATTCGCCAGTTCGTTGGTAGATTGTCAGCATGTCGTGTCCTTTCCTTCTGCCAAATATGAGCGCAAGGATAACGACGAAAGGCGAGTGGCAAACGACGAACGACAAACGGCAAGGGTTTCCTCAATAAATTCAGCGCAGAGGCCCAAAAAAGCGCACACAGAAAAGGGGGGGACGACAGGCGACAGCCATAACGGTGACAGCGATAAATTAAATGGTAATTTGAATTTACCGTTAAGTGACACGAACAGGCAACACACACACACACAAGGCCTACATAGACACCATGTCCTGACGACTGATGGAACAATAAAAAGTAGCAAACAAACTGCCAGAGCCAATGAAGCATGTAAAACCAAAAGCGAAACTGAGACCTAAACCAATACGAAAGTAAAACTTTATGCACGAAAATTGCTGTTAACGTGACAATAAGCGTAGAAAATAGAAGCGTCAGGAGATATAGAAAAAGATACAAACACAATCGCCATGAAAACAATCAAAAAAGGACAGACAACCGAATTAAAGTTGGTGACTTTAAATTTCTTTGTTAATGCCGGCAGACTTCCGTTTCCCCAAGAGGCCGAAACGAAAAACTTTTGTATTTCCATGGCGAGACCAACAATTTATGGCCAAACTTGGGCCCAAGAACATGTTCGGTTGGGTTTTCTTAGGCACTCTGGCACTCTGGCACAAAGGCCCTTGCAAATGCTAAATGTCTTGTTAGCGTTACACTGACCGCATTCCGATGGCCCAAAAGGCTCCGCATATTTGTCAACGGGGTCTGCCTTTGATAGACCGGAAGTGATACCGCACCCTCACACATTAACGAACCAAAACAAGTCAGGGCCGGGGGGCCCGTTTTAGCGATCGGATCATAAAACCTGCAGAAGTGCCCCCGATTGCCTTGGCAGCCGAAGGAGAAACTTTTCAGCCCATGTAATAAATGCGAAATGCGAAGGTTCGCGGACAAGAACAGCAACCCGTTCGTTCGTTCAATGAGCATAAGCTAAAGTTTTGGCCATGTTTTGAGTTGAATTGGGCCTCTGTGATTTCAGTTGCCTGTTGTAGAGATTGTTTTTAGTTCGCCGCCATTTTTCGTTTTTTTTTTTTTTTTGTGCCAGCTGTAACTTTCCTTGATCCACTTTTCTGCCTTTTGCCGGGCCCGACAGTCGACGTTCCAACTCAGCAGTCAAATGGGCCGTCGACGGGTCGGCCTATATACATACAAATACCACATATATCGGGGTATGCGCGCACACACCCACCAAAGTTGATGTGGAATGATGTGAAAATACGGTTTGGCTGCTGCAAAGCTCGTATGAGGTACAGTGGGCCCCACAGAGTGAAGGGAATACGAGGATTCAACCTTTGGATTTATGTAATTGTGGGCAGATCTGAAATTTATACCACCATTACAAAAGGTTGCCGATCGAATATTAAATGCAATATTCCCTTCAAATCCTCGGAAAATTCTTCAGCCATCGAAACTTGATAGGCCATGTCAGGTTGTGCCAAATGGAATTCCAACTTAAAGCTTTAATGTTATGCAAACTGAATTTGGCCAGCTACACAGTTCTGAGCCGAGAGCCCGTTGCATATTTGATTGTTGGCTTAAACAATGGGAGCTTTTTGGGATTTGAAGGGCCAGCAAATGGAATTAGTCGAGTGGGGATCGCAGCTCCCAGGGCTGCCATCAGTCAGGCAAACAAATTCAGACACAGCGCACCGGTTGAGATTGAGCCATCTGGAGATAGAAGCGTGTCCGACTGTCAGGACCTCCACAGGACCTCCCTCCACGGTCTGTGCATTTCTGAGTGAGGCATTCAACTTTCCGTCAAGTGGCGTTGCCCCAACTTCAGTTCGAGAAAGGGTCCTGGCAACTGGCAACTGGAATAGGCCCGTCTAACGCATGATATATGGTAATGGCCCCGTGTGTGTGTGTGCGTATAAGGATACGCAAGGGCCATCCATACATATGCAGGAGCAAAGAAGGAGCAGAAGAAGGTGCTGCCGACACTTTAAGTGCCACGTTTAGCTCCCACACCCACACCCACATGCGCACAGCAAAAGTGCTGGCATAAATAGGGAACACCACAAGGCATTCTGCAAAAATACAGCGAAAGAAATATGCCAAGGAAACTTTTGCAGTTAGAAGTTTTTGCAAGGATTGTCTAATAGTACAGAATTGAGAGTTGAGTTCCTGATATTTGCAATATAAATATGCTTAAAAGGAAGATTATAAAAATATTCAACAAACTTTACTAACATTTTACGAATTTTCTATTTTTGGATGACTATTATAAATTAAAACCAAATTTGTTATTTATTTATTTCAACCAATTATGGTATTTTCTGCCATTTATTGAAAATATTTTAATATTTTTAATTAAATGTGCATGTATACTACATATACATCCTATACAACATTTAATGTGATTCAGCCTAAAAAAATGGAATAATATAAATTTTTATTATTTATGCAGCCACATTTTTTGTTACTTGCAATCAAAGCTTACAAACCATCTACTATTATTGTAAATTAAGCTGGATTTAAACTTTTTTTAAATACCCTATTGAAAGCCATGTTAAATTAAAATAAATGACTAGAAAGCACAACTATTTTTGCTAGTTTTTCTCCTGGTGCAACTACACACTTGTCCACACTAGGCTAGAAAACAATTTCCCACCAGTTGACCGGGCTGAGAGCCCCTGGCCGTTCATCTGGTGCAAAAATACCTCGGAGACAACTTGCTGCGGCGGCTTTAAGTGTCCATTGCTTTGTGTGCAATTAATTATGTATGAGCGGAGCATAGGTAATAGTTGGCCAAATTAAATACGACTATTTGCAAATCGCTGACAAGCGGTGCGGTCCGTCCGTTCGTGTGGGTGTCCGTAATGAATGCACATATTTAATTGCGAGTTAAATAACATTAATTACAGGCAGCTAACGAGCAGGCCAGACACCGTGACTAAGCCAAGCCAACAGCCAGACAGCCGAGCAGTTTTCATAATTAAGCGAGCGTTTGTCGCAATGTCCCACTAGTGGAACGCAGCCACATCGATAGTGGTGCACCGCAGCCGTACTCGTACTTAGCATGTGTGAGGACCCACAGCCTCTTTCCTTCAGTGGGTCCTGCATGCTCGAGTGTTGTCTTGCGGCTGCACCACCCGTCCTGCCGGTGTCGTCTGCCGGCTGGGCCACAGCCCTCCATCCACCTGGTGGCACCTGGCCAGCACCAGGACACAGCCACAAGACGTCGCCCTGGGTCATGAGGGTTATCGATTATGGGACGCCCAATGCGAAGTGCGCAATTAATGTGCCAGTTTTGCCAGCCGCACTTGAGCTTAAATTCAGCTTCATCTTGGATGCCAAGAGATGTGCTCTCCACACCAAAATCAGGAATTTGGCAATGGAATTTGCTTATTGCTTCCAGCCAGCTGCCAATTAAATTAATTAACAAAGAATGAAACTTATTGGCAAAATGGGCGTTTTTGTATCAGACTCGCTTTTGTCTAAATCGATTAAAAGACTTGGGTTAAAATTCAAAACTTAAAAAAATGCGTCTATTTAGGACAGTTTGGTTGTTAATATATAAAAATTAAAAAAAAAAATAATAATAAATAATTTATTTATTAAAAAAATTAATGTCAATTACTATAGTTAACCAAGACTCCTTAATACGAAAATTTATTGTTTCATTTCTTCAGTTGAGAAAATGTTACCCTGGTTAATCATTGAAAATAAAAGCAGCAGACATTTAAGTTAACTACTCTTATTAGTACTAAATTATATTTTAACCACCAAGTTGATATCATAGAGTTCTAAACATTAAGTATATCAAATATTCTTTTAACACAACGTTCATTGAGTAACGCAGAAAAAGATAGTGGCTCATTAAAAGTAAACTTATTTAAATATTGCGTTTTCAATGATGGGCCATCATTTTAAGACGGAAATAAGAAGTACCTTTTTTTAAGAAAACTTAAGAGTTCCGCAGCACGGCTTTCCTACTTTTCCCAGCCATTTTCAAGAGTTATTTGTGGCTTTGATAATCTGGCCTTAAAGCCACAGAAAAGTCTTCAATGTGGCTCACTGAAAATCCGTTTTACGACTCCGCCGCTGACCCCGTGCACTTGCAACGCATTTGTCTGGGCCCTTGTCATGTCGCAACGAAGATGGAAAGCCACTGTCACGGGAAACGCCAACGACAACGCCAAAGTCACTTCCACGGTTGTCGGAGAAGAAAACGCTAAACCAAAACCGGGAAAAGTCCCACAACGACGCAAAAATCTCTCGCGGAAAATGGTCGGTGGGTGGAGAAGTGTGTCAGGGCTCCGATGAAGTAGTCGCATAAACATTTATGATCTGCTCCGGCTTTCAGGCGGCGACCACTTTCACTTTATTAGCACACATTTGTGCTAGCCATAAACCGGCTGCCGAGGCATGTTAACAAACATAAAGGGCACAGCTCCGCTCCTGCACTCGCTCACTCTTAATTCGATGCCTTCATTATGCTCAGGCATTCGGCAATCGGCATTCTGATGGGCGGGACAACAATCATATTGAATTTGTGGTTCCGGCTCGGAATTGGAGGACAAACTGGATTCTGGAATTCTATGGCTGGAGATGCCAAGGACTTCCAAGAATAATTCATGCCCTCAATATTCTGGTGTGCAGATAGGGCAACGAAAAAAAAAGGGAATTTCCCTACACAGTATTCCTGGAAAAGTCTGGTAAAGAAAATTCTAATTTATTTAAGATAATACTGGAAGAACCCTAAAAAGTTTACGAAGTGTAACCAAATTGTGTCTATTCAAATGTTTATGTGCTTACCTAAGCTTCTATGGTTTATTTTTAATGCTGTGTTAATAAAAAAGAATATAAAATTATTTAAAAAAAAGATTTAACTTAGCAACTACTTTGACTAACCAATATTAAAGACCTTTAAGCTAGCTGACCACATATTCCTTAGAAAAAATTCTCCTTTGTAAGCGATTTTCATCATTCCTGACCAGAACTAGGTTCATGACTCTTCTCGTTGCTTCTGATCAACTTATCCGCAATGTCCTCATAAAAAAGCCGGCACATAGGCCTTCCCAAGTGGACTGCAGGACAGTTGGAAAGGCAGCCAAATTGAATAAACACATAACGAGCCCGGTGCACAAGGAACGAAGCGGTAATAAAACTTTTAGCCAAAGAGCAAATAGAGACCAACGGGAGCATGAGTTGACCTCAGTTCGTTATTCAGTCGCCCCATCATGGCAATCGCATATGGATGTGGATGTAGTATGTTGTATGGATGAGGCTGCGGATAAGCATGTGGGCTGGCTCCTGCTGTTCTGCTGCTGTTCGTCGAGTGTCCTGGGTCCTGAGTGGATGTCCTATTTTGCTGTGCGAGCAATAAACATTATATTCTCTTTTTGGCAAACAACAAGGTAAATTGCGCTCGTAAGTATGCTACCGTTTTTCCGCTCCCCAAAAACTCATGTGTGCGTGGCTTTTCCGTTGTTAGCCGTGCGTTTCCGTTGTATTCGAAACAGTTTCGGTTCCGCCAAATGAATTTTGGAAGTGCTGACATCGCAATCGCACAGCATCCCAATTGCGGCAGCGACTTTTCAATATAGCAGCTCTTTTATTCCGCCGCTCCGTTTCTGATTGCTCCCTCAAGCCAAATTCATTTCTCCCAGCTTCCCGTTCGACTAAATTGCATTGGGATGATTGGAGCTCACCTGATGCCGGCGGTTATGGGTTGGCTTTTATGACTTTGTTTTTTTTTTTTTTTTTTTTTTCGTTCGATCGTTCGTTCGTTCGGTTGATTCATAAAAATTACGCTGATTATGCAAGTGGCACCCTGCCATGACTTTTATGGATTTCCAATGAGTCTCTAATCAGTGCTTTCATCTTGGTTTCCGCCCCACTGCCCACGTCACTGGCGATTGATGTCAACTAGCGAACAAACGGGTCGAACTTTGAACCTTGATTGCTTTTACAGCATCTGATGTTCCCTCTTTCAGATTCGGCTGCCAATTAGTGAAGTAAGCCGGGCTAAACCGACGGCGAAGGGCCACAGGATCCAGCCTTACATGTGCAACCGGTCGGTTGCCAATGCATTGGCTGTTGGGTCCTGGTACTTCCTTTTGGCACATATCCAAAAGGATTTCTACCCCATAAGCCGTCATTTCACCACCATCAAAAGCAGAATGAGCCAAAGGGTTGTTTGGAAAATAGTTGCATTTTCATTTTCATTCAAATTTCCAAGCGCTTTAATTTGGTGTTTTTGGTTCCGGCCACAAAGAGTTTTCATTTCATTATTGCGCTACAAAAGCAGAAGACCGAACTATAAGATACCCATTAAAAATTATTAACACACATGTTTAATTAAATTTATATTCTAATTTTTGATTCATTTTGCACTTTAATTTTCAATTAATTAAATTTTATAATGGAGCCTTTACTCAAGCCATTTTTGGTTGATTTAGATTAAAGTAAGGAAGATGTGTACACATTTTTTGTATATTATTTTTCCACTAATCTTAATTAATATTTAAATGGGTAAATAACAACATACTTAACATTTTTTTTCACCTTATACATTTTGAATATTCTACTGTCAAACAAATTAAATTTTAATTAATTATAAAGGACATGTTTTTTAGACAAGGCCCAGGTTTCTACGAGGCCGATTGCTTTTTGTGCTTAACATATTTAATTAAAAGTTAGATGTCATCGCGCATTTAGTACACCCATGCAGTCTGCCAATGTCGGGTATATTAAAACAAAATCACCGACACGGGATAAGCGGGGATTTTTAGGGGAAGGAGCAACTGGTAAAGTGCACACAAAATCACTGTTCGACCGTGTTAAATTTTTTGCAGCAAGCTTTTGGTATACATTATTACCGAAAAACAGGGCGCAGCGTAAAAGTTGGACAACTATGAAGTAGTACACTCAAAAGTGGAACCTGTTGTTGGGTGAACTGTTAACGAATTTGAGACCCCTGGTGCTCCAGTTTCCATTCAATCTTCAACGAGCAGGCCAACAAGCTGCCTGGCTAGATTTCGAGTCGATGAAGTTTTCGTTTCCCAAAAGCAAACGAAAAGTTTCCATCTCAAAAGCGCTGCCAGCCATCGAAGCACCGCCCCCCTTACGTCCCATTGCATTTTGTTGAAATGCTTTTAAAATTATTTGCCTGCCAACAACATCTCGGTGTGTGTGAGTGTGTGTGTTTAGTTTTTCTGTAATTGCATTGCCTTTTTGTGTCAGCCGAGTGGACATCCTGCAGGGCTATTGTGCATCGTGTTTGGCCGCTTTCCCCGAATAAGGACCAAACTAATTTTGCGGCATGTCTGTTTAAGTAATTGTTTAAGCTTTTAATTCACTAAACGCCACACAGTCCATGTTATATAATATTCACTAGCAAAGTTGACACACATGCAGCAAGATTTTGAGGCCAGTTGCGTGCGAAATTTAGTATCCATCATAGTTCATCTCTGACCCATCGCTCATCGCTCCACTTGCGGTCCAAATTGGTGGGCGGTCTTGGTCGGTCCGGTGGTCTCCTGTTTTATGTAGCAGCTTTTGCGGTCTGCTCGACTAACTCCCAAGCCATAATGGTATTTATGCGCAAAAATTAAAATTTTGCCAAGCATAGAGAACGGATTTTCCTAATTGCTCTCGTACGCTTTTGTTCTCTCTGTTTGTGCGTGTGGTTTCCAGCAAATCCGCTTTCATTTAACTACATCTGCTTTAGATATACTGTATATATACTGTATGTTGGCACAGCCCCCAACTGAACTGAACTGAACTGAACTGAACTGAACTCCAGAAGCCTTGTGCGTAGGCAGCTGGCCCACATATATCGCACCCACAGTCGGTAAGCTGCTTAAAATTCAAAGTTTCCGATGATTTGGATCACTCAACCGAACTGGGGACAGGCCCAGGCCATTAGCAGAAGATTTGATTGGACCATCTAGCTCTGCTGTAAGAGGCGGCCAAACACTTTCAAGATCCTGGCCCATTATGGCAACGATTCGGTCTCAACTGGCATTTGCATCTAATTGTCATGCATTTGAGGGCACCGAAACGAAGCCCATACCCGAACGGTGTACCCAGATTGGCAGTGGCAGTGGTCCGAGTGCGAGTCTGAATCCATGTCCGAGTCCGAGTCTTTCATAAATATTTATTCCCATTTCAATGCATAATTGCGAAACTCGTTTTCGCATCGCCAGCGAGCGGAGAGTTAAGTAAACTCGCCATTCTGCCAATGTTTTCATGCACTTTGCGGTCCAGAACCGCGCTCTTCAGGGCTTTTCATTCTTGGCTCTGGCCGGGTAAATTGCCAGTCGATCTGGGCATCTTAAAATAGTTAAATTGTAATTTAAAACACGATAGTTTATACACTGATAAAAAAACGTAATAGTAAAAGTAAATATCTGACTATTGAATTCAATATTTTATTTGAAATATTTAAGTTTGAATATTGAATACAATGCAAATTAAATTGCAAGATATTATATTAAAGTATTTCAATAGGTGCAAAAAACATTAAATGCAGACAATAGACAAAAATCACAGCCAAAAAATTTAAATAAACGCAAGTGTACACAACCTTTTCACATCGGCTTCATTAATGCTTATCGGCTGTTATACTAATAAATTATTACTTAATGGTATCTTAGTTTCGATTTAATAAAAATTTGCAATGTTTACTTTGTTATATGTTTTGGTAATGATCTATTAGATCATAATTTCTTTATTTTCAATTTTTGTTAGTATTGGAACGTATTGGCCACAAATAGATGTTTAAATAAAAAACTCAATTTGCTAAAGCTGAAAAGTTTTGAAGGAAAATGCTTACAGTAAGAGTTCACTCTTCCAAATCACGATTCTGCAGTTTTATCTACGAGTAAACCATCAAAAGGCGAAGCCATGGATGAAAGGATTTTAGTCACGGATTTGCGTCGGCAACCAGTTTATTTGAATTTGTCAACACGGCAACGCAGAGCAGCGGACAAGGCTATCCGGATCCGAATACTATATTCTTGCTCGAAGCCGAAAAGCTGGAAAGCAAGTGAAAAGCGACTAAAACACGACCCAATGAACGCAATGAAAATGCCGGCGCACACAAATTTTTTAATAATCAAAACGCAGAGCGGCGAAAATCGCTGGCCGCGCGTGGCATGTGAAAAGCCAGCGTGGAAATTCGTGTGTGTGCCTGTATGGCTGTGCGACGGCCTTCGTCGACTGTCTCGTAGATTTAACGGAATACGCGCCATAAATTATAATATAAAGCATATAAATTCATTGCTTTTGATTATTTCGGGCAAACATACTGACGCATTTGACGACTTGTGTGTGCGCCGCATTTCTTTTATTTCACTGTTTGGCATTTTATTGCCTGGATTATGGGCGGCTCAAAAGTTGCTTTAGTTTTTTGGGACCTCCGGTAATGGCCGCAGTCGCCAGTTTCGGCCAAGCCATAAAGTTGGAACGCCTCGACAGCCGTGGTAGTAGTATTGCCAAAAAAAAGAAAATACTTTGCATACTTCCAGGCGACCTCAATTCCCCAATTTCCCAATTGTACGACATTGAAGCCGCTCCATCTTCATCTGGCACATTCCTCGCATTCGTGGGGCGTCGAGCGACGGCTGAATTATTTGATAACCTTATTTTCCTGGCCCATAACTTGATGCCATCAACTTTGAGCAGTTCATGTTGAGCGGCGGCGGCGGACCCAAAAATGCCAAGAAGCTCGAGGATGTTTCATATTTGGGGTTTAATTTCCCATGTAAGTCGAGGCCAGTCGTTCTCCTGTTCGCTGTCTGTTGGCCAAATTCACAAGGATGTGGGCTGAGTGGTGGAGGGTGGGTGTGTGGTCTGCAGGCGCTTGTCATATGCATTTTCACTTTTCGACTGCTTGGCATTTGGCTCAACTAGCAAAACTTTGCATTTCGCATGTGCGAAACTTGAGAAGTGAGTGTGGAATTGGAGCAGACAGAAGAACTTGCCTTGTGTGAGCATCGGCAAATCGAAACGAAATTGTTTCAATTTTCGTAAAATGGCGTTGAACTCGAGCGGTCCATGAGTCATTTATAAAGCCGGTTGTCAGGCACGATTTGCGGTAGTTAGATGGTGGAGCCGAAACGGAAACGGAAGTCTCGCCCCCATGAATATGCATGAGCCAGGGATTCTCTGTCGTTGCGAAAATGCCCTGGTTGTCTCCTGCAGCTGCAAATGCCATTAGAGGCAGCTGGAAAAATACCCAAGTTTTCCGGGGCAACGAGAGGGCTTTTGCCTGCCAATAAAAACACGGCAAGTTTAAGCTGTTTTCGGTCACCTTCTCCTCGGCTCCTGGCGTTCGCCTCCAAAAGGATCTATTAATTTGCCGTACATGGCTGGGTTTTTTCGACATTCGGCTGCAGCGGAAGCGAACATCATCAATTTGCTGATATCTGCAGGTAAACACTCCCGCTTAAGGACTTTGTTTTCCTTCTTTGCTGGCCCACCTGATGGACTGACAAATGGCCTGGTCAGATTAATGAACAGATTTATAGGGCACTGGTTGGAAGTGCATTCTCTAGTAAAGCTGAAACTTAGATAGGAACTTGGTGTTTATTACGAGGATTAAAGCATGAAAATAGAGCTTATTATAAACGTAATTTATTTTGATCGGTCTTAGGGTGCGCCATCTGCCGGAAAATGTACAATATTGTTCATAACTTCTAAAATAATGGTCTGATATGGATAGAGTGGATAGAGTAACTTGCGTTGCTGGGCATAACTAGAATCAATATTTTTAATCCCAAATCTTAAGCTTTTATAGTTTTCTTGATCCTAACGGTTATATATTTTATAGGGTCGGAAACGCATCCTTTTACCAGTTACATACATTGTTTTTACTCTAAAAGTAACGGGTAATAATATAATAAAATCAATTAAGTAAGGAAAATTCCAGATATATGAATATTTAAAGTTATAGTATTGTATGATACATAATTTGGGTTTACTCTAATAAAAATTGCAACTCATAATCTAGTGATGTAAGAAAACAAACTCAAGAGCTAGACAAATAAAGATTGATAGCTTCGCATTAAGCTGAGGGCGCAATGGACAGATTTAGGCCAGCTGCCTGTAACAATATGTAGTTGACTGACAAGCGTGAGGCATCAGTTTTGGGATCGACGGAGCGAGCGCGAAGCGAATCGGCTGAATGGGCGGCCAAGGATAAGTCGAGGACTCAAAGCCACTTAGGCAGACTGTCAATGCTAGACAAGCGCTCATTAAGCCCTGACCCCTGGCACCGAAATGATAAGCAGTCAGACACATTGAGACGTCATCCCAGATGGAATGGATGGGGTTGGCAAAAGAGTACTACGTATCCCTGCGTTCGTCAATCAGCGCAACGCTCGCCCAACTTCTGACAGTTTGCTGTCAGAGGCAGCACAAGCTGGAAATGACAAACGGAAGCGCGGCAAGCGGCAGTCTTTCCTGGAGGAAGAATTCGTCCTGGCATTGTCAAAATGCTGCCAGTTGCCAAGGTTCTGAATCCGCGAAGCCGTAGAAGATGTGACGCCTTTTGACACCAACTGCTTCTGTTTCCCTGTCCTAATCAATTAGTAGTCATTGGAGAGAGGGGCGAATTGACGGGCAACTCTTTCGAGAACAATGCGGCGTTCCCCTCGAATGTTTCTCTAAACAATTTAATGCCAGTAAGACAATAATGCTTATTAAGCAATTTTCATTAATCGCTGCGCCACTCGACGTTCGACGCTACAATCTCAAGAGACAATAAAACCCAGTTCGGGAAAGGGAAAGAGAATATTTAATGCTCTACACGCAGAAAAATGTTTCTTAAATTGTTTTAACAATTTAAGTCACTATTTTGTTGGTAAAAAATATAAGTAAAAATTTATAGTATGGCCAAACCATTTTTCTAAAATAGGTAAACTTTGCACGGCTATAACTTTTATACTACAGACAAGTGAAATATGTCATTAACAAGATATTTTCAAAAGCTGTTTTAACATAATTAGTCAAATATGGTTAACAAATAATTTAATTTGTATTTTTTATTTTCATTAAATTTTGGTATAAAACAAGTTTTTTTCTTTTTTCATTTAAAATATTTCCACTTAAATAGTATAAATAGTTTGGTTCTAATATTACATTTATTATATTGTTTGTATCACATATTGTTGTAGAAAGGAAAATTTTAAAAATGAACAAATATTATATTATTTATGGTATTGTTCATACCCTTGCTCAAATTTGTCATTGTGAGTTTATGTTTCCTCCGGTGTTTTCCTTGGTGTAATCTCTTTCCCAATTTCCATCGTGCTGGGAGAATAGAGCACGTTAGAGTTGAAGTGGCCTGGTCATGAAATATCAAGGCAATCGATCTATATACAACACACCCTTACACACACCCACACCCACACCTCCGATTTGCCCCTTTTCATTGTATCGAAGCTGCAGAAAGCAGGCGAAGGGGCAATTCTATTTGTGTTTGCCTTTGGTTTGGGTGTTGACTTTGACATTTGTTTTGTGTGGCTTATCCTTCAGATTCGCACAGTGTCCCAGTCCATATGCCCACATCCACATCCACATCCACATTCACAGTTACATCCACATCCATTTGTCCCCTCCAAAGACCATTCTCTGCCTTCGAGCCACCACAATGGGGCATCAATCGGCGCGCATTTTTTGCCGTCTATTTAGCCAAGTTTCGTTTTTCATTGTGTGGACTTTGTGGATGTAGCTACAATGGCTTTTAAATGGCCGCTCGTGTTTCGCTGAGCGCTTTGGACCCGAACCAGGCCCAGGCCCAGATCTCAACGACTACTCCTATTTCATGGCTGCCTACTTTACGGCCAATAAAATCGCAACGCCTTGGGCGTTCCTCGTTGTGCTTATATCTTCGACTCGGCCCCTTCCTAAATCGCTTACAGTTGGCAGCCAGGCATATTTATCTATGGAACTCGAAATTGAAAAGCTTTTCCCTCCGTGCGAGTGTGTGTGTGTGTGTGTGTGTGTTCGTCTGTGTGACAGATTTGCAGCGGAGAAAGCGAAAATTAAATATGTAAAAGTGTAGCCAATGCACACAACGAAAAATGGGACACCGAACCGGGGACATGGGGCTTTATTCATGTGATTTATTTGCAGGCTGCGTGACAAAATTGGACTGGGATTCCATTAACAGTTCAAGTGTGTCACTGCATTGATGGGGATGCTGTTGCGCTGATTATAATGTTCATTATGATGTATCTATCCATCAGCGTAAGTCGCCTTTAATCGGCCCACAATTTATTTGCATTAAAAGAGCCTGCGGACAATCCACTCTCTGGCACTTGAATGTTGATTTCCCCAGTGCTCTGTTGTTCTGTTGTTCTATGGCGACATTTGATGGGTTATTTTGTCAGTCAAGCACCTTGTCAACACAACTGAATTCACCGAATACAAAATTAACATAAAAGGGGCCAGACCCAGCGGCGGTATAAAAAATTTTAATGAAATTAAAATTGTTTTCGTTGAGCAATGAAAAAACAGAAACATCATTCGCTCTTCTCCATATGTCCGAATGTGTGTGTGTGTGTGTCCAGTGAAGTGACGCAGGCAATTAAATAAAATGGATTTTATTTTCAAATATCAATTCCCTCTCTACGCTTTCAATGAACGAAAATACTTTTGAATTGTGCGCTGAATTAATTGAAGAACGTTAAGAGTCTATTGTGAGTCGAATTCGGTGTTTTAATGTAGAAGCTTGACCGATTGTATTCTTGTAGTTTAAATTGTATTCTTGAATCGTTATAAAAAAAGTTTATGGCAAATATCAAATGCTTCGGTAACCAAAATAAAATTGTTGCATTTTTTATAACATATCTGATACAGACATAAAACTTGTTTTAAAATTAATTGTAATATGCAATGGTATTATTAAGTAGGAATATTTCAATTTGGTTTAAATAAAATTGCTTTATATATTTTAAAACTAAAAGGCAGGGAAATTTTATAAAAATAATATAAATTATTATAAAATATATTCTGATTCACATAATACTATGATATTTAATAAAAATAATTTCATAATTAGCAGGCCACAAATTCATTATAAATTTTGCCAAGCAAGAAACCTGATGGCATCCAAAAAACTCATTTGAGTTGGCGAAATTAAAACAGTCATTTTAAATAAAACCATTTGGTGCAGCTCAGGTGTGTGGTGATGATGGGCGGATGAGGCAGGTGTAAGTGTGGGGGCGTGGCAACTTGCCAAGAGCAAATAAAGGGCGACACACTCGCCAAGGGGGAGATGGAGAAAAGAGAATTTCGTGGGTGCGTGTAAGAACGAAAGTTTTGTTTATTAAATAAAAATAAATGCAAGTTAATTAATTAAAACTTTAAACAAGATACGGCATCACGAAGCTTTTACTTCCCCAAAATGGCCAAAGCAAGTGCTGGAAAGTGTGTTAAGCTTAATTAGCTGGGCCCCAGAAGACCGAATCTGGAACAGGATCTTCGAGCACAGAGTTTATTGATATTTCCCCTACCTACACTTACGATGCACATTTTTCTTTGCCGCGAAATTTTGGCAACAGTTTGGCCGCACAAACCAGAAACTTAGCAGTCGAGGCCGTCCAATGCCAAGAGCAAAATCGGCGTAGTCGCGAACAGGCGCAACTAACGTATATGTACAATGTGTATTTAAAGAGTGCGCAGAGCTAAATTAAATTTAAAAAATGATTTTCATGACATTAACATTGGCATTTGGCTGCCGCTAATGTTCCTGCCGATGTGTCGTCGTTAACTGCACGTTGGAAACATGGCATAGATGTAGATAGATGTGGAGACAGAGATACAGATACAGATACGCAGATACAAGACAGCTGCGTCCGGCGCATTTTGGGGCTCCATAGCTCGTGCTTCCGTTGCCGGGACTCTGTCATCGCTTGTCACTCATCCGTAAACCTTCTGCGTTGGCCGTTTGAGATTCCGTGTTTGCTGACAAATTCGCTGGGGAAATACACACTTGGATATCTGACTGATTTTTTGGGGCCTCGGCCCTTTCACTCCCACCGCTCGGTACTTGGAGAGCCCATTAATTAAATCAACTTTTAATCTATTTATACATAAAACTGAGGGAAATTCATTTTGCCACAAAATTAATTATACGCCCACGCGCCTTCAAGCCAGAGTGCTGCCGCCGCCCAGTGCAAAATTATAAATTTTAAAATTTAAAAAAAAAAAAAAAAAAAAAAAAACAAATATAAAACAACAAGCAACGCCTCTGCGGCAGCACTTTGATGAGCTGGGCGTTCATTAAAAAAAATTGTTGTATTTTATTTATAAAATATATTTGGCCAACACAGTGTTTTCCAATGTTTGCTTTTGTTGTTCGCCAATATTTATGTATGCTTAAATAATATTTTTCTTATACCGTATTCACTTTTTCCCCTTTGATTCTTTGCAGTTGCTCTCCAACTTGGAAAAGCGCCAGGGCGTGGCAGGAAAATCAGCAACCCTTCGCCATGTGGCTTCACTCACAACGGCAAACTTCAGCGTGTGGACACTTTCATTTCCCTAATTAACAGTCTGCAATCCGAGAAACTCAAACCGAACAATCCAAAACCAAAACGCAAATATCAACATCAACTCGGAAAATGTATAATAAATAAAAAAAAAATAACAAAAAAAAACCCCTACGCGAGTGACCAACGTATAATTTAGAGCTCGTGGCCACCAAAACTCGAGTGGCCAATTTGTTGTACGCCATTTGGCAACAACCACAGCTGCGAGCATAACATCAAACAGTCGGCCAAGATGCGAGCGTTGAAAGCGTGTGCGAACACGAAAATAAAACATCATCATCAGGAAATAAATTCGGGAAAAAATAAATATGAATATATATCGGAATGAAATAATAAATATAATATATAGACATAGACTAGCACATAACCAAAGCCATATTCTACATTCTAAATGAGTGCGCTATATCCCGGCGAGGGGCGTCAAAAAATGGCATAGGACATTTTCCCATTTTCCCCACTTTTCCACCACTTAGTCGGGGGGCACAGGGCCGAAGACACCGACCAGAGCGGAATATACTCATCGAGATATAGATGTAGATATGGCGGCTGTATGCTAAAGGCATTTGAAACGAGTGACATTCTTTCGCCCAGCTGTTGTCATATAAATCATTGCTTTTTTACAGGGTGTGCTATTGAGTTTGGAGCAGTCAAGATCTGGACTTAAGATAGTAGACTTTATTTAGATGACATAATTTAGGTAGTAATTTTGGCCTTATCGAATCTGTTGATTTAAAAATTGGGATATAAATATGTATTTTTGTATCAGGATTTATGTAGTTCTAATAAAACTACCAAAATGAATCGCTTTTTAAGCTCATTTATTAAACCAATGAGTATTAAATAGGACACCTTTGAAGATCAAAAAGTAAAATTTTATATTTCGTTTTCAAAATTAATTTTATGAAGCAATTGGCAAAAATATATTGAATTAAAATTAATGTTGGGATTAGATATTGAACTATAATAATAGTAAAGGCTTGCAGAGTTTTATTAAAACATAATTAATTAGACTACCATTGGATATGTAAATGAGTGCAGTATATTCTGGATAAGTGAATAAAAAAGCCATTTGTTAAGCCTCACTGATTATAATCCTTTTAAACCATAATCAGTGATTTATTTAAAAACAAGAAAGAAAGCAAACTTCGGCAAGCCGAAGTTCATATACCCTTGCAGCTATCGCAAGAATTAAATATTTTTGAAAACATTAAAATTATGATTTACTTGCGTATATGTTTAAAAACATTGAAGCTATGACGATTTGCAGCTTAATTATTTGATTGTTCTTTTATATATTTTTATTATTTGTATGGGAGCTATATGATATAGTCGTCCGATTTTGATGAAATTTTAACGATAATTCTGAAATATTTAACCATTGCTATATGTCGAAGAACTAAACAAAAAATTAAAAAACAGCAAAGTTATAATTTTTTTCAATTATTTTTCCGATTGTTCCTATGGGAGCTATATGCTATAGTCGTCCGATTTTGATGAAATTTTAACCATAATTCTGAAATATTTAACCATTGCTTTATGTCGAAGGACAAAACAAAAAATTAAAAAACAGCAAAGTTATAATTTTTTTCAATTGTTTTTCCGATTGTTCCTATGGGAGCTATATGCTATAGTCGTCCGATTTTGATGAAATTTAAACCATAATTCTGAATTATTTAACCATTGCTATATGTCGAAGAACTAAACAAAAAATTAAAAAACAGCAAAGTTATAATTTTTTTTCAATTATTTTTCCGATTGTTCCTATGGGAGCTATATGCTATAGTCGTCCGATTTTGATGTAATTTAAACCATAATTCTGAATTATTTAACCATTGCTATATGTCGAAGAACTAAACAAAAAATTAAAAAACCGCAAAGTTATAATTTTTTTTCAATTATTTTTCCGATTGTTCCTATGGGAGCTATATGCTATAGTCGTCCGATCCGGCTCGTTCCGACTTATATACTACCTGCAATAGAAAGACAACTTTTGGGAAAGTTTCATGCAGATAGCTTTAAAACTGAGAGACTAGTTTGCATATAAACGGACGGACAGACGGACAGACGGACAGACTGACAGACGGACAGACGGACGGACAGACGGACAGACGGACGGACAGACGGACATGGCTAGATCGACTCTACTAGTGATGCTGATCAAGAATATATATACTTTATAGGGTCGGAAACGTCTCCTTCACTGCGTTGCAAACTTCTGACTGAAATTATAATACCCTCTGCAAGGGTATAAAAATACACCCTGTTCGATTCGCATAAAAGTCCGCAAACACGCACAACATCAACAACTCAACTTCTGCGTCAGTAAATAAACAAATATTGACTCAAATCAATACAAATGCCGGCGGCAACAACTAGATAATGTACAAAAGTGATTATAATCGGGGCAACAAAAAGAAAATAGAGCCCATGTTTTTCCATGCTCTTAATATTCGTTTTGATTTTTTTTTCCTTTTTTTTTTTTTCCGATCCACCATTTATGGCACAGTTCCAGGAGGCATAACATCGAATAACAATATCTGAATTAGTGGGCGCAGAGCTAAAAAAACCGACCACTTGGCCGAAACCGAAACAAACTAAAAATAATTTGAAGCCCAAGAAATGTTAAAAATAAAACTAAAAGAAATCAACGAATTTTCGTCGGCTACACAAGGCGGCAGCAACCGCGGCGGCAAAAAAATATGAACAAAATTAAAAAGCAACCGCTTGGAGCTAGAAAAAAACCCAATCAGCGAGCAGCAGCCACAAAATTACAAAAAATAGAAAAATAGAAAAATAGAAGCCGCACCACACACATAGTAAATAGCCAGAAATTGTCGTCGTCCAGCGAAGAGGTGGTAGTGGTAGGTAGTAGCCTCCATCAGCAGAAGCAGCGGCGGCGGCGGAAAAGCTGCGGAAAAGCTACAGAAAATCAACGGGAAAGCGAGGCCATCGAGAGCGTGTGGGCGGCGTTGGCTGGCAAGGACAGTGGTCGTTGGCTGTTGGTCGTTGACGTTGTCAACGGAGGCTGAAACTGAGGCTGAGGCTGAGACAGAGGCAGCGGCAGCGGACGCGGCGACGTTGTCGTGGCCACACGGTGCTGGCCCGGCCACTTTCGCGAATCAATTTCCGTTGCGGTGGCCGTTTCAGTTTTGGTTTCAACGTCGCCGGCGATACGCGTGTCGTGAATTTCCAATGGCGGTTCTAGTGGGTGTTGTTCCGAAATAGAAGTGCGAAAAACCAGAAACAGTGTTTAAGTGGCAAGTGGCAAGCAACCAAAGCCAAAGAAAGAGTATAGAAAAAAATAAAGCAAGACAACACACGCCATCACACTCATGTTGTTGTGCCCCGAAGTTGTTGGCCCAGAGCCACCGCGGCAAAGGCATCGCACCAGTGCGGCCAGGATACGCAAGAGACCGAAATGCTGCTGTGGCAATCAGGAGGAGCAGTTGGAGCATCTGGAGCCGGAACAGCAGTCTCCGAACCCTAGCTATAGCCATCGCCAGAGTCTCACACTGGCGCGGGTCACAGCGGCCGCTCTCACCACGGCGGCCATGTTGCACACAACGAACGCCCTGGCCACCAGCTCATCGTCATCCGCATCCTCATCGTCATCCGCCGGATCTGCACTGCCATTGCCGGGCACTGCCACGCCCCCATCGCACGAACTGAACGCCACGCTGCTGAGCAGCACGGCGGCGGGCCTGATCTTCAACGAGAGCGGATACAAAGATCCTGGCCTGGGACTCAATCCCGACGAGGACTGGCTGGACAACATCTTCTGGGTGTTCAAGGCCTTCGTTATGCTGCTCATCATTATTGCGGCCATCTGCGGCAATCTGCTTGTTATTATTTCTGTGATGCGTGTTAGAAAATTAAGGTGCGTATACGTGATATTTAAGCTGCCCCAGCCATAATTAGCTGTGATGTAATGTGAAAAAGCAATTAGAACTGCTCGCGCTCCGTGTAATTCGTTCGTAATTTGCATAAAACTGCTCCATGCCAGCGGCATTGTCCTCGAGCTGGCTTGATTGCCAATTTGCAGCGTTACCTCTTGGCCGACTTACGAAAAAATTACAAAGCGCTTCGCTTTCTAAACGCGATTTTCGTCAACTTTGCATAAAATTCATGCACGTCCGCAACGTTTCTCCCGTTTATTCATTCCCTATTCCAAAAAGATACACCCCTGAAAAACGTGCTGCAGGACATCTTTTTGTGCTCGCTTTGCTCTGTCATTGCTCGTCCTTAGCTCGTATTTTATACAGACTCCTTGGCCCTTATTTACTCAGCTCATAATTGAGCATCTCAGCTGTGCTCTATGCGTCGTTTCGGCATGAGACTGCAATATTTACTTCCACCATTTAGCGAAGAAGGCGGTTACAGCAAAGGAACTGAGATGCATTATTTTAACGACAAATTAACTTTCATGACTTTATTCATGAATCCAATTTGCATATTAAGAGGGATTCTTAATTGGACGCTTGGGTAATGATTTAATTTGGCTAAATTCATTGTCCATCAACCTCAGGTCTTCGTTTATCTGCTGAATTTAAATGGAAATTAAACTAGCCATAAATATTTGTGGAACCAATCAAAACATTGCGCAGTGCTTTGGCTTTAGGTCTAGAATTTATTGCTCCATTTGAGGGCTCCAATATCTGGGCTTGATGACTAATGGGCAAATTAAATTTCATATTCAAAATTTCATATACATGCTAGAGCCAAAAAAACACACCACAAACTTGTCAATTTCTCGGGCGACCTCGTTAACTAATGAAGGGTGGGGCCTTTTTGGGGCTGCGTCCTTCGACGAAAATCACATTATCATAAAAACAAACTTTTCTAGTGATAAATGATGAGACGTCAGCTGGCACGGGTTCGTTAATATTTTTAGTTATGCCTTAATAACGGGCAGGCAAATCAATTTGGCGCTTCATAAAGCCGACGCAATCAAAACTTGTTTTCTGGCTGACAAACGCTCAGTTATTTTTCCTGCTAATTTTTTTCCCTGCTAAGCTTTCTACGCAGGTTTATTTTTTTTACTCAGCAGAGGAAAAACTTTAAATACTCTTAGCCAAAGTTGGCGAAGGGCAATGAAGCCAAAAGGCGAAACAAACAAACTTTGTTGGATGGCACAGCAAAACGAGACTGAAAAAATGTTTAATGATAAAAAGGGAAAAGCGAGGCATAATTAAGGTTGAACCCCGCTTAATTTATATTTTTGCCCTGGCTGCTAATGAGAAGCGTTTTATTTTTTAAGTGACTTGCGTGCCAGTGGATTCCGTTGCTCCAAGACAGGCCCAACTAATGATGATGACGATGGATGATCATCAAGATAATTTTGTTGCACTGATATCAAACTTGAAAAAATAAGAGTTTTTAGACCCTCTGGCCAAGGGATTAACTTGCTGTATCAAAAACTTTAAGTAGCAGCTATCAGAAGAAGTTGATTTGAGTCAGTATTTTACTCAAGGTTCCCTATAAATCAAATTGTATTAAAGAAAATAAATTGTAATGCACAAACTTAAATTTGCTTATTTCGGCTCGTGCGAAAACCATGCTGAAATTAATTATTTGGCAAGCTATGGCCAATGCATGTGGCAACTAATGAACTGAAAATCCAAATGTTAAAACTTCTTCCACATGGTCAGCTTACGGCAAAAATTCCATTGTTCTGAGCGGCAAATAATACGCATACGTAGCGTGAAGCAAGGCAATGGAAATAAAAATGTGGAAAAGTTAACAAACGCAAAAAAAGCACACACACCCAGCTAGCAAAGAATGACAATTAAACACTGCGAGCGTGTAGCTCAAAGAGAAATTGAACAAAAACAAAATGCATGCTGAACACGAGAGGTGGAGGTGGGTGGTGTTCGTTGGGTGGGTTTTGGGGGGAATGAGAAAGAAGAAGTGTAGAGGGGAAGGCCGCGGAACCGAGAACAAGTACAAAAACAATACACACACACACACCCAGCGCGGCTACAACTTTGGCAATTAAGGCAGCTTATGGTTTTTATGACAGCATAAATTTAAAATGTTCTATGCCAAACAATAAAATTCCGCTTTCTTTCCTCCACACAAATTATTTGGCCGAGATGAGACGCAGAACATAGTGCTCTAGTTGTTGAGTGTATAAGCAGATATATCTAGAATCTGGATATATGTGTGTGCTTTAATTTGCCATTACAACGGGTGGGAAATGGGGAAAAGAGGGGGACGGAGACTCATTAACGCAGCGCCTTCAGTTGAAGGATGCTCGAAAACAGTTTCCGCCTTCACTTTTCCCTCCATGGAAACTTCTTTTTGCTATTTTTCTTAAATTTAAATGGCAGGCAAATTATCTGCAGTTCAACTTAGAGGGAAAGAGGGGGGAAAGAGGGGGAAAGGGAGCAGCTAAGTAATGGCGGAACATTTTCAAAATGGCGTCGATTTGTTGCAATTAACGTCTAAGACGCTGAAAGTTATTTAAGTAGTAGCCCCGGGCAAAACAGATTACCATGCCCAGACAGCCAACTTGAAACTAAGCAGAAGATAAGATTAATGTAACTTAATGGCAACAATAGATGCGATGGATAAGAGAATTTACCGCCCATAAGGCCTGAAAACCACAGCAAATGTAAATAGGTCAAACAGAATTTATTGATTTCGTTCACTCTATTACTATTGAATTAATTTTATTAATAATTAATTCACTGTATTATTAAATTCACTTTTATTTTTAATTAGTTAACTTTGTTATTGTCTAATTAAAGTTTAATTCACCTTTTTATTTATCATCTCTTAGTTTGATTTTTTGTTTATTTTTTTAAATTATATTTCAAGGCCTATACAATTATGCTTGAGAATTTTATGGAAAATGAAAAGTGAGTTTCTGGAAAAAAAAGATTGCGATATTTAAAAGACTACAGTATTCAATAAATAATTTTAAAGAAATTAAATCATGGAATGCTTTTTTATTCCTAATATTAAATGCAATTTCCTAAAAATACCCATTTTTGTGGTGTATCCAATATATAAAGTTTGGGAAATTGCACAAAACGCATAAAAGACACTAAAAAGATTTTAGCCACAATCCAAAAAGAAAATATTAAATTACATTTGAAGCGCCCGCATATTAACATAATTGACCAAAAGTTTTCGAGCGCAGAAAAGGCTCAGTTTTGAATTCAAACTTTTCCCATTTGACTTAGTGAGAATGGCAAATGAAAGGCTGCCGCCTGGAGTTCAATGAGGTAGCTTCACTTGTCCGATTAGAGAGTCCTTCGGCCAGCAACTAGTCCAAAACTCTAATTGGCCAGAGCATTTGCCAGCAGTCGGCTTTGAATTCAATTTAAATAACAAAATAGGTATAAATGTTTGCCCAGAGGTTTGCCGATGCCCCCTTCTGTTTGTCGATTTTTACCGGTATATATCTGATTTTTCGTTGTGTATCGACATCGTTCTCGATTCTTGGCTGGCTTTTCAATTACACCCCCCCGCTGCTGCCGAATGCACCCACATCTGCATCCCACCAAACCGCCCGAGGGGTCCAAACTGTCAACTCGTACAATAGAAGTCCCCGTTCACGCATTCACTCATACGATATATCCTGATTAGCCCCCACGGGGGGCAAAAAGGACCCCCTCTTATGCACTATATTGTGGGATATTGTCCTCTGATTGCTAACATCTCGTATTCTTCCTTCTTCTCTTTGCAGAGTTATAACGAATTACTTTGTAGTTTCCTTAGCCATGGCTGATATAATGGTCGCTATTATGGCCATGACATTTAACTTTAGTGTGCAAGTAACTGGGCGGTAAGTACAACAACAAACGGCAACAAAAAATACCCCATACACACACAGCCACACACAAAGCCTAAGCAGGGCAACAAAAGCGGGCAAAACTGTTGCAAAAATTACAGCTGCAACCAAAGGCAAGACCAAATAAAATGCCAGTCCAGCCATCCAAGGTGCATGGGTGGTTGGGTGGTTGGGCGGTCGTGGACGTGGGCGTGGGCCTGGGCCTGGACGTGGGCGTGGCAGTTGTAGAACAAACAACCAAAAACAAAAAATCCCTGAAAAATGAAAGCAACGTTTATTTATGCCCCTGTGAATGTTCTAGTCTGTGTGCGTATACGTACATATAGTTCTCTTACACACACACACAGACCGACTTTTTTGCATGTATTTACGTGGTTGTGGGAGGAAAATGCAAATGCAGAAAGTCATCTCTGTGTGCCCATGTGCGTGCATTTGTGTTCAAGAATTAAAATGTGAAAAATAGAACAAACAGCAAGGCATTCGTTTAAGAAAACGATTTCAGGATACCCATTTTAACTTTCGGATTTTAAGTTTGCAAACTTTTAGTTTGAATGCTCTTTACAGAAAATTAAAAAAAAGGTAGAATATTTTTAGCCCGAAATCGTTACTTGATTTTAAAAGTGTTTCTTAGTGGACATATTTACTAACAAAGTTATGTTTACCTTCAAAGTTATGTTTACCTTCACATAACTTTGTAAGTAAATGTCCTTAACATTTCTAGCAATAGAACAAATTATTTATTTTATTTTAACGTAAAATTTTTGAATTTCATAACAATGTTTAACAATGTTTGTGTTTAAATTTACAGAAATATGAATATTTCAATTGAATTGAAGAAATTTTAAGCCATGGTTAATATTTGATAATATATTTTATTAAGTTTAAAATAATAAAGTTTAGATATTAAAAAAAACAATTTCAAACCAAATATTCGTTTTTTTATGGCCTTAAATAACCCATTTAAACGCATAAGTAAGAAGTACCCACTGAGAGGGAAACGACAACTTTGAAAAGCTATTCCAAAGGACAGAAACCGTCAGAGTGTGACATGGTCACATCCTTCACGCCGAAAGTCCGTCGCGACGGTCCAACAGTCCGACACCGTCTTTGGTATGTTGATATGTTGGCATGTTGGTAATGCGATATGTGGACGCGTTGCCAAGTGCAGTCGGCTGAGCCCAGTTAATTATGCACGAAGGAAGCTGGCTTAAAGGCCTAGCTTTAAGCTCGTCTTGAGCGTCGAGCACAGGGTGCAATGCAAATGTTTGCAATGCCACTGACGGCGACAACGAGATGGCGATAATGGTGGCGATGACGTGGGGCTGGTGGGGGGAAAGGGGTTTTTGGGGTCGGTGGGCCATTCAAGTCACATTATGTGCACTTACTGCCAGGCCAAAAAAAAACTTCAGCAGCGCAAGTTGCATATAAATTGGCATCGGCTGGTGTCGCGTCGTCCTGATTTTCTGGCAGCAGCCACCCCCACCTCCACTTGGCATTCATTAGCCGTATCACCTTCACAGTTGCCAGTTGCCAGTTGCAAAGTTGCATAATTGCAGCCAACAGCAAGTGGTGTCGCCATTTCAGGGCCTAAGCTGCAAAGCCAGGGCGCCCCGAAGGAATGGTGTGGAATCGCCCTCCCCCAAAAACGCCAACAACCAAAACAGCCTCGCTGGATAGTCGAAAAGTTTTTGAAACTGATGCCAAACGGGGCGCCCGATAATAAATTCCACTGCCTCCTGGCCAAAAGGCTGGGTGGCCGCCTCCGCCAAACGGCCAAAACGGAGTGGCAACCAAGGGCGACGGCGACAGCGACACCGACAGCAACAGCGACGCAAGTTTTAATGAGTTTTTCATGCAGCCCAGTTCCCGTCCTACTCCCCATTCCCCCCACTCTCCCCCTCCCATGCCCCGAGCCTTATGGCCTATTTTCTGGTCTCACAGTGCACTTAAGCTTTTAATTTGGCCCTCAACAGAGGCAGTTCAGGGGCAATGTCACCTGGCAACCAAAACTAAGATGAAATCGATAAACACATAAATCAGGCGGACTGATAACAAAGTGGGCCAGAGGAGAGTGGATTGTCTGGGTCGCTTTTACTTTTTTACTGGCCTACATTCAGGAATTGGCAGTGAAATGCCGTTTAAATGGAGACCTCCTTTTTTGAACTTATTCCTTGACTTTTTACGATCCACACTTCCTCTGTCTTTTAGTTTAAAATTACAATAATCGTTAAAATTAGCTTAAATTTCATATAGTTTGTTCTTTTTAGTTTTAAGCAGCCATAAACACTAATATTATAGGCATACAAATTTTCGTTTACAACCACGTAAGAATTTATTACTTTGTTTCCAAAAGCCAAAAGTAGATTATTATATTTATTGCTACCATTATTTCTATGATCCACACTTCCTGTGTATTTTAGTTTAAAGTAACAACAATGATTGAAAATAGCTCAATGACTTATTAGTTTAATGCCGCCATAAACACTTAAATTAAAGGCATAAAAACTGTTGCTTAAAACCACTTAGAAATTTATTACGATGTTTCCAAAAGCCAAAAGTTATTTTACTATTTATTTAATAACTAACTTTATTGGCCACTGATTTAGCAAGCCCATAAAACTTAAGTTTCCTGGAGTAAAAAATACTTGTTAAATGTGCATTCAGAAAGTGATACTAAAACTTAATTTTTCATAAAAAAAAAAAACGGGAAACGGAATTTCGTTTTATAGCGATGACTTCACGAACGTATTTAGCCAGGCATTTTAAAAGTCAGGCAAAAACACAGAAATGAATCATCACAAATAGAAAGTGCAAACTCATGCATTCGATAATCAGATACAATGACTTCAAATGCTAAAGCCCAAAGTATATGGCCCCGCTATTATATGGGTAATCATCGCGATATTGATGCCTCCTTTGATTGGACTCTTTCAGCTGGCTCTTCAGCCCCTTCCTGTGCGATTTGTGGAACAGCCTCGATGTCTACTTCTCAACAGCGAGTATTTTGCATTTATGCTGCATATCTGTGGATAGGTAAGCGGCCTCTCAGAGCCAAAAACCCGCATGTGGAGCACCAATAACATGGCATTTTCACGTCCCTTGCAGATACTATGCGATTGTTAAGCCGCTCAAGTATCCCATCAGCATGACGAAACGCGTCGTCGGCATTATGCTGCTGAACACATGGATATCGCCGGCGCTGCTCTCGTTCTTGCCCATCTTCATCGGCTGGTACACCACCGACCAGCATAAGGTGTTCGTCGTGGAGAATCCGGACCAGTGCTCCTTCGTGGTGAACAAGTACTACGCCGTCATCTCGAGCTCGATTTCGTTCTGGATCCCCTGCACCATCATGATCTTCACCTACCTGGCCATCTTCCGCGAGGCCAATCGCCAGGAGAAGCAGCTGATGATGCGCCACGGCAACGCGATGCTCATGCACCGCCCCTCCATGCAGCCCTCAGGTGAGTTTCAGCCCAGAGTGGTTGACCCCATTTGCCCATTTGGTATGTAGTGCAATGTATCTGAGAAGTTAGTTTGCCAAGGTGAAAATTATTATTAAAGTGCCCTGCACTTTAAGCTCATTAACATAAATATGGAAATGATTTGCTACTTTTGTTTATTTATTTATTTAATATCAACCAGCTGTGTACACAAATGAAAGTACATAATATTTACAGATACCATAGGTGCAGTTCATATTTATTTATAGGTCGGTGATAACGACTGATTGAATCCGTTTTTTTCTATGTAAACAGTTTAAGACTGTGACTACGAAGTCTACACTCTGCACTCTTTTTCTGTTTAAAAATTACCAAGTTTTTAATAAATTTAAACAAGAAAGGTTTATAAACTATGTAAATCAAATAAAAACAAGAAGTAACGCTTTAATCGAGTGTTTTTAATATAAGGTACCCGTTAGTCCTTTAACCAATTTTAACATATTAAAATTAAATAAATAATTATTTATTTTCTTTTTTTGGGGATGCAACAAAAATACTTTATAATTGGTTAGTTTTCTGAATGGCCTAGAAGCCTTATTGATCCTAATAGGAGGATTGTGTGACTAATTTGATTGATACGTAGCCTAGCAAGTGATGCAGTGGCATTGCACAAAGTTCTGTGGCCTATCTGATGGCTGGGCATTTATCAAATCTCTGTCCTTTCTCCTCCGGCAGGCGAGGCGCTGAGCGGCTCCGGTTCGTCGAAAACTTTGACGCTGCACGAGGTCGAGCAGGAGCACACCCCCACTAAGGACAAGCACTTAATCAAAATGAAGCGGGAGCACAAGGCCGCACGCACGCTGGGCATCATCATGGGCACCTTCATCCTCTGCTGGCTGCCATTCTTTTTGTGGTGAGTACCGTCGAACGGCTACGCATCCCGCTGACATGGGATTTGGGGCATAATTTATCTAATGTCACGCATGCATAATTAAATATTACTCATACGACCCGTGCGCCATTATTTCGGCGGTTGTTGTTTTTCGCACCGCCCCAAATATAATCTCATTTATGCATAGCCCAGGCCCACTCATGCATCTGGAATTTATGAGTACATATTATGGTATAAGTACATATATGAGTACATATAAGTATGGCATAAAATACTCAGACAAAATGTGATGAACCGAGATTTTAAACGGTGGCTAATACCCCTTTTGAGAAGAAAACTTAATCATAATAAAGACAGAGATATTTTTTTACCAATTGTTACTGTTAATTTTTATTTGTTATACATTTTTTAAAACTACAAGCTTACAGTACATTTATATGAAACTCGCTCGGAGTATTCCAATCTTATTTGTTAATTTTTCTATTATTTACTAATTTTTTGTTATTTATTAATTGTTGATACTTTCAAGTAACATAAATTGTCATTTTCTAGGTATAGAGCTTTAGGTAAATCATAATTGTTTTTGTTTTTAAAAGGGTTATAAAGTATCTTTAGTAACAATACTATACAAAGTTTACAAATATGTTTATTTGCATTGGCCAAATTTAAAAAATGTGATGCTGTTAAGTCATTGTTTTTTAATAAGTTAAGATATCATATTTTAAGGCAATTGAATAATTTCCAACAGTCTAAAAAAAATAGAAAATAATCAATGGCCCTGAATCCATGTTTGGTTAAAGATGTTTAGTATTTAATCAAAATTAAGCCAATAATATTTTTCCCATGCTTGCAGGTACACGCTCTCCATGACATGCGAGCCGTGCCAAGTGCCGGAAATCGTCGTATCGATCCTGTTCTGGATTGGCTACTTCAACTCGACGCTCAACCCGCTGATCTACGCGTACTTCAATCGGGACTTCCGGGAGGCGTTCCGCAACACGCTGCTCTGCCTGTTCTGCAACTGGTGGAAGGACCGCCATCTGCCGCTGGACATCGACATCCGGCGCTCCAGCCTGCGCTATGACCAGCGGGCGAAGAGCGTCTACTCGGAGAGCTACCTCAACTCGACGACGCCCTCGCATCGCCGCCAGTCGCAGATGGTGGACAACTTATAATACAGGGACGAGGCGCTGCTGACGCCCATTGCCCAGCAGCGGCAACGGCTGGCGGCGGGCGGGTCCGAATGCGGATCTCGTCTGGGCGGACAGTTGGCAGCTGCCGTCGACAGGGATAGGGATATAGATAGGGACAGGGATAAGGACAAGGCCAAGTCGCACGTTGACCGCCTGGCGGGCTGCGACGATGTGCAGGAGATCCAGATCGAAATACCCATGGAGTACATCAACAAATGGAACAAGAACAACAATGCTGCCGCCTCGACGTCCTCCAGCCATGTGTAAATGTAAAGTGCTCGATGGGGCGGCGAATCAATCGATGGCAGAACGGCAACCGGGGGGAGGAATCAATTTAATGCAATTAAAATGTTCCATTAATTTGTAAAATTAATATGCCGGCTCATCTCATGCGTTGGCTGACTTACTCGTAATGTTGACATTAATCAATCATGCTTCGAAGCGTGCCATTTCATTTGCCCGCCACTGTGCACCCATCGATTGCTTTTTTTGTTGAAAATAATCTACATGTATATTTTTTTTTTGCAAACTGAAGCACAGATCGGGGCTCTTGTAGGTTAACTTATTTATTTATGTTTTCGTGTCGTTTAAATCTTGTTGTAAATACTGAGTATTTTTGTACGACTAAATTAAGCACAGGTTGTAAACTCATCTCTATATGTATGCCAATCGGAAAACTGTATGCCCCAAAGCATTTTGCTCACTCAAATGAAAAACCAAAAATAAATTAATCAAAATGGCAATCACTGCAACTCACTGAGCTATGCGTGTACATAGGGATTCGAAAAAAGAACGAAGAGCTAAAGCTAAAACTGTGCCAATTAAGAGACCGCAAATTATAGACAACTACGAGAGAAGTCCTGCAAAAAAAAAAAAAAGAAAGAGATTTCCCCGCGCGAAAAATCAACCACACCCCCAACGCAATTAAAATCAGAGAAATTAGGAAGCCCGACAAAGTTACGGAAGCTAAAGCAAAGCTAAACCCAATTGTTATTTGAACGACAATCGCATGAATTGAAAATGCTCAAAACCAAAGTAAACCTTAAAACGTATATCAAGTAAACATAGCGAAAATATATAGTCAAATCAGTGTAGGATCCAGGCGTTCGGAAAAACCAAAGCTAAAGCCCAAATAAATTAACCAACTTATAGTGAATCGATATCAGACTAACCAAATTACGTGTGTGTGTGTGTAGTGTGGGAACCGAATCCCGAAACTGTTTTCGTTTCAAAGTGTTTAGTGTCGAGTTCAATGGTGCGTCGGACGAAAGGCAATTGCGTTGCAGTTCCTGGAATTAAGTTGACTGTGTAGCCTGTGAGGGCAAGGCTTGAGTACTGCTTCAGAAGTCAGCAACTTGATTCCAGCAATTGCGGCCCAATATTCCGCAACAAAGAAAGCCAGCGAAAACCCAAGGAAAATTCGAAATTACACTGAATTCCGACGATGAAAAGCAATGGTAATGCTAATAAGGCGAATAAGGCAAAAGTGCAGACAAAGAGTTTTGTGAACTTTGTATAAATAACTAACGAATCCACAAAATGTTACCGATTTTTGATTTTCCATTAATCCGCAAAGCAAGCAGAAAGTCAAGAACATTTGTCAAGTAAAGCAAATTTACAAAAACAAACAGCAACTTTTATGCTGATTTCCCAAGCTAGTCTGAAACAAAAATATAAAATAGAACTATTGTGTCGAGTGGAAAACAAGGATTAGGAGCCAAAGCTCAATATGTATCATATAAAGAGTGTATAAATAGATGTCTAAATAAATGTTATATTTATAGTAAGTATTTATTATATGACTTTCCTTAAAAAGATGAAATAAAACCATAGAGAAGAGCGCAACCTAAATCTCCAAAGAACTTGCTATATTTTTATAAACAGCAGCCCCCAAACTAATATTGTATGTGTAATTTGTATTTGTATATTGACAAGTCTGTGTATATGTGCGTGCGAGTTATTTATTATTATAATATTATTACTGACAACTGAACTTTTCGTTGCATTGTTTTGTGTTTTGTTGTGCAATTTTCCATGCAAAACAAAATAGGATCCTAACATTAAGCCAAGCTGACAAGCAAATCTGGCCTCGAGTGGCAGACAAGTAAATGGCAAACTAAGCTACTAACTAAGTGAATATGAAATTCAGATGTATTATAAAGCAACATAACAAACTTTGAGTTGGAAAACAAGCAGAAAAGCAAAATAAATTTAAAACTACAAATATAGCAAAGCGAACTTGTTTAATTTCACCCAGGCCCAGCTGCTGATTACCAAGGGCAAAGTTCTGGACAAACTGAAAAGTAAATAATGTCGGGAGCCCGAAATACCCAGTCCGCATCGAAGTACATTAACAGCATATTAGCAGGACAAAAGTAAAGCTGATTACTGCCGGCGACAGTTGTAAACTTCTAATAACTGTCAAGACTCGACTTCGGCTGACAAATTACAAATTTGTTCAAAAGCCCCGTGGCAACGTGGCACAACCCTGGCACACGCGTCGAATGAGTGATTTTTATTTGGCAAATGCGTGTGTAATTTAACCGGCGCCATGGCAATGATATCGTACCGCTACCCCTCCATTGCTTTGGGAAAGTAATTTATCATAGCAGTCGCTCTCAAAGGGGCAGATCATTTGGTTCGCTTTAAATGCCCGAACAAACGGTCTCCAGCACCTGTGAGCCAAAGTTTTTACCATTCCAAAGAGTTGTATATATATTAAATTTATTTAGCAAAAGGTGACATACAGCACCTCGAAAAGTTTCCCTACGCCAGCTTAAGCTCCACACCTTACATTAGAGCCCAGTGTAAACTTTATCAGCATTTAAAAACTCACAAGGAAAAAACGAAGCTCTGCCTGCGGCACTGTGTGTTTGGTTGTCTATTGAAAATGTTAATAAATTTGTGCAAGCCAAAAAAATGAACTTAAATGATGATCGATTGGCTATGCAATCTAGTCAATTAATAAAATTGCTTTTAATCTGTTTCGAATGAAATAAATTAATGCCCAAAGGATTTTTTTAAAGACCTACAACTTTTGTGTTATTTTAAGCATGTAAACCCTTGAAAAGGTTGTATAAATGTGTTTCTTTTTTGTAAAGTCAGCAAAGTACCAAAAGAACATTTTTTTATTAATTTTAATTTAAAAATACATCTAAAAATACATTTATTTAAAAACAAAAAAATAAATATTAAAAGCAAGGGCATATAAAAATTCGGTTCCCCCAAAAAACTTCTTGCAGTCAAATAAAAATCATTTTAATACGATATATTTAAACCAGTTTATTCTTTGTGCACATTTTTTTGTTTTTTTTTTTAGCAAGTATTAAGTTCAAATAGTTTCTGTGAAATAAAAATAAACATTGACATTGACGGTTGAATTAATTCTGCTTTGCTGGCGAGTCAAATCAAATAAATTTGCTTAACATTTTTTTTGGTCGATTGTAATGCATCAGTCAATTAAAGTGTCGGTCACAGAGGTGGAATATTTTGATAACATAACTTGAGGACCGTAAAAAAGCTTGAAATTATTATTTTTAAATTAGACGTGCACTGTGGATGGCACAATACATAATAAATGCGACTCAAATCAAACTCCATTCATCAAAGTCAACCACGGCGCCTAGATTGCACCCATTTTCCCTACCGACCGGCTGCGAAGTGAGTGATTCACGATGGCATCGGAGCAATCATCGCTCATAAGGCCCGCCATTTTGGCCGTGACAAGTGATAGACACGCGCTTCTTGGCCCGGAGCAGAGGGCACCCAATGATGGGTGCCTTATTGCTCATCAACATTTCAATATTTAAAGGAGACAACAGACCGAGCGACCTGCACCTTATCAGACAGTCCGTCACTCGGGGCGTCACTTAAATAGCAAACACACAACTGTCAGTGACAAAACAAGCGTTAAATCAAATACCCTCGCCTCGCCCCCGCCTTAGTATATATTTTTTATGAAATTTTAATAACTTTGACATGTGCAGAGACAAGCTTCAAGCCGGCATATTGCCATCGTCAGCTGTTGTTGCTGTTGCTGCTTCTAAATTTCGTCCTGGCATTGATGTTGCTGTTGTGTTCGTGTTGTTCTGGCCCGCCCCTTTGTTGTTGTTACTGCTGCTGCTGCTGTTACCGCTGCTGTCTGATTTGCACGATATGAACACGCGCTGAAATAACAAATCTTTTTTAGATTTACGCACGCGTTTTGGCTGGGTGGCATCAAAATATTTTTATTACAAATGCAAATATTGACGCCCTGCATTGTGGGGGTACTATATAGTTGTCCTGACTTGAGCGCCTTGAGGGGTTTTTCTTTTTTGTGCGGCAAATTCGGCACTTGAGGATGGCAGGGTGTTACAGAAGGGTGTGGGTTTTGGGGTGGCATGATGCTTATCAGCTGTTCTGGGGGTGGCTACCAGCAGGGTTGCTCAGAAGGTACTATGAAAAAGTGGCTTTGTTGTAGAGCACGCCCTAACCATCATTTGCCCTTTTAAGTATGCTATAGAAAAGTGTGTGTTACCATTAAATCTCTGTTATTTGAACTGAAAATCGGTTTAAGTTTTTGAATTTCACCCTACTACCATTCTGAACAACTCTGTTCGAGGTTCGAAAATTCCTTTTCCCGCCAAAAAGCATTGCGCAGAAGCTCTCTACCTCGAATTCGCCGCATCCTGTGTTGATTTGCCGCCAAAGGACTTGGCCCGCCGTCTTGGCCCAACTCAGTCAGTGGCCAGTTACCAGAGCAGGCGCTCATCGCCACGCATTGCTGCCAAAACGGGCAAGCAGTAAAGGCCTGCGAGCCAGCAATAAACACAAAAGCCACAACGAAAGCCAATTGAAACCTGTGGCCACTTGTCACACACGTAACCCAAAGTGCCAGTGACAGTTGCTGTTACATTCTTGGCATCTGTCTCGAGTGGTAGAAAAACCAAAAACCGAAAACCGAAAAAAAATAAACATCATTTTGTATGTGAGGAAATACCGGCTGGACAGCGGAGTTCGCGTGTGCGTGTTTCGATTTTGCGGCTCTACAAAAACCGATACGAAACTCCATTTATGACCGCCGTAAGTCGTAAGCCGTGAATTGTGGGTCGTCTTGTACGTGTTTACGCTATACTTCATATATACGAACAAAAAAAAACGAAAAAAAAAACAAGGAAAAGAAGGAGAAACGTGCGGCAAATTGCGGGAAACTTGTTCTTGGAGTGGGTTTGGAAATCAAAAAGAAATTCCATTTTAACAAATCGATTTTGTTCTTTTTTATATTCGAATGCGGACAGCAATATAAATAGATCCGCGTTCGGGGCTAATGACAAATTAAATTGTTGGCATACACCCAAAAAAAAAAAAAAAAAGAATACCAAAAAAGTTGGCCAAAAAAGAATATCACAACATCGCAGGCATTAAAAAATTACGAACCGCGCGTGTTAAAAGTTTGAGCTGTTATCAACCAAAACAAAAACAACAACAACAACAGCAAGTAGAACAGCATTAACAATAAACTGCGATAAAAGCAACAGAGAGACGGCAAAAGTTTCATTATTTTGGTGAGGCAGAGCCGCATAAGCGTCAGGAGGCAAATCAGGAAGGACAATGAAGGCGTCGCGGCTCGCGGGCTCATCCTGCCGCCTCCTCATCCGCCTCCTCAGCCGCCGCCACTCCAACGCTCATCATCAAGGGCGGACGTTGGGCGTGTGTTGAGCAAGTAAGCGAACAATAAAAACTTCTCCTTCATACCGCTGCACGTGAAAACATGAAAACGTGAAAAATACTGAGAGAGAGCAGCAGGAAAAGCGCACACAGACACAAGTAGGCACAGGGACACACACAGAACAGGGAACACGGCAAACGGAAGGCACATTGAGCGCCATTTTTAGTGGTTACGTAAACTGGAAACTGCTGTCTAGTTAAGCGGCAGGTTCTGGGGTCACCGGCCAATGCCACTGGTGCCACCGCCTGCTGCTGCTGTTTTAATAAAGTTGAAAACCTTAGTTGGCCGGCACTTTAAATACGAACATTTGCAGCCGTCGGCCTGGACAACCAACTCCTCTGCCAGTCTGCCACCAACAGCCCACAATCTACTGGCTTGTCTGGGGCTCCTAATGATACAAATCGCACAATGAACAGTGGTTAAAAATTCACTAGGCCATCCTGTATTCAAAGCAATTTATTTTATTAGCTTTAAGTCGGCAGTCTCGTCTCTGACGATTAAGATAAACGTAGCAAAGCTTACTAAGGTAAGGGCACAGTGAAATCTTGTAGACAATCTGGATGTGTGTTGTTTAGAAATAGAATGAAAAATACATTCCATTTAATAGCTTAAATTAAGTCCTATCTTTCACATTAAAATAACAACTAGATTTGCAAAAAAAAAATTATAGCAAAATATTTAACAAGAATAAACGTAGCAAAGCTAACTAAGGTAATATTACTTTGGCGTAGTGAAATTTTGTTGACCATCTGTACGTGTGTTGATTAGAAAATATAATAAATGAAAAATACATTCCATTTCTCATTAAATTTAAAAGCTTCGAAATTAACCATACACATACGGACTCAGTTTATAAATATTTCGGTGAACTTTAAGTAATACAAGTAACACATTACTTAGGCCATAAAGTTACTTTTATTGGACCTTAACGAAATATTTATCTGTTAAAAATTTAAATATAAACTAGATTTGCAAAGGGAAAATTGTAGCAAAAGGGTTTAACAAAAATGATTGTTCTTTTAATGGTGCGAGCTGTAAATTAAATCCCAGTTTATTACAAACAGACTTTGTTTTAAGAAATAATATCATTTTAGCATAAAGTCTGGGAACCAAGGTTACATTTTGTAGACAATCTAGATGTGTGTTCATTAGAAATAAAATGAAAAACCTTCTATTTTCATTTCTTATTACATTTAATGGCTAAGAAATTAATCATATAAATCCAGGGCCATTTACCAACATTTTATTTACCTTAAAATAAAGGCAACATTCATATATTTATTTTGGTTTGCTTTTGTGTGCTTTTATAACATTTACATAGTAGTTAGGCTTTTACTAACAAAATTTAATTTAATTGTTTTTTTGTTTCAATAAAACAAAACGTTAAATCCTTTATTTATCAACAATATTTATTAGGTAGAACAAAATATTATTTTAGTTTCTCTGTAACAACAAAATCTATTTCAAATGTTTAAGTTGTTCAGTTTGCAGATATAATTTGATAAGTATGTAGTTTAAATTTCATTTGAAACAAACATTTTACTAAGTTTAAGTATTCTATTTCTCACATGCTATCAACCCAGTTATAGCTCTTATTTAAAACGCAGTAAGACACAGCATTGCTCTCCTTGACTTGAAGCACTTTCATATCAATTTTTTCCGCTACTGACAAATATCCGTGCCCGCTTCAGTGCTCCACAATAATTTATCATTGCATTTCTGAAACACAATTTCCTCTCGTTAGTTTTCCCATTCCCGTATCACAGTGCACGCCATTTGCCGCCAGTCGAGTTGATCCACTGACTTGGCTGCTGATCCAGTTCCTGTTCCCGCTGCCACTTCTGCTCATGCCGCTGGGTCAGGTGAGGATGCCATTTGGCATTTGCCACTTGATTCGCTCTGCCGGCGGCTCAAACACAGGGCCATTTCTATTACACCCTCCTCCAACTTCCCAAAGGACTCACCTTTGGCCGCCAGCCTTTGGCCTTTTTTCGCATTCGTGAATGGGTTGGCTGACTGGCTGACTGACTGACTTGCATGCCACCTGAGTCTGGCTATCGATTTTCTCGACTTGCGATTTGCACCTACGAGTGCACCTGCATTTAATTGAAATTCGGCCAGGCCGCCGTTCAAATCAAATTTAGCAAAAGCCCCCAAGCTCTCTGTCGATTGCTCGAAAACTCGGGTTATTCTCTGAGTTGCAGAAACTTTCTTACACGACTGCTAAACTTATTGCAGATGGAAAAACAATTTACAAAATCAAGAAAATAAATTTTCAAGAATTTGTTGTACCATATTCCAAGAAAAAAAGGTTGAAATTTATTAGAGTTTTCAAGGTATTTTGAAGTAGATTTGATTGCAATAGAAATACAAAATGGTTCCATTTTTACCAAAATGGCATGCATTAGTGGCAAAAATTTTAATCAAAAGTTAAAGAAAACCTAAAAAAAAAAATAATTAAAATAAAAATAGGATCTAGGATATAATAAGAATTACTAATATTTTGTAGAGAACTGGGGATGATTATAATTGTTTAAATGTGCTCTTTTTTTTTTGCATTGTTTACCAAGATAAAAAATTCCCAATTTCGATTATAAAATAATTAAATTTTTTTTTATGAAGACTTGGTTTAAGTAAATAGAGTGTTCTTTTGTAAGTTCGAGTATTTAAACCATGATTTTCGCTATGGTTTTTCCGGCAGTGCAGTAGGGAACTAACAAAACATACGGTCCAACCCACACGTACGAGCGCCGACAGATAGACAGTTGGATGGAAACATAGGACTACTGACAGACCGCCAGAGAAACGGAGATTGTCATGCACAAATTGAAACTTTTCAAGTTACGCTCGAAAAAGTTTGTATTCAACTAATACAGTCGAGTTTCAGATTGTTTAGTCATACATGCGTTCGTGTATGGTTGTTTTATTTGCTGGAAGTTTTCAAATGGTTTCGAGTTCAGTGGGATTCTGTGCCCAGACCGTTACCCGTACCGAATGTAAGACAATATGCCTCACTCGATACGGCTAATGCCCCTTAAAGCCGGCAAATATTTGCGCATAAATGTTTTAAATGTAAATGCCTCCATTTATTCTGGCCATATCTCATCAGTCCCGCCCGAAACCCCGAACCCCGAACCTCAAAACCCAAGCCCCGGGCGGCATCTCGAATGTCTTTCGATAAATGGCTGGATAAATGATAAATAGAATGAATGTCTTTAGGCATTTTAGCATGCCATTGTTGTTCTTGGCGTGTCTGTTGGATTTAGCCATAAGCTAATCAAATTCATAGCCGGCGTAATGATGCCAATTTTACCCGATTTAAATGATGATTGAAAATTTAATTAAAGAACTTTGGCAATGTGTTTATAGTTCGGTGTATTTACGCAAACCATTGCCTGACACTTTCTAGTTGATTTCCAATTATACACATTCTGTTCGAGATTGCTTTTAATGGTTTTTATTAACCGCAAATTGTTCGCACTCTGTTGCAAGTTTTGACCAACGAATTCGTCTGGGTTGACCACAAATCTTGTGTTTCATATTGCACACCATTTGCTGCCCAATCGATGAAAAGTTTAATAAAAACATGTCAATTGCACAAATCGAAAGCAGACAGAATGCGAGAGTAAAGCAACCACAAAAAGCAATCTGAACAGCAACAAGGACTTAATTCAAAAAAGTGTTCCTCGCTCGACTCTCCTATCTCTGTGCAATCAGTTAAGCAAATATTTACAACCGAAGCCGGAAATACGCTTAAGAAAGCATTTAAATCAGTTTCGCATTTTGCCTGAGCACTCGACTGGAAATGGAAATTCCTCCTTCTTGTCTGCGTATTTTATTGCCCACTAAATGCCACGAATGATATTTGCCTTTGACTTAACTCTCGCACTGGCAACAACAAAAGTTGCAAATTAATAATATTAGTGCCAGCGTTTCGCTCTCCCTCCAAACTTGTGCCTTTTGTGGTTCTTCGTGAGCGAGAAGGACATTGGCGGATTGGCGGCTCAACGCTTTTCTCATTAGGACAACTTCCGCCGGAGCTCCGGCTGAAATGGGTTGGTCCCCAAGTCCTCGAGATGCCACAACCCAAGATGCCACAACCCCAGATGCCACAACTCACGGGCCAACGGCCATTGCCAGTGTTTATGTCATTAAGTGGCGCTCGACATCCCGGGACATCTGGGTGACTTTCAACGGAAGAGTGTGTCAAAGTGTCTCGGCGCCCTTCTGGCATCCCAGGAATTGTTCCGTTTGTGTTCGGCCCCTTGGAACGGATTATTGTTTATAATATTGTAATGTGGCAAAGCCAAATAAAGTGGAGTGCTGGCAATGCAGAACGGAGGTCAACGGAAAAGTTCCTCTTGGATTACAAAACATAACAGTTGAGTTGCTTGTTTAACTTTTAAATTTAATAATGGTATCATACACATTGCTGATTTATACACAAATTTCTATAGAACTTAGAGAAAAAAATCCCTTCACTTTATTCCCCTAAAAACTTGATTCACCAAAGCTTGAGTTTCCAGACTTTATATATATACTTTTTTTAACATTTTAGTACTAAAACCATCTAAGAATAATTTGTAGTTATGGAATTATATGTAAAACTATGTTAAAGCATTAATAAACCAAAGTTAGTGTCTATTAACTGCCAATCCTAAATATCTTCAGGGAAAAAGAGTGAAATTTTTGCACCCTTTAACCTTTGAACTAAGACCTTCAAGTCAAGAGGGTAAATTTCCGCAAGAGCATTCTGTGCATATTAAGGACTAAGGAAAACAAATCGCTCAAAAATAGCCCACAGCCAGTTCAAAGTCACTCAACAAACGAGTACACTCAGCAGTGAGTCAACTTTTCGGGCGACCCTCTTTCCAGAGCTGCTTAAGTATCCTTCATTCGACATGTTTACTTTGCACTCGCCCTACTCCCGCTCAGCCATCCCCTCACGGCATTGCAGGTCCTTTTACTTTACTCTCCACTACACTGAAACAAAAAATAAATGTTAGTTCATTTATTATATATTATTATATTAGTATATTATGGCATAAACATCATATATTAATATAAAAATTAAAATATTTTTTAGGAAAAAAATTAAATTGTATGCCTTTTTGAGTTGGTTTTATTTAAAATAGAATATAATTTTATAACAACGACTGGTGAATAATTCATTTATTAATAAAATATAAGGGCAATACAATTATTTAAGTCGTTTTTAAGTAGAAAAACTTAATTAATTTGACAGAAATAGAGAAAACGGAACAAAAAACAATTTAATTTTAAACACACACAAAAATGGTATAATATCATCGTTAACTGTAAGCTTGGGTAATTTTTAACTTTTGAATAGCAAATGTATTCTTTTCGGTGCGAACGTTTTTTTGTCCTGCCACTGGCGGGTAGCCTGCAACTTTAGAAACCGTTGAGAAAGCCTTTTGTATGTTAGTTAAAGGTTCGTGTCTACCGCTCCTGCCCTGGATCCTCCCCAATTTTTTTCGGCTTAGCTTTCGTTTTTGTGCTGGTGTCAGGAGGCATGTGTCGGGCGGGTGTGGAAGGACGAGGACGAGGGCTAGGACTCTCTTTGCCCGGGTCCTTCGACGGCCCATGGGCCTTTGCCTTGTCGGCCTAGGCCTTTGTCTCTCAGGCGTTCCTTTTTTCACTCGCCGTACCCACAGAACTCTACACGTATATTATTTATGCTATTATTGATTTTATATGTGGGTTCAATGGAGTCGACTCCCGGGCCCGGGACTCGCCCTTTGGGAGTCGCCAGCGGCGACGCTCCAGTCGCTGCAGATTAACGTGTCGCCAGTGCCGGGCACAAAATGAAATCATTCTTCAACGAAATTTATGGCCAACTTCGCGAGCTCATCAACTTCCCTTTGAGCCGTGCAATTTGTACGTCTCGGCCGAAAAAGAAACGAGAATAATGAAAAACGCTAGACTGAGTGAGAGCAAAAGTTGCTTTCTTTGCTTTTCCTTTATTTTTTATTTTCTTTCAATTTATATTGCAACACGCGGCGGATACGCAACTTTAACTTAGTTGCGGTCTGCGTGGTAGTCAACACACAAAAAAAAATCAGCCTCAATGCGGTCAACACACTTTCTTTTTTGTAACATTTTCTTAGCCGGGCCAGCAACTTTTTGCCTTATTTTAATTTTGACTTTTTAACAAAGTTAACCAAATGTTTCGGAATTGAATTTGGGACCAGGCCCAAATCATAAATGGTCACCCAGGCGAGCTGCTCCTAAGTACACAGCATCTCGCGGGGAATGGGAACTGACTACTCCCCGAATCCCCAGTTTATTTACATTGCTAACGCCTAAATTAAATTTTAAGCTGTTGATTTGCATTTCAGGCGGGAAGTTCATAGAACCTGGCAGCATCCCCACTTGGGGTTGTGTTTATTGAACCCTGATTATGTTTAGCAGCGAAGAGGCGAGAACAGCCAAAGAAATCAACATCAAAATCAGAATCCGAATCAGGCTCAGGCTCATTAGATTGGAAGGGGATGGAGATGATGGTATATTTGAGTGCCGCCAGTGAAAATGGCTTCTAATTAAGGAGCCCTCATACACACACAACAGACCCATAAAAAAAGGTTAAAGTTAAATAAAGCGCAGAGAAAGTTAAAAATGAGACGGGTTGCTACTTTTCTTCTTTTTTTTGTTATTTATATTTTTTTTTTTTGGCACATTCTTTTGTCTTTGGCAGAAATCTGTTAAGCATTTGGCTTTTTTCGTTCCCTTTTTGCATCGTTTTTAATGAAATTAGGCCTGCCACATCACTCAGCATTAGAATTTCAGTGGGGCATGGATCGGCAGAGTACAAGTGCGAGGTCGAGGTCTGACAAAATGAAATTAGCCGCGTTCAACAAAACCAAAATCAAATTTTGTACTACAAAGAAGATGAAAAATACACACACATTTGCCGCGAACGCGAGTGTTCGTGGTGGAATGTCAACAGGCGACAAAGAAGAGGGGAGGATGGGCCACCTAATTTACGCAACGAAGTAATTTGAAATGAAGGCAGGCGGAGATATGCCAGCGACAGAAGCAAATGCGAAGGACATGGTTCGAAGAATTCAGCTGGTGAAACCAATTTGCAAACAAGTCAACAATGGTTGAAATGGCTGCTAGCTGCGCGTAGGCAATAAGCCCAAGTGCAGTTCCACTTTGCCGCCCCTTTGCCATTGCCATTGCCATTGCCATCGCCCAGTTGCTTCAGTTGCTCCAGTTATGCAAAGTACTAGAAATGGAACCCGAAGCTAGTTTAGCTAACTGGGTACACTCAGCAAATATACCGTCATAATGAAGCCACTATTGATTGCCAGCAGCGCCGTTGTTTGCCCCGATCTGTCTGCCCAAGGAAAATAAACTAAGCAAAGTCCTTGGAGATGTCGCAGAAACCTTAGCCGTCACAATAGTAAAGCTTTCCAATAAAGTTTATAGCAAAATAAGCTGCCCCCCGCGCGTGCACTTTAATTAATCAGCCTAATTAAGTTTTACCCAACCCAAATCACAGGGACTGCAATTAAATGCATTTAAACACTGAGTGCAAATTCTAAATGGAATTCAATTAACGCCGGAAGGCAAATAATGTTTTTGCCGTGGAAAACATTCCACTTAATATTGCGAGGAACATGCTATTTGTGCACTTCTTGAAATTACATACAGCGCACTTTCTCAAGGGTATATGGTTTTCGTTTAAATCTTAGTTCGACAGCCAAGAAAGCTTTTACAATTCCTTAAATTGTTTAACTTGATCCCTAGTGTACATATTGCATTCAAAGTTAAGCCCATAAAAAAGATTAATAAACTAAAAATGACAGGATAAATTAAATAAATCTGATTAATATTTTCAATGAAGGAGAGGTGAATCTGTAGTTATCTGCATACTTACAAAAATTCTTTACAAAAATGAGAAAGTTATCTCGGCAGTATTTTATCACATACACGTTTATTTTGAACATTCAACGCAAAGACAATAAAATGCACTTTAAAACTCAAAATGAAAATAAGATAAATTCAATTATTATTAACTTTGCAAAAGAGTATAACGGGCTGACTGGAAATTCCTGGGATATTAATTACACAATTAAATTCCGATTTTGTAACTAATTGCAAATGGTTTTTAATTTAATGACAGTTTGTACCTTAAGTAAAGAGCGAATTTAATGATTGTTATAAACAATTTAAGACATTTGCGACCCATAAAAGCGAATATAATAATACAGCTATTATGCTAATAATTTAAATTGTATACATTTTATAATTTAAATTGTATATATTTTATGCATATAGATATTTAAAAAATGCATTATTTTTATATAAAAGAAATATACAATTTTTTCATATTATGCAAATCTTCTTACATATTTTTTGTTCACCATAATGACAAAATCAAAATGTTTTTGGAGTTCTTTAGGGTATTTTCAGAATCATTGCTTGTAGCGTTTTACTGAGTTCTGGGTATCTCACAGTTAAGCTCCTCTGTCATTTTTTCCTGTTTTCCTCTGGCAAATATATTTCCCTTCGAAACAAAAAAATAAAAACTTAATAAAACAAAACAATTTTCTCCCTTGTGCTTGAGCAAACATCGAAAATTGCTTTGCCAAGGCGGGGAATAATATCAGCACATCCTTCAGTTGGCTGTGAAAACATGCAAAGCCCACAAGTGGTAATCCGCGTATATGTTGCTCCTTGTTAGTGATTGCTGCTACTGTTACTGCCGCAATTGTTTGCGCAAATCGTTAAAGCGTTAATCAAACAGCAAAGAGAGGAAGCCCAGCGTGTTTACGTTTACGTTTACGCCAGGCCTACAGCGTCAAACAATGCGATCCCATGGCCACGCCCACTTCTCCCACTTCTGCCACCTGGCCAAGAACACCTGAGCCTGGGACTCAGTGTGTACCCCGCTGGTTAAGTGAAACCAGCCGGCAGTGGGCCACAAAGCCGCAACAGCAGGCGGAGCAAATAAAGATGCGGAGGTTCGAAAGATGCCAACGACATTTGCGGCGAGATTTCATTCAGTTTTGGCGCGCTTTCCGCTTTGTGCCAATGTATTGCCCTGGCGAACAATGTCCCATGGCAACCGATGCCAGTGTAGTCGAATCAGCCTTTTTTCAGCCTGCGGGCATTAAACAGACTTACTTTTCTGTTTTTTATTGGGGAACTTTACTCAAATTACTCAGATTTTGGTTTCTTTAATACAAATAGTTTAAAAGCTTTGGCATATGTGATCTTTTGGTAATTTTATATTATTTTTACAGCTAAAAATAATTTATTCACCTTAATACATTTAAGATAATGTATTGATATCAAATTTGATATTTTAATACAAATTAAAATGCGTGTGGGTGAGAGTATTTCAATATCTACTACACCCAAAAGAAAAATTGACGCAGAAACTAAAATATTGTTGCATGAATTTTAAACTATTGGGCATAACAAATTTCTCAATAAAATAAGAATTTAGTTAATAAAACAAAAGTAATAAAATAAAACCTATGTGACTTAGAAATGGAAATGTATAGCAGTTAAGGGGTATTTAAGCTAAACTTTTATTTGGGTGTATTATTCTTGACATCAAAAAGGGCAAACTGTTTGCTGTATGCGTTTCCTTACAATACTACAATTGAGTTTACCTTAAAACCACGTTTTTAAAATCACCCACAGAGCAAATAAATTATTCAAACTCAAAAATAATTAAAGATTCTTAAGACAATAAAATGTTCCTTTGTTAAAAAATCCATCTTTATAACAATTTTTGTCTATAGTCTATAATAGTTGTCTTGAAATAACATTTTGAAGTCGATTTAAGCTGAATTTAGAACGTGGAATTCTGAGAATTCCTAAGTAACCAAGTTTATTTATAGAAAAAGTTTACCTCTAAAAATATCCGCTGTCACAACTTGACTTATTTACCATTCAATTAATTTGTGTAAGAAAAAGCATGTCAATTCTTGTGTCATTTTTGTGTTGCCCATCCAAACGTGGTCAGCACTGACATTGGCCACTACAACAACCGCAACAGCGTTAACAATAGTGAGTGGTATGCCCGGGGGTGAAGTCGTACATGCAAAGTCACTCAATTGATTTTCAGCAGCTCGTTGTCAATTATCTGCAGTGGCTTGGACTTTTGTCTTCCTGCCCATTCAGCCGGGACAAGGGATGGGACCGAGGGACATGGCTGCGTCCGAGGATGGCTATGGGTATGGAGATGCGAATGCGGATGCGGATGAGGCTGTCGTCCGTTGCGTTACGGCCAGGTCCTAATGGCATTCCCTTGCCGCTGCCACTGACAGTGGCCTTCGCACACACAGAGAAATGCACAATGAGACACTTGGCGCACTTGTCGAGCGTACTTGAACAGTTTCAAGGACACCAATCGCTGCCAACACACACGCACACACTCTTGCTCTTGGCTCACAAATATAAATCAGCTGTTGGCCATGATTCATTGAGTAAAACGCTGGCTCTCTCTCTTTTTTCTGGCCCTTTGAGCGTGTGTTCAGGGAGCTGTGTTAATATGCGTGCAGCTCTCTCTGTTGGCCGTTGTAGTGCCCATGCCCATGCCCATGCCAATGCCCGTGTCCATGTCCGCCTTTCAATACCATTAGGCCACGTCACAGACCCACTTTCCTACGCTTTTCCTCCACTTTTCCTCCCATGCAACTGGCAGTGGAGCACCTTGGCACGACGCCAATTGTTGTAGCTGCAACTCACTTGTTTTTCCACCCACTTTTTTGGCCAGTTGTGTGTAAGCATTCTGCACGCGAAATTCCCCTCTATTTTACCGTTAAATTCACTGTACGCCGAGTTAACTCTGCATAAATTTGCAAGCTCAAAATTAATTTTAGTGACTGCCAGCGGGTAATTAGTTTACGAACCTATCTTTTAAATAACCCACCGAAAAGGAATAAATGACTTTTTCAATATTTAAAATTATAGACAATTCAAAGAATGTCCATAAATGTAAAAGTAAAAAATTTAACTTATATTTTTTCATAGTAATATTATAAGAGACATACGACTGTAACAACACCCAATTTTTTGTACTGCTTAACTTTTTTCTTACTGTATAAAACTTGGCTCAAAGCATACCAAACTAAAATTCTTTCTAACGCCAAATGTAGCCTAAAAAGAATAAAAATAATACTTATGTTTTTTTTTATTTGTACGGCTTACATTGTTTTTAAAAACAGACAATGAAGTCGAAAAGCTTTCTTTTTGAACAATTGCAGAGGCTGAGCCTTAAGGTTTTTTGAAACAAAAATGGCAACGAAATCTACAATTATTTGATATTTTGTACAAATATATTTTTTTTTAAAGCTGGCTTAACCTTTAACATTTATCTGAAATTTTGTGAAACATATTTTCAAAGCTGGCTTAACCTCCTAAAAAATTAATCTCGCTCACTTGAGCCAAGTATTAAGTGTGCGCATTTAATTTCTAGGGAACTCGTCCATTAACATTAAGCCAGAATTACACACGGGAAAATTACTAGTCCTCCAGCCCGCGGGCTGTGAGTGAAATATTCGAGCGTCTTGGAAATAGCTGCTGGAAGGATGTTGGCAGATTGCACATTAAGGCCCAATTGCGATCCAATTAAAGACCGTTTCGGCGCTCGTCGACTGACCCACATAAATAATGCATAAGCCATAATCTACGACATAATGCGTTGCCCAATTGCCCCGGGCATCAGCGCACGGCACTTGGCCGCTCTTGTCTACATTTTTTATAAGCCTCTGACGAGGCGTTCGCCTGGCAACATCGGCAGCGACTGGAAAAATGAAAATCAGCCCGGAAAAGGGAAACAGATTAACAAGCAACCAGTCCCAGTAGCCAGCGAAACAAGTCATTGCCGGATGGCCAAAGGCTGTTGGGTTAGGTGAAATAGATGGCGATGGGGCCAAAGGTTGGCGCAAATTACTTTACAGTCTTTAGTCTCTTTAGTCGAATTTTTAAATCTCTAAAAATATTTAATGCCTTAGAAGCAGAGTTTGTTAATGGGAAGTAATAAAAGGTTGACTTTATTTCTACTGAAACGGTAGCAATTTTACAATCACAAAATATACTTATTCTTTTTTTAAACTTTAAATTTATTTAGTAATGATTTTTAATGGAGCAGGGATTAATGGGAAGAAATACAATTAAAACTGTAACAATGTTACTACCACAAAATATTCTTCTTCCTTATTATAAACTTAACATTGTTTTAGTTAGGATTTTTAATGAAGCAAGTCTTTATAGCTTACTATTATTAAATAAATAATTTCAAATTTAGTGTTAATACGATTTGTCCCGTAAAAATTCGTTTGCTTGTCAAGAAAGTTGAAAACCAATATTTGCAGCATACTTTTGAGCTTATTTTGAAGTGCTGTCAAATCACATGTGATCCAATAACTATAAGTGTTTGCTTGGCAGCTGCTGGCTTATTTTATGAAAGTTGTCCTGGGTGTGTAGGTTTAAAGCCCTTTTTCTCCGGACCTGAGCCATGATTTTGATACATTGGCCAGGACAGCCAATGTCCGCCTACGCGGTGAGCACGTGACATTTTGTGGCACAGCCATTTATGGCCTTCATATTTATTGCAATAGTTGTTGGCCAGCGACAATGTGTGGGAGTGGGTGAGTAAAAGTTTAATGAAGCTGGCCAAGGACCCATCCTCGATCTCGAACACGGCCTTGTCTGTCATATTGACTTTTCCATTTCCCTTGTCCTTTAGCCCTTTTGGAGTGGCCACTGCCAACACTTTGGCCAAATTGAACTTGAATGAAAAGCGAGCTTTTCCAAAACCCTTTTTAGTGGTCATTGTTTGGCCCTTTTTGGTTAACAAATCTAATTGCTTTCTATTTTTAATAATGAGTCAGTCACGGGCCGCCTTGACACACAGTAAAGTTGACATGGAGTAAAGTTTAAGGTCATAAAAATTAATTAAAAACAATTGGCCGGCCAGGCGCACGTGCCAAGCGGCGTATGAGTAATTTGCGCTGGCAAACACAACACAGTCCCTGCCGTTCGCCATTCAACGTTGTTCCCCTTTGTTTTCATAGTTTTTTGTTTGGTTATTTCTCTTAATTAGCGCGTGCGGTTTTGATGCGTGCCGCTGCCACAGCAATTTCCACGCTGTGGAAAACGCTTCAAACAATTCCCATAGCACGCGTTTTTGCACAGTGCACGGAATTGCTTCGCAAGCGTTTTATGCTAATGTGTTTTGTCTTCGCCGTCGCATTACAAACGCAGAAAATGAGAATATATGAACATTATATGCAGAGGGGAGATCGTTAATATCAAAGGAACGGCAAGTGAATGGGCGTACGCTGTTTAAATTCGCTGGTCAACATTTTTGTGGCGCAAAATGTGAATAACAAAATGGAATAATGAAAAAACACCAAACAAACAGCGCCAGTTGACCAAGTACAGCAGCCTTGGCTCGGTTGAATGCAAATTTTTGGCGGCGTTTTCAGGGTCTCTTGGTCGCCATTGTTTGTTGATGTTGGGGCCATAAATTCGAGCCATGTAAAAGGAAAAGTTTGCAACAACAAATCAATAAAACAGCCATCAAGTGCCAGCAATGAAAACTAGCCCCAAAGCCACTTTCCCAACTCGGAAGCCAGTGGGTTTTAGGTTACCCCACTTCTCTTCGCATTGCGTATATTTATGCATATATTTATGTTGTAGGAGGTACGATTACTACATTATAAACTTTCGCTAAAGCCGAATGAAACAAAGCATAATACAAAACTTTGCCTGGAGGTAAAATTTATGTTTATTTTACAAAGGGGCAGGAAAATAAATCCATTCAAAAAGTTACATTTAGGCGATAGTTAAGGCAGCAGTAAATAAAAATAAATTATGGGAAACACATCGATTTATTTAAATTTATTTTCAGTAGACATGTTTAAACAAAGGTTAAGGATAACTCTAAAGTAAAGTAAACAAAGTAAAAGAATAAAGCACTTTACTACAGTTCAAAAAAATATTATTGACATTAATTCCAGTTTCAAAGTTTTCTTCGAAAAGTCGTTAAAGTTGTAAGATAAAAGTTAGAACTATCAAAGATCAAACTTCGATGATAACTACTTAAAAGTTCATAAGACAAATGACACCGAAACTAAGTCGTAAAATGAAATTAAATTACTATACGATATGGAAAGAAATTTAAGCAATTCATAAAATTCATCGTTTAAAACTTGTGAATTTTTCATAAATTATTAACAATTCAAAGGCTAATGAAGTAATTATTCTGCAAGACTGTACAAAATGTATGTACATAATCACGCTAATCCAGTTAGCTGTCGTTTTTTTTTCCTCTCAAAGATTATGCTCCTTTTTTCCCTTCATTTGCCTCATCAGCGTCGTCTGTGTTTTTCCTTTGGCCTTATAAATAATTTTGGGGCAGCAGAAAAAAGGAGAGTGAAACATCAGAAACAGTTCATTTAACTTAAATTGGCCGGTAATTGCGCTCAAATGTTTTGTAAATTTGCTCATTAAGTGCAACAAATTTGGTCCGTAGTTTATTCCGGACGTTGAGTGCAATTAGCTGAGCGTTTTAAAGTTGACACTTTAAGCGCTTTCTGCTGGGTGCTGCTCATATTTCCCCACCAACTTTGCAGCTGTCAATATTCAACCGAAATGGCCAACCGTGGTGGTCATAATGCCACGCCCACCGCCCATCGGCCACACCCAACGGAAGTGACCCATCGACTCGCACAAGAGCAATTAAAAGTCTGAAAACGACCCCAGGGCCAGGAAGCCGACGCGTCGAATGCTCATTTGCATGTGGCCAACGTCATAATTACGTCATAATTGCCATGCATCATCACCGCGACCTTTGGCGCGGTGAGGCATAAATGGAAGATATGACAACCGAAAATGTTAACCAAAACCAGGCCGAAATCAGCTAAAATGTTAATTACCAACGGGAGCGTGTGTGTTTCGCAAACACACACTGCTAAGCCCCCAATCTGCTCCTGTCACTTTTCCCCGAGTGGCCGTACACGCTAGCAATTTATTATAATTATTTCTAAATGGGCAATCGAATGGCAGCGGACTGCCGAGCAGGAAACGAGCAATAGACCGTCAATTATGAATGTCCGTTAACAAAGCTCGCCCCAATGGCAGGGTCATCTATCAATAAATCCATGATCGACATCGACCCTCAAAACAGAAGTTCAGTGCCAAGTGGCGAAGAGTGGTTGTGCCATGGAATTTAACAATGTCACGCAATCCAGTCAAGTGCTCGATGCACTTTTCCATGCGTTTTGCATTTACTGAATTTTCCACATCAGCTGAACTTCAATTATACATTTGCAGTCTGTTTATTTTTAAATCAATTGTCGGCCTAGATTGGCTTGTAATATTTGACTGACATTAATGAGAAATTAATTAGGATACATATTATGACTTCCAAATGATTTAAATGACTATTAATTTTAGTAGCAGGATTTTAGAAAATAAATCTTTAAATCTCTAAATCTGCTTTTACAAATTGTTTTGCAGTATCGGGGTTATTTTTTGTAATTTTTATGATGTAACCCTACTCTAAATTTCCGAAAAATGGCTTTGGAGAAAAGTGACCAAAATGCAGGTGCTCTAATTGCATAACTTTTCTTACAGGCATCAGATTCCGGAGTGGTATATCTTTAAAGTCTTGTTGCTTTAGTCTTCTAAAATCTGCATTTAAAAATTAGTTTTTAGTATCGGATTGATTTTTTGTAATTTTTATGATGTTACCCCTTTCTAAATTTCCCAAAAAACAGTTTTGAGAAAATTTACCAAAAACCTGCAGTTCTAATTCCATATTTTTTCTTACAAGCATCCGATTCCGAAGTGGTATGTCTTTAAAGTCTTGTGGTTTCATTCTCTAGAAATCTGCGTTTAAAAATTAGTTTGCACTGTCTGAGCGTTTTTTTGTAATTTTTATGATGTTACCCCTTTCTAAATTTTCGAAAATCCAGTTCTCAAAAAATTGTCCAAAAACCTGCAGATCTAATTCCATAACTTTTCTTACAGACATCGGATTCCAAAGTGGTATATCTTTAAAGTCTTGTAGCTTAAGTCTCTAAGAATCTCTGTTAAAAAATTGGTTTGCAGTATCGGGGCGATTTATTGTAAGTTTAATGGTGTAGCCCCTTTCTAAATTTCCGAAAAAATGGACCAAAATCATGCAGTTCAATTTGGATAACAAACATTTGCAATTGGAAATAAACATTTGTGTTTGATACAAAATAAAGGTGTGCTCGTTATCTTATGTCTCAAACTTGAACCACATACTTTTTGGGTTTTAACCCACTTGTATCTTTAATTCATTAGCTCGGCTTAAGCAAACACACGGCCAGCCAGCCGCTTTGCGTGCTGTTTCATTTAATTTTTTCATTACTGCCCCGGAGCAAGCTGCCTGGCACGGCACTTGCTCCCAGGGGGAAATGTGGGGCAGGAAAACTCTGTGCGATGCATGAACTCACGATACAATTAATGGCCGTCAGGAGGGCGCATTTGATTTGTACTTATATTAAGCAGGCGGCGCACGAAACAGATTTCCACTGGGGAACTGGCTGGCTGGCTGGCTGACTGGTTTTTATAACCCAACACCGATGATGCCCACGCCCCGCCTGTCAGTCTGTCAGTCTTTCAGTCAGTCTCGCAGGGCAGCAGCTCCCGAAGTGGCCATGGCATTGGCAGTGGCAGGAAAAGTCACGCCAGAATGGCTACCGGGTAAACTGGCGTAATTGAAAGCGACTTCCATGCGAGTTCTGGCTCCTCAAGGACACCGTCGCATCCTTGTGGCGCCAGTTTATTGGAATCGGTCTGTGGCCGAACGATTATCTGATTGCTGGCGCGGCACTAGGTACATATGTGTGTAACACACATTACATACATTTAAGCTGGCCAGTCGACCATCCTGATGTGGCATGTAATTTGATTATATGGCAGGCACCACAATGTTTGTCTAATTGACAGTAATTAAACGAAAACGAAAAGCCAGAGAGTGGCGGTAAACTTGCCACATCAGCCTGGATGTCATAGGCAAATTGATGGATGATGACTGTGGTTCGAAGGGAACAACTAAGCAACAGCTCAGTCATGCGTGGATTGTTGGGGCTGGTCATGCCAGTAATCCTGCCGAGTCACTCGCATATTAAATAAAAATCAACGGAACAAAGTGTTGCACTCTGACACAGCAACCTGCCGCTACAGTCGAACTTCTCTAAGTCAAACTTTGAGTAAGTACAACAAAATTGTATGGCATTTAACGGCAAAACTTTATTAAACACCAAGAACTTTCAACTCTCATAACTCAAATATGTCTATGGCGCAAATGAAGTTTTTAACGCAAAACTACTTAGCCGTGGGATCAAAGTATACTCTAGAGACGACAAATTTAGACACATAGTTGCAGCTAGTTAAGTGCGGAAAATCCAGCAAGCTACTTTGTTGACTACTTATCTGAATAACTGTTATTGTACAATTTTTATTAGGATTTTTAATTTAAGTTCAATTCAAAGCATTATGTATTAAGTAACAATTGCTCTAAAAAATTTATATTTTAACTAACTTTTATTGTTGTTGCTGTCTAAAAAAAAGTAAAACAACTGACTTACTTTCTCAAACAATAATAGAATTTATAGCCATTTATAACTAACATATTAAGACACATTTTTATTGTAATATTTTGGCAGTGAGAGTTTGAAATTAGTTAATAAAGATTTTGATAAACAACTTAACAAACTTTCAGTAACAGTTCAATAAATATTAAATGAAATTTCAAAAGACTAAAAATAGTTTTAGTTCATTATTTTCGGACAAGTGTCTAAAAAGAAGTATAGCAAAGTATAAATATATGATTGACATGCCAACTTTTTCAAACTATAATAGAATTTATAGCCATATGTAACTGACATATTTAGGCACTTTTTTATTTAAACTGCAGTAAATTTGTCAGTGAGAGTTCGCCATTGGCAAATAAAGATTTTGATTAACAACTTAACAAACTTTCAGTTACAGTTCAATAAAAATTAAATTAAATTTCAAGGGCTAAATATAGTTTTAGTTCATAATTTAAGACAGGTGTAGTAGTTAATAAACCAAAATTTATATCAAAACTTTTTTAAACAATAATAAAATTGATTGCCATTTGTAACTGACATATTAAGACACGTTTTCAGTCAAATTGGAATAATTTTGGCAATGAGAGTTTGACATTGGTAAATAAAGATTTTGATAAACAACTTCACATGTCACACATCCACCAACAACTACTGCAGCACATTGTAAAAGTTTGACTCAGGGAAGTCCGACTGCGAAATAATGCTGGCAGGGATTAGGGGATTAGGGGGGCAGGGCTGGGATTTTCAAATGCCAATGTCAGTGCCACCGTCAGCGGCCACGTCAAAGCCACTACCACTGCCACTACCACTGCCACTGTCATTGCCGACGGGGCCTTGACGCGTATTGCCAAAAACTGGATTTTCGATTGCTTTTCGGTCGCTTTTATGCTCCCTGGGTGACCTCGTGCTCCTCGGAAGGCCTCAATTGCAGCAGCAGCAGCAGCAGCAGTAGCACGAGCATTGTGTTGGAATTGCTATTCGCGTTGTGTGTGGCTGCTGCATGTGCAATTTCTAAATTCCCGATGCCATGCAAGGGCAGCAAAAATTGCAGTGGCAACAAAAACATGTGCATGGAAATGCCCCCAATCAACAAAACGAAAAAAAAAGAAGGGTTGCAGCTTTAGTTGGCTAAACTGGAGGAGGCGTCGCCCACCTGTCCGTCACCGGATTTATAGCCAAGTGCTCTTCGTGCTTCCCACTCCGGCAGAGATGCCTCCAGTCCCTCCGAACTTTGGGTATTTGGCTGCGGGTCAGAGTCGAGGACTACTTCGTGTACTTTGGAAGCACAGAAATAGCAAGAACCGTATGAAAAGTTTATCAGCCCGAAACGAAATAGTTGGCAGTGGGCGGTGGACTTTGGAAATCCCATAAATGTTGGACAAATATTTTTTAAATTTTCAAGTGAAAAAGAACTTAAACAGGAAAATTGTATGAATTTCTTTGCCAAACAAAGATTATACGAAAAGTTTATAATTACTTTTTGTTGGCTTGCGGATACTTGACGATAATTATGATATTTTACTTTCACAACTCGTTGTTTGGGCAGCAGCCTTGAGAAATTAGAGAGCCTTCATTGACAGCTATGTGGATCAACTAAGGTATAGAATCCAATTGCCTGTTCATTTCCTTAGTTAGTAAGTAAGTAAGTAAGTCACTCAATCAGGAGTTATCAATCACTTCGACAGGTCGGTAGTCCCCACTAATTAATATTTGATGACAGAGCTGCGATAGAGTCGCTGCCATTATGCAGGTGTTCTCAACATCAAAGTGCCCGCAAACACAATGCCAGGCACATAAATAATCTTGCCCTCTTTTGTGGCCGAGGCACACACAAAGCCAATTTGAAGGCTTTTTTCGGCTTGGCTGAAATTTGATTAAGTGAGTGCCACGCCCGCAGAAGGGGGTGAATGGGGTCATCAATTTAAATCAGTCGGTTGCTTCGCCATAAATAAGGGTTGCAGTCGAAGCTGCAAAACTGCGAACTGCGAACTCTAAGACGCCCGCCATATTAGCAGACATTTTTAACAATTCACCTTAATGGCGGAGCTCGCATTTGGCCAAGGTGAGTGTGCCAGGCGGAGAGACAGACAGTCAGACAGACATTCCGCAGGCTGGCAAACAAATGTTTGAACCGGAATGGCGTCGTTTAATCAGGCAAAGTGATTTCGCCTCGCACGCACACGCGCGCACTTAGCCACAATCAACTTATCATTTTGCACATATGCATACACATATTTAAACCAGATAGGGAGCAACTTGGGGGAGGAGAATGGAGGTCCTACCACGCCCTCACAGACAGGAAGCCAGCTGATGTTAAGGTAGTTTAACCTTACGCAACGGCCCGACTGTAAATCTACGACCGCTATCATGCCAACTTTCTGCCGTTTCCCGGCCTTCTATACATTCAAAAATATTAATGGATGCCACGAACATCTATTTTCAGTATATAAATGGGTGAAATAAAATTCTCTAAAGTAAAATGACATTTGAGAATAATAACCATTTGTTTGTTCTACATTCAAAAATATAAAACAAATAGAACATCTATTGTCAGTAAATAAATGGGTTTAAAGAAACTTCTATATAAATAATCATTCAAATTAAAAACAAAAATTTTAAGAAACAATACGTGCTTTAAAAACAAATAAAATAAACAAAAAACTCTTGAGAATATTAACAATTTGTTTACTCATCCAGTTTTGCAATAAAATTATTTCACAAATGTATTTTCTTGTCAATTGGCCTAGGGATTCGCTGTCAGGAATACAAATACCTGATTTTTTTGGAGTGCATGCCTTCATGTGCGTGTCTGGCTCGCGAGCTTCTGCTCGCTTTTTTCTTTTTCTTTTTTTTTTTTGGTTCATTTTCCCCAAGAGGTGGGGATAAATTTATTACCATTTTGCAGTTATAATATTTCAATATCTCCTTCGGGGTCTGGCCTGTGTGCCCATTATCGCAATTTAAGCACGATTCAGGCAGATATATATCCGGTGTTCTATAAATATGCTCCTTAGATTGCCAGCTACGTGATGTACAGTATGATCCATGCCAGGATGCATGCGAGTCTAAATCCTTTGGCTGGGAGTAACTTGGCCAACTTCCTCTACCACCTGGGGTCAATAATTGGCGCTGGCGGAAACTAGGCTTGTGGATCACGGCTACTGGGGCGAATGGACCATGCCTGGTTAAACCAACTAATTGGCAAGTGGCAAGTTTCTAATGAGTTGCGAAAACTTCCATCTGCTGAGGCTGTAAAAACAGCTGCGTCAGCCAAACTTAGGAAGAGGAACTAAATTAAAGGACTTTTCGTTTTAATTTATTACATGTTTCGAGCATTAAACATCTGTCAGGATAAGTGGAAAAATAAAATAATTTAAAGGAAAATCAAATATTTGTTCAAGGCTTCACTTATTGGTATTGCAAGTGGAATTTCCAGGGAACTTTAATTTACTCGTTGCGGGTATTTTTCTGTTTACACTTTTTATTCAATATACAGAATTCTACAGAAAATAACGATTGTAATAGTTCTGAGAACATAAAAATGATTAAACAAAAAGAGCATCCATAGCGAATCTACTTTAATGTCTGCTATTCTCATTACGCGCAACGGGATGTAATTTTTTTTAAATAAATACAAAAATGTTCATGGAAAATTGCAAAGCCACAGTATGTACTTTAAATTAAAGTTTTCAATAGGAAATATATTGATGACATGGATACATAGTCGGCATTCATTGCAGTCGCCACCAAATATTTTTATGCTTCATCAGACCGAATAAAACCAGCAGCTTTTGGCTGGCCAAAAGTGTGGCACCGGATTTTGATGGAGCTTTGGGAACTGAGATATTGTATCTGTCAAAACGCACAAATGGCCCGAATGCAGTTTGCAGTTGCCATGACCAACGCTCATGGATGATTTTGTGGCAACGGATGCAGTACTGGCCGCACTTTTCCAATTTACGCGCCCTATCACTGGTTATGAATTTTTGCAATAATTTTACCATGGAAAGAGGTCGTCAGCAATGGAATCGTAAATTAAATTACATTGTTTATTAAATTCCCGGCTCATTTGGTTTGCAAATTCGTCGCGATTAAACAAAACTTTTGAGGGCTGCACTTTATTCAAAATAATAATAAATACATGTACTATATATACACATCATTAGTTCCTCTCAAAACAGGGTTATAGCGCTGGTTACAAGTCATTCACTATGCATACATATGTGGATTATTTTTGCGTCGCGTCGAATTCAGCTGGCGATTAAGGGGGTTAAGTTAGCTCGAGGGCCAGTTGCCTGGCCTCAACCTTGTCCTGGGATCGTCCTCCGTCCGGTTTACGTTTTCCGTGCCATGTCCTCGCGTCCTTGTCGTTGTCGTTGTCGTTGTCGCTGTCGTGACTCAATCGCCGCCGCACACTTGAGCACGTTTGCCGAGGCGGGGCTTGAACGGCACCGATTTCTTTATCATGCGCTGCATGAACTGGCCGCCAGTGGCCTCCTCGCTGCCCGCCATTCCCATGCCCGCTCCCTCGGCGTCCAGGAGCCGCTGAAAGTCAATGCTGCGGCCAAGGCGCGGCGTCCGCACGCGATAAGCGGGCTCGCCACTGCTCTGCACTGTTGAAACAGAAAGGACAATATTCAAAAAATATTTAAATTAAAATACCAGGAAGCTTATTGAATAGTTTTACGTACATACAAATGTTAAGAATTGACTTGCTTGTATAAATTCTAAAATCAATATACAAGTACACAAAAATATTATCAAAATAACTAACTAACTATGAAACATTCCGCTATGTAAATTAGCAGAATTAAAAATCTAAAAAATATTCAAAGGTTAAAAATAAATCACAAAAAGAGTGGCCAATAAGTATGCTACTAAATATTTAAATATTTTATACGCACATTTAAAAACTAGACTTTATAATTTAAGGTGTAATTTTAAAATCTTTTATGATTTCAGAGGATTTCAAAAATTTGAAAGCGTTTTGATTTTTAGTGAAATGAAGAATTCAGGATACTTTGATAGAATGAAAAATAATGAAGGCAAATGGCATGCACATTTAATGGCATTTGGATCTTCATATTAAATCTTTCTCTCTGCGAAAATGAGGAAAATCTTATGGATAAAGTATCGCAATGCAATGGAGATGGTGACGTGAATGTGAACGTGCTTCGGGATCCAATTAGAAGGGTACCGCATATTTCGTTCACATTTCAGCACGCGTCCATCTCCAGCTGGCGTTGCGTATACGCGTCGTGTGCCCGGCGGCAACTTACACTGTCGCAGCTTCTGCAGCAGCAGGTAGTAGGTCAGTGGCGGCATGCTGTCCAAATCGAATTCCTGGCCTTGCGGTGGCACGGCGGCTATGGGTATAGTGGCACTCGCCTTCTGGGCCAGGCTATTCTCCTCCAGCTCGTCAATGATGTCGGTCAGCTCTTTGTATTCGCCCATGGCGCGTTTTTGACGGGCTTCATTCACGGAAGCCGCCGTCGCCGCTGATGATGATGATCCTCTGGCAGAGCCTGCCCTGATGTGATTTGCCAAATCCAGTTTATTCGTGCCCTGCACAAATAAAGTGCCACAAGGCAGAGCAAAAGCAAAAGCATCACACAAGAGGTATGAAAAAAAGGGAGCTAAATATTTGAGATATTTCCTTGGAGGCCGTTTTTTTTTTTGGTTTTTTTTGAAGGGAGGCCAGGCCGCCAAACTGTCGACACGTGTTAAGTTATTTTTATGCCGCCTATTTATGCTCATACTCGTACGTGTGCTGCACACTCAAAGCCAACTTACCAACCCGCTTTTGGGTGTATATGGATGGGTGTCTTTGTGGATGGGTGTCTGCGAATGTGCGAGTCAAGCACTTTATTGTTTCAATAAAGCTGCCTGGCTGGCAGCGTTTGCCGCTTGATTAGACAACTCAATGTAGATTGAAATGCCAACACCTGAAATCGGCTTGTAAATCGCATTTCGCCCATAAACGCTCACTCTAAACGGGAGGGCGTGGGCGTATACTTGATATTAAACCTTTATTTGGCAGAGCGTTTAAGATTACACACAGAAAAAACTGTCATTAAGCCCAATTATTAAACTTATTGCCAAAATAAATACCGAAATAACTAAATATCAATAATTCATGTTATTTTACGAAGATTTTTAAAACTTTCACCTTTAAATGAAAGTGGTAATGCTTTACCGAAAATTAATTTCCATGTTTGAAAATAATTTAAACTTTGTATCCTTACACAAGCAAAATATGTAACACCAATAAATTATCATTGTCTCAAATGAATTCGAACCTCAATAATTATAAAAATGATTAATTGCAGTCAGGAATATCAATGTATTAATGTTTAGTATTTTACTTTATTTGATCTTTTGAAACAACCAAAGAAATGTATCGTTTTTTAAGCACTTAAGTAAAAGACACATCAATGACAATATTATATAATTTTTTGTAAGTGCATAATTTAAAACGTTGCTCTGAGCGGTTACGTGATATTAAACCAAAATGTTGCCAAATGCGAAGTGCATCCTAAAGAAATTTATCTCAAAATCGGATTGGGTATAATCTGTGATAAGTTTCAAATAATTATGGTCTTTTAGTTAATTATTGTCTTGCATTGCAACACACTTTTACTGAGTTATTTTAATTAGTGGTGAGAATTAAGTACCTAATACGTATACGCCCTGTGGCTGCCACTGCACACGTAATGTTAATTGGATGCGCATCGATTTCCTGCTGGCAAAAACTTGCAGCACCTGCAACCTAATTGGTAGCAACCCAAATGCCGTTGACAGAGCGGAAATGAAGCTGCCACAAAATGGTAGCACAAACGCATGGCAAAGGGAGAAAAAAACTTTTTGCCCCAAAATTTCCGTTCATAACATTCAAGAACGTTAGCGAAGCCGTTGGAAATTATCGCTCTAAGCGGGCGAGCTTGTGCCTGGGCAAATAGCACTAATTAAGTGGCACTTCCTTGGCCCCCACTCCCATTGCCATTTCGGCAGGATATAAACGAGGCGGGACTCACCTGCAAGGCCTTGGCCTGACTGCAGACCACGAGGACGTAACAGGAAGCCGCGATTAGCAGCAGAGTGCAATAACTGGGGCCACACATAACTGGCGTAGTATGGTGTGACGTGGTGTGATGTGGTGTGGTGTGGTGCGGTGTTTACGAGCGAGTGGTCTCCCCGGACAGGACACTCCGGAAGCACTGGACACTCTGGACCTTTTGACTCTAGTCGTTTGGCTGGGAACGCGTTGCGCTTTTGCAGCTATGGGACAACGACAACTGATGCCAGCAGCGTGGCGATCCGCAAGTTTTATAGCCAAAAGCGAGCGGCCCCATGCCAGCTTGATTGGGTCCCTGATGGACGGGCGCTAAGTGATTTGTTATGCACTGTAATGCCGGCAACGGCAACAGGCTGCCCAAAGGCTGCCCGCTGGTCAGCGTAAACAAGCGAATCAAGCGGCAAATCCCAAACGGAAGCGCCACCAATTTGTCGCACACAGAGCGAGTGTTAAACGGGATCAAGCGACTGGGACTCAAATTGGCAAGCTAATTGTGCAGCTTGCAGTGGGAGAAAAAATCACTCAACAAACAAACATATATTTTTTTGGTCGTTTCGAAAATATTAAGCACATATTTGTAGGCCTATCAATCAGAATACACGATGACTGGGACAGGTTTTCGACGGTAAGCCATGAAATGTTTTATTATGGCGACTTAATTTAAATATTAAATGCTTGCACACTGATAAGTGACATATCGTTTCACAGCCAGAAGCTGCAGATTTAAAGCACATGGTTAAATTGTCAAAAATGAGGCAATATGAGCCTATTTTCGTTATACACAGTTGAGTTTATATACCTTCGCGTATTTAGTTTAAAAGCTTTTATAACGTTACTGATATTGGCTTAAAATTTAAATACAGCTTATAGCTTTGGCAAACATAATAGTCCTGTGATTTAAAAAAGAAAATTTGACTAACTATATTAAATGGCAAGTTGAATGTCAACTAATCCACAAACTAAAGAAAAAAACATAAAAAATTAAAAATAAAAAATAAAAGACATTTTCCGATTAGAATATTTCTATATATTAGGATTTTTTTTTAAATTAATGTGTTAATATATATATTATTAATATAAGCTACCAATATATTTGTATGACACCTAAATACTTTACGATAAAATAAAAAGCCAATTAAAAAATAATAATCTTTTCTTCAAGATAAACGTGTTGATGATCATATAATTATTATAAGCTTGATGATAGAATTAAAAGCAAATTAATAGAGATTATTTGGATAGAAAAATTAATAGGAAAGAAGTGATCTTTTTCGCTGTGCACCCCAGCTGAGCCGTAGGCATCCTGTTTAATGGAAATCAAAGCGCGTGAAAGTCCGTCACGCCCCAGAAGGCGGGAGCATTAGGGCCAACGCCCACGACGCAGCAATGTCAATGCCGTTGATGCTGCCAATCGATCAATCTTATTTAAATGTTGACAGTTGTCTTCACAATGTATCCCGGCTTGGGGCCTGTTTTCCCGGTTGCCTGTTTGCCAGATGGGAAAGGCTTGGTGGCTGCTCCGCTGCTGGCTTATTTAAATGCCATCCGTGAGCCGCATTAGGTTCAATTTGTTGGCCAAACAGCTTGCACACCTGTGCTGACAAGAAGCCTGTCAGCAGGCGTTTAAAGTCAGATTCACAACTGTCAACTAAGAATGGGTCAGCAAGGCAGTCAAATCAAATTCGTTTAACGCCCCGGAAGATATAAGCTCGGCACACTTGGTCGGGTTTCAATAACACCAGGCTACAAATCACTAGGATTTTCAATTAACTAAGCTCGGCCTCTGTTCAGACATCAACAATCCATCAATCGAAAGTTTTTTTTTTCTGGAGTCGGCCAGTCCATGCATCTGTTGCAGCTGCTGGCCGAGTGTTTATTTGTGCCACTAATTTACACAAACATGACCCGGACACGACCAGAGACGAACTCTCGACCTGAGGACGCACAGCTGCCCAGCTGGCATTTATTTATTTAGTAACTCAATGTGGGGCGACCTCTTTTCCAGCCAGGGCCGTGAAGGATTTATCTATTTGCCAACTGCTGAAAATGTATCCTTGAAAAGAAAACAAACAACAACAACAAACAACCATAAAGTTGCGAAAAATGTAATTTGACAAATCCAAAACTGTGGAGGATTACCTTGCGCAGCAGTTTCCCTGCAATCTATCAACAGATTATACAGACTAACTCATTTTCATCTTATATTTCACTTTCACCTCCCAATTTTTTTTTCAATGCTTATCTGGCCAAAAGGACTATGAAAATAAATATATAAATATCAAAATATAATTTGGCATTTCCCATCACTACTCTTTACAATAACTAATTCGAAATGTATTTATTCTCGGTGGAATACAATGTTCAACGTTTAATTAATTCGGCCACAAAAAAAAAAAAAAAAAAAACAATTTTAGAGTACTAGTTCGGCAAACATTTTCTGTAATCCCGATGGTAAATATTTCATCCGTCAACTTATGCCATAGAGCATCATTTCCAATATAATGTGCTCTAAATAGAGTATTAAAAATAAACTATTTTGTATTTTGATGAATTCAAAAACTGTACAAAATATATACAAACTCTGAAAGTTAGTTCTTGCTCATTTATAATTTGAGATTTCAGGTTCATCTATCAATTTGAGTTGATGGCCAGGAAAATCCAGTTGCTCAGTGATGAATTAGCTAAGAAGCCAAAGGGACTTTCAATAAGTTGCTGGCTTGAGTGTTTGCCTTTCGAATTTGCCAGTGGATCAATTATTTGCTCTCGCTCGCTTTATCAGTTTGCTAATGCTCCGGAGGAGTTAAGTCCTCAAATGGTGCGCCAGCTAATGCCCCTCGACGCCCACCGTGTGTCCTTCGGCCAGGCTCAGGACGGGCGAAGGGATTTAATTGAATTAGTCGTGTCCTGGGCGCACGCGGCACTTTGAAGTTTGCACTTTGCACCCCGCCCACTCGACCTGGACTCGTTTAGTCCTGCTGCGGAGGAGTGCTGCGGAGGAGTCCTGTGCCCACACAGTGCCAGCTCTGTTGACGTTTGCGCTTAGGCAGAACCCCAGTGCCGGATGCTGGCCAGCGACTTTGTAAACTTTACGCGATGGCAATAATTAAGTCGCATAGGAGTGGTTAGGGACTTTGGCAGTCAAGCGACCAATAAATAATGGCTTGTGAAATTTATAAGCCAACGAGGATGAGAGAGCACTGATGTGGTTTTTATCCGGCTCAAAGCCGAGCATTATAGCATTTAGTTGGCAATCGGGAAAGCGGAAACCGGACTGGGTAAACAAGTCGAGTCGTCAGCTCAAGGACAATGAAAGGAGCTGCGATGCAATCGACTCGGCAAGGTTATGTGTAAATATATATAAATCCTTAAAAATATTGAAATCAAAACGAAGAAGGAGGGGGGGGCTAGTAAAAGAAACTACTCTCCACACAAGTGGAATAAAAACTTGTAGCCAGCGATTTATGTGAGTGCCAAGGACGATTCAGCATCAATTCAATGTGCGGACCAAAGTGAAAGCTCGTTTTTAGCTCTTGCTGATGATGCGCTAGCTTTTTTTCGTCCAAATTGAGTCGCAAAAACCTTTAAAATAATATAAACGTACAGATTACCGCAGATTATGGACGTTCTTTTGTTTAAATTATAGCCAGCGAAAAGCATAGTGTGAGTTCTCATTCTGCACTAGCACTAGCTGCGGCAATAATCTCGCTTTAATCTTGCTTTTAAAGCAACAACTTGTGTATATGGCATTTTTCCCCCCAAGTGTCAGCACTTGACGGCACTGCAGTCGTCGTCTGTCGCTGGGGATATGGAAATGCAGATGCATGCCAAGCGCTCACACTGCGTATACGCAATATATTTCTGTTATTTTAATGTTCTGGAGGAAAGTTGAAGTGGAAGCCAACGGACAGATATCTGACAGTGCTTCGTGGCAAAGGGATATGCGTAGCATTTACTTTGCCCCGGCAAATCAATATGCCCTTCAATGGGAAATGGATAATGGGAAATGGACAATGGACAATGGGGTTTATGGCCTCTGAATTGCGAATAAAGAGACTCCCTGGCGGCAACAGTTTGGATTTTCATTTAGCCAATTTCATGCAGTTTCACAGCCTCACACTCTCCGGTTATTTCATAAATTATTTATTTATTCATTTGCAGATCCCGTGTCGCCGACTGTTGCCCGCTTGAGTGCTGAATCGAAGCACGGATCTCGACTTTTTGCCATTGCCAACGAGGATATTCGAGCGGAGAGGCTACCTGTGGAGGATTGGCAGATGGAGTGCAGCCCGGTCGGAGCTGTGAGCAAACACTCGAAGCGCAGAGCAGCAGAGACAGCCAGGATGACGGCGAACTTTGGCCTCCTTGTTTGCATTGCAGATTGCAATTACGCGCGTTTTAAATTACGCGCAGCAACCGGGGCAAAGATAAACCACACGTACAGCGAAAAAGCATTGGGGCAGGAACTTTAATGAGCTGCGTTTCAATCACCGTGCGAAATTGAAGAGATGTCCGGGGTTAACGTCGCTGACCTTTTGGCCACGACAATGACATTGCCCATGACAGCCACATCAACGGCAGCAACATCAAGCAGGCTGAGCAAATCGATTGCAGCGTTAATCGCAGGTAGTGGCGCAACAGCAACATCGGACGGCAACCTGCAACCTGCAACATTAACTAGCCACATTGCCACAACAACATCCACAACAACGACGACTACGACCAGTTTGCCCATAACATCGCAGTTTGTGAATGCCTCGTTGACTTCGCTATCATTAACAGCCACCTCGTCGGGCTCCTTTTCGTCCTTTCCGTCCTCGGAGTCCCCGTTCGAGTTCCTTGCAACAGTTGGCCCAAACATCACGACCAACATCACGACCAATGCCAGCGACATTGTCGTGGAGAACCACGAGGAGCTGGAGGAGAGCTGGCTGGATCTATCGCTGCTGCTGCTCAAAGGCTTTATATTCTCGTCAATTATCCTGGCCGCAGTCCTGGGCAATGCGTTGGTCATCATTTCAGTGCAGCGCAATCGCAAGCTGCGGTGAGTCTTTATATCCAATTACTTTTGTCCGGGTTTAATTGACGGTCATTGCCGCAAGGATCGCACGACAATACAAATGGCAAACATATACATATAGTGGAGAAGGGTCGCAGGGCGAAACCTTTTTGCCAGCGTAATAATTGTAATTTAAATGAGCGACAAGTGGAATAATAAAGCACAAAACGAAGTTAAATGCGACACACAAGCCCATCGCTACCATGACAGCCTTGCGATGACAGGACGCCCTAGAGTGCAGTGCAAATAAGTGTAGCATACCATTGAGCGCAGGGCTGGAGACCCCCGCTCTCCGTCCCTGCGTCCCTCTGCCACGCCCCCTGCTCCGCCCCACGGCACCCGTTTAATGTTGCGCAACGTTTATGCCTTCTGCAGCGCGGGTAGACGTTGATTAAGGAGTTTATTAGTCAACCAAAGCAGCTTAAAGTGCTCAGATTATCGTTTATTACCTTATTATAGAACATAACCGGTTCGCAATATAGGATCGCGTTAAGATATTACAATATAAAGCAATACCTTAAGAAATGAATTGAATACTTCAGTCAAAATTTAGGGGAAAAAAACATATTTTTTTACGCACTTTTAACTGCACAATTTAAAACATTTTATTCATTTTTCGGCAGTTAAACTTTCCAAAATAAAAAAAAAAATGCAGTCATCCCAGAAAAACAATACAATAATTTAAGTGTGCAAAATCCCAATAAAGAATAAAGAATTTACTAACCGAAGTGGCTAACGAAATTGTCTTAGCCAGTTTAAGAGGATAAATCAAGAAGTGACCTACAAATATGAATATCTCATATTAATATTCCCGTAAAAATGAATAGGAAAATAAACATTAGAGCTGCAACCATTGCATAAACCTGCGACTGCCTTGCAGACAAGATAATAACTTCACATGGCAGTGGCTTCCAGCTGAAGGTGGCAGCTGCCTGGTGAGTAGGATGACTTATGACAGCCAAGGAAATTGCTGCATACCGATGACCCACCCGGTGCTTCGGCGGGCGGAAACGGAAATGGAAATGAAAATGAAAATGGAGGGCAGTGCAATGTTTAGCCAGTGGTAAAGTCAAAGTGCTAAAACCACCGGACTCAGCACGCATGATGCATGTCATATGCCATTCGTTTGGCGTGGTTGCTCCCGTGACGAGTGTTTAGAAATGCGGGAATCCCGGAAAAGTTCACTCACTCATTTCACACACACACACACACACACAACGCACCACTCACCAGCTTTTGGGCTTCTGTTTTGTTCACAGGGTGATAACCAATTACTTTGTTGTGTCGCTGGCGATGGCCGACATGCTGGTGGCCCTCTGTGCGATGACATTCAACGCCTCCGTGGAACTGTCCGGCGGAAAGTGGATGTTCGGCCCGTTCATGTGCAACGTGTACAACAGCCTGGATGTTTACTTTTCCACGGCGAGCATACTGCACCTGTGCTGCATATCGGTGGACAGGTGAGTGCCCATTTGTGTCGACTGCCTACTGTCGACTGTCTACAATTAAACGGTTTAAACTTAATCGCGGTCCGAGCCACAGGGAGCCGTTTAAATCGAGCCGAACCATTAATCATGCCCAGATGCCTGGCGCCCAAATCACTTTCAATACCGACAATCGGCGCATTGCCAAGAAGAAACAATTAATTACGGCGAAAGGCGCGCACATCAAAAGCAAACATTAGGCCCCGCCCGTATGATGAATGCGGCCCAAATGATTTGCAGCTGGTCGAAGGAGCTTAGGCGTTCTCCATATCCCACCCAAAATCCATCTCCATCCCCGATCCCGATCCCGCCAAGCCGTTAATTGCCGCCATACCCACTTGGAAGCTCAAACATCTGCGATTCTCGCAGCTGACCAACAACAATGGCCATGGAGGATTGGTCAATGGACACTGGCATGGGTTCTTTGTCTGTTTTAATTAATTTGTGTCTCGCTCACCTTTCGATGGGCCACAAAACATACCGAAAACAAAGAAAAACATACAACCAGACCTCAATGGAAATTAGAGAATTAATGATAGGCGCTGTGGGGCATATTGCTAAACAAATAAATCTGTCATATTCACAAAAAAATATACACTCGATTATTAGCCTTCATCTTAGGTTTGAGGTTGTCTCTAATCATTTGGTCATTTGATTATTCAGTCTTCATCTTAAGTTTAAGGGGTTTTCTTATCTATTAATTAATTGTTTTCAAAATAATAAGGCAAATTCGAACTCGGTTCGCATTACTTGATTGTTTTAAGGTTTAAAATAAATATTAAATACACACATTTCATTACACATTTAATTTTATAGGATGTTTAAGCTTAAAATCAAGTTATAATGTCTTATTTGATATTAAACATAAATAATTGATTATGGTCATTACACATTTAATTTTGAAAGATGTCTTAGCTTTAAATCAATTTCTAATTTCTTATTTCGCACAAGAAAATATTTACCTTGAATTATTGTAAAAGTCTCTAAAACAAATACGTTTTTATTTCGTTTCCCACTCTTTTTAATTACAATCACACAATGAACATTTTAAATAATCAATTGTTATAGTAAATAAATTAAAGTAAGTCTTTTAATGAGCATTAAACAATGTGGTGAAAGCAACGTCTTTTGAATTGTTTAATAAATCGATAGCATGGCAACCTGAGCACCGAAACACAATTATCCAGTCAAGCAAAGAGCGATAATCAATTATTGTGCTAAAAGCATGGCTGAAAGCCACCTGGCACCTTTTGTGGAGAGGCCCTGGCCGCCATTCATTTCCATTAATAAAGATGCCCCCCTTTGTTTCCAACAGATACTATGCCATAGTGCGTCCGCTGGAGTATCCTTTGAATATGACACACAAAACGGTGTGCTTCATGCTCGCCAATGTGTGGATCCTGCCCGCCCTCATATCCTTCACGCCCATCTTCCTGGGCTGGTACACGACCGACGAGCACCTGCGCGAGGTGTCCCTGCATCCGGACCAGTGCTCGTTTGTGGTCAACAAGGCCTACGCCCTCATCTCCAGCTCCGTCAGCTTCTGGATACCCGGCATCGTGATGCTGGTGATGTACTGGCGCATCTTTAAGTGAGTAGGCCGGTCGAAGTTGATGGTTTGCTTAATGGTCCTAACTCCGGTCCATCCGGTTTTTGTGTCTGTCCTCTGTGGCTTTTACAGGGAGGCGATACGCCAGCGCAAAGCCCTCAGCCGCACCAGCTCCAACATCCTGCTGAACAGCGTCCACATGGGCCACACCCAGCAGCCCACCAACCTGAGCTATCTGCATCCCAGCGACTGCGATCTTAATGCGGCATCCGCGCACGAGGAGACGCACAGTGCTCTCAGCAACTTGGAGGTGAGTTGGGAACTACCCAGGAACTGTTTACCTCTGGTAATCAGTGCTGCCAGTATAGGAAAATAAATATTTATTAATTCTTTTGAAATCAAGATATTTATAGGGAAAATAATTTAGATTCCAATATAAATTAAAGGATTTCCATTAAAGTTTTTTTTTTTTTTAGGGACACTTTAAGATCGGAAAAATTGTGGTGGTTCAAGTCGGGTACTTTTTATTAAAATTGTTTTTCCGCAAATGAAAATTATTTAATTTTTGAGCTACACGGGCTACAAATTAAAATGTCGCCACACATTAAACCTTCATATTCTAAGCTTTCACTTACAAGCACCCAATTATTATGGAACCGTACAAATGTCTAACAAACAGGGAAAAACCTTAAAATTCAATTTAAGGGCAAGCAGAATAGCAAACTTAAAGAACAACAACATGCAACCCACTTTGGCAGCACTGACATCCAGCATCAAAGCATTTTTTCCACCCGCAATAGGCGAATGTGGATCGATTGGGTGGGTGGGAGAGAAGCACTCTGCTCGAGAGTTTCCTTTGCTTTGTGGTCCTGCGTAATTGATGCGCCAACAAGACTCCCTGCATTGTTATGTGCGTTGTGTGTTTGAGTTTGTGTTCCCTGTGTTCCCTGCCCACAGGACATGCTGCAGCCGGCCACCGATGAGGACGACGACAGGGACGAGTGCGATGAACTACGCGTGCCGTCGCCACCGCCGCGCCGCCTCAGCCGGAGCAGCATCGATCTGCGGGACCTGGAGCAGGAGCGGTACGAGAAGGTCACGCACACGGACAGCGCCCCCTCAATGATGGCCCTGCAGCAGCAGCAGCCGTCGTCGCACAACCAGCTGCAGCCACCGGCGCCAGTGTTCAATCCGCAGATATGGACGGAGGGCAAGCTGCTGCCCTCGAAGGAGCTGGAGCCGGAGCGGGAGCGGGAGCGGGATCAGACCCATCCCATGGGGCCGCAGCAGCAGCTCAGCCTGACCAGCGGCAGTGGGAACAGTGAGCCGGAGCCGGAGTCCACTGCTTATCGGGTGTTCGGACTGAACAGCGACGAGAGCGAGGGCAACGACCTGTACGACACCCACCTGCCGCTGGCCGAGGACAACAAGGAGCTGAAGCGCCTGATCGAGGACAACTATCTGTACTTCAAGCGGCAGACGGGCGGCACCATCATCGGCGGGCCGGGCGGCGGCAAGTACGCCGCCCTTAGCGAAACGGACTTCATTCGCCTGAAGGCCGGAGCGGCGGCCAGCGGGCGAAAGGCCATCGCCGCCAGCGACTCGGAGTTCCTGCGCACGATCAGCGAGAGCAGAGCGCCGGCAGAGCAGCCACTGCCGCACGGCAAGGAGAGGGGCTTCAACATACTCTCCCTGCTGGCCAAGACGAAGCGCTCGAGCACCGAGTGCTTTGCGCTGGAGAAGAAGCGCCACCAGGCCAACTCGGAGGGATCCAGCTTCTTTCGGCGCGCCCGCAACCGGAAGCTGTCGCACAGCTACAACGGATGCGGCGGCGGCAACGGCGGCAAGGAACGCAAACTTGAGCGACGCCAGCGGCAGCACAGCGACACGGACTCCACGCCCAACAAGCCGGACATTTTGCTGGACATCAATGTGCTCAGCGAGCAGAGTGGCGCCGGTGTGATCCAGCACTTCAGCGACGGTGTGCAACTGATTGACTTCAGCGAGGTGCAGACGCCGGAACGCCTGCGCCGGAGCGACGACGAGCTGGCCCAGCTGGCCGACTGCTTTGGGGAGTCACCCCAGCAGCCGGCCACGCCGCCACCCTCGTTGTCGCCGCCGGAACTGCCGGAGCCCAGCGGACTGCTCATCGCCAGCAGCTCGGAGCTGGCCGAGATCTTCCGCTCGCTCAGCTTTCCGCTGGGCCGGCCGGCCGGAGCTCCACAGCGTCTGAGCACGCTGAGCGACCAGGTGTGCGCCAACTATCTGATGTCCCCACCGAACACACCGGCTGCGCCTGCGCCTCAGCCTCCGCCACCGCCGGTCTCCATTGCTCCAGCGGCACTGGACTGCTGCTCCTCCAACGCGAACGCGCAGTCGGCGTCCATCAATGTGTACTTCCTGTCGCCGCCGCCACATGCCGCCGCACCTGGCTACACGCCCAGTGACGCCTCCACCGTGTCCCTGGATGTGGTGACCAGCCTGTCCATGCCCATGTCCATGTCCATGCCCCAGTCAGGTCCCCAACTGCCGCCGCAGCCAAACATATCGCCCAAGCCCGAGATCATACTCGACTCCACGCTGTCGCCCGTCGAAGGATGCGGCGATGAGCACCGGGATGTCACGTCGCCGCTCTTCAAGCGCAAAGATAGCGCCGGCGATGCGGACGTGAGCATTTCCGGTGGACTGGGAGTTGGTGCTGGTGCTGGTGCTGGGCGACAAGGACGCTGCAGCATCCTGGCCGGCTACGACGGCATCCAGACGGTGCGCAAGCGACAGGCGTCCGTGGTGACCTACGACGTGAATGTCATCAACTTCTCGCAGGACAACAGCGACAGTCGCAGCTACATTCCCATGGGTCGCGTGTCCACCAGTTCGGCAAGTGAGTAGCCCGTTTATTGTGTATGGTGTAGACTGCTGCAGTTCGTGCCTGGATTAAGTAGCTCTTTCTGCTTTTTAGAAATTCGATCTTTTCTTGACAATTTACCACCAGAAGTTAAAGTTACTTGAACGCTTTATAAAAACTCATATCGAGAACAATAACTTTGAATTTATTTGTGATTTATTTGTAAAAAGCACTTTGAAATGTTTTCTAAAATATTTAAATTTTAAATTATGCTAAATTCGTTTTTCAATTAATAAAATGTAAGCTAAATTACGAATACATTTTTAAATCATTTCAGATTTCTAAATACTGTCTTTAACAATTGTCAAAAGCATTTAGAAATATTTTCTGAAATCTTTAAATTTTAATCTTAGGATATTTCCGTATTTTCATAAATAAAATTTAAAACCAATAACATGGTAAGTTTTAAATAAATTGTAAAATAATAATTTGAGTTCTTTTTCTAGTATAGATTATTAACAAAAACAACGTAAATTCTAAATAAAAAATTAACATATGCATATATACAATTTCAATTAAATTATCCAGATTTGTTTAAGAAATTGTAAATCACCCGAAAAGTGCGAATTTCTAAAACCCAGACAAACCCTTACTATAGCGCCTTAATTGGAGAACGTAAAATACTTTAAAAAGTATCTGTATCTTAGATGAAAAGCTTAATATAGAATAGTGCCAGCTTTTAGTTAGTTGCACCTGCAAACGAAGACAGAAATGGACCACCTACTTCTAGAGATAGGAACCCTAGAAAAGTGTTCTGAATCCCCTCCTTTTTGATCCTGATCCCTTGCGTTTGCCGGTGCATGGCACGACGTGCATGTGATCTGAAGAGGCAGCCGATGGATGTGCCCGAAACTGGTGTCCTGTCCTGTGAAATACCTATTGTATATTGTCTACTACTCCTCTCTATCTGTCTCTCTTTCTCTCTCTATCTGTATCTCTTTTCCACGCCATTTCGTTGTGTGTTGTATGTGTATATATGTAAAATCAAATCACCAAATTATGTCCAACCAAAAACAAACTTCTACTCCAAACAACCAACTCCAAACAAAAACCCAAAAATGTGGTGGCCATAAAAAAAAAATAATAATAATACAAATCAACCGAAACAACTGCAAGCAGAGCACGAATTTTCCAATAAATCCTCGCTGATCCGACGCGGCGGCATCTGCATCTTTGTGGATGAGGAGGAGGCGGAGGTCACTGAGCAGCGGCCCCGGGGCATCACCTTTGCCGCTGTGCCCAGTCCGCTGCCCAAGTGTCCGCTCTGCGGCGCCGACATCAGTAGCACCACTACCACCACCACCAATGCCAATGTTAATGCCAACGCCGGCACCACTAACGACACCACTGAAACCACCAATGCAAGTGCAAGTGCAAGTGCAAGTGCTAGTAGTAAACGTAGTAGTCACGAGCCAACTCCCGATCTTGGCCAGGGGCCGAGGTCCACATCCACATCCAATTCCACCCGCTTCTGGCACAAGCGAACGGCGGCGGTCACAGCATGTTGGCAGCAGAGCAAAAACCGGAAGCGCCGCTTCAAGACCGGATGCAGTCACTGTGGTGCAACCGGTGAGTCTTGTCGTATCCCCTCCTCTCTCCTTCTCTCCTCCCCCTCTCTCTCTCTCTCTCTCTCTTTCCCTCTCTCTCTATCTCTCTGTGTCTTTTGCTTGTCTCAGCTTCAGCACCCGTCTCATTCGCTTTCACGCTTTTACCAACTATCAATGTCAATCACTCGATTTCCTACAGTTCAGTTTTCATATGAACATGTTCATAATTCACTGTATAAATCCATTTCACACTTGAAAACTCCATCCCAGGATCACCAATAAATTCACCAATAAATTCATATTTTACAAAACAATTGCATTCTTTTGGTTCCACTCAGAATCAGCTTAGCTAAGCTCCTATTTTGATGAATTATAGTACTCACAATCACATAAACTACATACAATAAACAATTCTACCAATTAACCACCACTGGAAATCTCGAAGCCCATTTTTCCATTAAATCTAGTTTTAGAACACAAGTAAATTAAACGTTTTCCGAGGTTTTCTTAAATACATTTAAGCCAAATCCTTTTGGAATTTAAACGGATACACCTTGTATTGCATTCAAACTCGGTTGATTGAGTTTTCAAAGCACCCTGTTCCTTTTTCTAATACACAAAAAGTTAAAGTCAATAAATTAACCAAAAAAAAACCTTATATATAATCCAAGATTAAAAACTTGCTCTTTCATGTGGTTGCTAACAACACTGTAGTAAATATCATTATACCAATTCAGAAGTGAAACTGAGAGGATACAAGCCCACCACAAGATCCAACCTGACTGGCAAAATCCCCACAGAAATGCCAGTTTTTGGCACCTTCTTATCTGGATACCCTGCTCTAACCAGCTTAGGCACCCAAATCCGGTGGGTCATACGCACCACCCATCGAACCAACCACCCACTGAAACACCCACCATGTTTCCCCTCCCCCCGCTGCCCTCATGCTGTACATAATTGCTTCCGTTTGCACGTGCGTTCCGTTTGCTTTGCTTTATTGCGCCTCCACACTGCCTTTCGTTTTGCATTATGGTTTCACCTGGCTCTGACCACCACCGCCTCCGCCTCCATCTCCATTTGGCGTCCATCAAGGGACGAACACGGGGGATTGTCCGTCGCTTCCTGTTGCTCACTGTAGTCTGTCTGATTTGTTTTTGTATCCCCCGCACACCCACTTTCTAGTGATGTTTATGTTTATGTTTATGTTTGGGCGGGCGGATTGGATGGATGCGGGTAATTGTATGTCTTTGTGATAACAAGTGTCCTGTGTAAATATTTTCAATTGTTTGCCTCGTTTTTATTACATTTCCCGCACACCCACTCACACACGCACACACGCAAGAGCACCAAGATACCCCACATGTTGGCCTTTCCAGCAGTTTAATGACAGTTACTTGCAAGGTGGGCGATGGTGGGCGGGGCGGGGCGTGGCGAAGTGGTAGAATGCCATCGATACTCTACAACATACAACAGCAAAAGTATTACTGATGTCAAAGTTAAACATGCCAGGACACGACCCGCCAAACATGGCGTATACGCAACATGCTGGAATCCTCTTTCTCTCACAATAAAACGAACATAAACCTCCTTCATGCACTCTACACTCAAAAGAAAATGTGTATAAATAGATAGTTTTCATTATTTTACAGTTCATTTTTAGACAAACAATTTATTTTCCTCGAGTACATTTTCTGAGGTTACTATGCCTTTTTAAAGAATTTCAATTTAAAAACGATTAAATTTAGTTCATGGAGAGCTTTAATGGCTTTTCTCATTAAGTTTCTAAACTCATTTTGCTTGGGACATTTGTTTAAAAATTATTTTTATTTGTCATGAAACTTCATAAAATATTGTAAAATGTAACTAAACAGAGATAACATTTTTATAAATTCTTAAACGAATTCGGAAAATATAGTTATATTAAAAGAAAATTCATCCTGTTGACAATTTGCTATGAAAATCGAACCCTGTTTGTTATGAAACTTCATAAAATATTTTAAAATTTAACCAAGCTGAGAATACATTTTTATAAATCCTTAAACAAATACGGAAAGTATAGATACAAATTTTTAAGCAAATTGTCTTTCTATTGTCTTATTACTATAAAAATCTAACGGACCCCCCTATTTGTAAATTTCAAGAAAATTACTTAAGAATTTTCAACAAAAGGGGCTTGACAATTATAAATTTAAAATATTTTAAAAACAAGAATCCATTTTTAGACTGCACCCGCGCACTGTTAGAATTAAACCAGAAAACTGTCAATGGCTTAACAAGACTCTTAACTTAACTCTGGTCAAAATCCCAAAGACTGGATTGCACCGAGGCGAATCGAATCGAATCGAGACGATTGAAAACGAACCGAATCGAATTGAATCGAATTGAACTTAATCAGCCAATTGCCCTCTTTCATTTTGGTCCTAAACTCTTTATCTGCCCCGCAGGCGGCTCGGTGCGCCCGGCCAAAGGATGGAAGGCCGAACACAAGGCGGCCCGCACCCTGGGCATCATCATGGGCGTCTTTCTGCTCTGCTGGCTGCCCTTCTTTCTGTGGTGAGTGATGGTAGGCCGTAATCCGTAATCCGTAATTCGTAATCGGTTGGCCGACGTCTTCTGGCTGCTTATCGTCATGTGATTCTCACTTTTCTGTTTGTTCAGGTATGTCATCACATCGCTCTGCGGACCGGCATGCCCATGTCCCGATGTACTGGTCGTCGTGTTATTCTGGATCGGCTACTTCAACTCCACGCTGAATCCGCTTATATACGCCTACTTTAATCGCGATTTCCGCGAAGCATTCCGCAATACGCTGGAGTGTGTGCTGCCCTGTCTGGAGAAACGAAATCCGTACAATGCCTACTACGTCTAGACCGGATGGCGTATATGCACCCCCATACGATACGGAACAATGCCCCTATAAGTGATATTTAATACTTGAGTGAATCGTTATACCTACCAGAGAAGGAAAAACTAAGCAAAGAAAAACAAGAGCGACGGCAAAACGAGAAGCGTTCGTGCAAGGATCCATGTAGTTAGGAAAATCCTTGGAGCTAAGCAATACTCAATGTGTGTTTATGTATACGTGTACATTTTTCATTTTTTATTTAAGCAACGATAGGGAATTTAAATTAAAGTCGTGTTCTGAGCCCGCCAAGCAGCGGTTGCAGGGACAATGCTACCCCGGAACAACTATACTATCCATATATAAGTGTTGTTTGTCCAGCTAAACAAGAGATATACGTAAAAAAAAATATACATATGGAAGAGTTGAAACCATTTAGAAAACGCTCGACTAAGCACAGAAAAATTCCAATTTCAAATGAAACGTTGTCAAATGAATCGTAAGAAACACTTCGGCTTGTCGGAGATGAAACACTTTTTCCATAGACTATACGAGTGTCACATAATTTAAAAGCTATCTGTCTTAATAAAAATAAAACATTTTATTTAATACTGTTGTATACCAAGCTAATTTCCATTGTAAATTGTAACTCAAATTGAACTGCAAATAAAAATTGCACTAACTTAAACTCACGTCTGGTGATCTTGATAAAATTCAGAGAACTTTACCATAAAACTTGATCTTGATAAAATTCAGAGAACTTTACCATAAAACTCAGAATCATGGAAAAAGTGCAATGCCATAATCTTACCTATAGCAATTAAGTATCATATGTAACCTAGACAATTAGCAAACCAAATCTACATAATCGAGTTCAAAGAAATTGAAAATTATAAATTACGCAATCGAAATTATGTAAAGAAAAAAAGTAGAGAAACAAAAGAAAGGGAATTGTGTAGGTGACGTTATGAATTTTCAAGCAGAAAGACAATCTACCAATGAGTAAACACGAATGAACTTCGAGCAACCAAAATTGGCAAGCTGTAGGAAATTTCTCTATTCGCTGCAAAATCGATTCACTTATTTCAATTTAGTTAGTTGGATTCCCCTCTCTCCTAAGTTGCGACGACTTTTGTGATAGTAAAGGAAATTGATTGTATTTCTAGTCGAATTGCTTCGCGTTGAGTAAGTAATGCATCCCGTCTAAGTATCTGTACGAAGTATGTGTCTAAGTGTGTAAGGCCATGTATCGCTATGTATTTCAATGTACTTGCTGAACTAAACTATTGCAAATTAAAGTGTGAAACTAACGTGTTTTAAAAGCAGTTAACGTATTTGTTTATTTACTTACTTCGTGTTTGTGGGGAAAAGGAATATATATTCTGTTAAATAAAAATTAAACTGGTTTAGTTTTTACGTTTTCAGCAAGAGCTTTAATTATGTTTGCCTCCACTGATGTTTTAAACGATCAACTGTTTATAAACACTCACAAAAATCTTTAAACCAACATATTGTTTTAGAATATCCCTACTTTATAGGGCGAGATATGCATTTACTTTACCCATTGGATTTGTAAAAGTTTTGAAAACGTTAGCAAAATAAAAGATTTATTAGTTTTCAATTTTAAATAGATAATTTATTTTCCTTTTAGCTACTTAAGCTTATACCAACTTGTTACTAACTTAAGCCTGTAATACTTTAGTTAAGACTAAGATATAATTCGAGTATGGCCATCAAGATGCTATATACATCATTAACACTAATTTAGTAGGAACAAATCCATGGATGAACAGAAAAAGTCTCATTGGCTTTAGTCGACCTCTTCGACGGTGGGTCCCGAGTAGCCGCCAAATCCTCCGGCCTGCTGGCCGCAATTGGCTCCCGGGCCACCAGCTGCTCCTGCTCCCGCTGCCTGCTGATGCATCTTGGTCATGATGGGCGAGCAGTGGCGGGTGAGCTCCTCGAGCTTGTGGTCGAACTCCTCCTTGTCGGCAGTGGTGTTGCTGTCCAACCACCGAATAACTTCGCTGCACTTCTCCAGGACGGAGTTCTTGTCGGCCTCATCCAACTTTCCAGATTCCGCCTGCTCCACCGCCTGTTTCACGTTGAAGACGTAGCTCTCCAGGGCATTCCGCGAGGTTATGCGCTGGCGCTGCTTCTCGTCCTCATCCGCGTACTTCTCTGCCTCGCTCACCATGCGGTCAATCTCGGCCTGCGAGAGGCGTCCCTTGTCGTTCTTGATGGTGATGTTCTTGGCCTTGCCCGTGCTCATCTCCTTTGCCGTGACGTTCAGGATTCCATTGGCGTCCATGTCGAAGGTGACCTCTATCTGGGGCACACCCCTCGGAGCTGGCGGTATTCCCGACAGATCGAAGGTGCCCAGTGCATTGTTGTCTTTGGTCATTGCCCGTTCGCCCTCATACACCTGGATGGAGACTCCGGGCTGGTTGTCGGAGTAGGTCGAGAACGTCTTGGTCTGCTTGCACGGGATGCGGCAGTTGCGCTCGATCAGCTTGGTCATCACCCCGCCTGCGGTCTCGATTCCGAGCGACAGGGGAGCGACGTCCACCAGCAGCACGTCCTGGATCTTGCCGCTCTGGTCTCCGCTGAGGATGGCGGCCTGGACCGCCGCTCCGTAGGCCACCGCCTCGTCTGGGTTGATGGAGAGGTTGAGGCTCTTGCCGTGGAAGAACTCCTGCAGCAGGCTCTGCACCTTGGGAATGCGCGTGGATCCGCCGACGAGTACGATGTCGTGGATCTGGCCCTTGTCCATCCTGGCGTCGTTGAGGGCCTTCTCCACGGGCTGCAGGGTGTTGCGGAAGAGGTCTGCGCACAGCTCCTCGAACCTGGCGCGGCTCACCTTGGTGTAGAAGTCGTGGCCCTCAAACAAAGCGTCGATCTCGATGGTGGCCTCCGTGCTGGAGGAGAGCGTGCGCTTGGCTCGCTCGGCCGCCGTCCTTAGGCGTCTCAGAGCGCGCGGGTTGGAGCGTAGATCCTTCTTGAATTTGCGCTTGAACTCCTCAGCCAAGTGGGTGACCAGTCGGTTGTCGAAGTCCTCGCCGCCCAGATGTGTGTCTCCGGCTGTGGAGCGTACCTCGAACAAGGATCCCTCGTCAATAGTCAGGATAGAGACATCAAAGGTACCTCCACCCAGGTCAAAGATGAGAACGTTGCGCTCCCCCTTGAGGTTCTTGTCCAGTCCGTAGGCCAGTGCCGCCGCCGTGGGCTCGTTGATGATGCGGAGCACGTTCAGACCGGCGATGTGGCCGGCGTCCTTGGTGGCCTGACGCTGGGAGTCGTTGAAGTAGGCGGGCACTGTGATCACAGCGTCCGTGATGCTCTCGCCCAGATACGCCTCCGCCGTCTCCTTCATCTTGGTCAGCACCATCGAGCTGATTTCCTCGGGGGCGAACCGCTTGGCCTCGCCCTTGAACTCCACCCCGATCTTGGGCTTTCCTCCGTCGCTGACCACCTTGAAGGGCCAGTGCTTGATGTCCTCCGCGATCTTGGGGTCGTCGTACTTGCGCCCAATGAGGCGCTTGGCGTCGAACACCGTGTTCCTGGGATTCATGGCCACCTGGTTCTTGGCGGGGTCGCCGATGAGGCGCTCCGAGTCTGTGAAGGCCACGTAGGACGGTGTGGTGCGGTTGCCCTGGTCGTTGGCGATAATCTCCACCTTGCCATGTTGGTAGACACCCACGCAGGAGTAGGTGGTGCCCAGATCGATTCCAATAGCTGGCATTGTGTGTTTGCTTCTTACTTGGTAATCAGTAGTAGGTAAAAGGTAATTAGGTGTCTTCTACTCGTTCTTGTTTCAGTAATAACTTCTTCAGTGGTTACTTGTATTAAATTCACTTTAAATTTGCAGTTTAATTTAGCTTTATCAGCCGCGTTTGTTTTGTTTTGCTTAGCTTTTGCTTAGCGATGTTTTCACTTTGCTTGTTTGAATTGAATTGACGCTCAGAGCAACGAGCGGCCCTATTTATACTCCACAGCTCTCTTCGTGAACATTCGAGATGTGCTCTCTCGAAACGTCGAGAACTGAGCGAGATGGAATGCTGTTACAGCAGTGAGAGTGAAGGAGACAGGGAATGCGGCGGCAATTTAAGAGAGGGTGAGCGGCAATTGTTATTGCACCCGAAATTTCTCGACTTTTCTCCGCTTCAAATAAATGACCTACGACAAACCAATGTTTTCTTTTTGGGTTCTAGAAAAATCGCTGTTCTGGTTTGTTTATTTATGTACATTTTTAGATGGGTAAATAACTTTGTTTAAAAATAGCAACGCTATATTTGGCTTTCGAAGCACGTGAATGAGACAATATGATTTGACGTTATTTTTTTTGCAGACTTATTATGAAGATCATTAAATAGTTTTGTTTTCAACTTACCTGATTTATTAGATACCTAATAGAAAATTAAGTTGATAGAGCATTATCCAAGCTTATGTATGTATTTGTATACTTCGTTTTGGATTAGTGATTAGGAAAAAATGATAAGATTTAATGTTTTGATTATGATATCATCGAGAGTGCATACTCCAGTTTATTGAGACCCATAACAATAAATAGCTGTAATGGCCTTCCTTTAGATTTGCACATTATTTTCCATCATATTTTTAGTAAAGTCATTGCTTTGCGGGTTTTATTAGACGATTTCACCTCTATTCTCAGTGTTCTAAAAATTTAAAGAATGTGAAATCATTGAATAATGAGTGAAAAAGCACATCTTTGCCATCGTTTAGAATACCTTGAGGGTAAAATTGTGTTTTCGGAAACTCTGCCATTTACAAGAAATACGTTTGAATAGAGTAACCAATAGCCAGAGATTTAGTAAAGCTGCATATAAACATATTTAACAACAGTTTTCTTTATACCCCCTGTTTTTAAAAGCTTAGTACTCATCTTAAAAATATCTGCAATCTAAACAATACATATTATGTAACCGCTATAACACAAATACCACCCGTTAGCAATAAAAACTTACTAATTTTTAAAAAGTCTTTCTTAGCTATTTAATATTCTGCATAATAAAGTCTGAATAAATAAGTAACTTGATATCATAGTGTCTCATTCACGTGCTTCGAAAGCCAAATATAGCGTTGCTATTTTAAAAAAAAAGTTATTTACCCATTTTAAAATGTAAATAAACAAACCAGAAAAGCGATTTTTCTAGAACCCAAAAAGAAAACATTGGTTTGTCGTAGGTCATTTATTTGAAGCGGAGAAAAGTCGAGAAATTTCGGGTGCAATAACAATTGCCGCTCACCCTCTCTTAAATTGCCGCCGCATTCCCTGTCTCCTTCACTCTCACTGCTGTAACAGCATTCCATCTCGCTCAGTTCTCGACGTTTCGAGAGAGCACATCTCGAATGTTCACGAAGAGAGCTGTGGAGTATAAATAGGGCCGCTCGTTGCTCTGAGCGTCAATTCAATTCAAACAAGCAAAGTGAAAACATCGCTAAGCAAAAGCTAAGCAAAACAAAACAAACGCGGCTGATAAAGCTAAATTAAACTGCAAATTTAAAGTGAATTTAATACAAGTAACCACTGAAGAAGTTATTACTGAAACAAGAACGAGTAGAAGACACCTAATTACCTTTTACCTACTACTGATTACCAAGTAAGAAGCAAACACACAATGCCAGCTATTGGAATCGATCTGGGCACCACCTACTCCTGCGTGGGTGTCTACCAACATGGCAAGGTGGAGATTATCGCCAACGACCAGGGCAACCGCACCACACCGTCCTACGTGGCCTTCACAGACTCGGAGCGCCTCATCGGCGACCCCGCCAAGAACCAGGTGGCCATGAATCCCAGGAACACGGTGTTCGACGCCAAGCGCCTCATTGGGCGCAAGTACGACGACCCCAAGATCGCGGAGGACATCAAGCACTGGCCCTTCAAGGTGGTCAGCGACGGAGGAAAGCCCAAGATCGGGGTGGAGTTCAAGGGCGAGGCCAAGCGGTTCGCCCCCGAGGAAATCAGCTCGATGGTGCTGACCAAGATGAAGGAGACGGCGGAGGCGTATCTGGGCGAGAGCATCACGGACGCTGTGATCACAGTGCCCGCCTACTTCAACGACTCCCAGCGTCAGGCCACCAAGGACGCCGGTCACATCGCCGGTCTGAACGTGCTCCGCATCATCAACGAGCCCACGGCGGCGGCACTGGCCTACGGACTGGACAAGAACCTCAAGGGGGAGCGCAACGTTCTCATCTTTGACCTGGGTGGAGGTACCTTTGATGTCTCTATCCTGACTATTGACGAGGGATCCTTGTTCGAGGTACGCTCCACAGCCGGAGACACACATCTGGGCGGCGAGGACTTCGACAACCGACTGGTCACCCACTTGGCTGAGGAGTTCAAGCGCAAATTCAAGAAGGATCTACGCTCCAACCCGCGCGCTCTGAGACGCCTAAGGACGGCGGCCGAGCGAGCCAAGCGCACGCTCTCCTCCAGCACGGAGGCCACCATCGAGATCGACGCTTTGTTTGAGGGCCACGACTTCTACACCAAGGTGAGCCGCGCCAGGTTCGAGGAGCTGTGCGCAGACCTCTTCCGCAACACCCTGCAGCCCGTGGAGAAGGCCCTCAACGACGCCAGGATGGACAAGGGCCAGATCCACGACATCGTACTCGTCGGCGGATCCACGCGCATTCCCAAGGTGCAGAGCCTGCTGCAGGAGTTCTTCCACGGCAAGAGCCTCAACCTCTCCATCAACCCAGACGAGGCGGTGGCCTACGGAGCGGCGGTCCAGGCCGCCATCCTCAGCGGAGACCAGAGCGGCAAGATCCAGGACGTGCTGCTGGTGGACGTCGCTCCCCTGTCGCTCGGAATCGAGACCGCAGGCGGGGTGATGACCAAGCTGATCGAGCGCAACTGCCGCATCCCGTGCAAGCAGACCAAGACGTTCTCGACCTACTCCGACAACCAGCCCGGAGTCTCCATCCAGGTGTATGAGGGCGAACGGGCAATGACCAAAGACAACAATGCACTGGGCACCTTCGATCTGTCGGGAATACCGCCAGCTCCGAGGGGTGTGCCCCAGATAGAGGTCACCTTCGACATGGACGCCAATGGAATCCTGAACGTCACGGCAAAGGAGATGAGCACGGGCAAGGCCAAGAACATCACCATCAAGAACGACAAGGGACGCCTCTCGCAGGCCGAGATTGACCGCATGGTGAGCGAGGCAGAGAAGTACGCGGATGAGGACGAGAAGCAGCGCCAGCGCATAACCTCGCGGAATGCCCTGGAGAGCTACGTCTTCAACGTGAAACAGGCGGTGGAGCAGGCGGAATCTGGAAAGTTGGATGAGGCCGACAAGAACTCCGTCCTGGAGAAGTGCAGCGAAGTTATTCGGTGGTTGGACAGCAACACCACTGCCGACAAGGAGGAGTTCGACCACAAGCTCGAGGAGCTCACCCGCCACTGCTCGCCCATCATGACCAAGATGCATCAGCAGGCAGCGGGAGCAGGAGCAACTGGTGGCCCGGGAGCCAATTGCGGCCAGCAGGCCGGAGGATTCGGCGGCTACTCGGGACCCACCGTCGAAGAGGTCGACTAAAGCCAATGAGACTTTTTCTGTTCATCAGTGTGGACTCTTTCCTATTTTACTCTAAGTTTTTAGGACTGATATGAATTTTTAAGTTGAATACTCTTAAATAAGTCCTTAGCATTATTAGTAATTTACATGTCTTAATTTAGTAAACAAATTGTTATACGCTTAATTAGAAATATGAAAAATAAATAATTTATTTTACCTTAAAAGATAAACTTCTTTGCGTTTATATTTCGGGCAAAAATGTCATCAAAAGGGTACTTTTAAATTTAAACACAAAGTAGCTGAACGTCAGCTCATATTCCCACAGATCGCTGAGGAGTCAGAGGTGATGGTTTAGACCAAATTTATTGTTATTTTAAGGGTTATTCAATATAAATAAAATAAATCAGGAGCGACTGAACAGTTGTGAAAACAAAAACAAATGGGCAAACAAAATATAAATATGATTTACTACTATAATTTAGTTTTAGTAAACTGTTGCGATTTTGTATACTCGTTTTGGTAACTGAGTTTTGGTAAGAAATACAGATGGCTTAAATATATTTTTATAAGGGAAGGTAATCAAAAGGACATATGGAATTATTTATTACGTTTTAAGGAAAAAATATATGTCAAATTCAAGAGCAGTTAAATAAATTAAAAAAAAAGTCTTACCATACATGCATACATTAAAATGGTTAGATCTTTAAAAAAAAGACCGTAGCCTTTGTCCAATATTTTATATTCTGATTTAATTAGGCATTTTGTTAACAATTTTAAAGTTTAAACGTAACGGAAACGTGAGCACTTAGCAGTATACTGAGCCACTTTGGCGACCGAGTTGGCAGCCCCATCAATCAGCTGTTTGCCGAGCTATGCAGAGCAAACACAAAACCCGCCTACAAATATTGTTATTTTGATTGGAAAACGGATTACAGAATGGAACCGTCGTATGCCCCGTTGAGTGAGTCCTGCGCCAAGGCTTTGGGCGACAAAGTGTACGAGAAACGGAAGTTGGCCTCGCAGGAAATCGAGAAGTGAGTGTTCCCACATGAGTAATATGGCACCCCCAAGTTTCATTCGTCATTCCAATTGGGAATTGCGACTCTCCGCCAGAATGGTCACGGAATTCAACAACAAAAACAACTCGACGCAGATTCGCAAGCTGATCGAAGTGCTGGCCACCGACTATGCCACATCACGAGATGTAAATCGGCGGAAAGGGGCGCTTATCGGTCTCGCAGCCACGGGATTAGGGTTGGGCAAGGTATGGCCATTAGTCATCCGACTCCTCGTAGCCACATAACTAGACAACCGTTCACTTTCCAGGACTCGGACAAGTATGTGCAGGGTCTGGTGACACCCATCATGACCTGCCTCTCGGATCCGGATCTGCGGGTGCGCTACTTCGCCTGCGAGTCCTTGTACAACGTGGTCAAGGTGGCACGCTCCGCCATCATTCCCTTCTTTCCGGAGCTTTTCGCAGCACTATCCCGACTGGTCACCGATTCGGATCAGATGGTGAAGGACGGCAGCGAGCTGCTGGATCGCCTTCTCAAGGTTGTTAAATTTCATTTTAAGTTTGATAAAAACTTATTAAAGTATATATTAATCACAAATGAAATGTCCAAAAAATATCTTTCACAATTTCCCCTTAATTATAACATGATTATATCATTATTTATTGAATGCTCATTACAGTCTTTATCTGTATAGGACAAAGTTGCTAAATTGTATCTTAAGCTTGATTTAAACTTACTTAAGTTCATACTTGATCTACATAGAGACGACTCACCTAAATGAAATGTTCAAAAAAACAAATCTTCATAACAATTTCCCCTTAATTATAATGATAAAGTAACTATTATTTCTTGAATGCCCAACTTTTTTTTTTGCTGTTAAAATATATATTAAGTTTGATTAAAACTTATTTAAGCATACTACTCTTGTAAATGAAATGTTCAGACAAAAATATTTTTTTTTACAATTTCCCCTTAGTAATAATTTTTTTTATGAATCCTTATCTTTTGTAGGACATTGTCACGGAATCATCGCAGACCTTCAATCTACAAGGCTTCATTCCATTGCTGAGGGAGCACATCTATGTCAAGGATGCTTTTGCCCGTCAGTATGTGATCTCATGGATATCGATTCTAAACGCCGTGCCGGACATCAACATGGTCAACTATTTGACCGAGATTCTGGACGGGCTGTTCGTCATGCTCGAGGACAACACGCCCGAGATCCAGCGCATGTGTGAGACGACGATCAGTCAGTTCCTCAAGTCGATAAGGAACGACTCTTCCTCCGTGCGAATGGAGGACACCATCAATACGCTTATCACCCATGCGCAATCACCCAATGAGCTCATCAAGTCCATTGCGATCACCTGGATCCGCGAGTTTGTGCAGATATTTGGGCCTAATGTGCTTCCCTATGCCAGTGGAATATTTACGGCGATATTGCCGTGCCTTGAGTACAATGTGGAGTCCAAAAGGAGTAAGAAAATGCCATACGATTTGGTCCAGATAACTTATACATTCAATATTTAGGCATTAAAGAGTGCGCCGTGTCCGTTAACAACTCGATGATGTTACTGGTGTCCACCAAGGAGCTGAAGACGCAGACGGAGTCCAAGATTGATTTGCGCTCAATTATGGACGTCCTTTCACAGTATCTCACGCACAACTCCATGCACACTAAGATCGCTGTGCTCAAGTGGATCCATCATCTGTTCACCAACTTTCCAACTGAAATGTCCGTGCACGCCAGTAACTTAAATAACAATCTGTTGTCCACATTGGCCGACAACTCGGATGAGGTTGTTCTTCAAAGTCTATCGGTTCTGGCGGAAATCGTCAACTCTCAGGACAGCAGGGGTAAAAAGTTCATGTTGATGAATTTTCAACACTTATTTACAAATCATTCTTTCTTGGCAGAGTTAAACGACTTCAACAAATCGCATTATCGTAAGTTTTTACTTAGCCTGTTGAACCTCTTCAGCGAGGAGAAACTGATGTTGGAAAACAGAGCCAGTCTTATTATAAGGTAAGTTAAGAGAACCTTTGCCCAACAAAAATGTTAAAACGATGGGATTTTTTTTAGAAAACTTTGTGTACTGCTAAATGCAGAATACATTTACCGCACTTTTGCCGAAATAATAGCGGAGGAGGTGCCCAACTTGAAGTTTGCATCCACGGTTGTACGCCTTCTTAACATCATTCTACTCACCTCAACGGAGTTGTTTGAGTTGCGTACCAGCCTGCGAAACATTGCCAACGAAAAGTCCGCAGATCTCTTTCAGTGCCTCTACAAGAGTTGGGCCCACTGTCCAGTTTCCACGCTTTCCTTGTGCCTGCTGGCACAGAGCTACCAGCATGTATCCCGTTTGGTTACCTTGTTGTAAGACAATTGAACAAAAAATTTATATACTTTCGTTTATCAAATGTATATCCCTCCCACAGTGCTGATGTGGAAATCACCTTGGAGCTGCTTACCGAATTGGACAAACTGGTTCAGTTGATAGAGTCCCCCATATTCGCACCTTTGCGTCTCACGCTCGTTTCCAAGGCGAACAATTGCGCAGATGCTCAGTACTTGGCGCACGCCCTGTTTGGCATCCTGATGTTGCTGCCGCAGACAGAAGCCTTCGATACCCTTCGGAATCGTCTGCAATGCGTGCCCAACTACTGGGGTCATGATCCCATGTAAGTCATATCCTTGGCTAACGACTCTTCGAGTACAATTCTTTATTTTCAGAGACGAGCGAAACTCGCTGGAGTACAAAAGTGGCATTGATTTCGATGCCCTGGAGCAGCACTTCATTAAATTGCAAAAAGCACACCGCGAGCAGCGAATTGTTCACCGAAAACGGAGTGTAATTACTCCAGAAAGTAACTAACCATTTAAAGCATACCTTATTTATATAGCCTGTGATTAAGCGTGCTGTCATTTCATACGCTTTTGTGTGTTTTAATTAACTTGAATCTAATATACTTTAATAATTTGGCAATAATGCTGTGGTAGCTTTAGAAACCATACTTTTAAAGATTTAGTTTTGAGCAACTTTAAAAACAAAAAAATCATAAAATATTATTTGCAAGTACCAATTAAAAACGTACCAAAAATCTCTGTAAAGTGTTCACTAAACAATTTCAATAAACAAGACAATCCATTGCCCTAAAAGTACCTTTTATTTAAATTTGCGAATGCCCGTTGGCAGCGATGTGCAATGATGCTGATACATTTGCAAAAGGAAGATTGTATCATCCAGAGTCAGTTCGGCCTTCGACAAGGTCTTTATCCGATTCTTTACCTTATTTAGGATCTCACACTCGGGTGGAGTGAAGGTTTCCACAATCTGAAAGGCAATTGGACAGATAAAAACAGTTTTAAGTTTATCCTTAACTATAATTACCTCTGCGATATATTCGTCAGTCTCGCCGCGTTCCTTCATGGTTTCAACTATGCTGTCCAGCCTTTGGGACTTTTCAATGAGCCCCTTGTGCTCATTTTTCTCAAAGTTTGATCGCTCTATGGTGTTATAAAGGGACTTGTAGCTGGCATCCAACAACATTCTCACCGTCTAAAAGTATTGGATTACATTTAATCTAATGCATTGATTTTTAACCAGCGACACTTACATCTTTTTCCTTGACTTGGAAGAGATAAAATGCTTTTGCGGGACCATTGCTGCCTCCGCCAGGCTTCTTAATAATCTTCACATGTATAAACTGTTCCTGGAACAAATTGTAGGCCAAAGACTTTGCCTCTTTCGAGGGAATCATGGCCTCTTTCTGTAGGTCTTCCTGTTCTATGTACTTCTTGCATCGAATCACTCGGAATATGCGGGCTGCCTTCGAGCCAAAGCGTTCGGTAATTACGGACTCGACACAAGCAAAGGCAAGCGACTCAAAGGCATGTTCCATATCCACAACGTACACTCCGCCACCCATGTCGCCAACTCTCCGAAAAAATCCCAGTGAGTCGTCAGCTAAAACGTATTATGAAATAGTTAATTGAATAGTCATATATTAAAAAAAGGTTTTGGCTTACTCAACAAACTTATGTACTGATCCAAATACTTCATAAGATCCAGGTTATTGGATTTCCTTTCGATTGCCTGTTTTATTTCCACAAAAGTGATTTGGTTGGAAAGTTTCTGTAAAATATATTGTGTTAATGCTATTCTTCAGCTACAAATGTGCAACCTACTCTCTGCCACGGATCAGTTGTGTTGTACATTATCTTCAGAATAAACCGAAAGCATTCTGCAGCATTTTCGCCCAGTTTTCGCTCAATGGCGTCTACCATAATGGTGTCCCGAAAGTCCTGATGAAAGCGATCGTAGTTTAGGTTCCACACCGTTGTGTTGTCCTTGGCCTCCTCCAATGTGGCATCGCCCTTTCGTATTTTGGCTAGCAGCTGAAGATCAATGTTGGGATGCCTGAAAAAGTCGCATTCGTTGCTCTCGAATTTTGGCACACTTTCATCCTGGTCGTCGCCCACTAACAGCTCTGGTCTTTTAATTATGTAATGATCGGTTATCATTTGCAGGAAGGTATTGCGATATGATTCCGGGCTTTCCGCCTTGTTCTCGCCCTCTGCCAGGCACTTGATCAAAATTCCGCTGGCAGTATCCGATCCCGAGTTGATGAGCTCCTCGGCGATGGAAGCACCCACATTTCCGTACTTTGTTTGCACCAGATGAACGTAGCTAAAAAAAATTATTGGTCATTTAAAAGGTTGGTTTGTGAGGGGTGCTACATATATTTCTGGGTTTTTTTATTTTGAAAAGATTGCTGTTGATTTTTATTTACCATCTTAAGTTTTTCAAAATAAATTTCATTGGCTTAAATTAAGAGAATAGCAATTTTTAAAACAAATTGCCTTTATTTTTTAGTGACAGTTTATGATTAATAAAATTACATTACCTTGTTTTTAATACTTGTATTGACTACGGTTAAAAAATAAAACCATTATAAACAATACACCTCAATTTGACTTTTGATTTGAAAACAAGGCTTTTTCAAATTTTATTTTACGAAATTTAAATTCCGAAAAGTGTATTATAGATATATTGTTCGGGAGTTCCTAGATTTTAAGCATTTTAACAAAGATTAAAGAACAAATTGCAGGATTTATGACATTCTTGTTATATTATAATTTTTAATTTTTCTAACATATTAAATATTGCATAGTAATTTAATAATCACGCCCTTTAGAATATGTATGTTGAGTTTTATTTTTTATTATTTGAACAGATATTCATTGAAGTTAGAGTGTGAAGCAGATATCGGAACTCAAAGGTGTCCCAACGCAACTTACCGTGGATAGCGCAGGAGGCAGAGCACATCCTCGCGTCGGAGGGCGTACTCGGCCAGGAAGGGATTCTGTTTGGAGGCGGCGAAGTCCACCAGTCGGTACTTGACGAGCACCGCCAGTGCGAGGGCCACCTCCTTGCGCGAGAACTTGGTAGCACTGGTGATCTGTCCCAGAGTCCGCGTGGTGGCCGAGAAGAGGCAGTCGGACACCGCCTGCACCACCTTGCCGAAGCACTGCTCCAGGATGGCGGAGCTCAGGTGCGAGTAGTCCGCGGACATGGTTCCTGCCACTCTTCGATTCTTAATAACAGGATGCTTTTTACCTGCTGATAATGCGGCTCAAACAAATGTGCAATCAAAACAAAACACAACCGCGTTGAAGTCAGCTGCTTGCAAAAACTTATCGATAACATATCGATTTGTTGTTATTATTGGTGTGTTCCTCTTTGCTCTTGAGATTTCCCTTCTAATCATAAACGTTCACACTGAAAACAATAACTTTACACAGGTAGAAGTGTTCCCGTTTGCGTATCTGAACAAACTTAATCTTAGGGGTCTTACCAATGGCCACATGTTGCTCCCAGTTGCGTTCGACTTCGAAATTCTGGGGTGAAGCCCGCGGCCAAAATCAGCAGTACGCGCGGCCCTTTATTATAAGTTTTATTTCGGCCCGAATTCCCCCTTCTTCCAACGCCGATTACTAAGACCTTTCAGGTTAGAAATTGCGTCAGATAAAAGCGGGTAAATCCATTTTTACAATCTGTTTGGCCTTGGCAGACTAGTTTTACCATAGCCATGTCGGATGTGGACTCGGACGGCGAAGCACCTGGCCAGGAAACGGGCACCAGCGCACTGGATGAGTTCCGGGAGAGCTGGCAGCGGGAGCTTCAAGGTCATATGAACACGGCGTCCAGGCACCGAAGCTCTGAAGCTGCAGATCCCCTTACGGCGGCCAACTCCAATCTCAGCGAGGCAGATCTCCTCCAGGCCAAGGCCGAAAGTCTTTACCGGACTGCCGTTCAGCTGGAGCAGCGTGGCAAGGTATACGACGCACTTCCCTTCTACCGGAAGGCCACGCAGATCGTACCGGACATCGAGTTTAAGTTCTACGAGCAGCAGAAGCTCAGCAGCGATGTAAACAAAAAGTACCACAGTTTGGCCAGCGATCTGGCCAAGCAGCTGGATCTGGGCCCGCCGGATACTTCGGATGTTGGCGAGGAGGTCGTGGACAACCTGTACGACAAGTTCCAGCAGGACTTGCGACAGGACAGCATCTACAATGGCAAGATGATCGCGTCCAGCCGCGATGCCAGTGTCCTGACCACTGGCCTACACTTTTCCGACCTGCCGCCCGAGATTGTGATGCGCATTCTGCGCTGGGTGGTGTCCGCCCAGCTGGACATGCGCTCCCTGGAGCAGTGCGCCGCTGTGTCCAAAGGTTTCTATGTCTACGCCCGGGATGAGGAGCTTTGGAGGCTGGCCTGCGTCAAGTAAGAATGCACAAATATTCTTTATAGGGCCTAGGCATATTCAGATCACTATGTTATTAGACCACGATTGTTGTATTTTATATTATATTAATCAGCTAAAACTTTTTCAGAGTATGGGGCCACAACGTTGGAACCTTGGAGGCCCAGGATTCGGACATCAGCAACGTCTATTACTCCTGGCGCGACATGTTCATCCGGCGGGAGCGAGTGCTCTTCAATGGCTGCTATATTAGCAAGACCACGTACCTGCGAATGGGGGAGAACAGCTTTCAGGACCAGTTTTACCGGCCAGTGCAGCTGGTGGAGTACTATCGTTATATTCGATTCCTGCCTGACGGCAAGGTGCTTATGATGACGAGCGCCGATGAGCCGGCGCAGGGTGTATCCAAGCTGAAACAAGTGCACAGCGTACGTCCCGAAATGCTGCGGGGACGCTACCGACTCTTCGGAAGCACAGTCACTTTGGTGCTGCAGAAGTCGCAGGCCCGGGGAGCGGGACACATGCGCCAGAGGCGTGGCAGCATCATGCCGTTGGAGGAGGACTCCTCGCAGTTCCTGATCGAGCTGCGGATCGCAAGCACAACCAAGCGACGCTGCACACAGCTGGTTTGGTCACATTACACGCTTGTGCAGAAGCGCAACAAGGTGGACACCAGCTCCGAGTTCGATCTGACGGAGGCCAAATATCCGCCGCTGAGGTTCTCCACCGTCAAGAGCTACCACCTCGATGCCGATGCACCACTAGCTTAAGTTAAATAAGCCTTAAAAAGAATATCAATATGATTTAAAAAACACGTTTGAAGGGGGAAATAAAACTAATTTGTTTTGAAACCCTATTAGAGGGGGAGTGGAAATAACGAGATATAATTAGCAACTATCCTTATCGGAGTGTCTAAAAGCTTACAACGTTCTTAACAACTAGAGCATAAAATCTTCCTAGGACAATCGAGAAGCTTAGCTTTCCTCTGCAGTTTGCGTTTAAAATTCGTTGCACCAGTCTGCAACCCCAGCAGCTACAGCGAATGGGTTCTATGGCTTTGGGAAATGGCAAATGGGCGGACGCAGCTCTAAGATTCGGACTGCACCACTATATGCTCGTAGCGCATGAGGTCGGGCGTGTCCCAGCAGCTCTTGAGGCAGGTGAAAACCAGCACGTTGCCAAACTCGATTGGTGCATTGCAGCCGTTTAGCTGAAACCGCAGCTTGGGAATGAGTGTGGGCAGCAACTGCACCTCGCAGATGGTCTCACCCTTGCAATTGGGACACTTTGGTATAGGTTCCGTCAGCGGGGCAACCAGCAGCGGAAGCGCATCCCGTGAATACCTGAAGCAGAGCAGGGAAAGTTAAGAAGAAAACCCAGGAGGTTAATAAGAAAGACTTACCTCAACACTTGACCCGGATTCTGCTGGATGGTAGTGATAAAATTATGAAACACTATGTCGCCGTGGGCGGGCAGGGCTTTCTCGTAGGATTCGTGATCTTCGCCGGCTTCGCCAGATCCGGATGCACCGCCCGTGGGCGAATGGGTGGCATCTTCGTCCCGCAGCTTGTACTCCTGGTACAGATCACGTATGTGGTCCATGGAGAGAGCCCCGCCGTAGTTCTCGTACTCTTCCGCCTGCGTCTTGCTCTCCACATCCACGGCGATGTAGTAGGACTTCAGTGTAAGGTCCTTTATCTGCGACACTGAAAGCGAGGTGTGCTTTAGCAGGGCGATCAGGTCGCGTTCCGGCTTCTTGGGTGTGTCGACCAGCACGACATCCGTTTCGGGACCCTCGATCTCGGCGCAAATGGACGCGGAAGCGGCGCTGGCTCCGGCACCATCCAAACTGGGAGCGGCCGCTGCTGCACAGTTGGCATTCGGATCGTCGTCGGCGTTCTGGGGCGAGATCATGTCCATTTGATGGAAGCCCGAGATCAGGTCGTTCTCCAGCGAAGTGCTCTCGTCCTCGTCGTCGTCGATATCATCGCCGCCAATCTTTACCGGCTCGACCTTGGCTGGTTCTCCCAATTGTGCATCACCCTTGCCGTACTGCAGGGCATTGGGTCGCAAATTGCCATTCCGCTCGTTCTGCTCGTCATCGGCGGTTATGTCCATGGCCTCGTCCAAGGCCACGCAGTTGGTCTTGGCCAGCGCGATGGCACCACCGCCGCTGTCGCCCCAGTCGTCCGCTCCACTGCACCAGTTGACCGCCTGCAGCGCGCTGGACTTGCCCTTCTTCTTGGAGTGCTGCTTGCCGGCCGCCGAGGCCCTGGGCGACTGCTCGCTGATGACCTCGAACTGGTGGTCCAGGTGCTGGGTGCGCACACAGGCCCAGCTCTTGGAGTTCTGCGAGCAGGCGGGGCTAACGCATCCGAAGACGTACAGGCTGCGATGGAACTGGGAGCGGTCCAGCGGAGCGTACATCTGTACGATCAGCGGACGCACTGCACCGCACAGCGGGCACGTCGGAATGGTCACCTCGTGTCGCGGCCAATCCTGTGGGTAAAAATCAATTTCAATTATCAGCTGTCTCAGTCGAAGTCAACCGCCTCTGCAATCGCCTTTCTTACGGGTGTTCCGCCGATTTTGTTGGTGCAGCTGGTCAGGATCTGCTCCTGCTTGGGCGTAACCTCCTCATCCTCGTAGCCCAGGTACACCGTCGACTTATTCTTGGCCATTTTTCATGTTTTCATCCAAATTTTCCGAAATTCCCAATGATGGCTTTTAGTGATGGACGAAATGACTGCTCCTGGCTGGCCAATCGATATGTGCCCATGGTCTATCGATATTTCCCTGTATCGAATATCTTATAATCGAGTACAATTTTAAACCGCCAAAATCAAACTTTTCAAAGTTAGAATTTAGCGGGTACAGATTAAAAACTCAATTTTAATATTATTATTTAAGTGACAGCAAAACTTTAAAATAATTTTAAAGTTTAATTGTACTTTACTCCTGAAGTTGATATTTGTAATGTTGATTTTTAGGCAATAGCCTTTCCCCCCAACTATTAAATCCAAATAAATAACCAACTTCAAAATTAAAAATTTCGCAAGTTTTCTTAAAATTCGTTATATATTTGCACGGTTGTGCCCTTCTTGCACGCCGCCCATTTCTCTTATAATACTTCGAACCTGCGGTTTAATTAATTTACAGTTGCACAATTAATGCTGCTTAAAATAAATAAACGCACGTATACAATACACACATATAAAAAACATAGACAACTAGATTACATTTACGTTTTGGAATGCCAACACTAAAATACGTACATATAGCAACCAACAGTAGCGCGCAAAAACACTTATCAGTTATTGTCTAGGAAGACGACGCAGTCGCACGGATTCAACGCACTCCGAGGAATTCAACAAACGCGGACAAATGGCCTAAGCCGTATGGTCCTAACGAGAACCAGCAGCTAATACTCTAGATCCCAGGCGGGACAAATTACTTCTCCAGGGCCTCCTGCTCGCGGTGATGCCTCTTGAAGCCCCACTCGACGAAGACGAAGGCAATGGTGCCGATGGTTCCCATGACCACCAGTATGCCCAGCTGTACGTACAGCCCGAAGTGCGAGGAGTAGAAGAAGCTGATGGCCGCCGCCACCGACTGGGTGAACTTGAACAGGGCAAAAGCTCCAACGGCATTGTTCACATACTCCCCGCCCAGCATCGAGTAGATCTGTGTGTTGAAGCAGGCATCGCCCAGGCCCAAAAGGAAGGCACAAACCAGGGCGATGCTGGCTCTGGGCGGATCCAGGTACGATATATCGGTGGTATCTTTGAACGGTGCGCTATTCGGCAGGTTGATGAAGATCATGAAGTAGGCCGCCATGTGCATCAAATAGCCCACAATCACGATGGGATCGCGTCCATATCGCGTCGTCTTGTTGCCCAGTATCCCAAAGAGTCCGCCTCCGAAGACCTCGCCGGCTCCAATGCAGATGCCCACCAGTCCAACGATCTCCTTGGGTGTTTCGGCTATTTTCGTGGTGAATCCAATCGCTGAGCCAAAGACGCCGCTGAAGAACGACAGTTCCAGACCTGCAAGGTCAAGGTATAAATGTATAAAAAGGGTGAACAAATTTTGGAAACTCATCTGGGATTAGCACACCTGTATAAAAGAAGGCCAAGCTGAGGAGCAGCATCTTCTTGGTGAGAAACAATTGTCCAGCCGACTTCAACGCGTACATGGCCTGTCCGCAACCCGTGTGCTTTTGCTCCAGCTCATTGTCGTGCTCGGCATTGTCGGCCATGAATCTTAGGGCGGCCAGGAAGACAATGCCCAGCACGGCGATCACAGTGAGCACACCGATGACCAGGTTCCGTGTCTCCTTGTCAATGTGGGTCTTGTCCTGGAACTGATAGTACACGAACAGGTTGCCGATGAACATGCTGCACTCCAGCAGGGCCCAAAAGACGCCCGAGTTGCGGGATATGGTGGTGGTCTCGCTGCAGCGTGCCAGGTACGTTCCCTGGCCCGTCCAGGTGATCGAGGCACCCAGTCCCAGCACTGCGCTGCCCACGTACAGCAGCACCGTGGATGGGAACATGAACGTGATCATGAAGACCCTGCAAGCAGCGGGTGCGTTAGCCCAGTTAGTTACCAAAATTATATGAACTGGACAGTATGGCAGTAAACACTCACGTATAGGTCAGTGCTCCCACGACCATGGCCACTCGGGGTCCGGTGAACGAAATGAACGACGGTGCCAGCCAGTTGGAGAGCGAGAAGAACAGATAGATGATGGCCAGACTGGTGTAACCCTCGCCCTTGAAGCTATCATCCTCCTGGGAAATGCTGTCCAGTATGGTTTTCTGTCGGATGGATAGATCGGATCGAAAAGTGAAACGATTAGCATTTTGGAAACGTGCCAGACACATTTTGACGACTGCATGCCAATGAACCGGCAGCAACGCATTTGTTTATTGTTTTTTTTTTTTTTCTTTAAATGTTATACGGTAAACGTGTTCTCGGTTCAAGTACACATCAACAGGTATTTCCTGTCCGGATACGTTTTGGTTTTTGCCTCCAACATCTCCCTAAACAAAACAGCACCCGCAGTCGACAGAATATAAATTCAACAAAGTTGGTTTGAAATAGTATAACATTGTAGGCAGGTTTGGTAGCTTGTAATTAAATTATATTCGACAATTTAAATCAAAAAAGTATACAATTAAGTTTAACAAAAAACTTTATTTAGTTTAATACTAAATTAAAGGGAAAAATTAAAAAAAATCCTAAAAAAAAATGAATTATTGAGATAAAGTTGTGCTTTATTCACAAAGTTCTTTAAGAAATTTATATATTTGCATAACGCATAAAGCAAACTCTTTAAGTGCAGCTGTTCAAACGAATTAATCCGATTCTGGGCGCGACTTGGATCAGAGCCAAGTGCAACTTTACAATTCTTGCGGCTGTGAATGGAAAATTACAAGCTGCTCAGGCGAAACATGTTTGTGGTTGAGTTTACAAACTACAAAATTTTCCATTCCAAAGGACGCATCTCGGTAAACGACCGAGTGATATCGTTATCTCAGCGCAAAAATTGTGACTCTGACACGATTTTGATTTCTATTTGCATCAATTAAGTGGCGCTGCAAATCTGGTCCGGTCCTCGTGCCCATTTTGAAGTCCAACTTGAGAGGTTGCACATACAGATAATGCTTATAAATCGCTCTGTAGAGGAATACAGGGGGCCACAGCAAGTGAAAGTCTAGAATTCATTTGTCTGCACTCGAGAAGCGGAAGTAGTTGTACATATAGCTAGTGCCCTTGAGAATTCAGGAACTATTTATAAGTCTATGTATGGATTTAATCACAGTCCAACGGCAACTTTTGGGATTGTGACTGGCTTTTTCATTGCTTACATACATACGTTAAATCAAGCACACTGTATTAGAGAATAATAAAAAGCAGAGTTCTAGACGACTTTGTGACGGCACTGATAAGAAATCTCGAGTTTCAAGTGCAAGTAGTCGTTATCGCCACCAATGGAGCTCAATGAACATTTGCTGGTGATCTCCTTAATATTGAATTGACGAACATAAATACCCAACCAGAGAATTGGGTCAAGTTTTGTGCAAACAACAATCGAAAGAAAGTCGGAATGCAATAAAGAAAGTAAAGTGCGTACGCGGAATTGCAGGAGAATATGCTGGACAACTTATTAATTCGATCGTCACTTTGCTTTGTTTATTTATTACGCAAAATAAACTGGCACAACGACTCACGAAAAACTTTTAAAATGCTGAAACGAGTTTGGTTTGTTTCTCCTTGCAGAAGGTATTTGTACTTTTACTTGAAGCTTGCACGCACCACAGGTAATGCATACTGCATATTGAGTAGTTTTATGTGGTTTAACATAACTATTTAATTTTGAAAAAGGTTACAATACAATAATAAAATCTTGGGCTTTATTATCATTTAGTTGCAGTAGACAAAAAAAAAACTATATTAATTATTTGGTAAATTTAATGTAAATTTGGCGACTGTATTCCTTGAATTCTTCAAGAGTCTGACTTGCTGGTGTATCCTTCTATGTAGCATTGATTTTCTTTCGGGGCATGGGAATAGGCGTATCCATTCTAAAGGTCTTCATTAAACCATAACTACGAGCTTCGATTTCTTGTAGTAAGAAATTTATGTATGTTGTTAACTTAGGTGTTTATTGTTTACGGACATTTTTGTTTATTTGATGTATGATCTTAGGATTTTCTTGACTGAACGTAAATGAAATACAACGTTCAATCACTTTGCAAACTTAATGTTCATCCTTTCGCAATAAGCCTCCATTTCTTCGAGAGAATGCTTTCCCGGATCAGTAAAGGACATTTGCCCCTCTACATGGCCGGGATGAAAGACATCACTGAGTTTCTGACCTCGTGTTATGGTGAACTCGGCTTCATCAAAAAGTTTCCGTTTCATTTCAAAGGTCGTTTTGTTTGATGCTTTCGAATATGACGATGACGATGACTGCTCTTCACTTAACCCTTCTTCGTTTTCACTAGTTTGCGACCGAATTGCAGTTAGGCCGCTCAGCCTTTCCATTAATGTAATGGGAACGATACTCTTTTTAGCCAAGGGGATGGGAGTATCCGACCTTGTGGTCTTCATAAATCCATACGTGCGAGCATTAGTCTGGTGTGTATCGCGTTCAACTTTGAAATCAATATCCTTTTTCCCAGGTTTGTCCATTTTTTTTGGGTGGAAATATAGGTTATGCCTGTTGAACGTTTCGTTTTGTTGATCTATATTTGAAAAGCCTACTAGAATGGTTTTGCTTTCTTCAATTCAATTTGTATAGTTTGAGGCTCGATCATGGTACTCTAAAAGTAGATTTTAAACTCAACTTTGAATTTATAGAAACTATTTTTTTGGATTACCATAAAACAGTTAAATCAGTGCTAAAGTATTTTAATGTGGTTTAAAATGTTGTGCAAATTTTGATCTTGTTTTGATCGAACAGTTTTAAAAATATTCTCTTTCTTCTTTATAAAATAAAGTTTTTTTTAAATGTGCCTTTTCAATGAACCAGGGCGTCTATATAAATAGATTCTTTACTTAAAATGTAGATTTATGTATGTATGTTATATTTTTGAGAGTAATGTAATTTTATATATATTTAAAAATTAAAAAAGCCTTAAAAGCTGTAATAAAAATTACTATATAAGTAACAGAACTGTATAAATGCATTATAATATTATATATATATATTTTAAAGGGAGTTGACAATGTTATTTTATATAAAAAAAAACCCACAATTCAATGCCTCTTAAATGTAATAATATTTTTCGATTACATTGTTTGATTTGTGAAAAATGTGTTACAACATTAATGGGAAATTCCGAGAGTTGTAAATTACCATTTTCGTCGGGGCCATTGTGTCTTTATAGGGTGTTCGATACACTCGGTCTGGCCAGGCTAGACTTGATTTTCCGCTCTTTTGGCCAGACATTGCTGCACACGACTGCTGAGTGGTGATTTAGGGGATTTGGCGGGGGTGGGGGTAATGTGGCTCGGGCAGTGAGTGGTGGGCTCGTCGGCGCACACCCACTTTTCGCTTTGTTGTTGTGCAACCGGCTGTTGGCTATGCTCTTTGGCTGGGCGCAGGCGCTCCGACCGTCGCCACCCCCTCCGTCCCCTCACTCACAGCCCAGCGTCTTGGCCAAATTGATGTGTGCATATGTATGTTGGTCAACCTGGCTTACTTTATTGCTGACGTGGCCTTGAGCCTGACGCCTGACACTAGTGTGCGTGTGTGGCGAGTGTGTGTCTGCGGCGGCAGCGAACTTGCAATTGCAATGACATTGAAAGAGTTGCCGTTTGACGCGTTTTGCGTTGGGCGTTTGGTTTCGATTGCGCAATCAGGTGGAAAGGAAAGCGGTCTGAGTGGTCTCAAAAAGTGTTCTGTGCCACTCCAATGATTGCACCATATAAGCCAAGGCCTCGCTTGAAAATTGCTCTCTAATAGCCACGGAATACGGGCTAAATACTGGCCGATCGATCGATTGCTGGTCTATAAGTTAAGCGAGCTACACTCAAGAAAACAGCAGATTCAACTGGATATCTGCTGGTACAAACAAGTACTTCATGAACTTAATTGTAAGAAAGTACTATAAGTTAAGTTTCTTGTCCATGTATCTCGACTATTAATCTCTATACAGAGACGCAATAAAGTATTTGATTAATAATAATTTGTATAACTAAATTAAAAGTTTATTGTAAATAAAAACATTGTTTACCCCTTAAGATATATTTTTTTTCCTGTGTGGTCTATAAGTTTGGCTAACTACGCCAGTGCACGCCCTGCTTGGAATTCCAAGTCACTTTTGCTTTTGTTGTTTTGCTGCCGTAGTAAATTGTTTATAAGGAGAACCACTAACTGGAGGGCAGACACAAAGACAGATAAATTATATTGCGCATGCGCCGCTTGCCGCGCTGAAAGGCCAAAATAAAATCATAAAGCAAACCAGAAAAAGTAACAGCAAAGGGACAAATAACAGTGCTTCACTCGATTCAAAACAATTTTTTGCGGTATTTATCAGTAGGCACTCATTCAGTCCATTGAACCATAACAAAATGGTTCAAAGTAAATGTGTTGTCTGAAAACAAATGACAAAGACCTTTTGTGATGGCCAGTTTGGGCAACAAAAACGCCTCGCATACGTAATAAGACGAGATGAAAATGAAAAGAACGCTTTTTTTGCGCATACCTGACAATCCAGTTGCTTAATGAATCCACAACACTCACGATCTGGGTGCGAATTGATATGGTCTGTATATAATATAAAAATAGGTAAGTCTGTTTTCTGGTTTTGTTTTTGCGCGGCCTTGATCTTACGGCTTTCATTACTGACAATAAATAATCTACGTTATAAGCCGTTATAAAGCAACTAGTCAATGAACGCGTCCATGGAGTTATCTGTGCCTATCATTACCAATAAGTACATACATAAGTGGTAGTTGTAGTCCATTGATGTTATTTGCCCATATTAATTAGGTAATCGCTATCACTTCATTATAACAATAGTTTGGAGTGTGCCCCCCCAAATCGTCCTATGAATGGGATATTAGCCAGCTGGTTCTCGGAAATAATAATAAGCGAATTAGAGCGGATCTTGTTTAACTAGAAACTATATCAGCTAGAGACCACTGGGCATATATGTATATAAAACATAGCTGTTCCTATATATTATAATAAAAGAAATACGTTTAATATTTTTTATGACATCTAAAATCTGAATTCCATTGTCTCTTTCAAGTGGCCAAGTCAAATATATTTCATGTCATAGGACACATTAAAATAAATTTTAATATATACCTGCATATATTTAGTTTTTACTACAAAATAATAATTAGCTTGTTACACCTTTATTTCGAGAAACAATCATAAATTACAAGTTATACAGCACTTTCAGCTCAAAAAGTGTAGGTTATGGGGTAAAAATTGTAAGAAAATACATACTATGTTCTTCACTTTTTGTCTTTTTGTACTTTTTTTCGAGAAGCAATCATAAGTTACAAATTATACAACACTTTCAGCTAAAGAAATGTGGGTTATGGGGAAATAATAGTAGGAAAGTTAAAGTCAATTCTCTTATTGAGGTCAACTTTTCTGTCTTCAAGTGGCATGTACGGCTGTATTTAAATTCTAAAAGATGTTTTATATGGCACCAAAGACATCAAAAATTATAAGTTATACAACATTCTTAGCAGCTGAAAGTGTGGGCAATGGACAAATAATAAGAATAGAAGAATAAAAGAGTCAAATTCCCTTATCGGGTTCAACTTTTCCGTCTTTATTTGCATTACTAATGATAACCGCTCTATGGCGGATGATGACGAGTGCCCCAGTGCTCACACTTCTTATCAATTGAAGCCCACAGATGTGTTACACACAACGAACAATGGCTCCGAATGACTGGTGACCTTTGGAGCAGTTCATTAAATCGTTATTATAAGCAACTCCTAGCCACTTTACACCGCCACAAATCAGGGGGTAATTTACGACACAGCAATTTGCGCTGGTTGAATGGCGGCAACGTTGCCGCATCCTGTTACGCGTTGGTGGGTGGTGGGTGGTGAGTGGAGTGGTGTGTGTGTGTGTGTGTGTGGGTGGCAAGGGCACTACGTTGTCTATTGGCAAGGACAAGGACGAACGTCCAATGGCAAGGATATCAACAACAACAACAACGCCCACGCATACATACATACACGTTGGGAGAGAACGTACCTCGATGTTACACATGGTCTGGAATGCCGTGAAGACGAACATGAAGCCGAAGCCCAGGATGAGAATCATCAGGAATTTCCTATCCATCCTGTGGCCGCTATCTGTATATTTTCCCGCCGCTGGTCGAGTGCAAGTGCAATCAAATCGAATTCAATTAACCTGCCGCCGCGCACTGCATTTGCATACGACGTCACAAGAGAGGGGGCGTGAACTTTGGTTCTCTCTCAATAACTAGTTAAAATCGCACAAAAGGCAGAATAAACGGGCCGCATCTATGTACTTAACAATTTTTGAAAGCAATATAACACAATGTAAATGCTTAAAATACAACAAATAAACAACGCGTGTAAACTCAAAGCAATCTGAGCACGAATTTTAAATGCAATGTTTATGCGTCGAGGACTGAAAGAGGACTGCAAAAGACTTCGGCAGGCAGCGCGCTAATAACAGAATTCCCGATTTCACGGCACCTCGAATTTTGTATACCCTACATGCCCGTTATCATAATACATAAGTACAATTTGAGTTCCACAGTATTTGGATGTATCTAGATACTTGAATTTTGTGATACCTTATTCCTTATTTTTATTCAATTTGGTTTTCATATGAGCTTGACATTTTGTTTATTTTTGTTTTTAAATTAGCTTGATCCCATTAAATTGAATTGTGACAAATTGTTTATTTATTTCAAACACCTTGTACCTTACCTAGATCCAAAAAACGAGTACCTTTCCCAACACTGGGGTTCCATTACTCATACATCTGAATGACAACACGTTCAGTTATTTTAAACAAAAAGCATCTCCAATTCGATGGACTCGCCTCTCACAGCGAAAGAGTAAGGAATTTAAATTCGAGAGAGTAAGAGAGAGCAAGAGAGAGCAAACACCAAAACGCATACAACTACAAAGTCGTGAGTCAGATCTTAGATAATAACCACGCAAGCCAACTATCGATATGTCGATGTCGACGCGGGTACTCGATAAGTTTTTTTAATTTTGAAATCATTCATAAAAGTCAAATTCCGATGGCTCTTCATTATATATGGACATAGGTACCTGGACATTGGAAGATTCTGAACTGTTGGCCTCTAGTAAAGTTGAAGACTGAATTTCGTGGGAAGTTGATCCTTTCACTTCCGAGTTAAACGCCTCTTCAGATAATGCCTTTTGTGGTTGCTGAGATATTATGAGTTCTTCTCGAGATTTTGAATTTTGCAAGTCCTGGGATACTGCCGTTTTTGCTTCTTGACTGATAGAGGCGTTTGACTCTAGAGATATAGCGACTTCTTGAGGCAATAAATATTCTGATTCTGGAGATTCCGATGTGGGGTTTACCACCTCTTGAGAATGATCTTTTTGGCAAACTGAACCTTGCGATGAAGCCGCATCAATCGTAGGATTCTTGCCGACAACAACCTGTTCCGCTTTCAAGCACAAAGGACTACCGCATAGTCCAATCGCGGAAGCGTTTTCGACATCAGATTCCCCTCCGGAGGTATACCCGGCAGGCCTGACATTCAATCCGACAGGATCGGCGCAATTAGTTGACCCCATCCCATGCACATCTACATCCATTGTGTTATTTACCGCCGTGTTGCTGTTGCGGGACCCGTGTAATAGAGAAACCCCATGGCGGCAGTCTTCACAAACGACATCCATTAAGTTTTGGGGAAATCGCCGTTTTGTACAACACGATGGCAAGATAACTGTGTTCAGAGTACGATGGCTCCAACCCATGGAACCGATAGTTGGTTGTGTATGCGTTGATGCGCTCGACGAACGTATGCCTACATCATTCTTCACGGACAGTTTTGGTCTTTGATTGCGTAAGGTAGTTCCTTTGTTTTTTACAATGCGCTTGTTGTTGCTGCGAATCCTCTTACGCGCCTTGTCCATCTCATTCCCAGATAGAGATTCCTCAGTTAGGACCCTGGTGGCCGGCTTCCGTGGATTTAAGTTTCCGAGGACGCGCTTGGGACGCTGAAGTTATATAAATTATATATTACAAAATCGAACTATTTTACTATTTAGGAAAAAGCAAATATGTTAGTATCCTTATTGCCTTTGCTTCCGATGGTATAGTTGCGATACTTACAGCCTCACGCTCAGTGCGTCGCAGTGGTGTTCCAGGAACGCCCGGCACTTTTATAATGCGATTGGGCAGGGCCCTTCCCACACGGCCGAAAATAGGACTGCAAATCGCATACTTCGACGAGCTGTTCCGCTTCACTATGCCCAGATTAGTCAGGTTGCACAAAGACTCCAGGATGGCTTCCTCCATGTTGGCGACCGGATTGTAGTTTCGCATTTGGGCCTTTACCTGGCGAGTTATGTCATTAACGTCGACGTAATGGGTACCAGAGGATTGGAGGATGCCGAGAGCCTTGAGAACATTACGATTCACTTTTTTGGGTACATTGAAATTATCCATATCTAAAAAATATTACGATAATTTGGAGCGTTTGCTAGTGCTTCAATATCGTTACAAGTGTGTGATTGAACTGAAGGGTAGATATGGAGACAAAAATATTGACATTTTCAGGTTACGGAAAAGCCTACTGGGATTCGTAACCCAGAGGCGTTTTCCAGTTTTATTTAATAACATTTAAAGAAATATCATATGTATATAGGTGAAAGTGCCTTTTAGTGTTCTAACATCGATCGTTTAATATATATTTAATATATTAGTTCCTTGATAATTATTTTTGTTTTTGGCTTACGCTAAATACTAAAATCTTTCATTTGCAGGTATTTCTTTTTCTTTGAAACGGAAAAATTTCCTCCATTATTTGTATAAGTTTTTATATTTTTTAACTGAAAATTTCTCTCAAATTACAAAGTGACCTCGAGATAACAGTGAATGAAAAGCTCCAATTGCCGACTATTGTACATCAATATCCAGGTTTTAAGCAATTATATGCATGTATAAATACAAAGTTAGTTTGCGTCTCATTTAAAAAGCATTTCCAGAGCGAAATAAAAACATTTCCAGAGCTGGTTTAACACAGACGGTATAAAGTTTTCGAGATACAACAAACAGTTATCATCAACGTTTTATCTTAGAATTAATTAAATGGGTTTCATCTGCTCTTTTAGGAAATTTGTTCCGCGGACATGTGCAAAATGGAAAATTATGTTACTTGGTTTTATTTGAATTTGATTGATTTTCTGCTAAACCCTCCCATGATAAGCCCTAAGCTCAGCCTGCCTATTCGCTCTTTTTGTGTGTAATGACAGCATCCTCAATCTCCTCCTTGGGCTGGTCCACGTCGCCCCATCCCCACGTGGCGTGGGTTCCGTCACCGGTGCGCTTCACACGCTTCTTGATGATGTCCGTGGACACGGTCTTGAGGTCGTATGCCCAACCGATCTTGGCGAAGAAGTCAATGAAGGCGGTGGTGAAGTTTAGCGAGTATTTGCCGAACTCGGCCGTCTTGTAGTCCCAGGGGAATACGTGGTGGTAGTTATGCCATCCCTCGCCGAAGGCCAGGATAGCCACAGAGATGTTCTCCGAGGGGTTGATGAATCTGCAAATAGATTAGTTCATTCTGTAAGTAACCATTTGAAATTTTGGCCATGTTTGCAACACTCACTTGTCGTAGGGGCGGCCACCAAACTTGTGGGCAGCACTGTTCACCAGCCAGGTTACGTTCAGGATGAAACACCAGCGGAACATGGTGGCCACGAACCAGGCATTCATAAACGATTCCCCCCAGAAGTACATGGGCACCACGGTCGGAATGATGAAGCAGGCAATGGGCATCAACAGCATGTAGTATCTGCACAATAGAAAATATTTTATAAGACTTAGTCACAACTTAAATAGTTTTATTGAAAAACTTACTTCTTTTGGAACATGAGGATGGGATCGGCGCGAAGATCGGATAGATCAACTCCCTTGCCCTTGGCCTTCACTTCCGGGTGCTTCTTGCACAGCAACCAGCCGACGTGCGAGAAGAAGAAGCCACGGGTGGCGTTGTGCGGATCGGCGTCGGTCTCCGAGTATTTGTGGTGGACACGATGGTCACGGGCCCAGTGGTAGGCGGCATCCTGGAAGGCGATCGTGTTGAAGATGACCAGAATCACGCGCAGGGGCCACTTGGCCTTGTAGGAGCGATGCGCCCACAGACGATGGGCACCGGCAGTAATGCCCAGACCGGAAACAACATATAGAAGATAAGCTGAAAAAATCAAACAAAAATGTCAATCTAATTGATAAGTGAAAACGAACACGCAACTAGCATCAGAAATAACATAATCCTAATCCTAATCTTAATAGATTGATTTGTAATCATCTATAATAAATATTAAATCTTGTAATCTTGCTTTATTTTCTAACCTTTGTTTGCGTATTGATTAATCTTTTTTCATTTTTACAAGTTGTGGTTTTAAAGTTTGCTTTTAGAAACAGATAGTCAGCATCAGGTGATCGAATTTACGACGAAAACAAATTTCAGCACGTAAAGGTAATCGCATTTAAGGAAAGCCCGATCAGCAGTCTGTGCCATGATTTGCCATAAATACGACTTTGCAAAGGTTATCAGGGCCAGAGCAATAGATAGCCCCCATATATTCGCGCGCCGGCACGCGTCTAAAAAATGCAATGGTTGCCAAGTCTCACTCAATTCATCTATCAAAATGCATTTCGTAAAGCGCTAAAATTTTCCTAATTGGGTAAACAACATTTTACAATACAGAACGCAAATTAGAAAATCGTAGGTACGTTTTAAAGTAAAAAGCAAAAAGGGTGAATCAGGTCACCAGATAATGTTGTTCTAAGAAAGTGTTTTAACTATTTAGTAATTAGTTTTTGTTTTTTTTTAATAATATGACCCTGCGTTAGCACTTTAGTTCAAACAAAGTTCATTGTAACCATCGTTGTTTTCTATTTATTTTAAAGTTTCGGTTAACTTGGCTAAGCGATTTGAAACTAATAAAAGCATTGCAAATTTTAGACTAAATATAATTTTAATACGTAATTGAAGTTTAAGTTGGTTCTTGGCTTTTAAATCAATCAGGTTGGTAGAGTTTTTTTTTAACTCCCCCGATAAAGATGTAGTTCAACTCACCCAGGATGACGGTTTGCCACTTGGCAGAGGTGACCATGAGGTAAGCGCCGTAGAGAGCCGCCAGATGGAGGTATCCAAAGGCGATGATGTTGCGCCAGACGAGCTTCAGGCGGCGCTTCTCGGCCTTCTTCATCACGGTGATGTCCTTGACGAGGCCGCCATCGGTGGTCTCCACATCGCACTCGAAGAGCACTCCGGTGGAGTCCTCCTGCAGCTTAGTGGGGCTCTGCCCCGAATCGGCGGCGGCACTAGCCGCGGCGAGCAGCGAGTCCGTGATGGACTGGGCACCGGCTTGGGCGTTGGGCGGCATCTTGCATCAACTGTTGGTGGGAAAAAAGATGAAACAACACGTCAGTAACGAAATAAACAAAATAGCAATTACTGTGTGCGCCAACTTGGTGGCTTGGGCAATTAGCCAGCTGAACTTGACACGCTTTTGGGAGGCGATTTAAACAGCTCTTTATGGCCAGACCCCGAGGTGCCGTCGAGTCAAGTCGAGTGTCCGTACCCTTTCATACTAAATTCTTGCCTAATGCGGATTTTTAATCGGCTAATGGCTAATGGCTGAAAAAAAATCAATATTCGCTGGCCGCGTCCTTGTGTCAGGATTCGCACAGCATGAATAATGAAAAAGCCGGTGTGTGGGAAAAAGCACCAGGTGGTGGATTTTTGTAACATGTGTTTTGTGGGTCACTGGGAACTGGGAATTGGGAACCTTGGCTCAAGGTTAAGAAGCAAAACGCTTAGTGGAAAATTCCTTGTTCAATCAACTTTAACATGCTTTGATATACAGGCACACACACACACACACACACACGCACACCATGCTACATGCAAAATTAACAAGAATTGCAAACTATTCAGCAGTAAGTGCATCGCAAACACTTGTCCACGTTCGAGGAATGGCACTTGAGACACCCACTTTGTTGTACCTGGTTACACCCAAAAAATATGTTTTATTTTTGCCTCAGCACAAATTAACGACAAGCCGTTTTGGTTAACTTGGGTTTTGAAAGTGCTGTGTCGAAGTTTCTTTCGCATGAAGAATAATCGCGGCAGCTGCCAAAAAGCTCGCTCGCAAGCTCTAGATTAGTCGCTGGAAAGCTTTTGCAGGTGTGTGTGGTGTGTGCGGTGTGCTCCTTATTTGCAGATTAGATGTTGGGTCGGTTGGTTGAACGATTTCGCCTATTGCTAAGGTCAGGGTTAAATTTGATTTGTCTAGACTGCAGACTGCAGACCGGCCGACTTTGGCCCAATCTAATCGGTTGGCCGCCCTTAACAACCTGTCGTGTTGATGGCGGTGGCGGCGTGTCTCTATCTATACTTCTATCTTGATCCAATCACATGCGGTTCAGTCGCTAACTGCTGTTTCATCAGACAAGCAGATATTACAAAACTGGTCGGTCAGCTGTACTTCGAACTCTGGATGGGAACACAGCCCAATTAAACACGTGAACCTGCGGTCAGGCAAGAGCTTAAAAATCATACGATGCTTATGGGAATAGACACCAAAAAGGTGATTAGAAGAGAGTGTCGAACAGGGGCTTTACCACGGGGGGTGCTTTGCTTACTATTTAGATCGTTTGAATTTACGGCTAGAATTTACGGATTGAGAACCAGTACAAAATGCCTTTTGATTATTGTTTTGGATTTAAAGTCAAATTATAATTTTCCTTTCCCCATAACAACAATAAATTTTGCTCAATTTTGTAAAACGCGCTAAATAAACGTACTAACAAACTTTTGCGTTTGGTATTTAACATTATGGCTCTAGAAGATTTAAAAATGAGTGGATAAAATGTTTTTCTTCTTTACGTAGTGTAGTTTTTAAAGTTTTTAAAATAACAACAATACAATAAGTTAAAGAATCATTCTAACTTTTTAGAACAAATAAACATATTGACAACAAATTGTGAACGCTTTTCATAGACAATAACAGTTTTCTTCCTGAAGTACCCCCTTTGAAAAGTTATATACATAAGCCCCTGTTTGTAGAGAGATAGGGTGGAGAGAAGAATTCCGCATTCGTTGCTATGTGCATATGTATATTTGTAATGCAAGAACAGTAGATCACAAGAGAAAGCTTTTAAAATGGCGTACGAAAGGGCAAGAGATAGTGAGAGAAAGGGAGAAAAAAGCAAATGCCGCCAACATGTCAACAAAACAAGCGATTGCTTTTGGAGCCAAGGGAGAGCGGTATACATAATCAAATGAGTCCGAAAACCGGCAAAAAGCAGACAGAGTCAGCAAACATTTTCCATTTATCAGAGGCACGCATTGAACTTGAAATTTGCAGCTGCATGGCCTCATGCCAATTTCTTGTATTTTTGGGGGGAACTGAAAGCGTGGGAGCTTAAACGAGAGAGTGAAAGAGCGTGAATGGAGGCAGAGACAGAGAGCAAGATGGAGAGCGGGCCGAAGGGAGAGAGTAGTTGACTTTTGTTATTGTTGCGGCCCGCTATCACGTTGCAAGAGCGTGATGCTTCCCTACAATATTACACATAAACAATGTTCTAGAATTCTAACCAAACAAACAAAAAAATCTGTTAAAAATTCCATTAAACTGTTTAAATGTGCCTACATAATTCTCAGAAGAGTTTCTTAAGTTATTTTTCAGCATTTGAAAATGCAGTTTTTCTATTTTTAATTGAAATAAGTCCAAAAGTTACTTTATATGTATGTATCTAGTTTATCTATTTCAGTGTATCTTATGTTTTATGCCATAAACAGTTGTTGGTTCAACTTCTATTTCAACACAATGTAAACGTACAAATTATTCTGTAAAGTAATTTTTCAAATTCATCATTTGCTCTGCAGTCCGACGTTTTGTTTAGATGTCATATCTGACAATTGAATATTTGCACTTTATCTAATTTGACAAATAGACTTTAGCTGTAAAACTAGTCCGCTTGACGTGCGGGCTGTGGTTCAAAACGAGTGACAATTCGTTTTTCACAAGTTCGAAACAATTAATTTGCAATTTAAGCGGTAAATTACACTTCGTATCCATGTATAATTGCAGTCAAAGTTCATTCACCGTAAAAAAAAAGAGAAACTGGCTCAGCTTAGTTTAAAGTCGAAAAGCAAAGAATTAATTCATATGATAAATCAAATAGAGCACGGAAAAAGCGAATGCGTCGGGTACAGAGCTTCGATTGCCCTTGCAAATGTGATGTAAATTTGTCATTAAACTTGAACGCCCGCTTTCCTGTTCGACTTAATGGGATCTCAACTTTGAAATTTTTATGTTGTACTCGATCAAGAAAGTTCTAAGCATGTGTGGATTAGTTTTAAATATAGAACGAGTTTTTTTTCTACGCTTCTAACCCACGGAATAAATCAACTGACCCTCCACAAGGGTATTTAAAAACAAAAGACCTAACCTTCCGAAATGCACAGTGACCGTTCAACTGAAACCTTGACAAACGAAGAGTGAACGCTACATAAACTTGAGCCAAGATCGTAGAGCCAGAGGGCATTTTAAAATTAAATTCACATGTTTAGAGTTTGTAGGCAAATTTAAAGCTACCGAAAAACTCTTGCGTTAGTGGCTTTTCTCGATTTTCTACTTGTGGGGCTGGGTTTACGTAAACACTGGTCCAGGGAAAAACAAATCCTGATGCAATGGCTCAACAAGTTGCCACTGAAGACCAGCTGGAAAACCAACCTGTTTGCTTCTCCAAAAAAAGGCACAATACAACTTCTAAAACTCGCACTTTTCTCTTCGCACAGTCGGGTGTCCGAAAACTGTGGGTCTCTTTGGTATTTCAATCTATTTTCACTATTTCAGTGGAGCAGTGCCAGAGCACACGTCCATTCACTAGACGACTTCGAATTGAACTGACCAACCGTTCGCACACTTGCCAAAACGAAAACAAATCGATTGGGCAAAGCGGCGGGACAACGTCAGAGCGTTTTTCTCCGCCGTCGTGTGCATTTTGTGGCTATTTCCCCTCGAGTTCCCCAGATTAGCGGCATGCACGTAGCTCAATCTTCCGTCCTAATCTCTGTGAAATTGTCAACATCTGCGAAACGACAAACACCAAGTTTGTGCGCACCGCCCAGCTCCTAAAGTGATTAATTGAATCTGATTTAAAACGGTGGAGTTTTCGAGTCAATTGGCATGAGGCTAGTAAACAATACAATTATCATAAGGTAAAAATAGGGCCAACCCATCACCGGAAAGGTTAGCCTTCGCACTTTGGAACCAGCTGAAAGTTTGGGACTGTGTTAAACCAATCTTATCGATGATTTCTGGTTTGCCGGCTTTCTATGATAATGGTTTAGCCGTGAATACACCTGCCCTCTCATAATCTGTTTCTAGTCAAGTTTACGGTTCTCGTACTTTGGCCGATCGAAACCAGTTAGCAAGATCAACCTCCTCGAGCTTTAGACCAATAACTATACATATTTCACTAAAGACATACAAACACAAGGCGTCTGCTTTGCATATTTTTTTGTATTCAAACATTTCAGAAGATGAGGTTAAGTGACACGCGAATTTTTTCTTCCACTTCCAACGCTGGAAACTATCCAACTAATTGAATATTTATGTCATAGCTATAAATTACGAAATGCACATCCGAATCGCTTGCGCCAAAAGAAAATTTAAAACCTTGAATTTTGTAATAGTGTCGGATAATCCAGTATAATGTTCTATTTAGAATGTCTTTCAAAAGAGCCACTGCGTTCTAATAAAAAATAATTGTATATACAAATAGGTCATACATATGTTATTATATATAACAAATATCCATTTATCTATACATGTGTTTATATTCAAACAACAAATCACTTCGTAGTGCGCAGTTTGAAGAGACGCTTAAAATCTGTACATTTTGCCCCACATGTTCGTAAATTTCAAAGGAATTAATCACGACTCAATTAGAAATTTCTTAATCTGATCATCAGCGGATGTGACTTACGTACTTCTTTGGACGTCAATTGAAAAAGTTTATAATCCATATTTTATACAAATCTGTAACACCCTTCATCAGCAATATTTTATAATATGGTTTTAATAAAAATTATTTCAAGTTGATAGAAGGACAAATATCTAATTTTAGTTATTTTATATAACAAAAACACTTGCCAAACTTTTGAGAACAGGAAGTAAGGAAGTCTTGAACTCTATTTTCAAACGTGGCAGACGGAAGTAAGCAATGAGTCTTACTTTACTTAGAATTTTCTATTTTTAAGAAGCATTTTTAAGCACTCTCTGGAAGAGTATAAAATATCATTTGCTAATCAGATTCTGATTGAAACTGGGTATGCGTAGTTCCCAATGCCCCTGAAAGGGTTAAATTGGGATTAGGTGCATGAGGAATGACGTCACCGGGGCGTGCGCGCGCTAAGGTCACATGTAAACAACTTTCGGTGCAATGCACTGCTTTTAGAACCATAATCTATTAAATAAATTTCCATTACTTGATAATCGACAATACTTCTAATCAGCAACACGCAATTCAATAAAACAGACGCCGGCCAGCAGCCAGATTTGCGAAAACGTGTATGTATGTGTATCAACAATAGCTTAAAATATATAGTACCTTATGTTATTGGCGTGATGGTACGGTGTTATTGCTTACGACTTACTTAAATGTTATCCAGGCCCCGAGGAATACTGCACTTTTATATTTTTATGACCAACTTAATTCCAAAAATCTCCTATTTTTAGTGATGACACTGCTGTACACGTAGTTATGAGCAAGAAAAATATCGATTTATGGTATCTTATCGATATTATCTTAAAGGGGTTTCCCGGTTCGGATTGATTATTTTCCTAATTTTATCGATAGTTGAAAATGATTTTGAATTAAATTTGAATTTATAAGTTCCGATTTCACTTTTAAGCCGATTCAGCTTAAATTTTTGATTTTGGGCGGTTAAATGGTTGTTGAAAAAATAATATATATTAGCTTCCAGAATTTCTTCTTTGACATTGACACTTTTATGTAGAAACTGGACACATGTTTTTTTTTTAATTTAAATTGTTTTTTTATAACGTAATATGTAGGAAAATGTAAGATATTATTTAAAATTGTGATGGACTTTTATCAATTAGTTTATGACATCATAAAACATGCAAGCAAAGAAAAGTATTTTGAAAACTGTTTAATACAGTCAAAATAATAGTATAAGCCGCTACTTATATCAGCATTCTAGTGCTGGCCCAAATACAAAGATTCCATACCACGTTTTCAGCCGCACTGCTGCTCCTAACAATGGCCACCCATTCCCAAGATACCCATACATGCTGGAATACTTTCTTCGAAGGGAACTGATCCTCACAGCCGGTTACTACCCTAAATCAGTATAACATGTTTTAAATTGTCAACTAGCCAATGATCAGCCAAAAAAATAATGTCGCAAGGAACTGAACCGGATGAAGCTCCGGACTTAAAGCCGCGGGCTCAGCCAACCACTGGTAGTTTTCTTTGCCTGCACACTTCGCCGCCGTTGCACATAGCCCTGCATGGAATGTCGGCCCTGATCAACACCCGTTTGTCCAAGACGGCCTTCGACCTGTGCCTTGAGCTCCTGGAGGCCGGGGTCAATGCACAGGCACTGGCCCAGGTGGTGCTCCACGTGCCGGACGTCAAGAGCAAAACGTAAGCGGCTCGAAAAGACCAGGCGTAATCAATCTTAAACTTTCCTACAGACACAACGATTAGTCTTATCACATCCGACCTGCTAGACCCTCAACACTCAACCCTCAACCCTCGACGGATCACCACAAAGAAATCCCTTCGGTCTTTCGATAAGCAATATCAGTTATAATTGGCACCGACTATTAGCACTATCATAAACCGTTGATAATTGGGCAGTTAAATGTTTTTGTTTACCGGATTGCGTCTATAAGCAGTGTTGGCACAGGTACTAGTGTGTATTACCTAGCCTAAGGTACGGAATAAACAAATATGCATATAAAATTAAAAATAAAAATTAAGGAAAAATGATGTGGAAATATATATATGAAAAACAAGATTATACAATATTGTATTGATTAATCTTTGCTGAAAAAACAGGGATTATGTATTAAATTAAATTATATAGGTTTTTAGCTTCCGATTCTCGGCCCGCTTCAATTTAAACCTCTCGATGACCAGGTCTCCGTCAACAGTTTTTGCATCGTCCTCGAAAAGAACGCCTGTCTGCCTTGACGATTCGTCATTGGTGCTAATCCTAAAAAGTGGTGCCATGTCACTGTCTTCACTGCACTGCAACTCCTTATCGGGTCTTGAAATCACTTTAACCGAATTTGCAACAATCGTCTTTGTTATTTCTAAAAAGCTCTTTAAATGTAGGAACTAGCTTTGTGGGATATAAAATACTTTTGATTTTGGCACTTCCGATCACTGCAGTTACTGTGTTACAAATGCTGTTACAACTAGAAAGACTTCAATACATAAAACAATGAATTTGAATTTTTATTATTAACCCTAGATCAATGATTTTGTAATTATGCAATTGATATGCGACACATAATTTACATTTTCTTCATTGTAAATCGCAGCATCAACCTTGCTGTTGCTAGGAATTCAAATTAGTTAAACTTCCTAAAATCCCAGAACATATATACTTAATGGGGCCGGATATGTCTTCTTTACTGCATTAAAAATTTGAGGGTCTAAAACATTTACCAATTACAATTTATATTGACCCCACAAACAGGTGTTTAAACATATTTATATCTGACGATTAAAAGATTAAAACCATTTACGCTCAAACACTTGTTTCCGATTACAATAATGTATTTCAATAAGTTAGCAAAGTCGAATGGATCAGTTTGGAACTGCTTATGAGTGCGTTATGTACAAAATTATTTTAAATGATTGGGAACAGGTAATTTTGTTTTTTTTTATCAGGCTTTCCTATTTTTCAGTTGGCTTGTCTTTGGGATCTTTACTATCTGCGCTTTCAGCTGGCTTTTCTTCAGCCTTCTTTGACTTTTTCTGGTCCTTTTCGGCCTGCTTTTGTTTTTCGGCCTCGGCCAGGGCAGCCTCCTGCTCTTGCTTTAGTTTCTCCTTTTGCGCGGCGGCCTCAGCCACTTCCTCGTCATCCCAGTCGGCCATGGAGCGATCCCGCTTTAGCCACGAATGCGTGTTGTCCGGCTGAAAAGCTGTGTGCAATAAACGATTAGAATGGGGAAAGGGGAACCCTAATAAGCCCGAAGCAACTCACTCTGGTTAAACCACTTGATGCCGTTCTGCATATCCTCGATGATCTCACGCGAAGTGAACATCACCTCGTTCTGCACCGCCTGATGGAACGTGGACGTTTCGAAAGTGCTCGAGTAGACCGAGTTGCGGTCGTGAATGAGCGCGCGTTGCGGAAACTTGGCAATGCACGTGGCCAGCTCCAGGGCATTGCCCAGGGCAGTGCCCGTGGGCACGATCCGGTTGACCAGGCCGATGTCGTGGGCCTCCTGGGAGCCCACCGGACGACCAGTGAGTATCAGGTCAAGGGCACGGGACAGGCCAATCATGGCCGGCAGACGAATAGTGCCGGCATCGAGCATTGGCACGCCGAAGCGGCGATTGAAGAATCCCAGTACGGCGGACTCCTCCATGACGCGCAGATCGCACATCAGGGCCAGTTCCAGGCCGTTTGCTATGCAGTAGCCATTGATGCCGCACACGACTGGCTTCTTGATTTGGCGGCGAGTGGGGCCCACGGAGCCCTCGGGCCGCATCAGGATGTCGACGCTGATCTCCTCCTTCTCGTCGGTGCTGATCTCCAGGATGTCGAAGCCGGAGCAGAAGGACCCGCCCACGCCGTACAGCACGGCCACCGGCGACGTGTCGTCCGCCTCGAAAGTGGCGAAGGCGTCACAGAGCTGCGAGGCGGTGAGGGAATCGATGGCATTGCGCTGCTGCGGCCGGTTAATTCCGATCAGCGTGATGTTCTTGTCCTTCTCCACCAGGATGTTCTTGGGCGGGCCGGACTCCGCCGCCTCCTGGGGCGCAGCATCTGGAATGGTGAAGGTGTCTCACGGTTAATGTATTCCCACATTATGTCACCGGTTTTTCAGCCGAATTGTATGTGCAAACCTTTGCGCAGCGCTTTTGTCGAGGAGAATGTGCGGTAAGCTGTGAAACGTGCTTGCTGACCCACCTGCTGGCCCACCTGTCTGCATAATTTACGCAACATTTCCTGGTGCAAAAAACAATAAATTACTCACAATTAAAGGGTAAACAAGCGGAAATGCTTACCGGAAAATTAAATATTCGTCAAGTTTCGTAAAAACAATTCAATGGTAATTGTGTTGCAGGGTTGCCACCATCCGATTGCTAGGGTGTGACTATCTAGCTTTTTTCCCTTAAATAAAGCTAGTTTACTGATTGATTTGACAGCTAGAAAATGTAACAGCTAAATTAACTTAATTTTCAGAAAGTTAAATATGTTAGGAACACCTGGCAAACGTTCCGGCAATGCTCAATTAATTTTATTGTTATTCCTATCATTGCGGAGCAACATATCATTTTGAATTACAAAATGTTCGTTCCCTTAAAAAAATATCCCTTCTAGCTAAAATATAGTACGATAACTTGCCAATGGGGAAATCGACATCACTGATTTCGTGAACGGCATTCTGGTGTTATTAAAACGCGTTAGTGCTTTCAGCTGGCGTCTCTGAATTTAAGCAATTGAAAAGAGTTTAACTATTGGAAATCAATTATGGGCGTGGAAATGGACACCAAGGAGGCGGTAGTGGAGCTCACGGAGGCGGAGAACGAACTGTACGACAGACAAATCCGCCTGTGGGGCCTGGAATCGCAGAAGCGGTGAGTGCAAAAAAAGCCGGCTTTTTGCAATGGCGCTCTAATCAATTGCAAATTTTCAGCCTGCGCACGGCCAAGATCCTAATTGCAGGACTGTGTGGCCTTGGTGCCGAAATAACCAAGAACATCATTCTGTCTGGTGTTAACTCTGTAAAGCTGTTGGATGATAAGTCCGTAACCGAAGCGGACTTTTGTTCGCAGTTCCTGGCAGCACGTGAATCCCTGAACACCAATCGCGCCGAAGCCTCCTTGGTGCGCGCACGTGCTCTTAATCCGATGGTGGACATCTCCGCCGACAGAGAACCATTGAAGGAGAAGACCGCGGAGTTCTTTGGCCAGTTCGACGTGGTGGTGGTCAATGGCGAGACCAACGAGGAACTGTTGCGCATCGACACCATTTGCCGGGAGTTGGGCGTTAAGTTCATAGCCACCGATGTTTGGGGCACCTTTGGCTTCTACTTTGCCAGTCTCCAGAAGCACAGCTACGTTGAGTATGTTTTTTTATTAATGTAGTTTACGATTAGCCTCTGGTAAATCCAAACCAGTCTTAAGATTCATAGCATATTAATGTTTAACAAGTCATTTTAATGAATTTATATTTTTCCCAGGGATGTAATCAAACACAAGTTGGTTTCCGACCCGGATAAGAAAAAAAAGTACGAAACTGTGTCCATTCCAACACAACGCGAAGTGGATTACCCCGGCTATTCGGCCTGGCTGGATTTCGATATTACAGCGCCTAGTTATCTGCGCAAGTTAAAACGCAACGGACCCGGAGTTTTGCTATTGAGCGTTTTGCAGAAGTTCCGTACCACCCACCAGCGAGATCCCAGTTACAAGACCCGAGCGGCGGATCTGGAACTGCTTCGCGGGATTCGCGACGAACTACTGCCAAACTCTGACCTAACAGACGAAGCTCTGGGCGTGATCTTTGCCCAGATTTCGCCAGCCGTGGCGGTAGTGGGCGGCGTTGTGGCCCAAGAGGTCATCAAGGTGGTTACCAAAATGGAGGCGCCGCACCGCAATCTCTTCGTATTCGACCCCGAGACTTGTGCTGGATATTTTGAGACCATTGAGGCCAAGTGAAGCAGACTTAATAACTGCATCTATTAAAAATCTGAATTTCAAATAACACCAAAGTTGTAAATTTTATTTTTTTTTAATGTCCCGTACTTATCAAAAAAGCTTAGCTTGGGTTTAATCTTAGCGGGGCGTTTAACGTTTAGGGGATGCTGGCCAAATAGTCCTTGATCGATGCGGGGTCCAAACGCTGGAATCCGTTCTGATCGCAAATTCCGATCTCAATGTTGTCGGCAGTCATTTTTCCCTCGAAACCTTCTTTCAGAGTGAGGATGGCGGTATGTACAGCGTCGTCCAGCTCTAGATCTTCGCTGTAACTGCATCGGGAAGAGAATTTTATAACCAAATGTAGATTAAGAGTTTAATTGGTACTAACCGCTTCTCCAGGAAGGTTTTGCCGTTGACTGCATTCTTGCCCATGGCAGTGGCCTTCCAGGCGAAGTACGCGCCCGAAGGATCCGATTGGTAAAGATACGGACGGCCATTGTCCCAGCCGCAGATCAGCAGGGAAACACCGAAAGGACGAACACCACTGTGAGAGGGATTGGGAGATGTTATCAGGCAATACAATTTTGAGAATGGATCCCCCACTTACCCCGACTGGGTATACTCCTGCATGAGAGTGGCCACGCGCTGCACCAGCTGCGACACTGGAATCGGCTCTTTGTAGGTCAGGTAGTACGTCTGGGCGATCTTGCGGGCCTGCTTGACCAGCAGGCGGTAGTCCGGACCCATTCCCGAGTAGACCATGCCGATGTGCTTGTAGATCATCTCCACGCGGTGCACACTGTGCTCCTCATAAAGCGGAGACTTGTGTTTGTTCTCTGTGGCAATGACGACGCCGTTGGAAGCTGCATCCGAAGGGGGCTTTATATTGAATGCACAGGGCAGATTTCTGGCAATACTCACCCATGATGCCCACGGAGGGAGCTCCGCCGGATACGGCCGCCAATGCATACTCCAGTTGAACGAGCTTTCCGGAAGGACTGCAAAATGGCAAGAGTTGTAGTTATTGCCCAGTCATGGCGGCAGGTTAAGTTCCATTTGAGTTGCTCCTCATCGGTTTTCACGATTTTCTCACCTGAACGTGGTCAACGAAAAGCTATAGCGTTCGGTAGCCATATTTCCTAGTCTTTAGCAGCAGTAATTTGATGTTTAAAATAAAAAAGCCGACTTACTTCGCACAGAAACAAAAATGACACAGCAATTGGGCGGCAGTGTGACCGAATTCGGAATGCTAAAAATTGAACACTGCTTCAAAATTGTACACTGAATGTTTGGCCACACAGTCTAACGTTTTAAAACGTTTGCAGCAGCGTATACATATGTATTGAATTAAAAACACTTTGTAAACAAACTATGCACCCAGAAAAGTTTGTACAACAACTTTATTTAATAGAAATTTTAATAGTTATACAAAATACATTTTTTTTTTTAATTAAGTACTCTTATTTTTTAGTTTGCAGAGCAGAAGTCTATTTTCAAGTCTTTAACAACTTGAGACACGATGGTCTTTCTATTGGTCTTCCGGGCTTTCTCCTATGTTGAAGAGACTCTGAACGGTAAATATAGTATTTTAAATAATATATAACGAATTTAAAAAGAGCACTTTACCATTTCGCATAAACCCCGCTCTGTCTGAACGCTAGCGTTATTTATTACACATCCACTTATTTAAGCGCCTGTGTGAAAAGCCTATTATAAACTTGGTTTAATTTGAAAAATCTTTTCACATTTATATTGAAGCCCCATGGTGTTTTTTACCGGTCTAGCTGCGGTCACACTGTTCTCATCCCTCAAGAAAAACAGAACGCTCCGGCGTTGAGAAAATAAGTAAAAATTCATCCACACAGGAATATGGTGCGCGGAGCTCTCCGAGGTGGACGCCCCATGCGTGGGGGCATCCGTCCGCCGTTCAAGAAAACCTTTGTGCCCCGCCACCCGTTCGATTTGACCCTGGCGGAGGTCTTCTTTCCCAAAGTCCCACTCGCCGGTACCGTGGACGATTCGGCTCTAACTGCGGTAAATCAATAAACGCACATGCGTGGTGGATTCAACTAAATCATAACATTTCTCACAGGCACTGCTGAAACGCAACCAGGACTTGAGTCCCACTCCCAGCGAGCAGACGGCCATCGGGAATCTGGTGACCAAGGTGCAGGCTGTGCTGGACAACCTGGTGGTGGCTCCCGGCGATCTGACTACTTGCGTGAGTATATTTGCTCTTCCTTCCCGGTCATATACTCTCAATGCCATTCATAAATAGCAACTGGAGGAGGTGCGTCAGGTGGGCTCGTTCAAGAAGGGCACCATTCTAACCGGCAATAACGTGGCCGATGTGGTGGTCATTCTCAAGACGCTACCCACCAAGGAGTCGGTTGACGCTCTGGCCAAAAAGGTGGAGGCCGACCTGAAGGCCAGCATGAAGACTGAGGTGCTGACCAAGGGCGACCAGCATACTGTGCAGATCCACGAGCGCGGCTTCGACATCGCTAACGTCCATGCCAAGGTGCGCATCCTGATCGCTACCTTGCCACAAAACTTGCGCAAGCTGGAGCCGGAGATCCACTTGGATCACAAGCTGATGCAGAGCCATCTGGCCGCCATTCGGCACACGCGTTGGTTTGAGGAGAACGCCCACCACTCCTCGATCAAGGTGCTCATTCGCATACTCAAGGATCTCACCAGGCGCTTTGACGCCTTCGCGCCGCTGTCGGCCTGGATGCTGGACCTGATCGCCCACCTGGCCATCATGAACAACCCGTCGCGCCAGGCCCTGCCCATCAATTTGGCCTTCCGTCGCGTCTTTCAGCTGCTCTCCGCCGGACTCTTTCTGCCCGGCTCGGCCGGCATCACAGATCCCACCGAACCGGGTCACATCCGAGTGCACACTGCCATGACGCTGGAGCAGCAGGATGTGTGCTGCTACACGTCGCAGACGCTGCTCCGTGTGCTGGCCCACGGAGGATACAAGCACATCCTGGGATTGGAGGGCAACACCAGCATCGTGCGCGAAATGTCCGTCTGGAACGGCGTGTGCGTCTCTCCCCTAACCGCTGTCTACGAGAAGCCCACGGACAAGAAGGAAGGCGACCTCGAGGAGGACATCGAGATGATTGAGAATGAGAACGAGGACGACGGCAGCGACGATGGAGCCGAATAAAACGAGCCAGGATATTTTCACTTACAATTGCATTTCACATTGCACATCATGTATTTTTCCAAACACCATGACCTAAAGGATTATACTAATCCCCAATATGGGTTCATCCTCACCAACATCGTCTGTTAATTCCTTGTCGATTATGGTCATGTATGACTCTGCTGCCAGGCCGCTGGGTTCACTTACTTTGATGGCCATGTCCGCCAATTGAAGTCTGTGGCCTTTTTTGAGAGGTCTAGATGCCACGATGGATTTGCCCAGTTTATTTCGACAGGGCAACTCGCAAGGTAAAATGGTTTTACACTCAACGTCCTCAAGAGCTTCCTCCAGTTCTGCAGTGCCATTAAGTTTTTGTAAGATTTCTTTGGGAGACAACGGAACTGTCGAAAGGTTAAAGTTCGTAATTGCTGTGGTTAGGACTCTCAGTTCTTGGGGCTCGAGTGAGCATCGATGGTCGGAGCCCTTCTGATTTTTGTCCAGGGTGAAATGGCGCTCCACTATGCGTGCTCCCAGCAAGACAGCAGCTTGACTAATGACCACTCCCAGTTCATGGCCAGAATAACCAATGGGTACATTGGGAAAGCGCCTCTTCAGCATGGAAATCAGTTGCAATTTGGAATCTTTGGGGGCAGTTGGGTATGATGAAACGCAGTGCATTAGAGCGTAGTTTCGTTTTCCAGCCTCCTCCATTGTTTGAACAATCCTCTCCACCGTCTCCATGGTCTGCATTCCGGTCGAGATTACCAATGGCATGTCCAAACGGGCTGCTTTTTTCAAAAGCGGAAAGTTGTTTGCATCTCCGGAGCCAATTTTAATGAATGACACTTTTAGTTCGACCAGAAAATCAAGGGAAAGCTATTAAAGAATGAACAGGATTTTGTAAATCATATGTATTGTAATGATTATATAGTAAATCAGACATTGAAAAGCTATTCAAAAATTAAACTGAACTTGAAATATGATTCAAAAACCAAAATTAATTTGAATTTATCAATAATGTATGAGCGCATCAGAATCTGAGTATTTAATGATATTTTGACCAGGGACCGTAAGTAATGATTTAAATATAAAAATCAATCTCTTTATACTTCAATTTTAGCATGATTTTTGCATTGCCAACTTTTTACTATTACATTTTTGAATAAATTAATAAAGCCTTCTGCGTAAGTATTATTTGATCCAACAACATAATTCATATATATTATTTTAAATAAAAAAAATAAATTAAACTTATCAATAATGCAATAAAAGAATTTTTTTTCTCAATGAAAAACTTACTTAAAAAAAAGAGTATTTCAGATTAAGATTAATTAATATAATACTACCTCATCCATTGCGGATGCTGTAAAGTCCACATTTATTTCCCGGCTGAAAGCTTGTAGTTCAAAGTACTGATCCTTGGAAAACTCCAGGTACTCCTTGTGTTCTCCGTAAGTTTTTCCCCAAGCGTGATCGCTGACATATTCTCGATCCAAAGCGGATCGCGTAAACTTTGCTGACAAATCGGATTTCTGAAACTTTACGCAGTGGCATCCGGAATTCTTGGCCTCGGATATCATCCTTTTGGCCGTTTCCAGGCATCCCTGGTGGTTTTGGCCAATTTCCGCAATAATATAGACGGCGTCGCCTACTTTTCCGCTTATAATATCGTTCAAAAGCATTTTATACAGATTTGAATCCGCCTAATTTAACAGTTAATTGAATGATAGACGGGCGTAGGCAGAAAACTTATCGAGTGGCATGTCGATAAGAAATCGAATAGATAAAATGGCGTCTTTGGTTTGGCCAGATGTGGTATTCTCCCGATGTGGCAGCACCATCGGGGTGTATACATGTCAGCCCGCTCGCACCCGTTACAAGCGTACGACGCAGAAGAGCAGCGAGAAAGCGAGAAAGAGACAAATAGGCGCACCTGGGCATGACTAACTGCCTGTTTCGTTCCTTCCTGCTGCTCTGTCAATGTGGACACACTGGAGAAATTTTCATACTAGTTAGCTGTGAAAAGTATTTAGCAGAAATAGTTTTGGAAAACTACAGATTTCGAGGCTATTTCGGCGCTACCAACCATCGTTAGCGGCAACCTCGACACCATCAGTAGCAGCAGTGCACCACAGATCAAGCAGCAAACATGGGCGACGTGATGAATATCGACAGCATAATATCGCGACTTCTGGAAGTGCGTGGGGCACGGCCAGGCAAGAACGTTCAGCTCTCGGAAGGCGAGATACGCGGACTGTGCCTAAAGTCGCGCGAGATCTTCCTCTCGCAGCCCATTCTGCTCGAGCTGGAGGCCCCGCTGAAGATCTGCGGCGACATCCACGGCCAGTACTATGATCTGCTGCGCCTGTTCGAGTACGGCGGCTTCCCGCCGGAGTCGAACTACCTGTTCCTGGGCGACTATGTCGATCGCGGCAAGCAGTCGCTGGAGACCATCTGCCTGCTGCTCGCCTACAAGATCAAATACTCGGAGAACTTCTTCCTGCTGCGCGGCAACCACGAGTGCGCCAGCATCAATCGCATCTACGGGTTCTACGACGAGTGCAAGCGTCGCTACAGCATCAAGTTGTGGAAGACCTTCACGGACTGCTTCAACTGCCTGCCGGTGGCGGCCATTGTCGATGAGAAGATCTTCTGCTGCCACGGCGGCCTTAGTCCCGATCTGACCTCCATGGAGCAGATCCGGCGCATCATGCGCCCCACCGATGTGCCCGACCAGGGCCTGCTGTGCGATCTGCTCTGGTCCGATCCGGACAAGGACACCATGGGCTGGGGCGAGAACGACCGCGGCGTCAGCTTCACCTTCGGCGCCGAGGTGGTGGCCAAGTTCTTGCAGAAGCACGAGTTCGATCTCATCTGCCGAGCCCATCAGGTCGTCGAGGACGGGTACGAGTTCTTCGCCAAGCGCCAGCTGGTCACCCTCTTCTCGGCGCCCAATTACTGCGGCGAGTTCGATAACGCCGGCGCCATGATGTCCGTGGACGACACGCTGATGTGCTCGTTCCAGATCCTCAAGCCGGCTGACAAGCGTAAAAAGTAATATCACCACACCCACACAGCACCAAGAGCAGTCTTTTTCTATATTAAACAAAAAACAAGAAAACAAAACAAATCCAACCAAGAAACAAACAAACAAACAAAAAACACAGCAACAACCAGAAATAATATGCTTCGTAGCCACAAATCAGATCATGGATGAAACGTAAGTGTGGGCTGTTAAAGCAAAGCTACCGCTACCTAGTGCCTAGTGAATCACTCACCACAACCTTATCTCTGTTTTTGGTCACTTATCATCGGCAGCCGGAGCGCGTCAAAATCCACACAAAAAAAAAAACCCTCAACAACGCGGACAGCCAGCGAATGCATGGAGGAGCAAGCCTCGACCAAAGGACATCCTGGGTCCTTAGCAGAAGAATGAAGTTTATCCCCTTGAGATTTTATTCGCAATTACAAACACATTGACATGATTATACCATGATTAAAAGCCACATATTTATTTTTAATCGCCCCCGCATATATACATATATCTACCGACCAACCAATCAACCATCCAAGCACACACACACACAAGCACACACACCTGCGATTATAGGTTTTGTCCAAATTCTAAACACTAGGTAAACAGGTCCGTACGAGCAGAGCACCCAGCATAATATTGGATTAGACGTACGGAGAGCGACTGGACCTTAGTCGGTCACAAAACATATATAGAAAGGGGGCCCTGTAGCGCTCTTTGGCCTTAAGAGTATAAAGCAAAAACAAAAAAAATCGAAGAAGGGAAATCGTTGAACAGAGGAGAACGCTTGCCAAGAAGTGAAATATAAACACTAAGTTTCGACCTTGAATCAGTTTTTGTTCGTCCACATTGCAGTCCGATCAAATGGACCCAGATATACATACATACCTGCACCCGAAATCGAAGAAATTTATAATTTTGCATTCAACTCCTTTCCGCCTTTCCGTTCCGTTCATTAATCAATCGATCCCCGGTCATTTTTAAGATGTGTTTTTTTAAAAATTAACTATTATTAATATGTATTATCAATAATCCTTTGTATTAATAAACAAAAGATATAAAAAGTGTATGAATTATGAAACTGATTTCAATAAACATTTGAAAAATCCATAATTCGCAGGCTTCATATTTTGTATTTCGCTTTATTTACATTTACATTAAGGAAAGTACTTTACACTTGTTCTAAATGGATGCGTTCTGATGGGATGTTTTTGGTGTAAGCTTCTGGCATCTGAGATCTACTCGTTGGCGCCACTGGCCTCGACTTGGACGGATGGATTGGGTTGAGCTGGCGCGGCAGCCGCCTCGTCGTTGGCGACCACCGCTTTCTCCTCAATCTGGCAGGCTTCCACAGCAGCTGTTACTTCCGCAACGGCCGCCGAACTTTCTCCAGGTTTCCCTTCCGGATTGGGCTCCACGTTCTCCGGCTGCTCCGCCACTGGAGTTGGCTCTGCCACGACCTCTTGAGCCTCCGGAGGCGCCTCACTGGGGGCCACGGACTGATGGCCCTGCAGAACCTCTGGATTGATGCTGTTGATGATGCCACGCAGCCGCTGGATCTCCTCGTTGGCCAGCTGCAGGTCCTGCTGCAGGCGCTCGTACTTGTCGTGCTGGTGACGCACCACGCCGATGTTGTTACGGATGTACTCCATCGGATTCTCCGGGCGCTCCTTGATCACGCGTATGAAGATCTTGGTCAGCGAGTCCAGGACGCTGCCGCGCTCCAGGTAGCGCCGGATCTCGTCGCGCTTCGGATCAATAGGCTGCGTCATTGTGGGCAATTGGGGGGTTAGTCGGGGCTTAAGATTTTGGGCAAAAGCTCACCTTAAAGGACATCTTGCAAAATGGAGACAGGTAGTGTGACCGTGACCACAAATTCGAAATATACCAAAGTCAAGCCCACTTCGCATGCTATTTCTTCCAGGGCTGCGGGATTTTTATCTCGGAACTAGTTCGGTTCAGTTCCGCTTATTTGATCGATTTTAAATCAAATATTCAAAGATATTTGACGTTAAATACGAAAATACGTTCATCAAGCATATAAGTCCTATCGTCTTTTATATTCTTTGAAAAAAAAAACATTTTGTCTCTAAAACAACTAATTTACAAAACAAAAATATGTATTTTCTTTCTTTTCTAAAATTTAATGATACAGTCAACATTAGTTACAGTCTTATTAAAAAAAAGGCATGGGTGAAAAAAACAATAAGCATTAGATTATTTTGAATTTATATTTTGAGGTTATTAACATTATTTAGTAATTAGTCACAACAAAAGAGTTCGAAATCGTCTGGCTAAACTCATTTTTAAAAAAGTATTAAGAATTTGTATGTTCGTAAATCAAAGGATTGTATATAGTATTGCCTTACAGTTTATTTTTTTCGAAAGTAGATTTGAAAATTCACTTAAATTTAAAACTTTACAAGATGTTAGTAAAATGTGTAAAGTATTGTTTTAGTATTAAGTATATATATTTTTCTTTTATATGTTTTAGTTAACAGCTTTGCAAGTTAGCATTTTAATCTAGTAAATATTCGAAACTGGCGGTTTGAAATTTCTGCGCATGTCAGAGAATTGTATTCTTCACGTGTACATGCCCTATTTTTGTATCACTGGATACAGACAGGTTTTTTGAGAGGAACACTCAGAATATTGCGATCCAATGATGCACACGTTTGAGAACACCTTCATCCGAGGACCCTCGCCGTCCTATTCCGACGATGCCAACTCGGAGAACGCGCTGTCCGTGACGCTGCCCATTGGAGGAGTGGTGTCGGATTTGGACTTCTGTCGCGACGACTCAAAGACGGATACGGCGGACTACTTCGACGAGAAGTACAACAGCGACAGCTGCTCCCGCCTGCATCCCGGCCACCAAGGACGCAACACCTTCGCCTTCTGGACCATTGTGATGCTCCTTCTCGTCCTTACCGTTGGCAATCTCGTCCTGACCCTCACCATTGTGGGTGTGCTGCGCCTGGGCAAGGGTGTCCAGGGCATGGAGGTGATACCCGAGGAGGATGTGGTCAAGTTCTACGGCTCCACGGACCTGGAGCGGGTGCAGACCAATGCGATTGGCCAGATCCACGGCTTCTCCGATGTCCCAGTGACCATCAGCAGTGATGCCGACAATGGCGATGGCCAGGCCGGCGTCCATGTGCGGGTGTTCCGCAATGCCAACGGGGCCAGCAGCGAGCGCGACAGGATTGTCCTCAACAGCGAGGGCATCCTCGTCCAGGCCACCAATCTGTTCGAGGTCAAGGACCCGGTCGACAAGCAACCCGTCTTCACCACCCACCGTCCGCAGTACAACATGCCCGGCGGCGTGGATGCTTTGCTGGCCAAGGTCGTGGGTGCCAGCGGCATCGCCAGCCCCATCGACGAGTCCCTGCTGCTGGAGAGCGACGGACGCGCCGCCATCCGGGGCTCCGAGGGCGTCTACTTCGACGGGGCCAGCGTAGAGATGCAGGCCGAGCACCATGTCGCCATCAACTCGACGCAGGGCGCCACCATCCTGGAGGCCGGCACGGGCATCTTCCTGGACATGGATCGCATCCCGATTGTCAGCTCGGAGCTAGGCCTCCGCACCGGCAGTGTCCAGTACAAGATCTGCGCCTGCATGCCGCACGGCACTCTCTTCCGCATCGCCATTCCACGGGTGCACAACGGGCCGAAGATCACGTGCGCCCACTTCAGCGGCAAGGACGATCCCTGCGAGATCAACTAAGTGCTGTCGGAAATAAAGAATCGTTACGATTATCGTATCCCTAAAACAAATGTTACGTAGCACTTTTTATTTTCGAGGAAATGTACAGGACTTGATAGAGTACACAGTATAATGCGAAGAACCGATCCTCAACTTGCATTGCAACGCGTTAGAAGATCCTCTTTAAGTGCGAGGGCGGGGCGGTGGCGGGGGGCGGGATTGGGAGGACTGAAAACTAAATGGTAGCGTTTGGCCAGATATAATACAGAGATGGTATTGAATTCGCTGGATGAGAATGTACACAATGAGAAGGGGGAGAGTGGGGGCGGTCGAGGGACAATTTCAAATCAAGAGTCGTGAATTCAGAATTCAGAAACTAATAACGATTAGAGGGGGATTGGCGCGCGGGTTGGGCCTACATCCAGGTGGGGGCTAACACCCTAAACACCAGGAGGTGGTGGCGGTGGCGGAAGCGGCGGCGGCGCCGGCTGCTGGTGGCGGGTCATCGACGAGCTGGGTATCACGCCAGCCAGATTGTCCGGAACCATGCTAAGAAGCTCAGCTTCACTTAGATGCGCCAAACGACCTTTGCTCTTCGGCTTCGCTGCTGCAAGAAGCGAGTTCATCATATTGGGTTTTCACTGTACATCATCATTAGCAGACTTACCAAATGCACTGGTCGTGGTGATTGCGTCCTCGGGATTGTATTCGCTGGCTGACAGGTCCGCCTTGTCCTTGATGCTGGCCAGAATCTTTGAAAGATTTGGTGGAATTGATATGCCGGCTAGGACATTCGACGAGGACGCAGATCCCTGTGGGTAGCGATAGCGTGGAAGTGAGCACCACAAAAACCACCAGGATTACCCAAATCCAGCACTTACCGTAGGCTCCACTTTAAGAAGACCAGCGATTTCCATCTGCTGCGCGGCAATTTGCTTGTTGATTTCATTCACCTGCCGCTCAAGATCGTTGGAAACCCTTGGATCAGCCGGAACCAATTCGTCATCGGAGCCGCCGGGTGAGTAGGGCTCATCATCGGCATCGTTATTGGCCGGTGGCAGGGGCACAGGTTTGGGTACCGCTGCAAATGGTTAGCATTAGAGCAATCATTTTGTAAGCTACTCACATGGCGTATACGTACTCTTCTGCAGCTTTGCAATGGGCGCCTTGATGATGGCATCAATATCGAACTCATCATCCTTGGAGCTGGTGGAGTGGGTGCTGGCCTTACGTTTGGGGCTGATTTGCGGCGTGAACGAGGTCGTGCTGCGAGGTTTCTGCAAGATAGACAGGCATTCAGTATTAGTATCAATCGCTAATCATTCTGAAAACTTGATTCTATCTAAAAGACTTAAAGAAACTTTTTTGTACCAGGTTTTTTATGTTTTTCTTTATAAATATTTTTTTTTGTAAATATTTAAAAAATCGGTGCATCACTACATGATATGAACCCTTGTAGTGATTGCAAAAATAAATCAAACATATTCTTCATTGATAAAGATGACGCTATAGGGTTGACCACTATAAAAAAAATATATGTATAAATATACCTATATAAAATGACGTCGACTTGAAAACAAAAAGTGTTTTTTACCCAATTTTTCGGAACTTTTCGAATATTTTAAAAATACTTATAATCAAAATAGGGAGTTGTATAAATAAGATATGGACAACATTTCAAAAGAATCGGTTAAGTAGAACTTGAGACAAAAAGGCAACCACCTCAAAAAAAAAATCGTTTCTAGAAAAACGCATTTAAAACTTAGAAAATATGTTTAATGGCTCCTAAAATACTTCCTAAAATAAGTCGAATTTTGAAAAATCTTTTTAGGATCATATTTTTGAAAGTCTAAACTTTAAAATCGATTTTTTCCCAAAGTCTAGATAAGAATACCACCGTAAGTTAGCATTTGAAAAGATCTTACCTTGGCCGCCTTGCTGCTGGCAGCGGGAACCGGAGAAGGCACTGATGGGGGCGTGGTCTGAGCCTCCGGCGGTCGTTTGCTCAGACAGCGCACGATGATCCCCAGCAGCGTGTTGGGTCTGTGGACATCCTCGTAGAAGGGCACCCGGTCCGTGGTCTGGAGAGCAGCGGGCAATGGATCGCCGGTGCCCAAGGGGAATATGTAAAAGTCCCTGATCTGATCCGAATCCACGCCCATGACGCCCAACCGCTGACGCGAGTCGAGGTAGTCGAAGAAGAGATCGAACTTGAACGTGTCGTTAGGCGTGGCGGGGAATATGTTCACGATGACCACCTCCTTGGTGGGGCTCTTTTTCAGCTTCTTGATGTACTCCCAGACATTAACGCGGGTAATGCGACCGATCACGTCCAGCTGGCTGGGCATCAGCTTGCCCATCTGGTGGCAGTTGCCCTGAACCGGGTGCATCGCAACGTCGAACTCGGTCACATCGATCATCTTCAGGGGTCCGGACCACAGCGGACTGGTGGCCTGACCCTGCACATAGCGCGCATAGTTGCTATCCATCGGCTCGGGGGGCTTTGAGGAGCTTGGGAGCGTTGGAAGCGTTGGAAGCGGCTTGGGTGTCGCTTTGGGTTGTCCCAGGTTCGCCGCCTGCTCAACCGTTTTCTCAGACTCCAGAATTTGATCGATCAGGTTGTAGGCACTCGCCTCTGCTTTCTTTTCCGGCATCTTTTTGGCCACAGGCGACACATCGTTTTCGTCTCTCTTTTTGGCGATGGGTGAGTGGACTGCCTCGTCTTTTTCCCGGCTCTGTTTGTCGCGGGACCGATGCTCACGGTCGCGATCGCCGCCACCTGATCCCGTGCCCGACTCGCCCTCGTTGTGGTGCCTGCGATGGCGCTTGTCCACGGTTCGTCCACGACTATTGGAGCGACTGCGACTCCGCTTGCGGTGATGATGCTTGTGGCTCTTGTGTCGCTTCTCCTTGGACGTCGCCGACTTGTCCCTGGCAATGGAACGTTCTGGTGCGGAGGTATCTGGCTCACTGACCAACGACGTCTGCTTTTTGTCAACCGTTGCGGGTGCGTTGATATCCTCCTCGGGCAGGGTCACATCCACCTTGGTGGCGATCACCTCCTCACCCTTGTGGGTCTTCACCACATAGTTTTGGGCACATGACAGCATGTCCAGCTCGGATTTCTTGATCATGTCCAACTGATGCCGGTTCTCCTCCTCCCGCCACTTGGCCAGCTCTTGGCTGGCCAACTGCTCCGGCGTCATCCGCACCAGTTGCTTGGGCTCCACCTGCTTGGCACAAATCTTCTCGAACAGAGTCCGATTCTTGCGATCCTTGATGTTAAACATTAGCGAGCGGTACTTGGCCTTATACTTGGCTCCCACGTCGCGTCCGAACGAGTTGAACATTTCCAGTTCCACGCTCTTGACAAACTGATCCACCTCGAATGACGTCAGCCACTGGGTTGTGGTCTGATTGGCAGTCTGGTTGTCAGTTTGCTCCTCAGCCTGGGCTTCCTTGATCCTCGCCAGCAGTTGCTCTCGCAGTGACCGCCGGATGCCAATCCGAACTGGCTCGGGTCTTCCGTCGCTTCGCACCGGAGTGGCCACTTGTGGCGGCGGCGGCTTCTCTTTCTCTTTCTCCTTATCGATCACTTTCTTGGCCAGGGGACGCACGGAGGAGATGCCCAGTGGGTTAACCTGAACTGTGATGGGTTGGGAAAGTTTAGTTGCAGCTTCAAGCGGCTTCTTTTGCACTGCTGGTGTTCCCGATTCGTCGACGGAAGATACTTCCGGTGCGCGTTTCAACTGACGCTTCTAGTAATATATATGTTATAATTATTATTTTGCGTTAAAAACAAAACAAGACTTACCTCTACGTCGGCTGAGTGAAGGGTTCCGGAGGGCAGCACCTCGAAGGTGGGATTCTCCTGCAGCCATTTGCGGAATTGATGCGCGGTGGGGGCCAAGTGACCGGTGATTACTCGACCACTTCTACGTTCAAACACATTTATCTGTAGAGTATTTTAAATCTCTATAAGTACAGAAGCTAGACGGAGTTGAACCGAAAATGTTTACCCGTTCCACTTTTGACACGGAGTCCGCCTGCCTCAACACGTCCTCGAATAGATCCTTCTTCTTGTTTTTCTTCGCCTCCAGTGAGTTGTTCAGTGGCGATTGAGTGCTGGCATTGTGTGGCACTGGACTTTCTGGTGCCTTGGTGGCTGTGTGCGCTTGAAGGGCACTCTGTGCATACTTTCGTATACACTCCTCGCCACAGTAAACCGAATGAGGACTTGCTGGCCGCTTGCACACCACGCATATTGATTCCGACATGCGGTTGGCAGGGGATGGGCCCAATTTGATGAAGTTTAACTGCTGCTGCTGGTGGGTGACAGTACCGGCTGGGAATTTCTTGACTGGTTTCATCATGGGAACACGTACGGGCGAGCTGGCCACCGTAACACCCACCGGCAGCGTTCTCCTGGGCGTCGTTACCTGGCCAAACTCTGCTGGCAACGTCAACACTTTGGTTTCTTTGGGTTTTTCATCGGCTTCTGCGGTTGTTCTGGTGACCAACATTTCCGTTATCCTTGGCTGGTTCTAGAAAATTAAACGAAAAATCAATATAAACAGACTTGGAATTTGTTTATGTTTAACTACCTTTTCCTCCTGCTTTTTAACGCATTTGGGGCACTTCCAGTCGACGCCCTTTTGTTCCATCTCTGTGCCCATTGCCTTGGTCACCCCCACACATGTGCCGTGGAACCAATCCTCGCACAAATCGCAGCAGATCATGAAGCGATTGTTGTGCGGCTGACGACAAATACACCAGAGCCTGGAAGAAAAGTTAAGTTGTTATATAAATTGTTAGGAAATTTAAACAATTTAAATATAATCAATTCAAGACACTTCGATTCCTGGCCTTATAATCTTTAAGGATAGCTTACTTATTGGGATCATCGTCATCCTCCTGAGATTCTGAAGCATCGGGATCATTGCTTTGACTTGTGTTCAGTTTCTTCGATCTTCTGGGCACCGTTGAGCGCCTGGCCATCGATGGCTCTCTGGGATTGGGTCGTTTGGGGCCAACTCCCGACTGGCTGTCGTTGCTGAGGCTGCTACTATTGGCCACCTGATTGATGCTTGTATCCAGCGACGTATCACCAAATGACAGGTTGCTCAGATCCCCCGTGCCGGTGGTGGCCATTCCCGGGGTCGGAGGAAATTGCGCCCGTCGCTTGGCCCGCGTGGTGGGCGCTTCGATGGGAGGAAGGTAAATGACCCGCCCGTTGCCACGCACAACCTTCGCCGAGGTAGGAAGCGGGTTTGCCACGCTCCTCGAAGGTGTGCTGCAGGCGATGGGCAATGAGGGCATCGCAGCTTCAACAAGAACTGCCTGAGATGGCATGTTCACTTGTTGCTGGAAAGAAACGAGAGGTTAGCTTTGTTTAAAAAAAAAACAAATCTTTAAACGAACCTGAACAATGGGCGCTTGTGGCAAGATTACAGGCTGCGCGGGCGTGGGTAACGACACAATGGAATCCAGGGCACCTGGTTCAGCGCTGGCCAGCACTTGCTTCACCACCTCGGCCTCAAACTGTTTGTCCTCCTCGATGAGACCGACCACGTGTTGAAGGAAATCTGCCGTGATCTCATCCTCGTCGGTGATGTCAATGGGATCCACCACGGCAGAGTTGTTAACTCCCTGCATCTCTGAAGTGGCAAAGCTCGGCGTGGGCAAGGACACGGCCGCTTGATCCAAACCCGCCGCTGTACTCTCCAGCATCTTCACAAGTTTTGGTATATCCTCGTCCGCATTCACTGTCGGCTGTTCCACCAGCGTTGTCTTCAGCAGTTCATCCTGCACAATCGAGTTGATCAGATCAAGCTGCTTGTCATTTTCCGCCGCCAACTCGGAGGAGCTCTGGTGGGTTTCGATCACAATTTGAGAGGGCAGCTTATGCGACTGGGCCGTGTCCACACCGATGGGCATAAAACCCTTGGACGGGTTGGGAGCTTGAGCCTGAGCAGGAACAGGCACGACAATTGGCGCCAACTGCTGGCTGTAGCTCGATCTCGGGGTGCTGGGCGACATTACGGCCCGGTGGCGTAGGGGATCTGGTGACGATTTGATGGTTGCATTGTTATTCTCGCCCAGCAGACTGTTGAGGTTGGTGAACACACCCTTCGGACTGGCCATGTTCTTGTTTATGATAATCTCCTTGACTCCTTCCTGCGGCGGAGTGGTAAAAACGCCGGGCGTGGCCGAGTTTATGATTCTGCCCAAGTGCACGACCGGCATACGGCGAACTTTGGTATTTGCGGCAGTCGCTGGCAGTGGCGGCTTCTTGACGGGCAGCGTCTGATGTGTGGGTCGGATCTTGAGGAACGAGGTGCTCGCAAGACCTCTGCCCAGGGCAATCACCGAGGGCGGCGCCTTCGGGGGCAACTGTATGATTTGGCCGATCTGCGGAGCCTTTTGTTCTACGACTTCCTTTCGTTTCTTCAGCTCGGGGAAGTGTTGGGGCGTTGATGGAGCCAGGGGCAGAGGCTTCGCTGGCTTCGTTTGCACTGGCCTGATCACCTTCCTCATCCGCTTCCGTTTGTTTGGGTTGCGGCCACCGCTGCGCCTCATATTGAAGTCCATGTCGCTGTCCCTGTCGTTGTCCGAGTCCTGAAAGTCATCGCTCTCCTCGCTCAATTCCTCCGTGTCGTAGGACTTATCGGCGTTCTCCTCGTCAGCGGGATCCGAGCTTTGCGCATCGTCATCGTCTTCGATGTAGTCCTGGACAGGAGCAATCACCTTGACGGGGGCGCGAGTCGGCCGCGGCCTCACACTCACCACGGGACTCGCGTTAATCTCTGGCTTCGGTCTTGGCAGTGGCTGTTGGATGGTCTTGCGGATCAGCTGCACCTTGGGTTGCAGATGCGTCGGCTGCTGAACTGGGGTGGGCTTCATGGGCAGTCTCTGGACCTTCACCTGCAGCGGACTGAGGGGAATGGTCTGGACCCGCTTTTTGGCATTAATTAACTTCACGCTTCCCGGTGCCTGCATAATGATCTTGCGGCTTTGGGCCTGCATTTCCATGGCCATCTTCTCGGCCCGCTTGTGGTTCTTCAGTTCCTCCGGCGAGGTGAATGGTGTGTAGTTGTGGTCGTTACGTATCACTTCCATCAGGGCGTCTGTCTCCGCGGTCCTTTTGTAGCAGGAAACTCCGGCCAGCTCTGTAAGTGGAATAGAAATAAGTTAGAGACTAAACGGGGCTTATTTATAGTTGGGGTCTGAACGATAAAACTTTGTTGTTCTATCATTTTCACCACAACTGTGTACGACGCTATTTACTCAGGGCGTTTTTCACAACCATATCGGCCGTGCCGTCCGCATAGAACTGCTCCACCCGCAGGCCCACGATTTGCGGTCGCTCCTTGGGTCGGCGTCGTTTCCGCTTTTTAATGGCCTTGGGCTTGCGACCGGCACGCCTGCGGGTGCGCGGCGCATCGGTTTCCGTCTCCGTGGAGTCACCATTGTTCTCCTCGCCGCTGTTTTGATTCTCCTCGTCCTGGGCACTCGCATCGCTGGCATCTTCGCCGCCACTTTGGCTGCCATTGTCGCTGTCCAGCTCAGAGTCGGTGGCCGCCTCCAGGAAACTCTCCAGCTCCTCCAGCCGCTCGGCCTCCTCCTGATCCACCATGCTGGGCGTGGGCGAAGTTAGTCGCACCACGCTAATGGTGGAAATCGATTTTTCCTCTGCAGTAAACAAACCAAGTCAGTTGGGAGGCGAGAAATGAGTCAAGGGACAAGGCTTACCCATGATGTTCCCAATGGCGCGCTCGTCAAAGGAGACTCCGTTCTTGCTGTAGACCACCACCAGATTGGAGTCGCCATCCGCCGCCGCCGGCCGGGCGCTGGGCGCCTCCGTAAACACCGAACTGGACATGGCCCCGACTGCTCCTGATCCCTGCTAGCGGCGCATTGGAGTCGTCGGCCCACACAGCGTGCACTTTATTGGCTCAGAACAATTATACTCATTTGTTGTTGCATCCGCCGCGTTGTGACGCCGACATTGAATATCTGATGGAAACGGGTCACTGGGATTCGATGGCCTATACGTAATACTGGTGATGATCCGCAATCCGCTTCCACAACAGTGCTGTCCGGTAGTTGCTATTTTGGGCGCAGAAACAGCTTGTTTTTCGCTTTAAAATGCAAATTCTCCTGAATTATAGAAATAAAAATTTGCAATAAAAGCTGCTCGAGTGTGACCAGACTTGGGAATGCTGCCGATGCCGTCAGCTATCGATAGTTTTTGTGCGTCGCTATCCGGAACCAGTTCACAGTTCGAAACCAACTCATAAAAAATTTGTTTTGTACGTTTATTAAGGGGAACTCCCTTCATTATACTTTTTTATTAACAACGTTGCTAGGAAAAAGTTTATTCGTCAAATAAACCTTATAAACTTTTAACATGTATACACATATTTTATTAATGTTGATAAATACTTTATATAAAATTACTTAAATAGGTTTTTAAGTCAGAAAGTTTAAATATTAAATTCCGAAAAGCAAAGTGGTATTTGACTAGGCATTTAATAAGTATTGACTTGATATTTAAAAATTGTTGATTATAAAATATTTAAAAAATTTGTTTTTGAACCTTGTGAGTAAAGGCAGAGCTGAAAATGAGAAACAAACTAATTAATTAATTTGGGATTTTTTTTAATAACATGGATTAACTTAAATTTTTACCGAACTTTTTTTTTTTAAGTAGTTAGAAAGTCGGAATAACGATCACCCAACAGTTATTTGCTTAATCGGTTTATTTTGGCGTTCGGTACTCGGTCATACTGCTGCAAAAACATAAAAACACAGATAAAAACAAATAATTTACTGCCTTTGTTAGCCCCAGGCTATTATCAGCTAATCTTACTGGGTTGAGCACTCGCTTTTGTCCAGTGCGCCAGTTAAACTTTGCACTCCATCGATACACCATGGCAGCCTTCCAAATGGGATCGGGTCACGCGGTGCCCATGAGCCTTTTCCGGAACAACAGGGATCGCGCCGTCAAGGCCATCCTCCAGGAGCTGCTCCCGGGCCTCAAGTTCGATGCGGGCAACCTGCTGGTGCTCCTCGAGGGCGGCAAGGATCAGAGCCTGTACAACACGGACGTGGACTATCTGTTCCGGCAGGAGTCCTTCTTCCAGTACCTCTTTGGGGTCAAGGAGCCGGGCTGCTACGGCATCCTCGTCATCGACGTGAAGACGGGCGGCCAGAGGAGCGTTCTGTTTGTGCCCCGCTTTCCCGACGAGTATGGGACCTGGATGGGTGAACTGCTCAGCCCGCAGGACTTCAAGGTCATGTACGAGGTGGACGAGGTGCTCTATGCCGACGAACTCAACGTCTATCTGGAGGGGGCGTCGCCCAAGCTGATACTCACGCTGAGCGGCACCAACAGCGATAGCGGACACACCCTCCAGCCGCCGGAGTTCGAGGGCAAGGAGAAGTACGTGACCGACTGCGATCTGCTTTATCCCATCCTGTCCGAGTGCCGGGTGATCAAGTCGCCCGAGGAGATCGAGGTGCTGCGTTACGTGGCCAAGGTCTCGTCGGATGCCCACATCCGGGTGATGAAGTTCATGCGTCCTGGCCGCATGGAGTTCGAGGGCGAGTCGCTCTTCCTGCACCACGCCTACTCCGTGGGTGGCTGCCGGCACGCCTCCTACACCTGCATATGCGGCAGCGGGACGAACTCTGCCATCCTACACTACGGTAAGTTATTTTTAAAAAGAAAAAAAAAGAAATTTGAAGATAAAACAAAAACGACTATTGGATACCCTTTCCTCAGCTAAATAATTTAGAAAATCAGGTTAAAGGTGGCGCCATCTGCCGAACTGTGTGGTCAACACTACAAGCCAACAGTTCATTTCTCATTGTTTCGCTCTCTTAAATGAAAGAACTGCTTTATGCAATGACGTCATTAAATATCTTAATTGCCAATTACTTTTTAAATAATGGTGCGACTTAGAACATTTTTTGTTGCTTTTTATAAACATATAATGCCCGATAACTGACCTCTACCATGTCTAAAAGTGAAAGCACACAGTGAAATAAACCGTGGCCGAATTATAAAATAAACTTAAGCTGCTTAGGAATTAATAGCACCTTTATGTTGAATGCCAAATCTCTCTCTATCCAATAAATCCAGGTTTATACGGACAGACAGACAGACATGGGTAAATCAACCTTTCATCGAAGTCAAAATACACTAACTGGTAGAATTTAGATCATATAAGATACATAGATTAATAAACTTTCCTAGACCTATCTTCTCAACGAACTACTTTAGGGCAAAAGTCTTAGGATCCAATGTTTTGTTAAAGAAAATCAAGTTGTTTACAAAATAGGTTGCCATTTTTAAACTTGTTTTAAGTTTGGGTTTTTCATTTTGTTGATACCTTCTTATCTAGTTCCCTTAATTACTTGGTACATCTAGGCCACGCCGGAGCTCCCAACAGCCGACCCGTCCAGGATGGTGATCTCTGTCTGTTCGACATGGGGGCCAACTACTGCGGCTACGCAGCAGACATCACCTGCACCTTCCCGGCCAACGGCAAGTTCACCGACGACCAGAAGTTCATCTACAACGCCGTGCTGGCTGCCCGCAATGCGGTCACGGAGGCGGCCAGAGACGGAGTGTCCTGGGTGGACATGCACAAGCTGGCGGGCCGTGTGCTGCTGCAGTGCCTCAAGGAGGGCGGCATGCTCAAGGGCGATGTGGAGGAGATGCTGGAGGCAGGCGTCTCCGGGGTGTTCCAGCCGCACGGCCTGGGCCACTTGGTCGGCCTGGATGTGCACGACGTGGGTGGCTACCTGCCCGGTGAGCCGAAGCGACCCAGCGAGCCGTGGCTGAGCAAGTTGCGCTTTGCCCGCGTCCTCAGGGCCGGCATGTATGTGACCATCGAGCCGGGCTGCTACTTCATCAACTGGCTGATGGACAGCGCGTTGGCCGATCCCAAAATCGGTAAGTACATCAATGTGGAGATGTTCAACCGCTTCCGAGGATTCGGCGGCGTGCGCATAGAGGACGATGTGCTGATTACTAAAACTGGTGTCGAGAATTTTGCAATTGTGCCCCGGACAGTTGAGGAAATCGAGGCAGCCATGAGCTCGCCATGAATACAACCATCGGCTTGGGCAATCTATTTACACTTATGCATATGTAATATACTTGTAACATAATCAAATTATGGAATAATCAATAAATAAATATATTGAGGTCTGATGAATACAATCTGATACAATGGTGCTATTGAAAGTATGATCTGAGAATGGCTAACGATAATGTTGACCATCTGCCGATAAGCAACTGATTAACTTCGATCCACAACTGATTAACTTCGATCGCTTGTTTTTATTGGTCGACAGTGTTAACAGAGTAAACGAGACGGCGGCCTGGTTAAGCGTGAAAGCGTCAAGTCTTTAAGCGGAATCTTAATCTATTTACAAGCCGTAGGCGGTGGCATAAATTCCCGGGCTACATGTACTTTTTGGCGTGTCCGTTTCGTTGCTGCTGCTTCAGTTGGCTGTGAGCGTTGCCATTCTGGGCCGGCGGTGGCTCGATGTTGCTGTCACCGCTGCACTCCTGGACCGCCTCAATGACCTCAACGGCGCTGCGCCGTGGGAACCATCCGCGGATGTGACCTTTGCGCTGGTGCTTTTGATTGCCAGTCAGCTCCTGATCGGAGAGCACACGCTCGCCAAAGAGCCAGTGGTTGCGGAAGCGGGTGACCCTAACCATGTCGTCGGGTCGCAGCCGGATGCGCGGCTCATCGGAGCAGGGAGCGGCCACACAGACCCGCCATCCCTGCGAGAAAATCGGCAGCCAGCGACCCGTGACGGGTCTGATGCACCTAAAGGTGCGGGTCCGAGCCCGCTTCTCCTCCTTCTGCGCCAGTTGCTCGCGCTGAAAAGGTTAGAGGTTATTTTTTTTTTTTCGATCTTTGTGGGCAATTTCACCTGCTCACCGTTAGTGTATACTGATCGCAACCCTCCACCACAGGCCATTCGATGCCATCGCCTCGCTTTTGGCACTCGTCATTGAACACCAGCCGCAGATTTTGACGCCAGCCCAGATCGTAGGGATAGAGGAACTCGTCGTCGCTGTCCGAATTCCTATAGCGGCGGTAGATGGCCTTCTCCACTATCCAGATTTCTATGCCCGTCTGATTGGTGACAATCGTCTTTAGCTGAATAAAGAGCAGCATGCTCAGGCCAATGACGACGCCGATGGCCAAGCCCATGCCAAGGATGCACATGATGATGCTGGCCAGTGTGAACTGAACGCTGGCCAGGTGCACCAGTCCATGGGTGAGATAGTAGTAGCGGTATATGCCACGCCAGAAGGAGCAGCACAGCACCACGGTGCCGTGCAGGCTGCCCAGGATGGAGAACAGCAGGAAGTAGGTGAAGTAGGCGTGGTTGGCCCAGCCAACGCAGTGATTGATCCACGGGCAGTGGTGGTCCATCTTCTTGACGCAGCGGTCACCTGTGGATGTGCGTTTAAAAAGTATAAGAATATATTTATTTATTTGTGCATTACTTATTAAGGTGAAATAAGAAATCACACCAAGCATTAAATAGTTTACAATATTAAATATTTTAAGCTTTCTGGTAAATTTATCTGGATTTACAAAGAACTACATTATACTTTGCAGTTTTGTTTACTCTTTTTACACTAAATAAAGTAAATATATCGTTAAATAATTTATATTTATGTTTATTCAACTAATGTTTTTGTATTTTTAAGGCGCGTCAACGACTTAGAATTATTGAATATTTTATTATTTTATTTTTATAAATTATTAAAAGAATGTGAGCTTACACACTATATATATTTATATGTTTATTTATTCAACTAAAGTTTTTGTAATTTTAAGGCGTCTCAACTATTTAGAATTATTGAATATTTTTTTATCTTTCATTAATTGCCAAAAAGTAATAGTTTTGATATTGTATACTTTTTAGTTATTTAAACTTAAATATAAATTAAGATTCAAAAGAAAGCAATAATTATTGAACAACATTTCAAACAATTTTTCTTCTCTAATCAAGTTAGCCAAATTAGTTTTATTTAAATTAATAAATTATTAAAAGAACATGAACTTACACTTGCGACAGTGATGGGAGCGGGGGGCCTTGTATCCTTCACATTTTTTGCAGTACTGCAGGAACTCAGCGTCCTTGGGCTCCTGGCAAAAATTTAAATTCATTAAAATACAGAAAATGGCCAAATTATACGTGATTTATGCGCGTCGCCCGACACCGCAAGGTACAACAAAACCTAACGACGCACAGCTCATTAAGTGACCACCTCCCATTGCCCATGGTCCAACCAGTGGTCTAAACCAGCCAGCCCGCCCCTCTTGCGTCTGGACTCGCCTACAAAACATTTATGCAAATTCGGGTAATTGCATTACGGACTTCGGGCCCCGTAGAATGCGTTCGCGTGCAGGGCACGGCCGTAATGTGAGGAGTCGGCGCTAATAAATTATATTTGGGTCGCGCCACGGCCGTACAAAATGAATGGGAGTCGAAAAACGTTACAGGCGCTAATGGTCCGGGCACGACATCTTTTTGATTCTCCGCCGGGTCCGGATTCTTAAAAATAAATTGCAGCGTTTAATTGGCGCGGATTATGCGATAAGCAGTCGCACACGCCAATGGGCCGGGTTGGCCCATTTGTCTGGGCTGAAACTCGGACAAGGGAAACCCCTGGAGGCCCTACGCCCACAGAGCTATCGGCACCTAAACAATTGCTTCCGCTTTGGAATGACGATGCACAAAGCGACGGAAAACAACCCCTGGACAAAGCCAAACTACGTTGGCAGTTTGTGACGGGTCAACAGTTTTTTGGGCCGTTGGAAGGCATTATCAATGGTAACAGGTGTCTTTAACGATTGGGGGGGGACATTGTCATTGTGTCACAACATTCCGCTTCTCTCTTCGCCCTTTGTACCTTCGGCTGCCACTGTTTTGGCATCAGTCCGGGACCTGTCAGCGTGGCCATGACGTAATTGAATGTGGCCAGCGTGGAGAGCAGCAGGAACAGGGCCTGGTGGGCGAAACCGGCGAATGATTCATTCGGCGGCCACCACATCGAGTTCATGTAGAGGGTCGTCAGCGTTATGCATTTGATGATGCCTGCAAGCAAAGAGGTAGATAAACATTAGAGTGATTCATGTCCAAATACATAGATATACATAGTTTGGGGGACCTGGCTTGGAAGGGGTTAGGCTCTGGTGGCCATGCTTCGCTTGGCAAGTGCGTGCGGAGGAAATAGGGCTCATTTATTTAGTTTATTGTCGCTTTTCGAGTTGATTAGCCGGCACCACGGTCCAGTAATGAGTAATTTTGTCGTTTCTCTGACTGATTCGGAATCCTTTTCAGGACCAGCAACAAGCGGCCGGCGTCCAATAAAGCCATTATGCCAGGAACAATGGTATATCAGTTCAATATCGTGGAGGCCCGGAAGTCTTATGGCGTCTGCCCCGCCAAATGGCCAAACGGCCAAATTGCACGCCATGTTCAAGAGCTCCGTGAAATTCCCGATAGGCTCCAAGGACCAAGGACCAAAGGACCAAAGGACTGGGCAGAAGGCAATAAAAGGGCAAACGACACACAACTAAAACGCAATTTGCGCGGCACATTAAGCGAATTAAAAGTCGCTGCTGGGTTGTCAACCGATTGGAACTCCGAGCGACGAGTGTGTGGCGTGTGTTGAGATGGTGTGGTGGCATATGAAACACGATATGGCGCAGACAACAAACAAGACGGCATTGGGGCGTGGCCGCTGGCCAGTACCGCCCCCGTAATGGGCCCATCCTTCCAGCAGTTCGTTCACTCTGCACTTTCATCCATTCGCAAATTGGATCCCTTCCAGACGGATAGCACGTATAAGCACCAATTAGCCAGGTCACTACTTACTCAGGGCTGTTATTGGGCCCCAGTGCAGGAACCGTCGGAAGCCGGAAATTTCTGCACTCATTTTAATAACTTATATATTTTCGCGTTGGCGTCCAAAATGGTAATGAGCAAAAGGTAAACAACAAAAGAGGTACCCCAAAGGCGATAGTGATGGCCAAACAAAACCAATCGCTATCGGTGTGACCGTGCGTTGAAATCCGTGCAAAACGAAACGGAACTAGTTCGGATCCACTTATTTTGATCAATACTAGAAGCCAGACATGCTTTCTATACCCTACGTAGTCTACTATAGCTGTTATTTTAAGTTATTTGTGTATTTCTCGTTGTTTTGGTCTAATAAATTACTTCTCTCAATTTTCGGTTTTTTTTTTCTAAAAGGCGGAAAAATACATTACCTAAGTCAGTTAAAAAGTACCACAGGTACTATATATCTAGGTACTCCCCAACACGGATAGATCGAAAATGAAAACACCTCATATTTTGAATGTCTGTATGTTTTTATATAAATCTGAAAGTTGCTCCTTGTTTTTGGCCACTACTTGTTGGCCACGATCTCGAACTTGATGCCGTGCTCGTGTTTCTCCAGCTCGGTGATTAGACTGGTTGTGCGGAAGGCGGCTCCTGGAGGCAGGACTCCGCCAGTGCCGGGCATCTTGTCGCTTTCGTTGAGGATGGTCTTCGCCGTGGACAGCAGGGCCACGCAGGTGGCGCCGTAGCCTGGATTGGGACCCGTAATCCTTGCGGTCAATGTCTTCGTGGGCGGTGAGCTGTACTGATCCGTGCTCTCGGCCAGCTGCTCGGTCTTGGGCCATCCGGTGGCCTTCATGGTCATCCTGAAGAAGGTGCGCTCCATGCGGGCCTCGCTGGGACCGTCCCGGGAAGCCATGCCGCCGGAGAAAACGCCGGGGTACTTGAGCAGCAGCTGGCGGCCGAAGGAGAACTTGGACAGGATACCGATTACGGCGGCAAAGAGCACCACAACACTGGCCGCGAACCACGAGGGATATGTCATGTAGGCCTGCATCTGGACGGGACGCTTCTTCTCCTGCTCGTAAAGGAAACGCTGCGAGCGCATCACCACCGAGCGATCCGTTTCGGGGAAGGGCAGGATCACCTTGTTGTCCACCTCGGCGGCGCGGGACAGCGGAGTTCGGGACTTCAGACTCGGCTGGAACCTGGGCAGGCGCTGGGGGAACAGCTTCCGGCGGATGGCCACCGACTCACTCCGGTTGGCGATGGCGTGAATGGCACTCTCCCAGGTGCCGGTGTTGAGGGCGGCAGTGCCCGTGCCCTTGGTGCCACCCTTGACACCCATGTAGACAAAGTTCTCCACCGAGTTGACCACTCCGTCGAAGTTCTTCTCCAGGAAGGTGACGCCCATGTCGGCGGGTATGGAATCGAATCCGCAGGCGCTGATCACGTACACGCCACGCTCCTTGGCGAGATCATTGTAGCGCAACTGCATCGTCTCCATGTACTGGGGCTCCCCGCTGACGTCCACGTGGTGGGTGCCCGCCTCCAGGCAGGCTTTGACCACCTTTTCGCCAAAGAATCGGTACGGTCCCGCCGTATTGACCACAATCCGGCAGCGCTTGGCCATCTCCAGCAGCGACGCCTCATTGTTCACGTCCGCAATCACGATGGGCGTTTGGGAGAGGTCCGTCTTGGACTTTGCCCCCATCTCACGGAGCACCGACTGCAGCTTCTCCTGGTTGCGACCGGCGATGCCCCACTGGAGGCCCTTCAGCACGCTCACCGCCTCGAGCACCGTGTACTTGCCGGTAAACCCGGTCGCACCGAAAATTATGGCATCCAGTTTCTTGGTCGCCATTCCAGAGGTCACAAATATGCGCTTTTAGTGATTGTTGACTAGAACTGCGTTATCAGCTCCAGACCCTGCGGTAATTTCGGCTGCTTCGACCGACTGTTAAAATGTTAATAACGCTAATCGCATCGAGCTACAGCTGTATTTATTGCAGATAGTGGCGTCGTGACTCCACAAAACTGAAAAAACGCAATCTTACAGGTGATGTTAGATTGCAGATAGCAACAAGTGGTTCGTTCACACGTTGCTATTGTTGTGATCTCTAGAGACCTTCTATATTAAAATCAAAACAAAGAACAGCTGATCGAATTAGCAATCGAAAGCGAACTCGATAAAAAGACAGTGTGAAGAGGATATTAGTTCCTGATTTAAATAAATGTGATTTTAATAGGCTGCAAAAGCTCCTTTATTGCGAATTGTCTAATTCTTGATCTACGGCGTTTAAAAAAAGCTTATTGTAGTTATAATAAATTTCTTTTGTCCGACTTGTAAATTTTTTTTTGTAATTTATATTAAACTCAGCAACTAAAAAATATAGTACCAAAAATTGCAGCTAATAATCCGCCAGCCTAACAAACTTTTTAACAAAAGATATTCGCCAAATTTCCTGATAATTTTTCGGCAGCTATAGGACTCTGGTTTGACTGCAATGGGTATATTTTATAAGTACAAGAACATAATATAAAAAATCAACTTGTACAAGTTAGTAACCGGCGGAGATAAAGCTGACGAAACGAAGCTCTGCATGGAGGCATTATCTCGCAGATCGGCAATAGAGTTATTCACGGGAATTGTTTCAAAGGTGTACAGTGCGCGAAATCCGATGGCCACAAAGCGATCATTTGAATGCAAGGTGACGCGAAAGAAACGCCCATCGGAACGCATTTCGAAATCCGGAAGTCTCCCACAGTATCTGCTGAACTTTCGATCCGTGCTCATGAAGTTGGAAAACTCAATAAAGTCACTGGCAGTCTGGTGGTCACAACTGCACGGTAAAAACATAAATACAATAATATAAATATATAATAATGGAGATCTTACGATCCAATGCCTTCCACATCGAAATAGGTGAAATGCAGCACAACTCTCTCGTCACTGGCACCGTAGAAATAATAATTGCACACCACGTTTTCCAGATAGTAACCAGGAAAATTTGGGGAGTGAAAGAGGCCACTTATACGCTCGCTGCTATTGTAGACGAAAGAGCAGTCCTCCTGTTGCACGCCGGTCATGATGCCAAAGTCTTAAAATATAAGAGCAAACATAGTATTTTTGAATTAAAAAAAAATTTTAAAAAGAAGAAACAAATAAATATGTATAGGCAATCCTAAATCGTAAAATAAAGTATATTTATCTATCAGAAATTGATCCATTTTACGAAGATTCATTAGACATTCAAAAGAATATTACAAAAAAAATAAAATAAAATATTTTTTATGAAAGCTTTAGGAAAATAGTGAAATCTTTATGTGTTTTGATGCAGTTTTTTATTACATATAGATACGTACATTTAGCATAGGCTAACAAATTCGTTAGTGGAAAGAGCCTATAATCAGTGGAAACACTTACTGGTCAGGAAGCGGTACTCCGCCCGAAATCCGTAGTATTGAACCTTGTTGGTCATGGCGGGTGGATACTTTCCGACGAACTGCAGTTGCAACCGTGCTCCATTGGACATCAGTGGCTTGGGCAGAAAGGCGCCGCACAGCAGCTCCTGCGTCTCGTACCGGCCGCGTACCTCGGTGACCACGTGAAGAGCATCCCCCGGCTGACATGCCGTCGAGTTCTCGTGCTCCGTGGGCACGTTGAAGTCGTGGAATCGGATCTGGATCCGTTCCGGCGGCTGGGCTTCAAATTCGTAACGGCATTGCAGGACTCTCGAGCCGCCAATTAAAACGCCGCCGAGAGCGTGTTTTGCCAGCAACAGCTGATTGGAGTCGAATGTGCCCGATTTGTTTACGCGTGAGTCAAACGTCTGCTTGCATTGTTCTGTGAAATAGAAAATTGTTGTTAATTTGTAGTGCCTCTGCGTATGTTATTGCCCAAGTTGACAGGACAGGCCAGATTCCTAACTCGTCTCCTCAGCACAAATATGGCCGGCAAGCGGGTGCACAACGAGGACAACAAGTTGGACACCTTCCGTCGCATCTGTGATGAAATAGCCGGCGAGTCGAGCTACCTGAAGAAGGCGGAGAAACTGCAGCGATTCTTCGAGCGGGGCACCAGTGGCAAGGGATTCGAGGGCGACACCCTGCTCTGGGTGCAGTTCCTCATACCGGCGGCCAACCAGCGCGTCTATAATCTCCAAAACAAGGCGCTCATCAAGCTGTTCTCTCGAATTTTCAACGCCAACCAGCAGCAAATGCACTTGGATTTGGAGCAGGGCAAGTTATAGTCCTTAATTTAATATATATCCTTGTGTGCAGTGCCTCACAACTTGTTTTAACCAAAGCCACTCCAAAACCTTGTTTTTTTTTTGATTAAGATTCTAACTAACATATGTATGGTTTCTTGTAGATGGAGACCTTTCGGAAACGCTGTGCAAGCACTTTGCTGCCTCCAAGAAACTGAAGCCTCAGGCGCACAGCAAGCTCTACCTGCAGGAGGTGGAGCAGCTGCTGCTGAAGCTGGTGGAGCGCACCAAGGAGGATGAGCAGACGGAGTTGCTGCAGGAGCTCTGCACGAAGGCCACCGACTTGGATCTGCGCACCTTTATCCGGCTGGTGAAGCACGACCTGCGGATCAATGCGAGAGCCAGACACATTTTGGATGCCTTTGGCCCCGACGCCTATCCCGCATATCAGTCTTCCCGCGATTTGGTGGCTATTGTGCAGCAGTTCGCCGGCAAGGAGAACAAAAAGGACGCCATTAGCCCGGCCAAGAAGGCTAAGAAGGTGAACTTGAGCGGCATTCAGGTGATGACACCAATATCGCCAATGCTGGCCAGTGCCTGCAAGTCCGTGGAGGAAGCATTCAAGAAGAGTCCCGCCGGCCTGTACAGTGAAATCAAATACGACGGAGAGCGCGTTCAAATCCACAAGCAGGGAGACGATTTCAAGTTCTTCAGCCGCAATCTGAAGCCAGTGGTGGATCACAAGATAAGAGCTCTAAGGGAGTACATACCACGCGCCTTTCCAGGAGGCGGTGAGATGATTCTGGACTCGGAGATCATACTGGTCGACACTGACACGGGAGCACTGCTGCCGTTTGGCTCGTTGGGTGCCCATAAGAAACAGACTTTTGCCAATGCAGCAGTGTGCCTATTCGTCTTCGATTGCATACTCTACGATGGCGAGGATCTAACCCAGCTGTAAGTGTTGCAATTGTTTGTTAGCCATAACTAACGTTTATCTTCCAGGCCATTCCGTAAGCGCCGTGAGATCCTTGAGCAGAATATCAAGCCCATCAAGTCGCACGTACAGCTTTCCGAGTCGGAATTCCTCAAGACCAAAAGGGAACTGGCCATGATGACGGCCAAGGTGTTGCACGCCAATCTGGAGGGAGTGGTGCTGAAGAGCCCGAGCAGCACCTATCAGCCCGGCAAGCGCAACTGGCTGAAGGTCAAGAAGGACTACCTTTTCGATGGCAAGATGGCTGACACAGCGGACCTGGTGGTCCTTGGTGCCTGGTATGGATCGGGAAAAAAGGGTGGCGTGCTCAGCATTTTTCTCATGGGCTGCTACGATGCGACGGGTCGTTTGTGGAAGACGGTGACCAAAGTGCACTCTGGGCTGGACGATTCCACCAATGCGGAGGTACACGAATCACTCATCAAGCTGACCGAACGTGTCGATGCTAACGAGATTCCCGATTGGCTGCTGTGCAGTAGGTCCTTAGTGCCAGATGTCTTGGCCAAAGATCCGCTGAAAATGCCTGTATGGGAGATTACGGGCGCAGAGTTCACCAAATCCGAGGCGCATACGGCGTCTGGCATTTCGATCCGATTCCCCAGAATTACCCGTCTGCGCAGCGATAAATCGGCAAAGGATGCAAATGACCTAGCCCATTTGGAAGATCTGTTTGAAGCCTCCAAGAAGAATGTAAACGTAGATCTGCTTTTGGCCAATTGTGGCAAAGATGAGGATACGCTGAATGTTGAAAAAACGCCACAGAAAGTGAAAAAACAAAAACGGTCAAAAACTGGTTCGGATGATGAGGAGGCAGCTCCGCCGCCAAGCAAACGTAAGGAGCCAAAAGCGAATCAAAGTTTGTCACCATCGCAAAAGGGGATGAAGGACTTTTTCAAACCCAGTAAGGAGCTGAAATCAGAAGTGAAAAAGGAACCAAAGATGGAGGAAAAAACTCCAGGTCCAACAAGTTCAAAAAGCAAATTATTCGCAGGTTTAGTGGCTCACTTTACAATGGGAAAAGATGCAAGCAAGCTAAGGGAACAATTTGCACAGCATGGAGGATCTTCAACCACCGAAACGCGAAAAGCTAATCTCGTATTTTATAATACAAACGAGGCCCTGCACCTGGAAAAGCTTAGGTAATGTTTAGTAATTTCTCGAATTTGATTAAATGCTTTAATTATTTTAATTTCATTATCACAGACCGCTCTATCGACGCAGCTGCCGGCATTTGAATGTTAGCTGGCTCCAAACTTCTCTCGAGACTCAGAGTCTGCAGCCCTTTCCACTACATGCCTTGATTGTTAAATGTTGAGTTCTTGTCTAAGTCGTTTGTACACCCAAATGCATATTTGATTATACTGAATATTTGTATATTAAAAGCAACAATTATTTTATCATGTGAATAATTTTATTGAATCATTTGTTAGCTCCGAATGTTTGGATCGAGATGTGCTATTTTTAGTAGTGGAAAATTAAATCCCCAGAATTTAGAGTTGAACAAGTAGACAGAAAAAATATAAAGTTAAGAACAAACAAAGAACGAAAGGTAAAAGACATGCATAATAATCCTAATTTTTTAAAATACAAACCAGACAATCGACCTTGAAGAGCTTAGGCTAAGTTTAGAAATTTGTTGATTGTTTAATATGCTTTCATTGATTGGCTTTTGTTTTTTTTCAGATCATACTATCATCTAAACATCTCTATAAAACCGAGAGACGGCCGGCTTACCCAATTTATTTCGTGTTGTTGAAATACTGAGCACTTGCCATAATCGCTTCCACTCATAAATACATACATACATAGTCGATTAAACCCAATATATACATATTATAATGGACAACAAGTATTTTATCAAATGCCGCTTACATATGGCTGCATCTAGCGACAGAACGCAAAGCTTAAATCGAAAGCTCTGCGTAGTGAAAACAAAACGCTCCCAGTTATTTGTGGCGTATTTAGTTATCTTCTGGACGCTTGGATCGCCAACCGAACGAACCGAAACGCTCCTCCATCATGTTGTGGGAATTCCTGGCACTCTTTGCGATCGCCTGTGGCATCTTCTACCGCTGGGCAACCGCCAACAATGGCTTCTTCAAGGACAGGGGCCTACCATACGCTAAGCCAATCCTGTATTTTGGCAACATGTACGAGATGTTTTTGCGGCGGAAATCCATGTTTGACATAGTCTGTGATCTGTACACGCAAGGCGGCAGTAGCAAGTGAGTTGATTTCAATGAACCGAATTTAATAAATTAATTGTTGTGCTTAGTTTGCACTTTAAACCCGTTTAGAGCATTTGTGTACATATGTAAATATCTATGGGGGTTCATCATTGTAGGCGTCAAGGTCACGCAATCAGTATTCTATCTATAAGCTTACTAATATGGTAGGTGCGGCTGCGTTTGAGTAATTATTGAACATCGAATTCTCAAATGCTCTCAAACATATGGTATAAAGATCGTAGAAGTAATGAAATAATTATCTAAAATATTTGCAGAAGTAGCTATAATTGTATTACTGTTGCGATTTGCTTTGTTATGTTTATCTCTAGAGTTTGTTTTAATCTTATCGATTTTACGACAGCTTTAAATGTTGCACTCACAGTGCTCATATTTAGATAGGAAAAATAATTGATAAAGCGTAGTTCTAGCCAACTGCTTTGATAATAACTTACCTTTCTAAATTATAGATTAATTATACAATGTTTACCGAAACCTTATCTATAATCTATGAAAACTGTCTAAATTGATTTTTTACCCATTTTTAAAAAAGGTATTTTAATAATATAATTTTATTAAGTTTTTTCTGGGTATTATTAAGACTAAAACCCTTTGGTCCTTTGACCAAAGAATGTTTTTGTTTACTTTTGCGGGAACACTTACTTTAAAGATATCGTTCAACAGCTTTGGTTTTTGTTGTAGAATATATTTTGTTATTATGCATGCTGTGGGTTCATTAAAATTACTCGGAATGACAACGAACAAATGTTTCCCTCTAAGAGCAGTAATTTCTGTTATTTATTTCTAATAAGTTTCAATATCCAATAATACCTCTTTGATCAACCAATAAATATGCCGACTATTCATCGGATAAAAATCAAATGGAAATTAGCAAGTTTTACCCACCATAATTTATGGTCTACATACCCTTATAATTTCATTCTGTTGTTTTTTAAATTTTTTTTAGTTCTTCGACATATAGTAAGGGTTAAACAGTTTACATTTCATCAAAATAAAGCCTCCATGGAAACAATAAAATTTGTAAAAAAAAATAAGTTTAAAAAAATTTAAATTTAAATTTATTTTGTAATTTTTTTAAAAATCTTTTTTGACTGATTAATAATTTGACAGTTCAGAATTACGCTTTTAATTTTATTAAGATCGGAGAACGATGTCATACAGCTGCCATAGGAACTATAGAATAATTGAGCTGCAAGTCATCATAGCTTCAATGTTTTTAAACATATACGCAACTAAATCATAATTTTACAGTTTTCAAGAATGTTTAATTTTTGCAATAGCTGCAAGGGTATATGTATTCTAATTCTTTCAATGGTGGAATAACTTTTTGATGTATCAGTAAATGAGTCACAAAATGCTTATCGGCCATTAACATTGATTTCTATTTTCTGTTTTTTAGATTTTTCGGTATCTTTGAGCAGCGACAACCGCTATTGATGGTACGCGACCCAGATCTTATAAAGCAGATAACCATAAAGGACTTTGACCACTTTATCAACCATCGCAACGTGTTCGCCACCAGCAGCGATGATGATCCGCATGACATGAGCAATCTCTTTGGCAGCTCCTTGTTCTCCATGCGAGATGCGCGGTGGAAGGATATGCGGAGCACTCTGAGCCCGGCCTTTACTGGCAGCAAAATGCGTCAGATGTTCCAGCTGATGAACCAGGTGGCCAAGGAGGCCGTGGACTGCCTGAACAAGGATGTCCAGGAGACGGACATGGACATGAAGGACTACTGCACACGATTCACGAACGATGTGATCGCCTCGACGGCCTTTGGGCTGCAGGTTAACTCGTTCAAGGATCGGGAGAATACCTTCTATCAGATGGGCAAAAAGTTGACCACATTTTCGTTCCTTCAGAACATTAAGTTCATGCTCTTTTTCGCATTGAAACATCTCAATAAGGTTGGTGTAACATTCAAATCTTTCCGAAGATGTTGCTCATGTTGTTCGTTACTTTTCTAGATCCTAAAAGTGGAGATCTTTGACAAAAAGAGCACTCAGTACTTTGTGCGTCTGGTGATGGATGCCATGAAGTACCGACAGGAGCACAACATCATTCGACCCGACATGATCAACATGCTGATGGAGGCGCGTGGCCTCATCCAGACGGAGAAGACCAAGACGACGGTGGTGCGCGAATGGAGCGATCGTGATATTGTGGCCCAGTGCTTTGTGTTCTTCTTTGCCGGCTTCGAGACATCCGCTGTGCTGATGTGCTTCACCGCCCACGAGTTGATGGAGAACGAGGATGTGCAGCAGAAGCTGTACGAGGAGGTGCAGCAAGTGGACGCGGACCTGGAGGGCAAGGAGCTGACCTACGAGGCCATCATGGGCATGAGGTATCTGGACCAGGTCGTCTCGGAGGTGCTGCGCAAGTGGCCAGCAGCAATTGCCGTTGACCGCGAGTGTAACAAGGATATCACCTACGAGGTGGATGGCCAAAAAGTGGAGATTAAGAAGGGAGATGTCCTCTGGCTGCCCACCTGTGGCTTCCATCGTGATCCCCTGTATTTTGAGAACCCCAAGAAATTTGATCCGGAACGTTTTAGCGATGAGAACAAGGACACCATTCAACCCTTCACATACTATCCCTTCGGTTTGGGTCAACGAAACTGCATTGGTAAATGGATCGTCCTTGGCCATGGCCCAATCTTGGCTGATTATTAATTAATATTTCTTCTAGGTTCCCGATTCGCTCTTCTCGAGGCAAAGGCTGTCATCTACTATCTGCTGAAGGACTACCGATTTGCCCCCGCCGCGAAATCCTGCATCCCACTTGAGCTGGCCAGCTCCGGGTTTCAATTGGCTCCAAAAACAGGATTTTGGGTCAAACTCGTCAAGCGAAACCAATCTTAAACACATATGGAATTGTATTTAGTTATATTGTGAACTGTTATATATTAAATATTTTGACACTGTTAGCAGTAGAAAACTCTTCTTTGCTTTTTTAAAATAATTACATATTATTAAATTTAAACAAATATTTTAAAACAATAATTATTGTTAGGGCCATACAATACCACAAAATATGAGTCAAAACATGATTTTAGTCTTAGTCGGAATAATTTAGATTCCTTTAAAACATTAATAAATATAAAACTAAGTCAAGGTCTTAAAATAAAGTGCCCCAAATGTAGGGTTTTCTTTCTTTTAAAAAAAAAAAATAAATAAATTTTAGGGGTTTTTTTTTAATTTATCAACTTAAAGACCATCCGTTCTCTATGCATTGTTTCCTTCAGTTTGCCAAAACCAACTCTAAACTACATTACAAATAAATAAATTTAATAAAAAAAACCTTTTTCCAATACACAAAGCCGTATTGCTTATATGTATCTTTTGGTTGCAGTGATTGAGGTTCACTGTAGTTACAATTTCCAATTTATTCACACACATATAGCAATATTCTTATTTTCTTGTCGGCTTGCATATCGTTGCACTATTACATAATATGTGGGTTGGTATAAAATGGTATAAATACATATAAATGAAAAAGAAACTACTTATTTGATGAAGTGAATCCGCCGAGTGAATTACGCATTTTCGCAGTACAAAATGGAGAGTGAAATTTTAAGTTTTTACAAGGACAAAACAGTGTTTATAACTGGAGGCACAGGATTTCTAGGCAAAGGTGCGCCATTTTTCAAAAAAAAGAAAAAAAAATCAATTTCAACCAAAGGATAATAGCAGTGTTTTATCCAAAAATTTGCAGTGATCATAGAAAAGTTATTGCGAGCTACAGATGTGAAGCGTATATATTTCCTTGTGAGACCCAAGCGAGGAGAAAGAGTGGAAGGACGATTTGAGGCATGGAAAAAGGATAAGGTGAGTGCTAACAATCTGTGCTACATTTGCTTTGTAATAGATGTAGTTTTTAAACCATACAATTTATTTTAATGTCTGATTAAATTGTGCTGAAAATTCTATGAAAGAATTTTGTTTTATAATGTAGTTTTCATATCATAGCACATATTTTAAGCGAGTAAGTCTTATTCTTAAAAAGTCTTTGCTCACTGCCATTGTAGACACCACCGTTTTCATTTTCTCTGTGCAGATCTTTGAAGCTCTGCTCAAGGACAAGCCGCGTGCATTGGAGCATGTGACTCCCATAGCGGGGGACTGCTGTGCCCTCAACTTGGCCATCAGCGAGGCGGATCGGAGGATTCTGGCCGAGGAGGTTCAGGTGCTGATGCATGGAGCTGCTTCGGTTAGATTCATGGAGCCACTGCAGGACGCATTGAACATCAATACGCGCGCCGTGCGTCTGGTGGTGCAGCTGGCCAAGGAAATGCGCCGTCTCGAGGCCTTTCTTCACATCTCCACGGCCTTCTCCAACTGTGTGGTGGACCACATCCAAGAGCGTTTCTATCCGGAGAACCTGACCTGTCCCTTTGACAAGGTTCTCGACTTGAGCGAGTCGCTCAGCACCGAAATGGTGAACAAGATGGCACCGACCCTAATGGGCCGATTCCCCAATACGTACACCTACACCAAGGCTCTGGGGGAGCAGGTGATTCAGGAGGAGGCGGGAGACCTGCCAGTCGGTGTTTTCCGACCAGCCATCAGTACGTACCTATCTATATTTCACCATAACTAGTGAGAGTTTAACCATTTAATTACTTCCGATCTCAAAGGTGGAATGAGATAAGAATTAAGAACCTTCGCTTCTCAATAAATCACTTTTCTATCAAAAAGTAGTAGACCCCTTCTAAACTCAACCTCTTTGGTCTTGCAGTTTTCTCCGTCTTCAAGGAGCCATTGCCCGGTTGGGTTGATGGCTTGCAAGGATTGGGAGGCATGATTTATGCGACTGCATACGGCGTTTTGCACTTAATGCTTGTCAATCCCAAAGCGAAGGCCCTCGTGGTTCCGGCCGACTACTGTGTCAATGTGGCCATTGCCAGCGTTGTTCAGATAGCCAAGAAGGCCAGTGGAGCCAAGGAGAGTGTTCTACCCATTTTCACATACACACCCTGCCAATCGAATGACGTCACTTACGGAGAAGTCATTGAGAAATGCTACGCTAATGGCCTGGCCGTGCCCAATACCAAGATGATTTGGTACCCATTCACCCACAACATCGGTTGTCCCTGGCTCTACAGCGTTGGCGTCTACCTCTACCACATGCTGCCCGGTCTCCTGCTCGATGTGATTCTACGCCTGAAGGGCGAGAAACCGACCATGATTAAGGCCTATCACAAGATCCACGAGGGAGTGAGAGTGCTGTTTCCCTTTTCCAAGAAAACCTTCACCATGGACACGCACAACACCGACCAGATGTGGCAGTCGATGACGCCGGCGGACAAGAGAACCTTCCACTTCAATTTGTCCAACTTGAACTGGGATGAGTACTTCACGACCGTCATGGACGGAGTGCGACTCTACTTGTTCAAGGACCTTCGAACGCCCGAATCCGTGGCCAATGGCAAGCGGATTTTATCCAGGTGAGTGGCAATCAGTAAGTCGCAATATGCTATGTTCAATATGTTCTTGCAGGTATTACGTATGGGACAGAACCCTTAAACTGGTACTCATTCTTTTATTCGGGGGCTTTATTTGGTACATGTTTAATCTGGTATTTAACTAAACGCCTTGCTTTGAATAGTGAACAAGTGTATAAATAAGAAAGTGCTCTAAGTGAATATGTAAAGGAATAAAGTTTACATTAACAATGTATTTTATATTGTATTTACACACCATGTCTTGACAAAGTTGTGAAAAAGTCAGCTGTGTTTTGAAGGAAAGGTGAAAGTCGTCAAATTATAATTTGCCAAAGCACTTATCATTTTTATTTACCCCGCCGGCTTTCAAAGCGCAATAAAAATATTTAAATTTTATAAAGTGACACAATTTGATTGTAATCGAAGCGTTCTTTGATTTTTGCATGTATTACGTATGCTTTGTACTATATAATTACGTTACAATGAATAGAATTAACACGTCTGCATTCCGATTTCCCATACAAATTAGGCAGTCACATTCATTAGACTTGAGTAACACTCACTGACCAAACACTCGCCACATGGGTGCGGACACTCGACTGCAATTACGTATACCTATTCTGTCCAACTACCGGGTTTCACTCTCTATCCCTGAATTGCACTTTACCTTGGGCATTGGCATTGCGGCAAGGGGCCAAAGCAACAGCGTTTTCCAATTAGCCAAATGGATGGATCACAGGTCTTCACGCCACTTGACATTGCACCACAATGCACCACAATGCTCCACAATGCACCACAATGCACCGAAATGAGACATAGGGTTTTAATTTCAGTGTAGGAAAGGCAGAGCTAATTGCTTACCCAGCAGGTCAGCCACAATGGTCATGCTTTAATGGACCATGGTTCAAATGGGCGTATACGTAATACTCGAATGCAGCAGCTTGGAAGATCTTCTTCAGTGCTGGAGGGAAGTAAGTTTTTACGACTCAAAATTTACGATGTGTGCACTTGTGTGTTTGGTAAGACAATTGATTTTTTTTCGAAATAAGCGTTCGCGTATAAATAGCAACTGAAAATACAGATTCACTCTCATTTAAGCATCAGTCGAGTCTGTGCCGTTCTACGCGGAGTAAGTAATCAGGACTTCCTGTATATATGTGCGCAAATAAGATTCGATAATTAAGCCCACTTTAAAATGGCAACGGATGTGCAAAAATTCTACAAAGACAAAACAGTCTTTCTAACAGGTGGCAGTGGATTCCTGGGAAAAGGTATTCCTAAGTTCTTTCGCTGCAGCACAAATAAAAAGTTGTTCAAGTGTCCGCCAATCATCAGAATCATATGGATTGTAGTTAATTGAGATGCTTTTGCAAATTGTAATACCAAAAAAAAAAAAGTGATTAGCGGAAACGGTTTCATACCAGTTTAAGTTCAAGATAAAATTCAAGTTTATTGCCTTTTCAGTGACCATTGAGAAGCTGCTTCGCACCACTGAAGTGAAGCGCATCTATGTGCTGATCCGCTCCAAGCGCGGTCAGGAAATGCAGGAGCGATGTGCCGCTTGGGGATCAGAGCCTGTGAGTGATCCTTATTTAAATCAAACGCAAGTCTTTTTTACGGAATTTAGCCCTTTTGGTGGCTCTTGTACAAGTATGAAACTTTTCGGAGCCTTACTTTGATCTATATCTGATTTAAGGCATTTAAAAATTCCTAATGCAATTTCATCAAGAACAAAAGTGAAAACTATATTTTTTACTGTACATTGTATAGTACAATTAAATAGTTTAAAAAAAGTCCTTAAATACTTAACAAAATGGTTGTTTTATTGTTAAATTATTTATTAATAATAATAATATTTTTTTTATAAATTTTGGATTGTGAAAACGATTTTATAAAATTTATCTATTTTAAGAATTTTTTGATTAGAACAAACAGATTACTTAGAAATTTTGTGCTAAGAGATTACTTATGGGATTTAACTTAGTTATACCAATAATTCACTTTTTTAAATTCTTAAAATTGGGTGGAAGAAGTCGAATATTTTTAAGTGGACAAGTTGTTTAAGAATGACGATGTCCTAATTTTAACATAGTGTTATATTAAAAGCACATTGAATTAAATTTAACCATGACAGGTCTTCGTTAACCTAATGAAAGTGGATCCCGAGGTGTTGAAGCGAGTGGTGCCCCTTAGCGGTGACTGCCAGGAAGCGGATCTTGGCCTGAGCATCTCGGATCGCAAGTTGCTGGTGGATGAGGTGCAGATCGTGCTCCACAGTGCAGCTACTGTGCGCTTTGTGGAGCCGTTGCACATTGCTTTGGCCATCAATACACGAGCCGCTCGGCTAATGATTCAACTGGCCAAGGAGATGCCCCACCTGGAGGCGTTTGTCCACGTGTCCACCGCGTTCTCCAACTGCGTGGTGGAGCACGTCAGCGAGCGCTTCTATCCGGAGCACTTGACTTGCCCCGCCAAAAAGGTGCTGGAACTGCACGACGGCATCAGTGAAGAGCTGATAGACAAGATGGCACCGGCATTGCTGGGCAGGTACCCCAATACCTACACCTACACCAAGGCTCTGGCCGAACAGCTGCTCCAGCAGGAGGCTGGGGATCTGCCCATTTGCATCTTTCGCCCTGGCGTCAGTAGGTGAACGTCGACTGGGTCTCCCTTGCTCCACTAACACTTTCGCTTCTCCTCCAGTTATTGCCAGCTACAAGGAGCCCATGAACGGCTGGATCGACAACCTCTACGGACCCATTGCAGTGCTCTTTGGAGCAGCCATCGGCGTACTGCGCGTCACACGGCTCAACTTAAAGGCCAATGCCGGTATCGTTCCGGTGGACTACTGCGCCAACATGTTGCTGACCTGCGCATGGGACACGGCCCGGGAGAGCAGGATGAAACTGCCGCAGGAGCCACCCATCTACACGTTTACGCCCACCAAGGACAACCTGATCACCTGGGGCGGGTTCCGCACCAAGGCGGCACTGCTGAGGCCCAAATACCCACTCACCCAGATGATGTGGATGCCCTTCCTGCACTGCACCACCAGCGCCTGGATGTTTCGGTTAATGGCCTTCTTCTACCACCTGCTGCCGGGCTATGCCATCGATCTGGTGCTTCGTCTGCGGGGTCGCAAGCCGCGCATGATCAAGCTGTACGACAAGATACACAAGAACATCGACATCCTGGTCCCGTTTGTGGACACGTCCTGGCATTTTGACACCTTCAACACCTACCAGCTGTGGCGGCGTATGTCCGCCGAGGACCGAAAGCTCTACGACTTTGACATTGCCAGCATCGATTGGGACGACTACTTCCTGCAAGCCCTGGCCGGATTGCGCATCTATCTCGGCAAGGATTTACCGGAGAGTTTGGAAAGGGCTCAGAAGATCTACAAAAGGTGAGTTGCATATTCCTAATATAAAGTTGCATAAGAATAAATAAACTACTATGTACCATACTGTCTGTATAGGTATTAATTTAAAACTTAGCAATACAAACCTTAAACTTTTTATTTTCATTTCACATAGGTTTTATTTTAAAACTATCGTGGTAATAATTTAATACGTATTTTATTGAAAAATCGTACATTCCCAATAGTTTAAAAATCACCTATCAATAGTATAGTTTCTATGACAATTTTTGGTGTATATTTATGTATTTGGACCCTCTGCTTTTGCTTTAAAATATGTTCTGTTTCGTTCCTAACAGCAATTTGACTTCCCATTTACATTAATCAAATAAAATTATTAATTAAATTGCTGGTTTTGGTTAAATTTGTTACATTTCCTCTACTTTAATTTTTTGTAATTAAAATAAGGACACATCAACTTTATTTTGTTGAAGCCACTTCCTACCTTACTTAAAATTCTCAAATTATTTTTTTACAGGTTCTTATTTCTCCATCGCCTCTTCAAGTTCACCTTGTACGGTGGTGTTGCCGCCCTGCTGTGGCCTATATTTAAACGCATATTCAGCCTATTTATTTGAGTGAACTCACACTGGCACACACAAGGGAAGTAAGTTTAATGTTTGTAAAATAATAAATGTTTTGGCTCAAGTGTAAAGGGCTAGACTCACTGGTGGGCAAAGGGGCGCAGGGGGCCGACGATTGATGAATAAAAAAACTACAGAGACAATATTTAATATAGACCGATGCAAAGCACGCCATTTGAACGACACAACAGTTGGCAATAGACTGAGTGAGAACCAAGAACCTAAGCCATTTACATGGCAACCACTCAGGCCCAGGCCCTGTGAATTGGCCACATCCGTTTCCGCCTCGGAATCCGGACCAAGACCAAGGCAGATGGCGGCTGTCGAACGAGCAGACTAGTTTTGCCACCATTTTCCATCGATTAACTTAATTCGATTGGGTCGTGAGCCTTTAAAAGGGGCCGGATTTGGAAAGGGGTCGAGTAAACACAGTGAAAACAATTGTTGTAAATGGTAAATTTTAAAGATCTACAATGCTTTCAGTCCACCAAGTATGTTTTAGTAATGACCTCATTTTGCAACTCAAAACATCGATTTAATATGATTCAAAATTTATTCAAAATATACAGATGTACCTTTTTTAGTTAATGATGCTAAATATTTAGTAATAATATTTTTTGTTAAATTGCATATTATGATTAAACGTTATATCTTTATGAATAGTTAAATAAACATTAAATTAAATAAATTAGTTTCTTCAACTTTAATTAAGTAAAAGAAAGCATACCTCAAAAAGCCAATCAGCTATCTTAAAAATTGAATATTATTTAAAACAAAAATATTAAGATTTCTATGCGTATATGACATCGTTAACTGATTTTTATTAAATGAACACTGTAACTCCAAAATAGTACATCATTATTTTAGATTAAAAGAGTCTCTGATAATGTTTGGTTTTAAATGGCAGATCTAAAGGACCTTATGCCTTACTGGAATTGGAAATTCAAGACTCATCCCTTAATCATTTACAAAATACTCTTGCTTAGCAAATTCCAGCCCAGTTTGTCTTAGTGTATGTGGAGCTGGGGAGCGGGGGAGCGGGGGAATTAAGTCGCTGAATTTAAGGCTAATTTATGGGGCGCCAAACTCACCAAATGAGCGTCCGGGCTTCGACAGCTCCGCATCCGTCGGCAGACCGTTAGCCTTGGCGGCGACGGCCTGCTGCTGCTGGAGCTTCTCCGGCATTACCGCCACACTGGCTGCCTCCAAGACCGCTGGAGGCGGGGGCGTGTCCTCCGGCATCCCCGGCTCATTCGACACGAACTTGTACTTGCCCCGGAATCCTTTGGCCGTGCGATTGGAGCTGGCGTTGAACTCGAGCAGCAGGTCGGGACCGCTGCTCACCAGCCGGCGGGTGGGACGGGTCGAGCAGAGCACGTCGATGACGGTGCTCATGTGGGCGGACTCCGCGTCGAACAGAGTAAGTGCGTCCAACTGACATCCGCCGCTGGCCACCGGCGGCAGCTGCAGCTCCTCGAACAGCAGCTCCACGTGGGTGTCCGGCCGACCGATGAACTTGTAGGCGCACTTGATGTGCGCCGGATAGTGGGCGGGGAACTGGGGCGAGTGGAAGTAGCCCTGGCCCAGACTGCCCTCCTCGCCGGACAAACTGGCGAAGAAGTAGAAGTCGCAGAAGCTGTGCGGCACCAAGCGCCCATCGGTCCGGAAATTTTCTAAGGGGTGTTTAAATATTCAATAATTACATTTATATCCAATGTGTTATATGTTTAATTAAAAAATTAAAATTCAATAATATAATGCATTAAGAAATGTTTTTTTTTGGTAGTACTATCGGTAGACATGAATACGAAGTAAAATTTATAAAATACTTTTATGTAAGCAGAATGATTCATTTTTATATGCACTTTTGTTGTATAAATTAAAATTGTAAAGTAAAGTTAAAAAAATTTGTTTTTAGACTTTAATACATATACAAAATTTGTCATATCAGTTAAAATGAACTTTAATTATAAAACCTTTTAATTAAATAAAGGCTTTGAAATCCTACAAATTCTTTAAATATATTTAGTTTATTTGTAATTATGCATTTATGATTTTCTGATCTTTGAAATAATAATAGAATTTTAGGATTGAACAGTAAAAAACTCAAGATATATTGGTGTCATTAAAGTGGGCTCACCCCGTTTCAGAAATCGATAGCTAGCGTTTAGGGTCAAGTTCCAACTGGAGCTGTCCAATTCGGTGGGCGGCTGCTGGAAGCGGAGGCGCAGCCCGAGCAATCGACCCGCGCTATAAATAGGCGTGGCACTGCGGTTCCGGCTGTGCTGGCAGAAGGTGTCCGCCGCCAGTGTCGCATTCTCGATGACGGGCTCCCGCAGAAAGGGAAAGACGTCCACGCTGTCCAAGCAGCTGTCACGAAATTGCATTTGATGAGGAAAAAAAACGGAAAAGAGAGAGAGGAATTTTCGCAGGCCGATTGCATTGGCCAGAGCAGATGCGTAACGATGTCTAAAATTTATTGGCCGATACTTTTGGGGCTGGCTCGTTGGTCAGCCAGGCAGCCTATAAATATCCCCTCGCCAACCAGCAAATGGCCATTAAGAAATAATTCCCAACGCTCGGCTGGTTCTTCACGATTTATTTTGATAAAAAGTCGAACAAAAGTTGGCGTTAAGGCTAATACGATTGTCACTTCGAGACAGCTGCCAATAGATTTAAGGTTTTAAGTAATTCAAAACAAATCAACGCAAAGGGGCATATTCAGTTAAAGAAAATATAGAGAATAAAATAAGGGGTACTGAAAAGGTTTGACCACAAATTAAGCAAACAATAACATTAGTTTTATTTAGAATGACATCTATGACTCATATCCTAGAAAAATATATTATGAAACTAATTTTGTGAAATTTGGGTATAACATTCCTCTGATCTACGGATTCCTTCTAAATTAAATAAAAAAAAATTGCATCAACTAATTTAAAAAGAAAATAAATATGCAATTCATTGGATTGGAACATAAAGAAATGAATTTTCAATTTTAATATAATTACATTCAATATAATTAATTAATTATAATTTTTAATAATATTGCTGATATTCTTATGAATTCTTTATGAAATAAGGAATTTCAGTTCTTTGGCTAAGGCAGAAAAGATAGTTTATTGGCCAATCGTTAAATTATAGTAATCGGTTTTATAAATTAATGAAAAATATATTGAAATTCAACAAATTTGGCGATCTTCACATGAGCTATTCCCCTTTTCGCTTGCGCATTCCGCTGAGCATGCGACAGAAGGCCGGATAATCGATCATGGGCGGCTCCTCCAAGGACTTGGGTTTGGCCATCGGCGCATGGCTGAGGGCCTCCTTGGCCTCGTTTAGGGTCATTTTGTCGCCGTAGTTGATCAGCTCTTCATAGATTCTAGGTATTGAAGTGGTATAAAGTGGTCATTGGGTTATTTCACCCAAGTTCGTTTGTTTCAAAGCACCCACTTGCGTTCCTCGATCTTGCCCGTGCCGTGGTCATCCCACTTGCTCCATGCCTCGAGCAGCACATCCTCGGGATCCAGCTCCTGGGTGCGTCGGCTCATCAGCCGGACAAATGCCTCGTAGTCGAGCGGTTCCTTGGCCTCCTGCATCATCTGCTCCATCAGCTGCTCGTTGGGCTCGTTACCCAGGGCCGTGTAGGTGAACCGCAGATCCTCCTTGGAGATCAGTCCATCGCAGTCCGTATCGAAGAGGGAGAAGACCTTGGAACGAGCCACGGGAAAATCAATCATGGCCAGCTTAGGGTGCCCTTAGCACTTACTTCTTTCAGCTCGGCCAGCTTGGCAATGTCCAGTTCATGGGGCGCCACATGGTCATCGGCACTCATCTCCTCGGGCAACGTGTAGTGGCCACTGGACTCCGGCAGCTTCAGCGTGGGATTGAAAATCTCGTTGATCACGGCCATGGCCTCCGAATCCGCCAGGTGCGATGGTGGTTGCGGAGTCTGTGACTGCTTGCGGGCGGAACTGGTGCGACGTCGTCGCTGGATTTTAAATAAGATTGCTCTCATATATGAACAATTTATTCACCAAAACATTTCTCACTCACACGCTCCAGATCCTCTAGGGAAACCGATGGATCCATGGACATTTTGAACGCGTTCTTCTTTTCGACTCTTCACAAGCGATATATAAACTTTTAATTTAAAAACTAATTAATTCCGAAGGGTTTTATTAGTTACTTTAACTAAGAGAAAAGACGATCCAATGCCATTAGAGTTTAAAAATAAAGAAATTTAAAAAATCAGAAATAAATTAATTTTAATAACTTGTATATGATTTTTAAAAATTTATATTTGGTAATTTGAAAAGCGAATAGTTGGAAATTCACAAATGATTTTATGCCTCTTTTCAAGTTAAAACAGAAATTAAATATTTTTATATTTAATGTCAATTTGAAATAAGTTCCAAGATTTTAAAAATTTCTTAATTTTATTGATATTTTCTCAAAGCTTTATCGAATTTTCGTACGCGTTTTTTGAGCGTTTTACAGGCGATTTACGGGCGATTTACGGGCGTTTTACCGGCGGCTTAACTGCGGTTCCTCGTCGACTTCACTTCACTGACACTTTCAACCACCGACTAGGACAATCGAATTGCGCGCGACTTGGCAGCGACTCGGACGCGTTTTCCTTGCGACTGATGCACCTTAAATATTACTCATACGTTCGGCGGCACACTCGGTCCAAGCTCCACTGAAATGTGCTTGGCCAGTGCTCTCCAATTTTATTGACAAATCGATTCCGAAATATTGTGTGCGTTATATTTATGGCACAACTGTGGCTGCATACAATTTTGCATAAATTGACACAAATTTGCGGGATTTATATAAATAACCAGGCGTGCCGGCGGCCACGGCTCCACCAAAAACGGACCGCCCACATGGCCTTCGCAAGGTATTTTAATTACATTGCCGTTGCGTTGGGGATTTGGCTGCAGCCCCATTCCCATTCCCATTCCCCATTTGGCCACGGCATTTCCTCGACGGACGCCAGCCTTATCCATCGACGGATTCGATTTTGATGGCTGTCGTCGGCAGCTGTCCGCCGATTCGATCGATTCAATCGGCTGTCTGTTCCCCGCACCAATCCCCGAATGACAGATACCCGAATGCTAGATCCCAGATTCCGGAATCTCGCCGGAAGCATAGCCACTCACCCGGGGCGCAGCTGCAACTGCTCGAGCCGAAAGGCCACCAGCTCGTCATCCATGCCGGCAATGAAGACCATCAGGCAGTTGTTCTTGGCGCCCAGCGCCTGGCTGGCGTTAATGGCCAACCTGCCCCATTGGGTGGCATTCCGCTCGTTCAAATGTAGGCAGGAGCAATCTGAAAAGAAAGGAATTATAAATACATCATTTTACTTAATAAAAATAAATTTATTTGAAATCAAGAGGCTGAAAGAGTATGTAAAATACTCATTAATTTTAATAATAGTAAACTTTGTGTTTACCAAATATAATATGTTAAATATTTGAAACTTCCATTATGGCACTTAAGTAAAACAAGTAGTAAAAAAATATGGAAAAACAGACTTTATAAAAGTTGCACTTTTAAAACAAAACAAGTTTTAAAAAAATAGAAATAAAAAACAAAATGCATAAAAGGTGTAGGCTTACACGTTCAAAATAATGCTTATAGAGATTTCTCTAAGCCAAGCTTTATACAAATTTTTTTTTTATTATAGAGTATTGAATGTAAAATATAATATTTCCTGAACCACACACATTTATAAATTTATAAAATAGTTTGAGTATTTAATAAAAATGAACTGAGTTTTGAAGGAAACAATTTGAATTACACTGCACTTTTTCAGACCCACCAAGCCAAAGATGCGACTGTTTGCTGTTGGCCACTTGCTGCTGAAGATGGCCATTTCCGGTGGCTATCAGAGCTACGGCTAATCCCAAAGCCAAAGCCAAAGCCAGAGATGCGGCCGCCATTGTCAGCGGCCAAATTGAGACTGTGAAGCCGGATTCCATTATCCTGCCGTGGCCGCCTGGCTGCGGGCTGCCGATGTCCGGTTTAAAAATAGCCCACTCCTTTCATAGATGCTGCGCTCCTCCGCCTTTTTTGTTGTCGTGCCATTAAATTTCAGTTGAGGTTTTACAGGTGCCGCCATCAGCATCCGCTAGTTTGTTGCCACCTCGGCCACGCCCTCCTTTTGACCACTGCCAAACACACAAGTTAATACTGTTCATTGTTCATTTGCCTGCGGCCATTTGGAGCAGCGTCCTTTGGTCTCTGTTTTTGGGTGGCGGTATTTTTAAAATGTGTGTCATGTCGTCTTTTTGTGGGCGTCCGGTCGCCGGTTAACAGCTCATTTCGGCCCCCTCTGGAACCAGTCAATTCATCTAGATTGTCACACTTCGGGGACTGAAACTCAATTAAGTTAACTGCCAATTCAGATGAAAATTACATTTGAAACTTCGTTTCGGCTCGGCTGAAGCATACTTATTAATATAACACTGCTATAAAAGTGCAATGTCAGGGAATTTGAAGAATACACCACTTTCTTTGATGAGTGAAAATTGAAACAAAAATATAAGATTATCTACGATTGCAACTTACCTTAGCATGTTTTATAAAATAATATATTTTAGGATTAAAGATAAATTAATTAATTGTCCACCGCAGTCCGCGTAAACGGATATAAAATGAGTTTACAAAAAATATAATTTAATAAAAATATAATTAATAAGCTATTTGCCAAACTTTATAATGGCTTGAAAGGAGAAGTCGTATATACTTAGGTGGCTCAGGTTGTAGAAATACGCTCTCATACGCTGATATTATTACATATAAGAATGAAACCCATTTTGTAGGTCTCCAATTATAAAAAAGATACTTGACTCACAGAAAAACTCGTTTATTCAATACAACACTTACACAACTAACATTTAATATATTTCCCTAATGGTATAACGCTTTTTAAAGGAATCTTAGGTGCCGGTGGATTGGTTCATCTTGGCCTTGAACATGTCGGCCAACAGATTGGCCTTGTTGGCATTCAGCTCCTCGTAGTCAAACGGTGCCATGTGATCCTTGCAGCGATCGAGCCACTGGCGGATATGTTTATAGGGTCGCAGTTCGAACTCGAAGGCCTCCAGCTGGGAAACGGTCACCAAAAGCGTAAGATCCGCGATGGTAAAGTGATCCGCGGCTGCATATTGTCTTCCCTCCAAGATCGTGTTCAGCCAGCCCACAGCCTCCGACAGTTTGGCGCGCTTTCCCTCGTCCAAAGGGGCTCCAATAAACATTGTGGGGAACTGGGATTAGATAATGTAAGTAAAATACAAAATTATTAAATATTTTAGCAAATAAATGATTTTCAGATATATGTTTAGTATAAAACCTTAAAACCTTTATTCCTAAAAATAAAAAAGCACACTGAATGCTTCAATAATGCAAAGGTTAATTCAATATGAACAAAGAAATGTATATCTCCTCTTTTTTTATCTAACGAAATGGTTTATACATTGTAAAATAAATGTTTACATTTATGTGGTCTACAATTAAAAAAATAAACTAATAAAATTAAGTGTTTACGTTGCTGTTGTCTACAATCAAATAGCTATTTCTTTGTATTAAGCATTAAGGGACCTCATTTTATATGTAAATATTTATTGAGGTTTAATTTTAATTTCTAACCCCTTGCTCAAGGTTTCATGAATAATTTAATGTTAATGTATGGTATATCTGTGATTAAGGTTACGCAACAATGCACTCACATAGTAGTCCGTGAGTCGCATGTAGAGGGTGCCCAGATCGAAGTGGAGTCGCTGATCCACCAAGGCCCTCACACGGATGTCAGTGGGATATAGTTCGTCACTCTTTCCGTAGGCTGCCACCAGGTAGGAGAGGATCGCTCGACTGCAAACGAAGGATATTAGAGGTTGGGTCAAGAAGTTGTGGCATCCAACTTACCTCTCCCACAGTACCAGACCCTCGTCGTTCATGGTCGGCACACAGTGCTGCGGGTTCATGGCCACGAAGTCCGGCTTCAGCTGCTCCCCCTCCAGGATGTTGACGATCTTCAGCTCGAAGTCAAGGTCGAGCATCTTGGCCAGCAGGAGGATGCTGCGGCAGGGCGGACTGGGCGGCAGGTAATACAGCACGGGCGGCGACATCTTGCCACCTCTGAGGAGTAGGCAATAAACGAATTCGGTTACAATACGCTTCGTGTCGCTCATTGGCCGAAACTTGAATGCCAAGTTAGCCAGCACCAGACGGCCACTTTGGCACACGCAGCCCCAAAAAACTTGGTGGTCAACACAGAATAATCAATGCATCGATTTTATGCCTCTAGTTAATTAATGTCAATTGTTCTTTGTAAGGGTCCTAAGACACACGGCAAAGTTCGAGTCTTTTGTTTGGTTTTGCAATTTGTTTACTTTTTTATTTTATTTTTTTTTATATTTTCTAGCAAGCGAAATGTTCTTTCAAAGAAACTACAAACAAAAAGTAAAGGAGCTATAAATTAAGTTCATCATTAATTAAATTCGTTCCCCATTATGTAGCCATTAACGTTAACATGTTAATTATTTTTGTAATTAATTTTCCAAAATTCTAATTTCATTTAATAATTCGACAGCCTAAAAGTATGCAGCAATTTAATCTAAAATGCATGTAGAGAGCGCGTAAAATGAAAGGTTTTCCGTAATTATTAAAATTATGCAAATTATTTTGTATATTTTATACCTAACACATAAATAATTTTTAATTTTTGAAACAATTTTTAAGGGGAATGCGCGCCGTCTAAACACATACCACGAGAAATACTATCCAGAAATGGTAATCGCTGTGCTTTGGCCCGCACTTAATTGCACTCACTTATTTATTCATTATGGAATATGCACAGAAGGCGTTGGACCGGACCGCATGGCTACTCACTACTCACACAATTCTGTGCACCAGCTTGTGCTGCACCACGGCCACCGAGTCGATGTCAATGCAGTTCCCCAGTATGCCGTCGAGTGTCGTCGAGTCCGCGTTCGCCGGAGCTGAGTTGAGGACTGTTTGGGGACCAGCAAGGACTCCCTCAATTTCGATTCCGATGCTGCTGCTGGAGGTGAGAAGATGAAGGTGTAGGTGTAGGTGTTGGTGCGTGGGATCCTGTCCTGTGCTATCCCAGCGATAGAATCTCTGCCTCGGCTGTCCCAACTTGCCGACGTCACTGTCCACGGATGTAGATGTATCCGCTGTCTGACTTCTCCAATTTTCAGAGCATGTTAAGTCGCGCTGTCTTTGGACGCGTTTGTTTTCGTTTAGTTTTCATAACGAACGTTGCCAGGGACGACAGACCGCCCGAGTGTTCACCTGTTTCGACCACTTGGAGGTGGGGGCCGAAACTCGGTCAAAATGTTCCCTGTCGTGTCTAAAATTATACGTCTACATAATATCCCAAGCTATGTTTTCCTTTTACCCAAACCATTTTATTGATTGCCAACAGATTTTCCAATTCAGAGCGCCTGATAAAGGCGGTTGGAGGGGCTTGATTGGCATCACTTGAAACTCAACGTGTTTACATCAAACATTTTTCGACAGTCACGACTTCATCGCGTGCTTGACATTTCTTAGAGCCCCTCAAGGACATGGCCGGCACAGTGGTAATTAGCCGGCACATAATAGTGTTGCAGGTGACGAGGTCCCACGGCGTCGGCATCTTCTACCTGTTTTGTTTTCCTCGCAGGTAAGGTATGGAAAATGCTTTGTGTGAAGGATTAGGAAAAAGGGACCCTTGACAGGCTAACGATTCTCGGAAAATGTGACATAAATTGCAAAATATTTTGGGGAAAATGGCCGATCACTGCAAACGAGGCTATAAGAGAACTGATCGGTCCTTAGCCAGGATCAGTTGTCTGTTCCAAACCAAGCGAAGAAGATGTTCCCGAAAAAGTGCAGATCCCAATTGCTATTGCTCCTGGTGCTGATGGTCCGGGGATCGGTATGTGTGCCCGCCCTGGATGCTGCTCCTCCGGCTGCCACGCCCAACACCATCGAGGAGTCGGACAAACTGCTCGAGGGGAGCGGCGCGGCAGGCAGTGCACCCCAGGATGCAACCCCTGTAACCAGCAACGAAACCATCCCTCCAGCCACGGAGAATTCGGAGACAGCGGTGGTGAGTACATCATATAATGTTCCATAAAAAATAATACAAACTATCGAGGTGCTTGAAAAGGAAAGGGATTTAAAGCGATCTTTTCTTTAAGTTAGAATATAATCTCGTTGTAGTCCGTTTTAAGAAAAGCTTCATCTGAATGGATTTATTATTAATTATGGATTATCTTTCCATATACGTTAAATTAATTTGAATTGCCTGTTTATGATAAATTAAGCTAAATCACTAATAAAGTTGAAGTTGTTCCTTGGTAATACAAATAAATGAAAATAAGAAGCATAATTATTATAACGTCTTTTGTTTTAACGATTTTTGCAAATATAACCAAATGAACATTAATTTCCTAGATTTTTTCCTTAACTATGTCATAAATAGATTTACCAAGAATTTTACTATATATTCCTGTTAAATATTCTTTTCTTTCTTTTTTTCTTTTCTTTTAAGATATAAATAAATATTATATATATAAATTTAAGTTTAAGTGATATTTATTTTTAAAAATGACTAATTTATTCCCGTTTTGTTGTTCACAGCCGGATAATGTTGCCAGTGGGAGCAGCATTGATCCCACCACCATTTACGGCGGAGGAATTCTCACGCCCGAGGCCTTCCAGCAGTATCTGAGTCAGTACGGAGCCTATGCTCCGTTCGCCGGTTCCTATCCGTCTCCTGTTACGGGAGCAGCACCTGGCATCTATCCGTATCCGGGTTCCATTGTGGTGCAGTCGGGCTACGAGGGATTCCTGGTGCCCACAAACGCGCCCGGGCAAGCTGACAGCACCTCTGTGGCGGCCACTCAACCCAACTCCTCCGCCTCCCCCAATCCCCTGCTGGCATTCGCTTCCAATCTGCTGCCCTCGATCCTGATGTCCACGCTCTTCCGCATCGCCGCCGTGGTTCTGTCCGCCGTGGGGATTATCCTCTTTGGCGGCGCCATCACCAGTGCCCTGTGCAGGATCACCCCGATCTGCGAAATACCCGCCCGGGCTGTGAATATTCTGCGCACCGGCGGAGCCCAGGATGTGGGTCGCATGCTAGCCGAAGAGATGACCCCGGAACGGGTGCGTCGGGCAACGGAATTCGTGCGCAACGCCATCCGGAAGTACCGCCAGCTACAGAAGCTAGTGGAGGCTTCGGAGGCGGTGACCGAGCTGTCCAACTAGCGGTGGCGCAATGGGATGTAGGTTTAGTGCTGGCTCGTAAATTAGGTGGAATGCAAAATATACTTTTAATGACGCTATAAAAACGATTTCACTTTTGTCTTTCACATGGGGTTGTTTAAAGGTGGCAAATATAACAATTTAATGGGAGTCTAACAATCAAACCAAGCTTTGTTTAAATAATGTATTTTAGTGACCTGGAAAAGATTAGAGTTCAACATAAACTGCTAAATTATTTTACTAAAATATATATTTGTTTTATAGTATCATATGAAAATATGAGCTATGTATTGTTGATTGTTTATTCCATCTTATATATATACTTCAGTATAATATTATTTTCATAACTTCTCTGACAACCCCCTTGAGGTTTTTATGGCATTGTGAGCTATGTTAAACCTTTGTGCACTTGCATATGTAATTCGTACTTGTTCAATGCCACAAACAGCACGTTTGTTAGCTAACTAATCTAGCGTTTGTTCTAATAGTCAGCCGGTCAACGGCCCAATCCACTCGTGTTCTCTGTGGGGAAAAGGGGTCCCAGTGGACAAAGCTATTTGTCAATGAATCATCGCGTGCATTCAACTGCAATCGTGGAATTTACAGAGCTAAACGATACGCAATCTCACTTTTATGAGCCATATCAGAGATTGGAATTTTTAATTAATAAAGCGACTGATTAATGTAACCGATTTATATCGCCCATTGCCTTTATTTACACATTAAGTAACATTCAAGGGATTTTTTAAAGTAAATAAAACAAATACTTAAAGTTTTTTAAACAAAAAACAAAATTTTTTCAATGTCACTTATATTTATTCCCATTTTTAAACAATTATAGCAAAACTTTCCGAATTATTTTATGCAAAAAAAAATTATAAATAGAACATAAAAATAAAAATTAAGAAGTATTCGTTGATAAGCGAATGAACAAGAAAAACAGTCTACTTGGCCAACCCACTTCATCTATCATCTAAAGTACCCAATCTCGGTGTCCATATAGACGTTGTCAGTTTACAAATACAACATACAATCTTTGAGTTTATTTGTGTTAGTACAATATAACCATATATGGCAACAATGTGCTGAGGTATAATTCGGTGCTGATCCCTTTATCGAATCAATCTTTCTGGCTGTTTTCCTGGACGAACTTTTTGATCATCTGGACCCCCTCCCAGTTCTCCCCCCAGCCGGGAGTGACCACCTTGGCATTCTCGTACCACCTGGCCACGTTCGGATATTGGGCAATGTCGAAGTCGACCACCTCGAAGGTCGAGACGGAGGCCAGGAGCGCAATGTCGGCCACGGTAAGGCAGTCGCCAGCCACATAGTCCTGGTTCTCCAGGAAGGTGTCCAGGTGGCCGAAGGCGCTGTCCACCTTCTGCATGGCCTCCGGATCTGCGGGCTGCTTGTTCCTGAGCTGTGGGTAGATGGCCTCGATGAAACTGTGGAACAGGGTGCCCATGTCGAAGTACAGTCGCTGATTGACTACAGCCCGCTTCTCGGGATCGCTCGGATATAGAGAGTCATCCTGTCCGTATTTCTCCACCAGGTAAGTCAAAATGGCCCGGGATTCCCAGATGGAGAACCCATTGTCCACCAGCGTGGGAATGGTGTGCTGTGGATTGAGCTTCACAAACTCCGGCTTCAGCTGTTCCCCGTCCATGACCTTCAATAGCTTCATGTTCAACTCAACGCCCAGGGCCTTGGCTGTCATTATGACGGAACGGCAAGGAGCCGAGCAAGGATGGTAGTAGAAGTCCATGGTGAAAAGTCCTGCGGTACGTACCCTCAACTGACCGCAGCGAATTAATGCCATCGGCTTTTATAGCCAGTGCAAAGGACGCCCGAAATCAAATCGATTTCCATATATAGTCATCCAGTGTCGGGCGACTTTCCCGAGTGATATTGCTATCGGTGATAACGCTTCGGTGCAATTAGAAGTGTTTAGCTAATGGCCAGGTACTGAACCCATATATACTTTTAGGGATACATGCGTGCAATAGTTACGGCTACCAATCTGAATTTACTTAAAAATTTCATTTATTTTGAATGCAGTAATTACAAATTGATAGTAGGTCGTTCGGGGTGTGTGACCGCTTAGAATGTCACGAATGTGACACGAATGACATTGTTAATAAAGGGGTCAAATGTTTAACAATGGGAAAATTACTTATGGAGGTCAATGTGCTACTGTTGTTTATAGCATGGTATTCTATGGTATGTTAAAGACATTTCCTACCTTATGAAATTTACTTCCTTATTAAATATTCTTGATTAGTATCATTAAGTTTGATCCAAACCGGTTACTATATCCTCTGTCTGACACATTTTTATCAAACTGACTATATGGTTCTAGGCAATTTATTCAACCTTCGTTTTTGTTTTTGATTAAAAGATTGTTAGTGGTCAAATAATCCCAGATAAGAAAAATAATCGGCATGCCATTAATTTTTGTAATCGTTAGAAAAAAAGATTATGACTGAAAATACAGGTACAAATGGTGGGTTCCCTGTCCTTGAGCTAAAAGTAATGATTCATTCTTATCAGATACCCCAGTTGCTTTGATTTGCGGTTATCAAATAATTGAACGAAATTATTAATCCGATTCTTAGCGATAGGAAATACTTTGAGTAGATTATAAAAACTTAAGTAACTTGTGATAGCACGACATTGAGTCAGCATGATAAAGCAAACAAAAAACATTAACATTTATAAATTACGCGCATCAAATAGTTTTTATTAACAATCCATATACATACATAGTTTATTTCTTTTTCGCTAGCTTTTCATCCAGAAACTTCTTCGCCAGCTTAAGGATTTCCATGTTTTCGTCCCAGACTTTTTAAAGAAAATTAATTAATTAAAATTATAGGAAAATTAAGAACCCTTTTCTAGTTAAGAGCGCTTACACATCAAATAAGAATATTTTCTTCCATAATGTGTATTTTCATAGATTTTTATTTATAAATTAAATTATCCTAACCATTTACTTCTTTTCTGCCATCTTTTGCTCTATGAACTTCTGCAACTGCTTAAGGCTTTCCAAGTTCTCTGCCCAACCAGGAGTGACCTTCTGGGCATTCTTGTACCACCTCTCCACGTTCGGAAATTTCTGCAAGTCAAACGAAATCATCTCGATGGTGGACAGGGTGGCCAGGATGACGATGTCGGCCACGGACAGTTTGCTGCCGGCCACGTAGTCCTGACCCTCCAGGAACGTGTTGAGCAACTCCAGGGCGGCATTTAACTTGTCCAACGACTCCTGATCCCCCAGCTGGCCAGTGCGGAAGAGGGGGTACATGTACTTGGTGAGGGCATCGTACAGGATGGCCATGTCGAAGTACAGCCGCTGGTTGATCACAGCTCGCTTCTGGGGATCCTTGGGGTAGAGTGGGGAATCGGTCTTGCCGTACTTCTCCACCAGGTAGACCGCAATGGCGCGGGACTCCCAGATGGCGAATCCGTTGTCTACCAGGGTGGGAATTGTGTGCTGTGGGTTGATTTTCACAAACTCCGGCTTCAGTTGGTCACCCTCCATGGTGTTTATAAACTTGGAGTTCAGTTCGAGGCCCAGAGCCTTGGCAGTCATCTGAACGGCACGGCTGGTCGGAGCACCGGGCATATTGTAGAGATCCATGTTGGGCATTGCGAATTCGAGTATACCGTGCGAGGTACTGGAGTGCAAATAGTAAACTGATTTGACGCTATCAGAGAGCTCCGTCGTATATATAGCAAAATAGCTGCTCTGTTATCGCCCATAAATAAGATTATTCGAATAGTGTTTGTCATTGTTAGAACTCACTTTTAACGTTTTTGTTTGCTTGAGCTGTGACTAATTGAGATGGAACTACATATCAAATAAGAAATTAAGTAGGAAAGCTCCCTAAAATCATTAAACCATGTTTATATCTGACTCAGAGACCTAATCACTGATTACGGAAAAAAATAATAGTGTCATCTTAGATCCAATATAAATATATATTTAATAAATGAATTTTTGGATAAGGAGAAATTGAGATTACTAACTCTTACTCTGCTCGGTTAATAATTACAAAAATGAAAATTTTGTACTTGAATAATTCTAAGCGCCTTAATTAAATTTTAACAATTATCTGTCATGGCAACACATAAAGTAAACATTTCCTAAAAGGCAGCCGGTAAATCACCGTCATTATTTTTTACCAAACATTTATGCCTAATCATATACTATGAAAAATAAGCTCTTATGATTACGAGGAACGAATGCCTTAATCAAACTGCCCATTTAATTCTAGAAACATCCGTATTCGCAGAAACAGACAACATGTTCCGATTAAACTGCTTAACACAGAACTTCAAGTACTATGCTGACCCTGGTTGATATTTGTTTGCGGTTCATAGAAGTTCATAGAATGTGAAGATAGATTTTGAATTTGCCCTCTTCTTAAATTATGCAAATTTTGTAGGGTTCTACTGGTCTTGATTTATTTTTATTTGGAAAGCTACATCTTTTAAGTAAATTTAATTTGTTGCTGCATTCTTTTTCGCATCAATTACCTTTTTTAGTTCCAATGCACCTTCCCAGTTTTCTTCCCAGCCGGGAGTAACTTTCTTTGCATTCGAATACCACTTGGCAACATTGGAATATTTACTAAAGTCGAATTCAAGAGCATCAAAAGTAGAAACACTTCCAAGAATGGCAATGTCGGCCACAGTGAGGTGATCACCCGCCAAGTAGTCCTGGCCCTCTAAAAAGGTATTTAACAATTCGAAGCTGTCTTCCACTTTTTTGAATTCCTCTGCAGTGCCGAAATGGCCAGTGGCAAAAACTTTGTAGTAGTAATTGGCCAAAGCCACGTACAAGGTGCCCATGTCAAAGTAAAGGCGTTGATTAATTACAGCACGGATCTTGGGATCCTTTGGGAAAAGGGAGTCGTCCTTTCCATATTTCTCCACCAAATAGACTGCAATGGCACGAGATTCCCAAAAAGGGAATCCATGATCGACCAGGGTGGGAATGGTGTGTTGGGGGTTTAGTTTCAGGAACTCAGGCTTCAGGTGCTCCATCTTCGAGGTATCCAAATGCTTCTTGGACAGATCAACTCCGACGGCCTTTGCCACCATAACAACTATGCGACATCCACTGCCCAGTGGCGTATAGTAGAAATCCATATCTGTGTCGTATTGCTCGCTGGAGAGAAGAATTAGAACTAAGAAAAACGGCTGAGAAACACACTTTACTTAGGAATCTTATCACTCTCCTCTACTTGTTTATGTTTGTTTTCCTGATTGTAAGTTGATTGTGTTTATGATAGCGAACAGGTGGTGTTATATACATTTGTTTGTAAATTTATAGTTCTCGGTTTTAATGGATTTACAAAAAAGAAGAGATATTACGCTCTTAATATCTAAAGTAGATGTTATTTAAACACAATTGATTGGCAGAGAAAAAAGAAATTCTTTGCAGATCAATTTAATATTTTTTTATTTGTAAATGCACACGTTTGCTAAGATTCAAGTTATAGGTAAATAAGTAAAATAAATATTTAGCAAAGTTTTATTTTGCAGCGGCCTTTTGATCCTCGTAAGCAGTCTTCAATTGCTGCAGGCCCTCCCAATTCTCTTCCCATCCAGGGGTATATTTCTTTGCTTTGGCGTACCACCTGTCCACATTAATGTACTTGCTGATGTCAAACTCAACGATATCGAAAGTGGAAACGCTGGACAGGATGGCAATGTCGGCGAGGGTGAACTGGCTGCAAGCCACGTGGTTCTGGCCCTCGAGAAAAATGTTCAGGAACTCAAAGGCGGCTTCGACCTTCTTGAAATCGTCGGCAGTTCCAAACTGACCAGTACGGACGAATGGGTAATAGTATCTCCTGAAAGAATCGTAAAGTGTACCCAAATCGAAGAACAAGCGTTGATTGATCAAGGCACGCTTCTGAGGATCCTTGGGATAGAGAGAGTCATCCTTGCCGTATTTCTCCACCAGATAAATGGCAATGGCACGGGACTCCCAAATGGCGAATCCGTTGTCCACCAGCGTGGGGATGGTGTGCTGGGGATTGAGTTTCAGGAACTCTGGCCTCAGGTGCTCCCCCTCCGAGAGTCGCAGCTGCTTTTTATTCAGCTCCAGACCGAGAGCCTTGGCAACCATTATAACCGTACGACATCCACTTCCACGAGGTGCGTAGTAGAAATCCATGTTGCGAGTGCGATTTTTTGCGTGCTGTTCGCTGAAGAGAAAAAGCACAACTGATTGCGTCCAGCCATGGTTCTCTCTTATATTGCCAAATGGTTGCGAAATCTCATGTACTGCTCGCTTCGAAAATGGCCACTCATCGTATTTTAGTTAATAAGTGCATATGATTCGGGGCCCAAATCTAAAACAATTAGGTTGAAGAGCAATTACCTGTTATCAATGGTTAGTGATTGTGAAAATTGGCATACCTACATATGAGTGGTTCGGAGACTTAATAAGCAAATAAGACTCCCGGAGTTGTTTAATTAAATAAGCATTATATTAGTAATATTCATATCAAATTATATCAATCCTCTGTGCTCAAGCTCTGTGATTATCCAATTATTATGACTGCATCCCGACGATGGGTTCAAGTTTATAATACAAATTTTTTGACCTTTAAAAATATTTTAGAATATTTAAAGCAATTCCACATTTATAAGTAAATAACAATAATTATTTATTTTAAATATAAAAATATGAAAAATTCATCGTTGAGGAAGATAAATATATTAGTTTGCTGCATTCCTTTTCTCATCGACCACCTTCTTCACATCCTGTGCGCCGGCCCAGTTTTCCTCCCAGCCAGGAGTAATCTTCTTGGCATTGGCGTACCACCTGGCCACATTCGGGTATTTGCTGAGGTCGAACTCGAGGGCATCGAAAGTGGAGACACTGGCGAGAATGGCGATGTCGGCCACGGTGTACTGGTCACCAGCCACAAACTCCTGGCCCTCCAAGAAGGTGTTTAGGAAATCAAAGGCTTCCTGGACCTTCCTAAATTCCTCTTCTCTGCCGTACTGGCCGGTGATGAACACCTTGTAGTAGTAGTTGGCCAACGATGGATACATGGAGCCCATGTCGAAATAGAGGCGCTGGTTGATCACGGCCTGCTTCCTGGGATCCTTGGGGTACAGGGAGTCGTCCTTGGCGTACTGCTCAATCAGGTAAACGGCGACGGCACGCGACTCCCAGATGACGAAGCCATTGTCCACCAACGTGGGAATGGTGTGCTGGGGGTTGATCTTGATGAAATCCGGGTTCAGCTGCTCTTTGTTCAGGGTGTTCAGTAGCTTCTTGTTCAGGTCAAGATTCAGCGCCTTGGCTACCATGAGAACGGAGCGACATGCGCTGACCAGGGGCAGGTAGTATAGATCCATCTTAAAGACTGCGATCGTATCGAGCTGCTCGTCCGAGAGGAAAAATAGAACTGCTTGGAACCCCCACGGGTTTCAACCTATAAAGCTTAATTCACACACTTGTTATGGCGAAAATAGCTATCTCTCTCTCTCTCTATCTCTGTTTTATGTATTTATGGCATGCCTTGTTAATTGATTTTACTCGTGAGTGTGAATGTTTTACATGTATGTATGGGTGGGCACAAAATCATATTAATTTCTTCGTTATTGTGTTCTCTGTAAAATCAGCTTCTAGAATTGCTGGGAAACAAATAAAACAAATGAGCTTAGTAAGCTTCTTTTGAGGCTTGAGGCTATCAAAAAAACAATTAATATACATAACTGAGGACAAAACTAAGAAACAAAAAAGCTGTCAAAATTGTTTGTAAATTGTTGTTTGTTAATATCTTTTAAGCACTTTTACTATAAACGTTTTGTAATACTTTAACTTAAAATGTTTTTACAGGCAATCAAACACAAATGTTATATTTCTTTGATGGGAAAGTTTTAAACTAAAACTTCGATAATATGTATAAAATATAAATTTATATTTTCTCTTATTTAAATAAAAATGTGTGTCTTAATAATATTTTAAGATACATTAACAAGCAGAGAGAAAACAAGAACACAATGCACTACTTTTAATTTCAAATTTGGAAACAAAAGCCTATCCGCGGGTGTCAAGAACGATAACTGATTACAACCGGCAAAAGCTAGTCAGCTACATATGTATGTATGTACATATGGTATATAGCAAGGGGCTGGTAAATTTCTCTCTCTTCTCTTTTTGTTTTGTTTATACTTGCCCTACTGGAAAATGACAGTCATGATTAGAACAAAATTTTCATTTTTCGGGTGCGTCTTTTTTTTTGGACAGAGAGACACGTACACAAATTAACAAAATAATATCACATTTTTAAGGTACCTATTTTTTATTTATTATTATTATTATAAGGTGTGGCGACCTGTATCAGCAGAGAGCGACGCTAAGGAGAAGAGTAATGTTCTCTCCCTATCTCCACAGTAGGTTTGGCTGGTACTTGGCCAATCCGTTGGCAACGCCTTTATTATTAGTTCCAGAGTCACCGACCAGAGCGGACGGTCAATAAAGAATATAATTATCAGTTGATATAAAGTGTTTTCATTCAGTGGGAGATCGTGGTCTTTACACTGGCGACGAGGATAAAGCCGGAGATTAAGTTTGTGCTAACCCTTTTGCAAGAAAAAGATAATCGAATCGATTAAATCAGCAAACGTGAAGTGTGCAAAAGAAATGTAAGTAGAAAAAAAAAAGAAGAAGAAGAAGACACAGGCACACAGCATTGCCAGAGTGGAAAAATCCTTGCCAAATGGAAGGATTAAAGAAATGAAAAAAAAGAGAGGAGAGAGTCTATTCCAAATGGAATGAGATCCAAAAAAAATAAAAGAGTCTATTCCAAATGGAATGAGAACAAGAAATTCCAAATGGAATGAGCTTTTAAAAAAAAAGCGCCTATTCCAAATGGAATGAGATCAAGGAAAGAAGTAAAAGCCTTAAGTTATCTGTTCCTAATGGAATAAGAGCAAAGAATGAGAATACAGAAAAGCCCGATGTTGGAGGATTATTCTGGGATTTACGTTTTAATTTCAGGAATAATTATGACGGAGCTGAAACCTTTTCTATGCCAGGCGATGGACAAGGCACTATGGCGTACGGAGTGGGAAATGTGGCTGCGCGCATTTACTATATATGTGGACACGGAGGAGATCACAAATGTATATAAAAAGAGGAATAAACTCCTTCACTTGGGTGGACCTCAGCTTCAGGCGGTTGTGTATAGCATTCCCGGCGCCTTGATACCATACGACGACAAGGCTAAAAATGACGTGTTTACTCCTTTGGTAAGCAAACTAAATGAGTATTTTTCACCGCTGCGAAATTCCGCGTTCGAAAGGCACCTGTTTCGATCGATGACACCGGTGGAAGGAGAAGGTTTTACGGAGTTTTTACTTAGATTACGCCAACAAATCGCTAAGTGTTCATTTGGGGAGACTAAGAGACAAATCGAAGAAATCTGTTTAATCGACAAAATTATTGATGTCTGGGCCCCATTAGACTTAAAGAAGAAATTGCTTGAAAATGAGCAAACTTTGGAGGAGGTCGTAAAAACATGTTGCATAGATGAGCAAGTAAACAAACAAACGCAGTCTATGGCCGCACCAACTACCGCAAGCAGCATTAACAAAATTATACAGCACGACACGGGTATGGAGTGCGGAAGATGTGGTAGAAGAGGGCATCGGGAAAACAGCGCGGAATGCCCCGCTAGGAACATGAGGTGCAGGAAATGCGATAGACTTGGGCATTTTTATAAGAAATGCCGTACGAGGGTACGAAAATCAAACTTCGGTATGGAAGAACCGGATCGAAAACGGCGACGTCAGGGAAATACTAGGATACAATCAATAAGTAATGAAACTCAAAATGAGTATGGCGATTCAAAGTCTACCAACCTGTTTAGAGTAGCAACTGAGCAATCCGGCGAGGAAGAGATTCGGTGTAAGATAAGTGGTCACACGGTCGCTATGATTATTGATTCGGGCTCAAAGTATAACCTAATCAGTCATTCGGATTGGCAACAATTGCGCGAGGGAAAAGCAGTCATATTTAACGCTCGCACAGAATCAGTAAACCAATTTAGAGCTTATGCCTCAGACCGTCTTCTCAAGGTATTACAAATTTTCGAAGCACCGATTTCGGTACGGAACGATTCTGAACTGATTGCTACTTTTTACGTTATTGAAAATAGTAAACAATCTTTATTAGGACGTGACACAGCTATAAAACTCAACGTCTTAAGACTGGGACTAAGCGTACATAGAGTTGAAAAAGTTGAACCGTTTCCCAAATGGCGTGACGTTTCAGTCAAACTTTCGATTGACGAATCCATTACTCCCATCCAACAACCCATTAGGCGTGTACCGACAGCGTTGGAAGAAAAAATTGATAAAAAACTCGAAGAAGCATTAAGCATGGACATTATTGAACCCGTATCTGGCCCAAGCGCCTGGATATCACCTTTGGTTATTGCATTTAAAGATGATGGTGATATTCGTTTATGCATAGATATGCGGCGTGCAAATAAAGCTATTCAGAGAGAAAACTACCCATTGCCAACTTTTGATAATTTTATGACTAAACTAAGAGGTGCCAAACATTTTTCAAGGCTCGACCTAAAAAACGCCTATTATCAATTGGAATTGGCCGAATCCAGCAGAGGAATTACAACATTTATAACGCACCGTGGCTTATTTCGATACAAACGCTTAATGTTTGGGGTGAACTCGGCACCTGAAATATTCCAAAGGTTGATGGAAAAACTCTTATCTCCTTGTCAAAATGCCTTAAACTACATTGACGACATAATAGTCTTTGGGAGCAATATGGAAGAACATGACGCAGCTCTAAAAATGGTAAGGACAATTTTGGAAAATAATAATGTCCTGCTGAACGAAAGGAAATGTACACTAAGAGCTCAGAAATTAAAATTTTTAGGCCACATTTTGTCCGATCAAGGGATCGAAGTTGACCCAGAAAAAGTTAAGGTTATTACTGAGTTCAGAGCTCCCAAAAATAAAGAAGAAATACGCAGTTTCCTTGGTCTAGCTACATACGTGGCTAAATTTGTGGTTGACTTGGCAGACAGTACTGAGCCATTAAGGAAATTACTAAAGAGTCATGAACCATTTGCTTGGGGTAAAGAGCAGGATGAAGCATTTAAAATATTAAAAGAAAAAATTGCGGCAGTACCAAAACTCTCATACTTTAACCCTAAAGACAAAACCTGTTTAATTGCGGATGCTAGTCCGGTGGCTCTTGGTGCTGTTTTAGTACAGTTTGACAAATCTAATAGCCCACGAATAATATCATTTGCCAGCAAGAGTCTTTCACCGGTAGAAAAGAGATATTCGCAAACCGAAAAGGAAAGCCTGGCGTTAGTGTGGGGTGTGGAAAAATTTTATTTTTATTTGGCTGGCTTAAAATTTGACTTAATAACTGATCACAAGCCGTTAGAGACGATCTTTAAACCAACATCGCGACCCCCGGCTAGAATTGAAAGGTGGTTGCTGAGGCTACAATCTTACCGTTTTCATGTTATTTATAAAACGGGAAAAGAAAATATTGCTGACTCGCTGTCAAGACTGTGCCAACATACTGATGCAGAACCTTACGACTGGGCTGGAGAGGAGCATATTTTTCGCGTACTATCAACATCCATACCTAAATCCATCTCCATATCTGAAGTCAGCGAAATGAGTGTCTTAGATGAGGAGATGGTGGATGCAATGACGTGTCTTAATCAAGACTCATGGAAAGCGAATTTGTCAAGCCCGTATTACCCGTTTCGGTTGGAACTGTCTATAGTCGGTGATATCCTACTTCGAGGCACCCGGTTAGTAATTCCACGAAAACTACGAGGTGTAATCCTTAACCTTGCTCACGAAGGGCATCCCGGAATAAGTGCCATGAAACGAAGATTGCGTTCAAAGGTTTGGTGGCCATGTTTGGACAAAGATGCTGAACAATGCGTTAAGGCGTGCCGAGATTGTCTTATAGTGTCAATGCCATCAAGGCCTGCTCCGATGCAACGACACCCGTTTCCGGATGGACCCTGGAAATGTCTAGCGACTGATCTTTTGGGACCATTACCTAACGGTGAGAATATATTAGTCCTCATAGATTATTACTCAAGGTATATAGAATTCAAAATAATCAGATCTATATCATCCAAAATAATTATTGATGAGATGGAGGAGATATTTTCACGGCTAGGATTTCCAGAGACGCTAACGACTGATAATGGTAGGCAATTTGTAAGCGCTGAGTTCAAAAGTTTTTGCCACACAAACGGAATTAGGTTAATGCCTACACCTCCCTACTGGCCCCAGGCGAACGGCGAAGTAGAGAACATGAACCGATCTCTTGTGAAACGTTTGAAGATAGCTCACGCGAATAACGACAGCTACAAAAAAGAAATCCAGAAATTCGTATTGATGTACAATGTTACTCCACACGGTACCACAGGCGCTCCACCGACGGAACTAATGTTCAACAGGGTGATAAGGGATAAAATTCCTTGCATCCAGGATCTTGTTGGCGTGATGGCAGACTCAGAGGAAAAAGACAGGGATCTGCTGGAAAAAGAAAAAGGGAAACAGTATGCAGACAAATCCAGGAGCGCGGGAAACTTGGATATTCGAATTGGCGACAAAGTACTTTTAAAGAACGTAGTATTCCCACACAAATTGACACCTACATTTGATACGACCACTTATGAGGTTACTAAGCGAGAAGGAAATGTTGTCCAGATACTCGGGGGTGGTAAGACGTACACCAGAAACGTTGGTCATTTAAAAAGATAGTAGAGACTAAATCGTCTATGTCGAAAAATCCGGTGGACGTCGACGCCGACTCCTTTCCTTCAACTTCGATATCTTTACAGCCAACACCAGAGACTTTAAGCCCACAGGATGTCTCGAAATTCTATGCTTTAACGGGACAGGAGGATTCGATGTCTAGTAAGCAGCATATACCAAACGAGGACCTGAGACTCCGTCTAAAGAAAAAGGAAGGGGTGTGGCGACCTGTATCAGCAGAGAGCGACGCTAAGGAGAAGAGTAATGTTCTCTCCCTATCTCCACAGTAGGTTTGGCTGGTACTTGGCCAATCCGTTGGCAACGCCTTTATTATTAGTTCCAGAGTCACCGACCAGAGCGGACGGTCAATAAAGAATATAATTATCAGTTGATATAAAGTGTTTTCATTCAGTGGGAGATCGTGGTCTTTACATAAGGGATGTGGAACTATTAAAAATAATAAGCTATAATGAATCATAAAGTATGTGAATGATGTAGGTCAGCTGGAAATAATGAAATTATCTTCAAGAAGGAGAGATAATACTGACTTTACTGAAGTTTAAATGAATTTTGAATATACATACATATATTGAAAAGATGTGAATAATAAATAAAAAATTTTATATAATGTCTATAAATAAGAAAACAGAAGATTCTATTCTAGAAGTCTTAATAAGACAGAGATTTCTTTTATTTCTTCAACAATTGAATACAATTTTTGCAAAAAGTTATTGTCTATTCTCAAGCCATGATAAGTGAAACTCTGACGCAAAAGTCAACGCAGCTGTACACAAAATAAGAATCGCCGGCAAACGGAATTGAAAAAAGTATTTATCGGGTGATATGTGTGTGTTTATATGGCAGACCGGCAAACTTTCTGATGCTGTGGAAATAAGAGATCGGTGGTGCTCTTCGCCCCATCTGCTCTCTTTGGTGATCCACATCTCTTAGTTCTTACTTTTCGATAAGTTTAGGTTTTCTGTCTTTAAACAAGTAATAAATAATAAAATACATAAAGGTAAATGGAACAAATGTACAAATTCTCATTTTTTAATGATAATAATTTATTTTAATGATAATAATTTTAGGTTTTAATTGTACCAATACCTTGGATTATAACGAATTGTTTAAAGACAGTTAAATTTACACTGCGAATCATTAAAAAATAAATCACTCAACATAACGTTTAAAACAATTGTCCTAAAAGCCGGCTCCCCTTAAAAGCAAATGTTCGGTAGGGTATGCAGGCACCAACCGCTCGCAAAACATCGACAAGAACTGATTTAGTTTGAAGTTTTATCAACCACTGAAGAGCAGTCGGTCTTTCAAGTGACACGACTGCGATATGCCCTGTTCCCATCTCAGTGGACTGATTTCTATAAATTTACATATATGTAAAACATTTTAATGCTACTGCTGATTTGAGTTTGTAAACACAAATAAAATGTATGCTGAAATATTAACAAAAATATATTATAACATAAAATATTCGTGTTTTTATCAAAACCCAATAGTAAATACGCCCATATTCTTAGGGTACCAAGTTTGAAATGTGGCAAAAGACAAAATATTCTTGTTGCGCCAAAATGACATAAACGCACACATGCTCCCGTGTAAAAGAATGCATGATCACGGATGCATACAAAGACGAATTCAAGCGCAGAGCAGCCTTTTTCAAAAAGCGTCTCTCTGCGACTGAACGACTGAACTCGTGCACATTGTTGCCATTTTAGCTTATTTCAAGCTAGATTTAGCATATTTTAAAATGAAATAGCTTGAAAAATACTTGAAATGCATATAGCTTAAAATCTGGCTTATTTCAAATTTCATTTAGCTTATTTCGGCTTAAAAAAATGTATAACAAAAAAATTTTTTTTTTCGATTGTATTATAATTGTTGGTAATTTTTATCGATAATTTGGACATTGAAGTACTAAAACAAATGGATATTTTCGCCGTTGGCAATATGCTACAAGCAAATATAACGCCAGATGAAATTATTTCGTTGTTGGAACATTTCCAATATGAAAATATTGATGAAATAGTATCCCAATTTGGAAAAATCCACCTTATTAATTGGGAAAAAAAGGAAATAACTATAGAGTTTTGGTCAGAAGTTTTGATGTATAAGGATGCTGGCCAAAACAAAGCTTTCGAGCAACTGGCATTATTTGCTTTGCACATTCTTTCACTGCCATGGTCGAATGCTGCGGTTGAGAGGGTATTCAGCCAAATGAACATGGTCAAAACAAAGTTGCGCAACAAAATGAATTTAAAAAGCTTGAACGCAATTTTAAGAATAAGGTTTGTTTTTGAAATTTTAAATTATTTAAAATATACTAAGTATTTTTTTTTATGTTATAGATATGGACTGCGACGTCATGGCAAATGTTGCCATGACTACATACTTCCAACGAAATACATCGCTTTAGTCAGCTCATCCGCTAAATATATGGAATCGAATGATGAAGTCGATGAAATTATTTCTTTGCTCTAATAGCTATATAAATATAATATCAATAAAAGTAAAAAATCAACTATTTTAATGTTTTCCATGGTTAGCTTATTTTTAGCTTAATTTTTTTAATTTTTAGCTTATTCTAGCTTATTTTTTTCTTCAATCTAGCTTATATTATCTCTCAAAATCTGGCAGCACTGCTCGTGCAATGAGTGCGCGAGCATAAAAATGAGAATAAGAATGAGAGAGCAAAAAACCCGAACGCACACGAAGTGCAGGGGCCTGCCGCTGTGAGCACGTGGGGCCTCGCGCTTTCCGTTTTTTTGTATCCAAATGCGTTGTATGAAATGAAAAGTCTACATATATATTGTATGGTTAGTGGTGTGGCCAAGGCGAAAAATAAAAGACAAAAAAAAAACGCAGACACGAAAACAACTAGCGCCTGTCTCTCTTATGGTGACTCCCCCCGTCACGCCACCAACAACTCGTGTTTGCCGGCATTATGGCGACCGCCAGCGATTGCTATAAGAGCCGTCCCGCTCTCCGAATTCCGCTCAGTGCTGCTCCTCATTTGGTAGAGTGTACATCGCGGGATTTCAACAATCAAAGTTGTAAGTTTTCTGCCCTGCAATATAACCATTGTGATTGTGTCTGTGACTGGGCAAAAAAAAAGCAAGGAACAATATGCATGAAAATTTAACGAAAAACGCTAATAGCTTTAAAGAACCCGGCAGAAATGATGTCATACCTTCAGTGGGAATCTGTTTGCCAAGTGAATTTCTGTAATGACGGCCCAATTAAAGTCGGCCTTTGTCTGAACCCATAATTACGGTATATCTTTTCTGATCTATTTTGTGCGCCTAGGGTGATTCGGAAAGAGCATCCGAAATTGAATTTCTCTGTAGCTGTCTCTTTCGAGACGAGAAAATCAATAAAAGCTCCACTATTTGCCGGCTGTTCGTTAGTGTACATTTCTGAAGGGAGACGGATGCCACGAATAAAGAGACATAGAAACACTTGAAAAAAGGTGGAAATAACACAAGTTAAATATATTAGTAAAATAGATCAGAATCTCCAAATATATATAAAATTTGATATATTTTTTATACATATTTTTAATTGTTTTTTAGTGAGCAAGCACTGTCTACAAATCCAACTAAAATGAATTATTCAATTCTTAAAATATTTTTTGTTGAATTTATTTTATTCAAGAAATTAAAAGCCCTTTAATCTAATACTAGAAAGGTTTACGGCATTAGAGCTACATATATGATTACGTCAATGTTTGGAAAATACGATGTACTATAATTTTATTATATTGATAGTGTACGGGGAACATGTAAATGGTGATCATTCATTCTGATTTATAAAAAAAATAATTGTAATAGTAGAATTGTAAAACAAAACGAGTAGTCGCTGAGATAAGTTTCAACTTGTGTTTTTATGTGATTAATTGTTTTCAAATATTAATTTAGTACCATTTTATAGCTCGAGAAGGAATCATGTTGGACTTTTACTATATGCTGTACTCGGCACCCTGCCGTTCAGTCCTGATGACTGCCCTTGCCTTGGGATTGGATCTGAACAAGAAGCAGGTCGACCTGGATGCCGGTGAGCATCTGAAGCCCGAGTTCATCAAGATCAACCCCCAGCACACGATTCCCACTCTGGTGGATGGTGATTTTGTCATCTGGGAGTCGAGGGCTATTATGATGTATCTGGCTGAAAAGTATGCCAAGGATGACTCACTGTACCCCAAGGATCCCCAGCAGAGGGCCGTGGTGAATCATCGCTTGTTCTTCGACCTGGGCACTCTCTACCAGAGCTACGTCGACTACTACTTTCCCCAGTTGTTTGAGGACGTGAAGAAGCCGGCTGATCCCGAGAAGAAGAAGAAGATCGATGCAGCCTTCAATATATTGAACACTCTGTTGGAAGATCAGCAGTATGCAGCCCTCAACAAGTTGACTCTGGCCGACTTTACCCTGCTGGCCACCGTATCCACTTTTGAAATAACAGGGTATGACTTTGGAAAATATCCGAATGTGGTCAGGTGGTACGATAATGCCAAGAAGGTGATTCCGGGCTGGGAGGAGAACTGGGTGGGCTGCGAGTACTACAAGAAATTGTATCTCGGCGACCTTCAGGACAAACAATGATTTGGCTCTAGTTAACAAATTTTATATTGTTTACCATGGCGAATCTAACGCACTATTCGAATAAAGAGTATTTTAAGAGTATTATTTTCATAGAGTCGTTGACTTATGGGTTCTGATAAGACCAGGGGGCCGAACTCTTGTGAAATTCGTTGAGGTACGTCAGCTCAAACATTTTTCAATGCGATAAAATTATGATACGTGCCGGTTTGCTATAATATAAGCTGCTGTATGAGTCTGCTGATAACAAAAACAATTAAAGTCAAAGCTAATTTACAGCAAACCGCTGTAATTATTTCAGGCTTGCATAAAGTACATTCTACCTGAAACAAACTGAAATACGTTGAGTGAAAACTAATCAAAATAAACAAATGAAACTTACTCAGTTCGGACTACTAATCAATCTTATACTATCTTTCTAGAAACCTCTCTCTTATATATTTGCCAATTATCACCTGCACTTAATTGATCCATCAGTCAACAAAATATTATCTTTTTGGTTGTGTGTATAAAAAACAGCCAGGCCGTCGAGTATTATTATTGTTTGCCGTGCTTCGATTACAAGCGGTATGCCAATGTGGTCCGCTGGTATGAGCAGGCCAAGAAACTAACACCCGGTTGGGAGGAAAACTGGGCTGGTTGCCAGGAGTTCCGAAAGTACTTCGACAACTGATCATTTAAATCTCACAAATTCGTTACTCTTGTTTCATACCAATAAATATATATGAGCTAAGGAACGTCAAAGTCCATTGTATTGCGGCTTAATAATAATTGAAAGTTTGTTCATTTATATATTTAAAACACACATAGCTAATGAAATATTTTCATACATCTAAAGTTAAGTTAATTCCAAAACGGGTTCTTTATCATTTTATCGGCATACATTTGTGTACTCTTTTAGAGGGTATTAGAAATTCAGTCAAAAGTTTGCAACACAGAAAACGAGACTAATAAAAATATTTATTTTTTATTTATACTTTGGTTTGAATTTTTATAAAGTCGGACAATGGAAAACGTTTAAAAATATCAGCCGAAAATAAACTTAGGTTCATAAATAAAACCCAAAATACAGTATTTGCCTCGCAAGAATTCGCCGTGGCGGAATTCGAGCGCGTGCTGGACAAATGTCGGGCATACAGGGCCCGTAATGATATCCTGCGAAACCTTCCCTCGTGTGCAGTTAATGATCAGGAAGAGGATCCTAGTGAAAAGCCATCACACTCGCTGTTGGATCTGGTCAAACTGGCCGGCATTTTTTAAGATTACTCAAAGAGTTTTTTCTTTATTGTGGTCGCCTGTCCAAATTATTTGCAAGTGTTCATATTGTCTGTTGATTTGTTGGTCATACATATGTAAAATAAGAAAAACGGTCAAGTTTGAAAAAAAATCATTGCATACTTCTGGGCGACCAAGTTTTCCGTGTATGCACAATCAGTTTGTTGCATTCTAATAGGCATTTCTTTTACACATTTCCATCAACCTTTTTTTTTAAACAAGCTCTGGTAAAATACTTTGTTCTTCTGTGGACAAAAGCATTTTAAATTTAGGACATGGTCTTTAAATAAATAGTTTTTTAGAAACCATATTTAAAAGAGAGGCTGAGTCTTTATGATCAGTATTTGGATAACACTAAAAAAACCTTTCTAAGAAAACTTTCTAACAAGTTAGAGATTAAAGCAGACTCTCTTAGACGATTGAGTCGACTTCTATTTTTGGTTTACTCATTGCTTTTGATGAATTTCTTTTAAAGTTTTAAGTTTATTAAGTTTTTTAATAATGTTTGTCGTTTGCTTTAAAAATTTATTGCATCACAGGAATATTTATTGTAAATAATAACATGCTATACGAGGAATATTTAATGCGGTAGAAATTGTTTATTTAAAAAACAATGAAATATTAAAAATATTCAGCATTGAATAGGGAAATTTTATTTAAAATTAAGAAAAAAGGAAGAAGTCCAAGGGCTTGGCTCAGCTTATATAAGCAATCAAACAGAAATGTTATCTTCCTTTGATGGGAAAGTTTTAAACTAAAACTTCGCTACTATGTATAAAATATAAATTTATATTTTCTCTTATTTAAATAAAAATGTGTGGCTTAATAATATTTTAAGATACATTAACAAGCAGAGAGAAAACAAGAACACAATGCACAACTTTTAATTTCAAATTTGGAAATAAAAGCCGATTCGCGGGTGTCAAGAACGATAACTGATTACAACCGGCAAAAGCTAGTCAGCTACATACATATGTACATATGGTATATAGCAAGGGGCTGGTAAATTATCTCTTTCCATTTGTTTATACTTGCCCTACTGGAACAAAATTTTCATTTTTCGGGTGCGTCTTTTTTTTGGACAGAGAGACACGTACATAAATTAACAAAATAATATCACATTTTTAAAGTACCTATTTGTTATTTATTATTATTATTATTATTATTATTATTATTATTATTATTATTATTATTATTATTATTATTATTATTATTATTATTATTATTATTATTATTATTATTATTATTATTATTATTCTTATTATTATTATTATTATTATTATTATTATTATTATTATTATTATTATAAGGGATGTGGAACTATTAAAAATAATAAGCTATAATGTTAAAATTTAAAAAAATTGTTTAATACCCGAAAAGGTGTTGAAAAATATTTAACTTTTTGAATTTCCAAAAGCAATGCTCCCACGAACCTATACAGCTTTCAACAACACCCTTCAAATTTTTAAACATAAAAAATAAATGCTCTTAAGTAATGTAGTTTTATTTTATTTCTTCTGTTTAATTTAAAAGTTAATTATCTGAGTATCGATTACTTTGCAGCTGCCACACGGGACTCGAAGAAAGCCTTCATCTGCTGTAGACCCTCCCAGTTCTCATCCCATCCGGGAGTCACCTTCTTGGCGTTGGCGTACCACCTGACCACATTGGTGTGCTTGCTGAAGTCGTAGTCAATAATCTCGAAAGTGGAGACATTGGCCAGGATGGCAATATCGGCCACGGTGAGCTGGTCTCCGGCCACGTAGTCCTGTCCCTCCAGGAAGGTGTCCAGGAACCCGAAGGCGGTATCGATTTTCTTGAAGTCCTCTTCGGTGCCCGGCTTTCCGGTGCGGAAAAGGGGATAGTAGTACTTGGCAAAGGCATCGGTCAGAGTGCCCATGTCGAAGTACAGGCGCTGGTTAACCACGGCCTGCTTCTTGGGATCCTTGGGGAAGAGGGAGTCATCCTTGCCGTACTTCTCCACCAGATAAACGGCGATGGCACGCGATTCCCAAATAGAGAATCCATGTTTAAATGCGCTAACGTGTTGTTACCTTCAGGCGAGAACGAAAACTGACTGCAAGCAGCAATGGCTGGTACTTATACTTATACAGCCAAATGGGCACCCCAGTATATAGTCTTTTTATTTTTTCATCACTATCAGGTCTGTTCTGATTTTTAATTTCAGGTCATTATGTTCTATTTATATTTAAGTTGTGTCACAGTAAGGACAACTTCAGGACACTATAATTACACCTACATGTTACAGAAATAATTATTTATTTATTATTTGCCAAGCATTTACCGTCCTAAACCCAAAAATTTGTGGCAAACGAACTCGGGAAAAACTTTGGAAACGGGAAACCGGAACATTTCCGTATTTTTGGCTTGGAGGAGCGTACTCATGATGAAGCGCATGGAGATTATGTTATTAAAAAAATATATACATACATAAATATAATATCATACAGGAATTGGAGTGATTTTAAGTGGTTAACTATTATGATTCATCGACTATGTGTTCGAAATTTGTACATACATATGTATGATACATACAAGTATTTAGGATTGAAGGCATTATCACTTTAAAGTGACAATATTGTTGGGTGTAGCATTGATTAATAAAGGAATAGCTTTAAACCATTTGCACTCGCTCTTCCCTTTATGATTCATTAGTTACGGAAAATAAATAAAATCAAGAACTGATTTTATAACACATTTAATCACAAACAAAAACCCAATAATTATGATAAAACCTAGTTATTTGTTTATGAATAAACATACATACATACATACATACATATGTCTGTAGACCATTGTTCAATTCGGCCATGGAATATTTTGCACCTTTGAAAGTGGTGCAAAGTTGCTTCGGGGTTATCTTTACCGTTAATTGAAAAGATAATGCGACACATTAAGTAGCTTTAAAATTTGAAAAAAAAAAAAATACAGCATTTTATTTAATGTCTATAATCAAGAAAACAGAAGATTCTATTCTAGAAGTCTTAAAAAGACAGAGATTTAATTTATTTCTCCAACAATAGAATACAATTTTTGCAAAATGTTATTTGTCTTCTCTCAAGCCAAGATCAGTGAAAGACTGAAGCAAAAGTCAACGCAGCTGTACACAAAATAAGAATCGCCGGCAAGCGGAATTGAAAAAAGTATTTATCGGGTGATATGTGTGTGTTTATATGGCAGACCGGCAAACTTTCCGAGGCTGAAATAAGAGATCGGTGGGGCTCTTCGCCCCATCTGCTCTCTTTGGTGATCCACATCTCTTAGTCCTTACTCTTCGACTAGTTTAGGTTTTCTGCCTTTTTTGTTTGTGACGCATTCCTGGCCAATGCCGTCTAACTGGTTCTCTTGATCTGCAGCGGCAAACACTGTGACCTTTCTCTACATTTTACGCTACACTTTGGGCCGACTTTTAGTGAATTAACCCAACCAGTTATTGACAAACTTATTGTGTTTACGATCTCGTGTTTCCCATGATTCAGTGGATTTCGGCATTATGTTCAAATGAGTAATTCTGTGGGTCTGAGTCTTGGGGCTTTCTGATTTCACAAGCGTTGTGTGGATTGTTCTAGACTTTAAGAGATAGAGAGAGCAATTTGTTTGACGTGTCGCCCACGAAAATGCTCTTTCATGCTTTTCTACTTGATATTGAAATATTTTGCCTGGTCATGCTGATTGTTGGTATTGTCAATTGTGAAACTGATAAAAAAGGAGTGCTTATTTGGAAAAAGCCACCCCCAGCAAATTAAACACGAATATTCGAGAGCAATGCTCCGATTGTATCGAATACTTCCAAGAAAGAAAAGTTAGGCTCGTTTCCATTTTCCCTTTCATGTAATGTGACCATAACAATTATTTCTAACTTCCCAAGGCCGTCAAAGCGCAAACAATACAATTCAATCGATAAATTGCTGCGCTGGTCATCAATATAATTATACATACATAAAAAGTGTGGACTTGTAATTTGAGATTAGCATGTCGTTTTGACGTTTATCTATCCTGCGGTAACGATCACTCAACTGGATTTTACCCATTTCGAGTCAGAACTTATTGAAAATATCCTCATCATCGTATGGCTACATTTTTGTGAACTTGTTAGTTGGCAAGTACAGTATCTTGCGATTTGTTTAAACGTTCATATATGTATACATTTCACTTGGGAATTCTCGCCAACTGTTGCTGTGTGTTTGCCTGATATGAATGTTTGCCGGCCGGCTTCAGTTGTTGTTATCTGGTTTCTGTTTTTTATTTTTTTTGCTTTTTTCCACTTTGAAAGAGGAATTTATTTTTAAGCGCACAGATGTTCATTAGAAATGCAAAAATGTGTATCCAAGCAAATTGAGTGCATTAAATATTGTTGTACCCTTTTAAGTATTTGAGAAGGGAAAAAGCTTATTTTGGAAACACATAGTCCTCTGCAGGGGCATAAAAATGATATAAATCCAGAAAAATATGTTCTTAAGAGAGGAAAAAGGCAGCGTTCCAATGGAGGATTATTAGAAAGTTGCAGCTTTCTTTTGGGGGGTGGTGGAAGGCAGTGTGCAACCACCACTCGATCACACACACTTGCACACGTCTCCACATACTAGTATTAATCATGCTGCTAACGTCACATTTTTGCCTGATATTGCTGGGTATGTGTGGGCAAGGCGAAAAATAAAAGACAAAAAAAAAAAAACCCCAGACACGAAAACAACTAGCGCCTGTCTCTCTTAATGGTGACTCCCCCCGCCACGCCCCCGTGCCCGCAACCGCCCCGCGTGTTGTCAAACAACAACTCTTGTTTGCCGGCATTATGGCGACCGCCAGCGATTGCTATAAAAGCGGTCCCGCTCTCCGAATTCCGTTCAGTGCTGCTTGTCATTTGGTACAGTGTACATCGCGAGATTTCAACAAATAAAACTGTAAGTTTTTTACCCTGCAATATAACCATTGTGATTGTGTCTGTGACTGGACGAAAAAAAAGCAAGGAACAATATGTATTATAAATATATATGGAAATTTACCAAAAAAACGCTAATAGTTTAAAAGAACCAGGCAGAAATGATGTCATACATTCGGTGGGAATCTGTTTGCCAAGTGAATGTCTGTAATGACGGCCCAATTAAAGTCGGCCTTTGTCTTAACCCGTAATTATAGAGCGCGTCTAATTACGGCATATCTTTTCTGATCTATTTTGAGCGCCTTTTGCATGCCATATATAAAAGACTTAGAACAGACAAAAAACAAATCAAATGTGTATATTGTACAAATGTGTGAGACGCTCTTGGTATTCTTGAAAGTTTCTTTTGTTCTATGTATTTATGCAAATACGTAGATTTTTAAATCAAATTTTATAAGGCGGACCTTTTTTTTTGTTTAATTTTCTAGCCGTGTTCTTAGTGATTTTTTTTTAACAATACAATGGATTAAAATACTGAATTAAAGCTCATAAAACTACATACGTTGTTTTTAAATCAAATGTAATATGGCGGACGTTTTTTTTTTAATTTTCTTGCCCTGTGCTTATGGTCTATTATAATAATAATGCGATGGACTAAAATACTTCTTTATAGCTCATAAAATTGTGTTGATAATGGAAAATATAGTTTCGTCTTACCTAATAAATAAAGCTTTATAAAGCGTTTCCAAACTAATAGTAAACTTTAAACTTATTTTTCTGCAGTAAAATGGCTGACTTCTACTACCTGCCCGGCTCCGCCCCCTGCCGCTCCGTGATCATGACCGCCAAGGCCGTGGGCGTCGAGCTGAACAAGAAACTGCTCAACCTGCAGGCCGGCGAGCAGCTAAAGCCGGAGTTCCTGAAGATCAACCCCCAGCACACCATTCCCACGCTGGTGGACAACGGGTTCGCGCTGTGGGAGTCGCGCGCCATCCTGGTCTACCTGGTGGAGAAGTACGGCAAGACCGACTCGCTGTACCCCAAGTGCCCCAAGAAGCGCGCCGTGATCAACCAGCGCCTGTACTTCGACATGGGAACGCTGTACCAGAGCTTCGCCAACTACTACTACCCGCAGGTGTTCGCCAAGGCGCCCGCCGATCCCGAGGCCTTCAAGAAGATCGAGGCGGCCTTCGAGTTCCTGAACACGTTCCTGGAGGGACAGGAGTACGCCGCCGGCGACTCGCTCACCGTCGCTGACATCGCCCTGGTGGCCTCCGTCTCCACCTTCGAGGTGGCCGGATTCGAGATCAGCAAGTACGCCAACGTCAACAAGTGGTACGAGAATGCCAAGAAGGTCACCCCCGGCTGGGAGGAGAACTGGGCCGGTTGCCTGGAGTTCAAGAAGTTCTTCGAATAAGCCTGATATTACCACCCATTTAATACCCTTACATTTGATGTAGTATTTATATTCACGTTTCACGTTCACGCAACAATTCCAAATTCGCCTGTCTACGAAGACAATAAATAAGTGTTCGCTTTTTTGAATGCACAAATGCAAATGTGTTTTAGATGTCTATACTATACGCTATACAGTGGGTTGGGTGTGGGCAGCAACAATTGGATAATGATGCTCTTATGGCGCGTTTTTCTCTCTTTCAGAGAGAAAAAAGGTGCTTTGGCAAGAGCTACGAAATTGCATTTCTCTGTAGCCGTCTCTTTCGAGACGAGAAAAGCAATAAAAGCTCCACTACTTGCCGGCTGTTCGTTAGTGTATATTTTTGAAGGGAGACGGATGCCACGAATAAAGAGACATAGAAACATTTGAAAAATAGTGGAAATTACCCAATATACTAGTTAAATAGATCGGAATCTCCAAATATTTATAAAATGTGATATATTAGTTATAATATTTTTGTGAGCAAGCACTGTCTACAAATCTAACTAAAAGGTATTCTTCAATTCTTAAAGGTTTTTAGTTGAATTTCTTGTATTCTATAAATGAAAAACTTTATAATGTATTACTGGAAAGGTTTACGGCATTAGAGCTCTATGATTACGTCAATGTTTGGAAAATACAATGTACTAATTATCTTATCATATTGATAGATTACGGGAAACATGTAAATATTGATCATTATACCCTTGCAGAGGGTATTATAATTTCAGTCAGAAGTTTGCAACGCAGTGAAGGAGACATCTCCGACCCTATAAAGTATATATATTCTTGATCAGCATCACTAGGCGAGTCGATCTAGCCATGTCCGTCTGTCCGTCTGTCCGTCTGTCCGTCTGTCCGTCCGTTTATATGCAAACTAGTCTCTCAGTTTTAAAGCTATCTGCATGAAACTTTCCCAAAAGTTGTCTTTCTATTGCAGGTAGTATATAAGTCGGAACGAGCCGGATCGGACGACTATAGCATATAGCTCCCATAGGAACAATCGGAAAAATAAATGAAAAAAAATTATAACTTTGCTGTTTTTTAATTTTTTGTTTAGTTCTTCGACATATAGCAATGGTTAAATATTTCAGAATTATGGTTTAAATTTCATCAAAATCGGACGACTATAGCATATGGCTCCCATAGGAACAATCGGAAAAATAATTGAAAAAAAATTATAACTTTGCTGTTTTTTAATTTTTTGTTTTGTTCTTCGACATAAAGCAATGGTTAAGTATTTCAGAATCATGGTAAAAATTTCATCAAAATCGGACGACTATAGCATATAGCTCCCATAGGAACAATCGGAAAAATAAATGAAAAAAAATTATAACTTTTCTGTTTTTTACTGTTTTGTTTAGCCCTTCGACATAAAGCAATGGTTAAATATTTTCGACTTACGGTTTAAATTTCATCAAAGTCGGACGACTATATCATATAGCTCCCATAGGAACAATAAAAAAATATAAAATAACTATCAAATAATTGAGCTGCAAATCATCATAGCTTCAATGTTTTTAAACTTATACGCAAGTAAATTATAATTTTAATGTTTTCAAAAATGTTTAATTCTTGCAATAGCTGCAAGGGTATATGAACTTCGGCTTGCCGAAGTTTGCTTTCTTTCTTGTTGATTCTGATTTATAGACATTATTAATAGCAAGGTAGCAAGTAGAAAAAAAAAGTTGGCTTACGAAAATCTTAATCAAAATATTTGTGCCCTTTCGTTTTCAACTTAGAAATGAATAACTTTTTTTTTAACTATATGTATGTAGACCTGTTTGCAAACTGATACTGGTATACAAATTGAATTGTAAAAGAAAACTAGTAGTCGCTGAGATAAGTTTCAACTTGTGTTTTTATGTGACAAATTCCTTTCAAATAATAATTTAGTACGATTTTATAGCTCGAGAAGGAATCATGTTGGACTTTTACTATATGCTGTACTCGGCACCCTGCCGTTCAGTCCTGATGACTGGCCCTTGCCTTGGGATTGGATCTGAACAAGAAGCAGGTCGACCTGGATGCCGGTGAGCATCTGAAGCCCGAGTTCATCAAGATCAACCCCCAGCACACGATTCCCACTCTGGTGGATGGTGATTTTGTCATCTGGGAGTCGAGGGCTATTATGATGTATCTGGCTGAAAAGTATGCCAAGGATGACTCACTGTACCCCAAGGATCCCCAGCAGAGGGCCGTGGTGAATCATCGCTTGTTCTTCGACCTGGGCACTCTCTACCAGAGCTACGTCGACTACTACTTTCCCCAGTTGTTTGAGGACGTGAAGAAGCCGGCTGATCCCGAGAAGAAGAAGAAGATCGATGCAGCCTTCAATATATTGAACACTCTGTTGGAAGATCAGCAGTATGCAGCCCTCAACAAGTTGACTCTGGCCGACTTTACCCTGCTGGCCACCGTATCCACTTTTGAAATAACAGGGTATGACTTTGGAAAATATCCGAATGTGGTCAGGTGGTACGATAATGCCAAGAAGGTGATTCCGGGCTGGGAGGAGAACTGGGTGGGCTGCGAGTACTACAAGAAATTGTATCTGGGCGATCTTCAGGAGAAACAATGATTTGGCTTTAGTTAACAAATTTTAGATTGTTTACCATGGCGAATCTAACGCACTATTCGAATAAAGAGTACTCATATCTGGTGTTATTTTAAGAGTAATATTGTCATAGAGTCGTTGACTTATGGGTTCTGATAAGACCAGGGGGTCGAACTCTTGTGAAATTCGTTGAGGTACGACAGCTCAAACATTTTTCAATGCGATAATATAAGCTGCTGTATGAGTCTGCTGATAACAAAAACAATTAAAGTCAAAGGTAATTTTCAGCAAACAGCTGTAATTATTTCAGGCTTGCATAAAGTACATTCTACCTGAAACAAACTAAAATACGTTGAGTGAAAACTAATCAAAATAAAGTGAAACTTACTCAGTTCTGACTACTAATCAATCTTATACTATCTTTCTAGAAACCTCTCTCTTATGAGCAGTGATTCGTATCGGCCAAATAAAAATATTTGCCAATTATCACCTGCACCTAATTGATCCATCAGTCAACAAAATATTATCTTTTTGGTTGTGTGTATAAAAAACAGCCAAGCCGTCGAGTATTATTCAGTTGTTTGCCGTGCTTCGACTTCAGCAGAACAGCCGAGTATTTTTACCAATTATCTCGTAAGTTCAGCCACCGAAAAAACTTTTATTATTATTATTTCTGTCCATTTATTATGGAGATGGCGTCACCGAAACAGTGCCACTGAGTGCCATCAAAGAAAGTGATTACCTATAGCTATTTTTTTTATATTCATCTACTGTGACTGTGACACCTTCTGATCTTGATGAATTGCGGTTTTTGCAGAGCTCCCTCAACCGTGAAATGGACTTCTACTACAGACCCGGATCTGCTCCCTGCCGCTCTGTTCTGATGACAGCCAAGGCCCTGGGTGTGGAGTTCGACAAGAAGACGATCATCAACACCCGTGCTGGAGAGCAGTTCAAGCCGGAATATCTGAAGATCAATCCCCAGCACACGATCCCCACTCTGGACGACAATGGCTTTGCCCTGTGGGAATCGCGAGCAATTATGGTTTATCTGGTGGAGAAGTACGGCAAGGACGACAAGCTCTTTCCCAAGGATGTTCAGAAGCAGGCCTTGATTAACCAACGCTTGTACTTCGACATGGGTACCCTTTACAAGAGCTTCGCCGAATACTACTATCCTCAGATATTCCTGAAGAAGCCTGCCAACGAGGAGAACTTCAAGAAGATCGAGATCGCCTTCGATTTCCTGAACACCTTCCTGGAAGGACAGAACTTCAGCGCTGGCGAGGACTATAGCCTGGCCGACATCGCCTTCCTGGCCACCGTTTCCACCTTCGATGTGGCCGGCTTCGATTTCAAGCGGTATGCCAATGTGGTCCGCTGGTATGAGCAGGCCAAGAAACTAACACCCGGTTGGGAGGAAAACTGGGCTGGTTGCCAGGAGTTCCGAAAGTACTTCGACAACTGATCATTTAAATCTCGCAAATTCGTTACTCTTGTTTCATACCAATAAATATATAAGCTAAGGAACGTTGAATTCCATTGTATTGCGGTTTAATTATAATTTCATATCTTTTTATTTATATATTTAAAACACATATAGCTAACAAAAGAATTTCATAAATTCAAAGGTAAGCTAATTCCAAAACGGGATCTTTTATCATGATTTTTATACCCTTTCAGAGGGTATTATATATCAGTCAAACACAGAAAAGCAGACTTATTCGACACTAATAAATATATTTATTTTTTATTTATACTTTGGAAATAAAATCATTATTATTAAACATATACAAATTAAATCCGAAATAAAGTAGTTTTGTAGAATGTTTCATTTATGCAAAAGATGCAAGATGACTTGCCGATGCTTTTTTTTGTTTTTTTAAAGATACTTTTTTATCTGCCATCTTAAATCTATCCTAATTAAAGATTCTAATGTCAGAAGCTTAAAATCAACTCAAAAATACACGTTTTCGAATAGAAGCCAATACTATTGTGTTGTAAGGAGAGCAATACCCAGTTTTCTATATAGGTACAGGTACTAGCGATCATGGAGTACAATCGCCAGCCGTGTCCCATCAGGATCGTGGAGGATTGCGGATGCGCCTTCATGATGGGCACCATTGGGGGATCGCTGTTCGAGTTCATCAAGGGTTTCCGTAACGCTCCGTCCGGCCTACGACGCAGCCTGTACAGCGGTTTAGATTCGGTCAAGATGAGGACTCCGTCCATCGCCGGCAGCTTCGCCATTTGGGGTGCCACCTTCAGCACGGTGGACTGCGTCATGGTCGGCTATCGCCAGCAGGAGGATGCCTGGAACTCGATCGTCAGTGGAGCAGCCACGGGCGGCATTTTGGCTGCCCGCAATGGCCTTCGGGCCATGGCCAACAGTGCTTTCGTGGGCTGCCTGGTTTTGGCCATGATTGAGGGAGCCGGAGCAGCAGTGGCCACCATCAATGCGGCCGACGGTGTGGTGGGGCTAACCATCGATGTCCAGCAGCCTCAACGCGCCCAGTGGGACGCTTCAGTGGCTCCGGAAGATGCCTATGCCTCGCAAGAATTCGCCGTGGCGGAATTCGAGCGCGTGCTGGACAAATGTCGGGCATACAGGGCCCGTAATGATATCCTGCGAGACCTTCCCTCGTGTGCAGTTAATGGTCAGGAAGAGGACCCAAGTGAAAAGCCATCACACTCGCTGTTGGATCTGGTCAAACTGGCCGGCATTTTTTAAGATTCCTCAAAGAGTTTTTTCTTTATTGTGGTCGCCTGTCCAAATTATTTGCATGTGTTTATATTGTCTGTTGATTTGTTGGTCATACATATATAAAACAAGAAAAAGCCAAGTCTGGAAAAAATCATTGCATACTTCTGGGCGATCAAGTTTTCCGTGTATGCACAATCAGTTTGCTGCATACTAACAGGCAATTCTTTTGCACTTTTCCAGCAACCAGTAAGCCTCAAACAAAAAATTAAAAATGTACAAAAACAAAATATGTTTTCAATACCTTTTTTTTAAAACAAGCACTGATAAATTTGCCAAGTTTACTTTGTTCCTCTGTGGACAAAAGCATTTAAAATTGAAAACATGCTCTTTAAATAAATAGTTTTTTTAGAACTCATTTTTTAAAGAGCGGCTGATTGTTTATCAGTTTTTAGATTACACTAAAAAAAATTATAAGAACACTTTAAAAAAAGTTACAGATTAAAACAGACTCTTTTAGTCGATAAACTCGACCTTTTTTGTTTGCTCATTGCCTTATTAAATATTAAATTAGGAAAAACAAAGAAGTCCAAGGGCTTGCCCAGCTTTTATAAGCTTAATAACATGCGTCGCTATAATTTCCAAATGGCTTAAGGCGCGTATTAGTGGAGAAACTTTTGTACTTTGAAGCCCGATCCCACATTTTAAGGCACGTTTTGGACTTAAGGAGCTTATCATTAAAATTTGTAAAGCCATGTGGAAGAAAACTCAAGGAAATAAAACCACGGATCACTTTTAAAAATCGTTTCGAATGTTTTATTATAATTAAACAAATCATAAATTAATACAAAATTAAAAATTAAACTAGTTGATGAGACAGAATAGAGCACAGAGAATTTGAAGGTTGTTACCAGGGAAAGAATCATATGTCAGAAAACTGTTCGCTTTTTAGGACAATCGGATAAAAGCTGGCAAACAACGATCGCCGATCATCGTTCGCCGCTGTCGTTTAAGGGAATATCATTTTTGGTTTTAGTTGGAGAGTCGCTGGACCTTCCGTCAGCCCTCGTCCTTATGCTCCTTCCAATCTCCTCCTTAGATGCGCAGATTGGGGTTTGTGTAGCGCACGTACTTCAGCAGGGCGTCGTTCTCCTCGCAAACAAAGGACTTCTTGTGATGGCAGGCCACGTCGTGCCAGTTCACTCCGTCGTTGTAGAACTGGTTCAGCAGGGCAACGCAGTTTTCGCTGGCTCCGTTCTGCTTGTATTCACGGTTGTCCGGCTGGGGCAGGCCGATTCCACCGGTGGGCGACCAGTCGCCCTGGGAGCGCTCCGTGGTGGGGGCCAGTTTCTGCAGGGTGGCGGTCCAGAACCAGCCGTTAATGTTCGTGGGCTGCAGGTCGGGGCGGTCGCAGCCCTTGAAGTCGCACAAGCGGCCACTGGTCCAGATGTATTTCACCTATAACGTGAAGAAGAGGGTTTTGAAATTTTAGAACGATTACAAATATAAGGAAGTTAAAATAAAGTTTCTAAAAGTGACTTGATTTTATAAATATATATTCATACATGTATCAAATTTCTGACCATTGCAAAACTTAGTTTAAAACCAATTCCTATTATACATATTTTTTTTAAATCTCAAAAATATTCTTTAAAAATTTTTAATTTTTTAAACAGTTTAATTTATGAAAGTTTTCTTTTTAAAACCATAAGCTACAAAGAGTTAAAATTAGTGAAAAACAACAATTTATTCAATTTACAGTGGGCAAAAAAGTTTACAAACATTTTATATGAAGTTTCAGTGCAAAGTGTACATAAACTTATTTTATAAATTGTATAAAATTTTTAAATTGTAAGAAAGATAAATCAATAAAGCTGCCATAGGTCATTGCCCTAGAAATGAAACAGATTTTCCCAATCAATTGCGCCTACGCAAGAAAATGCAGCGTTGGCATCGAAAAAGTAGTTGTAGAAATTCCAGGCAACAACTCTTATGGGCCTGTCACGCCCAAACAACTATCATTATCGCTGAAAGCGAACCCATTCCCATTACCGTTCCAAGTCCGCGCCCTTTTGGAGCTGGCGCACCCGATACTGTCAACATTTCAGGTGAGCACAAGCACAAGCAGAAGCCGCAGCTTAGCGCTCATCAGTCACTTTCACCCGATGGGCCATAAAAATTGTTTTGTAAAAGAGGCGAACGAACAAAGACCCAGACGACTCGATCCGATCGGGCTGTCTGCCCTTTTGGAAAACTCCAGTGAGCGTAAAGTCGAAACAAATTTATGGACATTGAATTCGGTTTTGTTGGTGGCGGTTTTAGCGTTTCATTGGCGGTGGAAGTGGGCTTCGTAATTGTTTAAAACTCGGACAATAAATGCATTTGCCCCATGGCGGAAGCCCCAGTGAATTGTGTTTGTGCACCTGTCGGTTACAGACTTTTCACGGGCTAAGTAAAAGTGAATCAAGCCGGTTGATAAGGTGGAACATATTTGGCAAACGCCTTCGTTGCCGGAAAAAGTAGTGGAAAGTTGTGCATCCTCATTAGAAACTATCAAATGAGTTATATGTTGGTCAATTGGCCAATTCTTTAAATTAAAAATGAGGCTGCTTTAAGGAATAACTAAAAAAAATTGAACTGAAGGAAATCATAATATTTGCATTAAATATATTTAATTAAATATTAGATTTAATACCCTATATCAAAGTTAAAACAAAATACTTATACGTTTCTTTCTTTCTTAGTTTTTTTAACACAAGTCTTTGGTTTGCGTTTAATTTCCTCTTTGATTATACGCAAAATTGGCCAGCATTGAATCCGTTTGCGTGTTCAGAGTTTGCTAATTCGCCAAGTAATTTTGTTGAGTAGCTTTTCCGGCCCGGCTTTCCCACCGCACACATGAACTTTCGATTTCAATTTGCCCAACATTGCTTTCTCATGCCACAAAAACGGAGACGAGAGGTGAGCAATGAGCTGGAAGATGGCATGTGAGATGAGCCTGCCTGACCACAACTCCAAACTTGACACTTGTCCATCTCAAGAGTGTTGCGTAATAGCATAAGAGACTCCATTCGTGTGCGAAATTACAGAGACAACAACTGGGAAAGTTTTTGTATATTTACGAATCGTATTGTGTCTCTTCGTTCAGTTTTTATGCGTAATTTCACATTGAACTTTGTAGAGCGATGTTAATGTCAGATTTCGCCATTAATTTCGTGTGGCTCAGCATCCTCAAAATTAAGGTCAGTTTTTGTTCGAGCTGTCAAACAAAACGCGCTAAATGCTTCACACGCGGCTAAACGGACGTTATTTAACTTACCAAACAAATGAAAAAAGGTGACATAATGTCATGCAAAACAGGTGAAAAAATAGTAAAGATAAAAACTGATAAATGCAGACAAAAATAAATTATTGGCAAGCTTTTGTGACTGTCTCCTACTTCACCTTTGAAGTGTAAAAAGCAACTTTGAAAGGGAATATTTACGTTTATCAATACAAGTGTTTGACTATGCATTTATAATAGCTTTCGCCGAAAACATTTATAAATAATCAATGAGTTGCATATTTCGGTGAATAAATGTGATCATTCGTTTGATATATTTATCAAAGCTTAACTTTTGATCAAACAGGTGCAGTGAAGGAAAGGCAAATTAATTATCTTTGGTTTGGTTTTGTTTGCCTGGCCGAATGGGCTTATATAAGATTTTTTTGGGGTGGGGATAGTCGATTTATTGACTTTACAGTTTCGAGATTTCGTTTAAGCCAAACATTGTAAATAATTATGAAAGCTAACCCACATATCGTACATTTCTTTGATTTTTTAAATATCTAGTTCTCAGTTTGTTGCTTAAGTCTTTTGTTTTCTTTACTATAATTTGGCTACAAAAGTCTTTTTTTTACCTTAAACCATTATTATTTTAGACTGTCATTTTTTTTAACTTTCCTAAATAATTTTAATTTAATGATTTAAAATAAAAAATATTTGAATAATAATATTTTCAGCTTTTCATTGGAATTTGTACTTACATTTTCGCGCACCACATACTGCTTGATCCACTCATTCTCCAGACTGGTCTCCAGAGAAACGGAGTCCATGCAGCGCCTGCGGCAATAGTTCCTGGCCGTCAGCCAGTCCTCCTCCACGCCCTTCAGCTGAGGGTCACGCCACGAGAAGAAGTAGCTGGGGGGAGGGGAGGAAAAAAACAAATCTTGTGATGAACCCGATTTATAGGAGGTCAATCCTGCGGACTCACCCCTTGCCGTCGGGAGTCTTTTCGTGAATGACACGCTGGGCACAAAGTTGCGGATTTGGCGGTTCCAGGCGTCCGTTCTGGAACTGAGCAGATCCCAGACTCAGCACGCTCAACACACACACTCCGGCGATAATAAAAGCTTTCATTTTTGTTTTTTTTTTAACACTCTATGCACTGGCACACTGGCACTTTCTGTGGGTTCGATTTTCTTTTTCGGCTCGCGACGCGCTTCTTTTCTCTACCGACCGATCGGCTGGCACTGATCAACTGGAATGTCAGACACATTGGGGAACCCCGCCTTATATACGAGCCCAGAGCAGCGCCGATCCACTCTATTCGATGAGAGAGACAGCCCCACAAGAGAGACGGAATGGCGAGTTTTTATTTGTTGGTCTGGTGTCAGTTCTACACTCGAAAAAGGTTTATTTTAGTTAAAATAGTTATTTGAAATAACAAAAAATAATTGTTTTATTTTAAAGTCACAATATAAATATTTTAAAAGATGAATGGAAGTCAACTTCAGAAAGTCGAAATCGGTGTACCCTTTCATTTACAAGAAATGTTAATCTTTCAATACAGACTATGGCTGCATTAAAAATTAGTGAACCAATAAAAATTTTAAACAAATCGGTTATTGCACTTGATAACAAAAATTACAATTTACAATTTGCTTACAAAAAAAACTGCAGCCAAAAAATCTTGAAAACTAGACGAATAGGTAACTTCTTAGATAACTTTAAAAACTGTGTGACACAAACATGCGACTTCAAGACAAACCTACTTACTACTGCCTAGAAAATTATGAGATAACACGATGACACTTTGGTGTCAATAGGATTTCCTTAAAATTTTTAAAAGGAATTTTAAGCGTATATTTTAGGTCACGTGGAAAATGGACTCATTGACTGCGCCCTGCTTAGCATGCAATCATGAATGTTAAGTGGCCAAAGTGGTGCACGTAGGGGAGCAGGTGGGTGATGGGTGGCGTCTTTTTAGCTTGCGCATCATTTTGCACCACTTTGCGTTGAATGGCCGTCGTATGGATTGGCCTAACTCCCATCTAATTAGCTACACAAACACGCCACAGCTTGAGCCAAAATCTTTTTGGCACGGAAATTTCGTTTATTTTTTTTTGTGGTGCGTCTCTGTCTCTTTGCATAAATAAATGCATTTTGAGCTATTGTTTGCTTTGTTTCAGAAATATGTATTTGCCAGTGACTTTGTCGATTCAGTTGTTGCATAATGTAAGCTGAATTGTTGACAAACATTTATGTCGATTGAATTCCGCAAATGGCATATATATTGTTTAATGAGATTTTAGAAAAAGAAGTTCTACGAACAAGATACAAATACTTCATAAGGTTTTGCCTATAAAAATGGATGGGAATTCCCAGCTTGCACGCGTTTCCAAACATTACGCAATGCAGTCATAAATAGCCAGAAGAAATATACAAACACACTTGTCATTGCATAAGCATAAGAAATGATGCGAGCCCATCTGCATTATTTTCTCCACAGCTTGGGACCCAGATCAAGGTCAGCCGCGATGAGTACGAAAATTTCACCAGTTGAAAGTGAAGAGTAAGCCTGTAAGCCCGTAAGCCCGAAAACCCAAACCCAAACCCAAACCCAAGCCCAATTCACGCATTTCAACATGATCGCCTCGATAAGTTTTGTCTCCTCCTCTCCTTAACATCTCCACCTCACGTGCAGTCGAGCATGTCGACCCTACAAAGCCAAAAATCATGAGGAAAAAATAAAGGTTTCAGGCGCTGTTAAATCGTACTTTATGGCAATCGGTAAAACGGCAAAAGCTACACGAAGGCAGGTGCCGCTCATTCATTACCTGACATGTGTATCTCGTGGGACACTTTCGGGATTATGTTGAGAGCTAAGTCATGCCACGCCCATGTAGCGCATTACCATTTGAGGAATTTCTATATTTTTGGCAAAGGTTGCATGGAAATGGATTTCGAGTGAAATTATACCTTATTGATTGTGGAGAAAAGTATAAAAGCTAAAAAAATTATTGGTTGGGATGGAGTACATTTATTTACCACGCTTAAGCTTAAATATTACAATTATAAATAGATTTAGTAAAGGATTTCGGCTAATATCATTATTACAATACTTCATTGCTTGTGAGAAAATTCATTATTTGTGATAGAAAAAATTCCAAACACTTTATATTTATTGCTTACTATAGTTTAAAGAAAATACTGACTGTTTGGCAATTTCAAGTTTACAATTTCAGTCTGGGAAACTCCAAAAGTTTTACATTGAGAAATTCCAGATATTAAATCTGAAATTTAAACTGCGCTGTGCGCAATGGCTAGTGACAAAGACCAATAAAAATTATAAAAAATTAGGCAATCCATTTACATGGTCAACACGTATTTATTTTAGCCATGTTTTTTGGGCAAGCATAATTTATTTAATTTGTATGAGCTTTCTGCGTTACATGATTTGCCCACGGGAAATCTCTTTGCAAGTGATCATCAACATTAAACGATCATATTTTGGTGATATTTATGTGATAAGCAACCGGCAACTGGGCCCAAAGTGTCAAGAGTGGCGAGGCCTATTCGAAAATTACAGCATCGCATACCCACATATTTACGCAATGAGACGGGATGCCAGACGGGATCGGGGAAGGGATGGGTTCGTGGATGGTGCTGGGACCGAAATGAGACTGGGGAATGGGCCTGGCCAATTTGTCGATGAGTTGGGTAAATATTAAAGGAGAAAGTGCCGCCGTCAGTTGGGCCAAAAGTTTTGTACCGGCGTTGTTTTTCTTTTTGGAAATATTTTTGCACCGGTTACATATTGTTTAATTATTTGCACAAAAAGAGAGTGAGTTCAGGTGCAGTCGTCCCAATTTCCTCAAGTGTCGATAATTTATGCAAATATGTTCACTAATAGTTATGCAAACGGACATTTAGTTGTGTTTACTCATTTGGATTTCCCCACGAGTGGCACTATCAATGTCAGTTTTGGACTGCCCAAAATTAAAAACTAAATTATTCGGCTTAGCAACGACAATTATTCAAGTTATTTAATATTTATGTCAGCTGCATATGACAATAAAAAAATTTAATTAAAGTTTGCTTTATGCTTTAACCGTGATTTGATTTTAAATATTGGCATTCCGTTGGATCAAAGTCAACACTATTTGATATTGGCTCCGTGTGAATTTCGCAAACACTTTCAAGATCTAGGTGAACATATTGACCCATAGACCTTGTTCATAGCATAGTTTATAGAACCAACAGGAAGTAATGTCTAAGTGACTTTAAAATAGGTGTAATCGTTTTTCTCCACTTTGAGTTTCAAATTCGGTTTCCGAAAGCTAAAATATATAAATAAAAATACAAGATAACATAATAATTAAGTAATCATATTTTCCTCACATATTTTACTTCGAAGGCCAAGGCTCTTCAGACTTTGATCGATTTGTTTTTTTTTTTTTTTTGGCGTATGACCAAGCTGCTGGCGCCATAGAGGCAACTCGGTATGTGGTTTATTGCATGCTAATGACCAGGAGGAAAATTTTAATTGCAAACTGCAAACGTTTATTTCAGCAGCTTACATTAAATGCTTCCCCTCAACTTTGGAATTAGGTGTTGAAACCCAGTTCCAGAAGTGTTTTCGAATCGGTGATTTCGTATTGCTTTTGGTTATTGGTTAACTTTTTGCAAGGTGTCTGTCTTTTGGCGATCGTGGTGACATGTAAGCCCATATGCCTACATTAATTGCATTTCAAATAGGTTTCCGATGGCCTTGGGAAGTTGGCATGCTGGCACGTGATCCTTTTTATTGCCGAGCTACGAAAATTTATGGTACGCTCACTTTGCCGATATGCATTAACCTACCGATTAATTTCAATATTGCACCGGATATTTGAACAACTATAAAATTAATAAAAGGAAGTATATATATTTTGAAGACATCTTTAGTGACGGTTTTAAAGTAAAATGTAAACTTATTGTAAAATCAAATTGGCTTTATCGTCGCCTTTAAAATACCGTTTTTTCATGCTAAATAAAGAGGTTTTAATTTAACGTAAATTCGTGTTTTTCAAAAAACGTAAGATATTGTAACTTTTGTAAGATTTTAAATTTCTCCCTTTCGTTCTGTGGTTGTGAACCCAAAAAGTCGAAAAGTACCTTTTAAATCGGCCCAATACATAATAAGGTGCTTTATTTGAAGATTTGAACTCGTAACTGCTATTTCAAACTATTTATATCAACGACTCATAAAAATAGACAAATTTGGCTACTAAGTAGCTAAAGAGGCAAAACTGCTAGCGATATTCAAGCTAAAACATATCGATAGCACACACATCGGCTAGCATTGCTTGCCTATCCCGATTTGGTCACACTATTTTATCGTACTGTGTTTTTGCTGGACAAATATCGCGTCGTATTTTTATTTCGTCACAAGAAAAGGGCATTAGAAACCCATTAAAACGATAGAATTGACTTAAATTTAGTGACAAACGGCAGATAATAACACAATGGGTCGTCGCTGCTGCGTGGCCACCTGCCCGTCGACGTCGCGTCTGCTGGAGCACCACGGCGTGACGTACCACTCCTTCCCCCTGGATCCCATCATCCGGGCCATTTGGATCAAGAACTCGCGCATCAGCCTGGAGCGCCAGATCACCAAGAGCGTCCTCGTCTGCTCGCGCCACTTCCGCCGCCTGGACTTCAACACGATCCGCAATGGCAAGTATCTGCTCAAGCCGCGCGTCTTTCCCACCGTCTTCCCGTGGGGTAAAATGGACTCCTCGGAGATCGAGGCGGACCACCGGGCACTGCAGCACGCCAGCGTGGAGGGCACGACGGGGGCACCGGGAACTGCTCAATCGTCAGCCAACGAGGATGTGATCAAAGCCACGGTGGATCAAATAGTGGCACAAATCCTGGCGGAGACGGCCGAACGCAATGCCGCTGCTGCCGCGGCTGCTGCGGAGAAGGCCAGAAAAGAGCAGGAGGAGAAGGCTTCAGGAAAAACAACTGCTGAAGCCAACAAAGATGCAACCAAGACAGTTGTGGAGGAATCCCCGGCTACTCCTGGACCCTCGACCGGTGAAGCTGCAGCCCCGGCGGCCGAAACTCCCTCCAACTCGAACTCGCCGCTTCCCGGCTCACCGGCCAAGTACAGCAACCCACACAACCTGACCATCGGCGCCCGTCTGGAGGCCCTGAGTGTGGAGGGCAACTGGTTGCCCGCCCGCATCGTCGAAGTCAACGAGACGGAGCAGACGCTGCTCGTGCGCTTCGAGCGCAACCACAAGCTGAAGGTGTCGCCGTCGACAAACGGCAGCTTCCAGGAGTGGATGGCCATCAAGTCGGAGCGTCTGAGGCAGCGCCTCAGCACCCGCATCCTGCCCGTCTTCGAGCTGGATGAGAAGTGCATGGCCCGCTGGTCGGGGCCGCGCAAGTTCCCGGGCACCATTCGCAAGCTGCTGGGCAACGACACCTACGAGGTGCTCTTCGACGACGGCTACATCAAGAACGTGCGCGCCGTGCACATGAACAAGCTGCCCAAGCAGCTGCCAGCCGTCCAGGCACCGGATGTGGCCGCCTCCAAGGTGCCCATTACTGTTGGAACCCCCGTTGCCACTGTATCTCTGGCCCCCAAAAGAGCCAGCACAGGCAGCGGTAGTGGAGCCAGCGGCGTCTCGAGCAGCAAGAAGAGCAAGACCACGCCACAGCGCAGGGATTGGCCGCTACTCGACATGGCCAGCCTGGATATATGTAAGTTGGTCCGGGGCAGCAGAAAACGGAAGTCAATATGTCTTACCCTTAAGTTAAGTTCTTGTGAAATAGTTTCCTTTCCCCTTTCCTTTCGGCTTTATAAAACAAGCTTGACCTTAAATTACATTACTTAGATGTATTAAAAATTGGTATATCAAATTAATAAGTAATCAAAACTATAAATCGTTTATTTGTTTTAATGAAGTCAGTATACTATATATTAAGTTTATAAATATAAATTTCGATGAGAGAAATTTAAGAAATAATTATAAGATTTTGGCTGTTAAAATACCCTAATGTATTTCTTTTGAAACCCATAATAAGCGATTCTTAATTAACCTTTGCATTCTGCATCCAACAGCTTCCCTGGGCCTTCCAGAGATTCCGCACGATGGTGAGTGGACGTGCCACTGGGTGAACGACCAGCCGATCGGAACCGAGGGCTTCCTGATCGTGGGCGAGCACCAGAAGCCGACGGTTATCGTGCAGGACTGGCGCCTGCCGCCCGGATGGATCAAACACATGTATCAGCGCTCAAATGTGCTCGGCAAGTGGGATGTCATTTTGGTTTCGCCCAGCGGCAAGCGTTTCCGCTCCAAGTCCGACTTGAAGTTGTTCCTCGAGTCGCAGGATTTGGTCTACAATCCGGATGTGTATGACTTCAGCATTCATCGTCGCCGGGCCAAGGACATCAATGCGTATGTATACACCCACGACTACAATCCGCAGCCACCGCCCAAGCCCAGGTCCATGGATGTGTCAATGGACTCCACGCTGGACCAGAGTAACACAACGCAATCCTCGTTGCCTTCTACCCCGATGCCGGTTAAAGAAAGTCAGTACATGGAGGCCCCGGTGGCCTCGCTTATGCCGCCAGCAGAGCTAATGTCGCCGCAAGCTCACCTCACCGATGAGGCAAAGGCCAAGACAACCCCAGAACTACTGGAAGCCATTGAGGGAGGTCAAGCTCAACTGCTACAAGGAGATCCTCCTCTCGTGGAGAATGGATTTGGTAAGTCGAAATATAAGAAATCCATTTTTAAAGTTATTTTGTTAACCTAATTTCAAATTTAATATTTCACTTTCTGTTTACCAAATTCTTATCTATTTTAATTTAAAATTTCAACTATTTCGTCATTAATTAAAATAACTATTATTATTTTGTGCTTCAGCTTTTATTGGCGGTCTGAAGGTCCAAATCCAGGACAATCTGTATGTATGTCCGCGCGAAGGTTGCGGCAAGACATATCGCAAGGAGGACTTTTTGCTTATCCATATTCGCCATTATCATAAGGAGTTCGCCGAGTAAGTGCCTTGTATACAAAACCATTGATAGATTATATCTTAATTTGTCTTAACAGATACGTGAGCCACTGCCCCAAGATGCAGGAACTGGCAGTCAAGCGTACGCATCCCTCATCCATCGAGCAGGGCGATGCGGTGCCCAAGAACCAAATACCAAACCAGCAATTCTTTGCCAAGCTGCACCAGCAGGATATGCAGCAATCGAGGTCATTTAAACGTCAATCGCTCCCAGCTACGGTCACATCCCCCGGAACGCCGGGAACTCCACCTGGAATATCGCCTTCTAAAGGACTTTTATCTCCCAAGATGGAGCCACCAGCCACAATGACGCCCACTGTTGAGAGTGGCATTAAAAAAGAAGATGTTACCCTGGAGGCTGGAGCTGCCTTCTCGGTGAACTCCTCCCTAAATCGCTCCTGCAAGCGGGCTCGTTTCTCGCCCACCAAACGCCCCTCTGGCTCGAGAAAGAGCAACCGTCAGCGCTCTCAGCGTCGCAGCAATTTAACGGACAGCCTGGCTGGTCATTCCTTGAACGAACCAGACGCGGAAGAGACGCGACAATCCTTCAACACGCCCACTCCGGATGGACGCAGCGATCCGAAGAAACGACGAGTTGGTGCGGCAGCCACTCCAATCACCTCGATTGACTCACCAGCCACAGGAGACTCGATATCCACGCCGTCGTCTAATGACCAGGCGGACATTAATGCGGCTCTGGCGCCCCCGCCTGCGGATGTACTCAGCAAAGCTCCGCAGTACATCAAGGAGAACGGCGAACTAATCCGAATCGTGCGTATGCGGCAGGAGGAGATCATCAACTGCATCTGCGAGTACGGCGAGGAGGACGGTCTGATGATCCAGTGCGAGTTGTGTCTGTGCTGGCAGCATGGCGCCTGCAACGGCATCGTCAAGGAGTCGGATGTGCCGGACAAGTACGTTTGCTACATCTGTCGCAATCCGCAGAGGGGACGAGATTCCATGAGGTTTAAGCACGACCAGGACTGGCTGTTCGAAGGCAAACTGCCGGCGGCCGCCTACCACAAACCAAATCCACAGGCCACTAAGCAATCCGAGATACTGAAGCGGTCACACACTCTAACCGGCAATTTACTGGACGCCAGGCGATCCATGCACTCGCTGCTGGTGAAGATCAACATTGCCCGCAACCGCTGTCACCCGAAGCTCTACCTCTGGGCTAAAAAGTGGGACGAGGACAACGTGGATGCTTCTGCTGTGACGCCTGTTAAACGCACAAAGACGGAGCAACCTGACCTTCCAAATGTTCCGCAACCAGAGGCCGCTATCGATCCCGAGGAGTGCCAGTACCGCCTAATAGAGCACGTGAAGGTACAGCAGGCTTTGGTCATGAATCGGCTCGATGACATCGAGGCGGAAATGAATGGTTAGTAGTCCCAGACTCACATTGCATATGAAAAAGTATCAAATTTAATTCTTTTTAGAACTTGAAAAAGAGGACGACCTCGAGGACTTAAAAGATGGGGACATCTCTACCACCAAAGAGGCCCTCGCAACGTTCATCAAGGAGCTTGAGACAATGAAGCGCCTCGCCAAGCTCAACCAGGTGGCCAATCTGAAGCAAACCCTTAAGGAATCTGCCCCCAATCAGTAACCATTTCATTTAAGAAGTTTTAAAGTAATGGAGAGTCATGGAAATGGATTGATTCCATGATTGATATCTAGAATTTTTAGATGAAAGGCCAAATTGCTTCTTTTGTTGCTATCCTTTATTTCCTAGATGCAGAATTTTACTCTTCCCTGTACAATCCCAGAATATAATAGAATTTTGAATTGAAAGTCAGTCTTAATTTGCAGTAAATTTGTAATTTAATGGTTTATTAGAGAGCCAAGCTGTTCGTTGTGAGAAGCTACACTCCAAGATCTAGCCATGTTATTCAAACCGGGACGTGGTTGGCAGTAATGTCTCGTTGGAGTTATCTTTGCATGATAGCTCTCCTCATCGTGATGTCCGATGAAGAGGAGACTTCTTCCATCGGCCCACAGATGAGTGTATCTACGACAACGAAGAAGGCAATTGTCTACCGCTCCCGATATCCTTATGTAGTCTCTATCGGTGAGAACTTAAAAGGATACTACAAGCACCTCTGCGTGGGCGTTATCATTTCGGATGAGTTTGTGCTTACTGCGGCCCACTGCATCAAATCGAAGAAGACTCCGCCACCAAGAATGTTTGTGGCCGCTGGCGCCGATATGCTCAACAGTCAAAAGCAAACCCGCTTTTTCGTCGTCGAAGTACGGTGGCATCCCAAGTTTAAGTTGCTTCAAGGCCACGACATTGGCGTCTTAAGGGTCTTCCCGAAATTCCAGCTGGACAATATTCGATTCCGGAGTATTAGCTTCACAGTCAAGCCGCAACAGGAGAGTGGCATAAGGGCCAATCTAATTGGCTGGGGACGTGTGAAGATCAGCATGCGAATAGGCATTCAGGAGATTCCCTTTCAGACGATCGAAAACGATGTGTGTAAGAGGAAGCACCGATTTGTGTTCCTCACTGGAACAGACATCTGTGCAATACACTTGAGAGGATCCAAAGGACCCTGCGATGTGAGTGGAAAACATACAGATATATGCAGAAAAAAAGTATTCAATCTGATCTATTCGAGGACACATTAGGGAATTTTACAGAAATCTCTTCCAACAATATTCAAATTTCAATTCGTCCTAAGAATTTAGCGAGCTTTAACCTACCGCAAAGTATTCAATTAATTTAAAAAAAAAGCGTTGATTACAAAATTTGAAAAAAATCAACAGTGTCTGACTTTTTTGATAATGTCATTATTTTTTTTTATAATTTTAATTTTAGTCAAATTATTAGTAGCACGATTAAATATATAAAATATCAACGCAGCATTACTCCATGAGTTCAAATCTTTAAATTGTGATTTAATGTTTTCGGAGTGTTTCCAAGTAAATTTTCTCCAGCTTGATAAATACTTTACTGCAATGATTTTAAATTTAATAATTTATTTTGGCAGAAAGGGATTCCTGGTACACGAAACCGACACAACTATTTTAAGTACTAATATTAACTTTTCCTATACTACAAATTTGTGCTTTAGGGAGACTCGGGAGGTCCTTTGGTGAGCGTCGTGAAAGAGAAGCTCTACGGCTTACTTTCCTACGGAAGAAAGGCCTGCACGCCATTGAAGCCGTATGCTTTCACTCGTGTTAGCATATACTCGGACTGGATTAAAAAAACCATGGAAGAAATGAAAGTACATATTGTAAGGGTTAATCGAACTAGATGGTATGATTTGAGAAGCGGTGCGCTTAAAAAAGTAAAAATAATTAAATAAATCCAACAGAGAACGGCTGGACGTTTTTATTTGTACTGTACATAAGCCAAAGGAGATTGCCTTTAAATGTCTGTTCAGAAAAAAACAAATTATCAATAAAGCTCGATTAATTTTTAAATAAAAAGGAATAATTTATATTTACTGGTGTCTATATGTGCATTTTTACATGTGCGCGGCGTTTTTTGGGTCATAGAATAATGGACTAATCAAAATTTTAATTATTTCTGAAATCCGTTTTTGAAATGATAATATTTCTGGATCTCAGAAAATTTGAGCAGAAGATGTGTAAGTATTTGACAGTTATAATTCTAAAACGAAGGAGATTTAAACATTGATGTTTCGTCGATATTGCATATAGGTGTGAATGGCCTGTTATCCGATTCACTTTCGTGCCGATAAGTATCGCCATGTTATCAGTATGAGCTTTTTGGCCAGTAGGTGGCGCAGCTATTCCATCCCTAGGTTAGCGTTTATCAAGAAATCAAAACAAAACCCAAGCAACAATTGTATATAAAATAAAACCTTCTGCAGTCTCATTTTTATTCCGTAAGTGATCGCTCATGTAGAACCCCCACCAGAATCGCAATGTGGTCAAGGATTTACAAATTGTTTCGTCCTCCCAGACACTTCGAAATGCCCGATTCACCGCCGTCGGCCAGCAATTGTGAGCAGGCTTTGATCCAGCTGAAGAACTTTGGGTACGCCTTTGACGGAGGTGAGTGGATGCTGATGGATGCCAGCCATAGTTGATACAACCATCAAGATGATCATTAATCCCCATCTTCTCCTGCAGACGGAGTCCTGCGCAAAATCGATCCCGCCACAGGAGAACCCGGCACGGAGCAGTTTTCCTATAACGTCAGCAACGATGCCAACGAGAACGAGAATCACTACCAGAAACTGGCCAACGTATGTACCGGGTTTCTTCTTAAGGGACTACTTGGGTTTTCCAAAAAATTAATTTATTTTGTATATTTTTTAATAGCTGAATTTGCCTTAATTTTACCTCAAAATGTTAAGTCCATGGGATCTATACTCTCGTAGATATTGGCTAGTCCTCTCTAAACTTATTTTCCCAATTTTGTATACATTCTTAAGATGACCAAATATTCGGATTAAAAACGTGATTTAAATATTTTATTTATAACCAATTTAAAAATGAGAAAAAATATGTCTTTTAATGGTGTTGTTTTTTTATCTTTGATAATCACATGATCCAACGCATTAAAAAAAGCTTTGCTCTTCTTAAAAATATAATTTCATTTCTAAAACATTTTTGAATCGTTACAAAAAACGAAATATTTATTTATATTATTAATTTAATATTAACTTTGCCCCATTTTGGTTTTAAAGATACTTTTTAAGGTCTTCCGTTATCTCTATCTTTGTTTTTTAATTTCTTTCGCAATTTATACATTATAGACTTAGTTACTCTAATAAAATGAATTATAATGTTAACCGAAGTATAATTTATTTTAGAATTTTTAAGAAGTTTCATCTCTTTTAAGTCAATACCGGAATTAATTAATAAATTAGTATTTTTGTATTGTTTTTAGCAAATCCCGGAAATTGTCTACGCTCTGCTTGAGAAAAATGGTCTAAGTCGTACCTATATTCCATTAAACAAGGCTCCAGAGCGTTCGTCCTTTATCTACTCGCAGCCGGCAAAGTTGTCGCAGTCCAAGAAGTTGTTAGTCCTTATCCATGGCAGTGGACTTGTTAAGGCAGGCCAATGGGCCAGAAGGTTTGTATGATACCAAATTATAAGAGTCACATGCATATGAGCCACTATACACGGTGCAAGACAAATAATTTGTTAATGTGGGTAATGTTTAAATAGTTACAATACTTTTTTTGAGTTTAAATTTTCTAAATGGGCGACCACATTCTAAAAAAAATTCAAAACTTTTGAGAAATTTTGACCTTTGTAAATTAGGTGTCCCACTGAAAGATTTTGACTCTATTTATGGTAATTTTATTTTTATTTCTTATTGGAACCGCTTAAGACATTATTTAGTCATGAAAATGACTCATTTAAAGTATATAAGCTTTAAGGGAAAAATACATTTAATAAACGGAACTTTGTGAATCTAGAGCAAAGGTTATCAGAGTTTTTCAGTCGAGCATATAGTGGAATTTTTGAAGCCTCTTGAAACCCATTAAAACTGCAATAAGTAATTGCTCTCTTGGGAACATGTTTTGAGAATTTATAAACTTATTTAATTATAGCTTAATCATAAACAACTCGCTGGACCACGGCTCTCAGCTGCCTTATGTGCGTCAGGCGCAGAAGCTCGGATACGATCTGCTTATCACAAATACCAACGATTGTACACGATTCTACAATGGAAAGGATCATTTAATCGAGGGCCTTGAAACTCCTCTAAAGCACACAAAGTATGTGTGGAAAAACATTGTGTTGCCCTCGAAACCGGAGAGTGTGGCTATCGTGGCCCACAGCTATGGTGGCTGCCTGACATTAGATCTTGTAAGAATAAATATTACAAAAAAATAAATTGTGATATCATATAATTAAACAATTACTCTTTATAGGTTGAAAACTTTTTGGATTTCTTTAAGGAATCTGTTTTTGCGATTGCCTTTACGGATGCGGTCATGGGGAGTCCCCAGTCCAAATACAGGGATTACATGTGTGATGTAACCTGCGATTGGGTCGCCAGCAATACACCTTTGGATACACCCGTCTCACAGTCGAAGAAAAGCATCCGAAGGGTTTCCGCTGGACACACCAAACATGAGTGGACCTCTTATTCGGCCATCGATTCCATATTCAAGTTCATTGAGGAAAAGTATGAGCATCGCCAGAACAAGAAATAACAGCCCCAAATCTACTTGTTAAAGAATTTTTGTACTTTCCTTGTGTAGAAAATATCTCGGAGATGTGAATATAAATTATATTTTTACCGCCTGCGTCCATCTGACACTGATCCCTTTTCTCTAAGGACAAGCGCAAACTATCGATTTGCAATGCATAAATCAAGCCAGTGGTCAGTGTCCGAATGTGTCACTAACACTTACATCAGGGCAATTTAATTTGATTTTCGGCACTTTGGCACATTCCGTGTGAGTTAATCATATTGATGGCTGATGTATTGCCAGCGATAAAACAAAAGTCTCCCGCTTGGCCCATCAGCTCAGTAAAAAGCGACGTCCGAGACCAAAACAAATCCCCCAACGAAGGGCGGATAAGGAAGGGCTGTCAGCTTGGCAGCTGCATCAAATTCCTTGGGGTTTCCTCTGAAGACCATTTTCCATGAGCTGGTTACCCCTGCTTTTTTCTGGTCCATATCGCTTAACTAAATACGTCATAAAAAGGAAACGGGTTTTTTTCCATGCCTCAATGGGGATAAACATTCAGAAATGCATTGAGTTTATTAAGGGTTTAATCATTGCTTTGAAAACTTAACTTTTAAACAGATTGTAGAAACTATTTTCATTAATATCTTTGGCTTAAAAGTACGCAAATTTATTCGAAATTATTCGTGTTTTAGTGTTTTAGAAAATATATTAATACTTTGGCTTCAGACAGGGAAATCTTAGTTATTTAAACAAAATTGAAGCCAAAAAAGAGTGGAAAAAATACGAACCATGTTTATTTTTGCAAAATATTAAAAAAAAAATGACAAAATGTAATTTTTAATTTAAAAAACATATCTAATTATTAACATTTTTTTAAATCAACAATAAATTTTTATAACTTATGTTATCAATTTTTATTATAGAAAATTAAAAATAATTATTGCTTCTCAGATACATACGTTAGAGATATAACCATTTTTAAAACCGTTAGGCTACTGAAAATGTTTTGTACTTTCTGCTTCCAAAATGAACCTAAAACAGATAGCCCATTAAAATATCACTTATTTCTAAAGAGAGGTGCATCAAATAAAATCTTATTTCAGAGATAAAAGTAAAGTTTAGTAATGGAAGAATGACAGCTGATTAATTATGTGGGAACATTCATAATCCCCTTTGTGAAACTTTAAAGACTTTGGCTCACCTTCAGCCGTACAGTTTTCATTTGGCAGGAGCACAAAAAGTGCAACCAGGATATAAGTGAAAGAGATGGAGAAAGGGATGAGGAAAGAGACGGAGACGCTTGTCTTTAGCCTTAAAACGAACTTAATACCCACAAAGTGAACCAGGACCCAAACTCAAATAGCAAGAAGGCCCGAGAACGTTGAGAGTGGGTGGCCAGTGGATGAGCAGTGGGATGTGGCAGGGTCCTGGCAACCCTACAACTTCGCCAGGACCCTCCACCTCGCCCCCAGGATGCGGATACCGCCCACTACCACTCCCACTTCCACTCCCGTATACATTATCGCTGTCATGGCCGCAGTCATGGCTTCTGCTCCACCTTAGACATTTTTATATGTATTCAACATCGTTGTCGTCGTCGTCCTATGGCAGCTTGCTATCTACACTTTGACTCCACGGCACCCTACACCCACACACACACCCATGCACACGCACACACACCCATACACACACACACAGCCGACAAGGATGGCATCATGTGGCTTAGAGCGAGAGGGCCGAGGTTCGTGGCGCCGTCGCCAGCAAAAAGCTTTGCACGAGTTCAGGAATGGGTCATGCGCCTGGAGCCCGCATCTAACATATATAACTCGGAGATGTACACGCAGATAATACATACGGCAGGGCAGTAAATAAGCCGAGGCTGCCTATGTAGTCGTCCATTGGTTAAGTAAATAAAAACAAATGCCTCAGCTTTGGTGACATTTTACTTTAAAGTCGAACCCAATTCGCTTACAATGCTCCCCATGCCGGAAGGTCCTCGTGTCCTTAACATCACACCACAAAACAATGTCGAGCAATTACTTAAAATAATCCTTTTGCATGTGGTTATTTGATCAAATCTTAAACGGCAACGCATCCCTTACATGTCTCAGATGGCCAAGGATTTGAACTCCGTAATCCCAAACCCTTTAACTATAGGATTTCTTGCACATCAATTGCTTGAAATAAAGTTGCTAAAGATTTTCATTTTAGATTGTATAGACATTTATTTTGCATTTGTTTTTTGAGTTTTTTTATTTGTTTAGCCTGTGATATATGGACTTTCGCTTTGTACAATTTAGTTTAACAGCTTTTAAATTTAAATCCAAGGGTTTTATTAACCATAGACCAAAACCTTAGAAATAACGAAATTTTTATGTCATCTATTTAAATCCTGAACTAGAGTTTTATCGCTTTTAAATATAATTATAATTGCATTTGTACTTTAAATTATTAATTGTTCGAGAATTTGAAAGTTTTTTTATTTAAGTTGTCTTAAAATATTAAATATAATTTAGTTTGCTATCAATCCAATTGAAACGGTTCTCATATCTTCCCAAAATATAGACAAGTACATTGTCATTAATATAATCCCCCTTGGTTGTAAATCGAGTTATATCTTTTACTCAATTCCGATCAACCAAACTAATGAATATCTTCATAAATCAAAACTCAAAATCGTTTTTTTTTCTTTTTTTTTTTTTCATTTTTTAGAGAAAAATTGTGCGCTTGCAATTTCCGTTATAAGGAAATATTATTGTACGTTACTTTATTGCTTGAAAAGTTCAAGCGATGTCATTCAAAAAGCCATAAATAATAATGTTTTCCAATAAATGTTCACATGTGAGTGGGCACACCAGGCGGTGGGTGAGCTGGTGAGTGTGGGTTAAAGCATTCAGGACGAGGACACACACATGCCAGGATCCCAATACCAATCCCAGTCCATGCGATACCTCCCAGAGAATGACCGTCCGTTGTTGAACCTTGGCTTCACTGCTCCCTGGATTTTTTCCAACCAACTGTTAAGACCGACCCCCCCACAGATCTCATAACTTACAAGGTCATTTCATTGCACGCAACCATTAAGAATTTTTCCGTTTTTTTCCGCCGAGATATTCTGGCATTTTTCGTTGTATAATTTAATTCTCGTGTGTGACGAATTTTTATGGCTGACAAATGATTGATGCGATTCTGCCACTTCCTGTAAATATCATTAAAAGTGCCCTTCAAGGCAAAGGGTCCCGAACAGCTTACTCTGCGGAAGTTTAAAGTTTCGTTTCTCCTTGTTAAGGACCACAATTGTCTGGCCATTGTAAAATGGCAAAGTGCTGAAATGCAGGTTTAACGCAGAAATAATACCAAATAAGATTAGATAGCATTGTGTCTTCGAGCAATGTCCTTTTGGCGGTGGGGCAATGGTGGTTGAGGCCCAAAAAGAAAAACAAATAATGTTACAAATTGCAGCATTTGCACCCCTTTAGCTAGACAAACGCACAAGCGCCGTGGAACAATGGTCTTTCAACTTTTTCTGCTTTCCAAATTGTACAAATATACATTTTTTGAAAATTTGTCTTGGAAAATTTTGTTTAAGAATAATAAATTTGTATGATAACTTTTCGTATATATATTTTATATAGATATTCTTAGATTAAGTTCCATATCTAGGGCTTAAGACATAATTCATTCAATTGTTTTTAATTTAGATACAATTTTATTTTTTCTCAGCACTTTGCTCCACTGTTCATTGGAGGTGGCGAAAAAATTGTAAAATTCAAACTCTTCCGCCGCCCCGAGAAAACACAAATCACGGGGAAATGCAATAACAAAGGGAAACCCTCTGGACGCAGAGTGTTCAAGTTATTTGCGGTTTATGTCCTTGTTGCTGCTCCTTTATTCATGTCGCTGAGGCGACAAAAAGGACCTTAAAGCCAATAAAACGATTTTTTCGTCTCTATCTATGAATTGTAAATGCCTTGCCGAAAAAGGACAATTGAAGTGGCCGCGTCCGCTGACAGCTCCGCATGGGTCTCAGCTCCTTTCCCTTCGCGATTTAAGATAATAGTATCATCAACGCCACTTCAGTACTCCCCCAACCCAATGTACAATATCCACGGAGGGCAGGATTTGTCTGGGTCCGGGGTCTAAGGACTTACTTTGGCATAGGCGTTGCTTGGGTCCTGGCCAATGGCTTCGGGATTTGGGTTCGGGCTTCGATGATAACAACTTTGGCGGCTAATTTGCATGGGACAGCGGCGGGGGTCGCTAAGAAAACTTTAAGCGTTTTTAAGTTCTTTTGCATCGAGTGACAGATTCTTCACGCACATTTAAAAAACATTTAAAAAACCATTAAATGTTTTTTTTCACTTTTTTCCACTTTTTTTTTCCACTTTTTTTTTGTTTGTCTGCATCACACCCCCCAATTTTTTGGGAATTCTTCCTTTTTATTTTTTATTTGTTTTCTGGGCTTTTCATTGTTGTTTCATTGTTGTTGTGGTGCCAGTTGCTGCCTTGGCGGTGCTCTCTAATCTTTGCGCCATTTATTTACACTTGATTAACACGCGACTGACATTTGTTTGACTTTCGCTTCTCCCTGTTGAAATTAAAATGCGAAACCCGCTTTGCACAAAAAATATGAACTTTACTGGGGAAGTGTAACACTTTTAAACACCCTTTGTCATTGAGGTGTTGAAATTGTTTATTGGTTGGTAAATATGTTTAGAGTTTAGAGAAACATCATATTTTATTCACATTTACTAAAATAATATATTAATATTTCCTTAATATTTAAATATATACCAAGTCATAGCCTGCTTACAAAGCTTGCGTTAAAGATTTGTACAGTCTTTACTTAACATAACTTTTTTAATGCCCAAAAAAACCTTGGAATATTTATAATAAATATTCAACTGATTTAACAAAACAAAAACACCAGTAAAAAATATTTCTCTATATATATGCTTACAAAATCCTACAAAAAACAATAATACCCACCTAAATAAGTGTATATAAAAGTATGGCTCCTGTGTGACACATTTTCTGTGGGTCTGCCTTTTTGGCTTCTGCTTCACATTTTGCGCTGTACAAAAATTATTCATTTGTGGAAAATTGTGACGTTGGTCGGTCCATGGCCGCAGGCCAAACTGATTAATAAACCAAACGTCAAATGCGCACAATGGCCACGCATCACCGGAGTCAAAGTTTGAGCCGGAGCAAGAGCCACCACTCCGTGGCATCCGGAGCAAGAACAGGACCCCATGACCAGGATAAGGGCGACCGCAGCTGTCAACCGTGTGTCACACACAAATGTGGCCGAAAAGGGGGCGACTGAGATATTCATAAAACGAGGCGGAACTTTCTTACAAGTGCAAGTAGGCATTCGCATTGTTCTCGACTTGACTTTTCCCAGATCCCGGCGACTCGCATTCCATCTTGGTTCCGTTCGAGGGCGTTGGCGTTGGCAGTGTCATTGTCATCCGCCGGGTCACAGCTGGTTGCTATTTGGCCAGCAAATTATTTACATATTAAAAAATCTCTAACAATGGCCATTTGATTTTCTTTGTGGTACATTTTTTATAGGGAAATGGGAAAAAATATGGCTTGCAGTTCAAGGTCAATGCTAGTTTAAAGCAAACTCTGAAAGGCATACATTTTAAAACTTTTATTGAATTATAAGTATTATTTAAAATTTTAGATCTTAATAATATATATATAAATTAATTTCTATCACTTGTATACATTTTTTTAACTCTTTGGACAGCAGCAATACTTGATTACATGAAAACCTGGAAGGAAGAATTAGAATTTCCTCAACTTATGGAATTGTATCCATACCCAGACTTTAGCAAAAATATTAAATTAATTTCTGAAACATAGCTTTATTTATTTTCTTAAATATATCATTATTGTTCGATAGCGCAGCCCCACACATTCCGTAAAGGTCCCTAGGGCACGAAATCGAGTTCTGATTTACATATAAACATGAAGATTTATACCATTACGCCCACATACTCAAGGCGACCATAAAAATGATAAAAAAAAGCAGTGTACTGCGTACTTTGTGTGTGCTTTCGATTTGATTTTGACTTGGGAAATTCCCTCCACTAATGTTTCCACGTTTAATGGTTTTGTTTATGGAGTGTTTAGTGATTTCTTCGTTCCGAAACAATACAGAAAAAGCTTAGTTGACTGCCTTACAAATGTCCTGCAGGCAAGTTTGCTGGTCAAACATATCGAGGCCATGACGAATTGACCACTACCCTGTGATATGATGAGGAAGAACGATTGAAGCATCATTTATCATTTTTATAGCTTCGTTTTTTTAGAGAGGGTAAGAAATAGTTCTTAAAGAGAAGCAAAATAAACATTTTTCTTTATTTCTTGGCCTTCCTTTCCCCAAATGAAATTATTCAAAAATGTTGCCCAATTTTCAAATTCAATTTGTCAATCATAAATTTCACGCTCTCTTAAAATAAATTTGCTGGCAATTGAAAAATTTCAAGTGCCTGTGTCAAACAAGGTTTTCCTTTCAATGTGTTGAAGCATTCTGGTTTTTTGCAACAATTTATGGGCAAACTTTTCGGGGTTTGGTCTGTCAGAGTTAAGCATCGGCCTCTGCTTTGACACATGACTTGAATGTCAATGGGCAAGGGACACACACCCCCAATGAGCTAAAAAAAAGTAAGGGGAGGGACCGAGGAACTGAGAGTCCTGCGTGCCAGACAATGTCGCGTTAAATTCGCACAAGTTGACGGAAATTTTGCTACTTTGTCTGCTGCAAATTCTAAACTTCTGTTTCGTTTATTTTAGTTTGCCGAGGGGGTTACGCTTTCCTCAACATTTCCCACTCACACACCCCATTCAGCACATAAATAACAAAATTTAAGGACAAAATATCAATATCCACTTTGCGGGACGCCAACTGCATGCGAATGAGTTTATTTTTGGCAGTGGGAAAGTGTCTAGATCCTGAATTGGACACCGCCTGAGCCAAAAATTTCGCATTGCTAATGAAATTCTGTTTCTATTTCTTACTTTTGTTTCCCATTTTTTCTTCTGTGTTATTTTTGCATAATTTCAATTCACTCCTGGCGACAACATATTGCAAAGAACTTGGCATGTTGCGAAATTCGACGCGTTAAAGTTTTCTGAATGCAAAATTTGCAGCTAAATTTGAATGAATTGTTGGGAAAAGTTTTAAAAGCGAAACATCGCTCTTTTTAAGAATTGATATATATTTTTTTGTCTTACATATTTCAGAAGCCCATTTCATTTTAATTTTGTTAAGGCTTGAACCTACAAAATTATCTCTGCAAAATGAATAAACTTATGGTTGGAAATCGCATTTAAACATATATTTTTCTTTAAAAAGATTTTATGTGCATTTCTGTGTATTCTTGGACTTTTTTTACATTAAATTTACAACAGTAAAAACCTTGCTGATACCGACATAAAAGCCATGATATTTAAATGCCTTTTATTTTTAAAGCTGCTGGCTAGCCAGGTCCATAAGCCAAATTTAATTTGTTCCTATATGACATTTACGGTCATATTCAAATAACTTCGTTTGCCATACTTCACTGACTTTGATGTCCTTTTGAACTGGGGTTGAAGCTTGTAGCAAAGTGGAAAAGGTTTCGCTAGATTAATTTGGGGTCATGCATATAATATAATTTTTTATGGTGGGAGGGTGGTTGGGAATGGGGGTTCATTTAAACCGCAATCAAGTGGCATAAAGAAGGTTTTTTCATATGAGAAATTATTTATGGCTGAAAATCTCTTCAATGTGTCTCGAAGTCTTAAATCCATTGCGGTGCAGTGGAAGATGATTTAATTTATTGCCATCTTTCTGGGAACATGTGTTCTAACAAAGTTTGCCTAATTAGGGGTAATAGATCTTAATAACTATGTGAAATTTTATGACAAGGGTAACGGGAACACATGCTACTAGCTCAAATGCAAAATAATGTTATAACAAATTAATTTAACTTTAATTTTTGTCTTTGAGTCACATGATATTATATTGCTGAGGTTCTCTTTTAACTATGTTTTGCTCCTTTGCCTCACGATGTTTCTTTAATATGAAAAGGATTTTCGGTTCGCTGTTTTGTTTATATGATGGCTCCTCCATTTTTGGTCTTAGGCCTAGAATATTAAGAAACCGCCTGGCAAATCCTTTGATTCGATTAATTTCTTCTGATCCAGGGACTTCCTGACTTGTCTTTTGGTTTCCTGCTTTAAAATTGATAATCTGTAAAAGCCAGTTTTCAGATTTTATTTCATTATTAGAGTTGGGTAGCCTTCTGGGTATTTCGTGGACGTTATAAAAGTTCCTGTGCTGATCCCTTAAATGTGGCTCCTCAAATAATGGATCCTTATTTCGGGCTGGACATGTACCAGGGTCATCGTGACTTTCTATAAGCCTGTAGTTATAGCTCAAACTCATACTACAAAGTAGCAAGACAATCCCGAAATGACGACGCGTTGACATTGTCACAATCGAAAGTGAACTGTTGGAATTGTTTAATTCGATCAAAATATTTATATATGTTTATTAAACCTTGAACTTGGGACCGGCTAAGCAAACTTGTGGCTAACAGCTGGCCACGCTTAAATGAGTTTCTTGAAATATTTGCCTTTAATGCAGTATTTACATCTGCAAGTATGTGAAAAAATATTCTAGTCTGCGACGGTCTTGGTGTTTTTCCCAAATTTTTTCGACCCAGCTTGGACACAGACCACGTAACTGCCATTTGTGGTAGATGGGCTGTCCTCCCTTCCTCAACCTTTTTTCCCCAGGGGATCCCAATCCCACTGAATCACTGTAAGTGACACGCGTGCCCCTCCACACAATCACCCACCGCGAATTTGTGAATTTCGTTACCTCATGAAACCGAAACTGACATGAATTCGAAAAGCGTTTCGGGGCGAACATTAACACATTTATTTTCCATTCCGTAGGTTGTCCCCTGTCGCCTCTCTCGTCAAGTGTGGGTTGAATAATTTTTTAAGTGACTTCTTTTATTTGCATTTAGAAGCGTTTAAAAAAAGTCAACTGGGACTTGCGGGTACGTTTATGTGAATACATTTAGCATTTTAAGGAAGTTGTGGGTAGCTCTTGTGGTGGTGGATATATACTTTTTCAAAAAAAAAAAGCTAAGAGGTAAAGTGTTTTCATCTTTGTTGTGGATTCTATTTTGGCTTAATTTTGAAAACGTCTTTATTGCCTGAACTATAGATATTTTAATTTAAGATTGAAGTTTGTATATATATAATAACATTATATTTAAAAACCCGCATTTCAACCCTACCTTTGTATACCCTGAAATTCCTTGGGTATACTTTTTAAAGGACACCCGCTCACCAGGTTCATAAAAACTATTCGACGCTGGCATTTCAGCAAAAAGAGGCGGAAGATGGCTACATGAGGGTTTTCCATTACCCCCTTAGGTGAAATTGTTTCGTGTGCATTGAACATGATTTATTATGACACATAAACAACAGCTTAACTTCCGGGTAACTTACACATATGCCCGTAACACTGTGTGGGTGCTAAAAAAATGAAGAAAAATTGCGAAATGTCTGAGATATTGACTAAAAGCCCTGTCGACAGTAGTGGCAATAGAAGCAGCGGCAACCACATCAATGGCACTTACCTTTTCCGCTTAAACACCCTCAACCTGGGCATAATGGTGACCTTCTCCCCAGCCCCTGCCACCATTCAGTATCCCCTGCGATGCATTTGAAACAGGTTTGTCCCCGGGTTTCCTCTTCCTTCCGCCTTTTATTAGCCAGCAACTTGTTCCTTGGCCGTAACGCTGTTTTTTATGCCATGGAATGGCCCTGGCCCTGGCCATGGATGGCCATGGATGGTCATGCTCACCCGTGCGTCCAGTGGTCATCATTTTTCTTGTCCCACCCGCCTGGTCACCGCCCTCCGGTGTCCTTACAACGAGCAGTTCCCTGTACGAGTCCTCCTCTTTGCTGGCCCTTTGGCTGCAAAAGGGAAATTTATTGTTCTCGCCAGCAGTTTGTGTCAAATGTCCCGAGTGCCTCAGCCTTCAGGTGCGCCGGACAAAGGCCAAAAAGCTGGGGCGAGTGCGAGGGCGAGGGTGTCACATTTGACATTTAAGATGCCGCACAATGGCCTCTCGATGGCGGCTCTAATTTATACGCATCGCCTGCATGTGACACCGCCAACAAGTTTTGAGGGCGCATTTGTCGTTGCCAAAAGTTTTGGCCATTTTTTCGCTCTCCATCTCCATGTCCATATCCATTTGCAATTCCAATGATTTTTATGGCCATGTGAATGGGCTGCCTCCCCACGATTGCCCGGGAAAAAAGAACAACAGAAAAAACTGTTGCATTGACAAATCTAATAAACAAATGACAGCCAGACAATCGGACAACCTGTGTGCAATTGATCGGCGAGGGCTAAATTGCAAGCACATGTTGCGGTGACAGGGGAGTGTATCTAAGTTTGATTTCATTAAATGGATGTGGAATGGGAAGTGGTTAGTTAAAGCAAATGAAAAGAAAATGTGTAAAAAAGCTAATACTATTAAGTGGTAAGGAAAAAATCGCCAAATGCTCAAATACATTGATTAACCAAAAGGGGCTTTATCAATTTAACTATTTGAACTAATTGAATGATAAACAAATAGAAAATTTTTGTAAATGTACATGTTATAACTTATAAAATCAATTGAAGTTCTTAAAGTTGTATATTAGATATAAATTATTCACCTTAACTTAAGTCATTTATTTTATTTGTTTGTCTAACTAAGCATTTCACATAGTTGCTCAAGTCAAAATCTTATTTTTCTTTGTTAATTTTCAAAGCTGTATTTATTTTTCTCATTTTTTATGGGTGAACAAACGTTTACGATATCAATTATGCAGTCAAGCTTTTGCTTTGACTCTTTCTTTCTTCGTATAAGGAAGTCAATTTCACTTGCCTCGCCTTGGTATCATCTTTTTATGGCCTTTTATGCCTTTTTTGCCTTTTATGCTGCCTTGCTGGCTTGGCTGGTTTCTTGGTTAATTGCTAGCTGCACATTGTTCAATTGTTTTATGGTTCATATGCATCTCGCCCACCGACACTCACTTTGTCTAATTGGGTCGCTCATTATATAAAGGGTTTTCTGGAGAAGAGACTGGGGCTGTCAGCCGAGTTCAGTCTTTGACAGCACCGTGCAACGCTCCAGTTTCTGAGATTCCCTTCTTCTATCTTGGATGTATAATCTTTGTTATTAAGCTTGTAAAATTAAGTTCTTGTACTTTTGCTTACCAAAAACGGATCTCAAAATTTGTTATGGCTTGAGGTCATCATCCCAATTTTAATTTATTTAACATTTTTAAAAAAATGTATATCATCAATTAAAATGTAAAATATAGTTCTTATACTTTTGCTTACGAAAAACGGCTCTTGATTTAAAAATTTTTCAAAAAATGTATATTAGGTTTTCATTTATACATATTGTGTATAAGGGTATTTTACACTTCTTTCTTCACACACACTTTTCATCTTGTTCGTTTAGAAGGGGCTGGACAAGAAAAGACAACCATTTGACAGCTCCTTCCATGGTGCTTAACTGCTTGAGGTTTTTCGGTTAAATGCACCACCCCCACCATCCCCTGTCCCCCATCCACTATCCTTATGCTCGTCATAAGCCATTAGGGCTAAGTGATTTGTTGTTGTTACCAGGCTGCGCTTAGCACCTTGCAAATTGCCATCGGAAAAGCAGGAATTGGTTGTGTTTTCTTGCCATGAAACAAACTAATTGTGCGGAAGCGCAGAACATTTTCCTTCGCCTGAGAGATGAAGTCTGCTCCAGTTTTGGTCCTTTCCGTGCTTTATGAGAATGTATATTGTTCAATCTGTTTGCCAGTGCCCAAGTTAGAGGCTCGGGAAGTCAAAGTGTCAAAGTTTATGAAAATTCTGTGCATTCGGCATTGTGGTCGTGGTCGAAAGTTTGCTCAAAGTAGGCAAAACTTTGCCCACTCAGATACCAAGTTTTCATTGAAAAGTTTAGTGACTGCCAGGAGTGAGTGTGTCATATGGACATATTAAATGTTACATATATGTATATATACACATTTCTGGTCATTGTTGGCAGCCTGACACGCGTGACATTCGTCTGATGAGAGAGAATCCAGCAGGAAAATCAATGTCAGGAATGTGTGACTCTGCTTCGGTTCAGGAACTTGGTTTTTGGTTGCTGATAACTAAGGGGTTGTTCCACGTCATAGTTATATTTCTAATGAATTTGCTTTTGCCTTATTTGTAGTCAAATTGCGCCAAAACATTTGAATAAAATACTTTTTTTAAAGGGAATATAATTTTTGTCAGTTACTTAACTTACACATATTTATAATCGATTGTGTTAAGATTTTACAATAAAATTAAAAAGATACTGGTAAAAATGCTACCATTAATAATTATAATAACTATTTCTGAATACCATTTGCCATAGTTCTTTACCCCTTTTCGATAAAGTTTTTAATCTACCAAAGAGCGCTACAACCCACTCTCAAATTTCTTTAAGGTCGCTTCACCCACCATAAAACTAATTGCCAGTTGTGACCTCAACTAGCGGATCAAGTTCATCCACCACCGCAGCCACAAAAGTCAAAATGCAAATACCGAAATATTTTCCAGCTATCCCCCGACAAGTTTTCCTAATCACATGCAAACGTAAGAATTAATCAATGATTTACAAGAACAATACGTGTGCACATGTCGCCGAGTGGGCAGGGTGCCGCAGGGCAGGGCGTTCCAGAGTCACTCCCAGTGGAAAACCAGGACCCAGAAACCCAATCGGATTCTGAATCTGAATCTGAATCACAACACGCGCTTGTTAGAGGTTGCCCAATGCTGGGCCACCCACTGCCCAAGGGCCCTGCTTTTTTGGCTGGGACAGGTCAATGGGAGGGCAGGGGAATGGGAATGGGAATGGGAGTGGGAATAGGTTTCAGGGTCCGGTGCAATGTGCACGAACACAAATAAGGCGTCGGCACTGATCCTTGTCAACCACCGAACAGCAATAATTTCAGGGAACGAGCCAGCGATCCAGACATCCAGACAGTCCAATATCCCAATATCCCAACTCTGGCTAAGGCCGCTAATAATTCAATTAGTTGCAAACTCTGGTGGTTGCAGCCACAATCCGCACAGAAGTTTCTCTGCAGCTTGCAGTGGAAGCGGGAATCAGGTCTGCGATTCGGGCTCGGTTCAATAATCAAAATGCCGCCGGCCAAATATCGCAGCAGTGCATAAATTGGCCAGGCTGCAGAAAGTGTAAATGTGCTGGAGAACTGGTCGGTTTGGGCTATCCGACCTGGTGACTGCGCCTGGCATGGGGTCCTCCGATTTGGGACAATGTGTTGTGTGTGCTTTATATAATTGCTCTCGGCTTATTGTGCAGTAAACACAATTGAAATGGGCCACAGAGGCCAACCAAATGTGCGAATTAAACGAATCCATAAACAGATCGGAAAGAGTTTCTCTTGAATGCAATCACAGAGGTTGTATGAAAATGTATTTAGTAAATTTTAAATGACAGATCTCAGCAAATTTATTATAAAGTTTAAAAAGAAAACATTTTTGATAAAAAAATCTTCTTGATAAAAAATCTGCAATTTAATAAGAAATCTAAGTTGTTTCAAACTGCAGCTTTTCAGGTAAAATATATACATATATTCTCCAGCAGCTAAAAATGCCTAAGTACTGCCTAAAACCACATAATTTAAAATACAAGCGATTCCCAATCTATTCTATAATCCCAACCACAAACATCTTCTTAGATAAATTCTTGGCCCAGCCTTTTACCTTTTGGGTAAACAGTTTGCTCGCCACTAAACAACACGGCAAATCCTCAAGTTAAAGGCAAGTAATTGTGATATAAATAAAAGTGGAGGAGAGCCGGGACGCATCAACATATCAAGATACAAGGCGAAGGATGTTGCCGCTTGTACGACATCGGGGGGCGTGGGTGGGGGAAGGAACAGAGAGTTGGCACATGTAAATTGTGAAATTGTAAATAATCGTAAATAACGCAAATATCGCCCCCAGACCATTTTGGATGAGGCGGCGACAAAAGGTAAGCCAAGAGTTGGTGTGATTCGAGGTAGCGATCCACCGCAAAAGCGGTGTGAGTTATTTATCCACTCACACTTGGTGTAATCCCATAAGCCGGCGATGGATTCACTCGCAGGCAGCAAATCAGTAGCTGGGAAATGACTGAGCTGCCGCGGGCTGTATTGCGAAGTCTTTGCCAGACTTCAGAAGCTTGTAGTCGTTAGACTCTAACAGATTTATAGAGCACAGTCAAGTCAACGTGCTCTCCGCTTCACTCTGCAGCATGCAAAGTGAATTTATTGAGTTTAAATGCAAATTTACCAACCGTCGGCGGGCAAAGAGTGGTAGAGAATGGGAGGAGTGGGCGCTGGGGAAAATAAAAAACGATTTAGCAAAAATTTCCTGCATAACACGATGCGTATTTCAGTTTCTTGCTCTGACAGATTGCCCTCTGAAGCAGATTGAGGCGCGTACTATTTATTTAAGCTGTCTGTACAAGTGTCTCGGCAATTTGTTGAAGATTAAATGCCATCTTATGTGTTGACAATTTGTTATTCTTGGGTGCGATGGGGGGATTTTATAATTTAGAAGGTAGTTTTGAGGTTTCTTCACTAGATAAAGAATGATATGAGAGCTGAAAGTGCTAATCACTTAAAACTATATTTTAATTTTAGATAAATTAAAATACAAACTTGACAAGATGATAAAAATTGTATGTATCGCAATTGGTTTTATAAAATAACAGCAGCTTCTGTACTTTAAATAAGGCCAAAAGTATGATTTTAGTTAAATATGTCTGCATCAGTTTAACAATGTTAAGCTAGGTAACCCAGGTTCACCTTCATCTGACCCCCGAACCATCGGAAAAACTGTAGACTTTCCTGGCGGACAGGAAAACCAACGAAATAATTCAAACCGAGGCGCGCTTATCTCACGCTTTATCCTCGAACAACTGGGAAAACTTTACACTTTCATGGGGCAAACACGAACAAAATAAACAGCAACCAAAAGAGCAGCATGCGAGTTGTTTAGTGGCAAAGTAACCTTTATTTGTTTTGTGGCAAGCAACCTTCCAAGGATATCCGTCGCTGATAAGGCAAGCGCCAAAAAAGCCATTAAAAATCCCCCTTTGTCTTTAGCTCCGCTTCGAGGATCGGGGTGCTGGCTAAAACGATGTAAACAAGTGCCATGAATGCGGCCAAGAAATTAAGCGTGTCAACATCGTGGTCGCGGCTTGCCAAAAATGCCGAACTTTGTTTGGTTGTACAATGTGTGGCGGGTAATAAAGCAGAAGCCGCAAATTATAATTTTAACCTTTTTGGCGCCCGACCAGGGACCTTAGGTTGCAGGGGGTTTGCCTGGGTGGTGGTCACACTCATGTGGGTGTGCGGCAGCCACGATAAGCTGCCTTGTCTCACGTCCTCGGCCTCCTAATAGAATTAAAATCCGAGAACGGAAGTGCTCCCAGCCAAAGGTCGTGCTGGCTTTTTAATGGTTACAGCTCAACCCTCGTCCTCTGGCCCCCTGGCACTTCCCATATGAGTGAAAATAATAATAACAGTAATTTGAATGCTCAACTAGAGGCGTAAAGGTTGAAAATTCATATGCAAATGATTCGGAAACATTTCCGGATGGTAAAAGAGTGGGCGGAAAGCCTAAGAGCCCTTATAATTGTTCGTGTGGCGAGCTGTTGGCCGTAAATTGAAAATAAACCATTAAGCATCTTTACTACTGCCAAAAATAATATTTCAGGATTAGTCGCAACCCATTCGCCCCCTTTCCTCTCGATTTCACACATTGCGCCAAGGTTAATTACGACACTCGACCAGGTCGCTGTAGCCAGCAGATAACGTAACCGTTTCTCCAACCACATTTGGAGTTGGGCGGGTTACTCAGATAGGAAAAAGGAAACAAAAAGCCCAGAAGCTACATTTGGGTTTCATCAAAATTTCATTTAAACTATGCTAAAAACTGTTTCTTTATATACGTTTGTTTTTAATGTTTTTTTGTTAATGATGCTTAATGTTTTTTTGTTATTGCTTTTAGAGATCAAATGTGTCTAGTAGATAATAACTAAGATTTATATATAATTTGTTGATGCCCATAAATATCACATCTATATATTAAAAATGATAAAAACCTTAGGTATTTATTTATATTTCCTTAAATCTTTTCATAAACAGATTTATTCTTTTTGGAACTGTTTTAACCGAAAAAAATGTCATATAGATTTGTTTACAATAAGAAACCTTAATTAACTTAAACTTAAAATTTCTGTTTACATTCAAAACATTCTGAAATAGTCAATAAACTTCTAAGCAAGCAATAAAAGCAACCGCATAAGTCAGCTAACTGAGCCAAGACAACACCGATGTTGCTCAACGCCCACAGCTTTTGTTCACTCATTAGCACCTTCTTTGACTTGTAAACATTTTGGAGCAAGCTCAATCAAATTAAATGCAAATTTTGCAACATTTAAATTGTACGCAATCAGTTGCAACACCCACGTAGGCAACCAAACTAAGCTGCAACAGCAACATCTGTTGCAGCTACAACAGCAACATTTGCTTTGCCTGGATACTGAAGGTTCCATTCGGCCAACAATCAGGCGACTACAATAACAAAATTTTGTGCTGGGTAACAGAGATCTCTATCCAATGTCTAGTCACAGCCCATCTAAGCTTTTCTTCAAACCGCTTTCTGTTGGATTTTGCTGGCACCGCAAGTAATTGTCAGAAGCATTCTTTGAATGAAACCAACAATCCAGCAAACAAAAAAATAAACAGATGAAAAGTGAGGACAGATAGTCGCTACCACAAACGCAAATAAAAGTTAAAAGACAGAATCAGTCAAACAAGAAATTTAAAATGGTCACACGACATTGGTAAATACACGAAGGCAGTTTTGCGGTTGCTACTGTTGTCGTAACTGCTAATGAAATGTGGCGCCAAAGTAATAGAAAAGAATTGGTTAATGTATTACTAAAAGTTGATTTATGCAATACACAAATCTGGGGAAATTTTGAACAATGTTTGGCAAAAAAATAAAATACAGAAACATATTTATCTTTTGTTCTTCAAGAAAAAAAAATTCTTAAGAGTTAAAATCAAAGTGCTTTCATTGGGTTTCTAGCCTTATTAATTGCATTTCCCCATACCTAGCACACAAACAAAATGTTCACTAATTAATGCGCGTAGAAAGTGTCTCCCTTGGAACACAAATTTGAAATAATATCAATGACTCGTGAACAGAAACCGCACAAAGAGCAAAAATTATTCACGCTACATAATTAAGACAAGAAGCTACAAAAAGCGAGCCCAGGGTAAAGGGTTGTGTCCCGGCAACCTCAAAGTAACCGCAGACCATCCTCCACCCACGCAAAACCCACACCATAACTCCAACTCCAGCTGTCTGTCTACAAAGTGTTGTCATTTGTTTTACAGAGTTGGATTTAATTACACACAATTACCGGGTTTCACAGGACGATCCTTGGCGGCTTTGGAATCGATTTCCGAGGGCCGGGCAACAGGTAAGCCTCCCTTAATCCCTCATTCCGCCCAATCCACCCACTAAAATTGGACTCCCGCTTATTAACGCCATCATCTGTGTGGAGTTTGCCAACAAATTGTATGCAAATTGTAAGCGGAAACTCTTTCAAAGAGAGCAAAGCCCAAGGTAACGGGGAAATGGCAGCGAGTGCTGCAATCGTAAACCAAAACCGTTCCCCGGGGTGTGAGTCCTTCTATTTGGCAACTCTTCCCTGATGTTTCGTGTTGGTTGAGTTATTATTATTATTGTAAATTAATTTCTGTTCATTAGATTTTATACTGTCACAAAGTTTTCAGTCGTGCAGCTGGGACGAAGTGCTTTCTTTGGGAGACAGATGGGAAAGTTATGCGATGGTTAAAGCATTATTTTGGAGAATAATACTTAACCCGTTATAAAAAAAAATTTAAATAATATTTAGTTTTAGCATTGCTGATCTGTCGTAAAGGCATCTAGTACACTATCAAAAAGTTCTGAAAAATGTGAAATCAACGGAATTAGAGAAGAAATTTATATGATGTATATGTTGTTGTTTTATATATTATTCTAATTATAATTTTAAATAAAAAACCTACAATTAAAATCCAATCGTACGTGACAACTAACTTAGTGAAGCAGGCGCAGATCCATTACATCCCTACACAAGCGCACAGGACAGCGGTAAATAATCCTTTTTGAAAAGGCGCACAGAGCCAAATTAATTAATGTGCCACACAGCCGGAATTTATGGATTGAATAGACACCGACCCAGCGGCACAGGACACACAGATGTTACAGGTGATTGTGTCAGAGCAGTGGATGTGGCACATAATATATATAGAGGGGTATGTGTTCTCGTTGAGCTCATAATTACAGCCCACATAGACAGCAACACTGCCATGCAGCCACAAATCGATGTGATCGAAACTTTCAGCACGGGAACAATGTTTTTGCATATTTTAGTTGGAAAGTTATGGCCCGGAGTTGGCTTCTAATTGAAAGTACACACAGCGACGGGCCATTATGAACTCGAACTCATTGATTCCGCAGCGATAAAAGTGCGGATATTTCGAAAATGAAAATGTTTATTATTATCATTTGCGCACACGGGATCCTGTCGACCGAGATGACAAAGCATAATAAATGGCCCGATTTGGCTCCGGTCTGGCCTGGCTTTTGCTCTCTTTCAGTTTCCCGGTCCTGGCCCATGGCCACAGTGCAGTGTTTTAATGAATTTTTAATTAGTAGCAATTAATATGGTAATTTGTTCAAGTTCCAATCGCTGAGTGTCATGAATACGACTGGGCCATTTCGTTTCTGCGATTTTAAAAGGCTCTCTAGCTGGTTTGAGTTTGTACTGCAAAAACTAATTATCATGGCTTGAAGCATCATTTTAAATTCGAAGGCAGTATGCTTAAAAAAAATAGTAAAGATTCAGATAACGTATGGCAATTTCAAAAAGAAAAAGGTGAAAAGTAAGTAGGTAAAACAATACAATATTTTTATCGTTTATAGATATATTGCATTAGTTTAACTACCATTTTATGTGCTTAATATTAAATAAGTTGTGCAGAAAACAAAACAAAAATTGTTTAAGTAGGATTTAATAAAATTCTGATTAAATATAAAATGGTAAACAAGAAGTATGAATAACTCTCCTTTGGAGATATACATTAAGCAATTACTTACTACTCATGCACAATAACATGGGCAGGCATGTCTGCTTGCTGTATGTCTTTGTTTATAGGGCTTAATGAATTTCTTGATTAGCAATAATCTCAACTTAATCTTAACCATTTATTTACACTCATTCCCCGAACAGGGAATACAAGTGCGCCCCCAAACAACTCCATCAACTGCAGCCAAAGGAGTCAACTGCTGCGTACCGAGTCGGGAATTCAGCCAGCAGATTAATTGCATTAATTAATCGCCTAAAAAGGAACACAAAAAATGGATGGCAAGTACTAAAGCAAACAGATCTGCAGACAGAGCTGGGGAGCAGATGACGAACAAGCAGGCAAGTGGATTTCCGGTTTTCATTAAGCCCAGAGAACTGTCGAAATCATTTCGTTCGCAATGCAAAACATTCTTTGATATACGTAGCTGCTGAATGACTTGTTTGCCCAACTACACAGAGTCCAGAACCAAAGCGCAATTTCATAATTAACATTGGGTTTCTCTATGATTATAAGGGCACTGGAAACTGACCGAGCTCAGTCGGCTGGAATGGCATGAAATTTCGCCGTTTTCCTCGGACTTGATTGATCATTCCCAGCGGGCGAGCCGGTGCCCTGCCACCCGTCGAACTTGTAATGTATCCTGTAATCGAGTGTAATCCTGTAAGACCTGCACAAAAGTCGCCCAGCTGGAGGCCGTTCCTTTGTTCGCTCATCCTTGCCGGTCCCCTCCAGAAACGGTCTCATAATCATCATCGTCGTCTCGGTGAGTGTTCACATTGTGCAGATGGTATTAGCTTTTGACGGTTTTATTGGTCAATTGAAGAAGCTTCGTTTATTGACATTGACTGTGACTGCGAGTCATAACTCAAGTAATTATTCTGCCTTTGTGGTACTTTTTGTTTGAACTTTTTAATCAAATTGGATTTATTCATATATCCTTTTTTAATACACTTTATTTGCTAAGAATGTGGTTGTCCACTATTAACCCAACATTTTTCAAAACGAGGTTAAAAACTTTGATTTTTGTTGTTTCAATAACATTTATATATATATATAAATAAAATCCTTAATTTAAGACTTCATTTTTAAAACTATTAAATTCGACTTCTTTTAGAAAACTGTTTTTTTTTTATTTATATCTGAACATTTTTTAATAAAAACATAAAATTGAGTTCACAAACGTAGTGAACATCTGTTATGTAAACAAAAAATTGACTAAATGGTTAAATAAAAATTCAAAGTTTTTATTTCTGAATACCTATGTGTTGGCTACTTATCCGTTGACATCCAAAGTCATCAAGTCCTGTAATATTCAACTTTATCTGCCTGTGCTCGTACACTTTCCCCTCCCCCTTTCCATCGAAAGTCGCCTGTCCCATGAGTCGAAAAAAATCAAAATCAAATGCCATAGCAAAGTGGATTTTCCACCCTTTTTATTAGCAATTCCTCACCGACCAGGCGCATACGCGTCGGTGGTGCGGCCTCCTGTTCCGGGTTTCCACTGAGGGTGGAGGATGGAGAATGGAGTTTGGGTTCGGGCTCGGCGGTAATCCCACAATGAGCTACCATAATAGATGGCAAGCAAATTGAAGAGCTTTGTGGCCTGGTTGCGGTTGTCACCGTGGGTTTGGCTTCTACTTCGGCATTGCCTTTTGGGTGGGTTGCGGAATTGACTTGTGTGTTGCGTTTAACATTTGCGGTTTCGCACTTTTGCAACAATCCAACGACGGACGGACGGTCGTCGTGTGGCGTCACCATCGACGAGGGAGATCCATCCGCATCCATCCGGATTTTTGGTGTCCTGCCATTGATTGTACGCAACAGGGTGGAAAGTTGAAGTGCATCCGGGAGTGGTCAGCTGCGTCTGTTGTTTGCTCTTCGCCAAAGTCTGCTGGCCAAATTACCGGGGGGAACTGTGGACGAGATGTTCTGTCATTATGCGAATTATGAGTGGGATAAAAGGCATTAAACAGTTCATTTTTTCATCCCATTTTTAGTCACTGGGTTTTAGGCTAATTGAAAAAAATTGGCTGCTGGGGGGTGGTGGATGGTACCAGGTGAATTTGTAATTTGTAAATGAAGGCCTCTCGGGGTGTTAGTTGAGTGTTTCTGGTTGTCCGGCCCAAAAGTATGCCACATGAATTTCTGATTTTTTTTTATGGCTTCTTGAATACCTAAACCCTCTCTTTCGCATACAAACCTATTTCCAGCTTATCAGTGCTTCATGCTTGACATATTTCAACATGCATACGTATGTGAATTATCGGGAGTTCTTTTCTGTACATGTCAAAATCTGTGACATTTTTTGGAATTTCAATTTTGACAGTTGACGAGCGGTTACATGTGGGGGGAGTGCTGCCAAAAAGGGATGAGATTGGGGGCATCACCTGAATTTATGGCCAACTTTAAGCTCTGGAACACACATCTGATGACTCGCCTCTTCCCAGCTGATGTAATTAAATTTGTGGCTGTGACAATTTCATTTGCCCCATCTCCGCTTTTTAAGGCATGACCAACCCTTTTGCTGTTCGAAACCCTTTATGTATTCCACACTTTTTTTGCTTCTGCTGCCGCCTTGCCAAGAGGTTGAGTGTTGTTACATTATCATCGACATCGGAAAGGGCGGGCCCAGCTTTCGAGTGCGTGTCCTGCGAATTTCCCGACTCCCGCTCATCTCGGCGGCAACTGTTTTGTAGTCATATTATATGTCATTTGCTACGCAAGTGCTTTCAAATGTGCTCTTCTCCGCTTTTTTAAGTGATTTAATGGATTTTGCATACATGAGCAGCCCGGCAAGTTGTTAATTGCTGGAGGCGACTTCAATTAGTGGCATAGCAATGATAGGGGAAATGTCACAAGGCATTTCGAAGGTCCTCAAAAATGCAATCAGCCGGAAGTGACTTTCTGGCGAGCTGGAAACTTGACAAATGCTTTTTAATTTCAAATCTGAACACAGAACATTATTACTTGTTTTTTTAATTCTCGTCGTTAGCTACTAAAAGTATGCTATATGCACTCCACTTTTATGATTTGCCTACATAAAGATGATATTGGAATATCTTTAAAAAGCTCATTCACAAAATTAATCCCTTTCAGTTGTGCATTTTGGTTTTTTTTGTCGTCCGGGCGAACCGTTTAATTAAAGAATAACAAAAGTCTGGCAAATCGACAATTGGCAGCCAGGGAATCACTCCATCAAACTGTCAATAAGCAATTCATTTGCAAATGCGTTTGCCATCAAGGGGAGTTGAGATAAAGAAAAAAAGGTAGGCAAAGAACTGTCTCCTCATTTGTAGGTAAGTCGGTCCACGTCATTGTTTGTCAAAAAGCCATTTGCAAGTGTATCGAATTTCGAGAGCAAAAGTTTTTTCCGAATGGACAAAAAACTGCAGATGAAAGCGAATTGAATGTACTCTGCTAATTTTGGTTTTACAAAATTATAAACTATGAAATATTTAAAAAAATATATAGTCATTATTTATTTGATTTATTAAATGTAATATTAAATATACATGTTTTTAATTATGTAATACAAAAAAAAAATATGATTTTGCCTACAATATTTTGAATATCTACATCTAGGTAAAAGGTAAAGTTTAAGGTTATTTGCCCATTTATTTAAATAAGATATTGGGAATCAACTGCTTTTAAATAACAAAGATTTTTAATAGTTGCTGGTTTTATTGCCTTGCTTATAGATTTTCCGCGCGAATGGTTCTTCACCCAAGACAAGAGCATTCAGCCTCCGCATTCTCCTCAACCAGTTCCCGTGGGACTCGGATGTCGATGCGATTTGGCAAGGGTGAAGGTGGCGCTTCGCTGCTGACTCGACTGCGATGTGTTTGTCGACAGCGGCAACCTATCGAAGTATCGCAGCGCCCCCATCTAACCGAAGAGCCCTGACATTTGCGCCTCCTCACTTCATGCACAATCAACGACTCGATTTAATGGAAAAAATGGATTTCACTCTTCTGCGCCGGCTCGCTCTGCGGTTCCGCCATTGTTCCTGGCACAAAGGACCGTCGGCGAACGAGTGAAACGAATGTGCTTGAATGCTAACCAAAACACAAAAAAAGATGGCTCGGTTTGGCCCTAAGAAGAGCGTTTAATGAACGCTTTCCTCTTGCTCATTGGCACTGGGAAACCGAATCCCCTTTGCCGCACATCAAATCGAAAAATCGTAATTGAAGCTTTACATTGGCAATGGATAACTTTTTGCAAAAAGACTAGAAAAAAAAAAAACTGTCAACGAGCGTTTGCCTTGATTAATTGTGGTTTGAGGTTTTCGTGTACAACATATGCGGTGAGAGAAAACTGTTTAGATATCCGCTGGGCCAATACTTGATTTAAATTTAAAAATTGCGCTGGCATGAGCATTGCGAAAATTGTCAACTTTTTTTTTGTCCGTCGAATTTGGAGTACAATGCAACCGCGATAAGCGGAGTGAAGCGTATAGGAAATTAAATTTTTTCCAATCAAAAACATTTCAATGGCAGTTCACACTCTCAGTTCGCAGGGGCGTCGGAAATCTGGTGAAGTGGGGGGGAGTTGGGATGGGAAACAGAGATGTGCAATCAGCGTTCACTGTGGCCCGCAGTCGGGGATTTATTTGTTCGCAATTGTGTCAATAAACTGGCAAAAATGTATAGCCACATATATGTATCGAATCGATGCTCAAAAATGATAAGCGAAAAAGTTCCAACCGCAAATCAATTTAAATGAAACCTTTCGATTGGAAAGTGTAATGGTAAAAAGTGACAATGGAGGAGCTATTCATATAGAGGTTTTAAAAGTTTAATGTCATTCAAGGGCAACTAGTTTTTTCTAAATTTATTAACTAATAAATTAGCTGAAGATACACAAATATTTTATTGTTGAAGAAATTGTCCATTGCTTATATTGCTTTCGTTTTGAGGGTGCCTGGGAAAAACAATAACATTAAATCACTTAAAGTGTCAACATTGCCCTGGTCATTGTAGCAAGTGCAAGTCCAAGTCCAAGTCCAGATGGCATCATTCATTATCATAATCTGCAACATCATAAAGCAATTTGGCTCCTCTGGAATGGGTTTGTTTTGCGGCTCGCCACGGATGTGTGCTGGTCGCTGTTGGAAATCTTAATTACTTGCCCCCTCTATTTGGACCAGAACTTGACCCCGTCCAGGACGAGTGTGCAGCGTTAAGAGCTGTCCCTCTCAGCTGACCATAATGGGGGTTAATTGGTCTGTGGTGCGCGACACGCATACATCTTGGTAATTAACAAGTGGAGCGAGTGAAAGAGCAGGTCCAGGTCCGGCCATATGGACTGGCTTTCCAGGGGGACACTCACTTTCACTCTCCCCCACAATGAATACACACACACCCCAGATAGAGATCTGTTAGAGGCTGCTCCAAGTGCTTCAAGTGCATTTCAAAATTAATTTATGGGGCGTTGCGTTAATATTAATTTCGCATGCTTTCTCTAGAAATATTTCTCCCCAATGGCCACCCCATGGCAATTGTAGAGCAGTGTCATTGGACTTTCTTCAACTAGCGCAATTTATGGCTTCATTATGTTAATTATTGGCAATTGCTGACTGTTGCGCAGCGATAACCTCTATGCACTTTCTTAATTTGGAAAGGTTTCCAGGGGAGGAGTGAGTACTATAGACACAGAACCACAAAAGCCTGGCCAACAATGGGGCCCAGACCATTAGCCACTTCTATTCTATCCACCTGCCAACGAAATCTTTCATATCCCAAACTGAAACTCATTGTTGTGCCAGCCAAAAATATTAACAGAAAAAACGACTGAAACCCATTTTGAACAATGCCACAAAGTGCATGTAGGATAATGGACAGAGAATGCATACATAATGAAAGGATTTCGGTTTGCTGCCATGCAGGACCAAACACACCCGAATTAAAGAGAAATTTAAACTGTTAAGAATAAAACTTAAAATCTGTGAAATCATTAATCAAGTTGCGTCACATCCTTGGACACTTTCACTCCCTCGGATCTTCATTAGCCAACTGTCAGCCGTCAAATGCTGTTAACTGTTAACGATTCCCCTGATCCTGATCCTGATCCCAATCCTGATTCCTAATTCCTGATTCCTTCTCCTGCTGGGTGGGCGTTGGAGTGTCCTTTCCTGAGGGTGCTTTACTTGTTGTTTGCTGTTCGCTTGGCCCTAATTGTTATTTGGACAAATTGTTTTTCGTTAACCAGCCAACGATTAATGATGTGGTCAGTGCCATCCAAATGGGGGAGGTAGGCCATAAACCGCATCGGTTGTCGAGAAAATTTATAAGGGTTTCCGCAATTAAATCTGTACTAATTACCAACAATAAGACAATTAAGAAAATATGCCGAGAATATGACTGCTAGAGCTAAGGAACTTATAAAAATATCAAGCCAAAACCCCCAAAAGGGAAAGGGTTAATGTAAATTTGGGAAAGCATTTTATGAAGTACAAGAGGGTAATTACCAAAGGCAATTAAAAGTTGTGAGCAATGAAAAAAGGGGGGCTTTTTGAAATTATAAATTTCTTTGAAATCTTAAAAACTTAAATATTTTATAAAAAAAATAAAAAAGCTTATGAACAAGTACATTTTAATCCCTTGTTTTAATATTTAATCCACTAGGTTTTTTGGGTACCATTATTATAACATATCCAAGATACAGCTTTAGAAGTAACGTTGGCTTAAAAACATACAACTTCAATAGGATCCTTAAGTGGACCGCTTGGTGAATTTCTGCTGCCTGGCATAGAACTCCTCGTCTTTCTCGTAGATTATGTAGCTCAGCCGGGGCTTGTCGGATTTGGAGGGTGGCGGTATCATCTCAAGGACGGCCACCAGGTTCTCATTGGCATGCAGTTCGCCGATCAGCTCTGCCATCATCGCGTAGGAGATGCGCAGCATGTGGCATCCATCGTTGCGCCACGCCGTGAAGATCTCGTTGTTCTCTGTTAAATCGTGGTCGGTTCCTGAGAAAAGGAACTTCACGCGGCAGCCGCGATAGCCCCTCAACTCGACATAGCGCACGGATTTCGGGGCGATTCCCTCGGCAGTTTTCGGCTTCGAAAGTGAACGCTCTTCAATGCCTGTTTGTGGACTGGAGGTGATGGTGCTGATGCTACTGCTACTCACATCACTGATACTCATCTCGAAATCACTCTCGCTGCTGGTGTCGGCCTCCATGGGTAAGGCCTTAGCCGACTCCAGGTGTCCAGCTTCCTCGGAAGTGTCCAGCTCGGAGCGCAGAATGTGCATCTCTCGGGTGTCCACCTGCAGTAGCAAGTAGTGCAGCTGACCGTCCGGACGAACGGCCTTGAGGAATAGGCGTGTTTTCTCGGGATTTGTGGGGTCGGCGTCGTGCAGCAGGCGCAGCATCATTTGGGTGGCAGTCACGTGGCCGAAGATCTCCTTGAACTCGAACACGGGGGAATCCCCAGCCACCAAACGTATGGCATCCGCGTAGAGCTGCACGGCCACGTCCTTGCCCAGAAACTCGCCCACGGACTGCTTGCAGCGGGAGCACTCCAGTCGACGACGACCCTGAGTGCTGGTGACCCCGTTGCCCAGCAACTGGATGGAGATCACCAGGTAGTTGAGGCCGAAGAAGAGCTCGTCCTCCTTGGGATACACCGGCGTCCTGTAGCGGGCACAGAAGTAGTTCTGCGGCTTCATGGTCGACAATGGGACCTCTTTTACTTGGAGGTACTGCCTCCGTTCAATTAGCTCATTGGCGCAGTTGCTGCAGTGAAAAGAGTAGGGCGTCAATGGCTCAATACGCTGGATTAGATTCGCCTGCTCCACGTCAACGGTCAGTTGCTCCACCATACGATGCCTAATCCGACGGAGACCAAGGCCAAAGGCCAGATTGTTGTTCTGCACTTCAACCAGGCTGTAGGGCGGCTCGTCCTGTTCCGTTTTGACCTGTATATCGAAGAACTTATCCACCATAATGCGGTACTCCAAGTTCTGTTCGCTCCAGCAGATCCCATTGGGGCTGACCTCGATCTTCTCGGTGGGACCTTCGCCGAGAACCTCCTTGTACAGATTCATCGATCTGAGCAGCAAGACATTCATCCAGTTGCGATGGCGGATGTAGGAAATGACAACTTGGTCCACTGGCATTGTCTTGATTTAGTTTTTAAGTTTAAGATTATTTCGTTTAGAGTAGGTTTTTAAGCTAGTTAATGCTGCGACTGCGTTTTTTCACTAGAAAGTCCCACTCTCAAATAACTGTCAAGTAATATTCGCTTACTGCAATCGAATTAATAAATAAATGTGGCCTGTTTTCTACTAAAACAGGGTTGCAAAATACATTTCAACCTTTTCAATTCTCTTCCAACTAAATTTATACAAATGGCTATAGCTGACCTTCTTTCGATTAAAAGTTAATCCTCTTCTTTTATCCCATAAAATTACCCATTTTATTCGATTGTGCCACATGAACCGATTTTGAGTCCTTTGAAGTTGAGCTAACTGAACATTCAGATTACCCAAATTGTCCTGTTCTTGGTGCAGCACACCTTTTAAAGCTCTTCATCGAGGCGGCTTAACTGGGAAAAGTTCCACTTTTGTTTTTTGATTTCCTATTGAGTGGGTGGTTGGGCTTGTGGTGTATCGTTTTTGGCGGATGCCAGTCGAGACCCTTTGGCTCTTTTGGACAGGAGATAAAGCGAACGCGTCCGCTGCGGCCGGAAAAAAGTTTTGCGTCATAATAAATAATTTCAACGCATTCGTCTGGAAGGATTAAGCGGTGGAAAACCTGTTTTGTTTTGCCTAACAATTTTGTCGCCGCTTTAAACGGAAATTTAAGGCTAAATAGATTTACGAAATTGTAGATGAGTAGAACAGAAGGCATGAAATGGCCTTAAATATTTTTTTTTTGTTTATTATTAATAATGAATAAATATAATATAAAAAAAGCCTTTGAATAAAAATCGTTGAATAAAGATCTTTAATTTTGTCTTATCAATATTTCTGTCTATTAAATTTTTGTATAAAAGACAATTACAATTAGTTGATTGAACAGAATGTCAAAATTTGCTCAAACAATGCTCCATGCTTTTGTTTGATAAGGTTCGAAAAAACTGTTATCTAAACATCGATACATTTCATGATAAAATGATAAATTATTAAGAAATGCAGACTTTAAAATATACTTCGCCATTCAGTCAGTAAACAATATTTTGGCTATTTTCTAGTGTTGATTATGTGAGCCTCTTTAGCTCAGTGGCAGAGCACTGGTCTTGTAAACCAGGGGTCGTGAGTTCAATCCTCACAGGAGGCAGGGCGTAATATTTTATTTAATTTTTTTTATCTTCAACAGTGCGAGAAGAGAGTTTGTCTAATTTTTAGCTGCGTAAATCGATCCGCCGTTTAAGGACCTTGTTAACCCTGCTCGAAACGCAAATGGCAAAGGCGAAATGTCAATTTAGATATGGCATACCCGTTGACAAAAGTAAATGTTTTACATTTTTAATTAGAAACTCACACAGACCGAGGCGAAACCCACCCAGGAGCAGGAGCAATCATGTGTGACATTATCGCCGACAGGACATCGACAATGTTCCTCTGCCACCACCTCCAGCGCAAGAGCTTTGCGGTTTGGGTAAACACTGGAAACAAGAGCGGTGCGATACGCCAAGGACTTGCCAAGGAAACGGCAGCTTAGACTATCAGTTGACAGCCTTGTGTCGGGGTAAATATTGACACAAATGTTTTTGTACAAAAATCGACCCTCAAGTGACTTCACAACTTTGCGTGCTTTTAATTATTTGTTTACGCTAGCTGCGGCTCCATTGCCCTCTTATTTGTTTATAATTAAAGCACTGGCATTTTTCTTTACGCATTTATCTTCGGCATAAATCACTTTAATTTTGATTTCCATTCAACTCCTTAATTAAAAACCAACACAGCGACCCGCAGTGGCATCACACAATGCGTCTGCCTTGTTGTTAATTAATTTGGCCTCAACTCGTAGGCGAAGGGCATGCAGTGCGTATTAGCCAATAAATCTCACATAATCTCCACTCACCGAATATTCCTCATTCATGATTGACGAGTTGCACTCGCATTGTCCTTGTATTGTTCGGATAAATGTGAATTTATGCATTGAGGTATTCGCATTCAATAAGTCAAAAGTCATATTTCAAACGATAAAGAAAGCTTAATGATTTGCATACAAAATATAAGGCAGATGCTGGGTATATTAGGTATGCTTTCCAGAATTTATAATAATTTTTTCTTCACAAAATTCGATCTAACTTTTCAGGGGTTGATTTAATTAATATAATACTAGCTTAGTTTCGGTTTTAGTATTTGTTTGATGAAAAGGAAATAAATGTATGAGTATGTATGTATTAGAATCCTCAAGTTCCATTAAATTCAGAAAAAATATTTTAAAAAAGGTGTTGTGTTACATTTTGTTGAAAACTTAAAAAAAAGTAATGTTTTTTAAGATAAGTATGTATACAAATTAGGTAGAGCATTACCTTTTGAGAGGAGATTTTCAATTATGGAGCTATTAAGTTTTTTTTTACCGTACTTGCGGTGTTTGGACGGTGGTCCACAACGAGATAAAGATACTATCCGTATCTAAATCAAACCAATTTGGCCGTAGTCAAGCTGCGCCCGAAAGTATGCAACACTTTGCTGACTCAGCCAGAAATTTCGCTAAGAGCCAAGTGATTCTGACCAAGGGGATGGCAATTTATCATTTTAGACTGTTGAGCAAGTGTTGACTGATGAGCCCCATGGGCGGAGTGAAGGGTGGTGGGTGGTGGGTGGCTAACAGAGGGTGGCCGAGTCGTCGTCGCCCCCTTTTAACTTTTGAGCTCAACGCAACTGACAATTGGCCTTGCTGGTCGACTGCTTGGATGCTTGGCTGCTCGGCTGCCTAGCTTCTTTGGTAATTAATTTTGATGGAGGACACATTGCGCTTAGTTGGCTTAGTTCACCCGCAGATGCGACCAGGTAAGGACAACTTTTTTGGGCAACAACTTCGGGCCGGGAATTAATCTGCATCTGGCCAGCAGCTGCGGCGTCGGAGGACAGCATTTTTGGTGTTTTAATTTTCGACGGTGTTTACTCGCTGCTGGTCCATCAATGTCTGGCCGGGACTAGCTGGAAGCCAAAAGCTATTAGGGGAATTAAAAATGCATGAAGCTAAAAATGGGATTTTGCTCTCAGCCTTTCAGCTGCGACTTCAAGGTGCGTGGCACTTAGTTAATTAGCCAGAGGCGGAAAAGGGGAGGCTGCCACTTGGCTGTGGCATTTTGCTTGACTTAAATATTTCATAATTCATAGATTCAATTGTTTTCAGCGGAGTTAAATTGCATGTTTCTTTGACTGCAATTATGCGAAGCAGACGATCGCATTTAACTGTTTGTGCACTTTGCCTGCCACGGTGGTGGGCGTGGTTCGACCGGCCACGCCCCCAATTCAATCTCGCCTCCGCGATCTTAAGCGAGCGATGCAGCGCCACCCGCACTCTTTTCTAATTTCTTGGGAATTAGAGTTGAGAAATTATGATGAACTGGCAGCCCATGCATTCACCCATTCTTTCACTTATTTATTCATCTGGCTTAATTGCCAAAGACAATAATGATCATGGAGATTATTATGCTGATGATGAAGACGTAGAACAAAACTCTATTCTTTAAAAGTCAGTTCCGCATGCGCCTGTAATACCCTTTAGATGGGGAAATGTAAAATAAGTTATAGGTTATATGTACTTGCAAAATTCTTAAAAAAAAAGAATGTAGTCGAGATCGCAAAATTTAATTTGAAAATAGGTTTAGTTTTAATTGCTTTACATAGGCTTTGAAATTGTTGTTTTTAGCTATTTTGATAAAAACTATAAATTATCTATCCATCAATTCTGTCAACTTAATCGATTAATAAATTAGAGAAATTTAAAAATTTAAAAGAAATAATAAATGTAAGCTAAATATTTATTTTATGTTAGATTATAGCTTGTCCTGATTTTTCTGGCATTTCTGGAGTTTAATTCTCTTACTTAAATATATTACATTGTTTTATTTTAGAGCATTCCAAATTCGTATGTCTTATTTTTGAGCTGTCATATTCGTCTTCGACATTTATTTGTTGTCTCCTTCTAAGTTCTCGCTTTGCGGTTGCACTATGCGGTTTGTGTTTGTTGTGTTCTTTAATTGTTCTATTAGTTTTAATTGATGGTGGCACTTGCAAATGTACAAAGTTGAATTGCTGTGGGACAGATACGAGATACTTTACTTCCCCAAGTTTGAGTGGATCAGAGAAAGGCGCAAATGGAAGGAAGGGGCGCAGAATCTTTCTTGATAACATTTTGGGTTTGCTTTGAGGTTTTGTTTGGTCAACCATCAACCATTTATACATAGGTAGGACTTATTGATGCTGCTGATCAGTTAAGTGTGGTGGCACAGTTGCCGTTGCCGGCTGCTTCTCCTCGTGATTATCGTCTTTGCATGTTGGGTCAGCTGCCGATGCCTTCGATGCCTTCGATGTGGAGATGCATCTCGAATGGCTGTGGCTCGCGACAACGATGACGTTGCATGTGGCGTGTGTGACACTTTTGCCTCGACAACGTTGCGCTCCTCAAAAGTGCTTCCTCATCCTTGGAATTCCTTGAACTTTCCTGAGTGTTGAGTGGGAATTATGGCGATAAGCGATAAACGATATGCGATAAGCCACCCGCTGGCAGTTTGGTTGTGTTCTGTCTTTAGGCAGCAGAAGAAGAAGTTGTCGCCGTGGTTTTTGCATACTCGTAACTTACGGCAGCTGGATTTGGCCTAAAAACCTAGAATGAATCCACCCTCATGGCCCGCAAAACTGTCTGCTAATGTCGCACGCCTCTCAGTTTCAGGGCCTTTGTTTCGGGCGGGGTCATTGTTTCTCTAACAAATTGATTCAGCAAAAACTGGACAAAACGGAACATCTTGCAGCATCTTGCAGCATCTTACAGCCTGCGATCTTGGCTCATAGATTAGCCCAGTCCAGTTGGGTATTGTCATGGAAATGGCGTATTGGTAGCAGCAATTGCAACTGCGGCAGCAGCAGCAGCAGCAGCAGTAACAACATCAATATTGCAGGCGGGGGGTGCTCAAAACAAACCAAACACGCATTGTCCTGTGCTGTGTGGCTCGAATTTGTATCGCCTTCTTGAAATCTACTTAGCACACAATGGCGTTGAAATAGTCTTATTGCTTTTTGAGTGCTATTTGCGTAAGATTTATGGTTGGATTCGAGTGCTGGCCATATACATATTTTGCGGAATCGAAAATCGAACTTTCATAACGCATTGCAGAGAGTTTTCACCGTTTTGAGGCTTTTTTTTTTTTTTTTTTTTTTTGGCTGGGCTCAATTACCAAGTGCCTGACAGATGGGTTCAACTTCGTGATTTTGCAGATTTTCGAAACTCAATTTAGGCAACAAAACGATATTCAAATGTTGTCAAGTCGTCGATTATTCCAGGCAGAGCTTAACTACCGTTCCGAGAATGCAGCCGCACAAACAAACACCCACCTAAAGTCGACTCAGTCAACTCAGCCACCTCGACACCTTGGAAGTCGGAGCCCAGCCACATCCATCCACATCCACATCCACATCCATTGCACCCACTCCCAACTGGCCCGATAAATTTCACAAATCTCTCAAATCGCCAGCCGCAGTCGCGACTCTTCAAAGCCCCGAACGATGTTTCGTTGGAAAAGCAGAAAGCTGAACGCTGAAAGCTGAAAACTAAAAGCGGGAAACTAAAAACTGAATACTACAATCTGAAAACTGAAAACCGAAGGCAGCTGAAATGAAAAGAAAACTGCTCGGCACAGAAGGCGAAGATGCGACCGCTGCCTGTATTTATGGCATTTGCATATATTTTGCATAACGCAATCGATGGCATCGACATGGAAAATATGTTTGGCTCGCCATTGGCCTGGGTCTGGGCCCAAGTCTAAGCCTTAGTTTGAGCCTGAGTTTGAGCCTGAACCTGGGCCTGGGCCGCGAACTAAGTAAGTATTCTCCCATTCTTAATTCGACTCGGATACAACATGCATTTGCATAGAGATGCGCATAGATTTGCTGGAAAATGATTGTGTGTGCAGTTACCACCGTCTAAGTCAAAGTTTGAGATTGGGCCTTAGTTGGCCTGTTTGGCATTTCCCACCGGCGAAAGTTGGCCAAAATGAGCGGCAGCCGCCCTCAATAAGCTCGATCCCGAGCTAATGTATTTATGTATTCGCGAAAAATGATAATTAAGTCTACTTGTCGTATATCTGCAAAATAAAATCTAAACAAGATATTTTTCATGTTCAAAGTAAAACTTTTCCGCTACAACCAAAACGTGCGCGCCCTCAAAAGCCAAAGCCAAAGCCAAAGCCCAAGCCAAAACCAAAGTAAGGCCCAAGGTAAAGTCAAGAGGGGCGGGGCTGTGTCGCCAAGCCAGCGAGTATCTGGCAGAGATATTAATATTTAAAATTCAGTAGCTAACTTTTGGCACGTTATTGTTTGACTCTGGAGCATTTCTGCTCGAGATTGTTATCAAAACAATTTCTGTTTGCTGGGCTAGCTGCAGATGCAGATACCGATCCGAAAATAAACTAAAAGATTTTGTTTGCCCTCGAATGGGGGTTCGGGATTTTCGGTTAAATTCAGTTAAATTCAGTAGCCGGCAGTGGCTTGACCCGGCAACTGAACTCAAATTTATTTTTTTTGTTTTTTTTTTTTTTTTTTTTTTGTGCCCTGGCAAATTGCACTGGAGCCCCGGTTGATTGTCTTCAGCAAACTAGCAGCCAAAGGCAATAATCAACGACAGGCGGCAGCGAGAGCAAATAAAATAAAGTCATGTTGCGGCCGCAACTGCAAGTTTGTTCAATTTGTTAGCCAAACAAAGTAGACATTAATTGAACCCGGAATCTGTGGCCCACAACTAAATGAAGTAATAAATGGTAGCTGCAGTTTTGCAGCTTTGGCATCGAAACAAACGGCAGTTCAGTGCTCTGAAGCGGTCACTTATGTTCTTTACTCCTGCCTCACGTTGCAAATGCAATAATTTGCAGCACGTCCAGCTGACCATCATCCGTGGCAGCATCATCATCATATACTGGGATATCTTCTCGAATATCACCATCACCCAATGGCAATGCCAGCGGCACAACATGCAAAGGAGGCTGGCGGAGGGGCAGCAATCAACACCTGTCCGCTGTGGCGTTGCAAGCCACCCTTTGCCGATGCATTCGAACGCATAATTTAAGCCGGCTCTATTACACGTCGGTAATCCGTGACGATCGATTGCCTGGTGATATCCTCGGCCATGCAATTAAGTAATGTGGCTGCTCCAACTCCAACTCCAGCTCCGGCGAGGCAACGAGCTCATCGCTGGAGTGCCGAGTGCGGCAAATTCAAATTACATTTATTACGATCTGCTTTAATCTGGTTATTTAGTTCACTTATCGAAATCTGCTGCGAGCAGTCGGGCAAATTTGTTAAAAAGATATTGGCATTTATGTTGTTATTAGGTTTTATTAGTGGCTGCGGTTGTGGCGGTGCCAGTTCGAGCTTTTGATAAGCCCTGACACCGCCCCTCCCCTCCCCTCCCCAATCCCGATTCAGCCAGGGTCATTTTCACGTTGCGCAATCCCAGAATCCCATTTCCAGCTAACAGAGACCCCGGCCCAAGTGCATTTCTGGCTGCAATCAGAGTAAGTGCTGATCTCGTGATTATTATTAATTTATTACTATGCGTTTCGTCTTTATAATACGTTTAAAGTAGGTCCTTAACTGCAAAATTACATATGTTTTCTCATTTAGCTTAATATAAAGACGATGAGACCTTAGTATAAAACAGATAAGTTTAAGTAGTATGGATTGTTAAATTGTTATTATATTTTTTTTTATTTTTTTATACTAATTTAAATATTTATTTAACAATATTACAGTGAAACTTCTTAGCCAATAAAACGTATTGGCAATAAGCCCACAAAATAAAATATAATTTAATCCATATTATAAGCATTAAAATAGCTTAAAAATTTGTCTTTAAAAATATTTGACTTAGGACTTAAGGACATCAAATATACATTAAAATTGTTAGTTAATTTGGAAAAATACAAATTCTAATTAAATTATGGTGTCTCTTTAAAAATCCAATATTTCCATCTAAGTGTTAATTATATTATTGTTTTTCCAACAATTTTTACAAAATAACTTTATATTTATTATCTCGTGTCACGACACGCAAACATATTCGATCGAAAGTTCGGTGGATATCGCTGCGCAGATTTTCTGGGTTCTCGGCTTTCAGCTTTTCAGCATTTTCCTTCGGTCTCACACAGCGCGCACAATTGACGCGTGTTGGCGATTGCCATTGCTCGTACCTTTCCATTTAATGGTGTCCATATGATTCACTGCCCTCCGTTCCGGACTCCAGTGAAGCCAGCAACAACATTAAAAATAACAACAACAACAGCAGCTTCGAAAAATTCGTTAAATACAATTGGATTTTTTTCTGCAGCTTTTCTACTGCACTGACGACGTGGCTGGGGACGTTGATGATGTGCCTCTTCCACCACCTCCTCGGGATCCCTCTGTGGGCCAGGGAATCGTGCAATCGCTGGCACAGGCACTTGGCTTTGGCTTTGGCTTCAGCTCTGGCACTGGGACTGGAACTGGCACTCCCCCGCGGTGTGGCCTCCTTCCCTTGCCCCTCTCCAGACTGCCCCTCCCTACCCTTTACAAAAACAATTGCAATTTTCAACTAATGCTTATTGCTGGAAATCAGTTTAGGAAAAGCCAAAGGAGGCTGCCTCGCCGAATATGTGTGTGCACTTAAAAGAAATTTATACCGATTCAATACTACAGCTCTCCAAAAATTCTTTTTTTTTTTAATAATAAAACACTTATTTAAGGTTTAAGATGTATTTGCATATATTTTCTTTTAAAACTTAAAAAAAAATATAAATTTTTGGAATAAAGGGATAGGTGCCGCTCCAAAAGTAGGAAACATTTGCTAAGAAGCCTAGAAGTCTGTTAGATTTATATCCTTTTGTACACTGCAAATTTTCAGAAACAAATACAAGTAATTTTGAAACCCTAGAGATATCTGTGGCACCCAAGGAACTAGAAAAATAAATTGCAAATTAAGTAGCCGTATTCTTTATTCTGTATAATTTTTTTGTATTTGTATTTTTAAAATAAGCTTCAAGATATATTTCTTTAAAAATAAAAGTAGCAGGACCAGTAAAACAATGTCATGGCTCAAAAGTGATTTGATTTGATATGATTTGATTATAATGTTTTCCTGAGTGTACTGCAAGAGGCTGGATTAGGAGTAGGAGCTGGGGTTCGAAGTCATCGACAGAGTCACCGTCACAGTCACCTGGGCTGAACTCTGGGCGAACTCTGTGGCTGCTCGCAGAGCAGAGCACTGTGAAAAGCCGAGTCCAGTCCACTAACAGTCGCCCCTTTGATGAAAACTGTAAATTTACGAACTTTACTTTAATCACCAAACATGAATCGCGCACAGCATGAAGCTGCCGAGGTGCCCGATTCTGATACCAATCCTGTAGCCCCCCAATCCCTGTAATCCTCCAATCCCCAGCTCTGGGCCACTCTCTTCTGGGCTTCATAATCATCATCTCCATCGTCTCGGTCTTCTGCCTCCGAGATGTGGCTCTGTTTTTGTTGTTATGCCGGCTGTTTCTGGTTACTTGGTTTTGGGTGTCGAAATCTCTCGTCAGACCGAGTGTAAGTTATTTAACTTTTGTTGCTTTATGAAATTTAATAATTTATATTGTAGATTAATTGGGTTTAATTAAGTGGTAACGATGGGAAATCATGGAGCGCTGCGTATCGGCTAAAAGAAGCATGAAAGGGGAATCGAAAAGGGGATTTTGCTTCTAAATTTCAAAGTTGCTGCTTTCTTGATACAAACAATTAAGTTACCCAAGAGAAAATGTTCTTTTAGCTCTTGGAAATTCATAATATTCACTTCTCCCATATTCGCCGCCCCCGTTAAAGCATCTCCATAAACTAAGTTAAACAACAAGTTAGCTGTTTGCGTGTTTCAGCTGGCTGAGTGAAAATATTTCTTTGCATTGCGACGCATGTTCAGAGTTTTGTTTGCTGTCGTTGTTTCCATGTTTTGATTTGCAACACGCCGGGATCCTTTTGTCCTCTGGTCAGCAGGAGTAGCGCGGGGAAAGGAGCAGCAGCAGGCGATAACAGGGAGCAGGAAGGCGCTCATTGACTTTGCCCTCGAAGTTGTCATTTGGTGCGTCTGCTTCCGATAACCAAGAGCCGAAGGGAGACTATACACTTAAAGGAAATATTATCCACCAATTCCACAAAAAATCTGTAAATTAAGGCCATATTTTTAAATATATTTTATGGTCTGTGTACATCTATAAATTATAAACGTTATTTGTATACTGAATTAATGTTTACGTCTAAGAAGTTTATTAAAATTTGTTTTCAAATATTTATGAGTTAACAAATTTAAAAAGGGGTGTTGTTTGTATAAAACAGGTATTAGTAAATTTGGGAAAACGTTTCTATAACTTGGCAAAATTAAAAAATAAATTAATGTTAACAAATCTGCAACTTATAAGTATGTAATTTGTTGATTAAAACAAATGGATTTACTATTATTTTTTACCTTTTTTTTTATTATTTGTTACAATGGTTGTTCGGTATATAAAAAGTATCTTCTTAAAATTTTTGCAATACTATTCAACTTAATGTTTATATAAATATGTTTTCTCGCATTCCATATTTAACTGTCTAATTTACCTGGTTATGGTCGTAAACTTAGCACTATTGTGTTGTGTGTAGACCCCATACCCAAGGATCGGGGGCTTCTCTGAGCCATTCCGTGTCGCAGCATGTTGTCAGTGTTTATGCCCATGCTTTTCGGGCATTCTTCTGTTCATTCTGCATTCTGGGCAGCGGCAGCCTCTCGATTTGTTTTGTTTTGTTTTGCTTCTGATTCTGTTACTGGGCTCCATACTGATACTGATTCCGATTCTGATTCCGATTCTGGTTTTGTTTTGGTCTTTTGTGTCGTCAATTGGTCGAGTGCGTGCTTTGTTGCCATCTCAGTCGTCCGTCGAGTGCGAGTGTTTATGCCTTTGTTTTGACTTCGGCTTGGACTCGATTTTGTATCTGATAATTTATTGCCCGACTTGTGCCAAAAAAAAAAACAAAAAAACAAAAAAAGGAGAAACAGACAGAAGTTCAGCCAAAAGGGAAAAGGATATGTTGTATATGTCGTGTGCCCAGAGAGATGCTCTCGAGAACGACGATATGCGGGACTCCCGATTGCGGGTCCTCAGAGGCCAATGGCAACACCTTCGCATCGAGCAGAGCATCTGTTACTACTTTGGTAGCCTCTGATTTTGGTCACTTTTGCAGCCGATGGACGCTGTTGTTGCAACAACTTTGTTGTGCCCTCTGTTTATGGGTTGCTCCTCTGCCAGAATACCTCCGCCTCCCGAATCCCGAATGCCGAATCCCGAAACCCGTGAGGGTCCAACAATGGCCACAAATGAAAAATCCACTTCGACTCATTGTGTCGCCTGTCACCTGGAATTAGTAACTACAAGTATGTTAAAAGGTTCATTCATGTTGCGCTTGTTTTGACTTTTGTTTCGCGCCATCCTCTCAGTCTCTGGAAGACATTTGTAGTTCTCGGTTTGGTCTGGGATTCGTTCTGGGGTCCTCGACATCTCGGGATATCATGGTATCGGTTTCGCTCAGCAGCTTCACGGTGTTCCCTTGTCTGTAAATTGATAGCCAGCCAAAATAGTCCGCATATTTGCCAAGCACAATTTGTGCTCGAGAACATGAAAACCGTAGCAGAAAATGTATTTTTCCAGTATTGCACTTTAAACGGTTTTTTATTTGGGAGCAAGAGTGGGAGGGTTGGATTGATACATTGCCTTAATTCTCTTTAAATTTGATAACTACTTTAGGAATATACAATATATATTGTATTTTTAATTTAAACTTAAATTCAAAGTTATAATCATTGTATAATTTACTGTCTTAATTTGGTTTCCATTTTAACTATCTTCAGTTTACTATTACTGGAGGAAGTCAAATGTCATCCTCGGCACTTGAAATCTCTTCAGGGTTATCTATTTTCGAGTTTTCTGAGTCGTAGTTGACGTAGTGAATTTGATTGTTCTCCAAACGACTAGAATAGCTATTGGGATAAAAGTCCGATGATCCGCATATGGTTAATGCCAAATCGGTTCGTTTTTGGGAAATACTTAGAGTCTGAAAGAGATCGTCTATCGCGTTGAGTTTAGTGGGAGCCAAGGACTTAACTTCAATGTCTAGTGCGTAGAAACGGCTTTCTTGAGCTTGGTTGAATATAGATATTTGGTTATTCAAAGACGACATCTTAATAATAGAAGCCTTGGTAAGGTTCCCAACTATAGGCAGGTTCTCCAGCTCAATTTGAGAAATGACTTGGGAAGTATTTAAAGTGGCCAACGATTCTGTTAAGCCATTTACTTTTGGCTCGATGTATGTCCTAAGTATTTGGCCAACAAAGTTGAGCTTTTTGTCCAATCCCTTAGAGCTGCGAAGGATTTCATCTTGGGTTGCTTTAAGTTTACCACCAAGGTCCTTGATTCGATCGTGGCTAAACTTTTGCAATCTAAGCAAATGAGTTATGGTTTCGCTTGTGCGGTTGGCAAATAAGTCTATCTTTTGTATGGAATTGACGACATCTTGAAGAAGTTCTGCCTCCCAATATAAAAGCGCTTTCGTCGTGTTTTGCAGGAGCTCTTCTGTATTTTCGATTAGGCCAAAATACTCTGACTGATTGTCAAGGCCTGCGCTTATGTTCCAGTTAAATGTGCCGATGGCATTAATTAAAGAATCGGACTCAATTAGAGCAGCGAAACTTTCTGCCAAGAGAGCCAAAATGATTTCGTCTTCCGTTTGCTGTTCAGTTGTGGTGGAAGGAACTGTTGTTGAATCTGTGGAGGAGGCAGAGGTTGTAGATTTATTTGTGGTGGAATCTGTTGCTGAGTCTGTGGTGGAAACGGAAGCTGAAGAACTATCTGTTGAACCTGATGTTGAATCTGTTGTTGAATCTGTTTTTGAATCTGTTGTGGAATCTGTTGTTGAATCTGTTGTTAAATCCGTTGTTGAATCAGTTATGGAATCTGTTGTTGAATCTGTGGTGGAAAAGGAAGTTGTGGATTTATCTGTTGTGGAATCAGTTGTTAAGGCAGGCGGAGCAGGCGGGGCAGGCGGGGCAGACGGGACCGTTGTTAAAGAGTCCGTGGTAGAATCAGACGGTGAAGATTCATCTGTTGTAGAAAGTGTGGTGGAAACAGTTATTGTAGAGCCAGTTGCTGTGGAATCTCTTGTTGTGGAAATAGTAGTAGCTGGAGTAGAAGCAGATATAGGACGACCTGTGGTACCAGTTTTGAGATCATTTGCGGTTACGATTGAGGAAATAGTGGTTCCCGTTATAATTGTGGCTCCCGTTAGTCCTTTGGTTCCATTTGAGGCCTCTGTTACTGTAACATCGTCGAAGTCCAAGTCATAATCAATGTCCGGAAAGTCCTCGATTCTAGTCGACGGATTTGAAGATAGATCTGCTGCATATGCAGCCACCATTAATAGCAACATGAGAGTTGGAAACGAAAGACTCATTTTGGGAACACAAAATATGCTTGCTTTTGGAGTAGAACTGAAAGTTCAACTGTCATTTGGTGGCCTTTACCCCAGCTTAAGTACGTTTTACATTGCTGCTCACATTCACGTTTCGTTCTCAGGTGCAGGTGTGCTATCGGCTAGAACTTTCTGATTCTCTGCAATTCTTTCTCGCACCATGCATTTTTTTTTTATCGGTTTTATGTTGGGCTTTATGGGTCAGCTTATTCAGCACGAGTTTGATGTTTGAAGAAGCTACCGATTCTGGTTCATTGTACTTGCAAATGTAGACAAAGAAACGTAATACAAAGAGACACATGTTTGAATTCCACCACCGACAATTGCGGAATATCTATCATTGGAAAGCTAACTATTAACCACATAAAAGTCAACGCCAGCCACATGGGGGTCACACTCAAAGTCAAATTTTAATGAAAAAGTGATTCATCATTTAAGCGGCTGCATCAATTAATGGCCAACGGGGTGAGTGGGGCGCCGAAGGGCGGGCCTCTCAATAAGCGGGTCAAATTAGAATAAATAGTTACACAAACAAGCAGACCCCTTTGCTCTCGCGTTCGTTCAGTGCAGCGGGGTGGTGTGGGGAATTATTGCAACAAATCAAAAAATTAAAAATAAATAAAAACGAATTGAATAATTTAGGTCACCAATATCTGGCTCTCTCCCCTGAAACGCACAAAGTCTATGAATGAGTCGAGTCAAGATGATGGTGGCTGCCATTTGTGGTTGTATGGGGATTGGGTTAGTTCGGCTTGGTTTGGAAATTCCTGATTAATTAATTGCCGCATAATTCATATATTGCATGCTGTATAGATGTACTCAGACAAAAATCCGTTGTAACCTAAGAAGTGTTTCTTGTAATTTTGAGAAAATTTAAAAAATAATATATTAACAATTAGGCATAACATTTGAAAATTTATGGTGTTAAACTTACATAGCTTATATGCAACATATTTATTTTAAGAATAGGCTTGTTTAAATAAAGTTTTTTATAACATTATTTTAAGTAACATTTTGTTTTTTTTTTTAATTCTCTCTCATTTAAAAATAGAAAACGTAATACTTATGTATGTCTTTCTCGTAACATTATTATTTTTTGAGTGTAACGGAAAAAATTTCAATTCCTATTCGAATAATGAAATTGGAAAACATGAAAATATTTGGAAAATTGGTCTTCTTTCGGGTCCGTTCTTATGCTGGTTGACATTTAAACCCATTTCGATCAGGGCACAGTGCTGCAGATCATTTCGGTGGATGGAAGGCGGCTGGCTTGGCAGCATGGCATGCAATTATGCATTCATCAAGATTATGACACGACATGCAAGTTCCTCTTGTGTCTTTAGCAGCAAATGAATTTGTACTTTAGCTGTGGGTGTTGTTCTTGTCGCTGGCTTTTCGCTGAGCTGTGCTGTGTTGTGTTGTGATAGAACAATTTTGCCGCGGCTGCAGGCTGTGTGGTGGCAGCACACGCGATTTGGAAGCGGCACGTAATTAATCGTCAAATGAGTTTAATTGTTTATGTCTCTCGCTCGCGTCTGTGAACCGAGCGCGGTGCCTTTAGATGCCTGCCAGATAGGAGAGCAGAAAATGCGGACTGGAGCACATCAAAATTCGCCTCACAAGCACTTAACTAAGAGTTTAACTAATGGTCTGAACTCAAAACAAACTGGGCAGCGTATAGACCTTAATATTTATTTAATTTATTTATGGATGCAAGGCATTTTTATACATCTCTGGTATTTTCTAATGATACATATTTTTTTTTTGTTTTTTCAGAACAAAATATTCTCATTACAAGCTCTATTTGTACGGAAATTAAAAATTATAAACCAGTAAAAAGAAATTAGAACATCATTTAGAAAAAAAAAACAATTTCAGCCCTGGGGTGCAAAGTCACGGAGCCTGGGACCCCGGAATCCTGGTCCCTGACATACGCCCCGGTTCAACATTCATCACCACCCAAGTGCAACCACAGTGGCTTCCCGCTGATTAAAACAAAAACAACAAAATTAACAAAAAATTTGCATTTTAATACAAAAATTTGGCCACGACCAAAAAAAAAAAAGGAAATGCCCCTCTCCCCGGTTCCGGTTTTTGTGACAGGGGGCTGAAACAAAAGGAGAGCTAATAATTTTATCAGCGACAAACAGTTGACAAAATCAGCAAAATTCTTTTTCCAGCCAGGTCCTGCATCCGTTTCGCCTGGAAACTTAAATTAACTGTGAAAGAGACCACGCAGCCAAGACATTTGTCTTTTCCCACTCCCAAAACAAGGATTTTCCTCTGCGGTTTAGTGGGGAGTGTTTGAGAGTCAGAGTCTGTCTTGCAGATTATTAATCATCTTTTGTGCGCATCGCGGCTTTCGGCTTTTCGTATGCCTCATTGCAGGTCTTTTCCTCCTTTTGAACTTTCTGTCTAAGTCTGAGCTCCCACCTCCCGCCTCCCGTTCCTTTCCTTTTTTTTGCCTTTTTAGAGGAAATCCTTTTCTAAGGAAATTATTTTGTATTTTTTCTTCGGCGATACTTTGTACTTGTTTTAGATTCAGGCTAATGAATTTCTGTTGATAAAGAACTTCATAAATTTTCAACTTAATTAAGCTGGCCCGCTTGTCAGTTGGCAGCTTAGAACGTGAGAGAGACCGCTGCGTGTACTTCTTTAAAAAGCGGGTGAACAAGGTAGTTATAGTAATTTAAAATGCTCCAGCGGATTGATTTACACTTGTAGTACCTAATTAAGATTGTTATGATGGTGCTAAAAATGTCAGTTATCACCGGCCATGAATTCTCATATTTTATGCGTTACTAAGATAAAAAAAATTACGGGAGTAAAGCTGAAAAGTTAGAGTTCATTCCGAATTTTATTAAAATTTAATTGTAGGTACTTACAAAAAAATATTTGTTAATTAGTATCTGGCAAGATAAATATATTCTGAGCTTCGGGAATTAATAACTTAATTAATTAATTGAATTTGTATTTTTAAGAATTCAAAATTGAATTGCATTGAATGATTTTTTCAATATGAAAAAATAAATAAATAAATTTAGTTTGTTTTCTTTTTCAAAGTATTTGTATAAGATTTTATTTGTACATACTCACATCTCTGTTTAAAGAATGCATTAAAAGAGCTTTTCCGTTGCAATATTTTATGTTAACCAAAGTGCCCTCTGGGCAGCGATTTTCGATTGCCTAACCTCTAGGAAGTGAGCCAAGTCAGGAAATTGATCAAAGGAAACCCCTGTCCCTTCGGCTCTTCCCGTTCCTTTAAACTTAGCCTGTTTGGGCTTAAAGCGTTAATTCGTAATTTATGTGTCACACAATCCGAAATTGAATGCCAGGCGAAATTATGGAATATTTATCATTTCACACACACACACACAGCCCAGAAGAAGTGAGCCGAACTTAGCCATCAGGTAAGGCCACTGGAAAAAGGCGACCGGGTCCAAGCAACGTTTGTCAATTCGAATTACGAATTACGACAAAGTGCGCTTAAGTTATGTGCGTGTTTCGCTGGGACGGAGAAAGGAATCGGGCCTTGTGTTGGCCGGCCATAAAGTCGGGGTCCCTTTTGGCCGCCTTTCTGGCCGTTGTGGCTGCTAACCGTAAACCGTGCACAAAGAGTGAAATATTTATAACGTTTGCATACACAGTCGAGAAGAAATGAATGCAACCGCCGGCGGCCAATGGCCAATGTCCAATGTCCAATTGCCTGGCAGTCCTTGCAGCGGTGGCAAGTGTTAATTGGAATCAATTTGATAATCTCCTCACCCGATCCGTGGATATGGGTATGTGGCCATGTGGCCATATGGGTATGGGTTCGGTCTGCTCTGCTGAGTTCATGATAATTTCGCGGATGTGCGATTTTGATTGAAAATTACGCTGTGGGGGGCTGCCATTGCCTGACCGAGTGTTTCCCTTTTATCGCACAAAGAACATAATTCAAGGTGAATTAATTTAAATGCCAATTTATTGCCAAAACATTGCCGTCCCTTTTACAGTGTGTGCGTGTGTGTGTGTGTGTCGTTTGTGTTAAATGGAGCATGGAAGAACGGGTCAAGAATAACTGTATATGGTAGTGACAGATTGATCATAAATACAGCTTTACTGTTCGCAAATTTGTTGCGAAGTCCCCTTGATAAATTTGTTTTAAAGATGAGTTTTGCGTCTTGACCATATTCAACCGAAACAGGGTTCCCCATATGAATCCGTTGAAAGTCAAACTAAGATTATATATAAGTTAAAAGAAAAAAACTCATTCAACTGTTACAAAAATAAAGTATTTTATGAAAGAAATATATTATTATTTTAACTTTTAATACAGTAAAAGTTTGTCGATTTTTATGTTCTAATAATTGAGCTAAGCTTAATTTACAGCTGCAGATAATTACAAATCAACAATTAAGAAATATATTATGGAGATCTTTAAATCAAAATATATAAGCATAAATACAAAACAAACGATTTTATAAATGATGATATGATTATAATATAATCTTTATTTTTTTTTAATTTTTAAATAGTGTAGTCCCGTAACAAATGTGTTTGCGTTGTATGGTATGTGTGCCTTTTTAGAAATTAAGATGAAAATCTATTTATATGTCTAAATATGTCTATTTAGCCACTAAAACCTCCTTTCTTAGTAGAGAAGGACAAACAACCTCGTGTTCCGACTGACCCCTTCAAAGCTGAACTTCTAATTAAGCCGGAGGCAGGGGTCCCCACATTCCATCCCGCAATGCCACCCATAACGCTGGCCAAAAACCCACCCGCAGCAGGCAAGTCTGACATGTGGCTGATTAACATATTATGCGACAAAGTGCCACTGGACACACCACACAGATAGAGGCAACTGTGGCAATTCAACGCCTGTCACTGGCTGTTTGCGCAGATAATTCACGCCAACGCCAAAACAGAGCTAACCCGAGTTGAGGGGGGCGAGTCGAGTCCAGATTCAGATTCAGATTCGGATTGGGATTGGGATTCAGACTCGGATTCAGATTCAGATCCAGATCAGAGCGACTGCAGACTACAGAGTTTGCGTCGGTTTTTGGGGTAATTGAAAAAGTTAGCTCGACTCTGGGCCGAGTTTTGCGGTTCTGTCTGGTCTGGTGTGCAAGTATCTGGGATATGACGATGGCTATCGATGTCAGCGATAGGTGAGTGAGAGACCGTCGGGCGGTCCGCCTTATGGGCCAATTAAGGGTTAAACATTTTGCATATGCAGTTGCCGTGTCTTTGTCTGTGATTTGCATAATTTCGGGTTGCTGTATCTGTGTATCTCTGGCCTATCTCCTGTGGCCCGGCGATGTTGGTGTCCAATTTCATTAGCAACGTCCAGTCCCCAACGAAAACGAACCTTTCAATTCGCTGCGTGTTTTGAAATGGAACTTTCAGGCTATCTGTCACCGAAATGTGTGTGGTGCCTGTGCCTGTGCCATATCCCTTGCCTTTTTGTCACATTACGAGCATTTACATAAAATGAAATTGAATACGTTGAACATTTTTGGACATGTGGCCCGGCAACCCTCTCGCCGACTCCTTTTGTCATAATTTAATTAGTAAAGGTAACAAATGAATCGTAACCCCTTCCAGCCAGGCCATTGTTTGACCCCCAACCTCGCCCGCTCCTTGAGGAGGGACATAATAAATTTGTGGCCATTTCGCACAAGTCATAAATTAGGCAATTGGAATTTGTTTTCCAATTACACATATTTCACACCGCATGCCAAATAATTTAGCTTCACTGTCAGGCAATCGCACTCGCGAAAAAATGGCAGAGGGGAGAATCGAAAGCTATTTCTATTTGATAATTTATAACGCACGGCAGCCGGGCCAACAAGTACAAATTGTCAAAAGTATTTTGCATCTTGAGAGGCGACCAAGGACCACCCATGGCGTTCCTCCCCCTTAGCAGCCTCCCCCAAAGCCCCCTCTAAGCCCCCATTTAAACCCTCGGCCCGCTCTCCTGACCCCAAAGACCGCCACGCGTTCGTAACGAGTCACAAATTCTCATTGCAATTGACCAGACTCGGCGCAGTCTCCCATCATAATTTCTCAGCCAACAACACCTTCCTGGCCCCAGTCCGGTTTTGCAGCAATCCGCCATGGGGCAGAGATGCGGATGCGGGGATCGGGGATTGGGGGGCAGGAGCAGAGGAGTGGAGGAGCGGAGGAGTCTCTGCCACCCGCTTGGTCGGGCCTTGGCATTTCGTGCCACCCAACTGGCCGCTTATTTTTGCGTATTAACGCGCGAAATAATATTTTATTTTGACCATCGTCAAAGGATTGAAAAATGCCCGCTAATATCTTAGGGTCTTTGTGACGGCTTTGTATGTTCAGCGGATCGAGGAGCATGCAACCATGGCCCATGGACCATGCCACATATAGGTATGTGCCTCCGGACGGCAGGCTTATATAATTATTCTTTCTTTTCATGAGAAGTTATTTGCATACGAAAGTTGGAGACAAACAAATTGCATTTGGTCAACTGAAAACATTTCACTAAAGTGTTGTTAGAAATTTTAAATTAGTTTCAACTAAAGTTATTTTTTTATGCTTGACTTTGATATTAACTGATTTAGATATTTTCTAAAAATTATTTTTTAAAAACAATTCACCTAAAATTTATCTAACATCCGAGTTAATTAAACCGATTTAATAGTATCCACTCAATATTGACCCCAGTGTCATACAGACATAAAAAATAATTGTGGCTAATTTGATCACAAAGGCCAACAGGCGTTAAAACAAATTCAAGTTAAAACGATTATTTATGATTTTGCTTAGACTAAAGTTTTTTTCCGAATAGACTTGGTAACATGTTAGCTAAATTAAACGATTGCACAAGACAACTTTAACGCCGTTAAGATGCATAAAATTATTCCCAGTTTTGTAATAGCTTGTACAAATAATTTAATAGTTATTTTCCACAATTTTCCGCATCATTTTCCATAGCTCATTTGCGCCATCCTAAAGACAACAATTTGTGGTACGAAATATAGTTCACGGACACACCTCCTCGCGCGGAAAATTGCAATTCTTCAAGCCAAATTCCCACGTTCCACCACCGCAAGACGAAACGAGCCGAGTGCGAATGCAAATGCAACTGCAGTGGATCAATCATGTGCCTAGAGCCAAGTATCCAAGTTTCCAAGTATCCAAGTGCTCTGCTGCGATCAGCACCACTCACCCACCACTCGAGAGCAAATAAGTGCCTTGGACATCGAGTGTGGAGGAAATAGTGGGAGCAAGAGCAACCGTTACCTTCTTGGCCAATTGGTCACAAAATCTTAACACCTTGGCCAAGATTGGGGATGATCGGATGGTCGGATGATCGGATGATGATGATCGCTGCCCGCTGATCACTCAGTGGCGGCCATTAAAGTCAAATCATTTTTCACATTTAGATGCCGGCCGTTGAGATACAGTGGAGCTTGCTGCAGCACGGCGGCTTCAATTGATGCCAAAATCCGAGTCCATCCATCTGAAATTGCCCCGATCACGATTCGTGGGGGAAGCGAACGAAATATATTCAATGTTCGATGGCAATTGCGATGACTTCGACATCGCTCGCCATTGGACTGGGATTGCAGCTTCAACTTCAACTTGGACTGTTGGACTGGGACTCAGACTCAGACTGGGACTGGGACTGGGCTTACATAAAAGTAATCAAATCAACACCTTCATCAACTCCTTTGGCTACGCTCCAACCGCAAAGTGCCTTCCTTATTTCGGATCGCGGGCCAATTTGAGTTCGGTAATTTTTCTCTCTCGCAACTTTGGGGCTCCAAAGGCAGTGGAGCAGTGGCGATCGGCTGTCGATCAAATTGTTATTTTCGATATCTAATTTGTCATTTGGCAGCGGCAATTTGGCCATTGCCTGGATCTCTTGCTCTTGGTCTGGGCCTTACTTGACTTGACTTGACTTCACTCGAGTTGAGTTGAGTTAAGTTGGCTACACGCTGTCTGCAATGCACGATCCTTGGGCTTGGGTTTGGATTTGGGTTTGGGTTTTGCCCGGGGTAAACTAGGGAATCCCGGCGATTATCTTGTCGGCGCGTGAAATTCCCCAGCCCCGAGCTGCGGAGGAATTGACCCGCAATTGATACCAATCCACGGCAATCCATTACAGGGGCTAAGCGCACAAGTTGCATGTCTCATTATTGGCAATTTCAGAGCAGTTCGGGTAATTGCGCTGTGCGGCGAGGTGGGTGCCTGCCTGGGCATGACTTGGGCATTTATTCCGGCAACACATGGTATTTGGTTGCATCACGTCCCGCTTAATGCCCAGATATACATATGCTCGCTTTGAGGAAGTTGTCCCGGAAAGTTATGAAAGTTTCGTTAGTTCAGCGGTCATCAGATGAGTGTTACTGGGTTAGAGATCACAAGTTTGGGGTGTGTTAATGTTTTCGGATCGGAATTTCACTTGGAAATAGCAGCACACATTTGAGTCTATTTCCCTATTTTTATTAGGTATTCGGAAGTTTTTAACAGATATCGGATAAGTTAATAAGCCTTTCGATGCATAAAAATCCAGCTTAAAAGACAATTAAAGTGTTGAAACGTAATAAAATGTTATTTGCTTCCATCAAAAGATTATAATACGATTTTTTGTAATAAATGAGATTTTATTTAACACATACGTACATCATTTACTTATTGAACTCTTCAATAAACAAATATTTGTAGGTTAGTTTAATACTTAAATGCATTTCAATGAACGCAATTATCGTTCCGTGAGCTGCTGATGCTGATATTGTTGTCTGATTACTGTGATGGGTCTATATTCAGTGATAAGGACACATATTCAAACACTCCCGCCTACTCACACGCTCGCCGACACTTGCTTTTTAATTACAATTGTATTCATTATTTTATTATCAGTAGATTTACATTATTAAAAACATCGAAATCACTCTTAAAACTGTATTTACACGTGTTTACGTGATGCATTTAATAGGCAATCTAAATATTTTAATATTTATTTCGACTTAATTTGTATGTAATTATTGTTATTTACAAAAGTTTTGCTCGAATCATTCTTTCTTTACTTGAAATGCTATTTTGAATACGCAAATTGGTTTCAAACAAAGGGAAATTGTTTTTGAGTATTTTACTTATGTACAGTTTGGCTGCAGTTGCTTCGAAATGTTGTTCTTACCCGTGGAAATAGATACCGAGCAGAAAAAATAAAACACAATAAAGGGTTCATTATAAACGCAAATTTTTATTATTACAAAATATAGAAAACTTTTCATACTCTATACACATAAATAAGGTAATGCTTATGCTTACGAAAAAATCGTTTAAGAACTGAAACTTGCACTGAACGTTTTGTGTTTTTACTCGTAAAGGTTACTAAATAAAAAATTCGCTAAATTTTGCATTCATGTTTCCACGAAATGGGCTTCCCAACTAGCGGCATCTTTGAGATGCACCACAGAGAGAAGAACCATTCGAGAATCGAATTTAATTTTAAATTTTACTTAAAGTAAAAATAAAATTGCTAAAGCACACATAAAAAATTGCCACACATCAAGTAAACATAGCTTAAAATTTTTGGTATATTTCTGCAAACCACTGGGAGTAGAGTTTCATTTATATATTCATATATGTATATAAGTGTATATGCTACATTACATATATAAATATTTCAACTATCTTTATGTTTTGTCTTTTTAATGGGTTAAGGTTGATTTCTTTCATTCCTCAATTTATCTTTTATTTTTGTGGTCTAAAAATTAAGTAGAACTCAGTGCCATTTAAATATTATACACATTCATATATAATGACGTTATTTGTCGCCAGTTTTTTTTGGATTTAACTTTTAAAGTTCTCTGGGATATGTCAGCTGAGATTTGTTGCTCACAGCTGGGGCGGCCTAGAGAAAAATTTGGATTTTTCTGGGAGTTATGTACAAAAAGTTACAACAAAAACTACAAATGGAAAATTAGTCAATTAAGCTACGCGGCTCTTCCTTTTTTTTTTTTTTTTTTACATTTTTCATTAAACATTTTTTTTTTGGGTTTTTAGGTTTTTAGGTTTTCTGGGGCGGGGTATCTACAAGGTTGTTTTAGAGCCCCATTTCTAGATGCATAAATAATTACACTACTTGACATCCACAATGAGAGGAACTTCACTGATATCGATTAAATTTGGCGGCGATTGTTGCTGTTGCTGCTGTTGCTGCTGCTGCTGCTGCTGCTGATGTTGCTGCGGGGCCACGGCTGCTGTTGCAGTTGCTGTTGGCGTCGATGAGGCAGATGACAGCGAACCAGCCGAGGACGAGGAGGGTATTGCTGCTGTGCCATTGCTGTTGCTGTTGCTGCTGCTGCTGCCCGCCAGCAACATGCGCTGGTGATGTTGCTGCAGGCATTGATTTGCATTGACTGCAGCAGCGGCCATCATCATGGTCGCGGCATCGCAGTAATTAGACAGCATCGTCGTGGTGTTCACTGTAGATGTTGCTGCTGTCGCTGGTGTCGCATAAGCGGTAGTCGGCGTGGCCATATAATCGGTATTGCTGTTGCTATTGCTATTGCTGTTGCTGGCATTACTGCTGCCGAAGAAACTGCCTGCACTCATATGATTGCCGCTGCCGCTGCTGCTGCCGCCGTTGTTATTGCTGTAGTTGTTGATCTGCTGATTGCAAATGTTGCCGCCGCTACCGTTGTTACCGTTGTGGCAACCGCCGCTGCCGTATGTTGGCTGCATGACAGCAACATTGGCGAGCTGGTCATGACTGGCAGCAACAACGTTGTGGCTGCCACAGCCAGCGACACCGCCACCGCCGCCTCCTCCGCCGGGATTGATGTTGAGCGTTGCAGCCGCCACAGCTGCGGCCGATGATCAAGTTGTTGTCAATTGGCGCCACATCGTGTGTCACATCGAAGGCAGATAGGGCCAGGAGAAACTGTTGCCGCTGAGCAGCATGTCGCGTATCAGCGTTTCAATTGGCGTTTTTCCGACTAGACGCACAAAAAACAATTGCTCAATGACCTAGCCGGAGAAGAGCAGAAGAATGGAAAGCAAAGATTTAAATTAGGGGGAGTGACTGAGAATATAGAGGAGACAATTCTTCGAAAAAAGATTAACCCTAAAAATATTATGGCTTGTTTTGTCTTTAACAAAAGGGGGAACACTGTCCCAATTGTTTTTGTTTCTCTTAATTTGATTGGTAGGCTTAAGTCTTGGAAACAAAATATTTTTGCTAAGATAAAAAATATAAAATAAATATAAAATACTATAACATATTTAGCTTCAGAAGCAGATTTAAGTGGTAGAGCTTTAAAATGGTATAATATTCTGTACAAATTTCTTTTAAACAAACAATTTTATATATTATTATTATAAATATCAAATAACACAAGACACTAACAAGACTAATATGTTGTTTACTAAGGGGCTAATTTTTGGTCCCCGAATTTATTCAAAACTAAATTTTACAATTTTCTAAAAGTTCACAAGAGCAGTAATTTTGTTAGCCCCCCATATAATTATAAACTTTCAGCTTTTTAAAATAATATTATTTTCAAAACCACTTTACTTAAAACAAACAATTTCATATAAAATGTTGTGAAAAAATGGCGCATGAGATTTGTTGCTTTAAGCTTTTATTTTTACTTTAATACTCAGCCTTACTATAACAAATGCTTGTTATAACATAACACTATAGTTTTTATTTTGCCCTATGATTAACCTTAAGAAAAACTTACTTGTGAGGAGACAGTTCGCAGCGATGGTAATCTGAGCAGCAGCTTGCCGAATCTCGTGGGCTGGTTGGGATACTGGGTCCGGCAGTACTCCTCGAGGGCGCACTGCGACTTCTCTTGCAGGGATTCAATGTGCGTCACGTCGGACAGGCCGCAGGCATCTGAAAGAGGGGCAAAACAGCGAATGGACCATCAGTTGCCTGCAGATTCACAGTTATGGATGCAAATACTCTTTGGGGCAGTTCACCTGGCGCCGGCTCAGCTCGAAATTTCCAACTCTCGAATGCCTGTCACGTCAAACCAATAACCGAACATGAGCGGCTGCCACGCCCACAACTCAGCTCAGTTCAATTGAGTTGAGCACACTGAACATAAAAACAACAAAAACAAGGCAAAAGCAGCGGATCGATGACGAAACTGAGAGATTACGTCATGTTTTGCTTGATTTATGTTCAATTGAAGTCGGTCCACTGAGAACAACCGAACAACACTGGGTTAATTAAATTGGGGAAAATGAAGCCGCAAGACAACGCCCTGCCCTGTCCCCGCGAAAACGATACAGCCTAGCCAATGGGTTTTCCATCTAGTCAGCTAGCCGTGGCATTTAATTACGGCAATGCTGTCGGATTGCTGGATTGCGCATACGCAGCGTGTGCCGTCGAGTGTTAATTGCCAGGCACCAAAAGTTTGCTTATCAATTGCCGCTGTAAAAACATCAACACACCGCAGCGAGCGGTTCTTCTATTTTTTATACTCATATATATTTCTGTGGTCGACTGTTTGACTGTTTGACTGTTTGAAATTCAAATTAGACATCAGCACTTGTAAATTTGCATAGCTTTAAAGCATTTTAAATGGTTGTTGCCGTTAAGAATGGCGTTTCGAAATTGCATATGAAATTTTGTTTGCTTAATTAGTCACTGCGTAGAGTCGACGACTCTAGGACTCCATTACGCAATGCGAAGCGAAAGAGCTGCAGTTGCTGCTGATATATCATTTAGCAGCCGAGCAGGCTGAGCTAATGATTGGGCCATTTGCCGGCCGATATCATCATGGTTCGAGCTCATATATCCGATTGTGATTGCATGGCCAGCTGTCTGGCACTGCATGTCGTTAATGGCTCTCTCGGCCGTATTGGTTGCACGCAACTGCGAATCTGAGCCGGCCACAAAGACGAGTGTCAGTGGAAAGGCAAAACCACGGCTTGTTGTGCGGCCAAGATCTGCTGATGATTGGGCCAGCCAATCGGGCTCACAGATAATATTCACAAAAAACATTGGGCCGCAGTTATCGTATAAATTTCCTAGGCCTTGCCCCCACACAAAGCGCGTAAATCAGGCTAAATGATTTGTCGCCAGAGGCAACAGGAATTCAATTAGCCATTATTAACCATTCGGTTTCATAAACCACGGAACGAACAACGAGCCATGAGCCATGAGCGTTCGAACAAGGGTAATGGTAATAATCGTGAAGCTCTGACGATACAAATTAGACATGGTCAGTCCGGCCAGCTCAGCGAATCACTTCATTGGCCACGGCCATAATTGTCAATTGACTTTCCATTAGCTCGGACGATACCCGGGAACCCAGATGGACAGCAGACGAAGGAGGTGGAATGAAATTGTGCCAGGCACAAAGTTTTGGTTTCATTGAAATGCAGCCGAGATGACGAGGAGCTGGGATGCGATTTCTCGGCGTGGAGCAGCTCCGTGGAGGAGTTGTTGCATGCCCAAAGTGAAAGACATTCCACTTCCAGGTCGGGCAGCACTGGAGAAAGAGCTTTCTCGAGGGGTTAGCCTCGTCTGGGCTTTGATTTTTTGGCTCTTGGCTTTGTTAACTGTTTTCGGCTTGTAGTTATGTACCCTACGACGATCTTGGCTTGACTTCGATTTGTATTTGTGTTTGGTTTTCGGTTTTCAGTTTTCAGTTTGCAGTTTTCAGTTTGCAGTTTTCGATTTTGGGTCGTCGCAGTTACTAACTCAGCGAGGGAGAGATCGTGACCGCGTGTTTTAAATGCATAATGACCGTAAAGTAGTTGGTTGCCCAACCAGCAGACATATCGAAAAAGGAGCACAAGGAGTTGTAATGCCCCCGCTCCACCAAAGCGATCTGAGCTGTTTAACAAAATTATGAATTGCTGCATTATATTTTATTAGATTTGTGTTCTTTATGGCTCCAGTTCTGGCCGCGCAGTTCGTGCCGCGACCGCCACAAAACAGTTATAACTTTATTTAGTTTTAATAAGGATCGGGTCGTGTGGGGTCAACTGTGGAGACAGGCTGGGCAAAAGGAGTTCCGCTCTATCGACTGCATCTAAATCTTGGGCAAACACAGCTCGTAGCCCGTTTAAGGCAGACTAACAGTCTAAAAGACTGGCAGACAAACCTAAACCTAAACCTAAACCTAAACCTAAACCTAAACCTAAACCTAAACCTAATATCGAAACGCGCCCTTAATGATTCTAATCAACGACGTCTGCCCCGGCCCAAAAGTTACTGTTAATTGCCAGATTCAGAGTCCCAGGCCTCGAGGCACGTCGCTGGCAATTTTCAGGGGAAAAGTAGCGCAGGCGATCAATGAGCGCCACAAAACGATTTGAGACTCCACTCCTCTCCACTCCGCTCCACTCTGCTTCGATCCGCACTGCTTCGAGCCAAAAGCCAGCGCAAAACACACACAGAATGTTGGTCAAAAAGTGTGGCCAAGACATGAAAGCTACAACTCTTAACAACTGCAACAAACGACAGCAATCAGAGGGGCGAAGATGCACCGCGGCAAGGTGAGGCCATGCCAGCCAGAGGAGCAGACATGTCGTCAATGCGCTGCAGAAGATCTAGTAAGTCTATACCCGGTATTTTACTACCGCGATCGTGTCTCGTCTCCCACAATCTTTGAGTTCGAACCATGGGTACTCTGGGTACTCGGTACGGGGTACTGGGGATTGGGGATTGGAGTTTGGGGACTGGAAACCGCGCAGCGATTGATCGGCTGCAGTTTATGGACTCATGCAGCCAATTCAAATGCAATTGCAGCTTGCCAGTCGGTCCAGGGTCTCAGCCAGCGAGACCACGAACTCCACGCCACACACGCCCCCTCAAGAGTCGGGCTTAGCTGATCTTGGCTTACACAAAGAAAAATTAGGGTAGTGTAAGCCATAGGAAAAATTGATAAATTGAAATTGTTTTAGAAAATATTATTAAACGGAAGCCAAACACAAAAGTTTTGTTAGCAAAGTAAGCACAAAGTCTACGAATATAACACTTTAATTTTTTTATAAAAACACCCCTCTATTTTCACGGTGTAGCTTGGCCAAGCGACACACACAGCGTTTTGGAAATGGTAAAATTATTTTCATTGCAAGTTTGGCCAAGACCTGGACTTGGTCCATTGGTCCATTGGTCCATTGGTGCATTGGTCGACTGGAGTTGGGCTTGTAAGTAAGCGACATAAACGAGTGTTGTATTAATGTTCATAATGTGGTATCTCGACGTCAATAAACGTCGCCACGAAGAGCAGGCGGGGGGAATGGGATATCTGAGAGCCGGACTGAGTTCAGATCAGCGGAAAAACAATTGCGACGTGGAATTGGACAGCTAGTTGACACGACACGGGAAAAGGGGGGAGTTACTAAATCAAAAATACTGCACTTCCCCTACCCTACGTTAATCGAACTTAAATGCGCTAACTTACACTTAATCGCAAACTTAGCTTAGGCTAAAGTCAAAGAAAACCTCGGTTCACTCTATTTGCATACAAAGCTTCAATGATTTATTTCGCGTGGAACCGAATTGTCTTAAAATAGGTATGTTATAAGCTTTTAAAAATATTTAAATTATTCGCATATGAACTGTTGTGACTTATTTGTGTGCGTGTGCATGTTTTAGACGTGCATGTGTTTCAGTGTGTGTGTAATCCCAAAGTCCAGCGTTTTGTTGCCACGTGCGGATGAGATTAAATTTTGTTTGTTTTTGTGTGAATAGCTTTTGTTAAAAAATGAAATAAAAATGTGAAAAGATTAGTGTTAAATAAATGAGTTTTTTATGCAACTGAAAACCGTTAAATTTGCTGAAATTATTAAGAAATAAATTCAACAAAATTAAACATTTTCCCGTGAGCTGAAAAATAAAAATGATGCCATTACCTTGGGTTAGGATTGTGCCTTAAATACTTAATCAGAACGTGTTCATCATTTTAGGCATCTAAGGCATTTGATTATTGGATTTTGATCATTTTAAGAGCAATTATAAAAGCTACAAGGTATTTGTTTGTAAATGATTTGAAACTAATTGACCTAGAATTCGGAACTTTTAGGTAAAGAAGTTTCAAGGAACTAGTTATTTTATTTTTAAATGCGATAGAATGATAAAATGGTTTTCATATCATGTTAGTTTAGAGCTATGAAAACTAATTCGTCATAGGTTTTAGAATGTTCTTGATATTAAGGACGATTTAACAATGATGAATTTGATGACATTTCGTTAGAGAAACAAAATCAAATTCATCATTATGTTACATTACGGTTCAAGTTCAATTCAAAATACAAATCTAATCAATAATATTAAATAGTTTCAAAAGGTTGTATACATATTTCTTTTGTTTAACGACAAATCCAACAAAATTTAATTTAACAAATGCTGGTAGGATCTCACTTGGAAATAAACGAAAACTTTAAAGCTAAAGCTTTTAGTTGTTCATGGCTAAGAAGCAGGGTTAGTCAATTGGTTAATATAATGTTTGTTAGTAAACCAAAATAAACAAATAAATAATACATTTAAAATTAGTCAACAAGCGATGTAAATCATTAGTAAGCAATAACGAGTAAAAACACAAGCCAGGATTAGATTTTTGTTTAACAGCAACAGCTTTATATATATATTCTTAAATTTCTTTTTCTCTCCTTCCTCATCGATTCTTTGTTTATCAAATTTTTTGGCAAAGTTCACTAAACGATTCTAAGTGATTACGGCTAGAATAAATTATGCTTAGTGTAAGGCAATAAATAAATAGAAACTATCAGTAGGCACTAAAGTAAGTTACGCTTCTCCTAACGCTCTAGATACATGTGTAAATATACAGTACGGTACAGTACAGCTCAGTTCGACTTCTGTGAGATCCTACAACTGCCATCTACTACCGGCCAGGCTATAGGGCGAGTACCTGTAACTGGGGCTGCCGAAGGACGCGCTCCCGCTGCCGCCCGAGTGGGAGAGGGCGTGGCCAACGCCCACCCCGAAGGGCGTGCTGTGGTGGAACATATCGAAGGCCGAACCGAAGGCGGCGCGCGGTGGCGTCTGATAGTGGAACATGGCTGCCGCCGCCGCCGCGGCCGAGGGCGTCTGATAGGCTCCACCACCCAGCGGGGCGGATGAGGCGGAGGACACTGGCACAGGGTGGTGGGCGGTGGTGGATGTGGAGGAGGAAGAGGAGGTGGGAACAGTAGCGGGAGCGGTTGCCAGCGAATTACTCAGCGGCGAGGCGGTTAGGTTGCGGGAGGACGAACCGCTTTGCGATTGAGTAGGAAGCGAGGCGCCCAGCCCGCTGCTGTTGTTGTGCCCGGAGGCGTCCCCGCCGCCACCGCCACCGCCGCCGCTGCTTGGGGGCGTGGCCTGGGCCTGGGCATAGAGGCTGGCCAGCAGGTCCATCTCGGAGCCGGCGGACTTGATCGGGCAACTACTGAAGGCGCTGCCGGCGGAGGGCAGCAGAGGAGCAGAGGCGGGAGCAGAGGGGGCAGGAGGAGGTGGAGGAGGAGCCTGGACCTGGGCCTGCTCCGCCTGCTGCACTGCAGCCTCGACGCCGGCCACGCTCTTCATGAAGGCGGCCAGATGGAGCGGCGCCTGCTGCGGAGCTTGGGACTCCAGCTCCAGGCGGTTCAGCTCGTCCAGATGCTCACGCACCACGGCCAGGACATCGTCGTTGGACGTGGAGGAGGGGGAACGAGAACCCTTGCCGATCAGGGCCGATACCTTGGTGAGCAGCGCCGGCACATCCTTGTAGAGGATGTCCAGCAACTTACCGGTGGTGAAGAGCACGATCGCCTTGAGACAGGAGTACTCCGCGGAGTCCACATGCAGGGCCTTCAGCTTCTCCACCTGCTCCTGGAAGATGCGTATGTGGTCCATGAAGGCCACCACGCGGTCGGCGGCCATCGGGGAGGCGTGCAGTCCGGCGGCGGCCAGCAGCGGCGCCACATGCAGCGGCATGGAGCACTGGCTGGCGTTCAGCACGAACAGCTCCGACCAGACGAGCCGCAGCAGGGCCACCTGGTCGGTCACCTGCAGCTCCGGGAAGAAGGGTATGTTCTTGGCCCACTCGACCGCCGAGAAGAGCAGTCGGGCGGCCAGCTCGCAGATGTTGTCGATGCCCATGATGTTGTTGGGCTGCATGCACTGGCCGTAGCGGGAGGTGGGGTACGGCTCCGCCCGCAGCAGCAGCGAGATGTAGGAACTGAGGTACGAGTGCCCGTTGAAGCCGGCGATGCCCATGGGGTCGCCGTTGGCGATCTGGTACTGCCCGTGCATGCCGGCCAGTCCGGGCTGAGTGGGTGGAACGCGGCCACGTTGGACAGCTGAAAATAAAAGAGGTAGAAATTGTGATTAGTTTGGTGGAATGACACTAAGGATAACTACAAAAGTAGATATAAATTACAGAAAGCTCTTCAAAATAAAATCAGATAAGCTTCTTTGATTTTTATTCATTTTTTAGAATGAAGGATATAATTCAGGCACTCTTAACCATATATAAAGCAATATAGAAGATTTCCATTTATAATTAATTTTATTTGAAATTTTAGTTTGCTTTAATGTTGTGATTAGCTCCAACCAAACTACTAGTTTAATTATAAGGTTTTATTAGCCCTACTCTTCTCTAACAAAAATTAAAATTATAGAAATTCCAAAATCCAATATCCTGGCAAGGGAACAGACACCCCGCAAAGAGGACTCTTGCTTTTGTTGGGCTTATTTTGACCGCCACATCACACGAAGCACAATGCGGGGCATTCTGCTCTGTTGGCAAAGCTGCCACAACTCACAATGCTCGCTATCTGGATATCTGGATATCTGAATATGTGAATATCCGAGTATCTGAGTATCTGGCCACCTCGATCTGGGCATAGAACTGCGTTGTTGTTGCCCGCCCATTGTTGCAGGCCAAGACATCGTCATAAGATACTTTCGTGCCACCCCAGGAGAATTTCAACCCCTTTCTGTGTGGCTGTGATGTCGCGACTGCTTAGATATGCAAATCGAACTAAATACTTTCAACGCGCATCCTTCGGATACACACATCTTGCAGATACCGCAGCAGCAGATGTGGGGAGAGTCTTGGCAGTTTTTGGGCAAGTACAGCAAAGAAAGGAAATAATTTACAGGTTTTTTGTTTCTTCGTTTTTTTTTTTTTCTTAGCAACGAGCGAAGCTATATATAAACATTATAATTAACAATGTAAACGCTTAACAACTGAGCAGCTAAATGGAAAGTGAAAGGCCTTTTGAACTTTGGCCGGAAACGACATTTCCCCAGACATTGACGTGGATTCGACTGCGAATTCGCATTCGCATTCGTATTGCGACAGGAACATGACTATGGCGTGGATACATGTGGATATGGATACTTAATATCTGCTGAAAGTTAAGCCACTTGGACACGCTCTCGAGTGTTGGCAGCGAGTGACATGTGAGCGGGAACTTGAGCACGTGCTGGCGGAAGATTCATTCATTAAGCAATCAGCCAAAAGGGCAAGTCGGCAAGTCGGCCCAGGGCCACGAAGACCATTCCACAGCTAAGCAATTGCTTTCTTGGCTGCTGTAATCTCGACCTGATCTCGGTGCGAAACCACAGGCTTAGGCAGATCCTCTTTTCTGGGCCCTTTCAGCTTCTTCGCTGTTCTTGCGGTCAGGCAATATTTTCCCAGGCGCATAAATAAGACGCTGGACACTGGCCGCTCGACCGGTTTGCCGTCATAGATCACCAAGTGCATCTTATAGAGTCCTCGTCCTCGTCCTCGTCCTCTCTCACCCCATCGCGCAATTACGCAAATGTATTGTGTAAATAAGTGTACCTATCTCGCTTTCTCTGCCGCCACGGATGGACAGTGGTCAAGTAACTGGTTCGGGTGCGGATTCAAATTCGGGTGGTGCAACCCCCGGGCTTAATTGCTCCGGCAAAGGCAATAAACAAACACCTTCGAGGCCGGGACAAAAAAGGGATTTCAGGATGTGTCCATTGTGCGGACTGACCAAAAACGCTTTCCGAAAGACGTTACGTTCCAGGTAGAGATCTTCGTATTCGAATCCAGTTCCACTACTTTTTTCCAGCTGCACCACTATGAGCTTCGATCAATGGTAACGTTTGTGCATTTTCGCCAATGCTTTGTTTTAGTGGCCTGGCCCAAGGCTCCGATTGCGTTGGCCAGATTGCCAGTGAGCTGCTCTAGGTGTGCCTAGGATGTGTGTGCTGGTGTGCCTAGACTGCCACAACTTCCACAACTGCCAAGGTGTGGAGTTTCCATCTGGCCGTGGAGGTGTAAGAAACCTTTGGCTGACCCACTTTCCTAACCAGCCAAGTCGCTCCAACTAGCCATTGTTTGCCCAGAAATGCGTTCGACCAAGCCCCGAATCGAGCGAATGCAGGTGTTGATTGCACTGCTATGGAATTTCAGTGGAGTGGTCAGAGTTCACCAGCAAGAGTTCACCGTTTTCGAATGGCCGATCAGCCCACCGAACAACAAAAAATCCCTTTAAAAATGTATAATAAATCTGAAATAATTTAGCATAACTTTGCTACCCCTAAAAACTTGTTTTTGTGCAGGAAAACTTTAGCGATTTGCCAACCAGTTCCCGTCTCTGCTGCCCCATCCCACTTCCCTTGACCAATTGACACTGCAATTTAATTAGAGCGACCCGGAACACCGATTTGATGTTGTTTTTTCAGGTTTTGCTAGACTTTTTGTGCGCCAAACCCGTACAATTTCTTGACCCAGGGTCGTTCCAGGCACAACCTTTGTCCCGCTTCGCAGCTAAGTACCTGGCCCCCACCCCGCGTCCATAAAGAGGGTAAATCCGAAGGAAACCTCCTATGCAGAATTGTGATTTTCTCACGATTTCTCAGCTTTGATAGCGAGGCGAGGGACTAGTTTTACGCAGAACTTGTCATTAAAGAAATGTGACTCAACGCAACGCAACGCAACGCAACGAAACTGAAAAAGCAGCAACCCAGCTCCAGAATGTGGCAAAAGGTGTTGAACTCTTTAGCGTTTTTACGAGTTCTGGGGCAAGTATATGAGTAGAAGTAGTATAGTACAGGTACAGGTACTGGGTGAGGAAATAGCTAATTTAATGGGCCCAACAGGTAGATCGGACTTGGGTTCGGACTGTGTAATTAGCCAAAAACTTGTCTCGACGCGGCCAGCATTGACTTAGGTAAATTTGAAATGCTTTTTTTTGCACAATCCGTCGGCGACTAAATAAATGTTTATATTCATTTAATTACAAGTGCATTGAGAGGAGGCTGATGTAGCTGCATTTTAATTGCCCGTAGTCGCCATAAATTAACGTTTTCGTTCTTAACCCAAATCGATGTGTGTCTAGTGTACACTGTTCGTTCAGACATCTGTAGCCGTTGCCTTTGTGGCTGCTGGCTATTAGCATTTTGCGAAAAACCTGTCAATATTAGTGCAAATAATAACAGCTTAGCGTCCGCTAACTGCCGTCTGTCTCTATCTTTTGTATCCGCGACTCCCCGACGGACGCTAATTGTTAATGCTGACAAGTGTAACTGGCCATTGGTGCACCGACCAAACGACAGTCGCTCAATTCAATCAGTCAACCAGTCAGCCAGTCAATCAGTCATTCAGGCAGTCAGCTAGTCAATCAGTCGCTGCAGGAAAACGAGTCTCACCCAAGTATGCCAAATATTTGGCTTGGCCGTGCTTACAAATTAGCTACACCATACACATTGGGCTGCATTTGATTAGCTGATCAATTGCATCGTGGCTTGCATTTCTCGCAGTGTGGCTTACTGCTTCATTGTAATTATGAACAAGTTTGCATTTGATCTCCGGGGTCAATAGGCTGCAATCGCCTGCCTAATTGTTTTTTTTCTCTATTGGGGGCTTGCAGCCAATTTGTGCGTGGTGGTCAGTAAAAAGGGGGAAATCTTGAAACTGACCACTGAACACTTGTCCTGATCCAAGCTGATCCAAGCTGAACCGAACTGATCCGAACTGAACATTCTTTGGCATAGTTCCTGGCACCCAAATAACTCAACTGATCCGCACCGAACCGAACCCAATTGTTAGCCGCTGTTCAAATTCCTAGCATGTGACATTTAGTCATCGCGCTGCTCTACTTCCGTTCTTCTGCCGTTGATTTAATTTATTTTGTTTGCATTTGCCTCTGGGTTTGACTTTTAATTGACCCACAGCTCACAGCTCACAGCAGCCTATGTGCCTGAATTTCTTTGTTCTGAATAGAATAACACACTTGTTGTTTGGTTTTTTTTTTTTTTTGCTTTGAATGAGGGAATAAGTCTTACCTTCGCGTCGCATGCCCATTTTGAGGCACTTCTTCAATCGGCAATATTGACATTGATTGCGATGATGCTGATCTATGGGACAGTTTCTGCTGCCGCGGCACGAGTATGTGAGATTGCGTCGCACCGAGCGTTTGAAGAATGATTTGCAGCCTGCAAGGGAGAAGAAATTCAAAAATTAATAAGATACTAAGATACAAAAATACCGAAATAAATAGTCACTAAAGTGCCTAGAATAGGAATTTTTACCACTTTGGGGGCTCCAGCTGTTTAAGCACTCCTTGACAAACTGCGCGGCACCAAGTTCCTGATGCCCATGTCAATGGTCATGTTACACGTTTCATGGCTTAACGCCTCCCATAAAATTACCTTTAATGGCTTTCAATTAACAAAGTGTATCTTGGCCGCGGCGATACTGGCAAGCTGCCGTCGTCCCTTCCGAAAAGAGGGAAATTGGCAGAAAACTGGCAGCAAGTTCAAGTTCGGCTTGCCACGAATTTACTGTTAAGCTAGAAGGCCAGATCAGCCACGGCTCGTTGGGCTACGGTTTTGGTTTTTGGTTTTTAGTTTTGGCTTAAGCCTTAACTTTGGCTAAGTGCTTTGGGCCACAGTCGCAGCCGCAGCCGCAGCCAGTCGGGTGTTGTTGTAGGACAAGCCAGCGACACGGCAAGTTAATGTCGCCGACGCGTATCTAAACATGTGTATCACTTGGCTCTGCGCGACTGCATCAGCGTTTTCTGCATAAAGAGCCTCGCCAGTTGGCAGGCGGATACATTATACCTTATATAAACATATATATTTCTATACATATATGTATTTGGGGAGGCATTGTCTGGGACCAGGTTTTCATTTGCCGCAGAGCTAGGAAAAAATTTCTCACAATAACTCAAAACAATGGCATATGCTCATAAAATTCGTTTTAAGCTGTAAAATCATCATCAAACAAAATATGTAAGCGCTGAGCGTTTATGCAGACTCCATCCTATCCACTCCTCCCCTTTCCCCTTTCCCCTCCCCTCCCCCCTCTATATAGCATGCGATCACAGGCTATAAAAGATCTTTCAATGCTTTTTGCCAATGCGATCGTGTGGCTTCAGCCTCCCACCGGATTGGAAACAAAACGTGGCCCGCGAATTGAAATTGATTGAAAGTCGATCGCTTAATGCACTTAAAAGAAGTTGTTGAAGCCGCGACTTCAGATGAAGATTAAATGAAAAGCAGTATGCTTAAGTATGTCTTAACTGAAGCAATGGCCAGAGCATTAGGGATCTCTGATCAATGATTGGCAAGTCCTAGAGATTAATTTCATTTCCTCCACCAAAGGGCATTCAGTATTCCTCACTTTTCGGCTATTTCCTACGAAACTGCTCGAGAGACAACTACAAACTACGAACACATCCAGAAATGCGCACTCACACACTGCCAGCCTTTTACACCATATGATCTACGAATAACGATATTGTACCAAGTCACGATTTCTGCCAAAACGTACCGTTGCCTTTTGCCCCATCCTCTGGCCTCCTCCACCAACTCTGGCTGCACTGCGGCGAACGGACAACTTGGCCAGAAAGCCAGCAGAGCAGAGCAGGGCAGAGCAGAGGTAAATAAAAGAACTGGCAACAGAGGCGAACTGCCCATATGCGCCTATCGCAACTCTATCTAGAGCTGCAGCTCCATCCCGAGTATCTGGGCATCTTTGGATAGCTTTGGCTTTGGCTTTGGGAGGATCGGGTACCCGGGAACGATCCCCGATGGACTTTTGCGATGCGAAAGATGCGCGTCGTTATTGATGAAGATACGAGTACATGGGCCAGATACCGTAAACAAAATCCGAGACGGGGTGGAGTGGATATCGTGTTATATCAATAACCGAAAAAGGGTGGATCGCTCTAGCGCTGGGCTGCGAGTGTGGGAAGTCAGTTAAGCGAAGCCCTAGAATATGGCCTCTTCTACGGCTTCGGCCTAAACGATTGGCTTTTTGGCTTAGCCAACTTTGCGGTAGTTTCAATTACCGCTTCACCTAATTGCCAGCGGGTGGCTGAGGAAGCTGAGGAAGCCAGTTCGCGTGCGCTACGCGCCATAAAGCGTTCAATACAGTTAGAAGTTGCAAGAGGTTCCGAGAACTAAGCTTAGCTAAGCTAAGCGTTTTATTAATTGAACTTCCTGAAAGTGAACAGAGTCATAGCCATCGCCATCTATCTACACCACACGAGATCCCCTTGCCGCTTGGCTGGGCAATTTAAAGCGTTAAATTAGTTGGCTCTAGCCGGCAATCTCTGGGTATCTCTATCTTTTGGCACATGCACTCTCGGGTGGCAGATGGCCCAATCAATTGCGCTGGACTACACTTTTCCCATTTCCCATTTCCCATTTTCCATTTTCCAGCCCGCGGTCAATGATCGCTTGGCCCAGTGGAAGCGGAACGCGAACGGGAACGGCAATGCAAAGTCAAAGTCGCCTTGACTTTGGCTCATTTTCTAATTACTAATGCACACAAGAGGGCAGCAGCAGCAGCAGCAGGAGAAGATGGAGGCGGAGGAGCAGGGCCATCATTAAGGTGCAATAATTAAATGTTAAGCTTACACGGAGCAACCAGCTAGTCAAAGTAATTAGCACAACTACACAACTGCACAACTGCAGTCCAGAGGCGGCTAGACAAAATATCTGGAGTACAACCGAAACATAATTACAGCCCCCGTCGACAGACACGAAACTGCGAGTAACTCGGCTCATGCACTCTGAGTATCTACAAAATGCACTGATTATGAACGGGGCCCGAGGAAATGGCAAGAAAAACTAAAGCTGGAACGGAACAGGTGCCGATGCCGGTGACGGTGACGATGCCGATATCCCAGCAGGCTCCCCCCCCAACTTTATGGCCCAATATGGGTCAACTGTAAATCAAATGCCAATCTGGGAAGCTACTACCCATAACCGTAGTCCGGGCAGAAGTATCGCGATTGTTTCGCTGCAATCGGGACAGCCTTAGCTGGCTATTCATTTACATCTTGCATGTGTCACGTTGCCGCAGGCAAATGCCAAAGAAAATGCCGCCTTGGCGATAAGCGATTTAGATTTAGTTTTAGTTTTAGCTTTCATTTAACTGATGCTATGCGAAGTTATGCAGCAAGTCGGTCCCTCTTAGCCGTGCAAATGCCCTGGTCATGTACGACACATGGCAGTTAAGGGGCTGAGCGGCTAAGCGGGGTTATGGCCAAGGCAACGACTGCAGGCCCGGATTCTGGCCAAAGTTGTGCAACTTGCAAGTGCAGTTCGGGGCCCTCGAAGATGCACACAAAAACGTGCTGCATTTCGCTGGGCCTGATCGATTAGCCGAACTTGGCTGAAAACGAAAATTGCGCATGAAGTGGCAACAGAAACTGCAACAGCAACTTTAGCTGCAACTGCAACTGCAACTGCAACTGCAACTGCAAGTCTGGCCCAAAGCAGCCTGGCCTGGCCTAACATAATTAATTAAACCGTTACATTATAAAGCGGATCAAGTCGGTAGTTCACGATTTCCCTACCCCACAGAGGCTCTCTTTCATTTCGGGGGCCTCTTGCGAAATCGCATCGTGTCAGGATGAATTTTTTGCGCCTCATTTTAAGAGACCTCAGCAGCCTGGATAGACTGGTCTTCCAGACAGGCTAAGCTAGCTAGCTAGCTGGTTGCCGAGCTTTATTGGCTCGAACATTTCTTCTAAGTACAACGATTTGTAGTACAAGCCAGCTTTTAATGATTACAATGTCTGCCCGAATTCAGTTGGCAGTTGTTTTTGCCCTGTTTGTTTGTTTGTTTGTGTTTGTCTGTCGGTTGATTTTCCCTGTCTCGGCAATATCTGTACAATTAACTTTTGTTTTTGGAGATTTTCCTGGGGCTGCCCTTAATGAAGGGTTCAGCTCTCGGGGCTCATTAATGTTGACACAGAGTTGGGCAACGCTCTGCTCCTGTAAGTATGATTATTGTGACAACGTCGTTAACCCGCCAAATGGCCGGGAATCCGAACGCCATTGCAAAAACATACAAATTTGTCAAAATAAATATCGGGGCCATAAGTTATGCCGCTCGCATGGGGGAAAAGCTACTGCTACCGAGTTGTAAATCAAGAGCCAGCCAGGCTGCAGACCGCAGACTGCAAATCGCACGGAAGTTATAAATGTTTATCAAAAGGCGATTTATTTGATATATGTTATGGGCTTGAAATTGACTTTCAGCCATCCTGGTCCGCTAAATGCAAATTTTTAATACAAGCCTTGAATTTATTTTCCCTCTTGCTAATTAATAAATAAGAAATCCGCTGCCGCGGGCTTTGTAGCCACGCCCACTCCCCAAAAAAAATAACAGAAAAATGCCCAAAAGTGCAGCGTCATAAATTGCAATGCTCGGTGGGCGTTGTTAATTTTGTGCATTCGTATTTACTTTGTTGCTTTTACTTTGCTCTGGCGGAGTGGCGGAGGGGGCGCAGGGGGTGGGGCAGGTCGTATCACAGACAGCAAATTGATTTATGTTTGGCTTTTGTTAAATGCTCAAAGTGGAATGAATTTCCACAGCGAAACACGAATTTCAGAAGAGCGCCATTTAACAGATTGTCAAGAGGTGCAAAGTGAAAAGCAAAAATTGTATTTTTTTATAAAAAAAAAAACCTTTTTGAACATTGCTTTCAACAAAGAAAATAAATGCGAAATTAAGAATGATTTTATTGGTTATTAACCCACGTATTCTTAAACATTTGTTTTTTTAGAAATCTCTTTATGAGACTTTCAAAAATCTACAATTTTTCAGCAATTTCCCCTTTAGAATTCTTGTTACTTGCCCACATCATAATGAAGTCAATTAAAAAGCCACACATGTTGAATACAATTCTGCACAAAGGAAGAAGTCGGAGGAAACAAGATTCTCCCTCCAAAGAGACACAAAGATACAGCACACAAACTGACCAAAGCGTTTCGCGACATCAACAATTTTCGGACATTTTCAGCCTAAAATTGTATGTATGAAGTTGGGGACTGGGAGCTGCTGAGCTTGGGATTTCGGGCTGAGAGAGGCTTAATTGCCGAACGTGGGAATCTATTTAAATGAGTTTGATGTAAGCTCGTTCGCGGAAAATGTGGCAAATGGAACAAGCCGAGCCGGGATTATTTATGCTGCCCCACAGTTGACAATCTGCGCCTGGCGGCTGCACTTCACACACATTACTTGTGGCAACTAATGGGCTCGGCTGGCGCTTAACAATTAGTTTGGATGGCAATTTTTCCCCACTCCACTCCTCATGTTCTCAATTCGGTCCTGCTCTGCTTAGCTGATGTTTGTTTTAATTAATTGCATGCCAGGTACTTAGTTGTGGCGGTTATTTTTCGCAAAATTTATTTGTCATTGTCATGTGCGCCTGCAGCGGCCAAGTTATGCTAATTCACTTTTGACATCGCTGCTGAGATAGTTTTCATGTCGGAATTGGAAATTCAATGGGTTCGCAGAAACGGCGGCTTTAATATTTTGTGCACTGATTGATGATGCAGCGCAACAGATACGTGAAATCTCAGCTTTTGGGCCACTAATAGCCATGACAAATAGCCAAATTAATCGGTGAGTTAGGGGGTGGGGGGGAGGGTGGCCGAAGGAGGAACGGGGTATTGCCACATTAGAGCCATGCACCACTCATCATTAATATTATCGAGGCGCTTTTATCAGCGCACATTATTCAGCCGCCACTAAACCGTGACTTTTCGAGTCGGCCAAAGGTCACCAGGCAATGCTGCTGCTGATGAGTGCAAGAGACTCTTGGCCGCCCATCCTTAAATCCCAAATTCGCCAACAGCTGGGCGCGAAATCAAACAAGTTGCCACCACTAAGGGAGGACATGGGCAGGCAGATCGGCAGGAGCAGGAGCAGGAACAGGAACACGGACACGGACAACACGCATAAGCTACAATTAATCTTGCAGCTACGAGTACGTCGACTGGCGGGGTGTCTTGGCATGGGTTCACATACCCATACCCATACCCATAGCCATAGCCATACCCATACTTTTGCGTAGACCCTGCAAACTGGACAAGCGGATAGACATTTGGACGGACTGTAGGGACGGCCAGACAGACGGACAAGTGAGCACACACACACACACACACACACACACACACACGCGAGCTGAGACAGCCGAAACGAGTTGCCGCGGTGGAGTGGAGTATCTTTCTTTTCTAAGAGCCACGAAAAGTATCTGCACCTCGAAGTGAATCAGCTGAAAGGACGCGACTGGGCTGGGGTTCAGTGAAATACAACAGCGAAAAAAAAAACACTGAAAACGCCGGCAATGATATGGGCTCTATGCGCTTTATTATGATTTTTGCTACGTTTTATTTCGCCAGCATTTGAGTGAAGCTGAAAATGAAGCTGAAGCTGAAGCTAAAGCTGAAACCTAGGCTCAAGCTTTAGCGTCTGGCGATTGCATAGAACAAAATAGATTGCTATCGTGGCAACATCATCAGGCCAACAGGCAACCGAGAGATACCCGTACCCATGCACTACATAATACATACTGCATACTGCATACTGCATACTACATACAACATACTATACTGTCAAGGGGAATGGGGGAGGGGGGGAAACACCTTCAGAATGCAACGAGGCGGTCACAGAGCCGCATATCTTCTGATTGTTGCTGTTGTGGGTTGCGCATGCGTACAAAATGCTCGGTGATTAATAATAATAGCAGCGCCCGCGAACAGTGGGAGCCATCGGAGTGCAAAGTGTGGGTATCTGCGAATCTCTGGCTGCCATCGCGGCCCACTGTGCCTGCCCAGTCACCACACTTCTTGGCTGCTCCAGTGCCAGAACATTTGAAGAGATACGAGTATGACAAGTTCAACTTCAAGCTGCACTAAATGCCAGAGCCTATCTCCCTCTATCTGAATGCTGAATGCAGTTACCCATCCCCATCTCCATCCCCATCTCCATCGCCATGCCATTCATCTGCCCCGCAGCCCTCCTCCATTCCGGAACTCCAGAGACAATAAGAAGGTGGGCGCTTCATTTAGCGGTCGCCGCACAATTTGCATGTTTGCACAACAATTGTTTGGCTTAGGACAAAGCACGGCCGTATTTTATTTAGATAATAATTTTTATCTGGCGATAAGGCGAGGCAGCGGCGGTAGTGCGTGCCTCAGCCCGGATTGCCATATATATACACCTATTTCGAGGGCTCCCGTGCTGCGATTTGTAGTGTAACGGAATGCTGACCGGAGGTGCAAAGGTTTCTGGGAAAGTGACTTGCTTTTGGAGTTCTCAAACAACCGATTTATGCAATTTAATGGCCACTTAGACGGCCAAGTGCAGTACTAAAATTTACCTATACAAAGATATATCAACAAAAGGGACAGTAAGCGGTTGCGCAAACGTAAATCTCGCTGAATATCTTTTGGATCATAAAAGTATTTTACATCCTTACATGATTTGGAGGCCCTCGCCCCCCGATCAACTAACTAGCCTTGGGCATAGCCGATCCAGCTGCAACGCAGATCCCGCCAAGATTTGCATGGCCCTGGGAAGAATTCCCGCGCACACCCACACCTGGCCACGTTGGTTTATTGCCAACTCATCAAACTGCCATAATTCACCGAAACTGTCAAAAATCAGCGGCTGGCAGGCACGCTTTTGTGCCCGCTTTCTATTACGTTGGCCATTTCTGTTTGGTCATCCCGGCCCAGCAGTACGAGCTCGAGTACGAAATCAATTGACCCCCAATTGCACCTCAGAGGTGAGATCGCTACTCGGAAAACAAAGTTATCATGCTGCGATGATATTTTTAAACATTTCAATCTGGCATTGAAATATGCAAAAAATCAAAAATATCTAAAAATATTATAGTAGCAAATATTTATGGGACAAGGGTGATATATGAACCTCTAGCCAATGCTCTACTATGCTAGTCTTTAACTAATCTAGAATGATTTTTGATTTTGTATACACATATCATTATGTTAAGTAAATAGCAAGTACAGTGATACTTCCATTACTTAAATATGGAAAAAATTTAAGTACAATTTTTTGTAAGAAGACACAAATCTCATTTGATGATTGTAAGAGTTCACTATCTAGAATCACTTTTATAACTGTATATTTATCCAAGTTCCTATTTCCGTATATCAATCAGATTTTCTGCCAGTGTACTCACCTTCGCAGGTAAACTGTCCGTAGTGCTTGCCGGAGCTCTTGTCGCCGCACACGACGCACTCGATGTTCTGCTTGCTGTCGATCTGCGATCCGCTGTTGCTGCTCTGCGAGTGCGAGCTGTTGGCCTGGGAGCTGGGCGTGGTGCTGCCGCATCCGGCGGGCTGTCCCTTGATGCTGCTCAGCATGTCCTGGCCGTGGCCCTTGATCAGGGGCAGCATGTCGGAGCCGTGGCCGGAGTTGTTCACGCCCGATCCGGAGCCGGAGCCCGAGCCGGAGTGGTGGCCACCGGCGGAGCCGCCGTTGGCGCTGGGCAGACTGGAGAGGTCCTCCTTGATGCCCGGATGGTGGCCGCCCGATCCGGCCTGGTTGAGGCTGGGACAGGCCGATAGGTCCTGCTTGATCACCGCCGACTGCTGGCTGGCCACGCTGCTGGGCGTGGTGCCGCCACCGCCGGTGGCCACGCTGCCGGTGGTGGTGCCCGGTCCGGCGGATGCGGCGTGCAGGTGGCCGCCCAGCGAGGTGGGCGGCTCGTGCCAGGCGCTGTGCGGCGGCACACCCACGCCCACGCCCAGCCCCATCGAGCGGGACAGGCCGAGGTCGAAGGCGGACAGCTCGGCGCCGGACTGGGGGCGCGGGTTGAAGAAGCCGGGAGCCGTGGACGGGGAGGCGCACATGACGCCGCCGCCGTACACGCTCAGCGAATTGTGCGTAATAATTTTGGCGGCCGGGTCGGAACACGTGGGATAATTGCTGGAATACACTTTGTACTGCGCACTGCTTTCGTTAGAGTCCTAAGCTCTATTTACTTGATTATTTATCCTTTGCTGCTCTTCTATTTATTTTTTTTTTTTTTATAAAAATTATTTTTATTTATGCTATTAGCATCTCAGTATTTCACTAAAACACTTTGATTTTTTTTTTCTCTTGCTCGCTTTCGAATTTCCCGCTCGGCGCACACACGATGTAGCAGATAACTTAAAGACTTGGAATTTTTCAGTTTAATTTCAGTATCTTTGCGTCATGCGGAGCAGCGAAATCTCAGCTGTTCTCGTAAGGCCTTTTAGAGCCTGACTGGCACAACATTCGTGGCAAAAGGTACACGACCCGACCCGACTCGACTCGACCGTTTCGACCTAACGACACATCACACAAATCTCTCGCCACTCCACTCAAACGGGCACTGGTGCGGATCTGCTCGCTCCTTTGGCCAGCCGTATTCCCTGCGGTTGAGCGCAATCGCCGCTCTCAGTCGCACACGGCTGTGGGGCAAGACCTTCGACGCGTTTGGCTGATTTGCCACCACCAACCACTCTCACCACTCTCAGCAGCAGCTCCACCACCAACACCACCACCACCACCACCACCACTGCCACTGCCAACCACTCTCTCTCTCTCTCTATCTGTCTGTCTCTGCCTCTGCCTCTCTGTGAGCGATTTGCACTCAACGAAGGCAAGTCACTCGTCCAACTAGAACCCGTTTGCTCTTATTAGCTCGCTGCCGGGCGCATCTGTTAGATACTTTTACCGTTAAGGTTCTTTATCGTCGGACTTTGGGGTCCCAACTTTTTAACAATTTGTTTGAAATGAGTCGAGTCTCCACCCCGAAATAAGTTTTTGCGATTGTTTATCTTAGCACTGCGCTGCGAATCGTTCTTCTCTGGTTGGTTGGTCGCCTTAAAGTGCGTTCCACTTTGTGTTTCAACAATTTTGGAGCGACTTAAAGTACGCTTTCTTATCTGGGGGGAAGAGTTTGGCGGCCATAATGCCCGTTCGCATTTAAATGTTTGCTTTAAAGCTTCTTTTCTATTGGTTGCTAGCCAAAGGAAAACAAGATAAGCCGCAGGTCTATAAAGATATAGCGATGATGGAAGACAGGATGGGGCGGGATATAAAGATTGGGATGGTATTACTCCTGAACATCCATATAGCATGAAAATCTTAAACTATCTGGTTTTCTTTTGCATAAACAAATTTAAGGTCCTACTTTTACCCGGCTAAAACTTTGCGCTTTGGTGAATTTAAGGCATACACAAAAGAAAAAGTGGAAAAAAAGCGATTTAGGGTCTGCGCATTGGCTTTAAAGTTTATAACTCATACGTACTGTTGCCTTTGATAAAATATTTTATTTTCATATAGGTGGCGTAGCCACAGTTTTTTCGAATTTAATAATGTTTTTATTACTTTGACAACGAATAAAAACTATATATGGTTATTTTATATCAACTCTTAGAAAAGCATAATTTGTTTTTATAGCAAAACACGCCACTGTTAAATTCAATAACAGAGAACCATTTTCGACTTAAGAAATCGGGGTCCAAGGTGTTTCCTTTTATTTTTGTATAAAAGATAATTAAATGAAGCATCTGTAGTAAAGTGCTGTAACTAGTTTATAGCTTAAATTTTATAATTAATAGTTTCAGTTGTAGAATTGCAATTTGTTATTTTATTACTTTGGTAATTTTCATAAGATTGTTAATCAAAAAAAACTAATCCATGTTTTATGCCTCTTTTTACAGTCTTAAAGAAATCAATAAACTTGTTTTGATTCGAGCTTTACGTCGTTAAATTGGATTTACTTAGCTATTGAAGAGTTTCAATGAAATATCTATTAAAATCACATGATCTATGAATGTTTAACAACTGTGGCAGATCCATACTGACCTCAAAAGTCGCTTAACGAAAATCGCAGCGTATTATTAACGCACAATGTACTCGGACTGCCCCCAAATAAAAGTTTACCAGCCGTGGCCAACTGAAGCCCATTGACTGTCGTAATATAATTATAATAATTTCTGTAGGCTAATTGGATCAGGCACTGGCTCCTCGGCAGCGACTTTTACTCTGCTACTTTGTTGACTTTGTTTACGTGTTTGGGGGAAATGGGAAATGGGCTGGGGAAGTGCCAAAACATGAAATCATAACGATAATTGAATTCGTTCTTAACGAGGACACCTTGCGCAACTTGATATGTCCATTTGTCGACTGTTATTTCTTGGATACTTTTGGAATTAGCATTTAACGAGCGCCCATTTGCACGCAACTAACTTGTGGAGAGTGAAAACTTAAAGGGAATCGCTGGATGCCACGCAATACTGTCGGCACTTCATTTTTCAGAACCCAGCAGAGTGGGTGGAAAAGTGGGAAAATGCGGAGATGCGAGAATGGGAAAATGGGAAACAGGGAGATATTGGAAAAGTGTCGCAGGCGGCAGAGTTGCAAAAAAGCAAGAGTTGCAGGCCAGTCCAAAGGGCCAAATTGTGGCCACCGCACTTTGCACTCCCGCAAAAGGGGACAGTTTAGCGGGGGCGGGGGCCAAAAAGCAGGGCGTAACGGGCCACGGACTCTGGCGCCCTCTGGTGTCGGGGTTTCCGGGGGGGGTGGGAAGGCCATGGGAAGGCCAGAGCTAAGTGCAAACGTACAATTGGATGATGAACGATATGCCACCCCAACTTTTCACTCGAATAAGAGAGAGAGACACCTCCAATTGGACTGGTTTCCACTCACTCGCCGAGTTTCGTCAAGTTTTTGTGGCTCTCTCTCTCAGAAGTCACGCCCCTCGTTTGTCTACATTTCCATCTCTCTCTGGTGTAGCCCCATCTCTTTCGCCTCCATGTCTTATCATTAACTGTATCGGAATTTCGCTCGCTCGCCTTTTTTCGGTGTGTTTTGCCCCCATAAAAGCGGCTAAAAAGAAACAAAAAGCGCCTTCTGACTTTTTATTAACACCGCTAGATGTCTCTCTCTGGCAGCCCCGTTTAGACCCCAAATTCAATTGGCAGCGTCTCTCTTTCTGGCCATATGACTTATGTGTGGGGTCTCGATCCCCCGAACATCCTGATGGCTCCTCTTCCTTGAACCTAATCCCGTGCTCTCGCCACCTCTTGTTACAGCCTCGTATGTTGCACGTACCACCCACTGCGACCCCCTCCCTTACCGATGGTTACATGGACTTGTGCGGAGTTCGCGCAGTCAGCCGGCACCTCCAACCCCTGTGGGTTAAATACTGACAACCCCATTTGAGCGCCTTTTTGCACTCGCTGCCACAGAAGCCCCATCTGCCTCAGCTGCCCCACCTTCGTCCGCCTTGTTGGCCATTTTTTGTGCTCCTTTCTGCTTGGGACAGTTCATTGAAAGTGGGTGGGAGGACACTGGGAGGAGGTGGTTGGTGTGGGCCCAACTGGGTGGAACTGCGTTTAAAGAGATTTCAATATACCCAGGGATTCGGGTGAAAATGTAAAATATTTATTAAAAGGCACTCATAATTCCCTAGTTACCCAAGATATAACATGAATGCCTTACAGCTCTGTATATATATTTTATAAACATTAGTTTATTGCTTTATATCTTTAAAATTGTATTTAGTTTAAAATTTTACAAGACGAGCAGATGATGTTACTTATTAAAAATAATTATTAATCATTTAATCTTCTACCAATAAAACTATTTTGCAGATTAGTGGAGTTTTTCTCCAAAACTAATTGTTTATATATTCACTTAATAATTTTGTCAAAAAAGGGGTTTACTATTCAGTTATTGCATATATAAAAGAAAGTTATTAAAAAACGTTGTGATACAAACTGTAGTTTAGCAAGCAAAATAATTCAAATTGATGTATAATGGATGTATTAAGGAAACATATTAGGAAACTTACTTAAAAAGGTACGTCGGTTGTTGCATTACAAAATATGAATTATCAAAGCTTAAGTAAAGAAAAAATGTATTTATATAATGTGGTTTTTCTAAAATGGTTTTTAAATATTGCAGAACAAAGTTAAAGTACTTAAATAGCTACTCACAAGTTCTGCAAACTTTAAACAACATTTCAGTTACGCGCAACATTTTGCTTTGCAGCTTGGCTTACCACATTTGGATGCTCTGCTGCACTCGAATCCAAATGCTCCAAGGACTTTGGATTGCTCCTAAGCATATGTACGGGCAGAGATATATATTTCTGTTCCAGCATGAATCTGCTCCCATTCGCGGACAAAGGGAATGCTGTTGTACAGCCACTCGCAGTCTGCACCCACTGTGGGCCCTCTCTAAAATAGCAAACCAACTGGCATATAATTTACATTGTTGCTTGTTTCCTGCTTCCAGACACCACGCCCCCTCTTCTAGCACCGGGCAAACTTTTACATTGATAAATTTTTAGTAATTCCTCTTCTCTGTGGCGTTTTTTTTTTGTTGTTGTTGCCTTTTGTCTTTCGTTGCTGGCAAGGACTTTATGAATAAGTGCTAAAATGCCAGAGACCAGGACCGCAATGGACCGGGCCATGTCATGCTGGTTAAACTGACGAACACGCGCCCGCCTTCCCTCCCTCTTTCCTCCCCTATGCCCACTCCACCCCCTCTGCCGCCACACCCCCCAATCTATACCATCCTTTCAGTTGGTCTGCAGAAAAAGTTCCCTCTGCTGGCTGTTGTTTTTAGCCTGATGATTCATTGTGAAAGTGGAGCTGTTCGTGGCTGGAAAATGCTGAAAATGTATTCCCTTGCCCGGAGTCGCGTACACAAATGTGAAATTTTCCAGCCACAAAAAAAAATACATGCCAAAAACAGCAAGTAGAGTTCCCGTTGCTAACAACTTTGTCAACCCAATATGCTTGATGGAGCTTCGTCACCAGTTGATGGATCTGTTTCACAATAAAATCGTCTGAGAAAGCAATTCGTTTGTTGCTTAAATATATTTAAATTTCATTAAAAGCAATACAATTTAGGGATTTTAGACGGTGTTTTTGTTAAAATACTTAATCGTTTTGTTAAATTTATTTTAAAACATTCATAAATTAATAATTACAAATTTAGTACTAGTTGAAATCTTAAGTTTAAGCTTTAGACCTCAAACAAGTTTTTCCTTAAGTCAATTTTGCTGGCAAATTTAATGGTCGACATCTGGGACATCAAATATTAGCATAATCTCTTTTCTTTTGAATACAATTATTTAAAAATTGTTATATTGACAAAAGTTAAATTTAAAGATTTCGGTTTTTTACTGAGACGATTGGTTGTACCATTTCAAAGAAGTCTGTCAAATATTAAACAAACATTTATACTATGATTTTCATTTTCCCAATTTACTTATTTATTTCTTGCGTGCGGAAAAATATTAGTGCATCTATGCCTTTGAACCAATTAAAAACGTCCGCAATTATTTAGTCATGTGTTTGTACATTTGGAATTGCATTTGGGCCGAAACCTTTACGGGGAAGCCCCCTTTGACATGCGAGCCACAAAGCTATTAAGGGTTCGTTTGGCCACATAAAGCCGAAGTAGGTGTACATGGGCACAATCGAATGGATCGGAATCGAGTGGTGGGGAAAGTGGTGGGGAAAGTGGCGGGGAAAGTGGCGGGGCCCATGTGTTTGTGCTCCACTCGAAATGTATTTCGAGAGCGCATGTCAAAGGTCAGCCACTGCTCGCATGTGTCAGCCGCTGTCGATGTGCGAGTATCTGTGTGTGCCTATGGGTCTATGTGTCTGTGACTCCGTGTGCATGTGTGTAATTACATGCTGGCCTCCCCCTTTCGGTTTTTTTTTAGTATGAGCCACTATAATGTACGCTCCGCCTTGTTTATGTGTCCGTCCAGGCCGGAGCCATGAATTAAACATTCGCCATAAAAGCCTTTGGCTGGGGCTTCTCCGAAACATGTCACAAATCATTAGCACTTATTCAAATCCGACGAAGGGAGGCGGCCCTGGCAAACACAAAAACACAAGAAAAGCGGCCAACTGTATGCAAAAGATTAATGCAAAATATTCAAATGGAATATGCACAATGTACATATTTTTGACCCCAGAAAGTTTGCCTAATTGCGTGAGACAGCCAAAGGTCAGAGGCGGCAGCGTGAACAATGAAAGATCACTTGGACCAGATGCCCGAAATTCTTGGCGACACAGCATCCCAGGTAGCCGTTTGAACTCGAGTTCGAGTGTCCAGTAGTGGACTTAACCTTTGCCAAGGCGAAGGCGAAGGCGAAGGCATCGGCGGTGACAAGCTCGGATCGCTAGCTGTCTCAGCAACCCCCGAAAGATCCCTGGACATTGTCCACCGTTGTCCCTACGAATTTTCTGCCCGATTTTCCTACAATTTTACACCGCTTTATGGCAGCGCCAAAAGGGTTCCGCTTGTCCAGTCCGATTACCTGAGTTTTCGCCCAAGATTCCTCCGAGTTTTTGGGGTTGATTCTGAGTCGATTTTATACGCATTTCCATTTTAATTTTATCTCCCGGCGTCTTGCGTTTTTGCATACGGCCCAAGACGTTCGGGGATTTATAGTCACGGCTGCATCGTGGGAATCGGACACTGGTCAGCCATCAGCCATCAGCCATCCCGGGGACATTGGTCAGATCAGCTGTGTGTCCTTCGGCAGGACTCCCTTTGGCTGGACAATAATCCGATTTTAATGAAGCGCAGCGCTTGCGGTCGTGATCGCATTTCGGTCAGCCGAAAGAAAAACGCAATTTTGGCTTAGGTCAATCAGGCACAATGGGTGGCCAGCAAAGCTCAGATTATTGCGAGTGAAAAAAGCTGAAACAAGGACTTGGGATTTTTATATGAATGATATTTGATATAATTGATCTGAAAATTATAATTATAGAAAGTCTCTTCAGATTAAAAAAAAAACCATACAAATCGAAAGGATTTAAGAAGAAATAAGAAGAAGTCGTTTTTGATAAAAATCATAAGTGTTTTGCAGTCAACAATCGGAAAAACAATTTAATTATTCTATTTTTTTTTATATTGAGAAAAAAAAAGGTTTTTATCCATATAAAAATTTACTTTGGACAGTTCGTTTTTTCCAAGGGTAAGTATATTATATATTTTATAATATACATCGTTAAAAACTTTTAACTGACTATTTCTCTAACGTAGACTTAAAGAAATTCAGAAATCGCTGGATTGTTACGGAAGTGTTATTGAGTTTCAAAGCACCATCCTCTCCAAATGTGAAAAATTTAACAGATGGAAACCCAAGCCAACACTTTCTCGAGGCTCCATGCGGGTCCTCACGATCCGACAGCTTCTGCAGACCCATCAAAGTGATAATTGAGCAGTCAAACCGAAATGAACCCATGCCAAAAAAAGACCACATAAAAAAGGAGCGTCTCCGTCGACTCCGCAGTGCTTTTGTACGAACTGCAGCCCGCAACAATGGCAACTCATTTCACTCAGGTTGCGGCCGTGATGAATGATCTCATCAGCGAGGTGTCGACCAGAGATTGGCCCCAGTTTTCACTACGGAACAGCTCCCAGAATAGCCGCCGATGAAAGGAGCATCGTTTGCGGCCAAGTGTAAGACTTAAAATTTAATAATTAACAATTGTTTTTTAATTTCCCAGCGGCAAATCGGCCGCACCGCGATCTAAGCTGGCTGCCTAAATTACTTTCCCCCTTTCTGGGCTGTCAATCGGTCTGCCCGAGATCTCTTTGTTAGGGCCATGATTAATGATGCGAAATTATGAACTCGCTTGTTCTGGGCGACGGACCCGGGCCGCCGGTTGTAAGTAGTTTTGTAAATCGGTTAAAGAAAAATGACTTCATTAAATTCATTAGCGCCCATGTGTGAAATGCGTTCAATTGGTTTCCGATGGATGGCTTCCTTTGTGGCGACCGCTGGAGTGGGCCCATAAACGGGGGGCACTACTCCCATAATACCTCCGCTTAGAGCTGGTGAATTGATCCCACCTAATGACACCCTACATGGATCTCTTACCCTCTGATTTTGGCCTGGCCGCAAACTAAATCGGCAGACTTTTACTCGCTGCCCATGGCTGTTTGTTCGGCCTGGGAAAATCAATAGCCAAACGAGACCAGCAATTGAGAGTTGGGAAAACCGAGATAATCAAACCGAGCTGCAGTCAAATGTGCCACATAGATGGATGGATTTGCCAGGTCCGCTGGCTCCACTCGTGTGAGCCTCGGTCTGCGACTCCGGCCATAAGTCATCGGCATTGATAGCCATCAATCGCGGACCGCTTTCCACGTTGCCAAGACCACAAAGCTCAAAACCAAAGCCAAAGTGGCGCGAAATCTGGGTACAATTAGTCGGGGGCTGAGTCTGGAGCTGAATCTAAGGCCGAAGACTTGCCTCCGGGACTGGGCTATGGAAATGCATGTGCTGTTGGGTTCGTTACCGACTATTACTCCAACGCATTTTCCAAGCTTGGCCATTTTTCTTGGTGGCGGCTGCCCCGGCAACCGCAGAGCCCCTTGTCCAGTCCTCCAGTCCTCCAGTCATCCAGTCAGCCAGTCATCCAATCCTCCAATCTGGCTTGTGGTCAGTCACTTTGTCAGTTGCCAGAGCCAAAAGTCTTGGGCCGAGGCTCGCCGGACGATGGCTCGTTGAACCTTTTTAACCGTTGCTTGGCCAAGAGTTGTTAACCATATTAAAGTGTTCAATGATTAATTACACGCGTCCAAGATTAATTGAAATCAATCAAAGCTGAAGTTAACTAATGGCAACACGTTTGTAATCCCCCAGCGCAAGTCCATTCTCATCTGCGGCACTGTCTGTCTCTGTCTCTGTCTCTGTCTCAGTTTCTGGTTCTTTTTCTGGTATCTGGAATGTCGGCAACCTGGACTGGCATAGTCCTACTCCTACTACAATTTTCATGGGTCCAACTCCTCCGCGTCGGAAACTCTAGACCCATAGTAATTTTATTGGCCACATTATTGCGTTATTCTGTTATTCGGTTTCGGTTTCCCAAGTTCTACTGTTGCGCATCTTTTGTGGATTCCCATGCTTAATTACAATTAGGGAATTTATGGGCCATACGCATTTGTTGATGGATGTGTAGTTTGGGAAAAGTAAAAGTCGGTGGAGAGATGATAGTGTAGGACTGCTTAACAGCAGTGTTTATTTTGAACAAGCTCGAAACAACAAGCAACTTCAAAATATTCAGCTATCGTTTAGTATGGTGTTTAGTTTCATTTTCAGAACCTAACGTAGCCGGCGTAAGGATGGTAGTAGATTCCGTATCCAGGATGTCCAAAGCCAGAGGGGTGATAGAATCCATTGACAATGGGCCTAGGATTAGGATTTCCAGCGTTCGTTCCGAAGAAAGGAAGAAAACGCTTAGCTCGCACTTGGGGCTTCGCAGTCTCACCAATATTTTTCCTCAAAGACATTTTTCCGGACCTCTCTCCGGCTAGGACCAGGCTAAAAGCCAGGAAGGATACTAGACAGAACAAAATTGCGAAGCGCATTTTAACTTTGAATAGCTCAGAACTTTCGTTTTTACTGATACACAGCTAGCTCTTGAAAGGTCTTTTATACTCGGTATTTAATATAATAAGATTCAAGTGCAACCTAAGTAAAATAGTATGGCTAATTTGGTAACCTGCTGTAAAAAGATGACCTAATACAAGCAACTGCACAGTTTTAACACAAATAATATAGTATTTTTTAGGCATTATTAACTTTAACATATTATTAGTCCATTTTGACAAAAGATTTACTTATAAAAAAATAAATAATAGAATAAAATTATAAATTTGTTTGTATAAGAAATTGATTAATTAAAATAGGTTTTTTTTATTACAAAGTGTATTTAAAATCCTTTGATATCTAACCCCAGAAGGTGTGCAGTTCTAATTAAAATGAAAATATTCCCTTTTTAATTACAAGGTGACTCCGCTTGGAAGTTGTATCAATTGCCTGACAGTTGGTTAAGTTATGGATTATGCCCCCGGGGGCAGAGGTAGGGGTTTTCCCTCAGATCGCTTACAGAGTTACACACGTGACACTAACGGGAGGAAGTAACTTTAACCGCCTCGCCTTTTGTCATAAAGCGGAAGCAGTCAAAGGACATGCTAAACCGCTTCCCCCGACACACACACACGCATACACACACACACGCATACACACACACACATGTGGTTAATTATAATTACGCAATTTTAATATCAAAACAAGCCAGCCAAGCCATGGAGAGTGGGAAGCATGTCCAAGTCCTGCTCGGATCCGTGGAGGGTTGCTCGCGTTGAAAAGGCGAAAAGTGATGAATGAAATGCGATGATTTCCAGCTAGCGAGCAACCCCCAACAGACAGGTTGAGGTTGTCCACCTCACACCTCCCACACACCCACCGCCCAGTTTGAGCTTTGATTGAGCATATCCGGTGGGATTAGAGCGAGGGGTTGGCCCAGGTTTGTTGTCAGTTGCGGCCCGTCGTCGTCCATCCAACCGAGAGTTATTAGCTTTTATGATATTGATAGAAGCCGATGTCTATTGACAATTAAACAATGACAGCACCACCCAGTCCTCTCAATCGAGGGCGTTCTACGTTTTTGGGGTAAGTTAGCGAGCTGGGCGTTTTGTTGTTTGCGCGAACCCCTCGAACCCCTCGAACCCTCGATAAGAATCTATTGGTGGTTTCGGCCGCAAATTAATATGCACCGGCGGAGTGAGGATAATTTACGTGGCTTTCATGTTGATTAGAAGGGGATTAGTACATCATTGCGGTGGGCCAATAAAACTCCATGGGATATTTAACGCATATGCTGCAAATTTGATTAGCTGACTGCTAAATGTCTAATTGTTAACATGATTAATGGTTGAAGATTCGCTGAGAAGAACGTCTGACATCCCTCAAATATTTACATTTTAACTTTCCCTCGAGCAACTCACAGATGCTTCTGCAGAACAAAGACAGACCGAGAGACAGACTGAGAGACAGACAGAGATTGGCCCGCAGGTCCAGCTAATAAAATCCAAATGATAATTATGACAATCGTACGTGATAATTGCTGCAAACCCCGACAAACTCCCACACATGCCGCCTAATCTGGAGGAGGAGCTGCAAAGTGCCCGAAAAGAAAGCAAACAGATCGTGACAGCTCGTGGAGCATAAACAAACACACAACACCCCCTCCTGTGCTTATAATTAGCATGGCTCAGGAGCAAGACCTGCGAACGAGCGGACTAATAAATATGTGGGGACTTTGCGTTATTTATTTTTAAAATATTCCCCAGTCTCGATCACGTCTTCGCTCTGGGTCACACACATTCGTTTGGTCGAGGTCAAGTTGCGAGATAATTTGGGACTCTGTAGATCCCCTGCATAAGGAAAAACACACACTATCCCAGTTTTCAGTTTCAGTCTTCGTTTATTGTTGGAAAATATTTAGCCGTAGAAGCCGAAGGGACCACCATAGCCTCCGTAGAAGGGACGACCGTAGCCTCCATAGCCGCCATAGCCACCATAGCCTCCAAAGCCACCATAGCCTCCATAGCCGCCATAGCCTCCATAGAAGGGTCTTCTGTAGCCAAATCCTCGGCCAAAACCTCCTCCGAATCCGCCGAATCCAAACTGTCGCTTAGCTCGCACCTCGGACTCCACAGCCTGGCCAATATCCCTTTCCACAGACGACAGATCATTAGACTGACTCTCGGACTCCGCCAAAACCAGGCTAAAAGCCAGGCAGACAATGAGGCCTAACAAAATCACTGAACGCATTTTCACTTTCGATGCAAATAACTTCCAATAGCGATGAAATTTCGGGTTTAACTGATTAAAGCCGGCATTTGAGAACGGCTTTTATACTCGACTTGGGACGCAGATTCGAGCTTTTATCGTCTCGATATTAATGAGATTCAAGAACAATCTATGCAAAATGCGATGCCCAAATAGGGAACCAGTTCTGCCCAGGTGACTAAATACAAACATCAGCCAAGAATCCCCACCAACTCTTGCGGTTTTCTTTTGTTGATTTGGAAAAAATATTCCCAAGTTCTATGACGAAATAAACAAATCAATAAACAGGTTTGCGCAGTGATCTCGTGCTGGACTTTTTAAGTCCAATCAATGCTAATTTATTTTTGGCAATATTTGTTTAAAAATCTGGCGTGTTCCAAAGGGGATTCCTTTCAAAAGTAATATACATATACATATAATATACATATATGCATACTTTGACTAAGAGGTTTATAACTCTAATGGAAAGGTAGGCTAATAAGGCTTGTATCTGGAACAATGCATAAGCCTTAATTTTATGCCAGTCATTCAATAAACTAGTTTCCAACTAAAATAAGAGGTGTGAATCGTTGGTTTGTAAAAATATTTTGTTTTTTTGGGCAATTCCACAGCGATGCGGAAGCCGGGAGGTGTGGAAGCTTCTTTGCTGATAGAATCATCTCGATTCTTAAGTGGGTAAACAACAACAAGTCACTTTTTATATTGACTGGAAATACCCCAGTGTGGTCACACGATCGGTGATCAGTGATCAGTGGTCTATGATCGATGATCAGGGCCTGGCACAAGCATATAAAATTACCAGGGCATAAAGCTCTGCTGCACAGAGTGTGATTTGCTTTGATCTGCTTCTACTCGGGCTGTCTGATCTGTCTGCCGTTTGCATTGCCATAAATCAGTGAGTCTGCCAAGGGGAGGCGTCGATCGATTGGCTCCGTATCAGTATCATTGTCCGCCTCCCAGCTTCCAGCTCCAGATCGCAGATCCCAGATCCACTGCTTCCCATCCCCACATGTGCTGCACAGACATTGTCATCGCATTTGCTCTTCGATTCTCGATCTGTGCCGATCTGGGCTGTTGTCATGTGATTTAAGGGTTCCGTAAATCACGCTTCTTGTCTAATTTTGTCTCGCTCGAGATTCCCGGCATAGTTGCCAACTCAATGGAATTATTTCTTCGTGTCAAGTGCTCCCAAGTGCCCCAAAAAAACAAAAAAAAAAACAAAAACGGGAACACGAAAAGAGGCATTTTGCACATGATCGCGCCACTTCGATCGTTGGCAGCTGCACATTTGCAACTGTATCTGCAACTGCATCATCATCTCCAACTTCATGGCCATTCGAATCTGCATCTGTATCTGAATCTGCCAGCTCATGTTAACTCACTTGGGGATTGGGCATTGGGCACTGCGGATCGGGGATCCTCGATGGAGCATAACAATTACAGACCTCATTGAGTTGTCTTCGCCACTTAAGGAAAAGGCACATCGCATCTGGAGTTGTCTGGCCAAAGTCGTAGACCTGTCGATTTGCATGCCAAAACTAGTTTGCAACTTAGGTTGGGCCAAGGTATCTCTTTGGGTTGGAGGCAGGCCTCTATTAGGTCCAACCTGAACCCCATAATTAATTTACATATAATTGCTGCAATCAGAAATCCCCATCAAATGACACAACGCTGTCCCCCGATGACAAGCTGTAAATTTGTGATTATTGCTATACTTTACTATACATACTATATAGTAAGCGCCACCTGAAACGCCCTCGTCATGAGGCAGAGTCAGATAATTGTGTGTTCAGTTGCTGTCCATTCGGCTGACAGGTGGAATGGTCTCCCAAACAGAAACCATTTGGCGTGTCATCAAAACAATGGCCGTGGTAATCACCACGCAATGGAGTGGCCGCCCCACTACTTTTGTTTGCGGCTCTTTCTAATTCGGGAATGTCACCGATTTGACTGACATCCAATATAATTTAACTAACTTTTATGACACCAATTATCGTGTTGGACTTTTTGGGCCACTCGATTTGGACAGGTGATGTCAGCCCAAGTTAACTGGATATTGTGCGCATTTCCGCCGTTAATATCCCCCCTTCAACATTCAATATGCAGCGAACAATGTCGAGAATTTGAATTTACTTTCGGCCAAGAGATTTATGAATATTCAAGGAACAGAAAATGGGAAAAAATTTGCACATTTCGATACGCAAATAAACATTTGAATTTACCTTTGTCCGGCCAAGTTTAATTTCGGGTCTTTCCCTGGGATTATGGGGTAGATTTTCGCACTCGCATTTGTTCGCTCCAGTTTGCACAAAAGATCTATACCAATCGTGATCGTGATCGTGATTGTGACGTGGGTCTGCCAAGCAGCTGGATATCTCCCGAGATCGGTGGTTGCATTCTGGATATTTTCTCGGCTTTGTCTTCGGTGCTCTATTCTGGGTGAAAATTTACCTAAGATTTCCGTTGATTGCATGTGAATATTTGATGATCGGTTTTGCTGTATGCAAAATATGTTTGCAAATTTTTTAAGTGTTATTTTTTTTCTTTGCGGCCCCGCTGGGGTGGTAAAAATTTGCCCTGTTTTTTTTTTTATTGTTCTTTGTTCGCACAGTCATAATAAGGCGGAACGTGTTGTAAGACTGTTTATTCGGGAAAAAATTTATGGTCTAGGGAGCTGGAATGAAAGTGACCTTAATTAGGCGATGTTGACCTCATTCTTTGGGAGATTCTTAAAAAAAACTTCTGTAACGTGGTAAGAGTGCTTTGTATTGGGTATGTCTGCAAATAAGATTGTATAATACCATGTTTAAATAAATACTATTTCAACGCCAGATAAATGTTTTCAAGTGTAATATATATTTTTGGGAATTTAATCGTTAACACACAAAGGGTACTTATAATAATTCATAAAACGAACATTAAAGTAAAAATAGATTAAGATGGAATAGTAATATTTTAACAGCTAAAAACTAAACTTTCTTGTTCACTAGTTGCTTATAATAAAAGTTGGTTAATCCTTTATCTAAATAAAAAAAAAATCTTCCAACAACTTGAATTTATTAAGGAACTTCTCAGCATTTTCTTAAATTAATTTATACCTAAATCTTTCCCGCCAAAATGTAGGAACTGGATTCTGTCAACCCAGGGTAAGACTCTTATTCAAATCCCAAACTTCACGCCTAATCAGCGAACTGGACAATGGACAAATGCAAATGCTGCATTTTTCGAAAACGAAATCAGAGCATTAACACAGGAAAAGTAGAGAAATTCTTTAGAAAATCCTTCCTCCCTTCCCGCCCGGTTCTCCCCTTCCAGCGTTGATCTTTTGACCTTTACGCTTGAGTTCCCTAAGTCGCCAGACATGCAAAATAATGCATATGAGATTGCATATATGGTTGGGAATCTTGGGCGACACTTTTAAGGGTGGCAACCGCCTTAAAAGGCGCGTTCGCCAGGGAATGAAAAATGGCACAATACTGACCTTTAGTTTTCAGTACAGTACTATTTAAAACTTTACTTTAATTTCAAATTTTATTTTAGAGACTCCACAGCTGTTGGGGACATAAATGTCATATTAATTACGATTTTCCATCAAACGATCGTAAAACTTGAGATATCAAAATTGGTAATTTGAAAAACCATTCGAAATGAATTGTTCGTATCGAATATAGGCTATATAGCCAACAAAGCCAACTCAGGTGCCACCTCCCCACTTGAGCACTATCAAATTTACGAGCCCAAGGCATGAACCCTTTTAGTTTTAGGGCAATTTCACTTGAACAATTCATTCGGGGAGGTGATAGAGCAGAGAACCTCCCATCGGGATGGGGTGGAATCGGAATTGTCAGCACCAGACTCAAGTGGCGATCGCTACTCCGCTGTGTTGACAGAATACTTTCGAAGATGTGGGTGCAGTCGGTTCGCGGAGCACGCGCCAACTTCAAACTGCAGGCCGGGCCATAACTTCTCCGGTTGTCAGGCGTTTAGCTACTTAAACACTTAAGACAGCGTGCGGGCTGCGGGCCGCCCTTCCTTCCGACTGGTTCTCTAGATGATTTGGCTGCCTTAATTGCATTTCTTCGATTCCACGCATGCCACTCACTCAACTACTTGGCGCTCCATTTCGTTTTCGGCGACATGGGCATATGCCCCTCCATGTCCGCGGCGTGTATTAGTAAATTTATTTGGTTTTTGGCAGAGATTTCGTCTCTGGGAAATTTATTAGCACATTAAGATAAAATGAAGTCGTTTGTGCCTCCACGCTCCACTCGATCCGATCCACTCGCGGCTCCCTTGTCTGGCATTAAATTTTATTGCCTTTTTTGCCCATCGTCATCGTCATCGTCGTCGCATTATCCGCTGTCCAACTGCTCGTTCCAGCTTTTGGATCCAAGTCCGCCTCCTGCAAAGGCATTTCGGGAATCCAGTAGTTTTGGTATTTTGAATAATGTCAAGCATCTTTATGGTAGATTTATTCCGGCTAAGCATTCTCTGTTCTCTGTTCTGCGGTGCGTTGGGGGCCGCAGGTGCGGTTCGGTTTTGGGGCATTAAGTATGATTAACAAATGATGAGCGTGTACGAAATGGGGAGGCGGGAAAAACATATAAAACATATGGATTACTGCTCGATAACTAGGTCTTTGTGTGCCAATAACGAAGTGGGTGTCTCGAATTGGTTGATCCCAATTCATCCAAACTATTAATCAATTTATTAATGTGTTCGTACTTATAATGCTCGCAAAATCGAAATTTCTTGTTAGCTACTCTTAAGACATAAACTTTTCTTTGCCCAAATCATACATTTTTAAAACATGGCTATTGAAACTGCTCAGGAATATATATATATACTTCATAAGTCTGCCTATTACATACTTTCGAATCAATAAAGTATGCCGTTTTAATGTACCAGTATGGGGTGTAATAACAATCTTATACTCAAAGTCAAACCTTTTGTGCCTTTGTAAATTTCAACCTCCCAAACAAACTTAAACTGCATTTATCCTTAAATTTAGTTCCCACTAAACTCTACTCCACACAAAGCAGTTATCACTGCGGTGCCAATCTATTCCCAAACGGAGTATCAATTAAAGGGTTCCAGTCACAGCACGCAACTAACTGCGTCAATTAGGAGCTGCCAGAATAAACCACAAAGAACCGCAGCCAGTGATTACAAGCTTTGGTTGTTTGGTCCTGCTGCAGTGGCCACCCCGCGAGTCCTGGCATTCCCATGGAAGGATAATGCAGTCAGTTCCGCTTAGGAAGTCCAACTTCCTGGGGGGGATGGGAACGAGAACGGAACTAAAAACTGCACTTCATCGAGGGGGAGGGCCTCGGACAAAGTCGCAGGGGGTGAACTGCTCTTGCTCCTGTTGTTGTCCTGGCCACTCCGCAGTGTCCTGCCACTGATTGAGTGCATGACTGACCAAGTTGACGGACTCTCGTTGACTGACTGACAATTAAATGACACACCACGCAGCGGAAAATGCGCTGCATGCAACATCAAAGCGGCTGCAGTTGTCAAATCGGAGGCGGTCGGCGTGTGAAACGCTGACTGGGAGATTTCCATGCCAAACAGGAAGTGGATGTTGCCACAGGAAATGTGATTTGTAGTTTTTCCTCTACCTTGCTCGTTTCTATTTTGATTAAAATTTGTTTGTCCTGCGACAGGTGAGGCTGTAAAAGCACTCGAGCAGCGCCAGTCGCAGCTGACTTTCCACATCGGTTTCCGAGCAGCTTTTTAAAGTCCTTGCCGGGGCCAGACGCCATTTTGATGGCAGCCAGCCAAGTCAACGATCCAACTCCAGCTCCTTTTCCGCTGGCTGCCGCTTTTATTTGACAACTCGTTCCAAATAGCACAAAAGCCAAGCTGACATGGATACACATGAAAGTTGCGAGTCGCGAACGGATTTTTATTTCATTTTTTTCCTGCTTCTCTCATTTCCTTGGCGGCTTTCATTTCGTTTTTAGTGCTATTCATTTTTTTTTTTGGCGCATGTCCTTTGGCGGCTGCGACTCAAAGGCGGAAGCAGCGGTCTCATATGTCCCACTGTCCCGTTCTTGTTGCAACACTTCAAAAAATAGTTTATAAAAAAGATTGTTTCCATTGAATTAAGAACTAACGAACTAAATATAATGAATATAAAGAAATAAAATAATTAATTATGAGTCTGTTTCAATAGACTTTATAAAGCGAGTAAATTGTAACGGCAAAACCCTTTTAAAAACAACTTAAATATTTATAACATCCAATCGAAACTCCAGAAGAATCTCAATTGTTAAGAAGGTTTAAGGTATCAATAAAATTATTATTTACATAAACAATAGATAATATTATTAATATTAATATTTTATATTAAAAATACATTGTTTATATTAAACAAGGTTTTATGAATAGTACATTTTTTATCTTAAAAAAATTATTCGATAATTTTTGTACAGTGTATTATTGTTACGTGTACTGTGGCCCGTTTTCTTTCGCTGGCTGTAATCAACGTTTTTGCAATGCTTCTGTCTGCTGTCTGTTTGTTTATCAAAAGAGTCAACTGTGGCAACCTGGTGGCAGCCTTCCTGCCCGCCCCGCCCCTTTTTTTTCGCCCCCACCCAACCGCCTACCTTTGCTTGTGTTGAAATTTTCAATTTAATTTTCTCCGCTGCCATTTCACTCTGTTTGCTTTGACTTCGTTCCTTTCTGGCTTTCAACTTCCTTTCATTTCTCCTTTTTTGATGCATGACAAGACGCATTTGACAGACGACGGCTGCACCTACACAAACCAGTCCCAAACAGAACACCTCCTGCCAGGATATTCGCATGTAACGCAATGACACACAACACACGCGCTGCTCATTTGTCTCGGGTTGTGCGAGCAGCAGAAATTGAAGTGTCAAAAATTTTGACACCTCCGATTGTGCCCCATGACGGATCGAGGCCAAGAAGGATGGCATTAGTAGGCATATGGCAGGGATTAGCTCGTCCGGACTCACTTGGAGCCCTTTAATGGGATTCCATCGCAGATCAATTGATTTGCCACTGTAAGCCAAAAATAATAGAATAATTCCAATCGCTTTAAAAAGAAGTTAGTTGTATGCAACAATTGATATTTTAAAATACAGAGAATTTAAATGAAGTAATCTTTAAATTGAATTTGTTTATTAGTTTATTTATTTATTTTATATTTCATTATAATTTTTTATTATTATATTATTTCAAAACCTACTCCCTATTAATACTTACTTAAGATATATTTCATTTGAAGGGATAGGCAAATGATAAATAGTTAAAGAAGTAGTGTATATTTGAAATACATTTTGAAACTCCTGCATCTTGATTCTAGGATAACTCAGTCAAACTCTTTTCTTCGATTCGCTGCCATTGAAGGGAAAGTCGAACCCGAGCAACGATGTCCCTAAACCGGGAAAGGAAGGGTTTCCCTCGGGTTGGCGCGAAGACAAATTATGATTTTATGCAGATTCTGGGTGAGCGAGTGTTATGTTGTGTAAGGGAGCGACAAAGATTCATTCCGTGTCATCAGTCAACTTGATGGTGTAATTATATGGCATTACAAAAACACAATAAGAGGAACAACCCGATCCACGGCCGAACGAAGTTCAAGTGGCGAGTCCGTGGCCGTGGAAAGTGTTAATAATAATGATGATGACGATGCTGCTGCTGCCAATGTGGAAACTGGATGCTGGAAACAGGATATTTTCGGCGAATAATTGACTGCAGTTACGCGCCTGTTACGGCCCAAACTCTCTGGCAGTTTATTAATTTAAATGTCACCGTTCCCGCAGACGCTGCTTCACTGCCAAGTTACATCGAGAACATCCCGCACCGATGTCAAAAGGTGAAATTTCAAACCCAAACAGTTTCCCAGTGAGATGGTTCTTGTTTTCGGTTAATGAAAACTAACCACGATTTATCTTCATTAAATTGGGAAATTTAACGATCTCAAAATCTTCCGGAAGTACGCTACCTGTAAATAGATTTGGAGAGTGAGTAACAGTCGGCTAAGTTCAAAGTTTAAGCCTGGCCAGCCCGAAGTGACGTCTTCAGATGGGTCTTATGATCTAGATCCGCAGAACCAACAAAGCCGAAATTGAGCTGCAGGTGTCAACAAACCAACTAAGGTGGCCTGGTCAAGTGGAGGGGCCATTAAAAGAGCGTTGGGCCAGCAGTTAAAGAACCATTAAAAGGCGGACAAAAACTCATGTGCCGAGGTGATTTTGTCCCAAAGCATAATACCGTTTAAATAAAATTATAAAAAGTTTTTAATGGTCCACACGAGTCACCTGACAAAGTTCAGCAAAAAGAGTTTATTTCCTTGAAAAGAAAAGATTTCCACACCGGATATCATAATTACTTTTCGGGAACTTTAAAAATACAAAAAATAACTTTTTATGATATCTTCCTGCGTATGCTTACTCTTTTCTATTGAGGTCTAAATATACCTTTATAATTTGGCCAGCTGGCGAAATATTTTGGGCGCCAGATTAGTTTTTTTTCTGTAGAAAAGCTCACTATAAACTACTCGACAGAACTTTTATTGAAAACCGTTTGCCTTCATTTAGATACATTTCATTCGAGCTCGCTACAAAATGGCCACCCATTCCAGGACTCAACACATGCGCCCTGAACATCAACTGTTGCCCTTTCGATTTGACCCCTTGGTCGAGGCCACCGAACAAAGAGTTGGCAGTATTGAAAGCAAAAAAGCGAACATGGGATATTGGCCATTTTGGATGGGATTCGGATACGGATTCGCACTCAGCTTGGCCGATGGGCCAATCCTGCCGTCAGCAGGATATGCGTCCTGCCATTCACTGGACACTCCCTTGGGTGCTGATGGAACTGCCCAAACTGGTTGGAGCGGAGCAATCCGCATTTGAATACAAAAATCATTAAAATTCGTCGTGAAAACGTCTTAAGTTTCCTGCTGTTCGGCTTCACGACTGTGAGAAGAAACGGGCAAAAGTACGGTGGTGACCTCTGAACTCTGCCTATCCCGTTGCGGACGGCGGCTGTCCCGAAGGGGTTATGCCGAAATTATGTGCGTGACTGACCAATGCGCTGACCACTGTCCAGCTTTGTGAGTTCTCGACCGCACGCACTCGCATCCTTTAAGGAAATCGCAGCCCAGGCCAAACCCGTTGTCCTTCAACTGTCCTGGGTATGCCGCCTCGAAAGCTGTCTCCTTAATCATTAATAAAGTCTAATTTATGAAAATAATCTGTTTGCTCTGCGCAGTCCTCGGTCCAGAGGACCAAGTCCAGGTGTAATCCGAGTCCATTCTGGGCGCCCAGGCAATCGGTTTTGCATGGCCATGGCGCAACTGCCAGACACGAACAATGCGCCCATCAATCAACAGATTTTCGAGTTCAACAAGAGGCTTGCGTTTCAATCATTCGGCTAAGTATATTCACAAATGTTTGCGTAATTAGCCTAATGGATAATTTGCGTAGCAGCGAAAGTTGAAATTTGGCTTAAGATTGCTGATTGAAATGTGCCAAAAATAGCCTGACGGGTAGTAAGCTTTTGATTGCTAATGAGTACAATATTATTACCTTGCAGTAAATCAATATTGACAGATGTAATACAAAGCTTATTAGTTTAGTTATTGTTAGGAAAATATTCCATTACCTGCCGCAAGTCATTCCAATCGTACGGCACGTGCAGTATCCCAAAGATGAGAGTGCAAAAGTCAAACCAAATAAAGGGCAGTCCTTAGGCAGCATTCGACTGTCCCAGATCAAGATAGCCCTGCTGGCAGATATACAAATAAATAAATCACATCCGAGGTAAAGGGATCCTCGCCATAAAAAACAAGATCAACAAGATCAACCCTTCGACGCAAACATTATGATCTTCGGCATTAAGAAGGAAAAGGGCAAACAAAGCATCCGAAAAAAAAGGATAAAAGGCGAACAAAGGCCATTGGAAGCTGAGTGGCCTAATTTGTCGAGTTTCAGTTGCGAGTTTGAGTTGCGAGTTGCTAGTTGCGAATGGCAAGCCCCGACACAAATGGGCCAAACAGCCGACGAACCGCATTCACTAAATGGTCCACAAAAGAGTTTCTGCGGAGGCTGCACGCGTAGGTTCCCGAGGTCGAGTCCTGAATGCGGCAAGGGTTTCGTCCCGATTCCTTGTGATCGGCTTAAGTGGCGCATTGAAGGGATTACGAAGTTCGCAATCTGCGCTCCTCTGTTTGTTTTTCAGTAGCTTCTTTGGCTTCAGGCCACTGGGCACTTGAATGTTCATTGAGTTTTACGCATCTGACGATTAGCATGGGCAATCCGCTTCTGGAGATGAGAGGATCTTCAGATCGGCAACAATTGTTTGGACCCATTGTGCCTTAACACTTTTATGCCGTGCGAGTGTGGGAAACAAGGGTTGGTCGAGGGTGTTGCCGTGGTGGGCGTGCACTGACAAGTGACGACGATTTTCCCACATTAAGTGAGCCCAGGAAGCGGCTCAGCGGGATTCCCCTTGTTGCACTATCTGAAACAGTGTATTTCAAAGTGCCATTGAAAAGGCGTTGAAGCGCGCAATTTCGCATGTTATTTTCGCTAAATTGCGCTAATCGCTTAAACTTTTTTAGCGACCACTCGTCGAGGGTGTGGCAAATGGCCTTAAAACCGCATTGTTTACAGCTTAAGTCCCATCTAATATGTTGTCATGGCGAAAAAGGTTTATGGCGCATTTGAATTAGGCCTTTCTTCTTCGTCGCCGGCTTTGACACAAGTCACTGTTGAGCTGGGAAACTTTCCACTTAATTTTGATTCTTTTCATAATTTACCCACACCCCCAATCGTTTCTTCAATGGCCACTTGAGGCTTTTTGTCACATCCTTCTATTCAAATCCGTACGAAATTACATATTCATGTGCGGAGAGGCTCTCTCAGATGGGTCTCAAGAGCTCGTTTCAATTATCCTTTCAGGGCTTTCAGCGGGATATGTGAAAAGCTGACGTCGTCAATTCATACCCTGCTCCGACTTGGCCATAATCAATGTCTAGTGAAAATGCAGTCCCACCAAATCCTTTTGGACAGTTGACGCTGCACATTCGAGGCCTTAGACCCTTGAATTTAGGGCCTGACATGAATTGCGGAAGGAAGCAGTTAGGCAGCGGGAAATTCCATCGATTAAAGGGTCTTGGTCAGCGACACTTTGTGGTCAAACAATGCCGGCTGCATAAAGCGACAAGAGTTATGGGCCACAAAACCCGAAAAAGCAGAAAGAATAGAATGGATTTCAATGAGAATAGGCAGCCGGCCAATATCCTTTGAGTGACTCCCTCCGGATAAGATCTAAGAAATAGTCAAGCTGTGTGCGAGCGCCTCATTAAACGGTATTTTTGTGGCCGTTCGTATCTCACAGTTGCATCTTGTTATCTTGTCAGGAGACTCGAGTGTGTGTGTGCGTGGGTAAACTCTCGGCTTGGCGACAATTTTGCGTCATTTGTGGTTGGCCAAGAGCGGAGGAGAGAGACCCAAACCCATCCATCCATCCAACCATCCAACCATCCAACCATCCAGCAGAGCCAACAAAAGGCGCCTTTGTTTGGATCCTAAGCAGCGGCAGCATCAGCGGCAGCGGCAGCCGTCGTCAGTACTGAAGTACTGTATCTCGGGGAACGTGTATCTGCGTCTTGGGCTGCAGCCTGCATGTGTCGCTGCTCCTGTGAGTGGGCACCCTAATGCGCTTCTAATGGCTGCGACAGACCGCATGAGTGTCCCTCCATTGTCGCTCGCTAAATGCCCCACTATGGCAATGAGCAACCTTTGTCTGGCGAAGCGTGGGACTCGATTGCGATTGCCACCGAGTGGCAGTGTGAATTACGCAAATACACACTGGTGATTGCAAAAAATTGCATTATCAGAAACTACTTGCAGTGCGTTAATCTCGATCGCGGTTCAACGTGAACCTAATTGAAATTGTTCACCCTAAAAATTGATGTCGCCAAAGATCAGGGAATGCGGCTGTTGTCGCAGGACAAAAGTTCAGTGGGCAGCTGAATTAATCTCACAGCTCTCGCCTCTGCGGACACCATCCATAATCCGCATCCTCAGCGGACTGATAAGAGTCTCGATTCTGTATGTACACTTAGAGCTACTTATTTGTTGTTTATAATAAGCGTGTGGTGGAACTTTTTAATATTTTTTCTATGCTCGGTTTGTTTACATTTTCGGCTTGAAAATTGACGGCCTGAAACGAAACGAAAACAAAGACGGACACTCGACTGATAGATTAGCGAGGCTGGTTTTTGGATTGGCAGTGCAAAGGGGCCAAGCAACGGGGGGGGGGACGGCAATCTCGAAAGCGCTTTTTGATGAACGGACGTGCACAAGTCTCTGCTTAAAAGCAGGTCAATTGACCTCGCCTCAGTCGCTCTCTTAAATGGCGCTTATCAGGCACTCGTAGAAACAAAATGCTTCTTATCAACAACTGTCTGCAACGACACTGGGTCTCTGAGTGGAAACATCAAGAAGAAATCAGCTTCTGGAACGAACCAGAAGCCGAAGATTCTTCCCCTCAGATTCATCGGAATTGATATTTCTTTACTGAAAACAGTTCTTTGTGCCAGCGAATGGCCTTTTCATAAATGGGAAAAACCATATTGCGCAGAGTTCCACCATTTTATGTGTTTTCTTTCAAGTTTAATTAATTAGCACTCGGTAATGAATGTAAATATTTGTTTTTGCAAAATAAATCGTAAATATATATACTAAACATGTTCTTAATCGGATAATTATAAAATCTGAATTTAAGAAATTATAGCCATTCAAAAGGTAATGAAATTAAGTCTTCTTGTAAAAATTTAGTTATTCGTAAGCACATTAATCATAATAAGTTTTAATTTAAAACAAATCACAAAGCGGATCTCATAAAACTAACTCAAAAATGATTATTTTGGAAGTACAATATATAAAAAGTTAATAGGCTGATGTTTCGCATGACAGTTCGGTACCTATAGAATAACTTTAAAAACCCTTTCCAAAAAAGCACTTTATAAAATATGTATTTTTAGGAATTAAAACCATTTATATAACAAAAATGATTAATATTTTGAACAAGAAGATAAGAAAACTTCTGCAGTCTACGGTACAGACGGACAGACGAACATGTCCGGATCGATTCTATTAGTGATGCTGAAAAAATTAGCGTCGGAAATGTCTGCTTCACGGTGTTTTGATTTGATTGCCCTTTGTACAAGGGCATACAAAATAAATAACTACGGATTGATTTTCTATTTTTTCTACGTCTACATAATAACCAATTTTTGCAGTACTTTGTTTTATAAGGAGTATTCGACTATGCGTATATATTTTACTTATTTGTGTTAAAAAATTGGCTTATGACCTTTGATTTGGCAACAAATTTGTTATTGATTTCAGTATATTACAATATATATATATATATATATATATATATCTTTGCTTTTGATTCAAGTTATTTTGTCGCCTTAAAATATTTAATTTATTTTATTAGAACACTTCTGCGAGAAAGAGGCATCTCATTATTGTCAACCGAACCAGTTCAGTTTGAATCAGAGGTCCTGCCCCCTTAAATGCCATCGATTAGTTGGTCAAAAACCAGAAACAGTTACCAGACAGACACCGTTGAATCGGATAGATCATTAATTACAGCCCTAATCCATCAGCATCCGTCAACAACTTGGGCCTCTCACCTCGCCCAGTCTCACCTTTGCCTCCAACTTTCTCACACTCGGACGGAGCTGGATATTAATTAACCATGCCAAAATAGCGAAACTGACCATTAACACCGAAAAGGTTGAGAAGCCGGCCAGCGGACGAGGAATGTCGGGAACTATTATCTCTCTAATGGGCGAAAACACACGCGCTGTGTCCTGTAAGGGGATACTTTCCCGGCTCGTCAGATTCCGGCACGGACATCTCATAACTTCCACTGACCGCTGTCCAGTTCGAGCAAAGGCAACCCCTTCGCGCAGCTTGAGACTTCTTGGCCATCCTTTCTTCTCTTTGCTTAAGCCTTTGTTTTTCCCGGCATTGTCCTGGCACCGGGCACTTTGCATAATCAATAATCCTTGTCGCTGGCCCGCCATTGTCGCGCTGACCAACACGTCTGAAAAGATAAATTATGGTTTGTAGTCAAATTGAAGGCAAACAATCCCGGACAAGGACCGGACCGAGGGAATCCGAATGCAATGGGTTGGAAGCGACCGGGCTGGGGTGGTCATCCGATCGCCCCGAAGACAGCTGCCGTGTGCTGAAACCGGACAATGCGAGGCAAGCTACGAGCCAAGGCATTCCTCAACTATTAAAGTTTGTTTTTAATATTTTGGGATTTATGAATTAATTAACATAGGTTCGAATTTTGGAGAGAGATTTTTTGTTTTCTATTAAATAGCTACAAATACTTAGCTAAACTACTTAGATAGATTGTATTCTAAATACTGACTAATCTAAATAATAGTCGATAGCCAGCCATCTTAACTTTCATATGAGTCCTTATTGCATAGCATTTTAATATAAAAGTATTATAACCAATTATTGAATTTAAAAAAAAAACAATGTTAATTAGTTTTTTAATTTTTTCAAATTTTTGAAAAGTTGTTGTATAACTTTTTCCACTGTTTTTAGTCGATTGAATTCAGATTTCCAAACCTGAGAAATAGCCTATATTAGCAAAGCTTACAATGATGTTATTGTTATCCCAACTTAAACATAGTCAATCAAAATCCTATTTGAATATTTACATAACTATTCTATCAAAAATGTATATATTTTCAAATTATACTCAATTCAATTCAAACACCCAGAATAAAATTCATCGACATTGACCAAATCCCTAGCAAAGTAAACATAATTAGCCATTTATTTAAATTGTAGTCACCATAAAACAGAGGAAAAGAAAGCGGATAGTTGACCTTTTGCGCTCGCTGCAATGGCCAAAAGTCCTAAGACAAACGGCCAGCTGTGCAAATGTCAAGACGTAAGTGTCAAAATGCTCATTAATAACGTCATCCTTAACGGCCGCAGGACGATGGCCATAAGATCGGAAGCGCAGGCAGGTGAGATCCTTGCCGGGCAGGGCAAAGGCAAAGGCAAAGGCAAACACATGCACATGGGCAGCTCTGACCAAAGATGGAATCGATGAGAATGCAAAAAAGCGAAGGTACGGCTAAGCCATCATCAAAGCGAATTCTGGACAATGGGCAAAGTTCGTCAAAGGATGTTTGCGCAAGTAAACATTGGAAACTATCGGGCAGCACAGGATGCGAAGCATACCAGGACATACCACGGTGTCCTTCTCTCGGGATGTGTGTGTGTCCCGAGTGTATGGCAGTGTTAAATTGAAAAATTATGATAAATAGCATAATGAAAGGAGGGGGACCCACATCCCACTGAGAGAACGTCTTCGTCCCGGTGTGAGTGATATGCAAAAGGATATTAATATCCGTGCGGGGACGCGAAAGGGGTTGGGCCCAAGACGAGCGACCAGCCTCGAGTGAGTGTTGCTAAAGTGTGCACTGGCCTATAAAGGATACCCATTCGCCACGGGATATCATTTACGATGCCGTGTCGTTTGACCGCCCAACGGGACTCGGGACACAGGACCTCCTTCCCTGCTCTTAAGACAGCTTCCGGGTCCTTTGTTTATCTACCCGGCAATAGTTCACATGAGCTTATCATCCGCAGAGCGAGTGTTTGCGAAAAGAGTTTGCCAATTCGCGGGGGGTGGACGAAGGGGTTAGCTCTATTGACAATTGTCGTAACTTTGCCTTTGGTCTGGTGGGATATTCTCGGCTTAGTCCTGTAATGCCCGTTGTCTTTATGGTCCCGGTCCGCCTTGGACGTGGGCTGGGGATTTTGGTGCGGTTATCGCAGGACACATAACTTCGTATACTTTATTTGTCAGTGGGGTAAAATCAGTCGATAAAAATGTTTTTAACCACATTTAAGGTCTCTGACTTGTAGCCGCACTTCTGGCGCCACTCCTCCAGCTCTGTTTCCCGAATCACACGCCTCGTGGTCACCGAATCGATGGTGCAGATGGTGTCCGCCTCCAGCTCCTCGCCCACTTGGTCCAGCTGGTCCAGCCGATCGTAGATGATGCCCAGCACCCCGTGTCGCCTGAGTCGATTACGAATCTCCAAGCTGGTGGTGGGACTGCCGTAGGCAAAGGCCTCCAGGTTCAGCAGATGAAGGAATGCCATGGTGGCGAACTTGTTCAGTAGCGAGTTGGCGTGCAGGGTCAGCCCCAAGAACTCGAGGGAGTGACCCATGGCCACGGCGGTCTCCAGCACGTTTACTCTTTGGTCAGCGTACTGCACCTGGGCACTCGGATCCTCGAGGAGCAGGGTCACAGGATAGAGGTTCTGCTTGTAGCGAACCATCGCACAGATGTCGGCATCAAAGCTGCAGAACACAATGCGCCGCTGTCCCGCATTCTTGAGCACCAACTCCAGTATAGTGTCCACATAGAAGTTTCTGTCAAAGGTGGGCTTGAAACTGCCGCTCTCCCAACGCCGCTCGCTGGTCATTTGGGGCCACTTGATCTCGATAAAGAAGCCCACTTCCAGGGGCAGCACGTCCTCGGCCAGGAGCTCCAGGAGTAGGGGGAATGGTCGCTGCTCCGCCAGCATGCGATCGCAGGACGTGTCGCAGCCCTTGCTGCCCGCGAACCGCAGGACCCTCACCTCCTTCAGCTGCTCGTAGGTGAATGCCTCCAGTGGAACGGCCACTAGGTTGTTTCTCTTGCATCCTCCCATGGAGAGCAGCATCAGCTTGTTCAGTTTCTCGTAGGCGAAGACCAGCAGGTCGTGGTTCTCCAGCAGATCCTCGTAGCAGGGCAGCCGCTGCAGCAGGAACCGCAGCACAAAGTCGTGGTGCACCACCACCTGGGCATCCTGCGTCAACTGGACATCCATCTCCACCATGTCGGCATTGGCCAGGGCAGCCTGCTTGAAGCCATACACGGTGTTCTCCCTCACCAAATCGCAGCCAATCCGGTAGGTGTTGCCCGATCCCTTGTGTCCGATGTTCATGCACAGGCGACTCTTGCGCCAGTAGCGCTCGTAGCTGTGACTCAGATCGCAGTGGGAACTCTCCAGCGGTCGGATGACGAGGTACCGCACGCACATCTCTATCAGGGGGCGGTGGGTGGAGGCGCAGGTGACCTTCACCCGGGCCGAGCCCTCGGTGCCCAGCAGTTGACTCGGCATCAGGAAGCCATAGCCGTAGTGGTAGGGTGGCTCGTCGGAGGCCGTTTTATGTGCATAGGTGAAGAGATCCAGGCGGTAGAGCGTTTCCGCCGGAAAGGCGATGGAACAGTGGAACAACTGCAGGTCCTCCGGTCCGCACGGGACTCCAAACTCGCACTGAAAGGCCAGCGCCTTGGGGTTGCACAGATTCACCACCTCGACGAGGGCCAGGCCAAGATCCAGGTTGTCGACCTGGCTTTTGCGGGCTTTGAAGTGCCGCGACAGGCGCGTGTCCGATGAACCCACCTTGATGGGACGATTAGCCGCGGAGCAAGGATCCTCCGGAACCTCGAACATTGGCTGCACATGGACATGGAGCAGCCGTTGCTTCTGCCGCTGCCACAGGAAGGGAGCATTGAAGAGCTTCAGGTGCACAATGGTCTCCGTGGTGGCCCATCCACGGTCCACCTGGTTGTCCTCGTCGTCGTCGTGCGGCATTCCGAAGGTGTCGCACCGCTTCAGCATGTTCTGGCAGGTGCGAATGACCCTCGGCTTGAACTGCGACTCCCAGAAGCGGACGTACACCTCGTTGGCCTTGGGATCGTACACCACCACGCAGTAGCGATAGTGGATGTCGATGTTGCGGGGTATCTCCACGGTCGCCTCGAGCTGGAAGCACTTGCACACGCAGTCGGGACACACTTCCTTCGCCATGATGTACACCTTCTTGGGATCCCAGCTGCCCAGTGAGTCGCAGTTGCCACTGATGCCCACGTACTCGTTGGCCCTCAGACTGCGATGGAACTTCACGCAGAAGGGCCACTCGGTGGTGGGCACTGCTGGTGGAGTGGCCGCCTCACCCGCATCCTGATCCGTCCTCGGTTCATCGTCCTGGACCTTGGGCTCACACTCCTCCCGCTCGTTGGCGAAAAACCAGCGATGCATGGTAAGATGCCTTTCTCAAATGCAACGGGAATTTCGTCTAAGCGCTCTAACTAATAATATATAAAAAAGTAATTTGGAAAAATGTATATCAGATTTCCATGTGTATGTGACAGAACGTGTTGTTCATTTTTTATGTGAATCCAAAATATACAAGAAATGAAGCAAAACTTCAGCTGGCCGAAGGAATTGATTATTGATTATTAACTATTGGACTATATTTCATAAAAACTAAAAAATAAATGTGTTGTTAATTTCTTTTTTCCGATTGTTCCTGAGGGAACTATAAGACATAGTATTAGAAAGGCCAAAAATTGATATTTTCATTTCGAATATGTCAAATTGGATAAAATCATTATTTTTGAGTTCCATTTCATAATGTCTAATCTGACAAGCAAATATAACTTTGAAATTCCCAGAATACAGCGATTCCCATATAAAAATTTCATGTTTTGTCTGTCACATGACAAAACATATCATTAACTAACCACAAAAAGCAGGACTTCTTTTGAGGAATCAAGAATTTTAATGAAACTTTCCCACCAAAGTCAGCTAAGCATCCTGTCATATTGCCCGCAGGAAGTGATCTTTCGATCCGGAAACTATAAAATTGGTATACCAAGCCCGGAAAAATCTCTGTGTCGCGGAAAAGGCACGCAATCCCCCTCTCCCCACTAAAAAAAAAAAACTGAAACGAGCCACCTGCGACAGGATCGAGATCGAGGGAACTGAAACAAGGATCGATGCAGGGACATGCCAGGAACTATATACAACAGGGGGTTGTACGCTTGCACTCCTGCTCAAATAGGGAAATTAGGCGTAGTTATAGTCAGGGGAAAAAACATAATTAGTGTTGGCTTTAAAATTTAATTTTAATTGTAGTCTCTCCCAAAACTGTTGGTAAACTGTGGGAACTTTTCGGTCTCCAAACTGATTCCAAATATAGAAATGTCTGTTTGAATGCTGGCGTCCGGAGCGGTGACGTTTGTCAATGAAACCATTTCGGGCACTTCCCAATTTGAGTATCTCACCTTACCCCGAATCAGGGCAACACTTCGCTGGCTTCCAACTTGGGGCGTTCTCGAATTTCTCTGGTGCCTAATCCGCTTGTTTACCAAACAAATCAGCCGAAAAGGGTGTCGAAAACTTGAGAAGGGGGTGAGTAAGAGGGGTCTCCAAGGATGGATCGAAATTTATGTCCGTCAACAGCGATTAAACAGCAAACGAGGCAATCAAGAAGATCCAGCCACATGCCAGAAGACTCAACCCCAACCGCAGATGCTGCAACTCGTTAACATTTTTGTTCCCCAATTCTGCTGCTTGGGACGACTACAAAATCCAAAGCGATTATATCACTTACCCATTGATAATTTTGAAAAACAAATGTTGAAAAGGTTCCAAGAATGTAGGATGTTTCCATTTGTATTTTATAAAAATAAAATAATAATCGCTAAAATGTTTTACGTCAATCATTTCAGTAACAAAATTTAAAAATTAAAAAGATTTAAAAAACAAGACATAAAAAACTGAAATTATAATAATAAAAAACTACCAAAAACCTTCAGTTTTAATTCCATAACTTTTCTTACAAATATCCAATTTTAAAATGGCATATCTTTATGGTATTGGGGCTTCACTCTCTAAAACTCTACGTTTAAAAATGGTTTTGTAATTTCGGGTCGATTTTTTGTCATTTTTATGATGTAACCCCTTATTAAATATCCGAAAAAATCGTCTTTGCAGAAAAGTGACCAAAAACCTACAGTTCTAAATCCATGACTTATATTTCACGCATCAGATTTCAAAGTTGTATATCTTCAAAGTCTTGTTGCCTAATCTTCTAAAAATATGCATTTAAAATCTGTTTTGAAAGTTTGGGTTGATATGTTTACGACATTAAGTTACGAAATAAAATCATTTTAAAAAAGGTACTAAGAACTTTCAGTTTTAATTCCATAACTTTTCTTGCAAACATTCGATTTCAAAATGGCATATCTTTATAGTATTGGGGCTTCAGTCTGTATGTATATGTTTAAAAACATTGAATTTCGGGTCGATAATATAATAATATGTATACAAGTATGTAATTTCCTCCATCATTACAATAAATCTAATTTAGTTTTTAAATGCAATATAGGTATTACATTTTGCTATAATATTTGTTACATAATTTATATTTATTTTAACTCTGCATTTATTAAATAATATTGGTTTTAACCCTCTTCAACTCTTTTTGTGGGCACAACGACCTCAGTTTTGTCGCAATCGAGCTCTCGCTGTGGTGTTATCCTCCTGCGCTGACACAGCACAAAATGTGGACACATGTCCGCTAGACCGCAGAACGAGTGCCAAAAGTGCTGTCCACCAGCCATGTCCGTTTTCCCCTGCATGTCCCTTTTCCTGACCTCTCGTCCTGTGTCCACATCCACACTTCGGCAGCTGGAAGTGAAATCGAAACCGAAACCGCCGCGCCTGCGCTTGGAACAGCAGGTAGAAGTCCTTGGGATCTTTCCGTTTGCGGGTGTGTGCACTTGACTTGGTTTGTTTGGAATACTGCGGTCGAGATTTTTATGGGTGTGGTGCAGTTGCAAGTGCAATTAAACGGCAAACAAAGCGAAACCGCAGCTTGTGCCCAGGTAGAGCAGAGTTCAACTGTCAACTGGCCGCGGCAATTGCTTGGAGCACTTCCTGGAAACTCAATACGCAATCCTAATTAAGCATAAAGAGACTAATTTCACCGCTGCCACTGTGCCGCATTGTGTGGGAAAATCTAATTGGAAATCTGTGAACTAAGTCGCCTTTCTCGCGGTCTTCAAATTACGCTCATTGCAGCGAGGCCTGTGCGCAGGCGCTCTAAAAAAAGACGGGAAAGTGGGGGATTACTGAGGAAAATTCGGATTTTCCGCTTTGTTTTCGTGTAGTTGAATATCCTTGGGAAACTCACCGAACTCAGGGATTTCCTCAATGTTTTCCCTGTCAGTGGGTAAGCGGTAAGTAAATAATATTTTGTACAATATTTACGTGATTTTGGAGCAGTCCGATTTCCTGGTGGATGTCCTCGGGCAAACACGGATGCAGGATGTGCTTACAGGTTGGGCAGGATATCCACAGGATATTCACTGGATAAACAGGTGCACAGAGGTATTTTCCCAGGGACAAATCGGGATCAATCCGAAATGTAAGAGTGTTTATTCCCCCCTTTGGAACGGTAAACATGTCAATAAATCATCCCAGCACTTTTATGTCATCCAACCACTCAATGGAAATCAATAGCCGGAAAATAGTTTTCCAAGGCAAGCGTTAAACAAATCCAACACCGAAAACACCAGAAATCACAAATTAGCTACACGACAACTACAGTGTGAGAACAAAACCCAACAGTACATTTAAATACGGGAAAAAATTATTGACACATGGAGTCCTCGGTCTCCCCCGGTCGAAATGCACTGCAACCTTATAGTAACATCTGGGCAAGTATTAAAAAAACAATAACAGACCCTCAAGTGACATCCACTGCGCCAGGATCTTCAGCGGCAACTCGCCCGTGGAAGATTACAATTTATGGCTGAGTCTGATTCTACAAATATTTAACCAGCGGTTGGGGCACAACGTGCATTTCTGAAACCCATTGGAATTTGTTACAGCGAGCAGGAAAAATGGAAAAAGATTTCCGTGAGAAACGATACAGGATGTGGGCTCATGTAAATGAGAGTGGGGCCACGCTAGACTATTTTTTAATTGGACTGGGGAGAAATACTAACAGCAAGTTCGACCACAAAACTACAAAAAATCCTTTTCTACTGCCGATTTATTTACGACTTTTACGAGCCGTGATCTGAAATCCGAAGCTGGACTATCTCCTCGGCCTGTTCCAGTTCTAATTCTCTGCCTGCGATAAGCCTTAATCGCCGATAGAAATAAGACTGAAAATTGAGCAGTTCGAATGTTATTTATGGGCCCAGGCCCAGATAAGCCCGTTGAGATTACAAGGGATCAGAAATGCCAGAACTAGCTCAAATTTCACGTTCACATATTATGACTCAATAATACTTTCAATATTTATATCAATTGTTATTAAATATTATTGGTCAGCAGACCAACCAACCCTTAGCCTCAACCCTTTCGATGCCTGCTGGAAATTGGAAACCGCCAGGAGCAATCAAAGTCGTCGGCGAATGTGAGAATTATTGGGTTTCGCCAATTTAGTTTCGGTGAAAACGAGGGTGAATTTTGCCCAAGTGTTGGGTGTCGTTGTTCCGGTGAAGTTGAGCTTCTGTTTCTGCTGCCGATCGGCCCAAGTGGTCAGGCAGTGGCAGTCCAAAAAGTAATTAACCGGCCGAGCTGAAAGAAATCGTATATCACGGGACATAAGCGATCCCGGATGTGTCCAATGAAATTAGCATAGGCCGCGGATGTGGAGGTGGGCTGGGCAAGGCGAAGCCACAGATGTTTCCACATCGGAACCATCCTTATCGGACCCCAGACTTTCAGACTTCCAGACTTCCGCTCTGCCCACCTCTCAAGAACCTGGAGAATCAGAGATCTTGGTTCCCACACGATCTGCTCACCTGCGGATCTGGAAGCAGAACTATCTCGAGCACGACCCGACCCAGATGCAATGCATTCATCACTATTATCATGGCTAATATTTACCCACAGATAAGCTGCGTTTGTCCACGGCTCCGAGAGCTATTCTATTCATAAGTTTTAGTTTGAGTTTGAGTTTAGTTGCCTTGTTGACTTGTTACTGCATTACGCATACTCGCACTTCCTTCGGCCCTCGACTGAGTGGGTTCATTCATAAAATTAGATTCTGGGCTGCAATCGGAATGGCATCCCAAAGATCTGGCACTATCTCCGAGGTATTCGGAATGCCAACAAATGTTGCCGCTAAGTGTAAATAAGTTTCGGGCAAATTCGTTTGTTTGCCCGCCGTTATCTGCGCGCTCCGCGATGATAAAAGTTTTCTGAAATGCGGTAAGCAGCTGGCTAAATTCGAGAACCTTTCCCACAGGCCGCATACCCATGTACTCGATGTACCTATTCCAGCATGGACTACTGGAAATATTGGCCCGTTCTGGATTTCCGGGCTAAGTTCAAAGGTCATGCTCAAAAAGTATGTACAAAAAGCGAGCAGAAATTGGTAGTAAAACTTGTTTTTCCGTGTCCCAAAATCGAGTTGCTTTCCTGATTTATTTTTAAGCACCGAGCTGACCCATGGGAAGTTTTCGTCCATTTTGACCTTTGACACGGTCCGACCCGAAAGCACTCACCCCTAAGCAAGTCCCGCCAAACGGGATAGTTCGAAACTACAGCCGAAGTAGAGCTGCGAATGAGATTAGTGCCCGCGGGCAGTTCCGTTTCCATCATTTGATTATGAATTAAAGACACAATCATCCGGAGGCTGCGATCAGAGTTCAATTGCTCAATTAGCCGATCGCAACTCCTGTGCTGGAAATTGTGAATGGATGGATGGGTTCGCTCATAGCTGGCCCACTACAATGTGGAGACATCATGCGGAGTGGCCACAAAACCAAGTGGGACTTGGGGCTCTTAATCATGTTAATGGCATTAAGCAGCTTAATCGACGGCAAAGATCTAAGCCCTCGCGTCGATAATCAGCCACGGAGCGGAGACCACCCAGCCAGAGTTCGACTCTTACTCCTACTTCGAATCCGACCACAAGTCGTCTAATTAAAAACAAAAGTCCGCCGCCTTGTAAATGTCAAGCGATTGCCACAGATCACGAACTTCTGCCTCTGAAGGCACAGAGTTTTGCAGTTGCAAAATCAAAATGCATTAAGCAAAAAGCAAAAAGCAGCCACAATTAGCCGGCAGTTCGAAGTCGGCAAATGACAAACAAATGAGCTGGGCAACCAACAGCGCCGCGTGGAAACGGAGGAGAATCATAATAAAATAATTGTCGGAACTGGGGAACTGGACCCCTTGTATTGACATTTGTCCCCCTGACATTTTAATACGACTGCTTGCGAAAGCGGCGGAGTTTCAGTTTCGTCTCGTGTTTTTGTCAAACGAACTCATAAAAGTATGGGGAGTTGAAAGGGGTCTTGGACTTGGCGGTTGGGGTTGGGGTTGGGGCCAAGGGTCCGGCTCATGTAAATATTGGTGTAAAATTGTACCGAAATAGTTGGCTTTCCCAACTATAAATCTTTGGACCCCCCTTTTGACACCTTTTTGTGGCCATTTCCCACACTCAGTCAGCATCTGCTCGGAATGAAGACAATGAGGGTCCAGTAAGAACGCCCACAAAATGACCATGAAATTACTTACGGAAGGAAGGAAGTTCGGGTGCCACAAAAACAAGGCCTAAAACAATTGAGTAGACATTTAGCACGCGGCACGGGAGGCGGGAGTGGAGAAACTAAACTAAAATAGTTGTCCCCGAATGGGAAAGCAATGAATGAGCCCTGAATGGCCAAATGACCAAATGACCAAAGGGAAGTGTGCCGACATGAAGACATAAAAGGCTAAAATGTCCATAAATATGGTCAATTATTATGGTAGCCGGACAAACACTGGACCCAGAATGGGTTCGCCGCGTAGGCGGTGGCTTGAGGTCCTTTCGTCAGCCCGTAAATCACGGCTGGCAAAGGACAGCGAGACAATGGCTTTCGGGTAGGTGTGTCACCTTGCCCAACAATGGCCAACACCTTCTGGCCAAGACAAAGACATCAGGCTGACTGACTCACCAACTCACCGACTGACCAGGGTTTTAAACTATTTCCTATTCGGTACCCACCCACGGCAGATGTGCTGTGTCCTCAGAAGTCGATGCTGATACTGATGCTGATGCGGCTAATGCGGTAATTAGATAATACCTGAGCCCATCAGGGCACGCGGCACTTCCCCTTTTTTTTTGCCGACTTTGATTGCCCTGAGGCTGACAAATACGGGTTAACAGATTGCAATCGGCCGGGTAATGCGATACTCGGTTCAAAAAAGAAACAAACAGAGAAACTCCGCAATTGTCGCGGCTCAACCTCAACCTCAGTCTCAACTCGTTGCCACAGTTGCAACCCCTTGGCCGCAGATCCTGCCCAGGATCTGTATCAATTTCGGCGACTTCGGGGCATCCCTCAGCGAGCATCCTTTGAAATCAAAACCGCAAGCATTAGTAAGCCATTTTTTGCGCTCTCTTGTTCGGCAGCCGCAATTGTAATTTTATAACCCAATTTGCGATGATTTTGCCCAGCCAGAGGCAATTAAAAACGGCTGCTGGGATTGCTCAACTCAATTGAAAGAGTGACGCGTTACTTGATACTCTGCGCTAGATGTTTTGATTAGGCTTTAATTTAGTAGGAGCGGGAATGGCTGAAAGTGTAATATATATTACAAATTTCCAGCATCCACGTCAGCGTCATTAGGTCTAACCCCTTTCCATAGTCTTGCACTGAACTTTGAGCTGGTCAACCCTTTTGCGAGCCCCCCTGACCAGTGGTCAAATGTCAGTTTTCGGTGATCTCACTGCGGCAAGGGCAGCTGCTGATCTTTTCTCAAGATGCTGCGCTGCATCCCTGCCCCTGCCTCCAATCTTCAGTCAACCCCCGGGGTTAACATCTTGTTTCGCAACTTTGTCAAACACAATTAAAAAACACATACGAAATAATAATGGAATTTTGATTGAAGTGCCAGCGAAGTGTCAATCAAAACATTATGAGGACGTTTTCCAAGGATCACAATTCGCAAAACGGTATTGTAATATTAATTAAGTAGAGTAACGCCGGGGGAAATACAAATCAGATGGTTCACTAAGCATTGGCTTGTCCTCTTTTTTTTTTTTCTTTTTGTTTGAAAACCCCTGAGAACGCTGAAAATTTCATTAAAAAATCCCTCGATTTATCCCAAAAAAAAATCGAGTTTTTATTTTGAGGAAAATTATACAAATCATGCACCCAAAGAAACCGAACAAAACTCCTCGAAACTCGTGATGTATGCAAATGCAGAAGCCGTTGCGGGGTCATCGGGGTCAGTCTTGTCCAGCCGAAGGGTTGCTCGCCTGTTTGTCCAGGTGTGTCCCAAGGAAGATCGCTGGCCGATGTGATTTTTCATTAGAAATCCATAAAACTGAAATCGCAAATTGCGCTGCCGGACAGCTTATTATGCGTGACAGCATTTACGGGCATGACAATCATATCGCCATTGGCATATCTTCGGGGACTTGAGATAGGCGTTCCTTCCGCATTCGAGGCAGCTGTCTCTCCATCAGATACTTGCCCGGATTCAATTAGCTGGAGATTGAAGGAGTCTGAGAGGGAGGACTCTTATATATTTTTATGGTGCCTATCAAATGGACTATGTATAAAGGAACCTTCCTTTTGGGCAGCCCTCAATTAGTTTGGCATTTTGAACGAACGACTCACTTTATTAGAGTGTGATAAATTTTTACTTGCGACCCAGCAATCTGAAGTAAAGTAAATTCGTGGATTATTCACGTCTCAAGATTTTTTGGCGGGATTTCTGCATCGAAATGTGATCAACAATAAATCCAATTTCTTCTATTCACATATTTTGGTGTATCAAAACCTTTCAAAAGGTGCCAAAAATGTAGCATAATCTTAATGAAAATTTGGCGAAAATCTCCTTGGCCGGCAATCGAACAAAACAAATCCAAAACAGCCCATTGTGTGCGACGGATTCCGTTCTGAGCTGTCAATAAATATTTATGAATATAATAAAGTCAACTCCTGGCAAAGAACAAAAAAACTGATGCCACGCGGCTTTTCTTTTTTCCTTCGCGAGGGAAAACAAATTTGTTTGCCTTCAATGTTGTTGAAGTGTTCAAAGGAATCAAGACGGCGGCTCATGCATATGCAAAAGGTAAGCAAAAATATTTGCAGAGCCCAAGGAACTGGGTCAAAGGTTGCTGCACACGCACACACATGCCAACACACACACACACAGCACACCCAACTGCCAATCCAGGAGATTTTCCCCGGGGTGTGATTTTCTATGCCAACGCATATGCAAAAACCGCGCTGCCTCCCCTTGCATTTTGTTCCCCTCTCAAATCAGCCTCCTCTCACCACGTTCCGCTTGACAATTATTTTTGGCACATTTTCAATGGATTTTTCGTTAATTTCCGTTTGATTTTTGAATTGCATGCTCTGCTTTTTTCACCCATTTTTTCCGTGTCCGGGTAAATGGAAAAGCGAAGTGCGAAAATTTCATAGTTACAGTTACTGTTCCGTGGCCAGTATCATTAATTATCATTTTCAATTTGATGTGTCGCCGGGACTAATTCGATTTTTATGTTCTGCTTGTGATTTGGCGAAAAAGTCGGTTTTATTTTTTCACCCATAATGGCATGGGGATTTTTAAAGCAAGTTTTTAACCCATGGGATGACCACATAAATATATGAAAAACTCTTGTAAATTTTCTTTGGTATTTGATTACATTTCAGATGAATAAAGGTTACCCAAATTTTTCCTGAGAATAGCTTACAATCTTAAAGTTTCCCATGGAAATCTGCGTTTTGCTCCAGTTCTAACGGTCAAATGTCCATCAGATGGCAGAAGTTCAGTTGTTTAACTGGACCAAAACAGCTTGTCACCTCTGAACCCCGCCCCATGTCAGCAGCAATTAATAAAGAAAGTTCAGCGATTTACCCTCAAAAAAAGGATAGAAGTGAACACACTTCTTGATTACTCCTCCTTTGAGCAAAGTCAGCGCTAAAGGGCCGAGCATCTTTGATCTTGCGAAGATCGCCCTATGAACCCCTCCTCAGCATCATCCCTTTACCCACTTTTTACCCTCTCCTTTCCCTTTTTCTGCTTGCCTTTGACGAACTCTTTAAAGGAAATTAATTTTTTTCGGGTATTTTGCACCCAAAAATTGTCGAAGAAAAAAGGGGAACTAAGCATCTTTTGATGAGGCAGCATCTTGGTTGTACGGGTTCAAGGATCTCGGATCTCAGGGTTTAAAGGGTAAGACGGGTGAGAGGTGCGGTCGTCACTTTATTGGCAAAACAACCATTTATTAATTGCGCCTATTTGGGCTTCGAGGGCAGGCTAAAAATAACAAGATTTCAATTTCCTAATCGAAATCTGTTTCTTGCCTCGAATTATCTCATCCTCGATTCGGTCACTCTCCATATTTGTTCTCGACTACTACTTTATAGTCAATTTTAATGGGCATCGCTGATAAGAATTCCCGGAAAAATAATAAATTTTAAAGCAGTCAAAACGAATCGAGCAGCACTAAAGAAATTAACAATCCAAACAGTGATAAGCGGCCAACAAAAATCGGCCAGATAAGCCGCACTATATTCGAGAGGAGCGTTTGAAAGTAGAATAATCGGCCGTATCCGTTGGATGCCATCGATTTGGATGCTTTTGGGATGCCGCGTACGCTCCACTTTACTGCTGCCTTTGTGGTCGCCAACTGGGAAAATCTCTTGTTTCGCCGCTTTCCTTTACAAACTTACAAATTTTCCAATTCTCAACCCCCCATCCCCAGAGCGTTAGCTGCCATCTCGCTCAAACGCTGACAATTTGGAGGGGGGAGTGCGGGGAGCACGGTATTTGATTAACAAATAAAAAAGAGCCCTGCTCCGCTCTCAGACCCACAAACATACACACAAATATCCACACAGTCGCTCAAAGGGGGCGTGGCCATGCGTTGAGTGAGTTTGCCCTGAGTGGAATCGAGTTTCGTTAAGAACGCTTCTTATTGCGCCCCGTCAGTGGGTAGTTTTCCAGTTGGCTTATCTAACAGAGAGGCGCTGTCTGTTAGTTAACAGACTTTTGTTTTTTTATAGGATTGAGGAGTGGAATTTATAGAAACTGATCAAAGGGGGAAATTCAAAGAATTCTTTAAGTTATAAAATGTGTTAAAAAATAGAAATTTAAAATCTTAGCAACGGTATTTGCTTGAAAATATCATAAATATAACATCTGTGATCTTAAAAAAAAAATTATTTTAGTATTTAGTTTAAGTTTATTATAACATTTTAAGGCAATGTGTGTAGCGTACTCTAAGCAATATCATTAAGCTTGTACAAAGAAGAAAACTTATTTATCGAAGAAACAAACACAAAAAACAACAACAAAAATTTGTTTATTTAAATACTCTATGTTTTGAGAAGTGGGGTTACATTCGATGTAAAAAAAAATTTGAAACATATAAATAAATACCATGAACAGTTTATGGGTAACTATTTCTTAAAAAAGGGTTTATATATAAGGTTTAAGTAATGGTATTTAATTGGTTATATGTTTAATTGAAACATCTCTTGAGTTTTATTGCGATCATAATTGTTCAACGCCTAAAGCCAATTGCATTCCAGCCTTTTTGGCCAATTTCTGCAGCCCTGCTTCTTCATCAATCAAGAAGAACTGGTATCGATCAGCATTCCCGTTAAAACTAATATAGAAATCGGCGGGCAGTGGAAGATTTAAAATTGCGAAATTCCTCGACGAAAATGTCTATCAATTAACAACCTTTTGAAGACAATCCGCTGGCAGTCGAACCTGAGCTTCATCCACTCCAAAGAAACCTCGCAGCTTGTGCCTGAAATAATTAATGATGTGGCGCACTGCGACTCAACTTTGCGCCGTTGCTGTGCAAATATTAGCAAATTATTTTAGTTTTAGAAAATCTCGCTCTGCCTGGTTCTCCGTCCCTCGGCTGTTTGCATTGCGCCAGCCGTTTTCGTTTGCCAGCAAATGTCAATGTTCCCAAAGACAAGGACTCCGTCTTCGTCTTCGTCTGTGACTTCGAGTTTCCCGACTCTCGTTTCTCTTTGAAGGACGAAAAGTCGCATCCCCTGCCCTCTCCGTGGGGCCACTAATGATGTTCTGGTCCTGTGTGGGTTACATTCACTCATCATACCCTTCTGCCCCGGACTCGCTCGGAGGACACTGACAATATTTGCACTTTTCCATTTGGCTAAACGCTGTCCTGAGTTGTCCTGAGCTGTCCCAGTTGAACCTTAATTGTTCCTTTGTCAACTACTCGGAGTAATTAAAAACACCTTTCAACTGTCGAACGGCAGAGACTCGAAGTGAAAAATGTCCTGCCAGCAATCTGTTTGATTAGCAAATTTGTCGAATTTGTGGCGAAAATCCATTTATCAATCTCCTAATGATTTTCTTGGCTGGCGCATCTCAAGCTGAGAGAAATCTACAGCTGTACTTGGGTTGGAGACTGACTTTCCAAGATTTCCATAATTTACATACGTGCCTAATTTCGGCAAACAAAAAAATTAATTAAAACCGCAGAAGGAGCAGCCGCAATTAATTTTCAATTTGAGTCGCATAAACATTTTAATTGTTTGTCTGCAATTTAGCTGCCACAACACGAGTGAACAAGCAAACATATGTTAGATCTGGGGAGGGGTTTTGGCCATAACCATGGACTTACCATATGTACTCTGATTCAGATTAACGCTTCGGGCACGCTCCAGGCTCCGAGATTTTGGGGTTGGCTCCATGAATTTCAATTCGTCCTGCCCCTGCCCCATATCCCCATATCTTCATTGCTCGCTGGGCTCATTTATGCCACAAAGCGTAAGTAAACTTTCAAGGCGGCAATAAAATCGCAAGACGCCATGTTTAACTGCCGCACAGCTTCCGTAACCACTAAATTCACATGACGCACATCCTGCTCACACATTTAGCATGCCATTTGCATATATGCCGTATGCCTGAAGGATGGAGCGCGGCTTCCTTGTCATATTTCCATTAGCATTCGCCCCTTAACTCATCATGTGGGTGCGTGTGGCAGCGGATAAGTGTATCATCTTGCCGTGGCGCATTTATTACCCATATTCGAGCATCCGGCTTTTATCCTTTCGTCCCGACGCGCTCAGTAATTGCTGCCTTTGGCGCTTCCTCCATTGTCATGGATGGGCTGCATCGCCGCACACTTCCCAAACTTTATTATTGCCATTGTTCGGCGCATTCGCTGGCTGGCTGGGCGTATGGGTAATAGCTGGCTAAGTGACAAATTTGCGATATTGGGGATCCCAATTCGAGATTTATATCCCCCATCCTGGCCAAATAAGTTATAATTTACCATCTTTCACAGTATACATTATGCGGAGTAGTTGCAGGTTGAAGTTTAGTTGCATGCGATAAAATATGCGTTTAATAGAAACCTTTATTTATAAGAGAAGTACTGCTATTGTTGAGTTTAAAAAAGAAATAACTTAAATTAAAAATTGTACACAATTTGGCAATTTTTATTTATTTTCAAAATTAGTACAATGGATTATACAAATAGTTGTACAAAAGGAGAAAAGTGTATAATAATGTTAATTAAAGTTAAAATTATTATAATTTTGGCTCAAAAATATATAATTTTTTTTAAACAGTTTTTTCTGTTTTCGTGTTCAACAAAACAAAATTAAAAGCATTTTAGAAAACACTCTGTTTGGCATGTACTTATTTATTTTCTTATTCATATCCCAGATTTTAAAAAAATATAAAGCTTAAAGACTTAAAAAGCTATTGATAACCACAATACTTATCGCTGAGAAGAATTTAACCTCGAAGCCGAGCGAAATAAACGGAGCCAATGGAGTAGCTTCTGATTGTTGAACTCTTGAACTGTATCGGGACTTAATAGAAACGCAATCAAATAATTGCGCAAAGTGTGCCACAATCAAATATAGCAACAAATTAACCAAACGCCAACACCACCACCACCAAGAACAGCACTCAAACTGCAAATCGATAAAGGCAGGCGAAGTGGGGAAACCGCAGAGAAAATATTATAGAATTATCCAGTTGGTGGATGGATCGGCGGACGGAAAAGCGATAAGTTTACAATTGCTTATGACTTCAATTAATCTGTGAAAGCGCCTACGCAGGCAGGCCTCCACTGAAATCGCAGGCGAGGAGGGTTTGCTGTTTAGATGTCGGGAATCCGCAAGCACGAAAATGCGAAAAAATACGAAAAATAAAACAAAAAAAACCAATCGAACTGGGCAAGAACTGGCTGCGGTCTAAGTCTGGTTCTGGTTATGGTTCTGGGGGTCCCAGGTTCGGGTTTTTTTTTTTTGGGATTTGGAGTTTGAAGTTCGGATCCCAGACCGCAAGACACAACACAAACAGGCAAACGCAGCCGCCGCAAGACAATTGACCTGAAATTTCATTGAAGATGTGCCCGGGGTCTGGCCTCAGAAATGTATAGCTATAGCCGGCTTAGAAACGGTAAATTGCTTAGTCATCTCCCATCGATGATTGTGATCACGATCATTATAATTATTTGGCTGTGCCATTATTATCAAAATGGAATCGCATGCATGTCCATGGGGGGGAGGAAGTGGGAGCTTGAACCCGCACGCAAGCTTAGCCCTATTTCACACACCCACCAGATTTACCAGATCCACCAGATCCCGAGGGATGGACCAAGTTGTCCATGGGAGCGGAGCGGACTTCTCTTACAACTCAAGCAATAGCCTGCCATTAGTTAGGCAGTCCGATTTGCTCTGTTATAATTTTGCAGGTGTTTGAATCCTTTTTCCGCTTCATTTTCAATTTACGCAAATGGACCTCGATTCGCGGCGCTCTGGGGGGAAAACGGAAAATGATCTCTGAAAGTGCACACATGAGGCCCGCCAGGTGCTCAAATTGCCGCAGGTCCAATCCGAAATTCAGCATCGGCAGGAAGGGGTTAGGCGAGCAAAGTTCATGGCCAGCGGACGTGTGTGCTCACCCGATGCATCTTCATCTCGATTGCACTTGCACTGGCACTTGCACTCCCAGTTGCAGTTGGAATCGTAGTCGTATGTGCTCACACAATATGTGCAGCTGTGCAGTAGCCACATCTCCGTGGAGATTCACTGGAGCCGCTGCATTATTTTGGCCAGCCACTGGCGATGTACGGATGTCATTTGGGCCACCTTTGAACTCCTCACGCGCCTCCTGAAAATGATGAAAGCGCCGCATCTAATAGGAAAAATGGTAAGACACTTTCTGCTTTTCGTTTGTTTGCTTAGGGAAAATTGAAAAGTTGATTAAGTTTGACTGTACAGGTTGAAAGTGCATTGAAAGTGGAATTTTCATCGTAAGCTATGACCTCTTAAAAAATCTTGTTATTATTATAAACTAACACTGAAGCTATGGAATATTTAACAGTTAATTAATCTTGTCAATGGTAAAATGTATTAATAAATACATTTTTGATTTCTGTCCTATTTACCTTTAAATATAGTTGTTATTGAAAACTATGACCTAGAAAACTACAAAATTGCAGTATTCAAATATTGATTAATATTGTCAACGTAATAAAATATTAATTTATAAATGTTACATATCTTTCCCAGAACAGCAAATGTGTATACTTTAAATAAAACATTTAAGTCTGTAAAATACTTAATAGTTTGTATTTTTCTTATAGTAATCAATCGGCTTAATGCTTAAAAAAACATATTTCTTAAGTTTAAAAACAAAGCTAATATAATGTTTGTTTTACAGTTTTTTGTTCTAAGTTTATTACCAAAACCACCAACCATATAAAGTGGTAATAATAAATGTGCACATAAAATAAGGACCATAATCCAAAAGTCCAACACAATTGCCAAAAATCTCATCCAGAGTCCAAGCGCGCACTCTCCAACTCAATTATGCAAATCATTTAAAGGGTCATAAAACCATGGCGAAAAACGCAAACGAAAATGAAAACATGTCATTTTGAGCGGGCAAAGTGGAGCCAAAACATAAAATCAAAGATTTGTGCCCGGCGAGCGGCTTCCATCTGGGCAATATGTAAAATGCTGGTGCCGAGAACCTGTGACCAGGGGCCAGAGCACAGAAGCGGCCATAAAGAAGCTTTTACGGCCACTGGACTGGAGGCGAAACCGAAGCCCAAGTCGAGATGATAAATTGTCTACCACGGCCAGTTGGCTTGTTGGACGTTTGTCGATTATTTGCCTGGATTTTCCCTCCTTTTCATTTTCCTTTCCCCATTTTCCTTTGCCTTTGCATTTACTGTATTTTGCCAGTGCAGGTCGACAACTTTTCACTGCCGACGACACTAACGGCTACCATAGATCAGTTCCAACCTGGCCGAGGACTACGACTACGATGTCCTCCTCTGGGTTCCTAGCTGGGCATTCGATTAGACAATTTGTTGTATGAACAGTTTGAACAGCTTGAACAGTTTTGTGCCTGCAAGCGCCAGGGTCGAGGCTTTGAGGAATTTATCACCGCTCTCCCCCCGCGTTTTTCCCCAGCGTGTTAATTGAAAATTGTACGGTAATGTTGCTTATCGCGCGCCTATCAGACGTCATCCCCAGACTCTCGATCCCCTCCCTGAATATCTGAGAGGCTTGCGTGCGCCGAGTCCATGTTCGTGGGCAGCCTGCCACACCTTGGGACACCATGGAACACCTTGGAACCGCTTGGAAGTCCGCTTGGAACTGCGCTTGGCAAAGCACCACGCATCGGGCTGTGTGTGTGTGGCTTGCGGTGAAGTGAAAATTTCTAACACTTTTTGACAACATTTCGGGGAACGCACTTAAAAATAATTTATCGCCGCTGACATTTTTCGAGACTTTAATTGCCGCTCCGATAGGGGTTACCTGTTGCGGTCCAGCAGCTTCTTGTCAATAGATTTTGGGCTTAGCCGGGTAAGCTTCGCCTTAAACTCGTAAGCGGTTGACGCGACTCGAGCTTAATTGCTTTCTCGCCCAATGTGGATGATGGATTGCACTGCGATTGAGGGGATCATCGGGCTGAAGCTGTAGCTGAAGCTGTAGCTGTAGCTGGAGCCCCGAAATAGAATGTATACCTTTAAAATCCGGAAGTAAGCCAACCGCAAACTACTCGCTTTTGACCTAATCAGAATCTTCTTTTTAATGCCTACCGAGAGGACAAAGTCGAACTGCGCGACTCGGTTTGGGCAGTTCAAGGTGAGCTTACATTTTAGTAACTTAGCACGTCTTAATATGTATTTAATTGGCTGGGATCACACAAAAGACACACTTTTTTATATAAAACTCTGGTGAAGCCGAGGAGCGAACTCAGTGTATGAAACAACTCTAGGGAGTTCGTAACTTCAAGTTCAATAAGGATTTCTCACCATGCTGACATTCGGATTGCTGCTGACCGTTGGGGTGTTCTTTTGGATATACTTTCTATGGAGTCGACGAAGGCTGTATATGCTGCATGCCAAGGTGCCCGGACCCTTGGGACTTCCAATTTTGGGCATTGCCGCGGAGTACCTTATCCTCAACAAACGTAAGCTGGTGTTCTGAAGGGGCAACCAATTGGGGAATAATTGATATCACTTTGACCACAGGTAAAATGACCACCAGAACCAAGTACTTGGATATGTATGGGTCAACCGTTCTGCTCTGGGTTGGCCCAGACCCATTTGTTGTGACACGGGATCCAAAGATTGCCGAGGAAGTGCTCTTGTCTTCGGAATGCATCAACAGGAGTTCGCATGCGGCTGATGCAATTGCTCGTAGTGCTGGAGATGGATTGTTCACCTTGAAGGGTACTTGAATAAGTTCACTATCTCTAGCCGTGTTTAATCTATTGAATTTTTACTAGGACCCAAGTGGATTGAGCGGCGCAAGCAAATGAATCCCACATTCAAGCACAATATCTTGCTTAGCTTTCTTCCCATTTTCAATGCGGAGACAAAAACTTTGGTCAGCTTACTGGACACCTATGTTGGTCATGGTGAAAAAGAGATTCTCAATGATATTGTCAGATGGTCGTTCAGAATAGCCACTCGTAAGTTGAAAACTTAAACCCATATTATGATTTATTTTCAACTAATATTGGCCAACAGAAACCACAGTGGGCACTGATATAAAACATGAGGAAAACTTTAAGAACGATACAATTTTGAGAAGTTATCAGTCGTAAGTGAATCACAATCATTAAAGTCCTAATTCTTAAATTAAAAAAAATAATATTTTTTAGGCTTTTACAACTGATGACAATGAATGTTTTGATGCCTTTCACTCAGAACAAAATAATTTCCACGCTGTGCGGATATGAAGATCAGAGAATGAGGGCCGCCTCTAATATTCAGAAAATGATAACCAAAGTGAGTTTTGACTGTCTGAATAATGTTACTATTCTAATATCTTACCCATGCAGATCCTGGACAAAAAACTCAACTCAAAGCCGGAGGGTACTTCGCAACCGGAAATCAACTCTGTGATCAACCGAGCCATTGAACTTTTCCGGAATGGCCAAATACCATATGAGCACGTGCAGGGTGAATGTAGTAGTATAGTCGTGGCCGCCTTCGAAACAACCGGTCTCACGGTCTGTCATACACTCACTCTGCTGGCCATGTACCCCCAGTACCAGGATACGGTCTTCGAGGAGCTCAAGGATCTCTTTCCAACGGCCGGCGACTTCGAAGTGACCTATGAGGACCTGCAGAAAATGGTCTATTTGGAGCGCGTGTTGAATGAGACCTTGCGACTGATACCATCCGTGCCATTTGCACCGAGGGAAACGCTGCAGGACTTCCGCCTTTCGAACGGAGTTCTCATCCCCAAAGGAGTCACCATTGGCATCGACATATTCAACACTCACCGCAACCCGGAGGTCTGGGGTCCAGACGCAGCAAAGTTCAATCCCGATAACTTCCTGCCGGACAATGTTCGCGACAGGCATCCCTACGCCTTCCTTCCGTTTTCAAAGGGAAAACGAAATTGCATAGGTTAGTTTTGTATTTCTTTTGGATGAAAGATATTATTAATCCTTGATTATTGCTCCAATTAGGCTGGAAATATGGACTGATGTCCTCTAAGCTCGCCCTAGCAAAAATACTGAGGAACTTCAAGATACGCACATCATTTCGCTATGAGGACCTCGTTTTCGTTGACAACATTGGCATGAAGCTGGCCCAGTCACCAGGATTAGACTTTCAACGGCGGACTTAGGACTCAGTTTGTTATTTTTTACTTTAAGCCAAATGAGGTGAAAACGCCTATCAGATGTTTTAGATATTAATACCAGAATTTCTTTTGTTGGGGATATTTTCCTATTTACAGGTAGCAAGAATTATATTTTATATGCAACGATTTATAAATTAATAATTCTTAAAACAATAATTTATTTAGTGTTTGGAAATGCCTTTTTCCTTGTTAGTTTATTACTCCTTTTTTGAACTAGGTTTAAACAAAATTAAAAGACACAAAATTGATTAAGTTTTTTAGCTAAGTAACCAAGCAATGAACGTGTGATACCAATAAATATTTTCCTTAAATTAAATTAAAAGTGCTCGACCTGAACACACCAAAATAATATTATTATAAAACAAGAAAGAAAGCAAACTTCGGCAAGCCGAAGTTCATATACCCTTGCAGCTATTGCAAGAATTAAACATTTTTGAAAACATTCAAATTATGATTTACTTTCGTATATGTTTAAAAACATTGAAGCTATGATGATTTGCAGCTCAATTATTTGAAAGTTATTTTATATATTTGTATTATTTCTAAGGGAGCTATATGATATAGACGTCCGATTTTGATAAAATTTAAACTATAATTCTGAAATATTTAACCATTGCTATATGTCGAAGAACTAAACATAAAATTAATAAACAGAAAAGTTATAATTTTTTTCATTTATTTTTCCGATTGTTCGTATGGGAGCTATATGATATAGTCGTCCGACTTTGATGAAATTTAAACCGTAAATCGGAAATACGTAACCATTACTAAATGTCGAAGAACTAAACAAAAAATTGAAAAACAGCAAAGTTATAATTTTTTTCATTTATTTTTCCGATTGTTCCTATGGGAGCTATATGCTATAGTCGTCCGATTTTGATGAAATTTAAACCGTAAATCGGAAATATTTAACCATTACTAAATGTCGAAGAACTAAACAAAAAATTAGAAAACAGAAAAGTTATAATTTTTTTCATTTATTTTTCCGATTGTTCCTATGGGAGCTATATGATATAGTCGTCCGACTTTAATGAAATTTAAACCGTAAATCGGAAATATGTAACCATTACTAAATGTCGAAGAACTAAACAAAAAATTGAAAAACAGCAAAGTTATAATTTTTTTCATTTATTTTTCCGATTGTTCCTATGGGAGCTATATGCTATAGTCGTCCGATTTTGATGAAATTTAAACCGTAAATTGGAAATATTTAACCATTACTAAATGTCGAAGAACTAAACAAAGAATTAAAAAACAGCAGAGTTATAATTTTTTTTCATTTATTTTTCCGATTGTTCCTATGGGAAATATATGCTATAGTCGTCCGATCCGGCTCGTTCCGACTTATATACTACCTGGAATAGAAAGACAACTTTTTGGAAAGTTTCATGCAGATAGCTTTAAAACTGAGAGACTAGTTTGCATATAAACGGACGGACAGACGGACGGACAGACGGACATGGCTAGATCGACTCGCCTAGTGATGCTGATCAAGAATATATATACTTTATAGGGTCGGAGATGTCTCCTTCACTGCGTTGCAAACTTCAGACTGAAATTATTATACCCTCTGCAAGGGTATTAAAACTAAAACTAAGTACGGTGCAGGGATAGTGGTTGAAATGCAAATTTGATTATATAGATTTTTATAATTGTTACAAAGAACACGAAAAGGCTCATGCAGGCCAAAATTTAAGGTACATGTTGGCAAGTTAAGAATATGGTAGTTGCGGGTTGGTCCAAAAGGCACAATAAAAGTTAAGCGGCTTACCAATTCTATGGAGTCAATATCACCTTCCACATGATTGTGCATAAAAATAGGTCCAAGCATGATTCTACGATTTACAAGAGTAGGTAAATTAAGCAATAGTAATCTACTTGAGTAAGAATACAACCTTACTCTTGCTGATCCCAATTCAAACCACAACGGGCAAAAAGAAGAAATTTGTTTTGTACCGACTCAATACGATCAATGTGCACTTGATATTGGGTACTCCAAACGGGAGCGCAATATTATACAAGTTTTTGGTTTCAAGTGGTTTCAAATATTATTATTAAAGTGGTTTCAATTATTGCTGCGTGCGATCGGGGCATACCAAAGAGAAAATAAAACCCAAGCCAAAATACGAGATCTTTAAGCGGGCGATGCATCTTTATAGATGTTTACGTAAAGGAAAAAGTAGGAGGAGATGCGTTTTGCTTGGCCGAACTAGTTTAAATGGAGATTATTTGTATATTTTTATTATTTCTAGGGGAGCTATATGATATAGACGTCCGATTTTGATAAAATCTAAACCATAATTTTGAAAAATTTAACCATTGCTATATGTCGAAGAACTGAACAAAAAATTAAAAAACAGAAAAGTTATAATTTTTTTCATTTATTTTTCCGATTGTTCCTATGGGAGCTATATGCTATAGTCGTCCGATTTTGATATAATTTAAACCGTTAATCGAAAATATTTAACCATTACTAAGTGTCGAAGGACTAAACAAAAAATTAAAAAACAGCAAAGTTATAATTTTTTTCATTTATTTTTCCGATTGTTCCTATGGGAGCTATATGCTATAGTCGTCCGATTTTGATGAAATTTAAACCGTAAATCGGAAATATTTAACCATTACTATACGTCGAAGAACAAAACAAAAAATTAAAAAACAGCAAAGTTAAATTTTTTTTCATTTATTTTTCCGATTGTTCCTATGGGAGCTATATGCTATAGTCGTCCGATCCGGTTCGTTCCGACTTATATACTACCTGCAATAGAAAGACAACTTTTGGGAAAGTTTCATGCAGCTAGCTTTAAAACTGAGAGACTAGTTTGCATATAAACGGACGGACAGACGGACAGACGGACAGACTGACAGACGGACAGACGGACGGACAGACGGACAGACGGACGGACAGACGGACATGGCTAGATCGACTCTACTAGTGATGCTGATCAAGAATATATATACTTTATAGGGTCGGAGATGTCTCCTTCACTGCGTTGCAAACTTCTGACTGAAATTATAATACCCTCTGCAAGGGTATAAATATCAATGAGTAAGTAGTATACTAACGAAGTAAATGAAAAAAAATTTTGATGATGGGTCCGTCAAGTTTCAATTAAGTTAAAATTACCCTTAATACCTTATTTAAAATTTCAAATACTTTTTACACTAACATAACTTCTAAAAAGAAGATTTAAACCATTTTGCCGCCTTTCGCTCTATAGAAGCAAACAATAATTTGAACTGTATTAAAAAACATTTTTTCATTACAATTAAGTTTCTGAGTTTCTGATGTATGTGCTTAATTAGTTAAATTAAACGTTAACAAACTCATTTAGCAAGTCGAGGGTCACACTGTAATCAAAGCAATTAAAATAAAATATCCAAAAATAATTACCCACTTTAATTAGAGGATCGCAACCCAACATAAATTTTGACCCGAACACACCAAATTACAATCCCTAACTGAGATATATATTCTGGCAACTGTACCGTGCTAGCACAATGTTTGGTTAAAATGCTAACAATACACTTCTTGATTGCTGCGGGGATATTTTTCTGGTTCCGATTTTTGTGGAATCGTCGCTGTCTATATAAGCTGATGTTCCAGTTGCCAGGACCAATGGGACTTCCCCTGCTCGGCATAGCCATCGAGTACACTATTAACAAGCGTAAGTCAAAAATCCCTAATTTGTTTAATTGAGTCCAAGCTGAATTTGAGTTAATGTGCACTCCTTCACTGCAGGTAAAATGAGCTTACGAGCTCAGTACATGGACAAATATGGCTCAACTATTTTTTCCTGGCTGGGACCGGTGCCAATTTTGGTTACTAGGGATCCAACGATCTTAAAGGACATATTAACGTCTTCAGACTGCCTAAATAAGTCATTGCACATGGTTAATGGTATGGGTACCTGTATTGGATTCGGATTGGTGACGTTGCGAGGTATTGACTACAAAAAAAAATAAACCACTTGTAGGTGATTTAAATGTATTTCAAAATTGTGTAGAGCCTAAATGGGATATTCGCCGCAAGCAGCTGAATCCCACATTCAAACATGGTGTCCTGCTCAGCTTTATGCCAGTTTTCAATGATGAATCGAAAACATTAGTCTCCTTGCTGGATACTTTTGTGGGTCAAGGGGAGAAGGATGTGCTTCCAGATATTCACCGATGGTCTTTTAGAACGGCTATGAGTAGGTATGATTATTCTATCACCTCAGCATATTTAATTATTTAATATTCTCAGAAACTACAATGGGGTCTGATATACAAGAAGATCAGACCTTCAAAGATGATAAACTAATGGAAAGCTATCAAACGTAAGAAAAATTAAAGCTTTTGAGTTTAAGCTTATCTAATTAAAGGTTTAATTTTACAGAATCATAGGTTTGATAACGGTCAACGTAATCTTTCCCTTGGTCCAGAACAAGTTTATTGCCAAACTCTGTGGTTATGAGAAAAAGAGATTGAAGAACGCCTTGGTGATTAATAAACCTGTTGAAAATGTATGTATACAAAATGATAAAACATGAGTAACGGTTATTTAAAAATGTATTTTTTTAGATAATTGATAAAAAACTAAAATGTACCGAGGAAAATAGTACATCTTCCATTTCAAACACTTTGATCAACCGAGCAATCGATCTGTTTCGAAGTGGCGATTTAAGCTATGAGGAAGTGAAAAGTGAATGCAGTAATATGGTCTTAGCTGCGTTCGAGACTACAGGTCTAACAGTTTGGCACACTATGATTTTGCTAGCCATGTTCCCCGACTACCAGGATATGGCATTTGAAGAGCTTAAAAAAGCCTTTCCAACAAACGGCGACTTCGAAGTGACTGAGGAAGACCTACAAAATTTGGAGTACTTGGACCGCGTGTTGAACGAGACCTTGCGATTGATACCACCAATTCCCATTGCTCCGAGGGAAACTATTAGAGATGTTCCCCTTTCAAATGGAGTTGTCATTCCTAAAGATGTCGTAATAGGCATTGACATATTCAGTACTCACCGTAACCCGGATTTCTGGGGCTCCGAGGCAGAGAAGTTCAACCCTGATAACTTTCTGCCGGAAAATATCCTCGAAAGGCATCCCTACGCCTTCATTCCGTTCTCAAGGGGAAAGCGAAATTGCATAGGTTACCTAAATGTTTTAAATTTTCTTCAACCAAAAATTGTAATGACTTTTTTGTTTTACAGGCTGGAAATATGCATTGATGTCAGTCAAGCTCACATTAGCCAAGATACTAAGAAACTACAAAATAGGCACCTCTTTTCGATATGAGGATCTCGTTTTTGTCGACAATACGGCCATGAAGTTGGCTCAGTCTCCAAAGCTACATTTTCAAAGGCGGACTTAATATGTTATATACAATTGAAGGGTCGCCATTATACTCAATGAATTATTTTATATTCAAAATCGATTAAAGATATTAAATTTATTTCGAACTTTATTGGGTTGAGATGAATATTAGAAAAAAATACAATTATTGTAATATTCGATTAAGGTTCTGATATTGTGACCGTATTCTTACTAGTTTTCCATTATAAGTAAATATTTTATCCAGCTTACTTAAATAACACAGAATTTTATTGTTTAATTTAAAAACGGCAATTCACTGAGTATATCCCTAAATGGGCAATGACAACTATCATTTACAGTCGAATGTGTGGTATTACTATAACTATGTCTTCAATTTTTTTTTGGATAATCTAAAATGAAACTAAAATGTAAGTGAGACAACAAAAAGTACATTTTTACAAATTAACATTTAACATTTAATAAATTAACATACAGGTTAATATCACTCAAGACTAGAGTCCTACTAACTAAATTAGTTGAAGCTATATTGTTCGAAACGAAGTCGGACAATCATAAATAAACTTAGGTACTGGAACCAAAGAGTGCTTGTTCTAGCCGGTCTTCCCATCTGTCAAGTGGTCGACAAGTCAGATTTGTTGGGAATCACACTCGCAATGAACACAATCTAGACTTATCACTTTTCCAAAATTTGAAGTGCCCCAAAATGTTGGCTCTGGCCAGGAACTCGTGGTGTGGCCAAATGCTGGGCCGCCTGGCAAACATCGAAGCCCGCACCCCAAGGCCGTACTCGAAGCCCTCCTCCGGTGGCAATCAGGCTGACAAAAAGGGAAAGTACCGGATTGTGATGGTGCGGCACGGGGAGTCCGAGTGGAACCAGAAGAACCTATTCTGCGGCTGGTTCGATACCAAGCTGTCGGAGAAGGGGCAGCAGGAGGCCTGTGCGGCCGGCCGTGCCCTCAAGGAGGCCAAAATGGAGTTCGACGTGGCCCACACCTCGGTGCTGTCCAGAGCCCAGGACACCCTCACGGCCATCCTGAAGTCCAGCGAGCACCGCCGCATCCCAGTGTGCACCTCGTGGCGCCTCAACGAGCGTCACTACGGCGGACTGACGGGTCTGAACAAGGCCGAGACGGCCAAGAAGTTCGGCGAGGAGAAGGTCCAGATCTGGCGCCGCAGCTTCGACACTCCGCCGCCGCCCATGGAGCCGGACCACGAGTACTACGCCTGCATTGTAGAGGATCCACGCTATGAGGGCCATCTTAGTGCTTCGGATTTCCCCAAGTCGGAGTCCCTCAAGCTAACAATCGAGCGCACCTTGCCCTACTGGGACGAGGTGATAGTGCCGCAGATCAAGGAGGGCCTGCGCATCCTGGTGGCCGCCCACGGCAACAGCCTGAGGGGCGTGGTCAAGCACCTGGAGTGCATCTCCGACCAGGACATCATGGACCTCAACCTGCCCACGGGCATACCCTTTGTCTACGAACTGGACGAGCATCTCAAGCCCCTCGCCACACTGAGATTCCTCGGCGATCCGGAGACGGTCAAGAAGGCCATGGAGTCGGTGGCCAACCAGGGCAAAGCCAAGTGATTTGGGCATTCCAAGGTCAGCAATCAGCTCAATGCACTTGCATGCCAAACAAAAAGAGCGGATCGAAACTATGGCAAGGCGAATGTCAACCAGCAAATAAATTTATTTGATTTTAATTGACAATGAAGAGTCAACAGCGATGTGGTCTGGCCATTGGTCTCTTGGTCTCTTGGTCTTATGGTCTCAGGGCGTTCTGGGTCCCAGGGTCTGGTTCTGGGTCTGGGTCTGGGTCTGAGCCAAAGTCCAGCCGTATTTATATGTGTTTCCATTGCGCTCGTTTAAGAAATCAGGGAATCGAGTGTGTCGCGTCAATTTTAATTGCTGCGGGATGAGTCCGCCTCTGGCAGCCTCTGGAATTCCGAATGGGTCGAATCTTAATTTGTTTAAATGAAATACTCATTTAGGGCTTATTGACAAACAAATTGAATTGATTGATCTAAATGAATTTATATGGTGAGCAGTGCGCAGTGCGCAGTGCCCAGATTGTTCCTATGGGAGCTATATGCTATAGTCGTCCGATCCGGTTCGTTCCGACTTATATACTACCTGCAATAGAAAGACAACTTTTGGGAAAGTTTCATGCAGCTAGCTTTAAAACTGAGAGACTAGTTTGCATATAAACGGACGGACAGACGGACAGACGGACAGACTGACAGACGGACAGACGGACGGACAGACGGACAGACGGACGGACAGACGGACATGGCTAGATCGACTCTACTAGTGATGCTGATCAAGAATATATATACTTTATAGGGTCGGAGATGTCTCCTTCACTGCGTTGCAAACTTCTGACTGAAATTATAATACCCTCTGCAAGGGTATAAATATCAATGAGTAAGTAGTATACTAACGAAGTAAATGAAAAAAAATTTTGATGATGGGTCCGTCAAGTTTCAATTAAGTTAAAATTACCCTTAATACCTTATTTAAAATTTCAAATACTTTTTACACTAACATAACTTCTAAAAAGAAGATTTAAACCATTTTGCCGCCTTTCGCTCTATAGAAGCAAACAATAATTTGAACTGTATTAAAAAACATTTTTTCATTACAATTAAGTTTCTGAGTTTCTGATGTATGTGCTTAATTAGTTAAATTAAACGTTAACAAACTCATTTAGCAAGTCGAGGGTCACACTGTAATCAAAGCAATTAAAATAAAATATCCAAAAATAATTACCCACTTTAATTAGAGGATCGCAACCCAACATAAATTTTGACCCGAACACACCAAATTACAATCCCTAACTGAGATATATATTCTGGCAACTGTACCGTGCTAGCACAATGTTTGGTTAAAATGCTAACAATACACTTCTTGATTGCTGCGGGGATATTTTTCTGGTTCCGATTTTTGTGGAATCGTCGCTGTCTATATAAGCTGATGTTCCAGTTGCCAGGACCAATGGGACTTCCCCTGCTCGGCATAGCCATCGAGTACACTATTAACAAGCGTAAGTCAAAAATCCCTAATTTGTTTAATTGAGTCCAAGCTGAATTTGAGTTAATGTGCACTCCTTCACTGCAGGTAAAATGAGCTTACGAGCTCAGTACATGGACAAATATGGCTCAACTATTTTTTCCTGGCTGGGACCGGTGCCAATTTTGGTTACTAGGGATCCAACGATCTTAAAGGACATATTAACGTCTTCAGACTGCCTAAATAAGTCATTGCACATGGTTAATGGTATGGGTACCTGTATTGGATTCGGATTGGTGACGTTGCGAGGTATTGACTACAAAAAAAAAATAAACCACTTGTAGGTGATTTAAATGTATTTCAAAATTGTGTAGAGCCTAAATGGGATATTCGCCGCAAGCAGCTGAATCCCACATTCAAACATGGTGTCCTGCTCAGCTTTATGCCAGTTTTCAATGATGAATCGAAAACATTAGTCTCCTTGCTGGATACTTTTGTGGGTCAAGGGGAGAAGGATGTGCTTCCAGATATTCACCGATGGTCTTTTAGAACGGCTATGAGTAGGTATGATTATTCTATCACCTCAGCATATTTAATTATTTAATATTCTCAGAAACTACAATGGGGTCTGATATACAAGAAGATCAGACCTTCAAAGATGATAAACTAATGGAAAGCTATCAAACGTAAGAAAAATTAAAGCTTTTGAGTTTAAGCTTATCTAATTAAAGGTTTAATTTTACAGAATCATAGGTTTGATAACGGTCAACGTAATCTTTCCCTTGGTCCAGAACAAGTTTATTGCCAAACTCTGTGGTTATGAGAAAAAGAGATTGAAGAACGCCTTGGTGATTAATAAACCTGTTGAAAATGTATGTATACAAAATGATAAAACATGAGTAACGGTTATTTAAAAATGTATTTTTTTAGATAATTGATAAAAAACTAAAATGTACCGAGGAAAATAGTACATCTTCCATTTCAAACACTTTGATCAACCGAGCAATCGATCTGTTTCGAAGTGGCGATTTAAGCTATGAGGAAGTGAAAAGTGAATGCAGTAATATGGTCTTAGCTGCGTTCGAGACTACAGGTCTAACAGTTTGGCACACTATGATTTTGTTAGCCATGTTCCCCGACTACCAGGATATGGCATTTGAAGAGCTTAAAAAAGCCTTTCCAACAAACGGCGACTTCGAAGTGACTGAGGAAGACCTACAAAATTTGGAGTACTTGGACCGCGTGTTGAACGAGACCTTGCGATTGATACCACCAATTCCCATTGCTCCGAGGGAAACTATTAGAGATGTTCGCCTTTCAAATGGAGTTGTCATTCCTAAAGATGTCGTAATAGGCATTGACATATTCAGTACTCACCGTAACCCGGATTTCTGGGGCTCCGAGGCAGAGAAGTTCAACCCTGATAACTTTCTGCCGGAAAACATCCTCGAAAGGCATCCCTACGCCTTCATTCCGTTCTCAAGGGGAAAGCGAAATTGCATAGGTTAACTAAATGTTTTAAATTTTTTCAAAACAAAAATTGTAATGACTTTTTTGTTTTACAGGCTGGAAATATGCATTGATGTCAGTCAAGCTCGCACTAGCCAAGATACTAAGGAACTACAAAATAGGCACCTCTTTTCGATATGAGGATCTCGTTTTTGTTGACAATACGGCCATGAAGTTGGCCCAGTCTCCAAAGCTACATTTTCAAAGGCGGAATTAATATGTTATATACAATTGAAGGGTCGCCATTATACTTAATGAATTATTTTATATTAAAAATCGATAAAAAATATTACATTTATTTCGAATTTTATTGGGTTGAGATGAATATTAGAAAAAAATAGAATTATTGTAATATTCGATTAAGGTTCTGATTTTGTGACCGTGTTCTCACTAGTTTTCCATTACAAGTAAATACTTTATCCAGCTTATTTAAGTAACACCGATTTTTATTGTTTAATTTAAAAACGACAATTCATTCATATCCCGACACAAAAAGGGCAATGACAACTATCATTTACAAACGAATGTATGGTATTACATAACTATCTCTTCAATTTTTTTTTGATAATCTAAAATGAAAATAAAATGTAAGTGAGACAACATAAAGTAAATTTTTACAAATTAACATTTTAATAAATGAACATACAGGTTAATATCACTCAAGACTAGAGTCTTACTAACTAAATTAGTTGAAGCTATATTGCTCGAAGCGAAGTCGGACAATCATAAATAAACTTAGGTACTGGAACCAAAGAGTGCTTGTTCTAGCCGGTCTTCCCATCTGTCAAGTGGTCGACAAGTCAGATTTGTTGGGAATCACACTCGCAATGAACACAATCTAGACTTATCACTTTTCCAAAATTTGAAGTGCCCCAAAATGTTGGCTCTGGCCAGGAACTCGTGGTGTGGCCAAATGCTGGGCCGCCTGGCAAACATCGAAGCCCGCACCCCAAGGCCGTACTCGAAGCCCTCCTCCGGTGGCAATCAGCCGGATAAAAAGGGAAAGTACCGGATTGTGATGGTGCGGCACGGGGAGTCCGAGTGGAACCAGAAGAACCTATTCTGCGGCTGGTTCGATACCAAGCTGTCGGAGAAGGGGCAGCAGGAGGCCTGTGCGGCCGGCCGTGCCCTCAAGGAGGCCAAAATGGAGTTCGACGTGGCCCACACCTCGGTGCTGTCCAGAGCCCAGGACACCCTCACGGCCATCCTGAAGTCCAGCGAGCACCGCCCCATCCCAGTGTGCACCTCGTGGCGCCTCAACGAGCGTCACTACGGCGGACTGACGGGTCTGAACAAGGCCGAGACGGCCAAGAAGTTCGGCGAGGAAAAGGTCCAGATCTGGCGCCGCAGCTTCGACACCCCGCCGCCGCCCATGGAGCCGGACCACGAGTACTACGCCTGCATTGTAGAGGATCCACGCTATGAGGGCCATCTTAGTGCTTCGGATTTCCCCAAGTCGGAGTCCCTCAAGCTAACAATCGAACGCACCTTGCCCTACTGGGACGAGGTGATAGTGCCGCAGATCAAGGAGGGCCTGCGCATCCTGGTGGCCGCCCACGGCAACAGCCTGAGGGGCGTGGTCAAGCACCTGGAGTGCATCTCCGACCAGGACATCATGGACCTCAACCTGCCCACGGTCATACCCTTTGTCTACGAACTGGACGAGAATCTCAAGCCCCTCGCCACACTGAGATTCCTCGGCGATCCGGAGACGGTCAAGAAGGCCATGGAGTCGGTGGCCAACCAGGGAAAAGCCAAGTGATTTGGGCAGTCCAAGGTCAGCAATCAGCTCAATGCACTTGCATGCCAAACAAAAAGAGCGGATCGAAACTATGGCAATGCGAATGTCAAGCAGCAAATAAATTTATTTGATTTTAATTGACAATGAAGAGTCAACAGCGATGTGGTCTGGCCATTGGTCTCTTGGTCTTATGGTCTCAGGGCGTTCTGGGTCCCAGGGTCTGGTTCTGGGTCTGGGTCTGGGTCTGAGCCAAAGTCCAGCCGTATTTATATGTGTTTCCATTGCGCTCGTTTAAGAAATCAGGGAATCGAGTGTGTCGCGTCAATTTTAATTGCTGCGGGATGAGTCCGCCTCTGGCAGCCTCTGGCATTCCGAATGGGTCGAATCTTAATTTGTTTAAATGAAATACTCATTTAGGGCTTATTGACAAACAAATTGAATTGATTGATCTAAATGAATTTATATGGTGAGCAGTGCGCAGTGCGCAGTGCCCAGATTGTCTTGGGATGAGATGCTTGGCCTGCGTAATGGAGGTTTCAAATGGGTGGTTTAGTCTTCGGCGCATTTGACCCGCTGTTAGCTGTTAGCTGTATATATATGGGAGTTCAGTCGGGGCCAGATTTTCCATGTTAGGACCGCAGAGCGTGGCGAGCTTTGAGCCAGTAAATTGAGAGCGTGAAACGAGCTAGGAAACGGGCTCCTCTGCAGGAAAATGGTCCTTCGAGCCGGCAAAGACATCAGCTCCACATTATTTGAACTTAATTACACAGCCGCAGTCGAGGCGAGACCAAAGTTAGAGTCGAAGTCAAAGTCGGCGCCCCGTTAAATCGTTTCCCCTACACATACATACACTGGCACATAGCAATACCAATCGCAGCTATGAAACGGCGGGAACATAAAAATGTTTGCACTTCGTATTTGTCGCGCATAAAATCTAATATCGAATTACAAGGCCCGGTCTTCGGAGAGAGCAGGGCATAGTCTGCCGTCTGCCTTCCGCCGTCCACCGTCCACCGTCCACCGTCCGCCGCAGTGTGCGTGTCAGCGAAACTTTGTGGCAGACTCCGCCGTCCCGCTGCCATAAAGAAACTGAATTGAGTTAAATGCGCGATAAATTGCTTTTTGCATTTATCATGGTCGCCCTGGCAGGCGGCAGCCCAAGTTTTCGCTGGAGTCGGGCCAAGCCTAGAGATGGAGAGGCGACTCGGCGGACTCCACCCAGACTCCTCCGCCTTCCATGCCCGGCTGTGGCGAATATTGAACAAGATTTTTAATTAGTCGCCAAAGGAAGGGAGGCAGAAGGGGAATAGCCAAGAACGCGAGACCCCGAGGAATTTAGTCAAGTTCAGTTGAACCAAGGTTTATTTATGCGCTGCCGGAGTGTATTTATTGGGCCAGATCCTGGTTGATCACCTGGCTGATGTAGGCCAAGAAGCTGGACACTCGTGTGTAGACATCGGGCCTGCCCTGGGCACAGGTGGACGAGCCGTACGACACAATGCCCACCAGGTGCGGCTGGGGACCGGGCTTAATCAGGGGTCCACCAGAGTCGCCCTGAAATACATGTTCATTTTTTGAGAAAAGTCCAATGAAAGTGTTGGCTAAAATATATGTTAACAGCTTGTAGGTATAGGTATGATAACTTTGCCGTTTTTTGCCGTTAATTTGTTATAGTTCTTCGCTATTAAGTAATGGTTTATTATTTTGATTACAAGATTTAAATTTAAATTAAATTAAAGTGGGATTTTTTTTTTTTTTAAATGTAAGTTTTCTAATTTAATTTTCTAGTTGTAAGAGTTTTAAAAATGTTATTAAAAAAAATAATTGAGTCAATTTAAAAGAAATTAACACTTCTATATGACATTAAATTGTAACTTCTTTGCCTAATCTTTGTAAAAATAAAAAACAAAATTATTTTTAACTAAAGGATCTGAAAGGGTTTTATATTATTATTTAAATGTGATGTTATTGCATTGAACTCATCAAAATTAAGTTTAGTTAAAGGATCTGAAAAGTGTTATATTCTATACATGTAAGCATAATCCCTTATGGAACATATTTAAATGTCATGCTATGGTATTTGACTCACCACACATGCCCCCTGACCCTGGACAGCCAGGGCGCAGATCTCATTGCGCGTCACCCGGAATCCCTTTTGGTTGCACTCCTCGTTCGAGATGGTGCGGTAGTTAAGCGCCTGCAGGTGATCCGGTAGAGTGGCCGATGTGGTGGACGGAGATGTGGATCCCCAGCCGGTGAGGCGGACGGCCACCTTTTCACCAATGCGATCGGATCCGCCCATGAGGATGGGGCTGATATTGGATCGCTCCAGACGGAACGGGGGAGTGACCTTGACAAGGGCGATGTCGTTGATGATCCGCGGACTCATCGAGTACTGGGGATGAACGTGCTTGGTCACCGCCCGGTGGCGCAGTCCTCCTGCCTTCCAGTTGAGCGTTCCGACCACCACGCTGACGTCCTCCACCTTCATCTTCTCCACACAGTGGGCAGCCGTAAGGACATGCTGGCCACTCACAATGGAGCCACCGCAGAAGTGCTGCCAGCGACCACGGCGCTGCATTTGCAGGGACACTTGGAAGGGCACCGACTCGTTCACTTGCTGGCCACCATTGATCCGAGTGGGTGGATCGGTGGTCGGGGTCACCACTTCAGCCAGCCCTTTCCGGAGGATCAGAAAAGTACAAAAAAGCACCAGGATTGCCATTTTCGGATACGACATCACGTTTGCACTGTTGGAAATGAATGGCATGCGACTGCATTCTGTGCTTTTTATACATCTTCACATGGAGCTTATCGTTTATTTGGCGATGCAAACATGTAAATGCTTGTGATCTTGAAATAATTTAATGTGGGTTGTGTTTGGGTAACCTTTTCCAAGTATCTCATATAAATAACAGTACTGGCTTTATGTAAACTTGATAAAAAAAACACAATTAAATACACAATTAAAATAAAAACTACCAAATGGGTATTATTCTCTTCCGATCATAATAATTACTGTGCATATAAGCCTAAAAATCTTTTTTATTGGTGATTTTATAAAACCAACTAAGTCATATAAACCTAAACATATTTTTTTGGGGGATTTAATTTAACCAACTAAACAATAAAATACCATTTTATAAACAACATTCCACACTCACTCAAAAACAAGTAAAATAATTTATAATTTGAGTAAACAATGTGCACATTATAAACTTTTGTAATTTATGTTATGACAATATATATATTTAATTCGTTTATTTATTTTCTTAACTTGAAACTTTGTTCTTCGGGAAAGGATATAACATTTTTTTAGCATTCCAGGCCAAACAGTAGTTGACTTGGATCTCCTGCTGCTCTGCTCCCAGCTGCCCAGTTGTCGCCTTGCGTGCCTGGTTATCATAAGCTAGCGGGGATGCGATCCGCAGATCCCATCATAAGACTGGGCTTGACAGAAGCGCCTACCTGTTGTCATCAATTAGGTAACACGCTCACGCGACCGATAAATATTGAGCCAGCTCTAGTCCGATTTTGTATCTGAGTATCTGTTCATCTGTTTATCTGGGCGAACGCGTATTCGTGGCATGATCTCTTATCTGATTTGCAAATAAAAATCTGTTTAATTTGCCCAATGCTCGGGCCAGAGCCAACTCCACATCGCTGCATGTGTTGGGCTCCAGAGTCATAATTTATAAGACCAGTGGGAGGGGTGGTGATTCCAGTGGGAGACGGTGCACCTCGTGGTGCGATCCTGAGCAAATTAAGTACTAAAATAAACGACCAATTTACTGATTATGCAAAACACGCAAATAATTTTCCACTTGGAAACGAGTGCGAAATTAATTGCCTGCGAAGCGGAAAACTCATTCGACTAACCAGGCTGATCTCGTTTGTTTATGTTGCCATCAGTCACAATCATTTGCATTCAGGTCGAACCAGCAGAACGGTTTCTCTCACCTGTTTCCGCCGATGCTCTGAATTGACCCTTAAACCAAAACGGTTAGAGTAGTGCCCTTCCGAGTGGCTACTGGACTTTAAGCCGGGTATATAAAATGCCACTTCCCTCACTCCGGACAGATCGTAAAACCAGCGGCTCTGCTTTAAGAAGTCGGCCAATAAATCAAGACGATGACGTTGGCGGCAAAGAGACAAACAAGAAAACATATACCGAAAACACAAAACCCATAAAAATTGCACCGAGAATGAATGCCCACTTCGGTTCTGACCCCTTCTTCTCGGCCACACGCACAATTCTACAGAAGTTGGCTGGCGAACATGGCCATGAATGAGGGCATCTGCGGGGCAGGCAATCAAACAGAATGTCATAATAATGATGGCGTCCCGTCGCAGCGGACAGGCAGGATGCTTATCTTGTTAACACCGAACCGATCCGCAAGCCCTTGGCCGGAGGATATGGTCGACAACACCGTTGATGAAATGATTAAAGTGCATTTTATTAGTGAGAATTTTGACCATCGTCTGCGTTCTTTTTCAGCTTGGACTGAAGCGATGGTTTGTTTAAAATTAAGTTTCCTTTTATTTGTCAGCAAAGGCCTTTTACGCTTTAAAGGATTATAGTAATAACAATAATATTATGATATTTGTTAAATTTTTTTTTCTTAGTTTAAACGAAATATTTATTATGTTTCCGCCCAATAAGTTATAAAAAAAAGTGCTGACACCAAAAAAAAATTAATTCTGCGTAATTCATTCAAAGTCATATCATTTAAAATATTTTATATAAACACAAATCTAAAGTAATGGTTTTTGTTAAGTTATTTATGTAAAATGGTATAGAAGAAAAAAGAAAAATGTAAGGATATATACGCAATAATATTAATTTAAAGCAATGAGTCAGCTAATATATTTAAAACTTATTTTATCTTATGTTAACTAAGCTCTTAACTACTATTCCATCTTCTAATTCCTTACCTTTTCTTATAATTTTTGAGTAGCAAATTGCCAATCAGCAATAATAAAGTCAAAAAAGTAGCTATAATATAAAGTTGCTTGTGCAAAGGTTGCTTGTAAAGAATGTTTTCCCTATCACGTTCTTCACAAAAAAGTGAGTTCTTAGTATACTAAACTGATGTGCAGCTTTCGTTGATTCCTTGATTAAATTTCCTTTGCTAGAACAAAGCCTAATGAGTTAACACAAGGATTAACCCGTCAAGTCGAAGAAGAACGAAGCTCACATGCAAATTAGAGGCGGGAATTAAGCATAAAGTCCGCAGATAAGTCATGCCTTGACAGGGTGGTCCAATTAACAGGCGCCAGAGTCGGATTCAGATTCAGATTGAGATTCAGATTCCGATTCAGCTCCAGAGATGCCCAGATCTGCAGACACATCCTGTGGGTGGGGCTTGCTGGCGATATAATAAAGCCATTTCGGGTTCAAATCGGTTCGCTGGCTCACAGCTTCGTGGCGCTGCATTGCGGCCCAGGACAATTAACACAGGAGTCCAAAGATCAAGACCTCAACAGCAGCCGGCGGAGCAAGGCGAACGGAGGAGTTGCCACGAAGCCGAGAGGTGTGCATAATTAATTCGCGCCAGTGCGCCACACACAGCTGAAGGCCCTGTCCACCAGAGTCAGAACCAGATCGAGAGCCAGAGCCAGAGCCAGAGCCAGCTACACCCAAAATGATTCATTAGCTGGATGCAATCAGGCCCGGAACTGACACATCTGACTCCGAATGTGGACCAGATAGCACTCACAGAGTGAGTGCCCGCCCATGGCAGAAGGCATTGGCAATTGAGGCAGAACTCGAAGCTGATTTGCATCGAACATGTGGATGTGGTCCTAGAGCTCCTGCTGCAGCTCATGTCTGGACCTCAAGCTGGAAGAGAAACTGAAACCGAGGTGTCCGAGGTGCTGATTGCCAGCGGCAGGTCTCCTTGTCCGCACCATGAATTAAAAGAAATGTCCGCTGCCGTCGCAGGGGCTTGTTTAATCGGAATATTTAAATTATTCGCTGATTAAAACTCTGAGACAGATCGTTTGGGCAGGAGCTGGTTCTGTTTGGGCAGACTGGTCTCTGATTCTGATTATTTTACCCTTGCGTAGGTGTTATTCCTTGGAAGTGCTGAAGCTGACTCTTTGGAGCCAGTAAATTGATGTATTGCTCGCGAATGAAAAGTAAGAAAATTCTGTCTTTTGCCATTTAGATACCTTTTGAGGCAATATTATTTCCCAGCCTGAACCCACGAAATAGAACCAATCTCAGTTGGCTAATAGCACACCCATTCCCATGTGTCTCTCCTTGCCAACTGGAAGTTCCTATCGCCTAGGCCACCGCTATCGTTGCCCAGCGACCTTGTAACCCATTACATGAGGTGGGACGACCGCCCACAGCTGCACAGCTCGATAAAATTCAAATGAATCGAGCAGAACGAAAAGGCCCAATTAATTGGGGCTCATCGATGCGTATATAAACCTCGGGTGCACTAGTGCTAGTTCCAAGCTCAGTCCCACCATGAACGGAGTAACTTCATTTGTGCTGTTTGTGGCAGCCTTTGTGGCAGCCAAGGAGGTGGTCCAGGGTAATCCCATGGGCAGCGTCATCGACTGTAAGTGATATTGATAACTTAACCAATGAGTACTTCATACTCAAGTCACTGCTTTGCCCCAGTGGACAAGTATTTCGAGGAGGCGGACACCAATTCCCATGAGCGTGTGGTTGGCGGCTACGATGTGCCCGAGGATGAGTATGTGCCCTACCAGGTGTCCATGCAGTTCCTCACTCGCGGTGGCAAGCAACGTCACTTCTGTGGTGGGTCCCTGATCGCTCCAAATCGTGTCCTCACCGCTGCCCACTGCGTCAATGGTCAGAATGCCAGTCGCATTAGCGTTGTGGCCGGCATCAGGGATCTGGAGGACAGCTCCGGATTCAGATCCCAGGTGCAGTCCTACGAGATGAACGAGAACTACCAGGAACTGGTGACCAGCGACATTGCCATCCTCAAAATCGAGCCATCCTTTGAGTTGGACGAGAAGCGAGTGGCCACCATCGATGTGAGTGGTTCGGAACTGGTTGGCGCCGACCAGGAGGTTCTACTCACCGGATGGGGCTCTGTCTTCCACTTTGGCACTGGACCCTTTGCCAAATACCCCACTGTGCTGCAGAAGCTCAACTACAAGACCCTAAGCAACTCCAGGTGCAAGCAGACCATGACCCAACTAACCGACACCGAAATCTGCGCCTTGGAGCGATTCGGCAAGGGAGCTTGTAATGTGAGTTGAGTTTTGAAATTGTTTTAAATCTAGATTATATTTCGTTATCACATGCAAATAGGGCGATTCTGGCGGTCCCTTGGTGATGAAGAGTGGAGAGACCTATAAGCAGGTGGGCGTGGTATCCTATGGCACTGCCTTTTGCGCCTCCAACAGCCCCGATGTCTACACTCGAGTGTCCATGTTCGATGGTTGGATAAAGGAAAGAATGGCTTAAATTTACCAATATTTAAATTTAAACATTTTGAATTCGTAACAACAGATTTAATAAAAATACCATCTTTGTATAAGACAATACAAGGTCAGATGAACAGTACAACCTAGCAATATCTTCCTTGGTTTAGAACTACACATAAGCTATCAACAATTTGCTGCAAGCCCCTCACACTCGCAATTCGATATTTGCAAGCCAGTTAACCAGGTCACATTACCAGCAGAACTCCTCATTATAATTTCAATTTCAAGATCAAATTTAATGGCATAACCAAGTATCCAAAGTGCCCCAGATATGTGCGATACATATGCAAATTCCCTCTCTAATGGGGGCCAAGCTTTTGTTTAAGTAGCGTGGCAGATGCAAAGCCAGTAGCATTAACCAACTAACGATGGGTCCAACCGAGCTACTCTTCATCGCAGCTATAGCCGTGGGAGGTGCCATTGGAAGGCTTAATTGTGAGTTTTAATTGAAATTATTGAAGAGCAATCAGTTAGGTATGAATTTACTTTCGATAGCTCGTCAGCCCAGTGGCTATACACCGCACCGAATTGTCGGAGGTGCGGATGTTCCACCGGGGGAGCATGTACCCTACCAGGTTTCCCTGCAATACAGAACCCGTGCCGGTCAGATGCACTTCTGCGGCGGATCCATCATTGCCCCCAATCGCATCCTAACGGCTGCCCATTGTTGCCAGGGATTGAATGCGAGTCGCATGTCTGTGGTGGCCGGAATTCGTGGTCTGAACGAAAGGGGTTCCCGCTCCCAAGTCCTGACCTACAGTATTCATCCCAAATACAAAGAACTGGTGACCAGCGATCTGGCCGTGCTGTCCATTGATCCTCCTCTGAAGCTTAACAATGCCAGCATCACCTCCATTGAGTACAAATCTATGCAAAGAGAGTTTGTAAACGGTGGAGTTCCGGTGACGCTGACGGGCTGGGGCCTACGTTTGCCGGTGCCCTTTCCCTTCCTGGATGAAGTCAACTACCCAAACATACTTCAACGGATGAGCTACCACACCATTTCGAACAGGGAGTGCAGGGATGCGGGAATGGAGAGCGTTACGGATACGGAGATCTGCGCAAGAGGACCTTTCAGGGGCGCCTGTTCGGTGAGTCAGGGGAATCATATAATATTCATTTGTCGATATGCATCTCCACTAAGACACTATAATTCCCAACTGGTTTTAGCTGCAAAGGAAATTTAGACAATTTAATGCAGTAAATAATATTTAAATTTCCAGGGCGACTCTGGTGGACCCCTGGTCATGCAAACGAAAAACGGCCCGAAGCAAGTGGGAATAGTTTCCTACGGATTGGTTGTGTGTGGTCTGTACATATCTCCAGATGTCTACACCCGGGTGTCAACCTTCAGTGAGTGGATAGAAGGTCAAGTGGAATCGTAAGGGGGTTGAGGATTACTCCCCTTCAGATTATATTATTCACTTGCAGGAAAAATAAATTTAACAACTAAGAGGAAAACTAATAAAGATGGTTTTGTTTCATCTACTCGACTGCTGCCTCGGCGGGTGCTTCTTCAGCCGGTGGTGCGGCTTCTTCAGCCGGTGGTGCGGCTTCTTCAGCCGGTGGTGCGGCCTCCTCCGCCGGTGCAGGCTCCTCCGCCGGTGCAGGCTCCTCGGCGGGTGGTGGTGGTGCCGGGGCAGCCTCTTCGACGGGAGGTGGTGCAGCCTCTTCGACGACTGCAGGTGGTGCCTCTTCCACCGCTGCTTCTGGAGCCTGTGGTTGAGCTTCCTCAGCTTGGGCTTCCGGCTCTGCCAAAACAGTTTCCGAGGGTCGGGCCGTTGCCGGAGCAGTTCCCGGCGCAGTTCCCGGCGCAGTTCCTGGAGCAGTTCCTGGAGCAGTTCCTGGAGCAGTTCCTGGAGCAGTTCCTGGCGCAGTTCCCGAAGTTTCTGCTGCAGTCGGGACAGTCGCATCACTCTTCCCTGCCTCCGGCGACGAGCTCGCCGTAATTTCTGTTGGCTCTGTAGGTTCCCCACAGGGATCTGTGATGGGCTTAGTGGCAACGCGCTGCACATTGAAAAAAGGGTTAGTTAAAGTTTATATCATGCAAACTTTGTTACCTACCAACATGACCTTGCGGAAGAAGCGCTGAATGATGCTCGCTGCCATTTGCCTGCGCCTCTCCTCCTCGTCGTCCTCCTTATCCTGATGGAACAGGAGATAAAATCAACTTCAGAGAGAGAGTCTGGGCACAGATCGATTCACTCACCGCCGCGCAGACGCAGACGCACACTTCCTGGGGGAACTGGAGACGGACCCAGTAACCCCGCCAAGCCGACTGAATGGTGATGGCCGCCTGTTCGCGCATCGCCTCATTGATGCGCTTCAGCTCCCGGTCGCGGAAGTACTGGTAGAGCAGCTCGGTTCCATCAGCACCACGTTGCGCGGACATGTAGGCGTCCACGAAGCGCTTGTAGGCACTCTCGATGGCTGGACGCGACAGGATCAGCTCCTCGTCGGAGAACTGACACTTCTGCAGCAGCTCCTCCAGTATGTCCACATCCTCGAAGTTTATGGTCTGCTTGCCACGCCGCATCTCGCAGCGACGCTTCTCGAGGAAGTTGCGGAAACAGTCCTCCAGCACCTGGCCCATCAGCTCCGACTTCTCCTTGGCCAAGTCGCAGACGCACAGATCTGATATTATGCTGTCCACCTCCCGAAGAGACCTGTCCAAAATGGACTTGGCCACTGAAAGAAAAGAATTTCTCTAAAATGAAGTACTGCAGTTCTCAATAAGTTAGTGATTTTGTACACCTGCTCGTTTACCAAAAACACTTATGGAGTAACCCGGAAATACTCACCCAACGCCTTCTCCCTGGTCACGATCACCGAGTGCAGATAGTCGATGATGAACTGGCAGAGGCACTCCTTCTTTGGCTGGCATCGTAACACCTCGCGCGTAATGTCCGACAGAAGTTCCGGCAAACCCTCCGGCACATTAATCGACTGCTGGCGCAACTTTCCGCGTTGAATCAGGTAATTCATCTGGATTTATTCAGAAATATAATGCTAGAATTCTATAATTTTGAACAGACAACGGCTTGACTGTGATGAATATGACAATGATATTTTAAAACGGTTACCGTTTTATTTGGCCTACTACGATTAGAGTGAATCAAAACAAAACTGAGAAAATTTGTTCACTTATTGAGTTTAATTTCTCATTTTCGGTAAAAATGAAACTGGGCGGCTCAGCAGCGCTCTGAAACGTTTTCTACACGGAGAAACAACGAACTACAATAGCTTATGTAGAATGGTATGGTTTGATTTACTGACGCAAGATGGCGTTATCGAAGGGTGACAGAGTGCTGCCAGTAGACGAAAAATGTTAAAATAGCCAAAAAGTACAAAGGAAGGTAAAAACAAATAAATATTTTAATTTTTTAATAATAAACATGTTCTTTTATAGGGAATTATGTTTTGAATTATCTTTACAATAGTCAGTTGACCAGAAAGCTCAATTTTTTTTAAATTGTTATATTTTTAATTGATTGTGATCGTGTGTGCGAGAGAAACTTTATTCGGATACAAAAGTATTTTTTGCTAGTAGTATTCTAAAAGCTTTATAAAACACTTTAAAACTGATCAACTATTGAAATGAAGCAGAAAGAATGCGAAACTAAAAAGGAAACAAGCTTAACTTCTCTATTAAAAAGAGCACAATAAATACAGAATTGATGGCGCTATTAGATATTGTGATGATTGCACAATTTAATATTTTCAAAAATATTCGAAATTCCTGGAAATACCTGTGACTAACACCGTCTAAAGACACATGTGTCTCCGACCATTCCAAAAGTCCACTCTCTCATTGTAATATGTAAAGGGCAAGAAATCGCATTCGCGTTTGGTGTAAAAAATTCTTGGACTTTGTACTTCTCATCGAAAGTGGGCGTGTATCGCGAATTTGCATTGCTAAATTTCGCATTCAGTCGGTATAGGAAATCAACAATGTTCTTGATAGATTCACACTTTCAAAAACCAATGAACCGCTTTCCAATTATTTTCTTTCCAGCTGACCTTTACGGCGACTTTACAAAGTTGCAAAACTTTCGTTTATGAAATAAATATACCTTATATAATTAGCATGAAAGCAATTATCTTTAATTTAAAAAAGTATATAATTATCAAGCCCTATCATAATACAGTGGTTATTAATAATAATAACCAATTATTCTATTTAAATGAAAATGAAGAAAAAACAAATTTTAAAATGAAATTAATTTTTTTTTTTTTAATGAATCCCTTTTAACCCAAAAATAGACGCTCCTGCCATTGTTTTCGCCCTCAGACAGCTGCTTATAAAAGCTGTTTTCCACGGGGCTTTTTCGATCGGCTCGCGGACGAAAGCTCTGTGGCGATCAGTTGGACGACGGAATGCAGCAGCTGATCAGAGTGGCGCGCACGTTGGGTGAGGAGTTGGGTGATTCACTGCCGGCCGGGTGATCGATTTGCCGCCTTCCCGTTCGCAGGTCAACGCTCTGGCGCAGCATGGAATGTGCGGGGAGTCGGCGGCGGGGACAGGGGCATCGCCGGCCTGGCCGCCCTCTCCGAGACCCATCAGATTCTGCAGAGGACTTGCCGGGAGTTCGCCAATGCGGAACTAGCGCCCAAGGCCCGCCACCACGACCGGGAGGAGCTCTTTCCGGCGGAACAGATCCGGCGGCTGGGCGAACTCGGCCTGATGGCGGTGGCTGTGCGGGAGGAGTACGGTGAGTACTGCGACTGATATTTGTTTGTTTGTATGCCACACAGAAGGAAAAGCAGATCGATAACGCATTGATAAATCGTTATCGCATTGATAAATATATTAGACAACTTGAAATCGACAGCATCTGCCTCGGGTAATTTTTTATATTTTTTATAAATTTTGAAACTTATTCCATGATGCTTAATTACTTTATATTCAAATTGATATTATCATAATTTTGTTTCGACTTTTTTACGTAGTTGCATACTCAATTGTAATGCTGATCTATTGGCCAAAACCAATATATTTAAATATAAAAAAATTAAATTCATCTAGTACGGCTTTTTCTTTTTTTTTCAATTGTTTTTTTTTCTGATCATATCAACAATGTTGTGATTAAATTTCTAGTTGATTACAAAATCGAATTTACAAACGTTTCTACACAAAGAAAATTTGCGTTTTAAAATGTTCCGACTCTTTTTTTGCACCCAAAATGTTTTTTTTTTCAATTTAAAAATGTTTAATGTTCGTTAAAACAGATAAAAATTTTTTTTTTCATGTTAAATATTATTTTTTAAAAGAATGCGTAAAGTTTTCGTTTTTGATTTGAAAACTTTTATTTGTTTTTGATTTTAAATTGAGAGCCACTTATTTCCGATCTATATAAAGGAATGACAGGATCTTTAGTGTCATTAATATGTTAATAGCTATTAATGAAACTTTCGCCCGCAGGTGGATCCGGACTGGACTACCAGGCCTACGCTATTGGCATGGAGGAGGTGGCTCGTGGCGACGCAGCCGTGTCCATTGTGATGGGCGTGAACAACCTCTATCTGGGTGCAGTGCAGCAGCACGGAACCGAGGATCAGAAGCGGGACTTCCTAGAGCCATACACCCAGGGTGCCCACATAGCCTTCTACGCGCTGTCGGAGCCGGGAAACGGATCGGATGCGGGAGCGGCCAGCACGACGGCCAAGTTGGACGGGGATAGCTACGTGCTCAACGGCACCAAGGCCTGGATATCGAACTCCAAGGAGGCCAGCGGGGGAATCGTGTTCGCCACCGTGGACAAGGGCCTGAAGCACAAGGGTATCACTGCCTTTCTCACGCCCAAAGATGTGCCCGGACTGTCCATAGCCAAGAAGGAGAGCAAGATGGGCATGCGGGCCACCTCCACCTGCCAGCTGGTGCTGGAGGATGTCGCAGTGCCGCGATCTCGAGTCCTTGGTGCTCCCGGCGACGGCTTCAAGATCGCCATGCAGTCCTTGGACTGCGGAAGGATCGGCATCGCCGCCCAGGCTACGGGCATCGCACAAGCCGCTTTGGAATTGGCCGTAGACTATGCCCAAAAGAGGGTGGCCTTCGGCAAGCAGCTGGCAAAGATGCAGCTCATCCAGCAGAAGCTGGCCGACATGGCCATGCGCGTCGAGACCTCCAGACTCCTCACATGGCGCGCCGCCTGGCTGAAGGACAACGGACTGCCCATCACCAAGGAGGCGGCCATGGCCAAGCTGCACGCCTCGGAGGCGGCCACCCACTGTGCCCACCAGTGCATCCAGGTGCTGGGCGGCATGGGCTACACCACCGACCTGCCCGCGGAGCTCTACTACCGCAACGCCCGCGTCACGGAGATCTACGAGGGAACCTCAGAGATCCAACGGATAGTGATCGCCAACGCGGTGCTCCGCGAACTGGGCAGGGAGTAGTTTCAAAGCGGATCTTCAACCTTATGCTGCCCTACCATATAGAATTCTAGCATTTACTCTCGTTTGAGAACACTCGTTAAGTTGGTTTTATACAAGAAGTTCATTTTCTTTGTTTCATCCCAGACAAATGCATTTATTAGGGTAAATTGTAAAAAAAAAATCAAGTTAAAATACAAATTGCAAATCGAATTATGTGTTGTCTAATTCAATTTACAACCTTTTCTCCTTATAGTCCTCTCCGACCATAAATATGTTATAACTTACACGTTGATGGAAAGGATATTGCAAAAATCCTTCAAAAGCCCCTAAAAAACGGTGACAGAAATTAAAATAATTTTTTTTTAAACACAATTTAAACAAGTCTGTCAAACACATCTACACAACAAGTGTTGGAATTTTCTTCAAATATTAACAAATATATCAAAAGTTGAAAACTATTGTAAGTTCAAATTACATGTTTATTCTCTAAAAGCAAAATACAATAAAAAAAATTTATAAAAAAATAGTTCTTCAATGCAAATTATTTGAAACTGATTGACATTCTACGTTCCTGAGAACAAATAATTTACAACATAGCAGTGCAAGTAAAACACCAAAATAGCAATGTAAACATTCTCCTATGGTTATTTAAGATAAATAAATAAAAGAATAATAAACAAAGTTCAAAGACATGAAAAACACTTTTGGATTAAAAATAAGTAACGATATAGGATAAGATAAGATAAAATATGTCTCTATATATCAGTCTGTAGAGTGCGTTATAAAACAACGCATTTCAAGCAAAGCTAGCAAATGATTTGAAAATTAAACCATATAAATGTTTACCTCATTTGAATTGCTAATTTCCATCTCTCTATGGTCGCCCATTCACAAGCGCCGTGAATGAGTATTATTTGCGTGTTCCTAATTATAAAGACTGAATGCAGCGAGCAATTAAAACCCCATTATGACATAGGAACTGGCATTATTTCTCTCAATGTCATCAATTTGGAGTGCTATTATTTAATGGAATGTTTCCGACTGAATAAGTGTTTGTTTGATTGTTAAAAACCAATGACAATCTCTAAGATCCAATAGATTGGGACTAACAAGTGCAAAGTCAAAATAGTTTAAGTCAATTGTTAGCCTCTTTTAGTTTATTTGCGTTTATTAATTGATACTCGTTCCGTTAATTGAAATGATAACAGCAATAAATAAAACTACGCATTGCTGTTGTCACATACGTCATTGAGTAAAGTATAAGCTTAAGAAAAATTAATAAAATACTGCTGGCAACAAACGTTTTCTCTTTCGACTCTATAAAAAAGCCAAGTTCGTAGCACGAGTATCCATTTTAGCTAGTCATGCTGATTGTTAGCGATTTTTAAAATGAAACTATTTTAGCCAATCATGGTGATTGTTTCAAATGACTTTTTACTGTACAAAGTTCGAAGTAGCGATTGTTAAATTGAAACTGGTAAAAATATGTTGAAATTACATGGAAACTAATATTTATTGCTTGCTCTTATGATAAATGGTATCACAATAAACTGGCTACATTGTACGTTAAACCTATGCGGACTTCAAAAGCCCTTTGTTATCGAAAAATGGTAAAAGCAACTTCATGGCATTGGCGTAGTAGGGATTGATAAAGGTCCTGTAACGAACGGCATCGGCCTCGGGTCCTGTGGCCATTAACATTTTCATGTTGGCGTCCTTGTTTGTGGGCATAAGAGTGGCCATCATCACACCCAAGGCTGTCAGGGGTCCTTCGAATGAAAACATTAAGTAATTTCATTATAATATATACAATATACTATATATAAACTCACCCCAGAATCCGTACTTCAGCATCATGATGTGCAGATCCTTGAGCGAAGGAATGGGTTTCGAGTAGTTCAGCAGCTTGAGGCATTCGTTCAGTCGCTCGTGGTAGATGCGAATGAAGTGGTCGAACTCCTTGACCTTGATTTCCAGCGAAGCGGATGTGGTGATCAGGTACCAAAGGTCCTGGGCCGGGCTGCCCCACTTGCCGATCTGCAGGTCCACGAACAGGGTTCTGTCTATCTCCCCGTTGTCCTTGTAGTTGAACATGATGTTGTTGGACCAGCAGTCGCCGTGGTTCAGCACATTGAACTCGTTCTCGTCGACCCGATTCACCAGCAGTGCCCTTTCGAATACCTCCGAGGGGCTCCACAGCTGGGAGATGTATCTTTCGGCATCCTCTAGGTCCCACTGTCGCATCGCCTTGTGGAACTGCACCTGCCGCAGCTTCCCGAGAGACTCAAACATATCGCGACTCTTCTCGTTGTACATGGAAATGGAGTAGAGCGGATCGTATGGCCCGTTTAGTTCCCTGGCCACCGCTGAGGCGGCATGAAGTTCGGCCAGTTTCCGGAGCACATGGCGCATGTGCGCCAGATCAAAGCCCTTGAGGCGATCGAAGTTCTTGAAATTCTGTCGGCTTAGATCCTCGAATACCAGGGTGATCAGCTCGGCGGTGGCCTCCACATGGAGGCACTTGGGGGCCAACTCAATGTCCAGGCCCGCCTCCTTGTAGAGTTTCACGAACTGCGGAATGTGCACTTCGTACATTTTCCTCTCCTTGGGAAACAGACCCATGCCATTGACCACATCCGCTCCACTATCCGCCTCCAGCATGGTTTTCAAAATGTACGACACTTGTTGCTCGCTGCCATCTATTACAAATATATATATATATATATATTATATAATTAGTTTGGTAATACAACTTTCTAGGGATTTCAGCAGAAAGCTATTAGCTCTAATAAATAAAAGTTGATATACATTTATATATAACAAGTTCTTTTGCCATCTTTGGTTTTAAAATATATTTTCATAAGTTTCTCTACCATTTCATCAGATTTCAAAGCAAATCAAATTAAAATTTGTATTAATTTCAGCGCCTTTTCCATGTTAGACTCTTACTTATAATAAAAAAAAATTATGTTTACGTCCAGTCTTAATTTATCAACAGATTTCTTTACACAGTTTAATATATTTCCAGTACGAGTTCGAGATAGTTCCACATATTTAATATTATTAAATCAGTTAAAAAATATTTATTATTTATTTTTATTTAATTACCCTTTAGCAGGATATCCACGATGACCCGGATCATAATGGATGTGTAGTTTTCCCCGGGGGCGGTGGCCGCAATGGGCGTTAAGGTCACGATTTTGTCAAAGTTTTCCACATCCTTTTCGAGAATCGGCAGGAAATAATCCTCATTCACCCACTTTGGAATGTGCAAGAGCTCGTTGGGATTGAGTGGCTTTTCCGAGTCGTTGTTCGGTGACATTCTGCTGCTGTTGCTGTAATCGGTAGATCAATTAATTCACTCTCGGCGGAGATCAGCGGTTCAAGATCAAAGCAATTAACTTCGTTTTTTTCATTTTAATTACAGTTAACGAAATAGAAAGCATATTACGTAAAATCGCAATAGGAACAGGTAGATCAAGGTCCAAAATGTTATTCGCTTAGTTTTCCTCTAACTTAAATACCACTTTTAGCAGTTGAGACTCTTTAATGCTATTGTATTTCACACACTGTTGTTTCAAGCTTTAATATAAAGCGCTTTTTTGAGTCATATTAACAAACCCCTAAATACAATGAAAACAAACTCGGAAATGGATTTCAGTAGAGATAATATAGGGCAAATGTTTCTCAGCGATAAATACAAACGGTTTTTTGATATTTACCGATGTGTGGATTTCTAATTTGAATTGTAAACCCGCTCGGAGAAAAAACTGCGGCCGTGTCCGACGATTTGTAACGACAAACAAATACTGAACTCGCGCGCTATTTCCACACTTTTATTCCGGTAGACCTAGACCCCGAGAAAAGTGTAGCGGTTTGTTTGCTTATGACATCGTTAACTGGTTTCTGTTTAGACGGACCCGTGCTGCCATCGTAGTGATGGAAAACAAAGGTTGACAATAGAACCTGGTAATCGGTTGTCATATCTCTTTATAACCGTTACCGTAAAAGATATGGTCGCTTAATACAAGCAAAAAAGTTTGTTATGTAAACTGCAAGTTACGTTTCCGTGATTTTAAATATATATACTTATACATTCCATCAATATATTCATTCAATATATGTATTAATTTATTCGTGTATTCCATGTTATATTATATATATTTAATTTTTCGTGGAGTCTTAAAGCTTTTGTTAATTCACTTGATTCATATGTAACTAATTTTAAATCATAGGAACAGTTCTTTAATCCAGCAGCTGCTGCATGGTTGGATGCATTATATTAATTTTTGAATTTATGTTGCACTCCAACAAATGAACTTAAATAGTTTTCCGCACCAGAATTTGGAGCTGCGTCGGCAATCTAAATTTAATATCAGATGGAAATCAGAATACAAATTTTTGTCGGGGGGAGTGTTGGCCCCTTAAAATCCCTCCTACTAAGCCTTTGGACTGACAAGGAATAACCGACAAAAATTCAAATTTATTCCCGCCAAGAGTAAAGGGCTGCACAGACCGGCTTAATGTGACCATTTTTCAAAGTTAGATATCGATATAAGCTGTATAAGAGATGTTCAATTCGATTTTAAGAATTTTTACATTTTTCTCATATTTGCTGTTAAGTAATGAGTGCATTTCAGCTGATGTTAAGTATCTTAACAGAGGGTGTGCAAGACATGGTGTGAAACCAGGCTAAGTGTGCAAGCTAACCGCGAAACGTCGAACTAACTACGAAATTTTAGCCAAACGTCGAACCACGAAATGTTAGCCAAACGTCGAACCACGAAATGTTAGCCAAACGTCGAACCACGAAATGTTAGCCAAACATCGAACTAACAGAAAAATGTAAGCCAAACGTCAAACTAACAGAAAAATATAAGGAGAAAAATAAAAAAAGCCACCTCATTGTTAGGGATGGATAAACATCGACAGTCACTGCCAAACATCGATAAGACCACATCATTTCTTCTCCACCGCTATTGTCCACCTCTATTTCTACACTATTATTGTTTTTGAAAAGCTATTTTCCGCTTAAATGACGGCCAATCTGTTGAACCTGAATGTGGACACGCTGTTCGAGCAGCACGGCGTGTCCGAGATCGACGCGGTGCACAAGAAGATCCAGTCGGTGGTGGAGAACAAGCGCGAGGAGCTGCGCACCCATGTCGGGTAAGTGATGTGGATGTGGATGTGGCACCTGCAGAGGTGCTCCCGAACCCCGTACTAAATGCCACTTGTTATCCCCTAGGGAGCGGTACCGGGACCTCCTGCAGGCGGCGGACACCATTGCGGCAATGCAGACGTCGGCGGGCACGCTCATGGAGCAAGTGCGTCACGTGCAGGCCAACTGCCGCAGCCTCAACGAGCAGCAGCTTCTGGGCTTCCAGTCCAACACGAATCCGAGTCCCAAGGAGGCGGCACTGCAGCAGAGGACGGCCGGCAGGAAGCTGCAGACCTACTACGGCACCATGGCCCAGATCAAGCTGCTCACTGCTCTGCCGGAACTGATCTGGACGCACCTGGACAACGACCGCTTCTACGCCGCCACCGAGCTCTTCATCTTCAGCCGGCACATCAGCACGGGCCTGCAGCTGGACGGACAGAGTGCCCTGATGCAAAAACTGCCGGTGGCCCGCAAGCAGTGGGAGATCCTGCGTCCCTTCCATGTGACCATCAAACAGGCGGTTCTGGCCGCCCTGGAGCGGGAGGAACTTCTACCCGAAATGGCCGTGGACTGCCTGCAGAGCCTGCTCCTGCTGGACAAGAGCGACTTGGGTGTTGTGCTGAAAACCTTCCTCGGCCTGCGCTCCTCCGCTTTCCTCAACTGCCTGCAGAGCCGACCATCGGAGCCACGTCGCGTCAAGGAGCGCATCCTGGCCAGCTTGGGCGTGCTGAACAGCACGGTGGAGCTGTTGGACAAGTGTCTGCTGGGTGAGCTACTATTCTTTATTAACGAAATCTGTTAAACAGGCACACCAGAAGGGAGAAGATCAACACGATCAAGAGGCACTCCCATGGAAACTGACCACTGGCGGAGGAAGTGGCCACAGTTCGGGTGACTTCCACTGCCCTGTAATGCATTACTGTGACCATGGGCTGGGGACTTGACCACTTGGCGCCACACGCCTCCAGCAAGTCGTCGGTGTAGGTCGATCGGTGCTGTATACAGGTCACGTAGGCCGTTTTACCCAGACTGACCAGCGTGGAGTTCCTGTCGATGCCGTTTAAGCACTGGAATTCGGTACCATTTGTGGGCCAGAGGGTGTGGCAGTGCCTCGTCGCTCGGTTGTGGAAGAGCACAATGTTGACGCTCGGCTGTTTGTCCAAGAAGTAGATGCCATAGAAATCGCCGCGCCCAATGCGACTGTCGTGTGACTTCTGCTTCAACTTGTCCGTGTACTTGTCCGCACAAAGGAGCCGAAGGGCTCCGTTTAATTCGACGCCACAACGCCGGGCTAGCTTTAGCGACGAATCCGACATTTGTGGATTTAAAAAGTATTAGTTACTTTAAAAGTCATATCAAGACCTACTTCTTGTACTTAAAAAAGGTGTTAAGAGTTACATATGTTATTATATCCTACAGGTGATAGCCTGCTCTTTGCCCGCCTGGCCGATTGCGCTTCTGCCACCTGCCCACCCAGTATCAACCGGATGGAGAGCAGCGAGCGACAGCTGTCTCACCTGCTGCCGGAAATCATCGCCGGCTTTAGGCCGCAGTTTGAGGTGCCCCAACTGACGCCAGAGCAACTGGGCGCATCACTGCAACTGTGGCTGGATAAGATGAACGCCCTGACTGCGGCCCACCTCCAGCAGGTCTTCGCGCTGGTCAGCAACATGCAGACCATCCAGGACATCAAGTCGGCGGCCCGGGCTAATGGCCGGCCAGATTTCGTACGCCTGGAGCAGCAGTTGCATCTGAAGCACAGCCAGTTGGACTTCTACGTCCGGAAGTACGTGCCGCTCATCAACGCCAGGGTGCGGGAGATCATCCGCAGTAGCTGGGCGGCAGCCATGAAGCAGACCTACGAGCAGGTCCTCTCGCTCATCGAAGCCGGTCAGTCGCAGGCGCCGCAACAAATTTGGCGGGAGCAGAGCGAAGATCTACCTTCAAGCCTGGCAGCGGCGCTCAGTGATCAGCCGAAGCGGCTGGCCAATCGGACAAAGGGCTACGATGGCGCCACCATGGAGCTGTGCAAACAATTCGACTCACACCTTGCGGATATCGTCCAGGAGCTGAATGTAATGCTCCAGGAGCAGTCGACGCGGACAGAGGATAAGGTTTCGCTGATCCAGTTCCTGCGAGAAACCGCCGAGGAGCAGCTGACAGAGTACTTGACCAACCTGAAGGGCCTGCAGCTTAGGGAGCGCCCCGCGCTGCTCTTGGCCCTGCGCAACAGCCTGGCCTTGGTGGAACTGTGCCCCAGCTTGAAGCTCTGCTTCTGCCAGCCCTCGAGTTGGCGGCAGTGGACTGGCAACCAGGCAGGAGTGGGCATCGAGCACTGGAAGCGCATTTGCGGGCTCATCGAAGAGGAGATGCTCACATTCTGGCTACTGATCGTTGACGATGTGCTGGCCGGGCACAATTGCGAGGAGCGGTTGCCGAAGGTCATCAATCATGAAGTGGTCCTCAGCGATTTTGCGGTAATTAAGTTAAATAAAATTATACATTTGTTTATTAAAATTGCACAAATTTCTTATAGCTCTGGCAGACCATAACGCTGGAGCAGCGTGACGAGGACCAGGAGCAGAGTGTTGAGTCAACCATTCGCATTCCCAGCCAGCCGCGCCTTTCGCTACAAACGTATCTGCATCAGTTGATCCAGGCCCTAAACCAGGCTGTTCCGCAAACACTGCCCCCCAAAGTATTGCAAGCCTTTATCCAGCGGCTTTTGGGTAAGCTGCTTTCCCACTACGAGGGATTGGGCAAAGCGGAGTGCACCAAATCCAGCCAGAACATTGCCCTGCAGTTGTACTTCGACCTGAAGTTCCTGGAGCGCGTATTCGCAGTGACCCGCGAGGAAAGGGCTCTCTACGATCAGATCCACTCCCAGCAGAGCCAGCTGCGCGACTGCATCGATCCCTTCGACTTTGAGCTATTTGCCGAGCACATAACCGCTCATGTGACTAGAGCTTCTGGGCGACTGCAGGGCGAACTGGGAGTGCTGACGCCCACGACAGCATCTCAAAGTCAGGGCCCAACGGCAGTCAGTACTTTGGCGCATGAGGCAGATCCCAATGTGCTCTGCCTCAGCTCATCCGGATCCACGTCGCTCTGGTTCCCCCTACTGCCCATTGTAATGCCCCAAGCTGCCGGAAGGGCCACTGGCGTCGAACGGAAATCCCTGGCACAAGAGCCAGCCGAGAAAGTAAGTAAAAAGCTGACGAACAACAGGGCTGTCGGGTTTCTATTTAAAATAAGTATTTTAATTTAAATTATATTACTCAAAACTATCAGAAATCATATTATTTTGTTACAAGAAAAATAGCCAATAATTTAATCTGTTATATATTTCTTATGGGTAAAATTGTTAAAGACTTTAAATAAGCAAATCATAAATGGTAATTGTATTTACAAAATAGGACAAAAATAGAGCCCGCAGCCCTAATATATATATCTTCTTTTATCTCTGTATAAAATTTATCGAGTTATAATTGTCTGTTCCCATGTTTCTTTCCTAGGATTTCTTTCGATTGCAATCCTAAGTCAATAGTTTCACCGTTTGCTCTGGTTGGGTAGGAATGGTATTTGATAGTTGATATTTTGTTATCATTCCACGTTTGCATGCTGCATGATTATAGTTGTTTAACCAATATTCAGAGTGGTCAGAATTGCCCCCCCTCTCTCCCCCTGCACTTATTGGATACTTCATTTCCGAATTCGGAAAGTCCTTCAAACTGAAGCAGCAGTTTAATTAAACTAATTTGGTCCGTCCAGCAATATATAAACCAGAATGCCGCAAGACAAATTTTAATTAGGTGCAACTTTTCGCCGGACCAATGCTGCTGCTGCTGCTGCTTCTCCACTTCTCCAATTCTCCACTTCGCCCGCAAGTGCTTGGCAAAAGTTACGCTTGAAACCCAAACCGAACTTCCCAAGTGGGTGGCCAGAACATTGGCAAACTGATTGTGTATATTGTATGTATTATGACCGCGTGTGCGAGTGCCTTAGATGCTAATTAATGAATCGCTGCAATTATTGAAATCAAATCGCTGGGCAAATGTTAATTTATGGCCGCGGCTCGTTGGCCATTACTCGCATGTTTTGTTAATTACAAATGCGATCTCCGCCGTATAAATCGCTCCCTAATTGTGTATGTCTGCTTTCGGTTTGCCGTTTCTTGCCCGCCATAAATCTGAGAGTCCAACCGCAAATTAACAGATTAATCAGACAAACTACCAATTAATAGTCCTAATTAATTAATAACATTTCTCCTCATCCCTCTATCTCTGATCTCTGCTCTCTGCTCTCTGCTCTCACCCTTAGCCGGCGACAACAACGACGATGACGACGACGACGACAACACCGACGAGGAAGTCTGGCTCAGGGGCCAATGGAGCCCGCAAGGGAGACAGTAGCAGATCAAAATCGAGTGCCGCTTCCTTTTTCGGGATGTCCCAGGAGTGGTTTCGCTAGAGCAGTCAAATCAAGTGGCCTGTGAAGTGCATCCAAGTGGAATGCGGAACACCGAACACTGTCTCCCCATCCTCTGTTCCATTGTTAAGACGAGCATTGAAAATGTTTAACCTTTATCCAAACATATTTGCAAAATGGGCGGAGACCGCCCAGTAATTGTAAGCGAGTCACATATATTATAGATACATATTCCCTGATATCAGTTTTAATTTCACCTTAACTCTAAACTTGTAATTTTTAATGCGCTTTGATGTTGCCGTAGCTGTTGCTGTTGCTGTTGCTGTTGCTCTTGCCACCGATGCTATTTTTTGCCTCCTTTCTTGCCACCGCCTGCGGCTGCCTTTTGGTCCTGTCCTTTCTTGGCTCCACCTTTGTCGCCTCCGTCGCCGCCTTTGTTTTTATTTCCGGCTCCGCCTCCACCTCCTCCGCCACCGCCCTTTTTCTGTGGGCAAAGAAACACGGAAAGATTTCGCTTTGAGCTGGGACCGAGCAAATAATGAGCCACGGTTGTTTAAAGTAGCCGGGCAAAGTCAGTAAATGAGAAAAAGGTTAGTTATGCCGGAATTGCAATGAGAGCGGTTCCAAAGGGTTTGAAGTTTCTTAATTACATAAACATGTTCAACGTGAATAGGAATTATAATGTCCATAATCTACCCATTTAAGTTGAAGAAGGCATCTTATAAAGTCCATTGCAAGTAACATTGTCACTTATTTAAAATTGCTTTATATTGTTTTTGAGTATATACTTTTACTTCTTCTTTTAAATATTTAAAATTTTATTTGATTATTTTCGAATTAAATTTTAATATCTTAATTTTTATTTAAAATTAATCCAAATTAAACTTAAATAAAATGAATTTTTATCAAATAAAATCTAATATTTTCTACATTAATTTAAATATTTTATTATTTCATTTTAAGCAATTTTATGTGCCTTGTATTTAAATATATGGTTTAATATTTAATTTAAATATACAATTTTAAATTCAATAGTCAGATGTTTTGTTTATCAATGTAACCACTAATTTTAAAGAGCTTTCAAGATCTGAGCAATACACTTATGTATGTTTGAAAATGATTTAGTCCGGTTAAAACGATGAAGTTTTTTAAATGGCCACTAAGAAGCTTATTTCTCTGTTGGCAGGCACTAAACTTAATAAGCACTTAGATGAAGATATTAAGTAGTTAGACTCACAATTAGTGCGCAAGTTGCATAACACAAATATTGCTTACATTGCCGCCACCGCCTCCGCCTCCACCCCCTCCACCACCTCCTCCTCCTCCGCCGCCGCCGCCTTTATTTTTACCCATCCTATCAACTTTTCAGGACAGCAATTATTAAATTTATTTGGTTTAGTTTAGTTTAGTTTAGTTTTCGGCACGAGCAAACTTTGGCCACAGCTGGCAAATTGCAACTAATAAGCATCGCCATTGCCGCAAAGCGAAATGCATGAAATGAAATCATTGGCCATGAAAGAAGGCCAAAATAAACGTTGAGAGCAAAACACAGAATGGGCAACAGCCAAAGGCGGCAAGCGGAAGGGAAGGCGCCAATGTATTTGGCTTTGGCTGGCTTTCCGAGGCTTTCCGAGGTGAGGACGTCATGGCCGGGGGATTTGGCCACGGGCTGCAGTGGCCAATGGCTCTTAACTGATTTAATCATCGCCCTAGCACCTCTTTTTGCGGCCGGAAGAAATGTGGGAAGTAGTGGCTCTCTGGCGGCGACTGTTGGATTATTTTGTAGTGCTTCCCCTTCTCCTTTTGGCACTTTCGTTTCGTTTCGTTTCGTTTCGATTCTGTTTCAGTTTCTGCATTTGCATTTGGCCATACACAACCCGCTCCACCACCCACCACCCACCCATCCACCCGTTCACCAGTCCCCAAGGCCACGGCATTGACATTGGCCACCTCTCGCATTTCTGGTTTCTGTCGCCAACGGAGGGCAATACGTATACGTATACGTATACGTTGGTAATCCCACGGCTCAGTTGCGAATCCCACAGATACGAAGATACGAGCAGTGCAACAGGGCGGTATTTATAGATGCAACGAGAATCGAGGGAGATTGCAGCGGCTAAGAGAGATTTTTGGATTTCGATGGGAAAGAAATGGCCATAAAGGCGATCGAAAGCGTTGATAGGGGCAGAAATGGTTGGATTATGTGGATAAACTGGGGAAACAACAGCATTGACTTTACAATTAATTAGAGTTAATGAATTGACAAGCAAAGAATTAGCAAATTAAAACTATTACTTTATTTTGGTAGGATCATCTGCATTTCCACTCCCCTTATTTGCTGATTTTAAAAGCTATCGTCATTAAACTAGTTTAATTTATTTCTGTATGTTAAGCATTTAACAAATAAACATATTTTAAGGGGCTTTACCAGTGTAACACTTTATTTTTCTAATACACAATTTCAAAAATATCCGGTTGTATCTTTGTTAATTTTTTATATTTTGTTAAAGTTCTTAGGGATAGAAAATACTTTCAACTTTTAAAACGCTTTTTGAATTTCAGTAGCGTTGGTACTTTTTTCACCTCCGTAGACGGTATTTTAGGAAATAAAATCTTAAAATAAAGTTGCAACATCTTGCCATAAACAATTAACTAGATTTCGAAATTCCACATAAATTTAATGTCTTTAATCTGGCAAGCAAAACTGTGCATATTTGATTTTAGGCTGTTCTTTAATTACCACACCAGTTCACCAGGTGGCTTCCTAATTGGAATGGAATACATTTGACGGCTTTCCACCTGCCTGCGTTCCAAAGAAAACTGACCGAGTCTGATTTTCTTCATATGCTAATTACAGTTATCAAAAAGTTTCTCTGTCGCTGCCACCGGACACTGGAAACTCAATGCATACATAATGAGACCTTCCACTTTTTCTGCAGCTTTTCCTCGGGTTTCCTCAGGTTTCCTCCGTTTTCCTCCGTTTTCCCCATTTTCCTCCGGCAAATGTTGTGCTCAGCTTGCGACAGAGAGTGAGACAAAAAAAAAAGACAGGATGTCAGCTAATTAAATTAGATGTTTTATATGGCGCGTCGTCGGCGAAACCGATATCATCCGATGAAACTGAAAGCACCGAGGAGAACTCAACAAGTCGAAATCTGCTCATGGCAACGCTCATGAAACCAAATTAGAAGTGAAAAGTATGAAATAAGCTCATGAAATTACGCTCACACATGCTCCCTTTCGAGGGTTCTGGGTGGAGGAGCTCCTGGACGATCCCCATCCGGAGGCGAGGCCAACAAAGTCGCAGCTCCGGACATTTGCTGCAGGTGCCGCTGGCGAAACTTGTACCTGAAAGATAACCCCCAGCGAGCAGCGAGGATGGGGCAGCAGGCAGAAGGCGCTGGACGGACACTTTGAATTTAAACGAAATGGGCGGACTTTCTGGGACTGGCTAAATACATACGGAAAAGCGGGATGGCGGTAGATGGCCGGGATAAGTAAGGAGTTGGCTCTGCAAAAGTGCGGAACTTTAATTAAGTTTTGGTTCTCCCAGCTGACTGACATCTTGAATTACAAATGAAAAACTTGTGTGCAGCAGCAGTAGCAGCAGTAGCAGAAGGAAAAGCTGCCAAAGGAAACGGGGCCAAAAAGAAGCGACACAGAAAAAAAAAAGAAAAGGGAATAGAAATAGGAATAGGAATAGAAATAGGAAAAACCAGTGCATAATAACACACTGAACTGCAAGAGGCGGAGCTGCAGCAAAAAGTAGTTCCTGCAACAGAATGCGAATAAGTTGCACAGCCAACAGTTCACGGAAGGAAAATAAAGAAAAGCCCCGACGGATGGCGATGGAATCACTGGGCGGGAAACCCAAACAACTACCTTAGCCAGTTAGCCAGTTAGTTAGCCGCCATAAGAATACCCGACTCACTGAAACCGCGAATATCTTCCGACTGGCTGGCCCTTAAAGTACTGGTGTCCCGAAAATCGAACAAGATCCGCGGCCACAAATAATAGTTCCATTCAAAGGCAGTTCTGCTGTCAAAGTCTTGCTGCGGAATACCCTTAGATAGCCCAGTCCCGATTATCAAATTCCATTTCCTCTTACTTTAGGTAATTCCTGCCCATTATGACGTCTGCCATTGATAGTTTGGGCTTGGGAAAATTAATTCCGTACTTATAATTACAGCCCGATAAGATTAGCTCAATCAAATCAAAGTGCAGTAATGTCGGGTACATAAGTCCCAGTCCCCAGCACAACCTTATCAAAATCCTATGTGGCTATCAACATTAAGCCCGAACTGTGAGCATGGGCTTAGTAACTAAATGTACACATTTTTTTTAATACTCATAAGAACTTTTCAGTTAGCCTACTTTGATTCGAATGAGATTAGATCAGTCATTTAACGATTAATTCCAAACAAAAATGAGCTACATTGAAAAAAGATATTTACCCCGGTAAAATGCATTTATGGGGAAGAGCAACCACGAGTCCGCTGCAACGGGAACTTCATCCACAACCAAACTTCATCATCGGCAGCCTTGCCACAGAATTGGGTTTTAGTTCACGTGCCACCGGGAACGGAAAGTTGATTTTCTCTGCCGGCTGCCATTGCTGGAAAATCAGGAAACAGATGTTTGCAAATATCTTGCTAGCGAACTTTTTCGCCAAAGGTATTTAAATAACGTTTTCGCTGCACCAACTTTTTGTCAGCCGCAGCGCAGAAAAGGGAAAATAAAGGCCAAAATCAGATAGGAATGGCCTTAAGAAAAACCCATTCAATTGCACTGAATTGGGTAGATTTCGCGTTTGAGGGAATTTCCCGAATTATCATGACGCTGTTGAAATGGCTATCATGTTGTATTCATATCGAAATATATCATAGCCAAATATATCTTGAAGTCGCCCGAAATAAACACTTTAAGAGCGCGTGTCAATGTCGATAATCCACTGGTGACTAATTAAATCCTCAAACTTTCCGTCTCGTTTCTGGTATCGAGCATTTGGAAGTCATGAGGTATTTCTGGTGTAAAGTCCAAAGATAAACTACCAATACAATACACTTTCAAAGGGTTTTACAGTATTCATAAGTTTTAAAATAACCCTTCTAGCGCCACAGAGTCTTAGTTGTATAAAACTTATCTCTGTTAAGCATTGTTTAAAGCGTTTAAGTTAATTAACAAATAGTACTGATCTCTTCCTGTGCCATAACATTACATAAGACAGCCAGACAAAAGGGAGTCCACAACCCGGAACAAAGATAAGACCTTAAGCCAGTAGGGTCGTTGCCATTGAGTGGCAATTGGCCAAAATTTAATAACTCTTATCACGCCTGAGGACACTCTTCAATTAAAGAGCCCAACGCAAGCTATCAGATAAGTCTCAGTAAATATATGCAAAAATGTGACTCGTGTGGTCAACTTTGGTCAGATATGGTTTTATCTTTCATTGATACCTTGCACTTAGCCTAGGCCATGCTTATCGGCCCAGATAAGCCACTTGGGGATCCGTGTCTTTATAAGTAGCCCCCCGAGCGAATGGCTCCCCAGATAGTGGCCGATCTTCCAGGTGTGCATTCCGACTTTGTTGCAGCTAAAATGTCCAAATTACCGTGCAGTTACGATGCGGAGAACAAAATCTGGAAGGGTATTCCGCAGAACAGCCCCTTCAAGCCGGAGACCTCCCTGGGTCGCATCATCTTCAAGGGCATGCGCAACTGGCCCAAGAACGTCTGTCAGGTGAGTGAAAAGCGATCCGTTTTGCCACTCCCCCCCTCCAGGACACCATTAATCGATTGCCGATCCGTAGATTTCAGACTCCGAGGGCGTGGAGGTCACCTTCCAGCAGGCCCTCACCTGGGCCATTCGCATCGCCCAGCACCTGAAGAGCCGCGGCCTTGACCACAAGGACATCATCGGCATCTCCGCCAGGAACACCACCTACATAATGCCCACGGCCGTGGCCTGTTTCTTCCATGGCACCCCCTTCCAGTCGGCGAACCCTATTCTCGAAGAATGTACGTATTAACACCTTGAATTTAATTGGTTTCTACACTACAAAATAAGTATTTTGTATTTCACTTTTGATTTTTGTCCATTGGTTGGTTATTTAATATTAACCCTTGGTTGTAAACCTTTTTAATTTTTTATTGACTTTTTTTGAATTGATTTACATATCTGTAATTTAATTTTAATTGATTATAAATATGAATTTTAAATCTTTTTTTGTTATTAAATATTACTTGTACTAAATATTATGATTAAATATTTAATTTTTAATATTTAATATACAATTTGAATTCAACAGGCCAATATTTGTTTTTTATTATTATTTTTTTATATTTATATGCACCATCTTCAAAATAAAGACTAATTATTATTATGTTACTAATTTCTTGCAGCCACCCTAAAGCACTTATATAACATCTCTAGGCCAAAGATAATCTTCACCGATGCTGATCATTATGAGAAACTATACTCGGCTACCAGCGAATTCAAGCCAGAGATAATTTTAACCACCGGAACTAAGGATGGTATCCTCAGCATTCAGGACCTGCTGCATCCCACCAAGACGGAGTTCTTCTACCAGTGAGTATCAAATACAGACTAGTTTTCGAGTTAAGGATATCTATTTTGCATATTCATCAGGCCAACACCTCTGAAAGAGGGACCCAAGCAGACAGTGGCGATCCTCACCTCATCGGGAACCACTGGAATGCCCAAGGCTGTGTGCATCTCCAATGACATATTGAGCCAGGAGACAGTGTAAGTTTCTTAAAATTTCAAAGATCTTTTGTGAAAGTGTTGGTACAAGATTTGAATCAAAAACTGGTTATACTTTCTTTGTTTTCAAAGGGAGAAGACATTGACATTGCCTATAACTTTTGTAAATTGTTCTGTTTATTCTTCGCATACGTAGGTGATAAGAGCTTATATTTTTACCGAATATGGGTGAATATTCTTCGTCAAAAACCCGAGTCTTTCAATGAATGAAAAATGTGTTTCCAAAAATATCACTGCCTTTTATCAGTAAACTATCTTTCTCTAATGTTCAAATGTCAGAGCTTCCAGTAATATTATTATTTGTGTGTGCCAAAGTAAATAATTCTTTTTTTGGTTACCCGCAGTTTTGTCAATGGCAACGACACCATCTTCATTTCGGCCAGCTTGGACTGGATCACTGGACTGTGGGCCACCATCTTCAGCACGGTGAACGGCTGCACCCGCATCATCAGCAGCAAGCCCTTCGCCCCGGAGTACTTTGTGCACCTGGTAAGCAAGTATAGCATCACCTACGCCCTGATTCCCCCCGAGCACTGCTGTTCGCTGCTGGACTGCCCCACGGCCACGCCGGACAAGATGGTCAGCCTGACGAAGCTGAACTTCGGCGGCGGACGGATGACACAGGCCACGGTGGAGCGGATCAAGAAGCTGGCGCCCAACGGAGTGCTCAACTCCTCGTACGGCATGACCGAGGTGGGCTTCATCGCGTTCAACCATGGTCACTTGAAGCTCACTGCTGCGGGCAACCCCCTGCCCGGCACCAAGATCAAGATCCTGGACGACGAGGGCAACCAACTGGGTGTCAACCAGACCGGCGAGATCGTCGTGCACAACGGCTTCAACTGGAACGGATACTTCGCGGACCCCGCGGCCACCAAGGAGGTGCGGGATGAGGAGGGATGGTTCAAAACCGGCGACATGGGCTACTTCGACGAGGACGACTACCTGTACATGACGGACCGCAAGAAGGAGGTGCTCAAGTGGAAGGGTCTGCAGATGTGGCCCGCCGAGGTGGAGGCGGTCATCGATGAGCTGCCGGAGGTGAAGCGTGTGTGCGTGATCGGTGTCTACGACGAGACTCAGGGCGACGTGCCCGGTGCCCTGGTCGTGCGCGAGGACAACGCCACCCTCACCGCCCAGCAGGTGATCGATCACGTGGCCAAGCGGCTGCCCGACATCCAGAAGCAGCTGCGCGCCGGCGTCCAGTTCGCGGACGAGATCCCCCAGAACCACAACGGCAAGGCCGTGCGCCGCTACGCCCGCGATCTGTTCGTCGCCCTCTCCAAGAAGAACTGAGTGCTGGGCCCACGGCCCCTTGGCCATAGGGAATAATCTAACCTGTTTAAGTTGGTTAAGTTAGGGTAACTTTCCGGTTTCTTTCGCTTTAATTTGCCCTTGAAATGCTTCTTGAATGCCGCCCACTACCTCCGCTTCTCAGAACAATGTCGATGTGCTCTAATCAAATAAATTATCAAAAATGCTGAAGTATAAAAACCAATGAACATTTACGCTCATATTTGCTTGAAATATTTTTCTGCCTCTTGCTAAAAAGTAATAAATATGTTTCTTATAAAAGTATAAGAAAGGTTAAAGTCATATTTATATTTTTTGAAATGGAGCAAAGTTTGTCGAAAAAAAATAAACTTATAGATTTTTGTCGTTTTAACTTGCCTTTTAATTGCTTTGTAAAAATCATTGATGGATGGGCATTTAAAAATGAAATAAATGTTTAAATTTATGATTTTTTGATTAAAGAATACAAAATTGTGAATACAGTTATTATCCTAAATTTATTAAGATGCTGCTCATAAACATATTTCAAAGACTTTAGTTGTTTTTTTAGGCAGCATGATTGATAGCTTCGAATTGAATTAAGATTTCACTTTCATATAACAAATCACTTGTAGTTATTTTGGTTACATTTTGTATGCCCTGGGTCAAGGGCTTGTCACAAATCCCTTCCAAATATCCACAGGCCAAGCAATACTCGAAAAACAATTGCCGACAACATTTGATTAACGCCGTCATCCCATCAATTTGGTTATAAAAATATTGTGTGAGTTTGGGCGAGAATTCGGGCCATAACTCAACGGGAATTGTGTCGCTGCTTCTTTATGGCTAAACACTTTCATTGGGTAAACAAAGAATTGCCATTTTGCGTCAAGGGCCGTGCCGTCGCTCCTCCCACGGAATAAAAAATCATTTTATTTAGTCATAAAAATCGCACGCACGGAATTGGCAAAGGGGAAGCATCTGGGGGGGGGTTACGGGTGCCAAATCACGGGGCCGTACAAAAAGAAGCTTTTCACGAAATTAAAGGTAAATAAAATGTTTATGAGTGGAGAGCGCTCATATGATTTCACATTCGATTGAATAACATTTACACACGCAAGCGAGCACCACGAAGGAATCGCAATCTGCGTACGGATCTCAGTCCGGGGAATCCGTGGAGTACGGGGAGTCCGGAGAGTCCTGGAAGGGATAGCAGGCACGGGCACCCAAAGACGGGCAATAAATTCAAACATGTGCACATAAATTTTTATTTCGATTTGCTGAGCCGCTGTCAGTGCCGTTCCATCCCGTCCCATCGCAACCCATCCCATCCCCACCCTCCGTTCGGTTTTATGAACTGTGAATATGCGCATGATGAAGTTGCCAAAGGATCTCGGCGGAAGTGAATCGTTCGGCATGCGGTTCACTCACTGTGCGTGTGATTGTGGGAGCCCGTCAAAAGGAGGCGGATGCGGGCTGCAGGAGTGAAATGTCAACGGCATCACAAATTATTGCATCTCGGTGGATCGGAAATCAGGTGAGGGCCAAAATGGACAATTTATCGACAAAAAATTTAAGGCGCCCCAAAATGGTTGTTCATTATAATTATCGTTTTAACTTTAACGAAACAAATGGCTTAAGCCTTTTCTATTTTTTAGCCGAATTTAAATATGATTTCTTTTTTAGTAGATATATAAAAGCTATTAAATAGCTATTAATCAATATTCTTAAGCACATTAAGATAACTTGTTGTATATCCTTGCAGTTTAAGTTTAAGTCAATATGTGTAGTTTTTTTTATAAAGCTCTAAGAAATTGCTGTCCGATTTTGATTTGAAATATAGTGTATATGTTATATGGATGAGGTTGCTCAGCTCTATATTTTATATAAATATATACAGCTTCAGACAGGACTCTAACATTTTCAAATGTTGCTTAAACTAAGTCGATCACAATTTCGCTTGAATAACTTACCACTATTGTTTTAGCCTTGCTTAGTTTTATATATTGTCTTAAAAAACGACCCAATTTCTTCCACTGTCAGAACAGCGAAATCAGTGGAAGCAGTGACACGAGGAGAAATCGGAGCCGTCAGTCAATTGACTTGGCTAAGCGGGGGAATGGAAATTCGAAAGTCGGCGGCAAACGATCCCCCCGCCTGCATAAGTCAAATAACGAACATGTCAACTTCTGATTGAAGACCCCCAAAAGCCGGGCTGCAGCAGTTCAATCAAGCTTGAAATATGCTGGAATCGGAAAATAGTTTGGTGTGACGAAAAAAAACATATGCAAAAAAGTGCGTTGACCTTTGCCTCTTGTGAGAATTGAACTCACGGCCCCTGGTTTACAAGACCAGTGCTCTGCCACTGAGCTAAAGAGGCTCACATTTGACGGGCGGAGAAAAACTCAATTAAAGCTACCTTATTTCATACTCCATCGGCGAAAAGTAAAGTAACGCCCTGCCAAAAACGAACAATAAACATGTGTTTAAACAGTTGTCAACTGATAACTGCTCGAGTTTCGAGTTTCGAGTTTGGAGTGACACCGAAAGGTACACATGTATCCATTCATTTGGGCAATCACTTAGCTGCGTTGGCTAATTAAAACTGTGGAGCTGGAGATGGACCCCAATTAGCAGCTGCCCGAGATGCAGTTTTCAATTTTCCCAACTGTCTGTCCTGCGTCTCGTTGTGTCGGTAATTGATAGACTGGCGCACTGAGGCAAACACAGCACAGCACAGCACTCACTCGCTGGAGTCTGTTTATTTGGCAAATTGGCAAATCAATTGCCTGAACTGAATAAGCTGCCACACTTCAGTAGCGTCATCACCTGAGATGTATCTGGAATTGGAAGCTTGTCGCGTTCCATCAGATACATCTGCAAACGCCAGACACCGCAAAAGTAATTGGCGCCATCAATGAAATTAATTGTACGCATCGAAATCTTGTGTGATCTTTGGCAAACTCATTTGCGGTGACAGCTGGGGTAAATGGAAACCACAGGCTAAAATACGAAGGTAACAATGTGGCTTGTGTCACAACAAAACTGACCGACATGGCTTCACTGCACTGCAGCTATTATTTTTCTAATGTGTGTGGCTTAAACACTTTCCGTATAAATATTTAGTTATGTGCAGCCCAGCATTTTCCTTAAAGCACTCACTTAACCAGGGGTCATAATTCACCCGAGTTGCTCGGTCTTAAGACCAAAGGCAAACACTCGAGTGGAAAAGGCACTGGAAGGAGTGGCAGAACAATTTCAAAGCCAGTTGGCGCTACTTATGGTATAAAGTGCCGAAACACGCATACGCACCGTTGCATCAGCAGAACTCCCCCTTTGGGCAGATTATCTGGCAGCAACAGCAGCATACTTAACAACTATTTATCGAGTTTTTCAATATTTTTAATGCCACTTTAAATACTTGACGCGATTATTTTCCACCGATTTTTCCTTGCATACATTAAAATACCTATATATATATATATATATATATATGTGTATGTATAGCCCCCGCAGCCAGGACTTTTTTGATCCCGCGAAAGTAAAGTTTCAAGTGCCAAACACACGCAAACTTTTTCCTCTGTTGCAGCAGCATGCAAGTTTGCTGCCACCGAGAGACATAAAACTTTTATAGAAGTTATTAAAAGTGCGACGAAATAAAGGAGGGGCTCGACTGGCGGAAGGGCTACTGCAGATCTGCTGGCAGGTCTCAGCTCCAAAGAGTTGAGAGGAGGAGCGAGAAGTGATTCATTTGCCATTCAATAAATCTTCGCTTTACTTTACTACACCAGGCAGATGGTTGGCAGTTCTCACTTCCCCACACTCAAAGAAAGAAACTTACTGCCAATCACAGATAATAAACTTACAAATTCAATAATACATAACATAATGAATTAATTGTGAATTAATGAGACATCTCCGATGAAACAAAGAATATAACTTTTTGAAAAGATGGCTATGCTAGCATTTTAAATAGTCTTAGTATATTACATAAAACATATATGCATATATATTGTATATACTTTTCAAAACCAATATCTCTGGGTAGTCTAAATATTATATGGGATGAAGACTGATTTTGATATTAGATAGATATGAAAAATGTAAGAACATTGTTCCCGTTTTTCTCCTTTTTGATTATTTACACTTTTAATTAAGACAAGGGACTGGACCTTACCGGAAATAAACATGTGTCACATTCTTTATATACATTACTAAGTAATGCAATTTTAATGTGGGAGATATGGGGAGATATGCATCACAACCCTCTGTTTTAGAATTAATTATGCCAACAATTTTGTAAATTTTAATTATGAAATTGGAGGCAGTCTTTTCTTTAAGTTCATTCGCTGTTCTCGGGTTTCGCGCTACTGCATCGGACGGACGCTTTAAGTAATGACCATCAACGGCTGGACGCCGACGGCGCCAGTTTGTACATTGTTATCTGCTAAGGACTGCGGGATTATACGCCGGGTCCAAGGTGCAAGGACCAACTCAACCCCATACCGAACTCTATATCCCCGAAGTCCTTTCCGCTCCGCTCCCGCTTACATTCATTATTCAAACGCATTAACAGAAGTTGTCCGGCTCGCCTCGGCTGGAGCAGGACAATTTTCGTGATATCCTTGACTTGGCATAACTTTGTCCGAGGTGCCCAGGGCTGGCTAGATCCGGCTGTTCCTACTGTTTCTGCTGCACTCCGCCTGCTCCTACTCGTGCTCCTGCTCCTGCTTTGGCTGCTGCAAAAAGTTTCCCTGCTGCACTCGAACAATAACAGAGCCAAGTATTTAAATGCAAATTAGCCCCAAATGATGCAATCATAATGCAAGTGGCTCCAGGACCAGACCCAGACCCAAAGGCTCGAGCAGTCGGAGCAGCAGGGGAATAGGAAGCGGTGGGGATAGAACTAGGTTGTGAGACTGTTCCCGTAGCATACTCGCTTTTAATTTCCACTTGCCTGTGCTCATTTAGCACAATTTGGCAGCCACTCATAATTTCCACTTCTTTTTCTTGCGCTCAAATTAATTTCCACCTCTACTTCATGCTGCCCACTTGCTAAACTGAGTTTGCCGTGGAACTCGTTATGGGTGCGGAAGATAGATGCATTCCAACACATGTTGTTGAAAGTTAATTTCCGAAAACGTTGCTCATTTATTGTTAAATGCGCATTTAGTTTCCTTTCCGTCGTCCCGCCTTCTTTTTTTACGCTCCGACTGTGGTAATGCCTTTTTGATTGCTGGCCGCATTCAGGCATTTCTTGCCTGATGCACTTTAAATGAGCAGAGCGCTCTGAGTTGGTCAAGCCTTTGAAGTGGCCATGCCCAGCCCGGCCCGGCCTGGAATTATTCAAATGTTTTCTCGCATTCCCAGCGAATGGCCAGAGCGCAAATCCTTGGCTCATAGCTAACTATTTGCAGCTGCTGCAAAAACTGCCAAACTTGGCAATCGAATAGCCGCTCCGGCCACAAAACACAATCAGCTGGCTCCCGAAATGGGCAACTTGAGAATTGAGCTCGATGCCAGAACAAAGAACACCCAAGAACAAGAACAAAAACAAGAACAAGCCAAGCCGGATGGGATGGAGCAACTTTTGGTGTTTTAATCTCTACCAAATTTAAGTGCTCTTGATATTGCTAATTAACACACAGCCATTCACACATGCATGGAAGCCATTTACGAAATTGGAAAAACAAAGGCAACGGGCCACCAAAGACTTTTTGTGCTCCAATCGGGGAGTGTAAGTGTAAGTGTAAGTATAATTGTGATTGGGTTGGTGTTGGCTGGCAGTTCATTATTTGGCCAGCTGCTCCTGGACCAGTTCTTCGTGGGATTGGGGCTGCACTTGGATGTGTTCCAACGAGTTCAGTTCGTTTTTGGTTCAGTATGGCACTGCAGCGGGGCGTATGCGTGATGTGTAATGTGTGATGTGTGCGACAACAATGCAAGCCGAGAAATTTCGAAGAAACTTTTTAGGGGCGGAATCTGGCAATGAACGCTTGAGAACACACTTTAAAGTCCATTAGCGTTGAGTGGCCACAAAAGCAGCAGCTCCAAGAATCCAATCAAACAATTGCAAGACGCATTGCATATTTATTTATGTATATTCGAACGTATTACAGACGTATATTTAGCACAATTTATTCAATTGACAAATTTCCAGTCTGCGGCATTTGGCAGATGAAAATATGGCCGCACAGAGAATGAAAATTTGTCTATTATTTGTGTTACTTTGCGGTTGTCAAAATATTGATCCCGCCATAAAGCGAAGAGAAAATCTTTTTCGCTTTTTATTGCTGCTACTTTTTGAAGTTTTGTGGCATAGGAGAAGCCAAGAGATATTCCATGAAATATTGTAACTGCTGCAAATTATCGTTCTTCGTTGCTAACATAAAACTTTTACCACCACCAGCTACTCAGCCACCTAGCCACTCAGCCACCCATCAACAAAGCCCTGGAATAACTCTATGCAAATGACTCAGACATTTTGCAATTGATGCTGCTCGGGGGAATGAAAATGCAAGACCAAAGAAGAAGCTTAAACTTCTTTAAAGTACGCAAAATGAGTTCCAGCACAATCGTCCGGCTCCTAAAGTTCCCAATTAATATCGGCCATGTGGCTGCGACATGTAATGAAAATGCTTTCCGCTTAATTCCATCGCATCGGGTTGGGAAAATCATTGGTCGCAGGCGAAACCATGTCAGGCATTAGCAGCAAACACGACTCGCCATTATTCCGAAAATCTTCGATAATTTCACATAATCCACAAGCTCACACACATGTGTGTGTATAGTGAAGTACCAACAGGGAAGAACAAACAGAGCAGAACAATACGCACGATGGCATTGACAATCAGCACTTGAGACTAGGTCTCTGGAAAAATAATTTCATAATGTTACTATAAAAAAAACTAAAACTAAACTAAACTAAAATTCCATAAAAATAACTTACATTCGAATACCTGTTGTCTGATGTTCAACTCAAAATTGAATATTTGGGATCCAAAATGATTTAGTTTCTTTCAATGCACAATAGCTGTCAATATATAACAAGCTGCTTGATTAATACTCTTATGCTAAATTTCGATAGCATTTTTCTTGCTGTGCATTAGAGCTTATTGTGAGATTGTGGCTTTAGAACAATGTCTCACTGACTCACTGACTGACTGGGAAAATGGGTGGGAAACTAGCTGGTGAGGGGTGCGAGGCTGAGGGGTAGCGAAAGGGTTCATGACGAGACATTGGCATTGGCCGACAGTTGGCTGGCTACAAAGTATAAAACACAGAAAAGAAACTTTTGCCATTCCCAGCACAAACTCGGGGCGGGGAACTCTCACATTTACTGTGTGGTGGCTGTTGTAACAAAGTTACAAGTAGCATTTGAAACTTGTCCTGCGAGCTGGGAGCTTCCTATTGCCGCTGTCTCCCATTGCGTATGAGTGATTTTTATGGGCACCTCTGCACGTCAGGCGTGTTTGTTTGTTGTCTGCCCCAAGTTGTCCCCCCCCAATCTCCTGGTGTCTGGTGTTGTTCGGCAAGCCCGAGGACAGACGCAATTATACGAACATGACAAGTGCAATTTGCCGGCGGCTCTTCTGCCCCCCAGTTTTATCCTCCTCATCTCTATTTTTCTCTCGATTTGGTCTCTAATTCCCTGCCTTTTGTCTGTCTTTGCTTGTCTTCGGCCTAATCAAATTAAATCACTTAATTGCATAAATTAGCCCTCGGTCCGTAGCTGAAGGAATAATGAAAAAAATATAAACTTTTCACTTGAAAACATACCGGGGACTCTGTAACTTCGAGCCTAACATGCTTAACAGGCTTCGATTTACCGAGAATTTTTTGAAATTTGAGCTTTTGCTGTTCACTGAACCGAGACTGCACCAATAAATTAAGTTGTTATATGCCGCCCACAGAGGTTTTAATACAATGCTGGCCCAGTTAATTAAAATCCCGCCCGGAGACGAGTGCAAAATCCGGGTCTTGACTGCCGTAATTAAGCTGTCTGCTTGGATTCCGACTGAGGAGATCTCACCTAAGTCATAACTCATAACTCATGTGGCCCTCGGGTCGAGGAGCCATGCGTCAGAATATTAGCTTTGAGATGTGCATATGACAAATCCGAAAACTTTCCAGCCCAGATTTGTGCTCGTTCGTTCACAGTCGTTTCGCTGCCTTCGCCAGCCGCAAAAGTTTGCGGATGCAGTATGAAAAGTAATCGAGGGACGGGAAGGGCTCTACCAGAGTTTCAGCTTTAAGTTGTTTGACTTTGGACAAAGGAAATCTTTTGGCTCACTGTTTGCTGCTCATTTTTCCCACAGCTAATTGCGCGGCGTCCCAGAACGTTCAAGTGGAAAAGAAGAGCTGTGCCACTGGGCACACAGCGCAGCGGAACATCGGGGGCGTGGCCGGGGGCGGTTTTGAGGGATAATGTCATAAATCACCATGGATATATGCATAAATTATCGCTTGAGCTCTGCCGGCGACCAGCGTCCGAAGTCGATTCCCAGGGAAAAGGCGGACTCTGCGAAAGTTAAAAAACAAAGCTCACGATAAACGAAGCGACATTTAAGGATTTAACGAGAAAAAATCGCTGTCACGAGGACGCATCGTTTTAATCAGTGGAAGACAGTCACTGTACCGCCTCTTCCTTTGCTTTATTCAGCACCACCCGTTGCACAGTGGTTGGACCTTTGAATTTTGGATTTGTAAGTATTATGATTCATTAAATGATTTTTTTTTTTTTTAATTTTATTAAATACAAAAGCTGGGCGAGCTTAAGCTTATGGTTATTGCGTTGGTCACATTGATAAATCATGACTTAAGAATTCTTAGGTATGCTGAAAATTTGCCAGTAAATGGAATTTTATATTTGAAATAATCGCCGCTTATTTGAGGATTCGGCACACTGTCCGCTGGCACGTGCTCATGTCCAGCTTCCCCGGCTTCCCTTCGCCGAACGCATTGTCTGCGTCTTCGACTCTGAAATGGTAGCAATATTTTGTCAGGCCAAAGTCAACAGCCGGCAGGCAGCAGACGCCAGGACCCGAAAGACAAAGCCCCTCCCGGCGGGACGGGGGGGAAATTTACATTGGCGCTGCAAAGTATGCAACGCATATTTTTACATCACTTCTGTTTGCCTTTCTGCCAGAGCCACAGCTCGGCGGCAGGAGCATCCGAGAAGGGGGGCTTTACATTTAAATGTATTTATTTTTGCCGGAGCCAAAGGCAAAGCGAGAGCCGCACGACTCTTGAGGGCATGAATATGCCGGCAAAGGTGCGGTGCGGCCAAAGGAAGTGCCGGGGGACAGGCGAACGGGCTGACTGGTACCTTAAATTATTATATTGATAGCCCATGGAGGGACTGGGCTAATCTGATAATCATGTTAAGAATTTATTTCGCTTAACACACTTGTGTGTGTGGAGTGACGGGGATTTGCTTTAAAGCTACCAAAAATAAGTTAACTAAACTTGAAAATTTATTAAAGGTCTTGATAGAACTCATAGCATGATAAAAAAAAGTTAGGCTGCCAGCAACACCGATCCCATTTATATGCACTTTTCGCTAAACTTTGGCAGTTTTTCGATCTGCACGCCGACCACGTTGAGGACCTGCTGGGAGGCGAATATCCCCGTGCGGATGCAGTAGTCCAGGGGCATCCTCTGGACGAACATGGCCAGGAACCCGCCGACAAAGGCGTCGCCGCAACCGTTGGTGTCGAAAACCGGGCCCCTGGTCACCTTGGGAACGGGGTACTCCAGAACGCGGTCGTTGTCCTGGAAGACGAGCACCGGGCACACGGCATCCGTGATCATGACAATGCGCGGGTGGACGTTCGCCTTGGGCATTTTCTGCAGCCGAGAGCCAATCTCGAAGATGTTCTTCGTCTTCCAGTCGTGGGAGTCGGCGAAAGCGACGGCCTCCTCCTTGTTGCAGATTATGATGTCCACGTACTGGATGAGTTCGGTCACAGTGTCCTTGTGCATCTGCAGCACGAACACGGCACTAAAGTTGAGGATAGCAATTCGGTTGGACTCGGAACACATTATCGCCACTTGCTCCACGACATTGGCGCAGACGGCCAGGAAAAAGCCTGTGAAGTAGAAGAACTTGGCGCGTTCCAGGGCGCAGGTGTTCTCCTCGTCGTCAATCCAATCCTCGGTGAAGAGCGAGGCCGCCCCCAAGTTGGCCACCAGGGAGCGGTTCGGCCCATTGATGATCACCGCACAAGAGCCTGTGAAAGGTAAGTTCTAATTAATTTAATAGTAAGAAATTGTAGCATTTAAAATATTTAATAACCTCTTATTTAAATGTCTATAAGGCGGTCAAGTAATTTTCTGCCAAAACTCAAAATTCGATATAATAAGGGAAGGTTTTGCAAAATAAAACAAACCCAAAGTGCTGTTTCCTGAAAAGCTTTTGTCAATCACCTATTTTTGTAAATTTCCTAAATTTATATTATTGGCTCATCTGCAAGGCTATGTTAAATACATTTTTTCTTAAATTAAGGAATTTTTCCTAGACACAATAGTTCTTATCAGCCACTACATACAACGATATGTTGGACTAAGCAAGTTACTCACTCAAATTGATTGAAAATAAGATGTTGTGATTGCCTGATAGTACCTGTAGGCAGTTCCTCCTTCATCTGGTAAAGTGTTAGCAACCCATCGGCCCTGGCTCTCTTTTCGATGCGGTCGCCCAGCTTGTCCTTGCCCACGGCACCGCTGAAGACGGCGCGAAACGGAGTCTGCACGATCCACTGGAAGATCCTCATCGAGTTCTGACAGGCTCCGCCCGCCGAATAGATGACGTTCTCCATGTTCATCAGCTCGTCGAAGAGGACGTCGTGCTTCTCCTCGGCTACGATCGCCGCATTGGCATCCAGGCCGTACTTCTCCAGCATCACGTTGTCCTCGACGGTGCAGGTGATGTCCAGCAGGGGATTGCCAAAGCCCATCAGGATTCCCTCTGGCAGTTCCATTGTCGCGGGTTTTTGGCAATTGCTAAAGCTCCTAGGTGAAGTCCGAAATCCCTGACCCAAAAATGCTGGTGAAAATCGAGTGATCGGGGCTCTAATCAGCGACGGAAAAGTTTTTAGACTTTTGCTTAATATCCTCCAGGACATCCCTATAATAAGCCCCTCGTCGGTTCTTGAGAAAGCCTACCTAACTTCACGCCTATAGTTTGTACATGCTGGCCAACTATTTTGTACTGCTAGTTATGATGGATTTTACGAAATTTTTGAGTGAAGGAGAAAAGCCACAGCCATTGCCACTCAGCTCGTTGAAGAGGCCCAGAATTTATTCCCCTCGGTTGCTTAAAATGATAATTACCTGCATAAATCAATCAGGACAATTAATATTGTTGTGGCCCAATTTAATGTGCTATTAATTACGTATCCATCTTGTGGATGGAAGTATGTATAATTGCTCCGCAATTACGATGGGCTGGCAGCGCCGGAAAGGGGGCGGCATTGCGAGGCTTTTATTTTCATTTTTCTGCCGGAGATGAATGAATTGAATGTAAGTGGGCTTGACAAGCAGGCAGTGGGCAAAGGGGGGGGGGCGGTGAATGCAACCACCCAGAACGTGAATGTCCTTCCGCCGCCAAAAAAACATCATCAGTGACGCCGGCAGGAGGTTGGGGAGTGAAAAACAATGGCATTTGCAGTGCTTTGCACAAGTTGCCTGGCATAAATTTTAATTTTTATGCAGCACAAAAGCTGCAGAAGCAGCCCGAGCTTCCGACGCGCGTTGAAGCCACGCGAAAAATTAAATGACAAATTGAGCATCGAATAAAGGATACCTTGCCTAAATAATGTAAGTAAATATAAATAAAAGTCTTTAATTAATCGGCTAAAAATGCATATAAAATCCTTTTCCATTTTATTTTCAAAACTCACATATAAACGCAAAATTAAGTACGAAGGCTATAAAGCTACATATATTTATTTAATTCCCTCTATTTAAACTAATGAATTAACATAGTTTATATTTGTTTTAGCAATTGCAAATATTGAAGGCAATAAGAAAAAGGTATCAATAAAAAAAAGATATTAAATATAAATTGATTGCAAATGTGTATGCTATTATATAAAGTACATAATTTAGGTAGTTTAATGTTTAACACCTTGATTCAAAGAGCTGTAAAAGAAATAATTTACAGTTTGTTATCAATATTTGTTAAAGCTGCAAAATACCATCAACTCTGGGCATTAATTCCAAGTAATTTTGAAAATAAATTGTGCTGTGAAAATGTGTTTTTAATTTCGCTTTCAATTGGATCGCACACAATATAGCGCACTTTTTTGGGCAGGACGAGGTGGGCGGTGGGCGGTGGGTGACGATGGCGTCGTTTATCGCTCGCGAGCTCCGCAAAGTATGCAAGCGGTTTTTCACTTTGCTCCTGCTGTTGTTATTTTTGTTGCTTGCATATAGCAGTAGTAGTTGTTGTTCTTATTGCTTTTGTTCGCTGGGTAAGTACTTACTTATGTGCCAGGGCATTATTCTTGGCTGTGTTCCCTTTGCTAACCGCTGCCGCTTTTTCCTACAAGACCGGCAGTAGAAAAGCTTCAGCAGCAGGAGCGATGCCAGATGAGATGAAGATGAGAGGTGCAGAGGCTGGGAAAACCGCAGCGGTGACGTGGCAATGCAGCTGCATAATGTGGCATGCGGTTTGCATTAAAAATGATATTGCAACACGAGCCGCACATCTGCAGCTGTTTGCAGCTAGGCGCCGCCTGCAGTCACTGACAGCCGCATGGCAATTATAATCCACACTCATACACACACTCAAGCCCACACTACAGTGCACTGTCGCACGCACACTCATCCCCGGCTTAGGTCTACACTTGGAGAAAAACATTAAAGCTACCAGGGTAAAAAAAGAAAGAGAACCACATGGTAGAAAGCGATTAAAATTCCATTTTGAGGTATCCGAATTGGTAAAAATGCAAATATATTTATTTGAATTCAGTCTAATCCTGTCCGATCACCGAAAACAAAAATAAACAGTGAATTTATTAAGAAAAAAATATACAAAATTGTTGTTATTATAAAATGCTAGCTTTACAACAAAACTACTAACTATCGGAAAGTTTTGGTAGCTTTAGCAATGGGAGTCCTTAAGCTTTCATGGAATATATATAATAATCTGGTTAAATATTTAAATTGTTTGTTATTTTTGTTTTATTTTTATTTTGTTTGTCTACCTAATGTTTACTATTCTGTTTATTTTTTATTTAATTCCGGCGTATTTTTGTTGTCTTTGAACTGGTTCTCTTGGTGTATTAACCGAAAAATGCGAGGGAATCTGGAGCTGGGCCATGTAAGCAGCAGCTGCCAGTGACACACACATCAACATGACACCCCGTCGCTTGACAAAGCTTAGCTCAGAATCTGGGAGCTGGAAACTGGGAGATGGAGATGGCACCGCAAACCCAGACTCATGTACGCCTCCTCCCCATATCATTTTCCACACATCCAGGCACATTCACACGCTCGACATCTTGCTATTTGGGGATGAGCCGAGGAGCAGGATGTCCGCTTCCTTTTTCGCCGCCTCTCACGTTGTTATCTAACAAGCTTTTTATGTGATTACCTTTTGCCTTCTGTTAGTCTTACTATAATTTGGCCTTTACGCTTAACGAGATTGTTGTGAGGTGCTTCCAGCCAAGAATAAGGCCAGCTGACCAGATCCTGCATACAGGACACTCGCTCCATTGTACTGCACCCTGCCGTTGTTCCTTTGCCTTCCAGCTACTCAGACCCTAACAATGGCACTAAGTTTCAGTACTGTGAAGGGCGCCACGTCAATGTGGGCTCTGATGCGTTGTCAAGTGATAATCCCGTCACAGTACCTCCGCTTCCTGTGCGATTTCCACAGCTCAACAAACATTTATTCGTGCGTTTTGTAAAGGTTTTCTTTTTTTAAAAATATATTATAAAACAAGAATTTATCGGCGCGATGGGCATTCTCTGCCATTCTATCCATTATATCATCATCAGATCACTATGCGGAGGACGAGAATAACCGTGGCCAAGGAAAGCAGCAGCAGGTTGATGGAAAACCGAAAGATAAACAGACAATAATACATGACCTTATTGCGGTTGCCCGACGAGGGGCCTCATCCATTCGTGCTTAGCGGCGGGGCGGCGCGTCCATTCATTCGGTTCATTCTCTCGGCGTCTCGAACGACATAAATCGTTTATATGAGTAGTATTTCAAAAACACCTAACTCACCACATATAAAAAATTGTTTAACTTGACAGCCTAGGCACCGCCTTGCCTTGATTTTAGTTATTTTAAAAATGATAAAATTAAAAATTGTTTATTATTATTATAATTATTGTTCATAATAAATCATGTAATTTATTATGCACTGTATTTAATAAAATATTATGATTTCATATTTAATTTTAATATTTTATCAGTGTAGGATTTCGACAGCTTATATCATTATTTATGTTTAAAAACAGAAAGCTTTAAAAAAAGGTGTTCTTAAAAAATAAAAAAATCCCACAAGTCTTATTGCTTAAATTCAAAAGTAAAAATGTAATCAATCCAGACAAGAAAAAAAAACAATTGTAAATTAAGTAAAATTTATTGATGATTTTTTGATAAGCATGTCACCAAAAGTATAGAGCATTTGTCTACATTCCTAGTTTTTATATCCTTTTTAAACTGGAAACCTTTTCCGCGCTTGTCATCGCATTCCCAACCTGTCAAGCCGAACTGCTTCCCCATAATCGAAATCAGCTCAGTGTAACTTTGGCCTCGTGGTGAACCGATCAGGATTCGAAAAGCATACATATAAACATTGTTCTGTTAGTAATAGAAATCGTCTAGACACGGCTATGTCCAACTACGTTCCGTTCGTAAAGCCGTACGTCCAGTACAACGAGCACGGCTGGGGTCCGTGCGAGGTGCCCGAATTGGACGTGCCCTACCAGCCGTTCTGCAAGAGCGATCGGCTGGGCAAAATCTGCGACTGGACAGTGGCGGTGCAGGAGAAGAAGTTCCCCAACAAGTATGCCTCGACCTTCGGCAATAACAGCCAGTACGCGTACTTCCACGAGGACGACGACGACACCTTCCATCTGGTGGACAACAGTGGTTTGAGGGGCTTTAGGCCCTATCAGCGCGGTCGCTACCGCACGAACAATCGCAACAGTGTGCGGGCCAGGGGTCGCACGGGGCGTGGCAACGTCCAGCAGGGCGTGGCCGGAGGAGCCACCGCTGGGGGCGGGATGAGCAACATCACCAAGTACGGAAAGGGCCGTGAGACACGCCGGAATGTGGGTCGCAGATTCGGCCGCAATGCGCCCATCAGACTCCGCGAAAGTTCCGTGATGGTGCGCTCTAATTGGGTTTCGATCGAGGAGATCGACTTTCCACGCCTCCTCAAGCTCACACTTCCGAACATCAAAGAGGGCCAGGACATCGTCACCTGCGGCTCCCTGGAGTACTATGACAAGCTGTACGACCGAGTCAATCTGCGGAATGAAAAGCCACTGCTCAAAATGGACCGCATTGTGCACACCGTTACAACCACGGATGACCCGGTCATCCGTCGACTCTCTAAGACCATGGGCAATGTCTTCGCCACCGACGAGATCCTGGCCACCATTATGTGCTGCACTCGCTCGAACTACTCCTGGGATGTGGTCATCGAGAAACTGGGAGTGAAGGTGTTTTTGGACAAGAGGGACAACGCCCAGTTTGACCTACTCACCGTCAACGAAACTTCGCTGGAGCCGCCGATGGACGAGGAGGGCTCCATCAACTCGGCCCATAGCTTGGCCATGGAGGCCACGCTCATCAACCACAATTTCAGTCAGCAGGTAAATGAACTTTGACTTAAGCTTAAGTCTTTTTATTTCGGTTCTGTTGTTGACCTTAAATCAAGGTGTATTACACATTCATTTTAATTTTCAAGCATGCAATAATTTAGTTTTAAATTTAAAAAATTTAAGTCTTCAACTTTTTTTTTATTGGATAAACCAATTAAATATGGTAATCATGAATTGAATTGATTTGAATTGATTAAAAAAATTTAAAAAGCCTTCAAAGATGTTGAAGCAAATTAATATAAGTTTATTAGATATTTAGGATGTTGATGTTGCGATCATTATTTCCTCGTTAAAAAGATTCGTTTGATATTAAAAGTTCTCTTTGTGTTTCAGGTGCTACGCACGGGTGACCAGGACCCGCGCTTCAAGTTCGATGAGCCCAATCCCTTCGAAGAGCCGGGCGTGGAACTGGCCGCCATGGGCTACCGCTACCGCAAGTGGGAGCTTGGCAACGACATCGTGCTGATCGCCCGCTGCAAGCACAACGGGGTTGTCCAGGGACCCAATGGGGAGCTGCAGTTCCTCTCGATCAAGGCGCTGAACGAGTGGGACTCGAAGGTGACCAACAGTGTGGAGTGGCGCCAGAAGCTGGACACCCAGCGCGGAGCTGTTTTGGCCTCCGAGCTGCGCAACAACGCTTGCAAGCTGGCCCGCTGGACGGTGGAGGCTATGTTGGCCGGGTCGGATCAGCTAAAATTGGGCTACGTGTCCAGGGTGAGTCCGCGGGATCATCTGCGCCACGTGATCCTGGGCACGCAGCAGTTCAAGCCGCAGGAGTTCGCCACCCAGATCAACCTGAACATGGACAACGCGTGGGGCATTCTGCGCTGCCTCGTCGACATCGTGATGAAGCAGCCGGACGGAAAGTACCTGATCATGAAGGATCCCAACAAGCCGATGGTCCGGCTGTACGACATTCCGGAGAGCACCTTCGACTCCGACGGCGACGAGGAGGATGACTCCAGCGAGCCCTGTGCCCACTTCACCGGTAACTAATGTTTACACAAATTCATTTAACTAATAGTTGCTCGAATAATAATAAAACGATACGATGACAGGCGACACATGTCGCACTGACAGATGCGCTGCCAACACAAATGCAATTTAAATTGAGTTTTTGACCCAGCCCGAACCCGAGCCCGAACCCAAATACATATGCATATGAGCGGAGCTATCACATGTCAGGGGGAAAAAAGCAAGGGATCGGGGTGAGTGCAGTCACAGTTATTTGAGGATAACATGGCCACATCAATCACTGCGGTTCCAAGAAATACAGAATGAAACCCGGCTAAATAAATATGCATTGCGCAGAACCTCCCCACGATTACCGACTGACAATCACAATAATTGATCGGGGGTAGGGACGGAGGGCTGTTTGGTGGGAGATTGTTTGGCTGACAAACCTCAGGTTCAATAAATCACCGAATACGGCATCAATCAATGCAAATTCTGCTGCTGCTCCTGCTGCTGCTGTGGTGCTGCGCGTGTGACAATTTAAGCAAAATGTTTTCGTATTCAACAGCATTTAATTAAATTCATATATATGCTCAAAATTCATATGCATTCTGCCTTTTTGTTATTCGGCAATTTAATTTGGGCATTCACTGGGCACAAAAGTGCAGAAATTATTCCCTAGCGGAATTGCAAATCGCTCAACTAAATTACCAAAATGTTTTGCTCATTTTAATACCCTTGCCGAGGGTATTATAATTTCAGTCAGAAGTTTGCAACACACTGAATGAGACATCTCCGACCCTATAAAGTATATATATTCTTGATTAGCATCACTAGTCGATCGATCTACTATAGCATATAGTTCAATGAGAAATATTAATAATAATAACACAATCACCCTTTTAATTTTATTTAAATCGGAAAACAATGTCATATAGCTACCATAGGAGCGATCGAAAAATTGAGCTGAAAATCATCATAGCTTTAATGTTTTTAAATTAAAATTTAGATGTCTTCAAGAATATTACATTTAGCAATAGTTGCAAGGGTACATAAACTTCGGCTTGCCAAAGTTTGCTTCCTTTCTTGTTGTTCTTGTTTTCAGTCTGCCGGTTTCTTTTTTGTTGTCCGCCAAATTGAATTTAGACCTATTCAATTTGCATGAACAAGTCGCACTCGCCGAGCGGAAGGATGAGTGACCGAACAAAGTGTGTGAGAATATTTGGCGAATTCTCGGTAGTGAAAATTGCAGCAGATTATTTTTATTTCCCTGCCCGCAGCATTGTTGCGGTGGGAAAATTTGATTGATATAGCCAGGCTCATTAGTATTTTATTCCACTGCGCACTGCACTTCACTGATTAACAATGCAGTACATGAACCGACACATCAAGTATACGCACAGTTGGACAGTGAAGCACTTGAACTTGCCAGTAAGCAGCAGTGAAACACCAAAGTGTTATTCAATTAAAACATTTTGTTTGCTAAATCAACATGTGCGAGTGTGCACCCGGGATGCAGGACCAACTTACGGAATGACTTTTGCGGAAAGCTTTTTTAAAGCGTTTGCCGCAGAAAAGTTTGCTCCGGCTGGTTAGCTGCCCGAGTGGCTTCAGCTGCCGACTACCAAGTCCCAGCTCCCAGCCCCCAACTACCATCTACCATCCAGCTGCCACCATCCAGCAGCTTTAGCTACCAGCTTTAGCTTCTGGCCAGGACTGGTTATATGTGTGGCAATTCAAGGTCTGCGCTTGGCTAACCACGCCGTTGAAAGGCGTTTAACAAACTGGCAGGCCAGGCCAGAATAGGGCACTTGCCAGCGGCAACAACTCCGAGCCCAGCTCAAGTGGGGCCTTAACGCAAAACTTTGTACATTTTATCGCATATGCAGGGCTGCGGGCCATTCCAGGGGAATAGGTGCGGAGGTGCCGAGGTGCCGAGGTGAGGTGGTGAGGGATCGAGAAGCTGGTGGATGGCCAAGGCATTTGCATATGCAACCGCAAACACCGCCCGAGTGAAAAGTTAAGCGTTGAATGAGGGCGACAAATTGCAAATTAAACTCTTTTGCATTTTCCCAGCCCAGCACATGAGGAATAGTTGTAAATAAAACTGCCACACCCGCGTCAACTTTTCCACAACCCACTCCCACTAACCGCTCCTGCAACCTCTGGCTAAATTCAATTTCATTTCAATTTGCCCCACGCGCTTTTTGTGGGAAAGGCGACTGGGAGGAAGCCGTCTGAGCCGCATTAGGAAACCAAATGCGACTTAAAGTTGCCGCCAAAGCAGTTGGCTCCGGGCCCACTAGCCGTTTAAGCAACGGATTTGCCATCTTTGGACATTAGTTGGGGTCACGGGGGCTGGGATTTCGGCGCCCTGCTGAAGAGTTTAGGAATGTTTGTAAGCCAAAAGTTTTGTGTTCTTTTGGCCGGCTCGGATTTCGCCTTTGCCTTTTGGCATATTTAATTTGGCGTCTTGTGCCAGTTTCTCTTTTCTTTTCGAGGATCCTGTCAATTTTGTGACATTTGCTTTGGGCACCATTCACATTCACCGTTAACTTTTCAAATGCAGCTCATTTAAATATCATTTGTCAGGGTAAAAGTTTGCCACGAGTCAGTTAATAGAGGATAGCGGTTAGAGCCTCGGGGCTCAGAAGAGGGTTTCATTTTTTCAAACTGTTTGGGTAAATCTAAAAAAATAACTTTGTAACCCTAATAATAATCTTTGTCTTTGCTTTCGTTATATTGAAGGTATATATTATATCTTTAAGTATTTTAAATCAGATTTAATTAAATCTTCTTATCTAATATTTATTTTTTTTATTATATAAAGATTTTTCCCGTTTCACAGCAGCACTTACCTGATAAACTTTCTATCCTTTTCGCAATGCAAGTTCTTTGGGGGAAATAAGTTTGTTAGGTTGAGTTTCCTCCCCAATTTAATATATTTAAATTACCTTTTTGTGATTCATACGCACGACTAGACAGAGACGAGCGGACACAGTCGCTGCCAACAAAATGAGCATTGTTATCAATGCCGCAAACACCTCCATCAAAAACAACGAAAACAGCTTCTTCGCCTCATTTCGCCACGAATTCTGTTCTGGTAGAAGTTTGAGCAAACATTTTGACAAACTTATTTTTTCTCGCCATTTGAGCGAAAACTTTTTGGTGGCGGGAAGGAGAATAATGTCTAAAATTATGTAGATGCAATGAGGGATAACAGGAGCCCGGGAATGTGCACATAATTTGATGAAATGAATTGGTTGCAGTTGCAGAGCCAGCTGCGAGTTAACTGACAATCCGCCCAATGATTGCATAAAAAGTTCTCGGATCCCGCAGAATTATCACCCCACCCGGCCCAGGCCGGAAATCATTTTCCTTTTCCGGCCAGGCAAGGGATTTAGTTCGGGACCCAGCTGCCGATCCCCATCCTGTGCAGCCGCAAAAAAGTGGAATATTTTTCACGTCTCACTCGAGTCCTGCCCCTGCGCTTCTTAGCCTCAAGTCCTGACCAACTGCGACTGTGGAGCAACTTCTGTTTTACACATTTCTAATTCGTTTCCTGGTTGCGAACGAACGCCTGGCTGGCGGAAGGCTGGCTGCCAGGGTTACAAATCTCGAATGAAATTCATTGAATACTTGTCAAAAATATTCCAGTTTCCAGCGTAATTGGATTCCTTCTTGCCGTTGTCATCCCAGTCGGGCACATGTGCCCTTTTGCACTCTTGAATATTTTAGAGCAGATTAGAAATTCGAATGGCTCGAGGATATGCATCTTACCTGGTATTCAGATTTAAAAGTCACTGAATATTATTAGGGCTTTAAGTTCGTAATCATTACGACTATCAAAGTCATTTGTGAGTTTGGCCAAATATAAAAATCTGGCAGGTGGAAAACGAATGAGTAACACTTAAAGATTATAGTCATATGTCCACAACTAACTAAACTTTTTTAAAAAGAATGGTGTTATAATGGACTGGCTTAAACTGCCAGAATAGGGGGAACGACTGGATTTCTAAGCCAAAGTCTTCAATAAAGCCCTGCTCGAAGGTGGATTTTATGTTATGCAAATCAACGAAAAGATCAAAAGCAAAACATGATCTTGAAACGTGATTATTCTAGGCAGGTATCACTTTAAATGGCAAGAAGGAGAGGAAACACTGATGTGGCTTAACTTTGGTCCCGGTAAGTGGGGCGAAAAGTAAATCAACAAGTTGGATAAACTTGGCTGTCAGACACCGATGGAATATTTTAAGCACGACGAGCTCTTAACTGCTTTAAGTTTTCAACATAAATATCAAGTATACGCACCGGATACCCACATACCAACACCCACGCAGATGGCATAAGAATCAGGTGGAGGCGAAACCCAAATCCAGCTGCCGAGGGAAAAAACATAAGAATGAAAACAAACGAAACAGACAACAAAGTTGGTTTACTTTTGGGTTCGTTTCAGTTCTTTTGTACATTTCGCCACAAGCATGAAAATCGATTACCTGTTTGAAATGGAAAATACTCTTATATATATAGGTTTGTCTTCGAGTGGGTAAGCTGATTGTCTGACTCCCCCCTTTGGCCCGCAGCAGGGCAGACTTTGCATAAACGAATTGTAAACACAGCAGCGGGGAGGAGAGCACTAAAATTATGCCAAATGCGTTTTCCAGTTTCTAATTTCGGCATCGATCATCGATTGCGAAGTGAAATGCAACCCGCAGCAGACTTTGATTCCTTTTGCTCGAACACCAGCAGACATCGAGTGGCAATTTGCCATGAATTTGCTCAATTGCACCAGCTTCTGCTTCTGCTGATGGTGCAACAAGAGGAGCAGGACCTCCTTGTGTCCATTTGCTTGTCCGCTTTGTTTTTTATTTTATTTGCTACAAATTGGGTTTTATCATCTGCCCAATGCCGATGTTGGGGGACAGCTGATGCAGCCGTGATGACAAACATGTCCTTCTCTGCGAGCTTCCCAAGTTTCGCACAAAATTAAATTCCTTTTCGACCCCTCCCCAATAAACTGGCATTGTTGGATGGCCATCGTCGTATTTTTCATCACTCACTACTCTGCCAGTGTCCAAACAAAAAGGGAAAAAGCGAAGATGAGGTTCTGGGCTTTCTTGCTTGGCCCTTGGCTCAGTTGCACATACTCAATCACAATCTGAGTGCGGTGGCAAGTGGCAAGAAAAAGATCAAGTGCCACACTTGTTGGCGTCGCAAAAAGGAGAGTGATTATTCGGATAGTGCTTGAGAGAATCGAAAAGTTATCAAAGGTCCGGTGCTTTCTATGATACAATCAGGCTCATCTAGATTTATTGCAAAAAATAAAGTGCGCCTAAATATTTCAATAAGATTGGAACTCGTATAACATCAAATAATAACCAATCAGTTTAAAAGTAAAATAAATTTAATGTAAATCAAATTAACTACAATTTTTGTATATAATTTATTTATCTTTGATATTTTTATTGGACTGAGCAAGCAAAACGGAAAGTGTAATTAATTGAATCAAAGGAGAAAATGTAAATATCTGTATGCAAATGCTGAAAAACAAAAGAGAACTGAAAAACTTTTCGCAATCAATAATAGCCGAAGAAATATTTATTTATTTGGCTCATAAATTTCAACAGTTGACTGAGATAAGGAAGGGCCCAAGCGAAAAGCTTATTGATAATGATCTTCTGAGATCCAAAGGCCAGCATAAAAAATTTTTTTTGCAAAGAGACAATCAAAATTTTCGGATGAGCAAGAGAAACAACGAAAATATAAAATATTATAATAAACGGAAGAAACTGACTTATTGACCGCTGTAAAGATTCCTTTGGGTCACAGTATCTGGCCCCTCAGAGCCATAAAATATATCTCATGTTCTGACTGCCATCCCACTAATATATCATATTTAATGTGTCTGAATTTCACGTTGTTTGTTCGTTGTGGTTTTTTGCGAGCTGCATTTTTAGTTTCCTTTTTCGTGTACTTTTTTTGGTGCTTGGTCCTTTATGCGCCACTTACTTCCGCACTTTAATGTGGCTCCATAAACTGTCCTTTATGACGGTGCCCCCCACCCAAACGGCCAAAAACAAAATGTTTTTCGTGTCTCCGGCTCCAATTTGTTGGTCCTCCTTTAATAGCTGCTCCCATTGCAGGATGTGTGTATCGGTGTCGAGTGCGGTAGGCCTTTAATGAGCTGATTTCAGTTAAATTTTATGTGGTTAAGCGCATTACGTGGGAACAAACTCATTTCCAGAGTCCACCACGAATGAGGTCAGCTCCCACTTCCCATTTCTCCAGGTTTTCCCAGCAACCTGCGTGTTCGTCACTCGACACACATTCACTTCAAGAGGTTCCAAACCCACTAGCCGGAAAAGAAAAAAAATATCAACCTCTGCTGCTAATCAGTGCCACAGATTTTATTTCGTTTATTTCTTCCTTGTCACCAGATCTAAACATGGCATTCTCCTAATTTGAATTTAAATACCTTTCCGAACAAAGGCGGCTAGAAAAAGTGTATAAATCTGGGACACAAGCAGGAGGTCAAGCCAGGACGAAGGAGAAAATCGTGCGAAAATAGCCGAACAAACAACAAGAGAGGGACTGGTCGTGGCAGGGGTTCCTCAGTGGCGCCTATCACCTGGTGGCTCTCTAAATAAGAAATTATTATGAGCATGCAGCGCCAGTTGCCGCAGGAGTCCGTCCTTGTCGTAATCACACACACACCACACACACCACACCTCCTACCCTTCCACCTCTCCCTCCCTCCATCACAACCGCACAGAAATGCCCTCAGCCTTGTTTAACTTCCGCTGAAATTCACTCACACAAACATGGACGAACAGGAAACGCGCATACACATCATGTTGGTCAACTTTCATAAACAGCCAAAAACACGAGTTGGGGACACTCACTAAACACGGGGTAGACTGGCAAAATGACTCTTATCTTGGCCAAATTAAATTCTAGCCATTTACTTTAAAATATATTTATTTGTTTTCTGTTTGAATTTTGAATTTCTCATTTATGGTGTTATGCTATTTGTACAACATTTGCTAGATTTTTAACTCTTTTTGGATCTAAGATGCAGAAAATGCCAATAAAGTTGTATTTTTTTTCAAAAAGCATTTTTAGGTTTGATAAATTTACGACTATATTATTCTATTATAATATTGTCTAGGTAAAGTAAGAGGTACAAGAAGGGTAAATACAAATATTTTAGTATCTAAATACAAAGCTTATTTTTAAGATAAATAAAAATCTGTATAAATATATTGAGTCACAAAAACGTTTAGTTAATTCGGTTATCTTTAAAGGTAGTTAAAGGCAAGAGAACAAGTATTCAAATAATTTAATGAATTTAAAAATACTTTTAATTTCTATATTCTAACAAAGAATTTTATAATTTTGTAATGAACGAACCGTCATTTAATTCCCCTCCATACCCTAGAAATCACTCACCCCCCAAAAAAACTTTAGTGTGCCAAAACACGAAAAGGGAAGTTGACCGCTCGCTCCATATGGCCGCCTGTCTGTCTGTGTGTGCCTGCCACGCCCCCTTTGGCCCCCGTGTTTGTGTTATTTAATGTATCCTGGATTTATTGTGCTGTTTCCTTGTAGCCTGCTGCCGTGCATTAAATGTACATAAACTTTTTGCCCAGGCCGCTTTTTCTACACATATATACATATACTTTTTTTCGAAGTAGATGTTGCTGCTTCTGTTCGTTGGTTGCTGCAGCTTGTCAGGGTCTGAGTTTGGCTTCCGTTTGGTCTTGAAACCTGCAACAAAAAGGAGGAAAAGAAAATGTGCACATGTGCATATCCTCTGGCTGCATTTTTGCAATTTACGGCAGGAAAAAGACGTCGCCCATCGCTGACATTATTATGCGGCGACGACGAGCAGCGGCGACTTTTGCCCTTTGGCCATCGTGTCGCATGCGTTTCCGGCAAATGCCCCTCCCCCCTTCATCCAGTATTGCAGTATTTCGCCTGAAGCTACCTAGAAGTGACACAAAGAGCCTTAAACTTTTTTCCCCCTATTCCCGCAGTGCACCGCCCACCAAGTGCATCTGTGTCTGATTGTGTTTTGTAATACAAAACTTTTTACACAACCGAACAATGCAAACAGGGGGTCAGGGGGTCAGAGGGCAGGGGTCCTGAAAGAGGGGACCGGAAGAGGAAGACAGATCGACCCATGGCAACGACTGTGTCATACAGGGCGGCTGATTGCTCATGTTCCCCAGCACACTTGTATCGCATTTACAAAGTAATAAACAAGCGGCAAAAGCCATTGAAAGCGTGTTTTCGCCGGCAGTTTATGAATTCAATTTCAAAAGGGTAGCAGGTTCATTTGGATGCCTGTTCGCTGAAAATATCCGCGCCAAGTTCGGAAATCAATGCGAGCAATTCGAGTATTTTATTGCAATTTCAACTGCAAGTGGAATGGCTGGCCTTTCAATGGGCAAAATAGTTAAACGAATCATTCTATCGCATAAGCGACCACATTACACACTGCATTGAGGACCGGCGAAATGACCGCAATGAAACGCACACCTAACCACCCGAAGGGGTGGCAATGCACACCCAAGCACCCCCATTACGCCCCCTTTCCACCGCCCCTGCGTTCTTGGCTTGGCAACATTCAGAGCAATTTGTGTGCGAGCATGTGTGTGCGTGTGGAAGTCTGCGGGAAAGCAAAGTTTACTTTCGCTTTAAGTAGTCGGGCAGCTGAGGCGCAGTATGGGCGGGGGATTTCAAGGGGGGGTGAACGGTCGAGCGGTTGAGGGGCAGCAATAAGCATGCCATGGCATCTCGACAAAGGCATCCCAAATGCACACACAGGCATCCAAGTGCAAGTGCACCCACCCACATTCCGGCCCGCGAACATTGGTTCCGGTTCCTGTAAACCGAGGAATTAGTCTGACCAAAACCAGTACGAACATTGAGTTCAATAAGCTTTGGACAACATATTTTCGGTACTTTGTTTCCAGAAACCCATTTAAAACCACAAAACTCCTGAAACTCACTGCCCTGTTACAATATATGTTGCATCAAGATCAATCAAATGACACAATACAAAAAATTTCGATACCTTCAAAATTGTAAGCAAATGAAGCATAGCGTGTGAAATATATAAAATCGTTGTGTTTACAAAGTTCTTTGTACAAAAAATAGTTACTGAGGATAGAAAGACATACAAGTCAAAATGTAGGCTGTTGATATTGAACAACTATATGAATAATAATCTTCAATTTGTTTACTCAATTAATAAAATATAATAAAAATCGTTACTCAAAACCAGTAATGTCCAAAGTAATACAATGACATATTAACTTGCATTTACACTATAGCTACATAAAATTATGCTAGATTTTTTTTTAGCTTTGTACCATTTTAATGAATTGTGATCGATGCTCTAATACGAAGTTATTTTCTTGTTATATTCAAAATAAAGTTAATTAAAGCTTATTTATAATAAACTTATTACTTATATTTAAATGGTTTACATTTACATTTTAATGATTTGTAACCAGGGCGGCAATCGTCCTTTAGAAACCACAAGTTCCTGATTATTTAGCACGGTTTCGCAACCACTGTGCCCCAACCGGATACAGCTCGCTTGATGGGCACTCCAACTGTTTGCATTATGAGGCACGGAGCTTGAGCTTCCCGTCCGGCATCAGCAGCATCAGCAGCATCAGGAGCATCAGCAGCATCAGCAGCAGGAATCGGGAGCGGCATGAGCCGTAGTTGAGCGGCCTCAGCAGTTGCTCGATCATCAGTTGGCCCCCTGGCAAATACCAGTAAATTGAGCTGATAGCCCGGCACCACCAACCAACCAACCACCCACTCAACTATCAGCCATCTATCCCGCTGCCGTTTTGTGTGTGCAACTGTCAATACTGGCAATGAGTGAAATGGAATTTGTCTTGCTTGCTGGTGACGGCTTCGAGTGGCGCTCGGCAATTTGTTGCATTCGACGACCTACGACCCCATGCCCCACTAGTCATCAATTGTGGCCGTCTTTGGCCCGGGTAACAGTTTCGAATCACTTTCGAACCGAATCGAGCTCCACCCCCTCGTTGGTAAAACAGGATTGGCAGTCGGAACGAAAACCAAGCTGCCGACTTATAGCGAGTCATTACTGTACCATCTGCTCTAATTAGAGGTAGCAAATTATCTGGTGTATATTTACATCCGCTATTTTTATGTACTTTGAACTTTGTGTTGTGGCTTCAGTTGTGCGGTTTTTAGCCAAACTATGTTTGAAGCACTATTATGCTAAATAAATTTGAACCTTTTTCCAGCTTGCTGGGTCTGAGTAATTAAGTTTACTTTGTTGATACACGCGCACATGTAATTCCGGCTGAATTTTAATTAAGCAGTTTGATTAGTTTAGATGGGATTGCTGAGTGGTTGGGCCCTGGCCCCGTGGAAGTGATGAATAATTTGTGGGGACACCGGATCGCCACGATTTCACATAAATATTTTGCCGACCCCCACAGGAGTTTTCCGCTTTTTCGAATTTATGCGGCGTTATTGGAAATATCATATCGCTTTCGGATTCCTATTTGTCCGGCTGGGGACTCCGCCGGAACTTGACATTGATGCGCATATCAAATCAGAGAAGTGTAAACAAAGAGCCGAAATGCACGACTTTTCGTCAATTCATTTGCATTTATTACAGCTTCAGTTTTTCCCGAACGAGAGAGCGTACGGACGCTCAATGTGAGTGTGTGTGTGTGTGTGTGGGAAAAAGGTAGAAAAAAGACAGTCGGAGACCAAACCGAAATCGCACGCTGAATTATTCATATTTTTGCAACGGGCAAACTTTGTGGAGAGGCGAGGGTGCGGGTGGGGACCAACTGGCGGTGGGGTTTGGAAAATCAGCTTAGCAAATGAAAAATCGAAATTGGGCAAAGGAAGCTAGGCAGGCGGAAAAGCAAAAGTTGCACTCATTTGTAACAATTTATTTGATTTCTAGCATAGAAATTTCCTCAGTCGGGCTCCCATTTGTTGGCCTTTTTCCTCCTCCTATGGTGGTGTTCAATGCAAAAGCGCTTTTTATTCAATTTTCTGCTCACGTAATATTGACAAATTATTAGCGGGGATTTTTGATGGGAGTGTGGGTCAAAAGACGGGCGGAAACAGCTGGCGAGGCGATGGGAAATTTTTTATTGTTCCATCGGACGAAAGGTGCAGCTGGCAGAGGATTTTCCGGAGACCAAATGACTTTGTTTTGCATTTTTTATTGGGATCCTCAAATAAAAGCAAAACAAAACGATAGGCATTTTGAAATTGATTATGCCTCCGCAGCCACAGCCCCGAAATAAGATTTTGCCACCCTCTCGTCGATTTGAACTTCGCAGCCCCAAGCAAACAAATTGTTGCACAAATATTTGCTATTAATTTTCATAGACAACATTTAGTACCCCGAAATGAGCAGCCAAAGACTGGGGGAGTGGGGCGTGCCACACCCACTCAAGAAATACCAAAGTAAATTCAATGCATTAATTGACTGAAATTAGTTTCGGCTATCACCATTTAGTTGGGCCATTTGACACGTTGCCACCTTTAGGCCTTTTGTTGCACTGGAAAGCGAGGAACTCGTTAAATTTACTCCTTCAGCCGTTGCTCAGTTAACAGGGGGGCCGACAATAACAGCATCCTTACAGCCGGCGAGAGCAGTGGCAAAAGGAGCAGCGCCTGCGTCCTGAACTCTCTCAGCCGAAGGACCTCTCGCTCTTTGTGATTTATGAAAATTCCGGCTGCTCTCTTCCTTAGGCCTAAGTGGAGGGCAGGGGGCCAAAATCGTATCAGATATTGGCCTGTTGACATATATTTTCTAATTGGCATTTCCGCTGCGTGTTCGTTCACATTTTGATAGCTCACTGAGTCTCCTGGCGACGCGGGGATTAAGGCGAGGGTTAAGTGGTAACCGGTTGGTTAAATGGAACCAAATGTGTTTAGTTTATGGAACCAAATGTGTTTAGTTTTGAATTACTCGAATTTATTCATAAACATAATTCTGGAACACTGCTTAAATGCATTCAGTTTGTCTAATTAAAATTTAATAAGTACTTTTAATACGATTACACATTATTAATTATAGTTCAATCAGACATATTAATGCCATTGTACATACATTTATACGTTTGATTTATTTTGTATAATTAAGTGTAAGTGTAGAGAAAAAAAATAATTGTGCACTCGAAAAATCAGCTTTTCTTATTTGAGGTCCTAACGGTTTTTTATTAATAAGAATTGCTTTTGTTTAAGAATCAGTGATTTATCAGGTAAAATCTCAAACTCAGCGGATCTATACGTGCTTAACGGAGTTATACAATCTTCCAAAAATGTTTTTGAAGCTGGTTTGCTTATTAATTAAATTTTAAACAATCACCAAAGGAGGCTCACAATTAGTTTCCTGAATTTGCGGCAATCAAGTTGAATAAGCAATCGAAATACCTATTAAATTTGAGTCAAGTATTTTGGGAGCTTAGCCCTTGGCCATCAAAAGCCACAAAATGTGCAATTTGATGGAAATCTTTTATCGAACTATCAAGCGAACAAAGCGGAAAGGAGGAAAATTAGCGAGTCAAGTATTTCGATCAGGACACGTGCCAAGTTTTTGGTCCAAGTGTTTTGCCTTGCTAGTTACGAATGAATGCACACTGATGGCCAAGCATATGGCTAATGCACTAAGACATACAAAGACCCTCCCTCCCACCCACACACACACACATACACATCGTAAATCTTTGTGCATTAACAACAAAAGGGTCGCCAAAGGTTTGGGGCAAGGTTGGAGCCAATATTCTAATTAACTCATGCATAAACGAATAATAACAAACAAAAGTGCTATAAATTTCCACTTGACTTGATTGATGGCCTCTAAATTGTACATACGTGTATACCCTAACGAATTGCTTGGCACATTGTGTGTGTGCCTACGAATGAAAGTGTGTGCGCGAATTTGACCTTTTCACATTTGACATTTCCGCGGCAGTGTGTATGCTTAAAAGCAAACTTGAATTCAAATTAATATTTGTTTAATGGAATTCCAAAATGTTTTCTATTTATTTGCTTTAAATTTTAATGGCAATAGATCTTAAATAGTTATAATTATCTAAAAGTAAATAACAAAATGTTGTATACTTAAATTTATAGAAAAAATGGGTAGTTTTTCTGATCTAGTTCTATTTACTCAAAAAAATTTAAAAAACCAAATCCAAGTAAAAATTATTCTTTGTTCAGATCTTTTCGTTTGGAATTGCTCTGAATGTAAGTTTAGAAACTAACCGAATTTTGTAAGAAGATATTTCTGGGACACCTATGATTAAAACTGTAGAAACTTGATTGTTAGTTAAAAACAATCTACCAAAGAAGTAACCCTAGAAAAGAGTATTCAAAACCGCTTGAATTAAGCATCCGGCAATTTTCAAACAGGTAAGAAAAGTCTTTCGGCCTTCGTTTAACACGTTCTTCATTGTCTGGATACTAAATCACAATTTATGTTGTTCTCACGTAAAGCCCATTAGGGGGACATCAAAAAATTATTACTATAGCACTTTATTTACGATTATTTGATCAAATATGGCGACCGTGTCTGAATGCCATTTGCGGTAGCCTTCCCACGGCAACAACAACGAGAGCATCGGGCATCAGCCCACCCACATCCAAGTGAGCGTTTAATGTTATGTGTTAAGGGTCATAAAGTTAATGCAAGCCAAACACTAGCAACAAGAGCAAATATCAAACAAAAGCGTAAAAAAAGGACGAAGGATACGATGATGTCGGGCTGGCTCGGCACGTTCCAAAGGTAGAATGTAGAAATGCAAAATTTAGGAAAATTGAAGTGAAATTTGTGGTCAAGATTTAAAACTGCTGATGAAAGCTTCGTATTAGCCCAACTTTATGCTATTAATTTACATTTTAATACTGGGTAAAATCGGCTTAGATTTTCACAAACGAAATGAGCATTTCGGTGTTTGATTAAACACAACAAGCCGAGTTGCACCATAGAGATGCATAAGATCCTTCAGACATAATTTGAAGAGGGACCCTGCCCAAGCCGATCCGAACCAAACCTAACTAAGGCATCAGGTGCGTGCGTTTGGGTTGCTGCAGAATGTAAACACGTTTTAATTAAAATACTAAGACAACAATAATGGCAGAGGCTGAGTCGGGAACAGAAAGGACTTCAAAGTCAGCAGCTGGCCAGCAGTTCAAATGAAATTGTGGTGAGCAAGGAGCAGCCTGGAACACGGAACAAATCTAATCGCATGCAACGAATGGTTTTCCTATGGAATTTGTTTGTATGTGCAGGACATAAACTACCGAAAGCTGCTTGGGATGGACAGCTTGCAAGGCACTGGGAAGAGCATCAGCAAAATATATATATCACTACGAGTTGTATTAGGGCTTAGATTAAATTTCATTTGAATTTATTTTTGCATACTCACTACGCATTTCTCTCAGTACTTTTACGTGCATAATACGTGTGTGTCGGGGGCTCCAGGAAGGAAGTCAGTTATGTGCGAGTGTTCGAGACTTAAACAGAGTTCCTGGCAGACAACAGCCTAATGGCTGTGGCTAATGAATGATGACAGCATTTAATGTCCCTCCCACTATTGCCCTGACCAGCATCATTAATAACCGGCCTGACCGAAAATGGCAGCAGTCAGAGCATCAGCAACACCTTGACCAATAAAATCAAATTAAAGCCAGCAGCAGAACTGTGACCCCAACGAGGGAGGTCAAGCAAATTATAATTGCGGAGCTAGGGATAGCACGCAAATGGATGGCCAAAATGTGCACCGCACCGCAGCCCATTAAAAACTGATGCCCATCGATACTAGTTAGACGTGCTAACAATGGACCCATCAACGATACACCGCACGTCGAGCTGGTCAGCCGTTTGTAATGTATCCTCGGATGCGCGACTGTCGGCAGAGTTGCGATCTCCATCCGCCTTCTGCATCCTGTGACTGTGAGCTTAGTCCAGGGCGTATACTTAATTACTCTTGCCTCGTCCACGGCAAATTAATGATGCTTAAAAGCAGCGGGAGAGCAGCGGGAGAGCAGTGTCGCAGGACGAGGAGCGACGTTCGAGAGTGGCATTGTGCGTGCGGTGATGTGTGACCACAGCTGACTGCATTACTCATACGCACCGTTGCACAATTAACTCAGTTAGCCCGCACTCTCGCGCTAAAATCGGCGGTGAAATTATTAAAGAAGAGTTATGCGAAGTGAAAAATGAACAGCAAAAGTTTGAGGTGAATTAAGAGGCTTATTCTGATTGACCATTGTAATTTAAGGCATTTTTGAGAGCTAACTAGTATTTAATCGTAATACAAAATCTATATTAGAATGTGTTGTTCGCAATCAGATTAAGAATTTAGCTACCAAATAACTTTCCCTAATAATTCTTCTCTGTAAGACGTATGGCTGATCAGCATGTTACTTCTTAGTAGTTTGAAATCAGAATTCTTGAACAAGATATATATTTCTTTAATTATATATAGCTTTCTATTAATGTGTAAAATCCGTAGAATGAAGACTTCCGTAATTGTGAACTCAATATTAATATAAAAGATATTAAAATGCCCGCTTTTCAGTGCCTCACTGCAAAAAGTGTAAATATTGGCATTTTAAAGTTCTTTCTCCTCTTGAGCACCCTTTTTTGCATTTGCGTTTAACATTCTTCTCAGACTTTTTAAATAACATTTGGGTTGTTTGCTCTCATTACACACAGCTTAAATGATGCAATGAAACATTGACAATGATTAATATTAACATTTTATAATTACCATTTAAAAGAAAACTGAAATAGTTTGTTTTAACATTGGCTCTGCCCGCCCCCTGATGACCCAGAAAACCACCGCAGACTTTCGATGAGGGTAAGAATATTGGGGGGACTGTTGCCATTATAGCGTCCGATGTGTTGCACTGATGTTGGCTTAGTTGGGGAGCGAGCCAAAGCCAAATGGCAAACATCGGATGCAATGGCCTGGCCAAAAGCTCGGCCCAGGCAAACAAAGTGCTGCAATCTGCCCCATGTTCACTTCAGCAAAGTGGGTTTGCTGGGCTCTAAATGGCTTACCCGAAAAGGGGGCGCTACACTAAATATAATTGTAACATTCAAGTGGCAAATTGCTGGCCGTTCCGCGATTATTATTATTTGTTGCAGCCGCATTAGAACTTTCGCAAATTGGTTTCGCTTTACCAGCCCGCTCATATGCCAAGTATCGTGTTTTCACACACTGCATACGGGCAACAGTGCCGCTCGGCCATGGTAAATAATTATGCAGGACGCTGGCCGAGCTCCAAAAAACGGTTCGCATATTTCATTTATTTAGGGGAATACATAAATATCGAAAGCGGAGCAGACCAAACAGAAAAATGTACCATATGCAGGGGTCACACGTATGCATAGATTTGCATTCGGAATGGCACCGCTCTGGGACCTTTGTGTTGATGGTTGTGATATAACAAGGAATTATATTGTTGGACACGGAGATTTTAAAACTATTCGAGTTTGGGTTGGTCACTGCTGAGCCCCTCAACGCATGGCTATGAATATATATCCACATATTACACTTCTTATAAAACGTAGGTCCATGCTATTATACTTTGGCATGGCCAATAAATTGCTTCTGGAATGTGATTTGTTAGTCTACTTTTACAATTAAAAGGGTTTCGAAAGACCCAAAATATCTGATCATCCACTTATCAGTGAAGAGGAATTCCTTAATCCGGCCGAAATATCAGTATTCGCTGAACCCAGACAACTTAAGCCCACTGAGCTCTTGCCAATCACAGCTCAAGCGGTGATCCCAGCTTTAAGATACCTTCAGCAGCCAGCGAGGCATTTCCTGATGCTGATGTCAATGTCACCATCGACTTGGGCGATGTGCGAGTGCTGCGACGAGTCCAACACATGCAATAAAATTGGGAATCGCTCGACTCGACATTTTTCCATTTTATGGCACACTTCGCTGGCGACGGTCTCGATTTTTCTCGATTCTGCCGCTTTATCGAGTTTATTGTGGGTAAATGCGCTGCGAAAAAAAAATCAACAATAAATGCTCACAGATGCAATGTATTTAAAATGTGTACGTATATGCATCCGAAAGTGGATATAAAGCTGCGTGCAACACGCAGCCCTGATTATTTGGTAAATATGGCGTATTTACGTAACCAGGACAACTGCTAAATGGCCAACCGAAGGGAATGAAATGGGGTAGTGGGTGTAAAAACAATACGTGGCAAAATGATTTTCTTTGAGAATTTATTTCCGCTTTTCAGCCCAAAAACAAAAGAGAAACAAGTGCAAAAAGGTATTTCTCGCTCTTAGGTCATCTATAAAATTATTTTCTGATTTCTATATAGTGTTTTTTATATTCATTACTCGTAGAGAAATTGAATTTGTATATATTATGTATTTTAAAACATTTGCATAATAAAACGTTTATTCGGTCTATAAAAACCGATACATCAAAACGTTTTTTAACTTTTAAGAAGTTATCAGGAAATAAAGGTTAAAAGAGTTTTTGTTGTTGAGTCTTTACTCACAGGTAACGCTCTGTTTATATTTTAATTTTTCGCTAATTTTTAAAATGACCGACCATTATTATGTAGAAAATGCAATTGTAAGTAAATAGATGAGTATGCCTGGTAGTTTTATAATTTTTTCCTAATACCTATTTTACGAAAAAGGCAAAGAAGTTTTGGCAGCATCATACACAAACTATCGAAAGCTGCTGCAGTTTAGGCAAAGGGTTCTGCCTGTGAGGTTAGATAATAGCCACGGACATGAGAGGTGTTCGGGGTTTTGCGATGAGAGGCTGGGAAAAGGGGTCAGCTCACCTCAGAGCCTTGCCAACAAAAAACCCGTTCGGCAGCCGTAATCAGTGCAGCCAATGCAAAAATTGTTCACAAAATGAAAACTAATCGATGGCGGCGCGCGGGCGGGTTAACTACCGCACAGAACGAGGGCTGTGGGTGGTCTGCTGCCCGAAGTGGGCGTGGCGAGCTTGATGGCGTTCCTTTGGGTTTAGGTGTTTTACACGCTGGACGTGCATAAAATTGTGCGCAACCCGGCGTACGTGGCAGGAGCCAAAACCAAACGCAGGAATGGGGACGGAAAAAAGGGGAGAGACGGCGCCTTCGTTGGATTCCCATCACGTATCGCAATTTAAATTAACACTTTGATATTTTTTGCTAAACGTGTCGCGGTTTTTATGCGCCATTCTCAGTACGTTTGCAGAAGAGTCAGAGAGCTAAGCAGCCATAGGACTTTTGCCGCTATATAATAGAGCATTTATTATTTTAATTAAGCGTTTAGTGCCGCACAGATGGGTCGTGTGAAATGTACCCATTTTTAAGAGCCAAACTGTAATCAGTCAGGCAGATTGCCAGTCTCGTTTATTTATGCATTCCCTCGTGTTCTTCCGTTTATTAAAATGCATTTTTTTCTCATTTCGGTATGGGAATTTCATGTATCGTCTGTCTGGAGAATTATTCCTGACACATATTTCAATAAAGTGGAAGGTTCAGATGGGAAACCGCTTCCCTTTTATCGGCTTAACAAATTAGTTGCTTGTTGGTGAAACAAAAGCCACCAAAGCAGAACATAAAAGGTGCAGCGCAACAAAATGGTCAGGATGGGACAAGGGAATGCATAATTATGGACAAAGTTCTCATTTATTTTCGCGCTGAATTAATTAAAAGTTCACTTATGCACGGAATTTGCATAAAAATTACATTTTAATTGCGCTTCATTTGCGAAGAGGACGCCAAGTCCTCTTCGTCACTGCCTTCGCCCTGGCGTTATGAGAAATTCCCCTGCGACTGCTCCGCAGAACCTTCGGCAAAGACTTGGGTGCCAAAGGATGACTCCAGAGCCAGAGTGCCACAGCATCAGAGCATCAGAGAAGTGCACTCGAGCCAGACAAGAACACTTCCCGGCCCACTACAAAGCGCACTTGCCAGTCGTAATGAAAAAACACATCTTCCTGTTAAGACCTAGCCTGCAAAGTGAGCGGAGAAAAGGGTTCGGCTCGAGGTGAGCAAATATAAATATTTATTAGGATTCCAGGACTCTTTCACTTGGCGTTACTCCTGTTGATTTTCGTTTGTGGAAAGGTTCATTCCCCTAATGGGATTCTGTGATATCGATAACAAAAAGCTAAGTAGATTACAGAAGTGAAGAAATGAAAATCATGATTTAATATTTGTTGCTCATATATGCGTAACGACGAATACATTTTCAATTTTTTTTAAATTTATATTCTCAATTACAAAGATCGAACTCACGTTTCTCGTTTTTGCAAATTGAAAATAAATTGATATTTTATTTTATCTTGATATCCTATTAATTGGCGAGCTAAAGTTCCTGTCAAAAAAAATTGCTTGTGATATGGGGAAAAGAATTTAGTTATATGTTGATAGCACGGGTGTGTACGCATATTTGATCGCCTTTAGCATATACGTGCTGGCCAACTATTTTCAATATTAAGTTATTAATATCTGGAAAGCCTGTTTACAAAAAACCCATCTACTAAAGCAGCCATGCCTTTTGTTATATTAATATTAATATTTAAAAGAGTGCCATCAAAACCCTTGCGTTTTATGAGTCTAATCAATTGCAGTTCCCAATTTTTAGCATATGGACACAATTACCTCTCATTAAAATCGTTCAATAGGTATGCGATATAAAATATACAAAAGCCTGGAGGCCTGCATATCGAAGCGTGAAATGAGAAATTCAGCGTTACTCTGCTTGCATCGGTTGTGCAAATGTTGTGTGACAGTAATTTTCAGTTCATCGCATTAAATGAGCCCCTATTAGCTTAACAAGTACCTGACAAATAAGTTAATTCCCTTACGTAAACATCAGCGAACATTAACGCCTTTAGCCGAGCCCCGCCCTCCGAAAAGTCGTGGTGGTGTGAAGAACTCGACGCGGAGTTAATGGGAACCGCGCCCACACTCACGCCCATGAAGAGGGAAAGCTGCCAGACAACACCCCTCGGCATTTCATCAACTTGGTCCAATGCACAGAGCCAAGAGCCAAACAAATAAGTGGGAGTCAGAGGGAAGGCGAAAAAAAGTTGGCCAAAATATGCTCAAGTCTCGGCTGGATTTGGATTGTTCTTGGTATTTTTTTTTGCTCATTTCCGAATACGGGCAACCTGAGGTTTGTTTTAATTTGCCGCTTTTCTATGGAGCAGAGGACCTCGGCCTCCTCCATACCATTCCATCTCATCCCATCCCATCCAGAGCATTGTCTTACCGACCGAAGCAAAACTTTTGCATTTTCTCATTTTCGGAAAATGTGCAAAGGGATTTGTTTTCATGTCTGCCACTGGTACTCCTGCTGTTCTTGTTTCGGTTTCTGGTCCTCATCCACGCATTTGTGTGCTCATGCTGTTGCCTGATATGATTTCTGCCTTTGTCCCCCCAAAACAGTGTGGGTGAGTGTGTGAGTGTGGGGGGTCCTTTGAGATTATTTTTGTGATGCGGTGGCACAAAAGACAACAAGCGGAGACCAGATCCGACCCCCTCTCGCCCGTACTAAAAAATAAATAAAGCCAAATACATCTGTTTTGCCATAAATTGTATGAGCATCTGTATGTGAGCGTGTGTTGTGCTGTGGGTGAGTACTTTTATGAACAAGTACGAGCTACGAAATGATATCTTGCTTTCGGTTTGTCGTGCCACAAAGTTTGCTCCTGCGGTTTCTTTGGTGATAATCTCGAATTATCTTCTGTGTACTCAATTCGGGAATCCATTCTGAGGTCACTTCACGGCTTACAATAATTCTAAACTGTTTACAGCTAACAGGAAATACTTTATTTCATATTTGGATAATTGCCCTAGAATCTCCACGAAATAAAGCTTCCAAGTATGTTGTGCTTAGTTTCTGTTATTGGGTTCGAGATGTTAAGTCCTATTTCAGTGATAAATTTGGGAGCACTGGCAATGATTTTCGGAACGTGTTTATATGGCGAGCTTCCTTTGTTGTCGAACATTTCCTTGTGTGTCGTCAGCAGGGGGCATTTGCCTATTGGGCCACGTTCCTGGCTTCCTGTGGTAAATGACATTGTTTTATTTGAATTACGATTTGTCCCGGCCAGAACATAGACCTAGCCAAAGGCATGTCCTAGACATGAAAGCTGCTTTGGTCTAATTTAATTTGTCCCACTCCGGGGGAAATGCGTGTTTATGTGATTGTCTTGGGCGGGAGGTGCTGTAATGGCAACCGGGATGGCCAGGGAGGACACTTGGCGTTTGCCTTCCTCCCTTACGAGATTATGTACTTCCATTCGTAATGCGAATTGCATTATTCACGCGTGCCGAAAGTCGGGGCATGTCAGGACCCTCATTATAATTGAATAAATCAGAGCAGCGCGTAAAAACTCCGTCGTACGTGCGTCGCTCGCGAATCAATTAAGCCTCGAAAGAGGAGAACTTTGCAATCCCCCCGCTTAACCGGACTCCAGACTGCACTTCCGTCGTACTTCCCTTGGCTCAATTGAGCTGAACTCTTTCTTGGCTCGTTTATTTTGCCCGTGGACATGCTAAAAAGGTTTCGCCGACCGGAAGGAAATCTCTTCCAGCCAAAGCTCCGTGCTACGTGGAATGCGGCACGTGGCGCGAAACAAGTGTAAATACCACGCTGATGGCTTACTCGTCCTTTATTTTTCAACCAAGATAATAAATGGTCAAGGGTTGTCATTGTCCCTCTCGGCTACCCACAAATTGTGTCCGGATGTTTTCCACTTTGCAGCCGTAATCCCGTCTTGCTCTTCGGTGACACTAAGTATAAAATAAGCTTGAATACTTGCTTATTTGCTTAGGTTCGGAAGAGGAAATTCCTTCCCTTGAGTTAAAACTATAATAATAAAATCTTAAAATTTTATAGCAAAAATAGCAAAAAATACGTAATAAAAAGAAAAAAACAGAGTGAAACCTGCGCACAAAAATAGCCATCAGCGCTGCCAACACATTCTCAGCACATTATTGATCTACTTAGTTTAGCAAAACTAACAAAGTCAACAAAGTTTTCTCGGGAATGACTAAAAAGTACAAATTCGCTAAAATAATCAAATAAAAACGAAGAGAACGGGGGGCGGGCAGCGGAGGGGATTACATGTAGAACCGGAGACTGGCAAGACATTAGCACTGCAGGAAAAATCCGATGCCAAGCAGGTGGAAAAACCAAACTAAAAACTTGTGCGAACCGAAAAAAGGAGCGACACTCACGTGTGAATGTGTCTATCTGCTTTGTTGCAAGACATATGCTTGGCACTTAGGTGCCCTGCTTCCATTCTGCTCCACTCTGTTCCGTTGAGTTCAGGCATACTCAACGTTTTTCGAGCTCTTGGGCAAAAGCAAACGCTTTTCCAGCATTAGTTTTTGCCCAACTCACGGCGCATTCAGCTTTCTTGCTCCTTCTGGCATTTTACAGCAACCATTTCACCCACCCCATCCTGCGTACCAGGTTTGGCTCACGTATGTGAATGGTTTTGTGGTAAATGTTTTTCAATTCCTTTTCCAGCAAGCGTTTGCAGGCAGGGCACTGCCGCCGCCGAAAAGTACACAAATTTAGCGTTTTATTTGCACCTGCTTTCGGCCGCCTCTCAATGCGGTGCTAAGGTGTGTGTAAGTGCTGGCAATCCGGCGTGGAAAGGCTGAAATAGAGCTTATTATGTGGCCCACTCCCACACACACGCTCTTGGCCTGGCCAAGTCAAAGGCAAAGGCAAAGGCGAAGGCCGCTGGGCCAGTCCGATTCGCTTTTTTCGCAGTTTTCAGTTCGCAGCTGGCTTTGAATCGAGATTGAATGGAATTGGAGGAAGTGCCATAGAATTCGCATAGAATTTAGCCTGAATGGGTACCTCGTTTACCACATATTCTCAACAGTCATTTGCTCCCCGTCCTCCTGTGCTTTGATTGGCTGGGCCCCGAACGTTTTGGCCCATTTGTGGCTTCTATTGATGAGCGTCAGTGGGGGAGGCCACCCGGAACAGAGGAAATTTAATGTCCAAATAGTCTTACCGATAAGAAAAATTCGATTACCATATGCTACATTCCATTAAGACTTACTTACACATCACCTAAAGGTCACTGCGAAATATTGCTGATCTTGTAAAAATCAAAGGGACTCCAAAATGATTACAAAACATATTAATATGAAATAAATATTATATTTATTTAGCTACTCAAATAAAACTTCATTATTTGTTTACCGTGCAAGAGTGAGCCATAATAATTGGTTTGAAAGCGAATGCAAATGCCAGTGGAGCGAAACAATCTGTGGAAGAAAGCAAATATAAATGGTAAATATAATAACAGAGTGCACATCAGTGCATTCAATAAAAAATAAATTGATTCCGAATAGAAAAAGGCAGGAGTGGAAACGAAAGTGCAGCAGGTGGGCTTTCAGTGGAGCATGGAAAATGTTTCTGAGCATCCTTAAAGATTGGACTTTCAGGCTCAGACATTAACTACAATTTAAATCACTAGCATCCTTTGAGAGCGTAAATACTGTTCAGCTAATCAAAATAATAAATAGCAATAAAAAAAGGAAAGTATTTGTTGGCCAATCAAGTGAAAGAACATTGTTTTGCACGAATATTATTGCCTAACTAACCGCAGAGTTAGATCTCAAGTCAAAGTACACACTCCCTAAGACAAAAGGCTTGCAAAACAATTCAAATTATGATGTGAACAATGCGGAAATGCTGCAATGAAGCTGTTTCTTGTGCACATTTGTTGGTCGGTCAAACGAGCATTTCTGTTAAATTAAAACCTCAAACCCGAGCGGAGAGTGGAGCTGGCTAAGAAACATGTTGCCAGCCGCCCATCTGAGTGAAAAGTTCATAAATTGTGTATGTGCGTGCTGCTGAAATTGTCTGAACTATTGCCAGGGCACCCCTACTGAAAAGGGTGAAAGTGGGGGATAATTCCTCGTTCCGAGGACGACATGTGCTGAGTGCCCACAGCCGGGATGAGTTGCGGCCTCGGCTGCTCAACAAATGTCACTCGGCATTGAATGGAAACCGGGCTAGAGCCCTGCCACACAATGATGTTTCAAATTTGAGCAGCAACAATGGCAACAATGGCAACAACACCCGGAATGTCCACATCGACAAATGTAATTGACATTTCTTTAAGCGTTCATGTGCTCACATCTTGAAATATCCAAAAACCAGAGACAGGACAAGAACTTTTGGCTTATCCTCGTTCTGGGCAGATGCTGTGTGAATACGTGTCTACATCTGAAGAATGGGCCTGCTCGTGTATCAACGTGTTGTTGTGATATCTTTCAGGACATCAATCCCAAACACGTAGACCAGCCGATGTCACCTTATCTGCAGCCGCATTCAAAGTATCTTGTTATTTTGACCACCTCTTTTGAGGCCATGAAAATTGGGCAAGTAAAGTGACCTGCACTAATGGCGCAATAGCCAGCCAAAGTCCCTAGCCCAAAATCAACCCATAAAATCATAAAAATGAAGCCAAAAAAGCGGAAGAAAATAGTAGGGTCTTCGTAGAAAATCGAAAAAGTTTCCGCTTAGGCCTGGCATTAAAAACTTGGCAGCTTGTTAAGCTCGGGTGAAGACCAGATTGTAGTTCGCAGTGCTGGGGGCCAAATTAAATCGGCAAACTGTAGACAAAATGCAATAAAATAAATTGCAACAATATCCGCAAAAACCAAGAGCTTAACAAAATAAAAGTTCCTTATAAATGATGCTGCTAACCTTAGTGCCGCATTCGGAGTGAACATTATATAAATTTTCAACCGAGCCGAACAGGAGCCAAATGAAAGGTGACAGCTGGGATGTGGGGAAATGGAGAAATGGGGAAAAGAAATGGGTGAGGGGGGACGAGCTATGGCAAAACAATAGTTCAGCAGAAAAAATAAGCTGAAAACGAGTGAGAAAAACTTAAGTGCCCGTTAAATTTCCCAGCGGACTAATGATAAAAGTTACGCGACTCCTGCCCCACCTTTCACTCCTGCCTTCCTACCTTTCATGCAGTATTTCGCTCGGCTTGTCGGATTTGTTTGCTCTTTAACCCTTTCCATTTGGAGCCGTTTCATTGTTTTTTCCTTCGCCATATTCTTTGTTGTTTTTTCCCCATTGCCTGGAGTACCGGTAAATACATTGCGGCATTCAAGTTAATTTACCACAAGAAAGCAGCCAGCAAGATGGCGCAGCGGAAAACCGGGAAGGAGCAGGGGAGGAGTCTTGGAAAAGGCTGAAAAAATGCAATGAATATTATGTTGAACCAGACCCTGGGATCGTAATTAGTTTACTGCCATTTAACTTGCTACATTAGTTGCAATTACGTAGTAAATATTGTTCATTTAATGTATAATTCATTTGAATTTTTTAAACGGCTTGCCAGGGCTATATCTGTGAGAAAAGTCTGCAAGCCTGCGAAAACTAAGGACGTAGGGAATTTCATTGGGGTGTTAATTTTGTGCTCTTGAATAACTGCACAATGCAGCTAATTATATAATTTTTGGGTAGATATTTTTAAAAATTTAAGATCTTGACCACTTAATATTTAGTTATTAAACTGCCAAAAAGTTTATGCTTCACAAACTTTGTCAATCTTAATTTACATACGTACTCATTCAAAGCAAAAGTCTATTGAAACAATAATAGCAAATAAATTGTTTTGCACACTTGACTATCATAAATTTTATGAGTTAAATTTATCTGGCTTTTTGGCTATTGGAAATTTTAATGAATTAATGAATTTATTAAATAATTTTGTAATAAAAGCCTCTGCTTAAGTTGTGACCATCTGCAATTTAAACTCATATAAGAGAGATAACCAAATTAAACACTTAAATCTAAGTGCATAAAGTGTCAAGTGGATTTTGACCCACTACACTAAGTCTTGAAAAATGATTCAAGTTGTTGAAGTATTCCTCAAAATTTAATTGATGCAAATTGTTGTTCAGTTTTGAAGTTTTGTTTTTAAAATTAAATGTTTTCCCTGCCGTCGTTGTTGATACAGTGTACGTGCGTGCTTTTCGATTTGTGTTTGTTATGTGCTTTGCATAATTTAACACTTTGCCTTAAAAACAATCAAATTGTCAAGTGTCAAAAGTTCGTGTCATGCCAGGACATTTCCCCGCTCAACTGGGCTGTGTTTGCGCTGCCATGTAAATGTAAATAAAAATGCATTAAATATGTAGCTGTAATTTACACACTCACAGTTTCCCGAGGAGGAGTAAAAATGGAGTGGAAAGCGAAAAGGGGCGACCGTAAGTGGGTGCTTGTGTGCAATATTTTGCATTTGCCTGCCAGTTTTTCCGGTTTGCTCTGACCACAAAGTGTTGGCCATTAACCGAGCGCAGTTTGACACAGTCACTGACTCGTGTTATGTTTATGCAACAAACTTTAAGAATAATAACAATAATAAGACATTTATCTACAATTTTAAATTGTCAATTTGGAACACTCATTTAAAAAGATTTTAAATAAATATTTTAAAGAGTTTCATTCTGATCGATTGACTATTTGTCATAAATTTGATTTGGGGTGGCCCGGTTTAAATCAGTCAGAGTTTGTAGAAAAGGGTTATTTTGGAAACAAAACTGATTTTGCAATAAGAACTTCGCATAAACGTAGTAACATACACTAACGCAGGGAAGCAGAAAAGCGGGTTGACGCGTGTTAATTTGAATAAATTATTAAGGCACGTGATGAGCGCGACCTTTCAACCAATTGGGGCAGCAAACCACCACCACCCACACCCGCACCGATCCCAATTGGATGGTCAGAGCCCCCACCGCCCGCCCCTCCCACAATCCAAGTGCAATTAAGCACGAAAAAACCAATCAAACTGGAAATAAATTGCGCCATAGTTGCAGCAGCCACACAGCGACCAGGGTTGCCATACGGCGCCGATTTTTGCGAATTTTTTTTTGTGCCAAGCCAGCACTTTGTGTGCCCTCCTGCGTGTGGGTGTTTTTGGGTTCTTTTATTTTTTTGTTGCGTTCTCCGGGGGTTTCCCTTTTTATTGTGGCCGCTGGGTGAAAATTGTTTGCATTGCATTCTCTGCTGATGCATGCGAATTGAGAAATATTTGCAATTTAGCAAAATACACCCGGAAGCGGGCCCGGATTGAAGCTTGAGCTGCGATGCCGCCTGCTGCCTGCCGCCTGCCACTTTCCTCTTGCCACATTTCGCAATTTCGATTCCCGCCCCGCATTTGTATTCATATTTGTATTTGGGTTTTCCAATCGCACTCGCAATCGGACTCAACTTTCAGCACGCCCGGAGTGCGTGCACAATGACGGCAATTAGGTTTATGTGTTGCACTGATTTGCGTTTTTTGTAGTCGATCCTCTCACCTGTGAAAAGTGGCGGAAATGCAATGTCAATAGTTTTAAAAACTAATATTTTCCAGAGCTGTTCAATTTGTACTATGCCGATTGGCATGGGGACTCAAACATTGTAAAATAATGTATTGTTTTGTGGAAAGAAATTAGAACTACTGTTTCCAACAACTTTGATTGCATTTGTATATAGAAAAAAAAGGCTTTAAAGATAAAATATCGCATATTTTATTATGTGATAAGTGATTGGTGGTGTCTATTTTATTATTAGCTTAAGTGAAAAAAATGATTAATTGAACAAAAATAGACTACCTAGAAAATTACAAAACTATAGATTAAATAAACCATTCCTTTGTTGTTGAGTTTAGTTCACCTTGGATTGCTAGTCGAAATTTATGGCTTTCTAAATTTTATTAACAGCTTCAAAGTTGTCCGCTATTATCCGTTTAAACTATAGATCACTGTAGAAAATTTAACAGAGATCAAATTGTCATTTGGATTATTTATGTACCACCAGTTCCTCAGTAAATCTAAAATATACATTTTTATTATGCTACGCAAATTCCTTCTTCTTAGATCAATTGTCGAGCGCAGTGATGCGGCAGGGGATAGAATAAAGTATAAATACAATTTGTATGCTTGATGTAATTTCATTTCCACTTATCTTGGTATTTTCTCTGCATTTTGCTTCATGCGATTGATTTATCGCACAGAAAATAATAGGCAGCCAATGTCTGTGCATCCTGTGAAAGGACTCGCTCCTGCTCTCGGCCTTCCAGCCATTCAATCCCTGAGCCGGGTTCAGTTTATATTCAAATGCTTACGCTTAAATGTCAATAATACGTGAAATTGAACTGCCAATTCAATCTTCACAACTACTCCGTTCGTTCTTCCACTTCTCCAGTGAAATCATTTCCATATAAGCGTTTTCCCATCTCCTCTATTCATACATATATATATATATATATACATGTGTTTCTTTTCTTTTCGCTGGCAATCTTTTTATTTTGTGAAAGAAATTCTTTCTGTTCATATGTGGAAAAACTATTTGCAAAAGTCTCAAGTGTGCTCGGTACCCGGCCAGCAGTGATTGCGGGGTGCGGCGAGGTGTTGGACTTTTTTAAACGACGGCTGCAAATTGTACGCAGATCACATTACACTTGCTCCAGCGGGCGGCATGTGCAACTGCCGGCTGCCTCTGCGGATTGCTTTACATTCGGCTGCACTTCCAGCTCCCCCCTCCCCCCGCACTCACTCGAAAAATTGAAAGATTTATTTCTTAGTTCTCTGCGATTACATTTCCAACGAGCTAATGTGTTCCGATCCAACGGCTACGTAGTGGCAGTTTGTCAACTGTCATTGCATCAGACATTCAATGGCGGACCGGCGCTGGGAGGAAGTGGACGAGGAGAACGAGGAGGAGGAGGGGGAGCGGACTTGTCGCATTTCGTTGACAACTACATTGCAAATACGGCAAAGTAATCAGTATTGTGTAAATAACCAGTTATGTGTCTGCGAGTGTAGCTGACAAAGCGAGTGGTAAGCGATATGCAATGAAGCAAAAACAAATCCTTGAAAGGGATTCTTAGATGAATTTAATGCATTTGGCAAGATGCGAATGGAATCGATAATACAATAGAGGAAAATGTCTTAAGCAAGAGATATTCGCACGCATGTAGCATACTTTTAAGCGCACCCCAAATGTTTTCTCGTGCGAGCCGGAAAAAATGAAATGCTGGCTAAGGTCAGCGACTAAGCACTTTAAAACCTAAACGAAGGCACTTGAAACTATGCGTATAGTTTTTGCACTCAATGGGCAGTTGTCAGACTTCTGAACGAGGGTAAACTAATGAAAAGAGGTAAAAATGCGCAAGAAAACTGAGTCAAATGGCCAGTTAGCCACTAGTTTTCCCAACGAGTAGTCGGTCGCTGTTGAAAAATATTAAACATTTCGGTTAGTATTATTAAAAAGGTGCAAAAAGGATGGAAGGTTATTTTCAAGGACTAAACCAACAGGCAGCTTGATCAGGAAAAAATCGGGTTATTGGCAGCATAAAGTAAAATAAACCAATGGTTTCGCAATAATTAACATAACAAGGAATGAGTTAAAGCCTGCTAAAGGCCTCACAATTTCATCTTATAAATAAATAGTGAAGCTTTTAACTGCCACCTTTAATAAGTATAGATAATTATTTAAACAGCAACATTTAAATATAAATAACTGCACGTGTACCCAAAAAATATTGTCCTTAAACTCAACTAAAGACAGTATAAAAGAAAATACATTCAAAGCCTTTAACTTTTAGTTTAGTTTTAAAAACCTCGGTATTCTGTTTTTGTACTGGAGGGTCATTTCAATATCAAACGATTCATTTTGACACTGCCGAAACTATTAAGTTGATACGGACCTTGTTGAAAAGTTTTTCACACTCAATAGTTCGCAATATATAAAACAATATTTTCCTTTTTTGTATTTATTTTGTCAAAGTATAACAGCAAAAATTGAAACCACATTCAATTGAGTCCGCATGGGCGGCTCCAGAAAAAATTAAAATGAATCGATTTCTTTAGAAGCTTAAAACAGAAAGAGAAAATTATTTCGCTTGTTGTCTAGGTGTTGACATATTTTCCTCCTCCTCCACCATCGATCGCCATGTTATTAGAGGCAATGGCCTCTTTCAAGGCCCTAGCCTCATGTTTCTCATATCTCTTGTTTTTTACGTTTTCATTCCTTTGTTTTAGCTATCTACTGACCTTGAAGGGCTGGCCATGAAACTATTCTTGTTTAACTAAACACTGGATAAGTGAAGGGCTCATCAAAAGGGCGAACAGATTGGAGGTATAAAAAAAAAGGTAGAAATGGAACCAGAGGCTTCGCCAGCAGCAGTTTCTGCCCCAGTGGCCACGCCCGTGGCTCCAACAGCAGTGGCTGCTCCGACGACAGTGGCCAATCCTGCGGCAGTGGCTCCTTCACCGGCAACACCGATTGTGGCAGCACCTATTGCTGCTGCTCCTACCGTTGCTAGTGTGCAACCAGCAGCAGTTACTGCTCCTGCTCCAATTTCTATCGTTCCCGTCGTTGTTTCGCCAGCTCCTGCTGCTGCTCCTGCTCCCGTTCCTGTCATTTCTGCAGCCCCAGAACCTGTTGTTGCCGCCCCAGTCGTGGCAACTCCAGTTGTTGCCACACCAGCTCCAGTTGTTGCTGCTGTGATTGCTGAACCACCTGTACCTGTTGCTGAGACTCCTGCTGCTGCTGTAGCGTCGCCCGCTGTTGCTGCCTCAGCACCTGTTGCCGTGGCTCCTGTGATCGCTGTGACACCAGTTGCGGTTACTCGTGTAGTCTCCACACCAGCAGCTGCTGCTGTTGAGATTCCGCCTGCCGTAGCTCCACCAGTGGAGACTCCAGTGGCTTCAGCACCCATACCTGTAACAGAAACTCCAAGCGTTGTCGACACTCCTGCGGCTGTTGCTCCTGTGATCACTGCATCGACTGTTCCAACAACTGCTGCTGTTGCTGAGGCTCCAGTGATAGTATCACCCTCTGTTGCCGTGGCTCCTGTGACTCCTACACCAGCGCCTGCTGTCACTGAAGTTCCAACTGTTGTTGCCCCACCTGCGGCATCTCCATCTCCCATAGTGGCAACACAAGCCCCTGCTGCAGAGATTCCAGTGGCCGCTCCTGTGATCTCACCGCCAATCGCTGTTGTTGCCGATACTCCGATTGCTACAACAGTAGCAGAGGCCGTTGCGCCACCAGCGGCAACTCTAGTTGCTGCAACACCCTCACCGGCTTTACAGACTTTACCCGTTGCTGAAACACCGGAAGTCGTTGCTCCTGTGGTCGCTGCACCACCAGTTGCAGTTTCTGAGACTCCAGTTGAGACTCCAGTTGAGACTCCAGTTGTCATTGCTCCGCCGGTGGCTGCCGTATCAACACCAGTATCAGAGACCCCAGTAGTTGCTGCAGTTGTTGCTCCAGTCGTTGCCGAGGCGCCTGTTGCTGAGCCACCTGCTGTTGCTGATCCACCTGCTGTTGCAGAGGCACCAGTAGTTGCTGCCGAGATCGCTGCTGTTGCTGAGCCTCCAGTTGCAGAGCCTCCCGTCGTGTTGACGCCCGATGTTGCACCACCAGTGGCTGCGCTGGTGATACCTACCGAAGCTGCCATATCCTCGATACCAACAGAAGCTGCTGCTGAAATTCCGTCGCAAGTCATCCCGCCTGTTGAGCTTCCAACTGAAGGAGCTGTTGCCGGATCTACACCACCAGGTGCATTTTCCGATACTTCGATTGAAGTTCCAGCTGCAACGATTCCCGAACCAGTTGAAACACCAGCTGCCGTTCCAGAATCTCAAGTCGTTTCCGTGGCCCCTGTGGAATCTCCTATAGAGCCATCATCCGGAAGCGCTCCGGATATTCTACCACCAGCTGTTGTGTCAGATGTCATTCCTGTGTCAACACCCGAACCCAAAGCAATCGAAGCCACCCCGGTGGAACCTTTGCCTGTTGAGACTCCCATTGCGACCCAGGAACCAGCAGAAATTCCAGCATCCATTCCAGAAACTGTTGCAGAGATTCCAGCTCCGGCACCAGAGAACATTCCGGATCCTGTCCCAATCGAAACTCCTGCAACGGCCCTTGAGCCCGAAATCACCACTATCAGCGAACCTTCTGCCGTTGCCGAAGTTGTTATTGAAACCATTCCACCAGCGGTAGTTGAGCCAACTAATCCTGAACCAGTTGTAGCTTCTGCTGAGCCGATCACTGAGCCACCGCCTAATGCTGTTGAATCCGTAGAGCCAATTCCTGCTGAAAGTGTTCCAGCTGCTGAACCAGAAATCACTAAGGTCAGTGAGACATCCGATACTATTGCCCCGGAAGTACCTGTAGCAGAGATTCCAGAAACGGCACCGAATGTTGTTGAGGAATCAATAGCTACCGCTCCGGAACCTGCAGTTATAGTTTCGGAAGAAGTACTGGTAACTAAGGGTGAAGATGTTGTTGTGGAGCCCCTTGAAACACCAGCTGCTGTTGAAATTATTCCGGCATCAATAGAGCCAGCAGCTGACGAACCAATTGCAGCAGAAGAATCAGTTACTGCCACTGAAGTAGAAGCCACAACTGCCGAAAAACCTGTAGAAGAGGTCCAGTCAGAAGAAATCCCCGATAGATCATCTCCAGATCCCAGTTTAGTGCCAGTGGCAAAGATTACGCCTTTGCTGAGGGATCTTCAGACCACCGATGTTTCTCTGCTGGCCATCGCCGCCACCTTGGATGCCATTGGAGAAAAGCTCAAGGACCAAAAGGCAAGAAATCAGCAGGTAATGGACAGACTATGCGAAATCGAGAAAATTCTTGGCCCTCCTAAATCGAACTAGCTTAAGCTGAAATTCTTGATCATAAATAAATACTTACAAAATAAGTAAAAAATATTAAACTCATGGTGAGTAACCAATAAAAGTTCAAGTTCTTTTTGCTTTAAATGACAATATTCGTTGACAAAATCAACTTCAAACATAAAAGTTGTATATTTTTGAGTTAAAAATTGAAATAAAATTTTTAAGGACTTACAAAATTAGCTGCTGGGTGCAAAAACACTCAGACCAATCCATTTTACTACCAAATTGGCTTGGCTTTCAAAAAGAATCTCTTATAACTGGCATTTAAACTGAGAAGATTTATTTGTGGGCCATTTTTGCGAGAAACAGTGTTGGCTAGACAAATTGTTCCCTGCAAAATTCATGAAACCAAAACAAATGTAGCATTTCCGCTTTTGGACACATAAACAAGGTTGTTTCCAACAACCCAGCCACAAAGAGTAATTTGCACACGTGTCCAAAAATTTTCACGCGAGAAATTAGCATCTCGAAAGGAAGCGGGGCAAAAACTCCCGACGATGCTATAATGCAAATGAATGAACATTTTTCACTTTTGTCAGCAAAAAAATATCATAAATAAGCATTATAGATTCAGTTCTTTTTGTTTCCTACCGCGAAAACTGACGAGTTCAGATAATTGAGAATTTATCAATGAATAATTTAAACATGCGCAAAATCACTCCCACCCCTCTTTGATTCCATTTAAAATGAGCCCATAAAATTGACTATGATGGGGATGGATGAAACTAGGTTCAGAAGTCAATTGAGAGTCATAAAAACGTTCGAAAGGGGCAAATGAAAACTTTTATTGCGGCAAACTGAAATTTGTATTTATGGGCCGGGTAAGTCCGGGTAAGTCAAACACCTACGGCGATTATTCTAATCATTTGCATTGTTTTGGCTGGCTTCTTGTTCCACTGGCCTATCTCGCAAAGTTTCCTTCTGCTGTGTGTGGGCCAAAGCCGGTAGAATAGGCCCCAGTAACATGTTCGACAGTTCAATCTAAATCTATCGGCTACTTACACATGCAGCGGCAAAAAAGCAGAGCTAAAAGCCGAATTCCCATTTGACCATTTTGTCTGGAAACAATAAAATGACCTCTCGCACACATAACCACACACAGATACACACGATACACACTGACAACGGCATACGAAATCCCATAAATGTTGCAAATGGAGCAACAGAGTGAAGTTGTCATGCAGAGGATGCCATGCCACAGGACCAAAAACAACAGCTACCCGAAACTGAAAAAACGAATTTCCTTTTTTAGACTTTTTGGCACTTTGGGGGGCACCATGGGGGGATAGTCGGCCATTCTCAAGCGACTGAGATGAAGGTTACACAACCTAACCGCATTAATGCCAGCACAGAGCAGCTCGGTCCGGGCTACAACCAAATGTGTAATTGTTGCCTAGAGGATTTGCAAAAAGATTTTCACTGTCATTTGAACTGTGTTTAGAGCTCCATTTACTGCTTTTTCCCACCGTGTTTACTCCAATGAATGCTCTGCCTAAATGTGCCAAATTGAAATGATCCTTGCTTGCAAAACGATAAGAGAGGTTGCCATTTAAACTGTATGTGTCATTAAGAAACATTAAAATGATTATATCATATAGCTTAAATCATACGGCAAACACAGTAGGTGACAATCTATTAATTTGTAGTAGACGCGTCTTACCTTTGTTCTTTTTTTTTAAATAGATATTCTTTTATATTTCTTTGTATTTATTTTTTTCGATTGTCTATGTCCTGGGATCTGCAAAACCTACATACACATATATCGCATTTAATTGAACACACGTTGGGTTGTTTTCCAACAGAATTTGTTTGGAATTTTTATGGACGTCTGTTCCGAATTTGATTGGACAATATTTCTGTGACACGCTGAATAATACTGCCCAGCGATTTATAAAGTGAATCGTGAGAATTGAATATTCTAATAGCTACCATAGCAGCCCAATTTTCCAGAAACTTGTTGCCTTGCCAATATTTATTTGTGTTTTATCGCTGATATCTCGGATCAGAAGAAAGCGTTACTAAGCAATTCTAGAAAAATCTCACTTGCATAGTATACTTGGCTTATATGATTTTGTAAAGGAAATTGTGTTTAAGCAAAAATCGGAACCTCCTCTATGATTCACTTTTAAGGCGACGTTTTAGGGTCTTTTAACATCGTTTATAAAACGTTGACAGATTGCAAACGCTTTTCTGAGTGCAGTGATCAACACTTCAGACAGGAGTGGCTGTCGGCCGCAGGAACATTGGTCGAACATATACTTGGCTCCCCCAAGCCGAGAGCTCCAGAGTGTGCCAAATCAATCAGTCGGCAATGCATAAATGACACAGTCAGGGCCGGGCATGCACTCCTCATCTGCGACATCGTCCAGCTGTCACACACGGCCATTGCGGCTAATGCGGTCCCTTGTTGCGGTCCCCCTTGCCAACCCCCTTTTAGCAGTAAAATTGGAATCATCTCCCCATATCCCCATATCCCCATAGCCCCACCTACCAGCCCACCGCCATTGGGCTCACATTAGCCAGACACGATGAATGTTCCGGGCAGTGGACAATGATGCCTTAGTGCTTGACTGGCTATAAATTTTGAATTAATTGGTGGCTGCTGAACATTTTGCCCAGAAATTTATGTTTTTCCTGGCTGGCAAGCCTCATCCTGGGCAGAGATTACAGGCAGTGATTTTAGGTAGATACTAAATGGCAAGAGGGTTCTATATGTATTTTTTGCTATTTTGGTAATATATTTCTATTATAGAAATGTACTTCATTTACTTCCTTAGCCGTCAGTGGATTCTTCTGTGATTATCTCTAACAAAAGCCTTAATTTTCGTCCTTTTATATATGCACCTTATACAGTTCTTATAGGGATTGTTTTCGATTTTACTTGACTATCTTAATCGCATTAATTGAAGCGACCTACTTAGGAAGGGGCATTCTTTTACAATTTTTTATCTGGTTCTTTGAGTAATTTTTTAATTTTTTGTTCGTCCACCCTTCAACAACAGTGATTAATGACTTGTAAGAAAAAGTGAAAGGTGTGCAAAAGGCAAGGAGAAATTCGTTTTCAAGGGTCTGGCATGATTGAGTTCTATTGAGTGAACTGCAGAGCTAAGCGGAAAATTGTTCTTTATTCGAACTGTCAGGGATAATTCGAGCGTTTGTTTATGGCTAGGATGGGTGAAGAATTGAAATCAGAATAAGGTTTAAATGGGTCGTCCTCAGTCTGGTTAGTAAGCGGCTCTCTTTAACCTACCATAACAATAAATGTGTGGCCTTACTTAATTACATTTTCCCGTATAAAGATTTATTAATAAGGAACTAAGACTTATTTGGTAACTGTTGAAAGTGAAAGCCCTGTAGATACAAATTTGTGTGTTCAATCAAGCTGCCTAAGCCCATATAATAGCCCTTTAATTAACTCTCAACATGTCTATATTACTGGCAAATGTTTTTGAGTTATTCCTTTAGTTATTTCCAATTTGTACAAAAAAAAAACAATTAGCTGCGGGCCTTTCATAATATAGTATAAAGCAAAACAAAAGAATGTATGTAAAAATCGTTTTAATTTGCCAATGATTGTGTGTGGCCGTGGGTGGTTCAATTATTTAACTACATAAACAATAAAAATATTCGCAACTGTGCGTGGGTGGGGTGTGTGGTGCCGTATTAAAAAGTGAATGTGTCTTCTGCATATATGCAGCCATTGTTTTACAAGCTTTTGTGGGGTTTTGGGCTCTTGCTTTTGCTGGGATTGGAAGGGAATTGGGTTGGCTGGGTGGTTCCAGATCCCAAACTGTCAGTGACAGCACTACGTAAGTAATTTCGCGCATATGTTACGGCCAGGGGGTGGAGTGGGCGCCGGAGAGACATCATCAGGTTCGGCTTTAAGCCGGAGTTCGGCATATTCATGGCTGCTGCACACGACAAATTGAATTTTATGCAAAAGCTTCCGCTTTTTGTGGCCCTCTGCTAGAGCGGACTCCACCCTTCAAAGTCGCGAATGTCTTCGCAGTTTGCGGCGACATCTATGGCCCGTTCGTCTGCATTATAATTTGGTCCTTTGTTTTCTTTGCCAACCCGCCATATCCCCGGCTATCCGTGTGCTTTGCACTTCGCCATGCCATAGATATCCGGGCAAGATGCGGTTTTCTCTGGCTGATGCTTCTGTCCCACTTTCGTTCGTATCCTTTTCATCCGCTTAGTTTTTGCCCCCACTTTTTGGCCAGCACTTTTTTCGAGCACTGTGCAGGCGCCTTTGGTTCGACGTTAATGAGGAATTATGTTATCGCACTGTTAAGCTGCTATAAATGTCGGTATGATTGCAGCCTCCTTTGCCCACCCAACCCTATGTCTGGTAATTGGCATGGCTTAACGCCGGATAAGGCCGGTCTTACTGTGATTTTATGCATTCCCAGACTGAAATTAACATAAAATCCAAATGAGTAATTTACCTAACTGCTCAATGCATAAAACATGCCTAATAACAATAGAGCAGTTTAGCCGAGTAATTGCATTTGTTTCGTTGACAGACACGACAACGTTAACAGTCTATGGCTTTAAGCATTTGTGCAACAGCAGACTCTCGCTTACAGTATCGTGTTCTCTTTCGCTGTTACCGAATATTGCGTATACGCCACCGAACCGAACTCTTCGGCGAACTTCGGGCCCGATTGGTTTGGCCTGTTAAGGTGTCGCCAGTTGACTTAGTTTACTTTTAGCCGGTGACAAGCTTGGTTCGATTCTCGCTTCAAAGTCGTTGAACGTAATTCAAACAGCATCCACAGAGATTTAAAAATGGTTATTACTAAAGAGGATCTTTGACAAATTATAGTGATCAATCTGTGCCAAAATCATAATAACGAAATTACATGAAGTATTAATGAGCTAAATACAAATAAATACCAAATAATTTATGTAAACTAAAAACAAGAAAAACCTCTTTTTCCAATAACTCAAGAAATGCAAACGATTTGTGAATTATGCCCAAATGTGGATAGAACAAATCTTAATAATAAATAAACTATCAATCGGTGCATCAGTAGAAAGATCAGTTAGTTAAATAAATATGCGGTTTTATTGGTTAATATATATACATATATACGTATATATATGTGTTTATATATATATAGCTGATCGTATCGAAGACTGAGTATGGCACAAGAAATCATTTGAAAAAAAAGCAAATTACATTTTCCTTCGCGGTGTAAAAAGTTAATGTTTAAATAATACGTAAAAAAAAACCATTGCCTTTGAAAAAATAATTGATTTTATTAAACCCACTTACCTATAACCCCAAGAAACTAAGCTATGCCAAAAGCTACTAAGCTGTCATAAATAATCTGCCACAATAATCGTATTAAAATAATCCTATAAAATAATAACGAACTAACGGCTACGGAATTGAATGGCAATCAAAATAAACTAAATTACAAGACAAGAATTTCCCGCTTTCCACACCGTCGAGCTTGGGCCAAATCTCTGAGTGTTTGAGCAGCAGCAGATGGCCAAGAGTAAGACCAAGACCGAGGCCAAGACGGACAGCAGTCAAAAGTCGAGGATGCGGAATGCGAATAGAAATAGGAATTGTGTTAAATCATTTACACTTCCGCTGCTGTTTTGTTTGTGCAATCAATTTAATATTATTTGTGTTATCCACGCTCTGGCCCAAGATTCAACTCGTTCTCCTGCTTGAGGGTATACGACCCAGTCGTCCGGAACATTACATTTGTTTAACATTTGAGTTAACGCTCCATTGGGCCACCTACTCCACTGCCATTACTTATGTATGCCTGGCATTTCTCAAGCTCCAGCTGTAGTCCAACTTCAAGCCCATCTGTTGGCAGAGACAAAACAGCATTTAAATCATTATTCCCGGCCAGACCTGGGCAGATATGGCCAGCCTGGACCTACCTACACCTTGGCTAGCCATCGAGAATCCTTTCAATTCATCCTGCGCGTGTCCTGCATTCGTAAGTCGGCTCGGTGGGCGTGTCCGCCCGCCTGGATGGCCATATGTACTCCTTTTACGCCCCACTAAACACCCGCATAAATAAATTTCGTTAATGCCAAATAGTCTGGGGCGTAAAAGAAAGATGAGGTAACACAAGCAGCCGCAGTAGCTGGGAAACCAAGCAAGCTACGCCAACAGAGGTTGGCCAAATGGAATGCCCCAGCTTACACAACTACATGTGCTCAGGTTCCGAAACCTAATTCGCCAGCAAATCTCCAAAAATTCTTACATTTTTTTTAAAAGCTTAGCACATTTTGTTAGCTCTTTGCGATTTCTAGCCTTTTTTGCTCTTTTTTAATACTTATTAACACTTCACTTGGTCGAAAGTCAGAAAAACAACAGATTTTATATTTTTAAATTTTTTTATTTTTATTTTAAATGTAAAGAAATAGTTATTTTAAAAGTGATTTTAATTTGTACGAGATAAAGTAACTTAGATTTCTTGAAATTGCTACTATACATTATATTTCCCATAAATCTGTTTTATTTTTCTCAGTTCTTAGTTCAAAACGATTTGAGCTTGTATGCCGAAGAATTTTTATTTTCTTAGGTTTTGAGCCGGATTTTGAGACGGTCGGTTAAAACGGGAACACATTGTTTGGGCAACTAATGCCAAGAGCACCCGCATTACCCAAGCCAACCAAAAACTTACACAAACATATCAAAAACAGGACGCGGCGCAAAACGCCGACCATAAACTGGGACACGGGCCAGAGCCAGAGCCAGAGAATGTGGGAATACGAATACAAGACCTAAAACGTAGAATAGGACCCAGCTCGACGGGCACATTGTGGGAATATTTAAAATTGGCCACGTGTTGTTATTGCTGCTCAGCTTGCCATACGACATTTTTTGCTTTTAGTTATTTTAGATTGCCCCGACAAGCTTACCGTGCAAGTGCGATTTGAAAATATGTTAACCCAGCGATTTTGTGCACCAAAGAACCGCCAGCAACGCGTAGGAGACGGAAAAGAAGCTATTGCAGCAGTTCGTGTCAAGGCGTATACGCGATATTAACAAGAGCAACAGCCAACAAGAGCGGAATCCCCGCCGAGGCAGGGATAAATTTATACAGGCTCCAGCGGCCCAACGCCGCCAGACAGCCAATGTGACCCAGTTAAAGCCAACGGATTTAGCTGGCCAAGGACCGCGAACCAAGGAGCCAAATCGGGAGCACGAAACGCGATACACTTCCAATCCCAGACTCAACTCGACACGGAGCAAGGATTATCAATTTGCTTGGCACTTTAATGGAGCTGGCCAAGATGCCGGGGCCCCTGATCCTGCTGGCTCTGCTCATCTGCCTGCCGGGTAAGCTGCGTCAAATATGAAATTATTTCTCACGATACATTTGTCGCATATTAAATGACTTGCTCCACATTCCCTCACCCGTTTCCCGAATCTTTTTCTCATGTTTTCATGGAAAACAATTTGATATGCGCGGCTTAAAAGCATTTTGTGGGCGAATCTAAGGCATTTGCTGCCGTACATCCTTGGCCTTTGTGCATATTTAAGCGCAGACTGTCTAAGGTGAAGAAGGGAAAGGTGCGCGAGGGAATGGAGCTTTACTTGGAAATTTTTTGCTTGGTTTGTCAGGGTCAATTTAAATTATGTTGGTATTTTTGCAACGCGGCTTATGCTGGCAGAAATTGAAGAAATTTGTATTTTATGCCCCAGATTTTCACATCATATGGTACTTTAACATTTTTGGCTATTAAACATCAAAAGCTAAGTTTGCCGTTTAAACATGCACACTTAAAAACACAACTAAACTTAAATAGAAAAAAAAAACATTATAACCAAAATGGGTGATAAAAACCTAAAACCAATTAAATTAAAGCTTTCGATAAAAAACAATCTGAACGATTTGTAAGTGAATGGATTTAAGCCAACATTGCAATCGCTTACAACGCTTGAGCAGTTAACTTTTCCCATCAATTAATGGTTTGCCAAGTTGTCCACGATTTGTACCTTTCCATTGCAAAAGGAATTTATAAAAACCTCTGAGAGAGTCCTTGGGCTACAATGCACGGCAAATAAAAGCCGAAAATGGACTGAGGGAAACAAGAGAGAGAAAGGTAATTAAAATCAAAATGGCAACATGAAAAGGCAGAAATTGCTAAACTGAAAGTCAAAACTAAAGCATAACGAAAGTGACTCTCGACATTTTCATCAATGAACCAAACTCGATCAAACGCTGCGCTCCCCCCACCTGCCCATCAGAATTTTGTTTTTTCAATAGAAAAGTTTGGAAAAAACTGCAGCAAGGCCGAGTGATGGGAAAAATTTCCATGGGAGGCGGGGCAGGGGCCAGAACTATGGCGGGGCGCCTCTGGATGCTTTAAATTGTGTTAAAAGCTCGCAACTTTGGTATCCACCCCCAAGCTAACCCCTTTGTTTTTTGCTCTTTGCCTCATCCTCGCAAGCTGTTCGATTCTTTTGGCCATGAAAGTGATTGACGAAACGCTTGAGGAGATTCAGCCAATTGAACGGGAAATAACAACAATCAGGGTAGCAAGCGGGGCAGAAGGATGATTGGGGGTAAGCGAAAAGTGGGAGAGCAAAAAAGTTAAAAACTTTTACTTTTGTTTAATCAAATTCAGCTGCCCAGTTGAGCATCATTGAATGCTTGTAGCGAAAACTGAAGTAACTCGAAAGGGCCCGCCCAAAACGGACCCAACTCAACCGCAGGTTCTGCCCCCGCCACTTGAAAGCCCCCTTTTGTTGGCTTTTTGGCCGTATTGCCTTGCGGTAGCGATAAGTTGCTCAAGTCTCGGGTTATTTTCCCACGAGATGCCTCTTGGTTAGCCGCCAAAGTGGCACGCCCGACTTAAACGCTTAACAACAATTATTACACAAAGTTACGGCCATCCCCGTCCTTCTGGTCCTGCTCCTCGTCCTGCTCCTCGACCTGTGCTGTCATCATTATGGGCGAAAACTAGGCTGGCATTTTGATGAGAGTGTCCGGCCGAGAGTCCTCCTGGCATCGAGTTAACTCGAGGTGGAGGCAAGAGATTACGCCGCTCCATAGCTGCGCCCGGGAGCCTTGGGGTTAAGCCAATTTCCACCATCATCATCACCATCAGCCTCAGTATTAGCCTCATCATGCCGGCAACATGCCCATCATAATTAGGAAAAGTGTCGAAATGTTGTCAGTCCGAGACGGACACAACGGAGGCGCGCCCCGGACATCAGTCAGACCGCAGGGGCAGCACACTGAGAGAAATGCAAATTGAGAAGATTTCGGAAACATATAAACTTCTTTTAAAATAAGCATCCGTATAAAACCACCTTCTTTAATAAGAACACAGAAACCATTTTGTTATTTACTTCAGAAGTATAAGCTGATCTCTTAATTAATCTCTCACTATAATTATTTATAGAGGGTTATTAATTAAATTTTAACAAGGGTTTTTTTTATTTTCTGGAAAGGAATGAAAGAATCCAAAAATGGTTTCAAATTAGTTTGGTAAAATATCAATTGGTTTTGAAAAAGGGCTAAAACAAAACTAAGTGCATGTTTTTTGATACAAATTTTGTGAGCTTGTCAATACTGTAATTTTGTATTTTTTAGGGAAGTACCACAAAAGGAATAAATATATATAAATAACGCCATTTTATGATATACTAGGTTTCGAGCTTTCCATATCATGACCGAAAGACAGGGTTACAAAAATAAAAGTCAAACATTTCCCAAAAGGCTTCACCCTTTTAAATTAATTTTAGCGGAAAATTCCGCGCTCAGCTGAGATTTTTCGCATAGTTTTTCTTTTTCTTGTTGCCTTTGTTATTGTTGCCATAACAATAACGGAAGCAAACAAACAAAAACAAGCAACTACGCAACAATAACAGCGGCAGACAAACTTAGACTCCGGCGAACTCAACTCGCTTCCGGCCGAGGAAAGTGTAGAGAGGCGTTTGATTAAAACACTTTCGACTAAAAATGCCCGCGAGACTTGGGAGCCTGCTCGGTTAATTTTAGTGTGAGGAGGCAGCTGAAGTTTCCGTGCAGTCCCAGCAGCTTTTCCCCCGTTCCCGAGTCAATGAAATTCTGCATGATGAGGCTCATTTTATGTGTGAGAGTTTTCCCCATCCGCTTTTGCCCGCCCACCCAGGCTCATTACGCAAGTTTTCCTCCATCCGCCATCAAGTGCTCGACTTGATTTCCTTCATCCCCCCATCTCTTTGTGTCCCCTTTTTACATTTTTATTTTTTACTCTTGCGCACAATTTGTTTTTACAGTGGCATGGAAGGGAGGGAGCTGTGTTCGTGTCTGTTTTTATAACTTTTTAGTTGGCGACTTTGTTTTGGCGCGAAGAGATTAAGCAAATTTTTGAAGGCTCCGCCAGTTGTCGCGTGTCCTTCCTACTTTTTTTTCCGTCCCCAAACATCCTTAATACTCCTATGCAGCGCTGCCCTAAATGATAATTTTTTTTCGTAATAATTTCAGTTTATTATTTTGTTTTCATTTTTTCCCTGCGCCTCGGACATCAAAGTAATTCGCCTGTTTTATTGCACTTTTTTATGCTGTTTTGATTTGTTCATCGCCGGCTGACACGCCCTTCTGTTCGCTGGCGACTGCCCCGAAAATCCTCACCCTTTTCCGAGTGCCTTGGACCGCCAGAAGGCAGCTGTTGGTTTTTATACGTTTTGCGGGCAAATGAGTTGAAGCATCTTACAGTGGACCAAAAATGACATTTTAATTAAATAAAAGTTTAAACTGCTTTTTAGCTATCAATTTTAAAATTTAAAAATAAATTACAAAAGGTTTCTAGCTATTTTAAAGGAATTCTTACAGTAATTTGTATATTAAAGAACCAAGACTTAAGTAAATGAACTTAAACAAAGACAGGATTAACATACCAATGCTAATTTCTGACATATTTGTAGAGTGCTGAATATTTTTCAAAATAAAAAATTTAAAAAGTTTTTTTATAAGTAAAAAGCTTTAAAAACTTATGATTTAATTATACTAAGTTGAACTGTTCAACATAGAAAATATAAGCTAAAAGCAAAGTATAATTCAAGAAACGGACTAGAAACGGGCATGAAAAAGAAATATAGGACAAAATAACTAGCCAATTTGACGCCTAATTAAACTTTTCGCTCACACTTTTAGTTCATTGCCCACTGTGCTAGAAGGGAAATGGAATTTTTGTAACTTTATTATAATCAAGTTGGCTGCAGTGCATCATTAGTGCAGGCAATTAAAAAGTTTTTTATATGCAATCGCTTTATCTTTATTGCACGTACACGAAGCATAAACATAAAACATGATAACGCACACACACTGTCGCACAGACACTTTCGCCCACACGCACACAAACAAAGGGAGAGAGTCACACGGACACACGGACTCGCACGACTTGGCAGGACTCGTTAAAAGAGGCTTCCAGAGTTTTGCATTTACTTTGAGCCCGGCCAAATACGCTGAACTTGATTAGGAAATGCCGGCACCCTCGACTCCACTCTGCTTTGCTCAATTCCACTCGAAGTTCGATGGCTGTCGAAGGGCACTTGATGACTCCGTTTTCTCTCTGTGTATCTGTGTGATCTCTGTTCATTTGCTAATTAGGACCAAGTTACACACACTGTGCTGTGTTTTGGATATATAACTAAAAGCAGTGATTTGAGTGGTTCGACTTAAAGATACTCGGTACATACTGCAAATGTTTTTCCTATCTCTAAGAACTTCAGCACCCATCACATTATTTTCCATCATATAAACTGAGGGAAGTGATTGCTTTAGCTACTTGACTTTCTATACAGATAACTAAGCTTTATGGACTCGTCTGTTAATTATATCCTTCTCTATTTTTCGATTTTGCAATACGATTACACACTTGCTTACCCTGTGAGTACAGAGTAAAAAGTTTCATTCAATTTATATTAAAGTGGAAGAAGTTATGGTCAAACCTTTGGCAGATTCTTTTATCAACATGCTACCAAGTATTTTCCGAACCCTAAGCTCACCCACGCACTTTTACTTTCGCTTTCTCTGGCTGTTTCTATCTTTGACTTTCAAAAAGTTTCGAGCGAAATTTATGGCTCCAATTTAGCAAATTTTCGCGATGCAAGTGTATTGGAAGCTGCAACCAGCAATCTGCATCCGGGGAAGCCCCAAAAGCTTAGGAATCGTATGTCAAAGTCGTATAATTTATTGTCGATTTTCGTTTATATTTTATTGTGATTCCAGGTATAGCGCGTTGGCCCTGAATTGAGGCGTGCCCCAGTTTTCTGAACTTTCCACACTTATCGCCTTATGAGTTGCCAAGGTTTCCGAACAATGGTGTAAAAGCAATTATCAGCTTTTGGTAGGCCAAACACTCCTTACAAAGTTCTCTGTCATTGAAAGCGCCACTCCACTCCACTCCAAGTACATGCAAATCAATTCAAGTTCGTAATTAGCTAATTAATTTCACTTGCTCCGAAACTCAAACTTTTCCCTCATTTTGGGCTTAGGTGGGGAGCCGAAAAGTGAAGATTAATTTATTGAACAAAAATGTCGGGGCCGTAAATCGTTTTAATTGTCGTAACGAGTATTCCAGATAAATGGGGATCGTGGCATTTGAAATATATATCTGAGCAGCGGGGGGGACAGCGGACAGAAAACAAAACACTAAGTCATTAATTTCCACTCACAACCTATTCATTTTCCCTTTTTTCTCCCATTATCCAGCCACCAGTGGGCAGTCGGAGGAGACATCAATATTAAACAGCAATGGAACAAATGGGCGAGCATTTCAAAGGACTCAATCAAGGCGCGAGGCATTAATTCCGGCGACAACACAAATGGCCCAGGCGGCGGACAAAGCCAGCGCATTTGGGGCAACAATGGCTGCAGCTTTGGATGCAGCCCCATCCTCATCGCATCGCTCCCGCAACAATGTCGCCATTAATAACATTAGCAACAATGGCGATCAGCGGCTGACCGCTGCCCTCGAGGCAAATCTGATTATGAGCAATCGGAATATCCAGGAGCAGCACAGCTACAGAATCACGCAGGACACGCAGGACACCACGTCTGCAAGAGCCGCAGCATCGATTTTGCTGAATGCAACTTCAGTCGAAGCCACCGCTGCCGCACCAGCAACAACAACAACCACAGAGGCTGCCACAACGACGCCAGCAATAACAACACCAACAACAACAACAACGAGACGAACAACCCGTCGCCCGGTGGCAACAACAACGCTGAAGCCACCGCCAACAATAGATGATTACCAGACAATAATTAGCCAGGCCGGCACCCATGCCTACCTGCCATGCAACGTAAGTTGAGCAGCTACACCGAGCAGAAAACAGCTCCTTGCTCTGAAAATTTAGTCCATAGATTTATGTATTATATTGAATTTATTCGGAATAATGAATCGACAGTACTTGCAGCTAAAGATGTTCTTGCAGGCACAGGCTGTAGAATTAGCTCAATTGGCGCTTTTTTAATTGAATTCTGAATTATAACTGTTTATAGTCTAGCTCCATTGTTAAATGCGAATAATCGTTAAAGTAGCAAAGTAGATATTGACAACTAACTGTTTACATATCAAAAGAACATTTTTTGGTAACCAACTTTATCCGGACGACTTATATTGTATGAAAAGATATGATATGATACTATTTTTTGCTCAGCTTGGAAATTGATTTTTATTATACTTACACTTGCATTAAAATTTTAAAGAACAGTCAAGCATTGTTAACTGCTTTAAATAAGTTCACAATATTCATTCATACCTTTTAACCCATTAAACATTTTTTCTGTGTGAATTCTCATGGCGGTCCCTTTAATTAGGCAGTGGACCTGATCAGATTTCAGTGTTGAACTCGTAATGGCGAATGGGAATGCTGCCAAACCGACTCATGAGCTCGCAAAACTCTTGAAGTCATAATTGGGGGAAATTTGAGGTTGAAATGACAGGAAAATTTCATGAAAATTCAATCAGCCAGCTCAAGTAAACTCTTTCATGCTCCGTTGTTTACCGACCAATCAATCAGAGAGAAGTTGCACGGAAAATTGTTGGCTCTGCAAATATTTACAAAGGCATTTTTATTAATCATTGATAATTTATAATAAGCGGATACTACAGTGCCTTCTCGGTCCAACGAAAATAAAGAGGCTGACGGACCAAGGAGCATGTTGTTGAACCCAGGGGACGTAGCATCGATTGGTCCGACTTCCGCTCTCCTTTTTTCGCATTTTAGAGCTTTGAACTAATTTACGCTGGTCGCTGTCGGAACTGAGCGAAAACAAAACCGGAAATTGCCGATGCTGATGTCGATGTCGATGTCGATGTCGATGCCGCGCCTCAGCCAAAGGGCATACATAAGCAGTTAGATACACTTGAATAGAGTTTTAAAATTCCGAAAACTTAAAAAATAAATGTAGGCTTACAATATGTTTATATAACTCTATAGTTCACTTACAGAAATAAAAAGACCAAAATAAATTTGAAATAGTCTAGGTGAAATAAAGACATCGCTTTGTCGAATAAGGAATTAAGTCTTTAGTTGGCAGTGTTAACAAGGGCTCATCAAAAATTTCTAAAGACTACAGAAATGATTTCCTTAGCTTATTACACTTTAAGTATAATATTATGTGAATCATATACTTTTCTAACCTGATCGTTCTTATAACAGCTTCAGAAAAATATTGCCTTGCGTTTCTTGAAAAATGTCTTTAACGGACAGAAAACTTATAATGATGTTGCTCAGGAACATGCCATTGCCAAGAAGTGCAGAAGGCGCTGAAGGAGACACATTTTTGTTTGGAACTGCTGAAAAACGATGACCTATATAGTTGACTTTATGTACGTTTACACATCCGCTTAGTACATAAGTATATATTTATGTACGCACAAATCGAGGGAAGTGAGAGAGGTCGAGTGGCCTGGCATCCGCTAATAACTAAGTTACCCATCGCTCCTTGGCGCTGTGCCTGCAGCATCCGCTTGGTACATCCGCACTTCCGCATATCCGCATATCCGCGTATCCGCGACTCGCATTGCAAATTATAATTGGCGCTGCTGGATACGGTCGCTGCCACTGCCAGAGTTACTATTTACTGGTTACTGTTTGGACAGGAAATTACTGCTAAAGCGTGCAGCAGAACTTTAAGTTGCAGGAATAAATGTTCCGCCCAACTGACGGCTGCAGATGCACAAACACAGACGCGAACACACTCGCCTCAGATGCTTATTCAAAGGAACTCAGCTGAAAGGAAAAACTGCGGGATGATGTGGTGTCGAGTTAATTAAAAGATGCAGCTGAGCAGCAGCAGTGGGCGTGAAAGGTTATACTTACTTACCTTTGGGTAACTACACAAAAAAAAACCTTTCTTTCGATTTATTTTAGTTTCTTTGCATTTCTGTATTTTTGTTTTTCTTGATTTCGTTTAGAAGTAAGGGAGAATTACTTTATCTAATCTTTTATTCATTAAATGAACTGGAATATAATGCATTGGACAGGCCATAACCTTTTGGAATTAATTTTCTGAAATAAAGGCAGTCTCAGGCATTGCAATCAACAATGTAAATTAATTTCACGTAAGAATTTTACCGGTAAAATAAAATTATTTAGTTTTCGAAAATAATAAAGAAATTGGTAAACTAATTAATATTACGAAAACTGTAAATTTGTTAACAGTAATTGGCTTCAAGTTTAGCTTAAAATAAATATGCAAACTATCCGTCGGCTAAATGTTTGCTCAATAGTATGTGCCCTTACTCAAAGCCGAAAAACAATCTAATATAAAATATTTATCAGATAATTTCAGTACATACACACAATCTCCGATATCGCATATTCGCTTTTGGCTGTTGGCACAGCGCATCGGGAATATATTTATATGCCCGAAATAATCTTCAAATATGCTTAAACCTAATCAATTAATAATACGTTTTAAGACCTTGGGCGTCACAAAGAAAGCAGCTGAAGGCTAACGAGTGGGGTGCGGGAGGGGGTTACAAGGAGATTGAAAGGAACCCCAAAATTGTGCAGGGGGAAAGCCACAAAAATGCTTTGCCTGCAAGCACTTGAATATTTTTTACCCTGAATCGACAGACTCTCCCTTCCAATTCGCTGTCATTCTTTTCTTGCTTTTTTCGGCAACTAAGCGAAAAGTTTTCTCTCATTTTTGTATTTTGTATTTTGTATTTTTTTTTGTAGTTGTTGTTGTTGTTGCTGTTTTTGTGCTGTGTTATTTTGGTGAAGATATGAAAGCAGGCACTTTGAGGTGTATTGTTGTGTGAAACGAAAGAGGAAGACGAGAAAGCGGCACAGAAGACAGAGGAGAAACAACAAAATAAAAGAAATTATTTGCAAACAAGTTTAGACGAAAATTCGCAATGTTATGAGCAAACTTTGTTGTCTGCTCGACTGTGATGGAAAACGATGCTCACGCGGATTCTCAAGCTGAATCTGTGGCGGGTGATGACGACAGTCGAGGGAACATAAAACCCATCGAGCGGAGGAAGTGGAAGTGGATATGGTACAAGTCTAGCACTTTGCACCCGGAAAACCCGCTTCGAGTAGGCGATGTGACACACTTTCAGCGGTCTTTGAACTGCAGCTAAAACTAATTAACAATATTTGAATGGCAAACACTCGGGCATCTTGATAAGTGCAGACGGGCCATCACTTTACGGCGGAATTAAACGCAATCTACACAGGCAGCGAAAATTTAAAATAGCTAATGCCAGGCGGGAACCCACTTTCGAATCCTAGTCAGGCCACACAGGAATATTTGTCAGCCACAAGGACAAAGGAGGCGGAAAGGCAGGAGACCTACTTACGCTTGCCACGTACTCCAAGTCCTGACTTGGCTGCCTGCCCAAGCTCATCGGCCTCACTGGATAAGCATCTTCACTTAATACCGAGTATAATGTCGATGCTCAGCCCGATAATAATGTCCTTAGAGCCGGTACACTCCTGGCGGAGACTGTGGCGCAATTTAATAAACTCCCACACCGCACAGTGGCTTTCATCGATGAGTTTCTTTGATTTTTTCCAGATATCTGGGCAAATCATTTAATACGCAAATTCTGCGTTCTCATGTATCCACTGGGAAGTGATTATTAAAACGGGTTTGCCAATGAATAGGTAATACGTTTTATTATGGTATTCAATAAAAGAAACTAATAAAAGCTTAAAGCCAAAAAGTAAACATTTTATTGAGCAAACGAAGCCCCTCACTCTGTTAGTAAATAGCATTGGTCTTAAGTTCTCAGAAAATTTTGAAATTTTGTGGCTGTGAAAGAACAAAGCAAATCCCTACACCCAAAAAAGATTTCATTTAAACTTAAACTTTTAAACTTTGCTACATTTTTCAATAAGATTAGTACCACAAACTTGAAAATCAAGCCTTATACTAGACTTTTAGACTCTTTGGTATAGAAATTAAACTTAAAGGTAAAGTGGTTATGGTGTTAAGTATTGAATTAATACTTATACTTTATACCATGAGAGTATCGAAATGAAACTCATGTGGCTTAAATATAAAGCCCTAGACCAAAAAATAAAACGTATATTTGTAAGTTATATTATTTAGTATTAAATTGTTGTTTATACTTTTTTATTTTAAGACATAATATTTAAAATCTAAAATTTCAATTTTATTATGGTTATACTTAAGAGTTTAGTAATCAAAAAATGGAGTTATAAATACACTAAAGTCTAAAATAAAAAGGGGACAACAGTGAGTACAATCCATTTAATGAAATCAATCAAATCTTTGTCAATTCTCAATTTTATTAGACAAAAAAATATGTCCATAATGATTCACCTGCAGCAAGCACTCCACTCCAATGAGCTGATTTGTCGACGAAGCGGAGATGATCATATTCATTTAAGGGAGATGGTTTTTGACAGCACGTGCTCATCCGACAATAACAGCTCGGATGGTAATGTGGTTGGGGGGATGTTTGTGGGGCTTCTTCAGCGCCACTTCCTTGGCGACGTCCACAACAACAATGGCGGCAACAACAAGCACATAAAACGCAAATGATTATAGTATCTAATCATGACGTTGTCGTCGTCGCCTTGGTCCTTGGCGTTCAGTTCCTCGTTGTCTGGGCCCTGACACCGACAATGTAGTTGATGACAGTGGTTCAAAGGCAGTCATTTGCCTCTGTCACGACGCCTTCGTTTCGGCCAGTTACCACAATAGTCCCCGCTCCAATAGTAAAGCACTGAGAGAACGGGCGAGTTGGCTTGGAGGACTGTGATTTAACCCAGATTTGAGCGCACTTTGCTCAACTGGTTGTCTATTTGTTTCGGGCCAGTGTAATTAGAGCAAGACATGCCAGTTATTGTGGATCCATATTTAAATATAGACATATATACCTGATAGTGGGTGGAGGGCTTTGGACCACTTCCGTATCGATGACGGGCAATTTAATGTGTATAATTTTGTTTTTGCTGCTCGGAGGCTGCCTGGGCAAATTGCCACTAAATTATTACTGCCATTATTGACAGAAATGAATCGTCGTTTTGTTATCGTAATTGTTTACCGCCCTGCCAGGGACCCACGTCCCCCTTTCACCGGAATCGCCTCCTGAAGTTTACCAAAGTATAAACAGCTGAGGTAGGGCAACGCAAACAAGGCAAAGTTCTGCTGACATCATCATCATCACACTGACCAATCCCCAGGGTCGAAGAGCCGGGATTTACTGTTTGAATTGCTTTTTGTGCGGGGATAATTGAATTAATTTTAAAAATTGAAGCCCCCATTCGAGTGAATTCGCGATAATTGAATGTAATCTTGCTGTCTCATTTGGGCAGGTCAAGCAGCTGGTGAAAAAGCCAATATCCTGGCTGCGGATGAGGGACGGCCACATCCTTACGGTGGACCAGACCACCTTCATCGCGGATCAGCGCTTCCAGTCAGTTTTCTCCCCGAATCCCGAGCGTTGGTCGCTGCAGATCAAGTACGTGCAGCTCAAGGACGAGGGCACCTACGAGTGCCAGGTGTCCACGGAGCCCAAGGCCAGTGCCATTGTCCATCTTAGGATTGTGGGTGAGTATGGATGGTGTACCTGGTATTTTGTAGCATACCTATTGGGGCAAATAAAAAGTGTGGATACTTGTAGAAGTCTCTTTAGAATAGTCAATTTATTATCTGAATTACTATCTAAAGATATTTGTTAGAAAAAATAGGTCTAAAAGTGTATCTTTATACAAAGTATTGTGTCCACTGATAAAAAAAAGGATAGTAAAAACAAATATATGACCATAGAATCAAGATGGTATATTTAATTGTTAAATTGTATTGAACTAAATACAATGCATGTTTTATTATTAAAATGTTTAAATTAGTGTGGGAAATATAAGATATTAAATGCATTGTATTTAAGGTAAATATGGTTTTTATTTAAATTAAGTTTTCAGATACTAAAATTTAATCCAAAAACAGTAAAACTAAAATTTAAAAGAAAATTTTATTATATTCCTATTCAAACTAAAGGTTTTTTGCTATGGCACCAATGACAAAATACATTGTGCGTCTGAGAGTTTGGCAACTGGTTACATATGTCCCAAGTAAACCAATATCCTGACTCTCTAATTCACTATTCAAACATCCCACTGACCCATTGGCCTTCAGCCGCCAAACCCGTTGCCAAAATCCAAATCAAAACCCGAAATCAAACTCAAACCCTGACAACACCTATAAATCTGCAATGGCAGAGACAATAAATCAATGACCGTTGCACTTTCGAAAGCAAACCCGAGATATGTGTGTGAGTCAGTACACTGACTAAATGCAATTCACTTTCTCCCTCTCACTCTCCCTTTGCAGAGCCGAAAACCGAATTAATTGGCGAGTCAACGCGACATGTGAAGGCCGGAAGTCAAGTGAAATTGCGTTGCATAATTAGCCAGGCTCTGGAGCCGCCGCTTTTCATTAATTGGTTTTACAATCAGAAGCAAATCTATTTGCATAATCGTCGCGGTTGGCGTACGGAAATTGAACGCATCGATCTGCCACCGGAAGTGCCAACTACCACGACCACCACTACGACAACAACAACATCCACAACCACCACCACGGCAGCAACACCATCAACAGTAACCACAGGATCAGCGACAGGACCCACATCCTCAGAGTCGCTTAATGGTTTAGTAGCCATAACACGTTCGTATATCTTAGATGCCATATCCCAGAATGATGTGGCTGGGGCGGGAGTGGCTTTTGGCACTGAGACATCAACAGCTCAGCTGCTCGCCGAGGTGGATGCCACATCTTCGACTTCGGGGACGACGACAGGAGCAGGAATACTCTCCTCGGCCGCTGCTGCATCCTTGGCACCCCCGGCGGCAGCAGCAGCAACAACTGCAACAGCAACTGATGTCACGACAGGTGACTCCACAGCAACAACCACCTGGCTGACAACAACGGAGGCGGCAGCAACAACTGCCGCCACAACGACAACAACCATGCTGCCAAGCAGCAGTTTCATTAAGCAGATAACAGTAAGTGGCTTACCACATTCCGTCCCTCCCAATTCTCTCACTTCAAAATGCTCCCCATTTATGCCTTTTCATTACGCAAATTGGCGTGAATGCGAGGCAGGTAAAATAATTTTTATTAAATTCTTATTGTCAGCGTTTGTCAAATTATAATTTTTAATATGGCCCCAGCAGTTCGCGCCTGCCACACTTGATCATGTCTGCCGACTGTCTCAATGGATGCATAATATTTCCTTTATAAGTACAGTACAGCTTCAAAACTGACTGAAAAGTAGATATAAATCGCTTAATTTCTTGGTTGCCTCCTTAGACCATAACAATGCTTTTGCTCATATCAAATCGTGTTTAGTTTAATCAACCATCATCTTAACTTACTATCATTACTCTGCAAATGTGGATCTACCTTTTTTATATATATGTATTTAAATCTTAAAAAATAATAAAATCTATTCTTTTTAATTTTTGTATACTGTACCTTTATTTATACATGCGTTCTGTGAGGACAATTAAAGTTTTAACTCTTTTGGTTGGCGTTAGAGAAGCCTGACTGTACCTGTACCCATATATGCGTGCCTCTGTCTGAGTGTGCTCTTGTTATATCATTGCAGACGGCTTCTCTCATCATTCCGGCCGTAGTCAAACTGGATTCCGGCAACTACACGTGCAGCCCTTCGAACAGTGCGCCCCGCACCATCGTGCTCCACGTGCTGAACGGTAAGGAAGTGTAAACGGGCGGTGATTGAGTGGGTGGTGGGTGAGGTGAAGGTGAGGTCGTTGGCGGGCGGCTTTAACTGTTTGTCTGTCTGTACGGCAGGGCAATTGAATTAAGTTTTCATTTAGCTTAATTGAATTTTATTCGGATGCGTTTGTGTTTGGCCTGACTTTTGATTTCCGCGAAATATCCGCACAGTGGGCCAAGCATCCCGAAATTAATCCCGCCAATTATGAATGTAAATTTAAATTACCAAAAGCGAAAGTTTGACAGCAAATAGCTGCCGAAAGCTCAGCAAATTTAACAAAATTGCTTGTTTTCGCTTTTTAATCCCCACCAACCACTGTTCTGGCCATTTGAGAGGTTTTTATTTTGTTTACACAATTTCCGACAATGGCAAACACAATGGCAGCGAAACGAAACGAAATGAAACCAAAAACCAAACCAAACCGACGAACTCGGGACAGAAATGGAACAGTTGCAGTTTTATTGTTATCTCGAAATGGCCACAATTGCGTTATTTGCTCAATGTCCGCCAGGCAACATGGACACTGTTGAGTCCAAGGACCAAGGACATCCACAACAATGACAGAGATGCTGGGCAGTACGATGACTGACCTATAAATGTCGCTACGTAATGGCTAGCTATCTGTCCAGTTTTCCATCTCACTCTTATCTATTGGCCTATCTGTTGGCTTACACAAAAAAAAACGAAAACAAAATAATTGCCTAAAATAATAATCTTTTTTTTAGCCCATTTGTCATACCATATTGCTGAGACACATCATTTTCAATAGATAAACAATAGAATGTTTAATGAGCAATAACAAAGTATTACTTTTTCCTTTTTTTGTGGTAAACTTTTTTCCGAAATTTACACATACATACGTTGATTGTAGTTTCCAAACAATAAATAAATTATTTAGCAATATACTGAATACTATATGATATAAAAGGTAAACTCAATCGTGTTTACCATAATTGTCTTTGAAATTAACAGTCATTTTTCTTCTGTGGAATGATGCAATCGATTATAAATTTGCATCTTTTTTCAGTGTGTGCTTGTTGCCACACAATTCCGCTTGCATTTAAATCGTTTGTCCATCACTCCCGGCGGCAATGTTGTCATTCCTATTTCTGATCCACTTCCTGTTCCTGGCTGTCAGCTCCGACATGTGCTCGTCGGGGTCTCAGTTTGTGTTTGTGTTTGTGTTTGACTGCTATTTGTAGCCTGTCGTTTTCCGTTTGGACTGGAGCACGCTACTTAAAGGCACTTCAGCAGATGACAATACGGTTCGACAGTGCCGAGTGTTCACTCACACTCGGCTGGGATCCGGCAAAACAAATGCCTAGCGATTGTGACTGATGACACCTGACGGAGGACAAGGACTGGCAGCAGGATTTTCGGGCAGACAGGTACAAGTTTGTCGTAGGCCGGGGGCTGAGTGACGATTGTCGTCGGGCCACAAATAATGGCCATAAAAATGTCGCCCTGTCTGCGGGGAACTTTCCAGGGAGGAAGCTGTCCTGGAGTGGTGCTTCTGTCTAGGTCAGAAAGGGCAAACAATAGTCAAAGAATTCATGCCGGGATTTTAAAATTAAATTCACAATTTAATTTGCTGTGAAATGGCCGCAATGTGGGGCGAGAGCAAACATCATTCATAACAAGGAATTAATGTATTTTTAATATTCGACTAATTGACGCAGATAAAAGAAAGGCTTACAGCGAGTGTTTTTTTTTTTTTTTTTTGCTGTTAAGCTGGGCAAATGAGTGAAAGCATGTTAAAGCCGGGGATAATGAAAAACAATGCTCCAGAGATATGTGTGGGCCTGGGCGTGGGCGTGGGCGTGTGTATGCTTGGCTGAGAGCCAGACAGTAATGAAATTTCAGACAGAAGAGAGCCCTACTTTGCCCCTACTTAGCGCTTTTTACATAATTTTAATAATATTTTCCACGAATCATGTGCAAGTGCGAAAAGGTTAATAAACTTAATGTCAGTGCTGCCGTTCGTTGCGTTTGCGCATCGTTGTGTCATGACAAATGATAATTAATAACTTAATGATATTATCATTTATTTATTCAGGGATTTTTGTTTTAATTGCACTTTTTTCTGTGATTTATTAAATCAGCTATGCTGGCCCTAGCCCTGGCCCCCGAATCGTGACCCCCCTTTGGTGGCATAATTAATTTGCTTATTCATTCGCACTCGCCCCGTCGCTTTGTGAAGTGGCAATGTCAGCGTGCGGTTGGCTTTTAAATTTATTCAAGTTTAATTATTTTAAATAAGTAATTTAGTACACACATATTCGACTAGCTGCCCCCACATTGCATAAATGATTTCGCAGACCACAGCTCGTTTTAGACTTATTTTCTGATGACTCGCATGATTTGGTTACCGTTGCCGTTGGAAGCACACAGTGGTTATGGTAATTGATACCAGGAGGGTAAACGAGGAGTGCTGCGAAACTAATAATTAGTTTGGCTTAATTGTGGTTAGCTTGTCGACTCCATAGTGACATGAAAACTTTCAAAATATAAATTCATTAATCTTGTTAGGCTAAGGTTAAATTAACAGCATGGAACTCCAAATAACATTAGAAAACAGCTTTGAGAATAATGAAATTAGAGTTTGATTGTTATTTTTGCCCAGGCGATCAGGTGCTTTCAGTTTATTTCAAGGCAGTGTTTATGCAGTTTCAATATTTGCCATGAGCGCATTTCACGTGGATGCCGCAAAAGTCCATCAACTGTATTAGCCAGACACAAAATTCGTGAATCGCCCACATGAGTGTGCATCAACCGCATGCATTCGCACAGACACCCACTCATGTTTGCTGTTCAATTTCTGAATAGAAATATTTAATTACAATGGCCACTTTATTTATCCAATCGAATGTGGACTGGAGTCGGGTTCTGGGTGGATTTCATTTTTAGTCAAAATTGATTGTGATGGCTGCGGGGATTGGGTGCGATTTGGGTTTTGGAAATTGGGTGGATCGCAGTGTCATTATTGAATTAGTTTTTGCATCCATGGCGGTATTTATGCTGGTGCCAGTGCCAGTGCCGGTGCCAATGCCCAAAAACCGCAAAACTCTGTGCTCTCAAATAACATGTTCCATTCCATTCTGATCGGCAGGTGAATATTCCGCCTCGGCCATTAAGTCGGGCAGTGTCAGCTGGAGTGCGCTAATTGGATGTCACGGCTATTTGCACTGGCGGAATGTTTCAACGCTTCTGACACTTTTGTGGATTATTAAATTTGCACTGGCCAGGGACATCTGCCAGCCGAGTGCCAGCAGAGCCACCGCAAGGACATCGGGCGCAGAAGCAGCAGGAGTAGCAGGAACAACACGAGAAGGAGGTGGAGGACCCAAATCAGGGGTCGACTTCATCAGGGACAGCAGCTCAATTAGTGCCACCAAAGTGGCGGAGGACAAGACTTGAGTTGTCCTCAGGCAATCGCCTGGTTCCTTGGATTTTACGCTATAAATGAGGATACAAACAAAGATTTTACTCGATTTAAATACATATTATCACAGAGTAAGAAGGGCACCCATCACGAAGGCAATATATACAGGACTACATCCTTGAATTATTTTAATACGCATACTCGATTAATTTTTGCTTTTCCATCTGGGTGTAAATTAATGTTGAAAATCACGCTTAGGTTCCGGCATATGGTATGTTTTTTGAATAAACCTTGCAAGAATTGTGTAAATAGAATGCACAGAACTCGCCTTTAACAGTTAAGACCACTTTTCATCCGTTAATCAATTGGAATCTGCCATGGTTGTATCATATATAAGTTCACAACAAAATTGGGGTGATTGAGATTTCAAAGAGAACCCACTAACAAATTCACAAGACAGCTGGTGTTAAAGAAAGTTTTATGGAATTAAATCTAACAGTTCAACTCATTAGCGCAATGATGACTAAATGGGGAATAAAATAATTTAAAATTTCTTTGGTTTTCTTAAGCTATAAATTGTAAATATGTATGTATAACTTCAGATATATGTATGAATATCCCTGATTTATTAAGACTTAAAATCCATTTATATGCATAAAGAATATTGATAGATGAATATTGAATAACAGTGTAAATAAACGGGTGTTACTGCGTTCCATTCAAATAAATAACCAAAGCAAGCCAAAAACTAAATGTAAACATTAGTTAGTATATAAAAGACTTACTAAAATTTTAGACGCAGCCAAGCCAAGAAAAACCAAACTTAATCAACTAAATAAACAGAAATGTAAGGAGTTGCTCCAACGTTGCGTATACTTGATTTGCAACATCAAATTTTATGGGAATGCGAATGAAAAATTAAATGAAATCAGAACTCAATGGAAATGATATGAAGTGTTTGCAATAATTCTTAAGCTATAATAAATAAGTGAAATACAAATAAATAAAATACAATTTCTTCAATGGATTCAAAACGATTATTTTTTAAATCAATTTGTATATGAATATAAATTTTATTTTCTTCCCAGTATACACACTTGTTAACTAACTTGTTTTCTAATTAAAGTTTTGACAGGCTAGAATACAGGAAACGCTTTCCTAAAAATGCATTCTGTCTTCTCTTCCTGGCCCAAGTCAGACAACTCATATATTCAAATGTCGCCTCAGAATTGCTGACAAGTTTGTTAAATATTCATTCATGACTTTGCCGCTATCCATACACAGCCGTAAAGTGTCCAGAAAAAAAAGGGCAGGCAAAAAAAAAAAAAAAAGCGACACAATTTATTCTAACTAACAACGCATTAAACTGATGCAAGCCCGGGGAGTTTGGCAAACCAACTGGATGTCAAAACATTTCCAACCAACATAGCCCAGCGTGCAACTTTTGTTCAAATAAATTCAACAGTAATTTTCTGTGGTTATTGGGCAGGAAGAAGGCGTGGCCATGCATAAGCCAACTGTGCTAGCTATGATTCAGTTTATTACTTGTTCAATTCAGCAGCCGATGGCTTTTTGTGAATTTTAAAGTATGCACTCACACATTGTGTTAAAATTAATTTTATTACCCCTATATGAGGAAAAAGCATATATACTTTTATGTGTAATTAATGCTAATTTGTCTTAATGGAATTATTGAAACTAGTCGAACTAATTAGCTTATTCACTTTTGCATTTTTTGTTGATAAACCATTACTCAGCTTAAACGAGGTATTTATCATCATTTTAAAGTGCCAGAATTTGTGCATTAGCAAACCTAGATTCTGAGAGCCTGAAAGATATTAGCATCACGAGAGTTTTGAGGCAGGTTGGTCTGGAAAGGAAAATGGCATGTGTAAGCAGAGAGAAAATGAAAATGAAAATCGTTTGTGGCATTTGTTTCAACAAGCGTACGCAAAGTGGTTGACAAGCCCAGAAAAGTGGAGGGATGCAGGTGCCGACCTTTTGAGCGGTGAGTTGAGCAAGAGTATGGCATAAATCAGGGCGTACATGGAGCCATTCCATTCCTATCCTTACACCTCGTTGTCAGCCAATCATAGTTTTCACACTCTAGTTAACATCATTGTCACCGAGTTTCACTCATTCCCGGCTTCTGTACATACGAAAGTAGAGAGCAAAAAATTGGTTGACGTTTGCAGTTTGTCACCATCTCTATCTCTCCTCGCCCGTCCCTGAATTTGGTGCACAATTCCAGCGAATTTGCACTGCTAACGGTGGCCACCCTTTTTCGAATGGAATTCTGCGTTTGTCGTTTTTAAAATTTTACCAACGTTGACATTTAAGTTAATTTGCATATTGCCGCACAAAATTTGCCTCGTAGCGGTTGGCATGATGACTACGCCGCTGATGATTATGACAATGAGGGCAAGGAAATGGACCAGTTTGCGTCTGGTTTTGGGCCCTGAACTCCATGAACGTCAATGCCCACCTATCCTTCTGCTCTCTCTTCGCTAAAATTCAACATTTGCATTCTATTTTGTGCCCTTCTGTCGTGCCGAGTCAGTTTTAAAAACTAAATGTTGGCCAATTACACAAGAAATTAACATACAAATCCCATTCAAAGAAATGCCAAAATTGCCAGCATCTGCATATACAGTGGATAGCAGAAATATATTTGGTTTTTTATTAATACAGCATTTTCACGAAAATGAAAATTGGTAAATTGGGCTTAATGTTTTAAGAAAATCTGAGTTTAGCTCTTTATCAAATTTAACCGGTTTTATTGGTTTCAAAGATAGAATTTTATTTTAATCAACATATTCAAAAACGTTTAGTTTACCGAAAAAGTTTATAATCTCAGCCATATAAGTGGTAGTCTGCGGCGCCGTAAACTACAGCTTGCTGAACTACGTTCACGTTGCATATTAATCAAATTCGCTCCGCAGCAGCGAGTTGTTGCAATTTAGCTGGATTCAGAACGCCATAAAATATGCCAGCAGAAACCAAAGAGTGCCCGCATCCACCTCTGCATCCGCATCCGCATCCGCATCCACATGCCACGTCCCCGTCGACATCCGCAGGGGATCACACTTTTCTATGCGCGTTTAGCACGATGGCTGCCACAAGGCTTTATGGCTGCTTTGCCACCCAGCTCGTGGCACCCAATTTCCGGTGCTTGCGTAAATACATTATGCAGCTTACAACTACTTAACCGGCGGCAAAGTGTGGGGAACTGGCGGCATAAAGTGGCAAATTCAAGGTGCAACTTTTGTCGATACAAGCTCTGGCTCCTGCGACTCAGCCGACGAGGACCCGCCGCGAAAGGATGCAATAAAAGTGCACAGAAAAACTGTGAAAAAGGTGAAGATTACGCACTGAATAAGAATACGAGGCTTTCCGGCTGGGTATGAGTGCACTGGGAAAAATAAAGATCTCTATCGCCTATCTATGCAATATGTTCTAGAGCAAAAGAGCTCATAAAAATGTCTCAAGGTGGAAAAACGTTAGTACTTTTTTAAATTTTAAGAAGATATCATGTTTACACTCAAGCTTCGTCTTGCGGAATGGCTTTCATAGGTCTAGTGCTTTATTTGTCTTTGGTAATAGCTCGGGTTTGTGTAGTTTGATTGTTTTAAGATAATTTTTTTGTGTAGATAGAATGTTTTGAACATTTTTTTAAAAATTATTTTACTAAATATTTCACCTACCATTTGTAAATTGATTGCTTAATGAAAAGTAATTTCTTAAAATTTACATTTGAGTTATGCCTTCATCAATTATTAAAAAGTAACTCTGATTTGTTTCTGTGTAAGTATGTTTGTGGTGTAAAGTTCTGTGAGAGAACTCGCACTCAACCTGAATCCGGACAGACACTTTGAGGCAGCGCCATTCACATGACAAACATGTGTGATACGCCACTTGCACCCAGCCAACAGTCAGTGCTATCTGCATTTGCAACAGCAGTTTTTCTTTAGCGGCAGCCTTCCCAACCCCTTACCACACCCTCCACCAACAACCAGGCCCCCAAAACGCTCGTCTGTCAGCGTGGCATACTCATGAAAGTTAAGGACTTGCATAACTTCTGGCATTTATGTGCGCTTTTCACCTGCTTGCCGACAGCTTCACCTACTTTCGCTACCACTTTTCCATGCTTCATTACGCTAATGCCGTGTTTTCAAATTATTTTACATGCCCCCACCCTGCCGGTGAGTGGAATTCTCCCCGCTATTTGTTGCATACTAAATGGAGAAGCGGTCTGATTAGCATGCGATAAACTAGTTTAGGTGCTGTGACATAGTTGCCATGCTCGGCATTATTTTCAATGTTTAGTCATCCCGTTCTGAATGTGGAAATGGTTACTCAATGATAAAACGGTCCATTAAAACACAGTCTTAGTTCGTTACAAAATACCAAATGTAATTTAAAGTACCCCCAACGAGATGGCACATCTTATCCTCACTGCTTTCCGCATATAAAAGCCATGTAATTAAATGCATAATAATTAAGATTGGATATCATCAAATTAATGAAAGTCAAAAGCAAGTCTCTGTGGCAAAAGTGATGGCCAAGGTGGGCATATAACGACAGGTTGTTTGCTTTACATAATTATTTCATTAAGCGATTTGTGTGTGTGTGGCTTTGAGACCGAGGCTGTCAGGAGCTTCCAGTCACCCCGAGGAGTGCCGGGCTTATTGAGAGACCTTTTCACTTTTCCACTTTGGTAATTCCAGCATTTAACAAGTCGGAAAGCTGCAGACATCCCGCAGCACTCGCCTTGACCCCAGGCAGTGGCAGGATGCGGGGAGATGTGGCGAAGCTCATTAACAAACATTAGTTGCAAATGTTGTGAATTACTTAAGGAATTAATATTCCATGCTTTACACACACACAGTCTCTCGGGAGGGGAGGGGTGGGGAGGGGAGGGAAGGGGGCTGGAACTTAATCTCCCCAAGGGCTTTTGGCACTCTACGACGGCAGCCAAATGAGCGAGAGTCATAAGTCCTGCCTCACACTCACGTTCACTTCTTAAATCCTGCTCAGCGTCTGCTGTGTACACTGCGGCGTATACTTAATGCAAACTAATTCATTCCCACATACACACTTATACACTTACACACTTACACACACCAGCACCCGCACTCGCACTCCCATTCGGTTATCGTCGTCTTCATCATTAGAACGATGCTTGTCTGCAGCGCTAGTTAATGATAGTTGACCTCCCCTGTAAGCATATTGAATTAATGAAAGCTTTTTGTCTGCTGACCAAGATATATTCACCGGCTTGCCTCAGTGTCCCTATTCCATTCTGCTCTGACCGAGGGTTCCCTGCTTTGTCTGCCCTTATAAATTGACTTGAAGCCGCCTAATCATCAGCCGCATTGTTGTCCCTCGAAGATGAAGAGTGTTAAGTGATTAATAATAGAGTTCTATTTTGGTTAACGATTCGGTATGGTTCCAATTGATTGACTGATTCTTTGAAAACATCTAAGGCCATTTTGAAATATTGGGTTGAGTAAAATATTTATTTTCATTCTTTTTTTAACACGTTATGAATAGAGTGCAAAGTACTATATCTGTTTGACGTCTATCTATTTTAAGGGTTTCTCCTCTGGTTTGGTTGGTTATTTCAAAAGTACACTTGTTTTATCATTTAAAAATGCTGTACTTCACTTTTTGCTGTTGTGGCGTTAAGCCTAATGCAATGCAACACCGTGGTTGTTAATGCTTTTATGGGGTTTTTTGCACATCATTTGACATCATTCGACATCAACTTCATTGTTGATGCATTTTTTTTTATATCCAACCTTTAAAACAAGTTTTGTTTATAACTATTTATCCAATTACAAGTTACCGCAAAGTGCGTAGTGCTTTACAACATGTTTTGATTATTTATTAAAGAAAAACCAGGCATTTAAAAGCTAAAATCGAACACAGAAATTGTGTGATAAAACTCAAAAAAATAAGCAAGGATTTTATTAATTTAATGTCAACAAAATATATATTTTACTTATCTGCCAGTTACATTAAACTTAAATTAAAAATTAAACTTCAAGTTAAAATTTTTTAAAAACTTAAAATATAAAACGCTGCGACCAATTTCCAAAGCCGTTTCCGACTTTTCTATTAAAAGCCAGCCGCAATAGTCTAGTCCTATCGTAAATTTCTTCTTTGGGTTAGTTTTTTTCACTTTTATGTAACGCTCTTTTCTGTTTTTTCTGCCTTAGCGCATTACTCACTAGAAGAGGACAGTGCTTCAGACAAAAACTTTTAATTTTCCTCCACGCATGGCATTGGTTTTAAGCGGCTTTTGGGCCACTTTCCTTTCGACATTTCTATTCCCCCTGCTGGCATAGTATCAACTCAGGGTTTTTGTAGCTTTCCAATTTTTCAAAATGAATTGGTCGGAAATGCAGATTTCCCATATACAAAGCACGCACAACAAATTAAAACAAGTCATAAATGTGTGTGTTCCCAAAACAGAAAAGAATTTGGCCAAACACAAACGGCAAACTCTTTCATGGACAAAGAGAGTGGCGGAAAATGGGAAAACAGGAACATTCAGCGCGTGTCTTGAATATTCTATGGCTGTTAATTATGTTGTTGTTGCTCTGAACGCCGGCGATATCTTTGTCTATGGGGCAAACATTTGGAATTTTCTACGATTTATTTGGTTTGGGAAGGAAAATTAGCACGGAAAAGGGAACGATAAGAGGTGTGGCAGAATATGAAAAATAACTTGCGCCTTTTTATGCGCAAAATATTGAAATATTAGAGGGTAGGGGGAGAGGCTCACTGGCACCACCGTCGGAGGCAAAGGCAAAAAGGATACCCTTGGCTTGCCGGACCCAAAGGATTCATCAGCGGCAACAGCTGTTGACTGCCGGGACTGCCGAAAATGTTAGCATTTTGCGATGATGTATCGTTGGCATCATTATAACAGCTGCCAAAAAGTGCACCGAGAGAGATTTTCCAATCAAATAAAAATTTGGAATTAGTGAAAGAAAAAATATAAAGTTATTTATATATATATTTATTTAAGACCATACCAATATATTTGCTAATTTAAACAAATTAAATCCCATTCAATAAGAACATAAACATAACCTTTTTGAGTTTCCAGCACTTAATAAAATATCAAATTCTAGAACCTAAAATGTCCAATCTTGTTTAATTTAATGCGAGTTTGCTTTAATTTAGATGTGTTTTTCGGTGTGGATGCGTTTTCACCCGAGTCCTGTTGGGTCCTTGTGCGTGCCTTGGGTACTTGTTATTATATTTATCACAGAAATGTACTTTATCTTTGCCGGTGCCCAATGCGCCCAGCGTAGAACCGGAGAGCCGACGAATCGCGGCAGGATCGGGCGGCAGACCCGTAACCCTAAACCCTTGGGCCAGGACATTCGTCAACAGATGCTGCGGAGGAGCCTTCCCCGGATCCGACGGTAATTTCGCCCTGCCCATCTGTCTACCAGCGGATGTTGCGCAGATTTCCATGCAAACAAAATTATATAAAAATACTTCCACACATTGTTTTATGATTAAACTTGCATTATAAACCCGCAGCGGGTGAAAGTTGTGTCGTAAAAAATGTCCGACATATGTTTGATTTTCACTTTTAAAGCGACAAAGAATGTTGCCATGTATTTTTAATGCTGAAATACATTTTGATGGATTGTAATAAAAAAAATACATATATTTTTTTCTTCTTTAAAGGAACTCTCTTAAATTTACAGTTGCCATTCTAGCGCCTCCGACACTTGATCTCCTACTCGACAAATGCACCTGCCCATATTGAGTTCAAGTCGCATAAATGCAAATGCCATTCAGACTCCGGGATATTGATTGAAATGCAATATTCTGTGCGCGGTATAACTCACTCATTTGCATAAGTTCATTACTGTCCGAGACTGACCTGGCCTGTATTTACCGTCTGTTGATAGGTGGGCGGGACTTATGCCATGGCATCAATGGGGAAGTGAAATATGCGAAGAGGTCGGTCCATTTGGGTTTGCATGGAATGCTTTAAAAGATGATTTAAATTAAAGAGAGAACTTTGTATATGCCTTTTAGTTTAAAAAGCAAAAAAATGGGAGATAAATAAAGCTTTTAGTTACTTTTAGTAACTACTGTTCAATGGGAAATCCGTGAAAGAAATTCAAATACCTTGATGAAAAAATGAAAAACTTTTTCAATCAAGTTGTAGAACAACACGAGTTACAAAGCCATTTATTTTCCTGATGCGATTGCCCTTCGATTTTGTTCGAGTTCTGATGCAATACTTTGGCAGAAAAAATTAACTATTATGCTCTTCTTCAGTTTTATTGCTCCGTTTGTTAAAGTTTATTTGTAAGCAAAAGTCTTTCAAAAGCTGATTACTTTAGAATCTGAGAACCTTTGCTTCTCTCCTAAATCTCATATAATCGCTGCACTATTTACCCCGCTCAATTTTTGTTGCCATGACAAAAACAATTTGCTGGCAACTGAATCATTCACAACTTGCTGCCGCTTTATTGTTTAAGGAATACAATTGCAGCAGTATATGTAGGAGGGAGGTGAAAGGCATATTTAATATGAGACATGACAATATTGTCTTGGCCTTTGCCCACACAGTGACTGTTCGTTCTGTTCTGTTCTGCTATGTTCTTTTCTATTAACTGCACTGTTGTGTTGCCATTGCCATTGCCATTGCGTTGTTACCCGACCCTGCCGGCAGACATCATTATTTCTCGAGTGGTTGGTGCGCTGATAAACTCGTAGAGCGTGGCAGTTTCGCTCTCCTTGTTTCGCAATCCCAATCCAGACCCAGTTAGGACAGCAGCATCATCGTCTTTTGCCCGCTTTGGCGTCTTTATCCTTTATGCAAAAAAAAAGCGAATAAGAAACCCAAATCGAGTAAATAAAAACACACACAAGGCAGCTTTCCTGTGTCCTGATGGCAATAAAAAAAAATGCTCACAATTTATTGATTTCATATTAGTGGAGTGGAGCACACACATCATGATCAGGGAAAGTCCCACGAAAGTCTGTGCATAAATTTTCATTAGCCTGAAAGCATGCAACAAAGTCGTTCGCTTTCTTTCCCACGCAATTTAGATGTTGACGCACCACTTTTTCCTCCGCTGCCGCATATTATTGTGTTTTCTGTTAACGCCTTGATTTCGATTTGTTTGCACCCCATCGCCGCCCAAATGTAGGTCAGCTCTTTTCTTCATTTCACTTCGGGCTGGCTTGCTAATTTGGACCCAGAATTTTTGGGCCAAAGAACTTGCTAATTGAATTAAATTGTTTCCTAATTGTTGTCGAGTTTCGATTTCTTTAAGAGGAAATTTTTAATGCTATGCTTAAAATGGAGGTGGAAAAATGTTCCCTTTCCTAAATTTAAATACTATATTGCTTTCAGATTTAAAATAATTATCTAAAAAATAAAAGGAAAATTAAAATTATAAGCACAGTTAAAATATAATTATCTAAAAAATCAACGTTAAATTATATCCACAGTTAGAGATGGAAACTATATTCGGCTAGCAATTAAGAATTTTACAATGACTGCATCATGTTTGAGATTTACTGCTTAAAGTCAAAAATGTTGGTAGGAAAATGTGGATGGCTAAATTTGTTGATAAGTAGAACAAAGCCATTTCATTTTTCTCTGCCCTTAATATAACGAGCTACAATTTTATTTCAAACTGAATTTCAACAAATTACTTATTCCCGGATGCTGCTCTATTGAGAATTATCGGATAAAACCACATCCCGAAAACACAAGCACTCGCACACACTCACTGGCAAGTGCGATATTCCGCAAACAATTCATCATTTATGCCAAATATTGTGTTGCCTGCACAAATTATAAACCGAACTACTGAATGCCGATTTGATAAGCTGATTTATGCTTCATGTTTAGTCTGCGGTGGCCACGCCCCCGCCTTCCCGCGACACTCCCGGTTGACAGGAAAATCATTAGGCTAATGTGATTGAGGGTTAAGCGGGGTCGGGTTTGGGGTTGGGGTTGGGATTGCGATTGCGATTGGGGTGAAGAGGATTAGAATGCCAAATGTAAACACAAATATTGGAATTGGCAAACAAAAGTGAGCTGTGCACATAAATTAATTGGGAAATCGGTAATCCCACCCAATCCCAGCTACAGCTGAAATGGCCCGATATGCAAAGTCAGTTCGCTTGGCGATAACAAATGCGGAGCAATTATGGCCGCATTAAGCATATGCCCAAGTGGTCATCCTCTCCATCGGCATGTGAATGTGTGCTGGCTTGGAGTGCATCGTCAGTTGCTCGCCCAAGGATTTGCATAAATCCCACCACATTTATTCAATAAGCAAACCACACAAACACACATACACACTCTCCAGCTAGAACAGAAGCACTTGGGCTTTAAGACCACTTAATAATCCACTTGGATGGGTTAAAAGAGTCTCTCCCCAAACGTTGATTGCCCGCACAGTTGGCATTGATTTACGGATGGACAAGCCCCAGGAACTCAGCTCCAGCATCACCCTCGAATGATCCCAGTCCCTGTTCTAATACCATTCCCAATTCCAATCGGGTATGCAAATCGAATACAACTAAATGTAAACACACACAAATGCAGTTCAAGATGGCAACCTTCGTTGGTTGTTCCACTTCCACTTCCACATCCATTTCTATTTTCCGATTTGATTTTGCAAGGGTTCTAATGCCCCTCAATGTCGGAGGTGTGCTATGGGGTTTTTGGCCGACTGGATGTCTGGCAGACATTCTCGGCAAAGTTTTGCCTCAACGGCTTAACTTTTTTGCACGTGTAGTTGGCCAACAGATGCCGATAGAGGTGGATGGCGCGGGGATTCACTTTTAGTTAAATTCGAAAAAACCTCTTTTGTTCTTTGGCAATCCCCTGAAATGTTTTCTTTGCACAGAAGTTTACTAATTTACCAGTCAGCTGAGATTGGACCAAGCAATCTTCTTAAGCCTAATGAATCACGCAGTTGTTAAATCTTTAAGAACACGTTAAAGGTGAGCGCTGTCCTAGTCAAAGTCCGAGGAGAACAATTACATGGCACCCACAACAAGGAAAGTGATCGACTGCCCAGCGACATGTTAATGAGATGGAAAACCTTGACGGCAGATCAACCAGGTAGTTCAACACTAACCGTACACACCCTATTTTTCAGGCAGCAGACAACAATGGGCCATAAACGCATTAAGGTAATGGCAAACAAAACGGAGGTAAAATATCAGGCAGAAGATGGATCGTGCCCACGAAGTCACACCTGCAACCTGTTCGACGTCGAACCGCACTTCGAACCTCGTGTGTCAGCCATCTGCGCAGGCGCCGCGACAAGCCTGACGATCAGAGATGCTAATCTGGCTTGTTTACCGTCATTTTCACCGTCTAATATTCATTTTCCCACATCTTTTTGTTTTAACATTCTTTAATATCCTCCAAGTGAAGTATACATTTGTCTCAAAGCCGAGTGAAGTTCTTCTGTTTTTGGCTGAGAGTGTGTGTGGTTTGCTAATTGAATAAATGTGGTGGTCCTTTTTCCGATGAAGAGTTTGACCACTTGGACATAAGCCTAATGCGGTCATAATTACAATTTATTTTGTATTAATATTAAAGGATTTGTAATTATATGACAAACACAACAAAAATGTATTAAAACAAAACGGGTTAAGCTTTGTTCGAAGTTAAAAAACAGAATTGTACAGCTTGCAAGATTCCGTTTAAGTTATAAATATTTACAAAATTTATGCTAGCATCATATAAGAACACTTGATTTTGTCCTGAGGGCTGTCATTTTATAGAAATTTATAACAAATTTAAAAAAATGCATTTTAATATCATAAAAAAAAGTTATTGCATATAAAAATGACTTCGCTTACAATTTTGATTTCGTACATTGGCCAACCCAATTAAGGTTATCAAACCGTTATGCTTGCAATAAATACTATTTTCAAATAAATAATTTTAACCTTATATCTGTAATCAAATTTTTCGTCTCTGCGTGAACAATTTTAGCAATAAACATTATATATTCCCGGCCTTGCTTCTTATAGAGGTAAAAAAATAGAAAAACTATCGCTGACTTGCAACATGTTCGTCTTCGAACTTCTTCGGCTGCATTTCTTCTCCACTCGTTTCCAGGCCCATCGCGAATAATAGAAATGGGTCAGGCTATAAAAGCACAAGTTCAAGGCGATCGTCGTTTAATTCAACTTCAGCAACAGACGCAGCAACATCGAAATTTCTACTCCAAAGATCACAACAGTGCCAAGTGAAATCCGAAGTCTCTCGAAGTGGGATCGAAGTAAACGAAAGTTGCCATCGATCGACTGTCTGAAAAAGAGAGAGCAATTTTCCAGTGCAAATTTTGGGTGAATTTTTAAGTGAATAGTGTGCTTGACAATCGCGTGCTGAATTTTGCCATTTTTTCTAGTGCGACGAGCCAAACCAACTGAACTGAAGGTGTAATTAAATTCTAGTTTAATCCACAAGCTAATTGACTAAAAATAAAAAGACAGGTAAGAAAACTGGTTAGAAAAGAGTCAACGGATATTTGTTAAAACATTTTTGAATTTATTTGCTTCAAAACGTCATTTGATAGGTATTTAATAGTTTTAAAACTTTCGGTAAAGTTTATGTGATGATGTTGTGAAAACTAGTTTATTTTTTTTTTAATAAAAATGTCTTAGTTATTTCAACATACAAAATAATTGGAGTTCATACTCTACTTCTGAAAAGAAATTAGACTTATGCGGTGTAGATAAAATATTAAAAAGAATAGCTAAATAGTAAAATGAATTAACCCTTAGATCTAAAAGTTTATGAAAACTGATAGGTATGCAGAAAAAGAAAGGTCGTACAAATTATAATTAATATCTACTCCCATTTATTAAAGCAAAAAAATATAATTTTCACAGCTAATGGGAATACCTAAGACAGAATTCCATTAGCTACAACTAATCCGCAACGCAAATACTGCAGTGCGTTCGGCTAGAATCTGGCAATAGAAAGTTATTGACAATTGATCGAATGCCAGCATTCGGCCTCGAGTCGTGCCGTGCGTTTGTTTGGCCAACAAATTGGGGCTATATGGCAAGAGCCAAATATTTGGGTCAGGCCAAAAGAAATAACAGAACTCGGGGCATAAATCCAGCAATGAAAGCAACAACTGGGGAGCAACGGGGGGAAAGAGAGGAGAATTTCTGTTAAACGAGTTAACAACTTTGCATGAAAAAGCAAACAGAAACCCATCGACTGGACGGAGCATGAGCATGAGCATGTCAAAGCGCCCGGGATGAGGGGCTTTTTTTCCGTGAAGGGGCGCGGTGTGACGAGGTGTGGTAGGCGACAGGCGGGCACGCACACACGGAGATGTGCATTCAGCCAAGTTCTTTTCAAGCCAGCAACATGCATCGACGATGGCCGCCCACTGACCCAAATGGGCGCCTGTTGACTGCCGCACCAAAGAATTTCGTTTTCGAGTGCCTTTTAGAGGTGGAGGCCTTGCGGACGTTTTGTCTGTGGCCTTCATTCGATGTGGGTCTCCGCCTTCGCTGTCTCGAAATCTCTTTCTCCAGCTCTCTGCCAGTCGGCCAATTAACGCCTGTCTTTTTGCCAAGTTTTTTTTTAGCCAATTCCCAAACAGAATTTATTTATTTAATTGCCTGCAAAAGGTCACGATTGTCTGCTATTTGTTTACCCATTTGCCTGTGTGCATTCCTTGGCTCTTGAAGCAAGTATTTTTTTGTAACTTTCATTCATTGGCCTTCGTTTGCTTTTGGCATTTTGCGGTTGTCGTTGTCAAGCTGTGTGAGGTGAAAGTTTTTTCTTTGAAGCTGTTAAGCCGTGTTTAATACAGTTTATGTTTGGTCCGAACTGATTTGGTTTTTCTCAATTGCAGCCCAGAGAATGTAAAGTGGTTTTTTATTTAATCAAACTGAAACTACTGGGGAATAAGACAAAACCAGTCTTGACAATGGCAGTTGCAATTTTTCCATCAAATGCAGCCGACTAATAACCATAATGGCTGTGGAAATTGCAAGTGCAATTCGTTCTGCTTTCGTGCGGCCTCAAGTTGGTTGTCGTTTGTCTTCTGGCGACTGATTTTCGGGGTCGGTAAAAGTTTGCGGAGAAGTTTTCGCTGCCAAAGTGGATCGCTGACTTTTCCTGCCCTGGGATTGCATCACACAATGTGTAGTGTTAGCAAATATTCAATATTAAAATGCAGCTCAGGCGGCGCTCATTTCGACCAATGGACAGTTGGCTAGCGGTTTCCATTCAGAGGTTGCTGACCAGCCGCGCAAACGAAAGACTTAAGGCACAAACTGGCTGGAAAGCCGCTGGGCATTCCAATTAAGGTTAAGCACTCGACGGCAAGCAATTGCCGCGCTTAAACACTTAATTAAATTTTCTTCTTTTTCGTGGTCAATAAACCTTGGCTTGATTCTGGGCGAAAAGAAAGTGAAATGTGAATATTCGAGGCTGCTTAAGTTTCTCTGCGACTCAGCCGGAAACCTGTCCGTGACTGTCCAGAAAGTAAGGCTAAGGCCCGCAGAATGACTCAGGGCTCTCCAATCTTCGATCCCCGTTCTCGGATCTCCGATTCCATCCAGTAAACTGCCAGAAATCGAAGACCAGAGTCAAGAGCTTGCCCACTTACCGCAAATCACGAACGCTTTGCCGCTTTCTCATCTTTGACTTTGACCAGGGACCCAGTGGAGCGTGCCTTGGCACGAGACCGCAAACGAAACTGAAAATAAATAACTGGGAGACCAAACAGCAAATGATATTTTACGGCGACTGGCAAAGAACTTGGTTATTGCTACACCCCCGCCTCCTCGGCTCGAAAATTGTTTTTCTTTCTGCCCGTTGCGGTTTCCACACTTTCTAATTTGCGACTTTTGACCAACGGCAAGTGTAATTGCTGCTCTCTTTATTTTGTTATTGAAATAGTTATATTGCCCGTTGTTTGTGAAGACGGTTTAATTGCCGTTTTAAGGCGGGCCATGAAAGTAAGAGTTGCGTGCGAGGTTTCCAATTAGAGTTGCGTGTTTTCCTTCGAACAGAAGAAGAGCTCATCGATGGAGCAAAAGGCGGCCGATAGCGAGGGAATTGGCCAGCATGCCAGCATGTCAGCAGGCCAGCAAAATTATGTCATAGCAGACCGTTGAGGGGATGTCGATGTGACTAATTTTGCCATCTCAATTTCCCCGGGCCAATTTCCCACATCACTAGAGTGCACTACTCAATAAAATTTCTCCGCCACACATTCCAACTATTAATTACCATTATCTCAACCACTAATCGCTGAATCACGCTCTCAGGCTGAGCCTGCAGCTCTAACAGCTTTCTAAATTTACATGGCCACCATAATTTCCAGCGAACTGGGTCGCATTGTGTCACAAACAATCAAAAGTCCACGGCTATGGCCGTGAGATGGAGTTGCCCGATTAATGACCCGACAATTTACATTTCCATGCTGACCCATTCTGGGAGCCTGTTCTCCGGCCGGTGGCAATTAAATGGAAATCAATGCAATCTCAATCTCAGCCATTGGCATTCCGCAGCCTCGTTGGCTTTATTAATTGTAACGGGAACCTGTTGCATGACATCTGAGCAAAAGAACCGCTAGTTAGAGCCGCTGAAACAGGTTGGCTAGCACCAAGAGACCAAGAAATTGAGAAGAAAAGAAGAACCTCATCCACAGTCATTCACATTTGCGATCCCATTCTAATTCGCCCTGAAGAAATTACCAATTGTGAATGGTTCTCAATGCTAATATCGCTAATCCAGCCAACCGATCGCCGTGAGGAAGTCGCGGCTAATTGCCGGCACTTGCCACCTCACCTGTGGCGGCTTTCTACCACATGTTGCCCAACCTGCCACTCGCTTAGTTTCCCTGCCTCGAATGCTCCTCTTCAATCCATTGCGAGTTCGACGGCGACTGCGACTGGGGAACAGGTTCGGTTTGACCGACACCTTAATTGGGAGCAGTTAGACCCGTTTCTGGATGTTTCGGAAGCGAATGAAGACGCTTCACCTTTAATTACACGCCGCTACAACTTTCTTATCTGGTTTCCATGGAAATTGTAACATATTTAATGCCTGAGCAATGGGAAATTTTTTGACAATGATTCGGGAAACTTTGCTGGCTGACAGTTAGAAACACTTGCTTGTAAGTCGAAAGCAATAAACTAAATATTTAAATAATCTGCAAGGTCTAAATAACATTAGCATTCAAAACTTACAGAAATAAATCTTTACAATTTGTTTTTACAAATGACCAAAAGTCAAAACCTAAAAATAAATGCCAATTGTTTGGAATAGTTGAATAAAATATCAAATTGTTAACTAGAATGATTACAAAATAAGTAAAATAAGACAACCGATTAAGGTTTAACAGTTTCTATTAAATCTGATACATTTGCTTCAGTAGAGTTTATTAATTTCTTAAGGTTTTGTTGAGGTCTTTCTTATAATTAGATATGTAATAGCAAACTGAAATCAGGTCAAGCTTGTGCCATCCATATGGGACATCGCTGATGGGCTGATTCCAATGCCCAACCCGTGCCGCAGTTCAGGAAACTCCCGCGCACTCAATTGGGCAATGTGAAAGTGTTGTTATGCGGATGGCTTGGGGTCCATCCCTTGCTGAATTTTAAATAGCTTTAACCGACTCCCGCTCTCGGTGTGTTTCAGCCGTCATGTGGAATCAACGGAAAGTGCACGCCTACCTGCTGCTCTCCATAGTGGCCAGCAACTGTCTGCTGATGACCTACGCCTTTCCGCAGCAGGAGGTCTACCAGCGGCAGCACCAGGTGGCCCAGTCACCTGTCTACCGGGATGAGAGTGTGGCCAGGAAGTTCGCGGTGAAGCCGAATGCCTCGAAGAAGGTGGCCCTGGATGACATCGAGGACGATCTGGAGACCAATCAGATCCAGGAGAGCGTGGGCGGACCCGGCGGATTCACCTGGTCCAACATGCTGTCCACCGTGATGACCATGTTCTTCAACGGAGCCGTCAACGCCCCCACAAAGTCCGACGATGTGGACACCTCCATTGGACTGGGTGGCAGTCCCTGGGCGAATGTAATCTCAATGGGTAAGTGTCGTTGGGCTTTATGTTAAATAACCAAAACATTTCCTTTAAAATAAGAAGTAAAAGTAAAAAGCAGAGATTGTAACGATTATTACTTTTATAAATATAATATGAAATGAAATTTCTATTCTTAACAATCTGAAATTATCATTATTTGATATTTTGGTTTTAACAAATCTCAGGTAATCCGTTTTTTTCCATCCCAATTTATCTTTGCTTGTGATTTTAATTTTGAAAATCTCAGATAAAACTCAATAGCAATGTCTTCTTAGCTCGTGGTTAAAAGTTATTTTTCCTATGGACAATATTCTCATAACTAATTTCCGTCTTTATCTCCGCAGGTCTTCGCATTATCAACACCTTGCTGGGCGGTGGAGCCCCCAGCGATGGCATCGATAAGGTCGACAACGGCGGATCTCCCATGCAGGTAATCTATCGATCCATTAGCCCATAACTTGGCTTACACTCACTGATTGCTTTTGTGCCACTTTTGTTTTGCTTTGTCGTAATTTTGCTGTTCGATTGTTACCGTTCCGTTTCGTTACGTTTCGTTTTGTTTTATATCTTATACTGATACTGATTCTGGGTGCCTGGCTCTTCTTATTCTTATTCTTTTGATTATGTTTGCTTCCCGCCTACCTCCTCTACCTCTACCTCGCTAATAATCGCACAGGGCATATTGGTGGCTGTGATGTCTGCTGTTTTAGGCTCCAGAGACCCCGATCAAGTCAACTCGATGGCCAAGCAAGCTGGCGAGGTAAAACATCTTTATTGCTTTCACAACACAAAGAACAACACCAAGCAACAAGATTTGGGCGCAAATTAGCTCTTAGTTAGTGAGTAAATAATCACAAAATTAGACAGAGTTTTTGTTGAGAGAATTAATTAGACAGAAGTATTGTTTTTTAATAAAAAAAGTATATGTTTCTATCTACTTTAACAATAAAATTAACCATTACAAATTTTTTAGTACTATTTATTGTTGATCTAAGGTTTTGGGTTCATATTAATAACATGACTTAATTTAACGTTGAATTTAATGCATTTATTTAAACAAAAACATAGGCTTGAATTAAATGGTTGCTTTCAGAAATATATAATAAATCGGTTCCTACTCGAAAAAATGAAATACTTTTAGGGCTTAAAGATGCTTTATAAAAATGTAGTAGTTAATTTATACTAACTCTTAATGCCCGAATCTTGTTGCCAAGTGCTGAGAGTGTAAATTGTTGCTATGCACACCAAAACACACACTTACACACACACACTCACACTCAGAAACCACGGACACCACTCTAGTATTGGCACAGCAAATGCAAAACTAATTAACTAATGCCTCTCCTCTACCCCTGCCCCAAATCAACACTCGCACACACGCCACACACCACACACCACACTCCACACTGCACACGCCACTGAACAACGCTCCCCCTTCCGCATCCACAGTTCATTCAGATCGTGATGAACCTTCTGGACGCCCTGAAGACTTCCTTCTCGCACCGCTCGCTGGCAGCCCGCTCGCTGGGCAAGCGGGACTCGGTGAGCGACGCCGTCGTCGCCGGCATCTCGCTGATGAAGGGCTACGTTCGCACCTACCGCAGTTCGGAGGACAAGTGCACGCAGCGGTACATGTGCGACGCCAACACGGAGTGCGTCCGCGAGATCGGCGGCAGCAGCATCTTCTGCCAACTGGGATCGTAAGTAGAGTTTAGGCTTTCACATTGAATCGATTTTGGAGTTGCAGTGCTCAGTAAACTATTAATAATCAAAAGGGTATATTTGATAATTTAGGATTAATCTAATGACATGAAACATTTGTTTAATCAGTCAGCTGGCTTCTTCTTTTACTATGTGAAGACAATCGATCATTTTAATATTTTTATTTTGTCATACTAGCTATTTCAAATTATGTAAACTAAATAAGAATTTTACTATTTACTTGGTTATCTAGACAACGTTTTTATGAATGTTTATAGCGTTCACCGCATAAAACAGATTTTACCAATACTATAAATCGCATAGAGTATATGGGTACAGAGTAGCCGGGTTGAAATTGAAAGCTTTAATTTTAAATAATGACACATTTAAACTAATTAACAGCTTAAACAAGCCTAAAACATCGACAGATATTAAATAGAAATTCATAATTATACCAGATAAATTATATTATGCAGTTTCAAACTGCGTATATTTATGTTCTCGAATGAAATTAACTTCCAAAATTTAGATGATTAATTTTATTGTGATAATATGTGTACATGGATTTTACTATGAATGTTTATGACCATTTTAAGGGTAATAAAATATCAAATTAGCATATTCTATTTTTAGTTATGGGTCATTGCTTATTGGATCGTTAACAATTGCTAATAAATCCTGAATATCCCCATTCTAGGTACGCCACCAGCTATGTCCTGGGCCGCAGCAGTGGCAGCAACTTCGAGGAACTGTACGACGCCGGACGCAGAGGACGCTCCGGATTCGACTGCCGCCAGATCTATCTGGAGTGCAACGAGGTCTAGACTTCCCAGTGCCCACGACTGGACTCTCTCTAAACTAATTTAAATTAATTTATGACTTCCACCTAGATGTTAGCTATTTATATTATTTATTTAAAATTCTGTACTTATGTTCGCCGGCAAATGCGACTGGCATCTAAGTTGACAAGCCAAGCCTTTAAAAATAAATGCATTAAATGACTATGAAGTTTTTTATTTTCTAAAATAACTAAATATATTCTATATTCTAAATTAATCTATTAACAAAATTATAAATTAATTTGTTATAATTTGTATTTAATTTTGAATATACAAAATTCTAGATGTATTCAATTTTGAATATACAAAATTCTTGTAACTAAATAAAATTGTTTTATTATGACTTTTAAGCCAACCGCCGAATATAATCAACAAGATGATTCCAATTAGGAATGCCTTTAAAGTAGTTATTTATTTAAATAACTTATAATTTAAATAAACATAAACAGCTTTCTAAGAGCTTTTAAACAATACAAAAAGGTGATTGTTTTATTAAGCGGACATAAGCTGACTGCTGTAAAATTGAATGTCTGCTAGCAAGCAGTAGAGCCGGAAACCGAATAAACAGTGCGCGAGCAAGCAGTCTACAGTGCACTGCTTGTTCAGAAACATTAAGTATACGAACTGTTAATTAACGAACATTTGCATTTTCTTTAAGAAACCATTAATAATATGATATGATTAATATGATTAAAATACCAATTTAGTTAAAGGAATATTTAAATAGTGAGGTACATAAAGCTATTTTATTTTCTTGCTATTTACTTACTACATTTTTTAATTTTTTATACTTAAAAAACGATTAAATTTATAGTTTAACTACCATTTTGTAAGTATGAAAATCAACTACGCTTTAGCCAGAAGGTCGTTTAACAATCGAACCCTCTACTCTTCTGCTTTTTGAGGCCGCCTGACAGCAAAGTGGACGCCTCTTCGGAGTTGCTTTGATACAACAACAGTAGTTGTTGGGTTGGTTCTTATTGCTTATCAACATTCAGCAGCAGGCTTTAACTTTGAGTCCATTTCACAAGGGATGGACACGTGAAGAAATTGTGACACTTTCAATTAAAACCATCTAATTAAACTGAAAGCAATAATAATGTTAAAATATTCAAAATATACAAGTAAAACAAACACTTTTAAGATTTAAAAACAAGATATCCTTAAGGATTTTATGAAAATTTTTGGCACATATATAAGTTTATTTATAAAGAAAGTAAAATTTTATATCAAAAAAAGCTTTTAGGAATTGTTGTAAGTAGTTATTTAGAAAAAAAAAAAATAATGTTGATTTCTACACCCCCTCCCCAGAATGCATTTATTTGTCAAAATGCTGGCTAAAGTTAGGCAAGAGAGTACAAGGGTGGACGAGTTACCAGTTACGAGTGCCAGCCCTGATTGCAAAGTTTCCGGCAGGCAATTTGGGGAAAACAAACAGGAAAACTTGAGATGCCAAAGGCAGGGAACTTGTCTTGTCTCGTGCCACTGCGCAGCTGCAGCCGCTCGCAAAGTTTTTGCTATTTTGATAAATGCCACAGCACAGCTGAAATTTATTGGACAGCCGGCAACGCCGACGCAAAGAAAATTGCAGCATGCAAATGCAATGTGGGGAGTCCTGACTCCATATCTGCAGTGTTCAGTGTGTCGGCGGCGGGCCTAACCCACATTTAATGGGCGGGGTTGGCAACATTTTGTCCAAGATGAAGGCAATGCTCCTGCAGCAGTGGCAGCCTCCAAAGTTATGATTAATTTGAGCGGCCAAGTTTTGCTGCCGCCACCCACCGAAAAAGTTGCTCCATCCACATCTACCGGACTGTTTGCTGCCACAATCTGCAGGAGCAGCAAGGAGCAGCCAGTAATTGAAGGCGCTTTGGCTCAACTTGCAGCCGGCAACTGGCAACTGGCAACCGGCAACCAACAACTGGCGCTCCGAGCGGCTGCGATGCATCGCTTGAAATTCCATTTAATTACGTTGAGTGTTGAATATCTTTAGTGCGCTAATTAGAACTGTGCGCAAAACTTTTCTCGGACACCGAACGCATTCCCGGCAAAGTGGAACTGCACAAGGGGTGTAGCGGAAAAAACACTGCAAATGAAACAATCGAATTTGGACAACGATCTAATTTGCACCAGAAGTTCCGACCATCGTGGAAGGATGCAGCTGCAGCTGCAGCTGCAGCCGGCTGTCTGGGCCTGACATTTTTGTCAGACAGCTTAAATTGTTTTACCCAGATTATAATTTACTTCTTGTTTGTCTGGGGAATTAATCTTCATGCAGAAATCTTGGAGGGACTTGACGAAAGTTTAAATTGCTGCAAATGGTTTATTGTTCTGAATCCGATTTGGGGGAGCTGAAACGATTTTGCTGTTACGCTCCTAAATATTCATATTAAAATGAACTAACGAATTTTAATTTGTAGAAAATATTTGCATCTATTTATGTCTTGATTGTTTTTTAATCCTGTTCGTGTTACAAACTTACACTTCAAATAATGAAAATCATAAAAATAAATTTGTTTAATTAATTTCATGTCACTTTTTACCAATGGAGAGGTTTTCCCATGCACCATGTTCCCTTTTAATATTTCGCAATTGCGAATAAGCATAGATCCAACAAAATTATAACTAAATTTAAAAAACAATTTAATATTGGACAGGTTTGCTATTAGAATGAAAAACATTTGATTTGATGTGAAGATTCTCGATATACATAGCCATAAAATTGCAACATTTTTTCCTTCGTCAAGAGTCATGCTGAAATAATAACGTTTTGTTAACATTTACCCTCTGGCATAAGCCAAAAACTATATAGGGTAAATCCCAAGGGAGCCAAACCGCAAATCAACACGTACACACACATTGACTTCCTCAACAACACGGACGAACAGGTACATAAATGTCCATCAAAGTCACTGGCAATTATTTTTGATATTTGCGCAAGCATTTTTTGATTTGATTTTCTTGTTGGCTGTGTCCAAATCAATTTATTCGAATGGCCAAAGTGCGAAAATCTGTTTGATAGCCTCAGTTTAAGGACGAAAGCGGGAGCGAAATAACTGAGCGACAATCTGTAAAGTGGCCAACATGAAAATCGGGCATTGAATTTGTTTTGCAAAAATATTTTCGCCATAGGTTCTGAACCAAAATTGACCTATTGAAAATTTAATGTTTGCGCACAACAATTTCCTGCACAACAGAAATAACAATGCCAACAACGACAGCGAGTACGACGAGTACGTGGATGTTCTGTTGATGCTGACAACTACAACGAGCTGCAGGCTGAACATAAAAATACAAAAAGGCAAAAGGGCTGGCTAGCCGAAGTAGGAGCAGAGGAGCAGAGGAGCTGGAGCTGGAAAATGAAACCCAAAACAAGCCACAGCCAGGACAGCGAGGACAACCGGAGGATCTGCCGGAGGAGGTCGCTCAACGGGAAGCCGCGCGGGCAGTTAAATCGATACACTGAGCGTGTAGGCGAAACAAAACCAATACCAAAGGAATTTGCATTTGGCTTTCACCTTGCCCTAGCGCGCCACCACCATTCAATTCGGCACCACCACCCAACATAAACCACCCAGCACCCACCACCCTGCGGCAATGTGTGGGGCATGTCAGTGGTTGTCACCATCAGAATCACCATCAGAGTCACAGAGTGCCGTCAGCGCCGACGATATTGGCTTTTTTGGCGGATTGGGGGCGCTGCGAGGGGGCGTCACTCTGGAAAAATCAGAAGGCGCCCTGACATCCAGTAAACGCATTCTATGCCAGCTTTGCCCGGCCCCCCAAAACCGAATCCAACTTTTGTGATGGTAAAAGCTGCCATCAAATTCGCGGCCACCGTGTCTTGTATCGCATCTAAAATGAGTCTATTTTCCGTTTATGATTTGTTTTATTGTTTCATACGAGATTATTACCCAAGCAGTCGCGCCAAGGAAACCATTAAATGAAATGAAATTCAGCTCACAGTCTGTTTTGAATGATTTCGGAGCACGCGTTTTTTTTTTTCAAATATTACTGGACACTGTGGGGCTCGCGTTTTTGTCCATCAATTGACAAGCGATTTTCCGTTCAGTTTCGAACAAGTTGGAATTGCTTAAATTTGCAGAACATTTTTCAAAAGTGAAAAAACAGTCAACGGGGAATTTACCCACTTTTATTCGGACTTTTTCCAGCCAACTTTTTGCATTCATTATTGAGACTTTGACGTCGTGTGAAACATATTGAATTATTAACAATGAAAAATGGTTGAAATATTTAATTGGGAGTGCCGAATTTGGCAGCCGTCCATCCAACCACTGGCATTTTGCTGGCTAATTTCAGTGGTTTCCTGTTTAAGTTTGGTCCGGAAAATATCAAAGTACCATTTGGCTACAAACTACTTTCCGCTGTGGCCCCGGGGCAGGAATTTCGGCCTGATAAGCTGAAAAGGGTGGGTGGAATGTGGGGTCGCCGCCGTCGATGAAAACAAGCTGTCAAAGTGGCCCAAAATCGATTTGATTTCGAAAGAAATGTTTCCTCCCATTGCCCTACCAAATTTCGGGTCAACTGTTTTGGTGCACAGTAAACAAAATGTATTTAAAATATAAGCCAAACTATTTTGATTGAGCACACTTTTGTTAAGAAATGCGCTTTATATTGAGTGATTTCTCTTAAGCCCTAAACAATTACTCCCAAGTGATAAAGCAAGTGCAGTTTAAGTTTTAATCCTCTCTTAGTTCAATCAAAATCTGGCTTAAAGTTGGCCAGCCAGCTCGATTGGCTCGAATCGGTTTACCCGCCCCACACGAGCGAAATTCGATTTGGCCACTTTAATTACGACCGCGTTGGGCATAGAGAAACTTCCCCTGGTCAGAGCCACATCCGTCGAGTGGCGATAAGTATTTTGCCTGTCCTATCGCCTTTTCCGAATCGCAACTCCCCGGACAGCTGGAAATTCGGGTAGCGCCATGTTAGTGATATTTTCCCATACACACAAGTATATATTTGGCTGTTGTTGTATTTCCGTTGCCTCTTGCTCCCGACACAAATTGCTTAAAGTGGAAAATTGCTGGCACTGCATTTGTTGTTTGGAGGGAAATAGGGGGGTGTGAGTGAGTGTGTGTGTGTGTGTGTGTGGTCCCGGCCTCACGATTCCATTTGGGTTGTGCCTGCATTTATCTTTTATTGGTTTCTTCTATCTCTTCCGCACTCTGAGCTTCCTTCCCAATCAAATCAATATTCGATTGATGCGAGTGCTATTATCTTTTTATTATGAACATTCACTTGCCGCTGGCTGCTCAATTCGCCAGCTAATTTTCAAGCTGCTCTGGGGCAAATTAGTGGGACTCGGCTGTGATTAATTGATGGGGCTGCTGGCAAGCACTTGTCACCGCAGCGATTTGCCATAATCCATCACACATCCTCCTTCGTCGGGGTCGAGGTTCAGGCAGAATGGCGAGGACAACCCTTTTTTTCTGACAGGGCCATCAACTGATTTCTTTATCGTCATCGATATAAGCCAGAAATGTTTTATGGGAAACAAATGCCCGGCCTGCCTGACAGCCGGTCTGCTTCATCAGCAGTTGCTACAAAGTACGGATCGCAATCTCGTAAACTCGATTCGAATATTTGCTTAAGAATGTCATAAAAAGGCAAGCAGGGATAAGCCGTAAAACCATGTCTAGAGCGATGGCTACTAAACATTTAACTCCCGATGACCCCTCCCGTGGCCCCGCACAATAATAAATATGTTTGGGCCATAAAAAAGTTGGCTCGAGTTCGTTAAGCCGAGCCTGCTCGACTTTTTTAATTGTGCTGTGCTGCTCTTGGCCAATAATTTTTTATTGCCTTCTAAACGCCGTTCGACGTGCAGAAAATTAAAACAATTGTCTGGGTCAACAGCGTTGCCTCCGCCTTCCAGGCATCGTCAATAAGTTGGAAAATAAAACGAGAGCGCGTACCACAAAATTGTAAACAACGTATAATTTGATTGTTCGCTGCAGAAGGGTGGGGAAGCATTTTATAATTAAAATTTGTACTGCAATTGCTTTAATTAAAGCCACAAGGTGAGTGCCAAAGTTTACGACCAATACAAATTGACGCCGGTTGGTGTGAGCTGAAGTTGGTTTAATTCGAAGTAAGTTTCGTGCAGGCAAAGTTTTCTCTCAAATTTATGGCGCTTTCTTTGGGGGCAGATACTAATTAGCAGTGGGCGAGAAGAAGTCTCAGTCTTGTTTTGGCAGCTAAACTTTAGTTACAAAGAATGTCAACAAAATCCAAAGACTATGTCAGAGAATGGTTGAATGAACCTCACAGAAAAGGTATGAGGATTTTATTTGTATGCCCATTTAATTTGTATAGCTTTTATAATATATATTATAAAATACATTTTAATAAAATAAATTTACCAACTGAAACATTTGTTTATCATAAGCTTAGTATTTGCCAAATCTCTTATTTTTAAGCTAATTTAACAAGAAATTCAGCTGGCTATTATTGCACTTAATAATTATTTTCAACATGGTATTACTTATTAAATTTTTAAACGCTTAAATAAATTCAGCAACGCCAATCAAAACTTCGACTTGTTAGACTATGCTTTGTATCCTCTCGGCAACTTCTACCCCTCGACATGACATACGAATTCGCAGTGAAGACAAACTTGTTGTTTGCTCCTCAAGTTGGTGGGTTATCTCGAGTCGAACATCATCATCAGCAGCACATCAGCTACGTAGCAGCATCATCAGCATCCCAGCATCAGCGCCATCATCATAATTTGCTGCCTTCGCTTATCGAACTCAAAAAAAAAAAAAGTTAAGAATAATGTACACTTCAACATTTGTGCCATAGTTGGCAAAGAAAAAATCTGCCAGAGATTGCGGAAGGCAATGGATGATGGCAGTGTCAGTGGCAGGGAGACAAAGGCTGGCCCGAAAATAGCGAACATAACTCGGGAAAGGAATTTCCCGCTTTCTGAAATTTTCAGCTTCTTTGTTTGCCCTTGGGGAGTTGGACAACACGGGTTCGATGTGTGTGTGTGTGTATATGTGTGTGTGTGAGTGCGAGAATTCGGTAATGCAAATGAAATGAGCTTTTGTTGGGTGGCGAGTGTTATCACAGGCCTCCAAATTGCACTGGCTGCTGGGCAGTCGGACTGTGAAAAGTGCAAATATTTATAACTGCAAACTGCGCGGCAAATTCATCATCCCTAATAGCCTTCCAGTTGGGGAAACAATGTGCGGTTGCCAGGCGCCGATAGTAAGGCCATTTGGAATTTTCCCTGGCACCCCTATGGGGTTCCCCTCACACGCCGCATAAGTACTCCCAGTTTGCCATCGCATGCCATCACATCATCGATGCTGCTCAATGCAAATGTTGTTGATAATGATTTGCATTTACGCGCATTACGGCAAACCCATTTCAGAAATGGAAAACTAGAGTGTGGGCACGCACTCGGAAAAACGATTGCAACCTACCCATTGAACTATAATTTTCAAGCCTGTCTTAAAACAAAAATAAATACAGGACTACAAAATATATTAAGGCATGTGTTTAGAGAAAGTTTCATTAATTTTAAACAGTATACAAAATTAAATATATTCGAATTCCTACGTATTTTGTTATCAGTTGCTTAAAAAATCATTTCACTTAAAATTGTTTAAAATTTAAATACAACATTTTCCAATAGTATTTGAAATGCTTAAGGAAAAAAACCAAAAATGATATGAGTGTAGAGCCACTTTTAATGCGAAATGATTTGAATTCTTCGGACGAAAATTTCTTGCGCAAACGCCATTTATCTTCCTCAAATTGAACCATTCCAGAGATGCATGTCCGATTAGAACTTTGACGCATATCAAAGGCCCAAATTCAGAGAAAATGAGGATTACCCCTGGCTTAACGCAAAGTGAGAAGGAGCAAATGCCGCCGACAAGAGAAGAACGACGCCTTTCTAATAATTTGTTGACTCCGACAATTGCCTGGCTATTTGGCTTGTTCAATACAATTATCTGAAGATTTCTACTGATTTATTTACTTGGGACTTATTTACTTTTTGGAAAAGATAGATATACTTTCGTTTTGACTTGTTTACTGTTTACAGAAACGTGAAACCGCAAACACAACTAGCACACTTTGCCCAAATGTCCAGGACTTAAGGCAACAGAAAACACTTGCGAAACCTAAGTGCTCCGGGAACAAGCAGAATCTGTAAGAAAATATGTTAAAACATCGAGCAAAAAGTGGAGCCAAATTCACGCTGAAGATCCGAGGTGCAAGGTGAAGTGGAAGGCCAACTTCGGACATCAAAGGATCATAAAACGCACTCGCACTTCTCCACGGAAGGCGGGGCTAAAAGAGGTCCTGTCTCTGAGCTAACCCAATTATCGGGTCTTGGGTCCCCACCGGCAGCAGCCAAAGTTGTTACCCGACAAAACGGTCAAGTCTGGGCCAGATGTCATTGGGTGCACTCGCCTCTGTTCCTCATGTAGCAGTCCTTTGGTCATTATGGCAAAAAATAAGGGAAAATTAAGAAGTTCGAGGAAAAAACAAAATGGTATCACTCGATGGATGTGGAAAATGGTACTTTAGGAGAGGCCAGAACGGACTTTAAGTATCCTTCTTTAAAAAACTGAAATCACAGACATGAGTGACATTTTTAAATCTTGATTTAAGTGTTAATAAGATTTTTAAGTAGATTGCAGTTAACATATTATAGTAAACCATCTAAGTTTTATAAAGATTTGAAGTTCGTTTTAAAAGGCTAAAAATTCATTTCGGATTTTCTTACCTCTTGTTTTTTATAAAATTATAATTAGGTGGATCTTATATAAAAATATGGATTGATTAAAAAATGATCGCCTAAGACTGATACAAATTTCTAACCTTTTCTCAGCAGAGTGTCATATTTTTCGCATTATTCTTTACGGCAATCAAGTTGTCCTGCTTTGAAGTGTGTTACGAGTTGAGTAATTTGATTGCCATCCAGCCGTCCGACTCCAACAAAAATTCAAATAAAATATCTACAGAAATCCCAGCGAGGACTGGCAGGGTTTTATCGGGTATTGAATATATTTAGCAAAGAGAAGGAAATATATAAATGTTGGGTGAAACTGTCACTTGAAAGTGTTCACTTTACTTTCACTCTCCCTCTCAGTGGCTTATCTAAAAGTTTTATTTTTGGTTTTTCTTGTTGTCCTCCGCATCTTATATTCCTGGGCCAGCGTCGAGCAAGGACATTTCCAACTGGCTTCATCTTGTTTGACTTTTCCTGCCTTGACGCGGGCCCTGCTGAGTTGTTGGACCTAAGCCAGCGGGGAGTTCCCCTTTTACTTTTTCCCGACTGTCGTCGGGCGAGTCAGTCATCAGCATCAGCATCAGCAACATAGTGAAAAATATTTACTGCCTTTCGTTGGCCGCATCTCTCACACCCCCAGGTCTTTGGGTTTCTTGAAAATTGCTACGCTTACGTCCCTCCCACTCGCTACGAGGAAATTCTCCCACTTGACAAGACAACGACAAATTTTACGTGTTGTTTCTTATTTTGCTCCATACTTTTTGTTTGTTTGTTTTCTCCTCGCCCTGTTTTTTATACTCCGAGACCTGAGACTGAGATGTGATTTCCGCTGCAATAAAATAGACTGGCTACCTTAAAGGCTTTATGACCCTTGGAATTCGCCAGTTTATAGCTTGTGTTATTTTTATGCACTCTACTTGGCTTTTTCCCCTTGGCCAGGCCAAAAGTGTTGCCTCATCTTTGTTTTCCTTTCGTCACTTTGATGTCCCGAACAAGGTCGCCGGCACTGGGGCGGATTTCGGAACAGGACCAAATTATCATAAAATATTAAATTGTTTATGCATATCCCCATTGCTGGTCGCCTCTTTTATGGGCCACGACAACGAAGGTTCAGCAGTGAATATTTTGCCGAAAATGGGTTACGGTTTGACTTACTTAGCCTTATTTTGGCTTAATGTTGTCAAATACTTACATTTCTTAATGTGCAACCAAATTCCATTTCACCTAACGACTTTTATGAGTTTTGAAAGTAAATCCTTACAATAAAGTTTCAATTTTGTATCTCATGGGCTGTTCATGTTTATTTGTATTAAAGTGCAATGTTTTTTTTTTTTTGGTGAAAGAAAGAAACTAAGTACGAGCTAAAACGAATTGGTTTTTTGGAAAACAAGAAAATAAAAAATGTAATTTAAATGCACATCCATAAATATAATTTAGTTAGTACCAGCAAATAACTCAATCGAGGCAAATGCGCATTTAGCATCAAAAGCCGATTTATAGCCCTGAAATGCATTTGATTTAAAAATTTTTTCCATTTTCCATTTTAATCAATAGCTCGCCAGAGAATGCTAATACAGCCAATCAATTAGTTAAGCCTGATAATATTCATAAATGATTTACCATTCTGTTAAACCAAACCAAACCGAACCGAATCGAATCGAGCACTCAGAGAGAACACAGATTTAAATAAAGTTTCACATGATTTATTGAATGCCTGTTATTTATGATGGATTTTTATGATTCGGTTTTAATATTTTTCATTTAATAATATCTCTCTGACAATAATCTAATTATTGATTCGATTTCACAACTTGAAATGGGGTCTGCTTAAATTGAATTGTACATTAGACTGGGTTTCGGTATGGGGCATACGAGTATGTGAGACACGCAGACATGAGAGTTATGGCAACATTTAACCTAATTACAGAACCGTCAATCCAGCTTCGCCCTGGCCCAGGCTCCTTCAGCCCTTCTCACCGCTATTTACAAGGCCGCGTTTAATTAATCTCTAACCTAAATTACGTAACTGCAGATGGCGCAAGAGCTTACAAATAATTGGAAGTCAGCCGCCGCGACCAGGCGTTCAATAGGCGAGTCACGTCTGGGGCGTTGTGTGCATCGCTCCCTGCAGCGCCCAAAGGAGTCCCAGGATTCCCAGGAGTCCCAGTGGCGACCGGAACGTGCTCCTTGCGCCAGGCAGCGTCGTCCTCGCCGCCGTTGACATGATGGCCGATGCGGAATATTCACCTGTTGGCCATCGCAATTCGTCGTGGTGACGACAGTTGCGATTAATATGAATCATTCATTTGCCATACACTCATATCCCATAGACAGGATGAGATACTTACCGCTTAGCACGTGCAGGTCCACGGATACGGAGACGCTGTTCGACGGCTGGCACGTATAATTGCCGGAATCCTCTTTCCGCACGAGCGGTATAATTAACGAGCCGATCTGCAATAAATGTTTGTTGTTGTGTTCAGTGACATTCAACTAGTCAATTAAGCGACGCCACGCGCATAAACACCCCACTAACCGTGTTCTGATTGTCGCCCACTGTCCCGAATATGTTCCGATCCAGTTGCGTGTACCAACCGGTCCGCTCGTCACTCTCGCTAATCTTCTTCTGGCCCCGGAACCAAATGATGTACTTGGGCGGATCCAGGGTTCCCCGGACGATGCAGTGCAGCGCCACCTTGCTGCCTGCCTTTACGAAGCGGCTCTGATCCCCAATCAGCTCAGTCTTGGGTCCTGTGGGGATATCTTTTATAACTAAAGTGGTCCAAGGATTATACCCAAAAAATCGTTTCCTGATTCTTTTATTTTTAAAAGGATACTTATTTTGATTTTAATTAGGCTGATTTTTATATACTTTATGGCAAGACTCAGCTTACTTCTCGACAGCAGTAAAATCAGTTTCATTTGTGCCGTTTATTATTAAAAAAATAGAAAACCAAGGAAATTTAATTAAATTAGTTTCCACAGTCAAGAGGCCAAAAGAGAACCAATTTGGCAAAGTACTTTTTAGCAAATCTTGGCTATCAAATCATTTGCATCGCTGAAGCAGGGCCAATTTAAATATTACGTATTCAAAAATGTATACAAAAATATAATAAAATACATATGTAAAACATAGAAATCTTTTGAGGGTCATGGAAACAAGGACAATCCTGGTGTGGTTATCTTAAAAAAAAACTAGGTTTATTCGTAAGCACTCACTGACTATCTGCAGATGCACCTTGGCACTCAACTTGGGCTCCGTTGCCATCTGACACTCATACCACCCGGCGTCACTCGGCTGTGCGTATTTGATCTGCAGCGACCAGGTGTAATCGTGATCCTCCTGGAAAATTGACTGAAAGCGCTCGTCCGCTATGAAAGTCGTCTCGTCCACGCTGATAATGTGGTTATCGCGCATGCGCACCCACGAAACGGGCTTATCCGACAGTCGGTGTATCTGGAATTTAAAGAAATTAATAACATACAAATAAAGACGTTCATTACATAAAACGATACTTGTTTTTTGATAAAATTCAAATCTATTAAAGTCCTTTAAATAAATTACCTAAAAAATTAGTGCTTTAAGAAAACGCGCAGCTTAAAATTCCTCCCTCTAAAATCAGTCTACTATTAAAACATCAAAATCAAAGCTTAAGGCAGCCAGCATTTACATAACTATTAATATGTTAATCTTTGCCAATCTGCCGCTAATGAGCTTACACATTACACAGATTGCATTCGATGTTGACTAATCCATACATGAATAATTACCCCGGCCCGGCGAACTAATCCGGCCACGTTTGTCTGTCGTTTCGGTGTTAAGTTGCAAAAAAAAATCAGACGGCTCAAGCGAATCAAGAGACGTAAAATCTGAGATCCAAGTGAATGTCAGAGGCCGGGAAATGGAAATGAGCTGAAAAGGAGGGTGCTCAGCTCTGTGATAAAATATTCTCACAATTTGGCGTTTTGCTTTGGCCTTATTTCCGCAGCGAGCCTTGCTCCTGTTTTAGTCGTCCTGTTCCTACTTTTGCCTACTGTGGTCCGGCACAGATCAGCATAATTTCATTTGCATATCAACAATACATTCTGTTTACGTTTATTTTTTATGACGTAAACAAGCGCCCAGGCTGAGGCTTCTATTTGCCGCTTACAATTCCACACAATTTATAAATATATATATTTTTTTAACTCGCCTCCTTTCAGGACCTGTTCTTTGGGCTTTGTTGAGGTCCTTTCGGCAGAAATCGCCATACATATATGGGGAAGAAACACCTACAAACGCATGTAAATTTGATGTCTGTTGTAGCCGTATGTAAAATACACTGTGCAATATGTATGCATGCAAATAAGTGTTTCGCTTTCCCCCATCCAGATGTATCTGTATCTGTATCTGCGTCCAAACATGTAGTTGTATCTGCGGATGTGTGCAAGCGTGTCTGTGTGCAATATGTAAATGCTAGTTTTATCTCCGGTCCGTTGAAATTAAAAAGGAATTCAGAAGCAGATGGAGGGACAGTGAGTCAGTCAGTCGTCTGTCGCTGGCTTGTCTTCGTTTGGCTTAAGTTTCGAGGAATTCGTAAGTGAGTCAGGGTCGTTTGCCTTGAGTGGTTAAAGTCTTAATGCCTAAAATGAAATCCATGGTGACGTGTGTGGCCTTAAGATCTAGCTAATCCGTTAAAGTTAGCTCGAGAAATTTACATTTTTGGATAACCTAATTCTTGGGATGTCAGCTTTAGGAATGTAATTTAGGATCCTGTTTCGGAAGAAGGGTAAATTGGTTTTTTGAATTTAATTGGCAAAAGTCTCATTTGGGTTAATATTAAAAATATCAAAGTCTAGACAACTGCAATTTAATATGCTTTTTCCAGACATGCTCTTTTGTTTCCATAAATATCTTTTAATAATGAGTGATATATTTATGAAGGATTTCTGCTTCTTTATTGCACCCTTAATAGGATAACTCTTTAAGCAGCTTAGCCAGCTGACAGCTATTTATGGCGCGTGACATTTAATTCAAATATAATATTCGCAATTAAACGTAATCTCGTATTAAAAACCTTTTTTCTAAGCGAACCTTTAAGGCTTACCCGACTTATGTCACACGCCGCTGCGCGACCTACAGCTAAGCCAACCCAGCGGATTGTGTGTCATACAATAGCAAACAAAAACACTTACAGAAAACTTTAATTTTTTTAACAAATTAAAAAAAATTGACGTTAAAAAAGATTTTTTTACGTAAAACATACAACTGCATCTGTCCCTGGTAAAATAAAATTATGTAAACACATCGATTATAACAGAAGGAAGACTCACTAAAAATAGTATAGCACAAGACAAAAATATCATTTAATTGACTTTCTTTGATTTCCTGGTATTTTTCATAGCTTATATAAAATTTCAGGTAACAAACTTTTTGTAGCCTACTTTTTTGGGCTACCCTTTTTTTCGGGTGTACTTCTCACTCACCTGGCACGGCATGTAGGCGTGGTTTCCCATCTGAACGGTGATGTTAAGCACGGGCATTGTGAGGTTGCGTCGCGGCCCCGCCCCCTTGCCCGCCTCCCGGTGGGCGGTCAGGTAGGAGTGCTGCTCGTTATACATTTGCCGGCGCTGCTCCTCCGGCGACATTGTCACCGCTTCGGAGGATGCGGATGCTGCTCTTTTGGCGGCCTCCGCCTCTGCCTCTGCCGCCAGCTTGGCCGCCTCCGCCGCATCGGCAGCGGCACGGTAAGCGGGTAAGTCCGCTGCCGCAAACACGGGAAATGGCGGCAGGAAGGTCGGAATGGAGAAGCCCTTGGTCAATGCATCAGCGCCACCCGGATGAGCCATCGCCGTCTTTCCACTTCGCCCCGGCAGCCGCTCAATGAAGTTGGGCCCATCCGTTTCCGTTGATGCTGGATAAATTGTTGATATGAGCATCTCTGCTGCGGTCTCAGTTGGTGCTGCTGCTGCAGCTGCTGATGTTGCTGCTGCGGCTTGTGTTGCTGCTGCTGTCTGCGCCTCTGTTTGCCCTTCTGTGGCCCAAGTAGTTAGCCCAATTTGTGCTGACTGGCTGGTTGGTATCGTTGCTGTTGTTGGTGTTGCTACTGCTGTTGCTGCTGTATCTGCTGATGACGTGCCCCGGGCTACGGCCGTAGCCTCTGTTGCTGCGGCTGCCTTTTTTGCGGTCGTCAAGTTGCTGGCTGTCGTAATTAGATCGTTTTGTGTTGTCATTGGCCTATCTGGCAAAGTGGATCTTGTGGCCGTCGTAAGCTGTCCCTCAGCAGGTCTCTGTGCCCGTGTCAGTTCCGCTGGATTCGCTCCAGGCATCGGAGGACTGCAGGTAACATGTTCTGTGGATGGACAAAAATAAAGCAGAGTACGTTTGTTTACAGCTTGTTTGGTCCGAGATGCTAATTAGAGTGGTTTGCATTTAAAGCTGGTATTTACTTGAAACCAAAAATATGGCTTAAGGCTGATTAAAATTAAAAAAATAGTCACTCCCGAAAGGGATAAAGCTTTGTAGTATAAAAAAAAATATTTGAAAAGTATTTTAAAAGTATCAACTTGAACTGTAAACCCCGAAAGATTGATTCTGATCGATCATAGGTTTATAGATATAGTTAGAAAAAAACATTTTTACAGATAATTTTAAGCCTGTTTATGGTTGCTTTAATATATTTTCGTTAAGTGGCGCAATAATATCCTCATCGTTCTCGCCCGACCAGCGAAAAGTCCTAAATAAATAAATTTAATAAATGTTTGCGGTGCACATCAAAGCAATGGGAAATTGGGAACAATTATTGCAATCGGCTTATGAAAGGTGAATGAATTAAAATTCCTGCAAACAAGTGGAACCGAAATGAGTGTGGGCCTGTCACATACACTCACACTTTCAGAGGCACATGTATTTCGTTTCAGTTAATTTTCAATTACGCTTTTATGCTAATTAAAATCATAAAAATTTGCCGCTTAATGTCACCGCCTGTGGTGGCTTTCATTTAATTTTGTTCTCTGTTTCCTTTTCACTTTTAATTTTTTTGTTTCCCACACTTTTTGCTGCTAAAAGTTGTTTGTTTTTGTAGCTTTGCCCGCCTTTTCCTTTTAGCATTGCCGGTTTCTGTTTCCCTTTTAAACTTTGCCTTTTTATGTTTTCGACTTTGTGTCCTAGAGGAAAATTAAGCATAAAAAATAAATGGTAACTTTGGCCTCATAATCATTTCATATACACATGCAACTAACTAACTAACGTCCTTGGCTGGAAAATATGAAAACTCCACACCTAAACCTGTGCCCCCCAGCATCTTGCTCTAATTAATAAAATGAAATGCAGCCAGCTAAAAAGTTTATATTAACTATTTTCCTGCATTTATTCTGCATGTATTTGCTAGAATAAATATGGCATATATTTACACAATTGATGGCAGAAACTAAAATCAATCCTGTGTGCAAACGATTTAAACAACCATCAATTGCGTCAAAACTTTATCAAAAGATTACAAAGCTAATAACTTAAGGCAATAAATTTGTACAAAAAAACGAAAGGAAAATAAAAGAACATCAATTCGACTAGGCGAAGGACACACCATTGATTAGCTCAACACACCCACTCAAAAAAAGTTATTTTAAGCAACTTTCTGCCTCAACACTCTGGGAAGGACATGTTGCCCCAGGACACTCGTCCACTAAATTGAGGGACTGGAGCCGAAGTATAAGTTAAGTATGAACTTGGCAGTCTAAGTCATTGAAAAGAAAAGTTTGTAGCTAACCGCAAAAACAGGGAACAAAAAAAAGAAACTGTCCGTCTGCATTTGAAACTCTTTGGTTTTAATAATTCTGTTAGTCCTAATGTCCACAAACTTAATATTTTTATAAATGTTTAATGTTTGCTACGTAAAGAGCTTTTAAAGTCCTTAGTTGCCGAAGATAGTTAAAATAAACCCATAGGGGAGAGGATCTTTTGGAAATCAAAGCTTTGATTATGAAATTTGATCCTGTTTCTTTAGCGCTTTTTGCATACATAAATTCGAGGCTCATTGTTGAAGGTAGTATCACAATCACAAAAGAGCTCGCATTATTTTTCCATAAAATCGGAAATGTTCGTGAGAGGAAAGCCAACTCATTTGCGGTAAAATTGCGGTAAGCCAATGCCAGCCAGTTCAATGCTCAACGAAATTGGGCCGAGTTGAGAAGTCTGGGATTTGGTACTGTTTTCCCGGGCTAAGATATCAGTGGGTTGATAAAATAGAATTTGCATTTTTAAATTATTTCATTTCACGTGCTTGTCAGAGCCTTGATTTAGGTAGAGCAAGAAATTTCAGCCGCTCTCGTTACCTTTCAGCTGCCCAAAAAATCTACGTGTCTGGTTGCACACCCACAAAAATAAAGAAAGGCCGAAAAAGTGGAGGCGAAAGTGAAAAAAAAAGAGAATCCACAGGGCAACCGCATAAATTTCCCCCACGAAATCATTTCGAACGAATGCGTGTGATTTGGTTGTGTTGATAAGGTCCACCCCAGGCCCATGGCCATTCCCATTCTTTGCCCTCGAAAAAGGTTTGCAAACCGAAATTTTGTTAAAATGCAAATTGAAAATTTCACTCCCAGAAAAATAGTAAATTTCAAATCCACTGCTGAGTGGTCTACTTTATCCTTTGGTTTGTTCTCGTCTTGTTTGGTGTGTCAAGATGGAAGATCTGGTGGTGGTGGAAAAAGCTAAGCCAAAACGGGTTGCTCAAGCCAGGGTTTGCATTTTCAATTAAAACCGATTTAGCTGGCAATCAAATCGGTTCTGATTTCCCTCATAGGAATTTGCTTAGTCAAACAAAAACGGAAATTCATTCTTGTGGTGCATTGGGTATTTGTATTTTCTTGTGCGGGCGATGCAAAATAGTGCTATGTAAAAGAGAGTGCGACTTGGGGCCCTGAACTATTCCCAAAAAGCCGATTATTTTCTGGTATTTTGCCGTGTCCCCGCTTTGTTTAGCCTACTAGTAGAAAAAAGGGCCGACTGTCAGCCAGAAGTGTCATCCAGCCATTTAGAGCACTTGACGACAGTCAGACACACACACACGAAGCAAAAAGAGTGAAACGTGCAATAACACTCAAATTGTTTTCTTGTTTTTCCCCAACCAGAATGGCCCGTTTCCATGGATTATGGCCGAAATCCTTACCGCCAAAGTCCCGCAACCGCTTGTGTGCCCGGCGGTACTTGGAGTTCATATTTTAAGCCGGCTCGAGCTGGAACGCCAGCGGAATAGTAATGGCCACAAATTGGGCCAGCGGCTGACGCAAAATTACTGAAACTGGCCTTCAAACTACCTTTGCCAGACAGTCACGGTTAACACACACGCTCACCATGCCCCACACTTATGTAAATTATGAAATTGGTTTAGCCCACTACAAAATGAGCAGCCATATTAGGCCAAACCTCATCAGCATCGCCAATGCCATCAAAAGTGGCGACAGTCAGACAATGGAGTACAGCTGGAGGCATGTATATACAAGAACATTTCTATATTTATTTGTCATAAAGTGATACCTATACCTATCCTTATCCACACACATAATTTAGACACTCTGAACGAAAAATTTGATTGTGTTTATACTACAAATTGGAAGAGCAAATACAAAATATAATAATAATATTTAATTAAATTTGGGGTGCAATCCTATTCACTAGGCTTGTTTAAATTGAGTTGTTCAAAGCAGTAATGCAATCTATACCGGCAACATCCAATATTCTGCCTTGGGCACCTGTAAACGAGTGTTTTGAAATAATTAAAAGAATAGTGCTAATTTCGTAAAGTCTTGCCATTGCCCAAGGCAGTAGTTTTACCCACAAAAACCATTTTGAATACTATCCCATTTTAATGGCCGCAAAAGTTGCTAAGCCCTCCCATTGTGCATGTGGCTGCCATGTGCCATGTGCCATGTTTCACTTTGTACGCTACGGCCCAGGTCGGCCAATGACGCAGTCACCTGAAGGATGGCAGGATGGCAGGATGGCAGGATTGCAGGGATAGGGGCAGGGATTTGGTCCAGACTGGCCCATATGGTGTACTCGTCCTGGCACTATGACCCCTTAGTTAATATTTCATGGATTTTGCCTTTATGGTGCAGGATAAAGGAAAAGACAGGGAGAGATAAAGGGACATGAAAAAAATGATTGGATTTAGCTGGTAGAATGATTTTTTCCTTCGGTATCGATTAACTGGCGAAGAGAAAAACTGAAATTTAATTAGTCTCAAAACATTTCTTGCGTAAAAAATGTTTGCAGTACTTTACGGCCCAGCGAATACCTAATTGTAAAATGATTTTTTATTAAACAACGTATGCAAATATTAGTTCGGCAAATATTTGCCTCAAAATACATAGAAGTAATTGAAATTGATTCAAAGGGAACAAAAAAAACCTTGTTTTAATTACATATTCAGTTCATGAGGTGAAATCACTAATTATAAATATTTATTTTGCGAGCGTTGTGGAAACTATAATTTCATATTTAACATAAAGATAAGATAAATGTTTGTGAAGTGCCTTCCAATTTATAATTAAAGGCACTTTTAGCATTTCGTCTTTCCAAAGGTCAATAGGTCTTAATCCGCGCAGTCTTCGTGGCACGTGCATCATTAGCGTGGCATCAGAGCGCTGAGGATGCTCACGAAACTCGCATCAGCTGCCGGTCTTCATTTTTCATGTAATTATAAAAATTATGCGTGGGCCTGCGAGCCAAAAAAAGTCACGCAGTAATTACATGTCCAATAAAAAGTCATGGTTGTTTGCAAGGACAAAATGGCGGCGGCCGTAATTAAAACTCTGAGCGCTCTTGGCCAAAAGAAGACGGAGAGCCTCTTGACTCGTGGCCATCTGAAGCTCATCCGCACCTGTAACGACATCCGCGTCCTGCCCGCATCCGCCAGCAATGGTGTTTATGAGAAAACCCAGCAATGGCGAAGCCGACACACATTCCCGCGTAAACCAAAAAAAGTTTTCACCGGGGAGCACTTTGGCTTATAGCCGCCTCGAGTGCACATAAAACACGAGCCTGCGGACTCAGATTGCTGCATCTATCTAACTCATGAGTAACTTCGGTGGGGTCGAGGGGCTGATAGTTGTGTCGCCAGATTTGTGTTGCTCCAGCTGCGGGCTAACAATCTTAATGAGTCCCCTTTGGGGGCCGCCCGCCAAGCAATTAAAGTTCAAATGAGCCAAATTACAAGCTTGGAGCCACATCAAATGGTGGGCCTTGGGGATGTATTTATACGGAAGGCAACTTCCAAGGGGGAAAAATAAATTAGGAACGCCAACTTAAAGAAGCCAAACCAAATTCGGATCCTAGACTCAAGTACGAAGACTCTAGATCTCGAAATGTTAAATTAAAAATGTCAAGTTTCCGCAGAAAAGTACATTCAGAAACTAATAAAAAAACCAACACCTCTCTTCCTAAAGAATTAAAACCTTGAAATTATTTCATTTGAATATTTAAAAAGAGTAACTATTAAGTATATTGCATTTGCCATTCTCTCTGTCGAAGAGTTGTAAAGTATATAGAGGGACATAAAAAGGAAAACGTCGCCTCAGCATGGCCATTAACAACTTTACTTTAGCGCAAGGCTAACAACACGCAGCGCAGAGCCGACAACGTGCAACATACAACAGTGCGTATACGCAACACTGGGCAATGCTCCAATTTCAACTTACTGCGAAACTGAAACTGAAATGAACCTCAAAGGGGAGATACATGGAACAAGAGAAAGAGTGCTGCTGCTGCTTTCTTTGCTGTTCTACTTTTTGGCCCGCTTGCAAGGAACACGTAGACCGGAGAACACGATGCCATAAAAATAAATTGAGCCAGGACACACAGTCACCGACAAAAGTGGGTGTGCCGACAAAGAGCCAAGTGAGCGTGAAACGGAGTCTGGACCAGGAGGGTAAGCGCCCAAGGGGGGTGCTGGGGTGGGCCATATTGAACACCCCGCCACATGGCTTGTATAATTCTCAGACTGACACCCAACATATGTTTCAGTTTTGAATGAATCCTCGGATAATGGTGGCACATAGCAATTTCACACTAAACACAAACACGAAAGCCACTCGAATAACAGAATTTCCATGGCATATCGCAGCTCTCACCCACTCAAAGCACCCACACTCATGCAAATGTATCTTTAATGCGTAGACAGCGTTTCTGTTTGCAAACTCACATAGATACACGCACTCACACAAAATCTGCAGAACACTTCATGCCTGCTCTGTGCAAAGGCTTTTTATTTATTTATTTATTTATTTTGCGAGCATTCACGTTGGGTAATTGTTTATTGATCGATTTGATAAATGCCACTTTAAATACAATTTTCCACCCCTGTTCGACTGTTTACTCAAATATTTATGGGAACGCCAAGCACTTGTGATCAAATGTCATCGCAATGTGCATAAACATAAATAATTTATGATACAAAAGGTTCAAGTTGATGAAGATGAATCAACTTTGGGGTTGGTATGATAAGTGAGCTGTGGTCAATGGCAAAAACCTTTGGGGAAATTAAAAGCCAAAAAAGTCTGAAATCTAAGTTTTGATGAATTTTAAATGGATGCTCTGTTTTATGCAGGGAGAAATAATAATAATAATAAATAATAATTGTTGAATAACATTGGCTTATAAAAGAAAAAGAAACATCAAAAAAAGGAAATCACTTATGTGAGTAATGACTATTACAACTTGTTTAGACTATATCATGGCTTAAATCCAGCTTAGAGTCATGCCCTATACAGTACAATAAACTTGAAAACAATTTCTTGGGAAGCTTTAAGGTATCTTTCATTTCTTATTTATACTGGCTTCATTAATGATTTTGTTTCTTCTGTGCTCTTTGTCTTGTATAAATCAAAAAATAAATAATTATGCGGAATCTCAACATCATACCAAATAGGACTCTTCTCTTATCTATTTGATTTTTATGGCCTTCCTGGAAAAATGTAGCTAGGCCAAGTTTTCCTGCATCTTGTTTGGAGAACGAGGAAGTTGTGCGGGCGAGAGTTGTCCGTGGCGAAGGCTTGCCGGACAGTCATAAATAAGATGGAAAACGTTGACTAGAAATAAAATAATTTTTCAAAGGGCCTCCTGCCAGGACACAGGGAGCTCCGCATCCTTTTTTTCTGGGTCCCTCCTGCTGCGAATCATAAATTTCCACAGATGCCCAGAGGCTTCATTGCTTTGTGTTTTCTTTTTCGTTGGTTTGTCTTATTCTTTTCACACTTCGGCAAGAAACAAAGACAAGGCTCGTTGACTGCCGCTGCACTTTGTCATTTGTGGGTCATTTATCGCTATGTCTTTGCCGCTCGTGCAGTCCCCGCCCTAATCCCCCTTAACCTCGCCCCATTGCCATTCTCCGAGCAATTAAATGGCCCATACACACACACTTGTTGTTGTCTTTGATTGCCCAAAGCGGCGACCCCTGACCCACTGAATAATTTAAGCTCACATTTTGCGAGCCAAAAGCGCATCAAGGCCATTCAGCTTACATTGTGGACGAGATTGTGTGTATGTGAACAGGAAATTGTTAGTTGCATGGGGAATGAGAAACAGTGGGTCCCATTGCGAACCAAAAATCACTCATCCGCAGGGTTGGACGTTTTGATGGAAGTTGAAAATGAACACGGGCTGTGCACAAAAAAAAAAAAGGAATTGCAAGTTCTAAATATCACAAAAAATGAAATGGGTATTTAATTTTCAGTTACTATTTAATCCATTTAAAATGTATATGCTTTTTTAAATAAAATAAAATAATGTTAAGGTAGTATTTTAAATTTATCAGAAAGGAATGCATTAAGAGTTTTTTAACAATATAATTTAATATAAGCAGATACCAAAGAATGGATTACAAATCGAAATTATTTTCTACGTTTACAAGCCCAATTCAAAAATGTAAAAGCTTGCGAACAAAACGTCGCTTATGAAAATTTGTGTTGTATTATTATATTTTATACCACTTTTTTAATAGTTGTTTGAATCTAAGTATCAGGTGTAGTTGGAAGTTTTATACACACATTTTTGAATCTTAATTGGAGCTGTTTCCAGAATTTGCCAACCATTATTTGACTAAAGAGAATTATTTAGATAAAGTCAATTCCATGTGAGACTTTCCCACAAACCGCTGAGTGTGCGACTAAAATTCGCGAATTTTTGGGTCTTCTAATAAAGCCATGGATACAAATAATTCCACCGTTGGATGTTTTGTTGACCTGCGGCACTGTCATGCGCCCGCCCCAACTTTGCTTGTGTTACAATATTTTCCGTCATCACAGGATCTGCCGAGGCGGAGGTCAACTCGACTGACAATGTGTGTGTGTGTCGCACACTCCGGCTGCCTAAGGGATGCTTCTGCTGCCGCTGTTGTTGTTTTGGTCTCTCCGCAAACCCATTTATAATTTATGAAGGTAAGCAAACACTTTTGGCCCTAACAACGACGGCCACACACACGACACGAAAGCAGGACAACAGGACACGACATCACGACCCCAGAGCAGCCTTAAAGGATTTCGCATGTTTCGGCCAGGTGTAATGCGACGAATGTGTCGGGAGGTCAGGCCAAGTCAACCTGTAGGCCGCTTTGATTCGGCGTCCAACAACTTTGCCGGCACATTGCCGAAATTAGCAGGAATCCGGCACTATGCAAGCAAACAAAAAACCCTTGTAGAATCCCCCGAAAATTTTCAAAAAATCAGAATGAGGTTTTGCGAGAGAACAAAAGCTGCAGCAAGACAAACTTTGGCCGCATTACATTTTCGACTATTTCGGGGGACTAGGATGTGGGGGAGTAGGAGTTGGCTTGCATCTGCTTTGTTGGCCCATTCTGTATTTTGCCATAACGAGTTGCACTCAAACTTTTTGAAAGCGCATTTTGTTAAGAGTTATAATGAAGGGGCACAGGGGGCAGCGAAGTGGGGGAATGCGTATGGGGATTTAGCATGGGTTGGCGCTCCACGCTACTGAAAATGTGTTTATTAAACATTTTTTGGCAAGTTTTCAATTTCGTTAATGCTTTTAGGGGGTTGCGAGGACAAAAGGCAACGGGGCGGTTATAAAGGAGGTGCAATTTATTGTTTTATTTTTGCCTTGATTATCGGGCAGTCGAGTGAGCAGCTGCTCGTGCTACAGGGGCAATGGGGTTAAGGACCTTGCGAAACTATTTTCATTCTCATAATTTGCGTAAGCGGTCGTGATTCATTTTGAAACTTTTATACTTTAAGAGGTGCGGATAATTGTTATAAAAGTTAAAAAAGTTGTGTGGTATTTAAAAAGTTTTGTGGCAAAACAAGTAAAATGGTTCTACAAATGCAAAGTGTTTTATATATATTTTTTTAACTGACTGATCGTTGTTTAAAACAGTAAATCATTCTAATATATCATTCTATTTAAAAGGCTTTTAATCTTTTTGCTTTATAAAAATGAAATAAAAATTTTAAACAATTTTAAACAATACAATTGTATAAATTGATAAAATTGCAACTAAGCAATCATCATGTTGTTATTGACTTTGAGCGTGCGTCAATTTGATTGCAAGTAAAGTTTTTTAGAAAACACTTTTATTTCCGTGTCAATTTTAATTTTAATTAGTTTTCTTTTTTATAACTTTTATAACAAGACTTTGTGAGTTTGACACATGTCATGTTCCTGTCACTAAAAACCAGTTAACTAGTTAGTTTCCATGCCATTTGTAAGAAAATTTCAATCACTCTGTTGTGTATAAGTTTTTGTGTTTTTTTAAGAGCGATTCTCCCAGTATACTACAACAATAAAATTTTTAAGGATGTACTAGATATATGATTTTTAGAGTTGTTTATAATATATGATAACCCAATAACAGTGTTTTCAAGGATGTTAGATATGATGCCTATAAGATTGCATACAAGATTTACATGTTTACAGAACAACCCAAAAATAAGTAATAAGTAAACTGCAAATTTACCTTTCTGACAATTTAGCATCCAAGTTTGTGCTTTTTGCATCTTTTTTCCCTTGTCCTATGACGTTAAACACCATAACATCGTCTTCGTCAGAAAACGTCAATACCTCCACGTAATTTTCCGTTTGTTCCTGAACTGTTTGCATCTGAGGGCATACCGTAATCTGATTCATAAGATCCTTTGGACTTTTACATTTCGTTCTGTTCCTTAAAGTTATTTCAAGCGCTGTCTGTATATCGTTGTCATCGCATTCATATTTTAGGGAGAATCGTTGCCCAGTCTTTTGAATAAATCCATGGTTTAAGCCAAGCTGCACGGCAACCAGCACGCTCGTCTTTATGTCGTTACTTTTAACACTTAGCTTGCAGGAAACATGTTTCAAAAGTTCGCGTAAAGTCACCGGCTCATGTTGTTCTCTAAGAACAGATATAATTAAACCACCCAGCGTTGTGCAACAAGCCATTTTTAATGGGTGTTTACTTCTAATTTAGATTATTTTCTTTTATTACAAACAAATTTATATTTCTTATGACTATGAAGCTAACAAAATGAATATAACTGACTTACACGTCATCGCTTACTTCAAACAGTTTTTAAAAATACTAAATGAAAGCAATTCCAATTTATAAAATCAAAATAAATACATGGTTTATTCTCTATAAAATAATTATTACCGTTTTCTTATCTGTTCGACAAAGTTCATTATTATTAAAGACGTTATTTAACAGCACCTATGTATTTTCAATTAATATACATAAAACAGATAAAGAACTAAATCTTTTATTCTGGTAAGGGTAAATTAATTTGGATACAATGAGCTTGTCTGATTATTAAGAAAGTCGAATTAAATTGCTCATTATAAAGAAAAACCATAGGGAAAAGGAAGACTATAAGACTCTCTCCCCTAAAAAATGTTCAATGCGGACTGGCGCACCATTTTGTGAAGTTTTATGGGCTATTGTTTTCCGATTTCGTTGACCCCGTGGCTTGTTCTAATCTAATTTCAGCAAATCAAGTGAAACAATGGCAAGCTCAAGCCCCGACTCATCCTTGGCAATTTCCAAGGACTAGTTACGCAGAGGACAACCGCCCTGGCCTCCCTCCCCCTGCTGATCCAGAACTACTAAAATAATTTGCCAGCAGCCATGTCGCGTTACGAGAGCCATTATCCATGTGTGTGTTGCCAAGTGTTTATGCGCGGTTATTTTACCCGGTACTTGGAATAGTTGGGAATACCCTTAAAACAGGGAGCTGTAAATATTCTTGATAGTGATCAACATCGCCTTCAAGGGATAATAAAAACACTTTCGACTCCACGAATGCCAAGAACCTAGAGGACTCATATAGCTCAGCCCCAGAGATCGCAATAGTTTTATATTAATTTATAAAGATTTCTAAAAGTTTGCATGGAAAAATAAAATGATTCTCTTTTTGTATATTGCATATTTTTAGATACCTTTAAAAGTGATTTTTAAACTCGCCATTTAATTAATGTTTCAATCAGTTAGTTTTTTTAAATCTCTTTAACACGTTGTCCAGAAACCAGTGCAAAATGCGGGGTATACAACCCGTTTATAGAACTTCCCATTTTTCCTTAGAGTGTGTGTGTGGGAGTGTGCGAAGTGAATGCGTTAAATTAAATCAAAAATGTATGAAAGTCGAACGCACACACAAGGACCAAAGGGGAAACCCCCGAGCTGTACTTACGCATCCCAAAGCCAAGAGCCAGGACCAGAAGGACGGAGCCGATGCGCAGCCAAGATGCTGGTCTGGATGTATGGAAAAATCGGCGACACCACGTCGCCCCTGCTCCTCCCGTCCTTCGTCCGGTTCGTCCTGCTGCTCCTGCCACTGTCATCTCAGTTGTCAACGTTGCTGTCCGGGTCCTAGTACTGCTGATTCTGACTGTGCTGCTGCTGCTGCTACTGCTGCTGCTAGTGCTACTGCTCTTCTGGCTCTACTCCTGCGTGGCAGTCCCAGTGGCCCAGTTCCTGGCTGCAATGACACTTACAGCGCCTTTTGTACGCTCATTGTCCGCCTGCCTCCAATTGGGACTCGTTTGCGGCATCGAATCTGGCTGCTCTTGCTCCTGAGACCCAGAGCCAGGATCTGCTGATTGCACTGCGCCGTCTTGGCTGGCAAACTTTGTCGCATTCTCTGCCCAGCTCGATTCTCCAAATCCCAGCCGAAGTCTCAGATAAATAGGTTTATTGAATTAATACGCTGGGGGCTGGGTCCTGGCTTGCCTCCATTTGGGCTCCATCTAACCACTCTCCTGTTTCATTGTATTTTATTTTATTTTATTTTATTTTATTTTATTCGATTTTATTTCTATTTTCCACAAAAAGCTGCAACTCTTCTTTATAGGTTGGCCACAAGTTTTTCGATGCGTTTTCTCAAGCGATGTTCTTGCAATCCCATTGTTTGCTTACTCGGTCGGTCCCCTCGTTTTGCACTATTTTTGTGTTGGTTGATTTATATATTTATTTAAGTGTTTTCGCCTTTGTTGCGTGGTAGACTTTTATTGGCGCTGCAGTGGCACCAACATAGACAAATAAAGTGGCATCAGAACTCAACTTTATTGTGTGTGCGGTAATCCAATTTGTTTATTTGGCTTTTTGGTATTCTCGAAAACTTATTTAGCTGAACATCACAAACTCGTTTAAGCCCTAATAAATAAATTTACCAAACAGTGTTATTTGCCATTGGGTTTTATTGTCCTTATTAAAATGATTTGCCTTGTTTTACTTTGTTAAATAAGAGAAAATAATAATGGTTATAGATCGTAAACATAAAAAAAAGACCACAAAAATTTAAGTGCTTAGTTTTTTTGTAACACAAATTGAACTGTATAATAAAAACTTTCCCAGGAACAATTTCTCATTTTTAACTTTTATTTCAACAGCTCAATTAATGAAAACTTTTCAAAATATATAAATCAAATTATTTCCACTTGAACTTTCATAATCGTTTTGCAATTAATAACATAAAATTTCCATTTTAGTTCTTCTCGGCTGACTTTCTCATGGCGCCACACAAAAGTTAATAACCTGCACGGTTGCCATGCAGAACTATCACACAATGTTCTCGATGACTAATGGGTAAAACTTTTGCCACAAAAATCCCGAAGAAGTTGGACCATTTATAGTGTTTAACAAGTTTCATATTGCGTCTCGAAGGTCTTTGGCGTTTAGAATTCTTCGTAATAACTTACAATAACCATATGGCCGGGCTATAACCAATTGTGGTTCATTTATGTCTAGGTTGGCTGGCTTATATCACTAACCATACAACATATAGACTGGTCATTTCATACGACGCATTTGGACACAAAAAAACGGACCGCGGAAGGTCCACCGCTCTCACAGCAGCAGGTCCATGCACTTCGTGTGCGTTCGGGTTTTTTACTCTCTCATTCTTATTCTCATTTTTATGCTCGCGCACTCATTGCACGAGTTCAGTCGTTCAGTCGCAGAGAGGCGCTTTTTGAAGAAGGCTGTCCTGCGCTTGAATTCGTCTTTGTATGTATGCGTGATCATGCATTCTCATACACGGGAGCATGTGTGCGTTTATTTCATTTCGGCGCATCAAGAATATTTTGTCTTTTGCCACTTTTCAAACTTGGTACCCTAAGAATATGGGCGTATTTACTATTGGGTTATGATATAAATATTAATATTATATGTTATAATATATTTTTTTAATATTTCAGCATACATTTTATTTTTGTTTACAAATTCAAATCAGTGGTAGCAGTAAAATGTTTTACATATATGTATGTATTCGAATTTATAGAAATCAGTCCACTGAGATGGGAACAGGGCATATCGCAGTCGTGTCACTTGAAACACCGACTGCTCTTCAGTGGTTGAGAAAACTTCAAACTAAATCAATTCTTGTCGATGTTTTGCGAGCGGTTGGTGCCTGCATACCCTACCGACGATTGCTTTTAAGGGAAGCGGGCTTTTAGGACACTTGTTTTAAATGTTATGTTTAGTGATCTTTGGTTGATTTATTTTTTAATTATTCGCAGTGTTATTTTAATTGTCTTTAAACAATTCGTTAAAATTCAACATATTGGTACAATTAAAATCTAAAATTATAATCATTAAAATAAATTATTATCATTAAAAAATGTGAATTTTTATTTTTGTTCCATTTACATTTTCAAAAATATAAAAAGTATTTTATTATTTATTACTTGTTTAAAGACAATTAAAATAACACTGCGAATAATTAAAAAATAAATCAACCAAAGATCACTAAACATAACATTTAAAACAAGTGTCCTAAAAGCCCGCTTCCCTTAAAAGCAATCGTCGGTAGGGTATGCAGGCACCAACCGCTCGCAAAACATCGACAAGAATTGATTTAGTTTGAAGTTTTCTCAACCACTGAAGAGCAGTCGGTGTTTCAAGTGACACGACTGCGATATGCCCTGTTCCCATCTCAGTGGACTGATTTCTATAAATTCGAATACATACATATATGTAAAACATTTTACTGCTACCACTGATTTGAATTTGTAAACAAAAATAAAATGTATGCTGAAATATTAAAAAAATATATTATAACATATAATATTAATATTTATATCATAACCCAATAGTAAATACGCCCATATTCTTAGGGTACCAAGTTTGAAAAGTGGCAAAAGACAAAATATTCTTGATGCGCCGAAATGAAATAAACGCACACATGCTCCCGTGTATGAGAATGCATGATCACGCATACATACAAAGACGAATTCAAGCGCAGGACAGCCTTCTTCAAAAAGCGCCTCTCTGCGACTGAACGACTGAACTCGTGCAATGAGTGCGCGAGCATAAAAATGAGAATAAGAATGAGAGAGTAAAAAACCCGAACGCACACGAAGTGCATGGACCTGCTGCTGTGAGAGCGGTGGACCTTCCGCGGTCCGTTTTTTTGTGTCCAAATGCGTCGTATGAAATGACCAGTCTATATGTTGTATGGTTAGTGCTTATATTTAACGATTTAACACGTGAGAAAACATTTACACTTCAGTAACAATTTATCGCATAATCCAACTTGAAAATGTATTTTCCTTCGCCTTCTTACGATTTCCGAAATGATGCACAATAATCCCTTTCTTGCGTTACGGCGGGCGCCTTCGCATCCTTGGAGAAATCCCCGGATTCTGTTGGCCCTGTTTTTCTTCTTTGGGTTCTCAGTTCAGCGCGACATTCTAATATCCATTTGAATACGGCAAGAGCAAACAAATTTTAAAAGTGATTTCGGCAAAAGACACTCGACAGGCGGCACTGCAGGACACAGACAAAGGACACCCGAGGGGACATCAAGTGGTTTAACTTTGTCTTAATTTTTCCTTTCTTTGTTTTTCCACTTTAGCATATTTTTCTTCGTTTTTCTTTTCACATTTTGGTTTTTCCTGACTGTCGTTAGGGCACAATTCCTATTCAGACATCGCGTAAAATTGACTTCTGGTTTGGTTGCGGTTTCAATTTCACCATCCGAGTCACGTCCGCGCGCACCGGAATCAAATTTTCGACTGAAACGCGTGCGGCCAACGTCATACCACTGACTTTCTAGCATTCCGAGCCATTCCGTCCAACGTTCCCCATCGGGTTCTCCTCTGTTCCATATCGGCGGGGAATGTCTCGGCTCGGATACCGTTTCGTTTCGAACTTCCCCAGCTTTGTGCCGTTCTCATCCTTTTGGTTGCATTGGGACTTGGAAGCGAACCGGGTTCTGCGAATTCCACGCCTTCGTGAAAGTGCCGGCTGTTTGTCTGCGCTTGCGCTCTTGGGGGTTTTGCCAATAGAAGATTGTGGATTTATTATTTTATTCATCGGATGCTATTTGTAGATGACCAACTAAACACTTGTTTCCGCCACGCAGTTCCCTTTCTCCCTTCTTCCTTATGAATATCAATTGACCAACTAAACGGGTTCAAGCGTAAACAAAAATACTGAATATTAATAAAGCTTCGTATTTAAGCAAGAACTATTTGATCCCGGGGATATTTTCAATTTAAAACCAAGTAACTGATTTAAGCTTTAAAGTCAATAATTTGCTGTATAAAATAAGGCTTTTGGTTTGTTTTCTATATGAACACAATAAAAATTTGATTTTTAACCGCTGTTTCCGGCTATATAGTTAAAATACTTTGGTATTTCTTCTTTTATTAACTAAATCCGTAATTTATAGGTATCCTTAGCTAAGATATGGTCGTGGCTCTACTTTATTTACTTCCTCAGTTAAAGTCGCAAGTAAACCAACAAATAATTGGAATCGTGCAAATGGTGACCCCGTAAATCACACTGGTGACCGAGTTGGCATTTGGTCACTAAATTAGCTCGGTGTCTGTTGAAAAATCATCGCCTTCAGTGGCCAGGATTTACTACCAGGAATGGAAGGCATCTGCGGTCTCGGCTATTATGTGACAATATGCCATTATGTAAGAGGGAGTGAGCCAATATGAACGGCGACCTAGGACTAAGTATAATCTGGTGTGCTTTGTTGTCAAAGAGCAAGTAACAAATAAATATTATTGAACTTTTTAGTCCCCAGGGGGTGGCCAACTGGCAATTGACGCCCCAGTGCGATAGCGGATGCCAAAGGCATTGGGCATGCGACAGATAGGGTGCGGGTGCGGGTGCTGGTGCTGGTGCTGAATGTCCTCACACTGTGCCAACATAAATTCTTGCACTGCTCAATTTATTGTGTATTGACACAGCTTACGGAGAAACAAATAAAAATGTTTTCGAAAGTGCGGGTGCTTGGGCCAAAAGTCCTGCCCTGCACCCATTCTACGTTCTACTCATCTCAAAGGCTCCAGGAATGCGGACAACCCCTCAACCCCCTTAACCCCCGAAGTCAGGGACCTCGTTGGCATCCATTGTTATTACCTCTTTGTTGTGTTTACACGCCATTTGTGGTATTTCACCCACTTCCATGTGGCTCACCTCGTCTCGCCCGCGGCAAAAGATCCTGCGGCAAGGTGTCGGGCGGCATGCGGGCCCGGGGTCGAGGGGTTGGCGTAAAAGTACAATATATTTGAAATGCAAATGCCGGCGGGCCTTAAAATGCTCAGCTTCGGGCTCACAAAATAATCAAAATATACTTTATGTCGCCTTTGAGCCAGTGAAAACAGTTGGGCAAGTTATCGCACCCAAAAGCCAGACAACAAAAACCAAAAAGCTGCTCAAAGCCCATGAATCGGGTTGTGAAATAAAACAAGAGATCCAAAATTTAATATGCACTAAAACGACTGCATTATACTCTGGAAACAAAATTATTTTATATTGCACATTTTATTCACGAACTAATGAAAGTAAGAGATACCTTTTTTTGTTTATTTTGTTACATAACAATAGTAATCCAAAAAAGTGTTTTAATTAACTTTGGAACCAGCAAAAAATACCTAGGGATTTTTAATTAAATAACTGAATATTGCCATGTTGATGCAGGTTAGTGGCAAGTGCTATTCTATATTACCTCACACAAAAAAAAACATATTTTCAGCGCAAGCTGCTGGGTCTGCATTAGCTAAACATTGCGCAGCAGCTGTTAATTTAAGCGTTTTCACCAGAGTCGTAAATAAATTAAAATGTTTGGCTGGAGGCAATCGCAACTGCGCGCGGACCTAAATGGAAATAAACATCAGCTATCATGGAAGGGAAACTCGTTGCTGGGATTGGTTTGTTCATTTGAGGAGTAACTCTCGAGTTGTTCGCCTGCCAATATTTCAATATTTACATTATGATTGCTTTTCTCAGACTTTATTTTTCTATACGTATGCATATAAAAATATTTTTCTCTTTGTCCAACTACTTGCTCGTTTTGGAAGGGTGCCCGACCCTGCTCTTCGAATATGTGAATTTTCGTTGACATGCTAGACAAATTCCTGATAGATATACTTGTATATGCATACACATATGAGAGAAACTGTTTTGATTTTATACTTCGTCTACGGCGACAAAAGCAACAAAGGAAAATGTGCCCTCGATATTAAATATTTGCCAAGGGAAGCTATAAAAGAGCAGAGGAGATGGTCTGGAAAATACCAATATAAGAAAATTATGCACTTAGGCTACACATGTTTTGCATGGCTACCCTTGTTGATAACACAGACCGAAACGATAATTAAGTTTTAATTTTCTTGTTTTTTAATATTGTTTACAGCTTGAAGTCCATTAGTGGAAATTTTGCTAAAAATTAACACAGAGTGGTATCATGTGGATCTATAAAATTAATAAATAAAATAAAAACGCAAATCACATAAAATTTACTTGTTATCAACCACCAGCTTACAATCTATCGCATTTGTTTTCTGTATTCAGGCAATCTAACCGAACTCACTTTAAGCTTTACACTTCTCATTTGAAAAGCCATAGGGGAAATAACCCCCTTTAAGCGAAAAGTCAACTGCGAAATACATTGCACTCAACTGAATACTATGTAAATGCACAGCAGATTCCTGGTACCACTTTTTTTATTTTTAATCGACGAATTATTTTTTTTTTTAAGTATCGATACGAATGTTGCTTTAGTCAAACATTTGGAAATATATTTGCAAACGATGATCCTGATTTGTGACACCTACCTTTGGAACCTTGCGTATTGTGTAGAATCCTTAGTCCCTACATTTTGCTTTAGCAAATAAATAGGTTAAGTGTGTGTGTCTGTGGGTATTAGAGTTCAGTAAGATTGTATCCGCTGTAAACCTATTTTGACTAGCGTCTTTGTTGCAGTTTTTTCTGTTCATCTGCTCACCCATTTTCCATTTTCCATTTTCGCTTTCTTTTTGCTCGCCATCCTTTTGTGGTGAATCGGGAGTAACGGTAAACATAATTACTACACCCTTTATCCGGCGATGGAAAAAGGTTAAGGAGTCACACAGGCAAAGCGACGTGACGTTAATGCCATTGTCGGATGGGGTTGCGAACCCCCGCTGGATGTGAACCCTTGGCTAATTTGTTCTATGTTCGACTTGTGCCTAATTAATGAAGATTGTCTCGCATAATCGTAACGGTTAAATTTATATTAATTGTTGTGGGCCTGGCCGAGCACTTAAGTGGTAAACTTGTTTTTTTCTTGAACTGCTTTGGCAAAATGGGATACTTAAGATATTTAGTCCCTTTCGCTTTGGAATTTTCGTTGCCATTTAATTGTTTTATAAAGTTTTTGACCCACATACAAATATAAGAAAGTGTTGTAGTTTTCGTTAATCATTTAACAGCACAGCTAAGATACATATAAATTATTTGTATCAATTTTTTTTAAGGTTGGAATCTACAAAAGAGACCTGCATTAACTGTAAACTTTTTATTTCCTCAATGGAAATTTTACCGATGGTCAAATTTTAACCGTGACTTTGTAAAAATTGTTTTCTGCGTTCAGACATTACTCATGGGATATTCCCCTGTAAGCTTACAAGCCTTCCGAGTAATTAAATGTTTACCTGCCCCCATAGTTCGAATAGCTTTTGCTTTTCCAGCTTTAGCTTTTTCCCAAGACCCCGACAGTTGGCAACTCATGTTGGCAACACCAGTTAACGCTTATCAGTTGGTAAGAAGAGTGTAAAGCTCGCGGCTCGAGCGAGCGAAAGAGAAGCGAGTAAACTTACTGGGCTCTGTAGCTCATTCTCCCGCGCTCAGTTGGTATTACGCCGCCGAGAATTCGACGCTTCAGTTCAACTCGAAGTTTTTATCGGTGCGGTCGTGTGCTCGGCAAAAAAAAACCTATTTAATCGGACGGAAATATCACCGTTCTTGGAAAACAAGCGGATCCAATTCCTAAGTTTCGTTTAGTTCTCGCTTTGGTTCACATTTTTCGGTCCGTCAAAAATTTATAAGTCGCAGTGCGAAAGTTATCTCAAGTGCAACAAAATTAAGTAAAATTCAAATCACAACAATGCCCATGCAACAGCTGCGGAATTAGCAAAAACGACAGCACCGAAAACTTCAAACAAAAGCGGCAAATTTAAAAGCTTCGAAGTCGACGTCGGCATTATAGTCTCAAGCTCGGCTTTTCTTTCCACCTCCCCTTTTCCATCGGGCTTCTGCCGGGTGAGTTTTAGTTGCTCAGTGTTGCCAGTATTTTAATGACAAAAACTTGTAATTCCGAATAATAAACTAAAAGATGTGTAATATCGATTTCGGTATCCTACTGTGATTTAATCAACTTTATAACATAGTTCTTTTCTTTTCCCCTTTTAAAGATTTTTAAAATTCTTTATTGATTAATAATGATGTTTTTTTTTTAGTTGTCAGAACAAAAAAATCTATTTTGGAAACTAGCTACTTTTGTGGATTGCAAACATTGAATTTACTTTAGATCTTTGTGAGACCCATTCAAATCTGTGATATAAAATTCTAAACTTCATAGTTTTCATAATAATTCATCATCGAAGGGAATATAATGAGAGCACTGCAAATACTATTATTTTCCAAATAAAAAAAAACTAGCCAGCACTGTTGCTTGTGCTGTTTTGTGCTGTTTTGTGCTTCCAATTATTTTGAGTGACTTATAAACAGGTGGTGCAATATGCACAATATTTTCCCTTCCCCGTCGCCTTCTCCTTTCTATGTGCCACAGTTTTTTCTCAGAAAATTGCAAACTCGGCTGTACTGTTGGGGATAGAGCTAATCTGTTGCAATCTCCGTTTCTATGTTAAGCACTCCAGCTGACACCGCATCATCCGGACAGGTGAAAAAGGGATTATGGGCGGTCTTTTTAAGTTCAAGCGTTAGTGGGTGTTCAGTCTTTCCAGCCTAGTCATGGTTATTGTGAATGACACTATCAGTTGATCTTGGTCATTGACATTAGCCAGCCGTCTGACTTTGGTAGCTGTTAAAAGACCTTTGAGGGCTTGAAAGGGTTGAAATATAGCATAGATGTGGGTCAAAAACGAGTAGAATAAGTGAATATTATTTAAATGATTTAATAAGGGTTTAAAAGCCAATGTATAGAAGTTATTATGAAGGCGTACAGTGATTTGAGTTATCCAATATACATATATAAAACTTAAATACGATGTTATACAATTATATATGTATATAAGAAACACGTAAGCTAGCAATTAAAATTCCCCTTTTAGACTTATAAATGTTCTCACAGACAAAACTACAAATGGACAGCTAACATTTTTTACATTAAGAATTGCGACGTCACCGCATTGAGAGTCATTCAAAATTAATTTCTAGATCGGGGATTCCCATTTTTTACCACTCTTTTATTTCTGTTTTAGTTAGGTTTCATTTTGTTTTGGGCTTGGATAAATAAAAACAATAAAAGAGTAAAGTTATAGTTGTAGAAGAAGCAATTGAAGTTTAGGGCAAGGCAGACACGTGTCTCCATTCAGTTTCTTCTTGATCTTTTTAGCGGCGGCGGCCACGTAGTGATGTCATTTCAGAATAAAAAGTTTGTTCAGAAGAAATCACCAAAAGCGAGGCCAAAACTAATTTCAAGCATTTCCCGTTCCGCTTACTTTTTCTTCGTTTCTTGGCGGTATTTTTAATTGTTTTTGTTTTTATTTTTTTATTCTTTTGCCGGCAGTTAACCCTCTTGACTCCTAATAATAATTACTAAAGAATATGCTTGTTGCAAAACTGTAGATATTATGAGCGAAGCAATTCTGTGGCAACTTCATAAAATTTGTTTGTGTTAGTTAAAGGTAAGATAAACGAAGCAAAAACAAATCAGAGATAAAAGAGAGCATCTAGTTCAGTAGAACCTAAAATACTTAAAGAAATTCTGCTCAAAAAGTAATCGTGGCTGTCTGGTACTGGGGTTAGGAACATTGTCTAATACAATTGTAATGATTTTAAGCTTTGCTTAGTTTTTACCTAAGGTCTCTCTTTGGTAATGCTTTTCTGTCTCATTGGAACGATAGAATTATTTAGTGTCCACACAACTTCTGAGACAAAGATAAGGCATTGAGAGATACAAATTGCTTCTGCCCACAGGGGAGATAAGTGTACAACTCAATGGGAACAAAGATTTTCAAGGCAAGAAAAGTGCGGAGATCGATTTTAAACATCAAAACGTTAAAAAATTAGCCTATACCAAAAAACCACTTCTTTAAAATTAAAGTTCATATTACACAATCAAAGCTACAATTTTAATGAATGCAAATTTGTTTGTTTTGACCGCTTTTATTACCAAGTTTTCTAAACACCAGTAGTCATATTAAAAGAAATCAGAAGAATTCTAAAACCTTGTAAATCTATATTAAATTTAAAGAGGTAGTAAAAATAGAGTTTTTAAACAAGAGATTGTATTTCTTAAATTTATTATTTGTAAATGTATTTAAGTAAAATTAAAACCTGTATTGTATCTATTAGGTTACCAAAACTCCAACACTTCATTTAATTTTTAAATTACATTTATTTTAAATACTCAAAAAAATTTAAATGTTGAAGTGCTATACAAGTTAAAGAATACAACTATTTAGTCTACAACAAGATTTCTCAAGAACATTGGTCTTGTGATTTTCCGTTCTGCTCCCCAACCACCTGCGACCTTGGGAATATTTCTGCCACTTGCTATCTTAACCGATATCGATACACATTGGAGACACTTGTGGCACTTTTGATTGACACACTCGGCACTACAACTCAATTTTTAAGAGAGCTCTGTCAAGGAGCCCCGTCCACACTATCTCTAAATGTGTACAGCCACGGTCAAGCCGGGGCAGGGTCGCACTTATTTGTGGCCCCACGGAACACCCCACGGAACCCCCCTCGGGGGCAATGTATACCGGACAATGGTCGTTCGGACAGTCGGCCAGCTTTAAGTGTACGCCACACGCCAACCATCCGCATTGCCAGGGTCCACCAACAACGACGTCCACCACGACGGTCATTGTCAAAGGCAATAGGCGAACACGCAAAGGACGTGGACGAAGGGCAGGTGAAAGTGGTAAAAGAGAAAGCGGATTGGAGGGGAGGTGGGTGCAATCTCGTGGCCAGATAAAAGCGAAATAATCGGTTTAGTCAACTTTCCCGACCCAGGTTTACCGGGTAACTTGAGACAAAGTAAAACAAAACGAAATATTTGGCAGAAATGAAAAAAGCAAAAAAATACATATTATTTATTACAAATTTTATTTAGATTATAGGTTCTTGAAAATAAAACAATTTAAAATATATAAAATATAAAATATAAAGATATATATTCGTATATCATTGTGTTATAAAATTCCTTGCTCGGCATTTAAGTATCATAAATATGAAACATTTTTAAAGGGGATAGAGTGGCATAAGCTTAAGCTAAATAATACACCCATTTACTTTCAAAGTACCTCGCAATGGAAATCGAAAAAAAGGGTTGCGCTTTAAAAATCAGGGAAAGTGAACGAGTGTCGATGACCAACCGCTTGTGAAAAAAAATTTAAATCTTTTCTGGAAATTTCCACTCACCAAATTATGAACGAAAAAATTGCATGCCACTATTTTTACAGCGCTGCGGCCATATGTCCCACCAAATTATAGTTGCCATATTCCGGTGTGTACACAAAATAAATATATATATCAGGGTATGGGGAAAACACTCTGGGGGAATAGTTGGGCACTGAATTGATTTACCTTAACTCCAACTGCATTTCATATAGATCCCCCGAAAGGCCAAACAGTGATAGACAAGCGGACAAAAGGGAAGGGCAAGAGTGAGATGGGAAGCTAGAGAGAAAGAGATAGAAAACAACCATAGAATAATATAGGTAGTACGCCAATACGCCAATGGGGTACGACGTCCCATTAACATCGCCACAAATTAACTGGACAAGGTCCCCAATGAATTCGGTCAGCTTGTAGGTAGTGGATTTATCCTGACACGTTTATAATCACCATTGTCGGTCCTGGCTAATGTATTGTTTTGAGTTCTAATTACACTAAACTGTGAAAGATGCGATAAACACATATCAGATACAAGAGATTTATCTTTTTTAATAAGGATATATCTAGTAACAAGAGTCGTCCTTTTTTAAGACTGCAACTTGCTTTGCTTCAGTGTTTTACCACACTTAATAGATTAGTAATGACTTACTTAGAACGAAAATCTTACTTGCTGACTTCCAATTTATAAAATTTCTCAATGAGTAGCGACTCATCATAGATATGTACATATTTTTAAGGTCAGATATATTCTTGATGAGGGAGCTTAAAAAATTACTTTTTAATTTTATATTTAGTTGTTACCCTCGAAAAAGATTTTAACTATAATTAAAATATAGGTAATTATCTTTTCATTTCCTTTCTGAGCAGAGTTTGCCAGAGTCCAATAGCAACTGCGAGCCATTTTAATGTCTCTATTGGCTCTCTTCTTTGGGCATTCCAATATGGCACACTAACTATCTCACAAACGGCAACCCCAGCCCGCATTTAATTTTGCATTCCTAGCGTCAATTTGGCTTTAAGCGTTTGTTATAGAGGCCCCCATCCCCATTCCCCGCTCGAATTGGATACATGATGTTGCTATCTAGCGATGGGAATCGTGCGAGTTGTAGGAACGATAGGTTTGAGGTGTTCCCAGCACGCAATTGTCAGCACACGCACAACCCACCTGGGGTAACCCAAATTCCCCGCTCGTCGAACTACCAAAGTGACAACTGGGCCCAAAGACAAACCGCCTGATCCGTCGCACAATGGAATTGAGAATTCGACGGACAGATGTTTCCACATGGAATGTCTCATTGCGGCGTTAGGTTCAACAAGTCTAGGGATGATTTCAAGGGGGACTTCGATGAGAGACGGAAACCTGCTGACTTCCCGCACCTGAAGGAGACTTCCAATTGTGGGCCATGTGTCACCAAGACCGGGGTTTTCACTACCATATACATTTTTAATGCAGCACACGGAGCACGCACTCCCACGAGTCTCGGGATTAGTGGGCACTGCATGGTAATTATCTGCGATGGGTCCTTTCTTGGCCACGACGGCTAAATTATTGATTGCCAATCTAAGGTTGTGGGAATGTACTAGAAAGGATTATGGCTTAACCTAAGATGTCTGACACCTATATTCAGTTAATGGATTTCTAGAGCTGTCAGAGTGATATATATCAATACAAGTCTCAATACAACACTGTTGCTTAAAGTAAAAAAATATTTATTTTTCGTAATTAGGTTAATAGTAATTTATTCTATTGTTCTAAACACAATGACACTTTAAAAATGTGACTTTTTCTTACCCTAGCTGTTTAATTAGATATGTAGGTGAGATCTGTTATTTAGTTTAGATAAAATACCTACACTTAAATCATGAGCAACATTTCAGAATGGCTCCCTACACAAAGTTAAATGAACGTTTGGAAATATTACGCTTTGGTTAAAGTTTTCTTGTTTTTCAAAAATTGAGTATTTCTTATTGAAGTTTTTTAATTGACTACTTCTTTTATTTTAATGTGTTTATTGTCAATAAAACTACAAAAATTGCACTTCAATACCAACAGATTACCGTACTTGCGATCTAAGCTATTCCAAGCTAATATTTATTACCCCTAGATTTCCTACACAAGAAAGTTTTGCTAATACTCTTACTTAATTGCTCCTGTGTCCGATTACGTGAGTACTTTTTCAGCCGCTCAGCCTTTGTGAAATTTCCACGCAACTTAAGAATTCCATTCTGCAGAACATTTTTATTTTGCACAAGGCGTGTACAAGCCGCTATGGGTTTTTCAAGGAACTTATAAAGAGTTTGGCTTTGGGGGAGGGAAAAGCTGGTCATGTGTGAAGCATTGACCTTGGTTGCACATTTCCATTCTGAAACGCTCGCTTCCTGAGCGGTCTCGTCATTTAGAGACTATGAACGCAGGCTAAATAATTTATACGGCTTTTATGGTGGAACTCAGGCGGTGCTAAGCGCCACTGGCCGTACACAACCCGGTTTCCCCCCTCGCAGCCCATGAATCTGACCCAGTCTCTATTCCATTTGCACGTGGGTGTTTCGCCCAGCCCCCTCCCAAACCCTTTCTTCGCAGTTCTCACTGCTGGTGCTCTAATTGCGCCAAATCAATTGAAATTGATGCTCCAACATTCAATTGCATTGATTGCCTTTTATTTGCAGCTGCTAGAGTGGCTGGGAAAGTATCTCGAGCGAATTTGTATCTGGTTTTTTGCCGACGCGTCGGTCAATGAAAAGCATTATATTCGAGAAATATTGTGATTGTATTTGTTTATATTTCCATATCTGATGTGTTTAAATGAAATAAGCTTATCTGGCTTGAGCTGTCTTCTTAATTATTCCCGGGTGATGGATTTGGTATTAATAGTAAGATAATAAACTATTAGCTCGTAAAACTGACAAGTGTGAAATTCTTAAGTGATATATCATTAGAAAAGATTGTGACATACAGATATGTATTTTATTTTTGATTTGTTTGTGCTTAAAGAACTTAATACTTTAAATGTTAAAAATTATAATTTTTTTTTGGGAAGCTTTTTTGAACCAATTTTAAATATAATTAAATTATGTTATTTTTATTCAACCAACACATAATCAAACCCTTGCGATGTTTCATTACTAAGGTCCAAACGTGTACCATTTATCTATTGACTATTTAGTAGCTCAAGGTTCATTTAATTGAAATTTTTGGGGGGTGACCATCCAATTTTTTCAAGGATACAAATAATGACCCATAAATAGATAACGAACAGTTATATGTAACCCATGAAAAGAGAAACACGGAAAATAATCGAAAATATTATAGATGAATATAATTATGCATAATTTATGTATCGGTCATCCTTAATGACTTCGGTCAAAGTCGTCTAAATATTTCTGGTACTTTTGGGTTATTTCGGTATTTGATTCTTTGTTGGAGTTTGGGGAAGCATTTAGATTATCGCACCGTGAGGAGGTAAAATGGTTCGTCAATTATAAACGCATAATGTTTGAAGCTTAAGCGACGTTTTTTTTCGATTAGCCAAAAGCTAAAATCAAATCTGGAACAATGGATGATAAATGGGGTTTGTTTTTGGGCTTTTGTTTCATAGTGATTTCAACTTCCGTTACAAAATAAATTAGCGCTTCAGACTCACCAGCTGTACTATTACTGAAGTTACATACAGACATAAAGATATAAACAATTTCGTTGGGTTTTTTGCCACTTAGTCACTTACGTTTGAGCTTAAAGGCAAGGGGAAGGCATTCGAAAAGCAAACGATCAACAAAGGCAACCAATCGAGTGACCTATAGAGGCTTGCGATCGACACTCAAATCGCTCGTTTGTTTATTATTCATGAATGGACTCGTATTATACGCAATTAGCATACGGTTTAACTGCTGCAGTAGGGTACTTTGGCGAAATCCAGCTTTACTGTTCATACGAAATTTGATTGCTTAAAAAAAGAGTACACTTTTAAAACATTACAGCAGTTTCATTTGAAATGTTACATCCAGATGAGTATGAGCTTATACTATCTTAACCTTAAGCTGTAATTTTCCAAATTATGTATGCAATGAACCTGCTGAATTCATTGAACAGATCTAGGCCTTGGTTTTTTATAAATATTTGTGCAAGACTTGCTTGCATTTTATCTTATCATTAGGAGAATATAGTGAGGACATCCACAATTCGTATCAGTCTCAACTCTATTTGATTTTCTGCCGGGTTCTTGTGCACTCGCAACGTTATTCATCTGCCTTTTGTACTTCATTTTCTGCTTTGTTTACGAGCCCCCAGAGTGACTCACATTAGGTAAATCGTTTCTCTGTATTTATTTTGGCTCTTTTTTGTTTGCTCGGTGCTGTAATTGCTTTTATTAATTTTCGATCATTACTTTGCCTTAGTTTTTGTGCATCCGGTCGCAAATGAATTAAGAAACATTACGCAAGCATTTAAGGAAACCCCACCTATGTATATGCAATTAATGCAGGCTAAATTACGTATACGCCTTGTGGTAGTCCTTGCAAGCAATTGTAACCGCCAAGGACATCATCCTGTGGGGGCGTATTTGCCTTTTGTGGCGGTTACACCACGGGGACAGCTGCTAATGGACACATCAGCCCCCGAGCCCAGTAAATCAACTCAGTCGTGTGACAATTAGCATGTGAACGCATCAAAATTTAAGTAGACCAGTCAAGACCGAGACCAAGACCAAGACCAAGCCCAAGTTCGTTTGTTTGGGAACTTTTCCTACAGCTGGGTTGGGGACAATCCTTTCCCACATCCAGTGACCAGTGGCTCGACTTTGTGGGCCACCAGCTGACAACATTTAAAAAAGCTTTATGAACGCCATTAAAAATTCAACAGAGAAATCTAGAAAAAGCAAAACTTTTACACGATGACGAGTCTTTTGAATGCTTACTGAGTCCACACATTCCCCTCCTCTCTTTCCCAGGCAGCCATCGGCGGCTCGACAAGGCCGCCATATGGAGGAGGTTGGCGTCCGCTCGGTCCGATCAGTCCGCTCAGCAACGACGACAACCGAGCCACCGGCCAACCGGTCGCAGTCCCATTCTCAGTCGGAGCCGGAACCGCAGTCGGAACCGGAGTCGAGCAGCCCCGGATGCCGCCAGCCGCTTGATTCCTACTGGCCCCATCAGATCAGATAGAAACCTGCTAAGGACTCACAATCCCGAGTGACTCCCTCATAATGGGCACAAAAACCCAACCACAATTGGCCAAAGGTGAGTGCACGTTTGAAAGTGGATGTCTGAAGTGCAAGTGGACACTTTCTGTGAAGAGTTGCGAAGCAGATCAAGTTAATATAGAAATAGGCAAAATAATAATCTTTTTGTATGTTGTTAGCAAGCTAATAACTACCTCATAAGAACATTTATTGGTTTATTGAATGTAATATACAGAACGACTTGCGGTTATTGTAAAGTGGCGGCTAGCAATAGGCCAGCACATTGCGTGGAATTAGATAAGTTAAGAGCAGGGGAGAGTGGGTTTACCTGGCAAGAATTTTTTTTAAGAAGCAAGCCTTGTTATGTGATGTTTCGTTTTCACTCAAGGTACAAATTTACAAACTGACCCGCACAGTGATACCACTTGTGCCCTTGCAAATATTGAGAAAAGTGAAGAAAATGAATAATAATTTTTTATCTTAGCCGAACAGGCGTAGTGGAGGTAGCATTTTCTTAAACTTTACTCTCTAGCTTTGAGCAATAAAAAAGGTATTGTTAAAATGTGACAAACTTTGACCCTAAATAATAATTAGTTTTAAACGAAAGATGAATAAAAATAAGTAATTAAAAATTATTTGGTTTTCTCCCCCTTTCAAATGCCGTACTCAGACGATATAAACTGCGAGCAACGATTAGAACTCAAAACCAAACACAAATCGTCACGGCGAACTTATTAAAGAAAAATGTATTTTATGGCTCATGTGTTCTTAGATAAAGTGAGCGAAATCGCTAAATTTCACGGGATTAAACTGCTCTTACTACAAAAATATTTTATCCATACAAGAAGATTGAATAATAGAAGTTAATAGATTTAAGAGTCTGAGATTTTGCTTAAAAACCACCATGCAGAAACAAAACACCAATAAATAAATTATTCATTTTAATTATTTTTCTTTTGGAATAAAAAATTGAAACGGAAACTTTAAATACAATTAAATTTACAAATACAATCACACAATATAAAAACTGATGATACATACGGACGGCTCTTCAACAAAGACTAACAATTAAATATCCATTAATAAAAGATAATAATAATAACACTAAAATCAATACCCAACATAAATACAATCCCGCTACAAATTGATTTTGCTCAAAGCCTCTGGCATTTCAGATTGGGAAATCTTGCTTTTTGGGGTGGCAAAAAAAGTTGAACAGTTGTTACTGATTTCTGGCAGATAGTGACCCAGTTCTCTGGCGTTACTAAACCAATTGCTGGGAAAGTCAACGAGAAACTCTAACAAAAAGCCGTCCGTTGCACGATGTTGGCCCTGACACTATTCCGAAAAGGCACCGTTAACGAATGGCCTGGGTGTGTGTGTGTGGGTGCGGGGGTGACCAAGTTCGAGTGTGTGCTAGTGCGTGAGTGCCTTGAGCTTGGCCAGAGCGGCACTTCGATTTATTAGGCGCCTTGTTTTGGCCGCTCAATGAATGAAATGAATGAATGCGAATTATTTCAATGCGATGGCTAGGGTGGGTAATTGCCGACTCGTGAGAATGTACAAGAGTTTGCTACGTTGAAAGAGTTAGCATGTATAGGGATTGGTGGGGCAAAACCGACCGGAGGCTCGCTTAAAGAAAAACAAAAATACAACTCTTTGTCTAGATTCTTTTTATGCTGTGATTATTTAAAATATAGATCCTCTTCTTGCGAAAATCCCAATTATACTTAGATCAAATTGGGGTCGTTTCTATATCCAATGATATTCTTCCCTGACGGACTTCGTTCCATTTTTGAAGCAAATTTCTCGTAAATCAAGAAATCTCGAGTTTTTAAAACCAAAATAAAATTTAAGGGATTTTGAAATAACTTTTGATGACAGAGCTATTTCAATAATTACCATATGCCAACCTGTTGAAATCTTCACAGGAATTACCGGAATGCAATTTGATCTGTGGCCACAAAAACCGCAAAATAAATTTGCACAATCTATTTTGTTGTATTTCTTTATTCAATGGGACTTTATTTCACATGTTCTTTTGGCGTTTGTTGCTTCGCTGATTGAGTTTGCGTATCTATTGGAAAGCAAAAGAAAACGTAATGCAATGTATGGGGTATGATTACCGTTTCCCGCCCCGGCAATCATTCATTAACCCATATGCTCCAATAATCATTTTTTTAGGTCTGACATTGACATTGCTGCTCATTTGAATGAACAGAGAGAGAGAGAGCGTGCTTTCTCTTGTTTGCTTTATTCACGTGCGAGAACGAGGGAGAACCTCCAATTTGTTTGCCGCTCGTTCTCTTTCTCTTTTTCTTCTTGGGGTGACTTACGAAATTTGCTCATTTTTATGCTTGACGAACTTGGGAAATTGTTGACCGACTCTTGGTCACCGCGACTTTGGAAATACTCTATCAATTTAATGCAATGCCCAAACAGTGACCGACTTAATATTCGGGTTGTTCTATACACACAAGTACAAACATACAAAAATGTTTCAATGTTAAAAACATAAATAAAGTATCGTACAAAACTATTAGTCCTGACTTCAAATTATATATATTATATATATTATATATATATATTCCATACCTTGTAGATGCTTTCATAAATACGGTTGTAACATGTAGTCACCATCGGTTTCAATTGATTGTGTCTTTTTCCTGTGGATTCTTGTATTTATTTTTTGCACCTTGAACCAAACCATCGTTTATCATGTCGGCTTAAGCCAGCTTGTTAATGCTTTTTAAGGTTTTCTTTGAGCTCACTCTGTGTTGTTCTTTAAATCGCAGTTGTAAATGGAATTTATCACCTATTGTGCTTTGACCCTTTGAACCGTAGATCAGATCAGCCCACTCATATAGGTGGCATAGTAAACTTTGGATTTCGGAGCTTTTGCCATAGCTCTCTTTTGATCCAAGCTCGTATTTTACTTCGAGCCGTTTCAACCATTTCCGTTTAAATGTGTGTGTGAATCGGTTGCCAAGCTAACGGTTGCCTTGGCAGCGCAGTCGACGTCGCTGTTGCCGCGTGTAATTTGCTCACCGCGCGCTCAGCGTACGTCACTTCTCAGCCGCTGCCGCCGTCGCTGCTGCTGCCGCTGTCGCAGTCACCCATTTTGGCTGTAGTTCGCGCGGCAGTCGGCCATTTGGCTTTGGCGTTAGCCGTTTTTGTTTATCGCGCTGCGGACCGCTTCGCATTTCGCGTTGCCTAGGGCCAATTTAAAATCCCCGCTCCGCGAAAAACTCGAGTTGCAATTGCAGTGAACGAAAGTGGATCCGCACTTCCACGAAAAGTTCTGCGTAAAACTGAGAAAATCGAAAAACTAAGTGAAAAACGGCAAAAGCGAACGCAAGCGGTGCAAAAAAAGTGCAAGAAATGTGCTAAAAATGTACGAAGCTGGGTGGTAGGAGGAGAGAAGCAGAAAGGGAAGGAGAGGCAGATGATGATGCATTTGGCACCTGGCACTGAAAACATGTTCCCTTTCTCGCCCCTGTTTTGTTGTTTTCCGTGCTCTCAGCATAATTATTGAGCCTTCATCGATTCTTTTGGCCTTTTCTTGTAGTTAATTTGTTTCCACCACCCTCTTAACCGCCCCTTAAAGGTGACGCATGCGACCGAAGGCAAAACGAACAGGAAAAACAACTCAAGAAAGCGATACAAATTGAGAGCAAGGAGCATATTTACATTCACATGCATGACTCATATTCGCAGCAGGATATTGTCAAGGAGAAAAAGACAACAGGAGGGCGAGCGGGAGAGAGCGCGTCAGAGCTTAGCCGGCTTTGTTGTTGCTGCACTGAAAGAAAATAGCTTTTTAATTTATTGGTTAGTTAAAAAGAAGCGGTATTTCAAACATTTCAATTCCATATGAAATTGTTTAAATTGTTTTAAAAGAAATCCACTAAACTGGTTAAATAAATTTTGTACTTTATTATACCTATGATATATAAAGATGACTTTGTTCCGCGAATTTTCTTTTCCTCTTGCAAACTGACGACTTGATATAGGGTTTTTTTTTTATGTGTAGGCAAGAGAGCTAACTCGTGAGAGGCACATGAAAGAGAATGAGCGCTCCAATCAGCTGTGACGGCACAAGTCCTTGAAGCAAAATAAAACCGCTTGTTTGCGGAGCAGCGTGAATCGAAATCGAACGGATGTGGGGCAAAACTTTTACCGATTCCCTTTATAATCCTTTCCAAAGAGACAAAAACTTTGGGCTCAACTTTTCGTCTCAGATTCAATTCCGCTTTCCTTCACCTTTATGCCCTTCATATCCTTGTTCGTCTGTGTCGGCCGTGGCCTTGACAACAGTTTTGACATTGACTCCCACCCACATTTATGGAAGGAAAGAGAGTTGAAAAGAGAGTGCTTTACTGTGCTGCAGCCTCCTTCTATTCATTGTTGCCTAAACAAAGAACACCTGTTGAATGTTGAAAGTCCACATACTCACCCAGCTCCCTGTTTTCTGCAGATTTACTAAATCGGGCATAAAGTAAACACCGAGTAGTATTTTTGTAGTTCAGCGCTCATCCATAATGGGCCCAGAAAATTCCGAGAAAATTCCGAGAAAATTCCTACACAATGAGGTGAAAAAGTATAGCATTGATACTACAGGTCTCGCTTGATGAAGGGTACAAATAAAAATCAAATAAAATAATTTCAAATTATCTGATAAATGCCGTGCTACAACTATAAATATATTTATAGAGGGAAATTTCTTAAAATAATCTAATTTAGAAACATTTTCTATGTTGAAAGATTTTTGTTAGACCAAATTTTGCAAAATGTTGAAATAAACATAATGTGTATGTGTATAATCAGTATACTTTTAACAACCGAAAAGCAATGCCAAATCAATAGTCTGTTTTCATAAAATCGTATTCGGTAATTTTTATACCCTTGCAGAGGGTATTATAATTTCAGTCAGAAGTTTGCAACGCAGTGAAGGAGACATCTCCGACCCTATAAAGTATATATATTCTTGATCAGCATCACTAGGCGAGTCGATCTAGCCATGTCCGTCTGTCCGTCTGTCCGTCCGTCTGTCCGTCTGTCCGTCCGTTTATATGCAAACTAGTCTCTCAGTTTTAAAGATATCTGCATGAAACTTTCCCAAAAGTTGTCTTTCTATTGCAGGTAGTATATAAGTCGGAACGAGCCGGATCGGACGACTATAGCATATAGCTCCCATAGGAACAACCGGAAAAATAAATGAAAAAAAATTATAACTTTGCTGTTTTTTAATTTTTTGTTTAGTTCTTCGACATTTAGTAATGGTTAAATATTTCCGATTTACGGTTTAAATTTCATCAAAATTGGACGACTATAGCATATAGCTCCCATAGGAACAATCGGAAAAATAAATGAAAAAAAATTATAACTTTTCTGTTTTTTATTTTTTTGTTTTGTTCTTCGACATTTAGTAATGGTTAAATATTTCCGATTTACGGTTTAAATTTCATCAAAGTCGGACGACTATATCATATAGCTCTCATAGGAACAATCGGAAAAATAAATGAAAAAAATTATAACTTTTCTGTTTTTTAATTTTTTGTTTAGTTCTTCGACATATAGCAATGGTTAAATATTTCAGAATTATGGTTTAAATTTTATCAAAATCGGACTCTATATCATATAGCTCCCTTAGAAATAATAAAAATATATAAAATAACTATCAAATAATTGAGCTGCAAATCATCATAGCTTCAATGTTTTTAAACATATACGAAAGTAAATCATAATTTTAATGTTTTCAAAAATGTTTAATTCTTGCAATAGCTGCAAGGGTATATGAACTTCGGCTTGCCGAAGTTTGCTTTCTTTCTTGTTAGTTTTGCATCTCATACCATAAATAATTGTTACAAAAATGTATAATTGTATTTCTCCCAAACGATAGAACAATAATTGCCTTGTGTGGAACAGAAAAGGCCTGCTGTGCTAACTCGCTAGTTTGAAGCAATTTAAACATTCAGCAATCAAACACTTAAATCAATTTAATGTGATGTTGATATCAACATGATATTTATATTTATACCCGTTACTTCTATGGTAAAAGGATATAGATATGATTGTGTTTGGTGAACAAAGTGTGTAAAGTAGACCACACGTATTTCAATTTAATTTCAAATTTTGAATGTTCGCTTATTACCAATATCAATAAATGTAGGATAACATTACATTTGTGATGCATTTAAGTCGACTTCTTGTGCACAAAGTCGACTGTTTGTAATAAAGTTCGATAAGATTAAGTATACCCGTTGAAAAAAAATTCCCATGGGTACCCAAAATCAAAGCAGAAATTTGTTTACTTATTTATTGCTCAGACATATGCGTGCAAACACTCGCAGTATAATGGGAATCGTTTCCAGCTGTCTGGGGCTCTGAGCAAAGGGGAGGGGAGCAGTCCACCAAAGTGATGGATGGTACAGTTTCATAAAGCCAGCCCCCCAGGGAAGTTTTTTCGGTGCCGATGGGTTTTCAATTGCATTTTAATCTCCCGGTAGTTGGCAACACGTTAAACATTCGCTTTCACTCATAGAATGAAGAGTAATGAGGAGCCCCTATATCGAGATAGAGCCGCCAATAGTCTGAGCTGGTCATGATCGGGGGCAGGAAATGCAGCGAGGCTGCCCGGCGGCTGCGACAGCGTCCTGACACCCTGGAACTGGCCGTTCTGGGCGGCCAAGCTGCGGAAACGGAGCTTCAGGAGGAAAATGATAGGAACCTGGGAGCTGAAAATGGAAATGAATCTGGGACAACAGCTGCCGGAACGTCGTGCCCAGCAGCCAGCAGGAGAACGCGATGGTTTCAGTTCGCCAGGAGCTCAAAAAGTCGAAGGCAACGTCTTCATTGCGAAGAAGATGTGGAGACCCAAGAGCAGGGCAGAAGGAACTCCGACAAGGAGGGCAGCCGGAGGGCGTGTCTCGCTCAACCGGAGGGCATGAACATTGGCAGCTCCACGCAAACCATCGCCACGCCCCTGATGTTGGGGGACAGCTTCTACAGCCTGGCTCCGGGTGCAGCGAACCCATCAACAAACAGATCCGATGACCAGGAGCAGTACAAGCAAAGGGATCCATCGGTGGCTTCGGAGACCAAGTCGATGCCCAGTTTAAGACGTCTGTCACAGATAAGACGGCGCCGCAGTTCTTACTATTTTTCGGGTAATGGGGAAGAAATTGGAGAAACTTGTATATTAGAATTAAATACCCTTAAGACTAAAAAATGTATTTAAATATCTTAGTTTATTTCTAATACAATAGTGGTTTAGTTCATATAAAAAAATTTTATTAACAGCTTTAAATATTTGTTTTTGCAACAGAAAAGAATATCTGCTTTAAACGCTCGTTTTAGGATTTTTGTTTATTGGCATTGCTAAAACGTTATTTGTTTTTTTTTTCCAGAAAACGAACGTAGAATCCGCGCCAACGACAAAGAGTTTAATGCCCAATTCAAATATCACGTAAGAATTAAATCTTATTCCATTCCCAAAGAATAATTTAAGTGAAAAATCTTTGAAAGTGGAATCTTATAGTCTACCGCAAGTTTATTGAAAACATACCTTATCTCATCTCTTTAGAACAATTACATCAAAACCTCCAAGTATTCACTGTTCACGTTCCTGCCTTTCAATCTGTTGGAGCAATTCCAGCGGTTGGCCAACTTCTATTTCCTCTGTCTGTTGGTCCTTCAGCTGATACCAGCGATCTCCTCGCTCACCCCCGTAACCACAGCTATTCCCCTGATAGGAGTACTCACTCTAACTGCCGTGAAGGATGCCTACGATGATATCGTAAGTGAACAAAAACCAAGCAATTTTGAGCTGGGGAAGTTCAACTATTAAACTGTTTATACAAAACAAAATGTGGTTTTCTTTCAGCAACGTCATTTGTCCGACTCGCAGGTGAACAATCGCAAGTCGAAAACGCTGCGCAATGGCAAGTTGGTGGAGGCCAAGTGGTCGGAGGTGCAAGTGGGCGACGTCATCCGGCTGGACAACAATCAGTTCGTGGCCGCCGACACCCTGCTGCTGTCCACGTCCGAGCCGAATGGGCTCTGCTTCATCGAGACCGCCGAACTGGACGGGGAAACGAATCTCAAGGCGAAACAGTGCCTGACGGAGACCATCGAGCTGGGGGATCGCCACGATTCGCTGTGGAACTTCAACGGCGAGATCATCTGCGAGAGACCCAACAACCTGCTGAATAAGTTCGATGGCACCTTGATCTGGCGGGGTCAGAGGTTCGCCCTGGACAACGAGAAGATCCTGCTGAGAGGTTGTGTGCTCCGGAACACGCAGTGGTGCTATGGCGTGGTCGTCTTCGCCGGAGTGGACACCAAGTTGATGCAGAATTCCGGAAAGACGCAGTTCAAGAGCACTGGCGTTGATCGCCTGCTCAACTTTATTATCATTGGGGTAGGGTCATTACACATATCCTACGCTAATAACTGATAATTACTAGTCCCTGTAATTTTAGATCGTCCTCTTTCTGGTTTCGATATGTGCCCTTTTTGCGATCGGCTGTGCCATCTGGGAGGGTTTTATTGGCCAGCATTTTCAGTTGTACCTGCCCTGGGAGCACATCATACCCAAGGATTACATACCCACGGGGGCCACCGTCATTGGATTGCTGGTTTTCTTCTCGTATGCCATAGTCTTAAACACAGTTGTGCCAATCTCACTCTACGTTTCAGTAGAGGTAAGTACACAATGCCACTTAAATATCAATGTGCTAATATGATTTGACTTGACAGGTAATACGCTTCGCACAGTCGTTCCTCATCAACTGGGATGAGGAGATGTACTACGCGCCAACCAAAACCTATGCCAAAGCCCGCACCACTACGCTCAACGAGGAACTGGGCCAGATCCAGTACATCTTCTCGGACAAGACGGGCACCCTCACCCAGAACATAATGACGTTCAACAAGTGCAGCATCAACGGACGCAGCTATGGCGATGTGATTGACCTGCGGACCGGCGAGCTCATCGAGATCACCGAGGTGAGTGTCTGGTTCAAGGGGTTTTGGGACTTCTAAGCCGATTTAACCTCTAACTTGGTTGAGGGTATGTTGTCTTGTGTGTGTCGGTGTCCGTTTCTTGCACTGTCTGCCCAAAGAAATTCCAGCTTCAGTCTCTGGGTGTCCAAGTCAAACTTTAACTTTGATCTATCCCCCGACCCCACTGTGTGTGTCTTTGTTCAATTGTGCGTCTGGCAATGTGCAAAAGAAAAAAAAAAAAAAAAAAAAAACAAAAAACAACAACTCACATTACTCGTTATAGCAGCAAACAATTTTCCAAAATAGCAACACCAACAACAGACCCAGCCCCAGCCCCAGCCCCAGCCCCGCAGGTGGAGCTGCGGCAGCACCACCTGCAGCACCACCTGCAGCACCACCTCCCATCATCCTAGTGCACAAGGCCGAGGTGCACGCCAAGAAGAGCGCCCTGGTGGTCACTTCCTCGGGTGAGGCGCAAGTGGCCAGTAGCCCCATATCCACAAGATCGGACATCGAGCACTCAAACGCCAGTGAAAGGCGACCGGGACTTAAGCAGGTGCGCTACTCGGCGCCCAGTAGGAGCCAAGATGAGGACCAGCACTCGGGCGGCTTGTCCACTCGGCTGGGTGGTGTAGGAGGTCTGACCCCACCCATCAGCATGGAGGCACGGAGGAGCAGCGGCGGTTTTAAGAGGAGCGGAGCTGGATATATGCAGCGACAATTATCCCGCACAAGCAGCTGCGACAAAGTAAAGATTTTGCATGACACTGAACCGACAGAACCACACAACATGCACCATTCAAAGCACCACCGCAAGCGACTTGTCAAGATCCGGTTCAAGAAATCCCCATCAACAGTCACGCTGGGCGTTCCCTTCTGCCAACTCGAGCACCACCATGAAGGGGAGCCAGAATCCACACTGCACCTAAGCCACTCGAGCACCACAAAGCACCACCACAAAGCATTCGCCACCAATTGGAGTTCGTCGCCTCAGAGAGTGCACGTATGCATGCTGCATGTCCTTCAATTCACACATAACATTATCGTTTAGTGTAGAGCTGTGTGTTAAATATATGTATTCAATGTGTGTGCTTGCTGCTTTCACCCAACCATTAGGCGGTATTCCATGTAAGATAACTTGCCTCACCCCACCCCTTTATTGTACCATGTCAAGAATATTTACGATCCGGTCATTAATTAAAATAGAACTTCTGTTTTCTGTATCACTAAATACACTGGCTTTAACGCAATTATTGAACATTATTTTTAAATAACAATAATACACATCATAAGGTCATTTTCGCTGAATTATTAGAATTTTAAGAAAATCGTCTGTTTAATTCCTTTGCTTGTTTTTGTTTTTAACCATTTAAAAAAAAAAACAATATGTAAATATGACAATTTTTGTAGTGCAGATAAATATTTAAGCATCAACATTTCAAAATCAATATAATTTATTACGAACATTTATTTTCACAACACATTATTTTCGTATTTTTAATATGATTTAATTCTAAGGGAAAAGTAAGACCTATGGTTTGGAATCATTAAGAGTACCCATGTTACACCATAATAATAAGCGATTTACAATTTGGAACTAACTTGAATAAGGAAATAACGCTAACGCTTAATATCGTATACAGCCGAGCTTAACGTACAGTAACCTACAGATAAACCACCTGTTTCTAAGCTGCAACTGTAGTTCAACTTTTTAAGACAACTCTCCTTCGCAGGCACTGCAAAGTGTGGACTTTTCGGCCAATCCGCATCACGAGAGCGAGTTCCGGTGGTACGATCGCACGTTGCTGGACGCCGTCCGCTCGGATGAGGAGCACTCCCACGTCTTTTTCCGCCTCCTGGCCCTCTGCCACACGGTCATGGCCGAAACGGTAAACGGAAAGCTTGAGTACCAGGCCCAGAGTCCCGATGAAGCCGCCCTCGTCTCGGCCGCTCGCAATTTTGGCTTTGTCTTTCGCACACGAACACCGAATAGTATTACCATCGAGGTGATGGGGAAGATGGAGGTGAGAAAAGCTGATTTTTTATGAACCGCCCCTTAAACAATTGCTTGAAATAGGAAATAAGAGTTGGGAATATTATAGAGAGATAGGAATTACTATTTATTCAACCCTTGCAGGAATACGAGCTCCTTAATATCCTCGACTTTAACAACATCCGCAAACGGATGTCTGTGATTCTCCGGCGCGGAGACTCAGTGGTGCTCTACTGCAAAGGAGCGGACAATGTGATATACGATCGCCTGCACGGCGGACAGGAAGATTTGAAAGCACGTACCCAGGATCACCTCAATGTGCGTTGCCTTGAAGATTGACGGTTCCTTATAAAACTAATTAAATATTTATACAACAGAAATTTGCTAGCGAGGGGCTTCGTACTTTGGCTCTGGCTGAGCGGCGTCTGACCCAGCAGTACTACAACGACTGGAGGCTAAGGCAACAGGAAGCTGCCCTTTCGATGGATTCGCGGGAGCAGAAGTTAAATGAAATCTACGAAGAAATCGAGAGCGACATGCAGCTGGTTGGGGTAACGGCCATCGAGGACAAACTGCAGGACGGCGTGCCAAAATCCATTGCTAATCTGCAGAGTGCAGGCATCAAGATCTGGGTTCTCACTGGTGACAAGCAGGGTGAGCTCAGATTTAAATTTATGCTATTAATGTAATTAAAATGCTTGAGTTAATCATTCGTCAGAAACTGCCATCAACATCGGCTACTCCTGTCAACTGCTCACTGATGACCTGGCGGATGTCTTTATCGTTGACGGCAATTCCGTGGAGGAGGTGGAGAAACAGCTAAGGCAATTCAAAGAGTCCATCAAAATATACAATCGATTTAGACCAGGAGGTAAGTAATTAACTAAAGCAGAATATTGTGAAATAGGAATGTGATGAATGAGTGGGTCATAATAATAATTTAAATTTAATTCATTCAGGCATCGATGGATTTGACCAATTCAACAGCGACAGTAATATGGATCCGGTGAGCGTGACCATGACACATACCTCGGACTTCATGCAGGAGACAAACCTACCACCCACGCCGCCTCCACCGCCTGCCATTTCGGTGGTTACCTTTAGGTGGGATGACAAAATTAAGGATAATAAGGGCGGACCAGACAGGTAGAGGGCAATCCTTAACAATAACCTCAATAGCTTAGCTTTAAAAATTAAACGATTCTCCAAGCGTATTTCTAGCTGAAGTGAAACTTAACCTGAGTAGCAGAGCTAGAATATTTTTCTTATAACGAAATATAACTTTTCTATGTACTTTTCGTTGTATCTAAAACGCTCTATAATTTATAGTGAACTATCTTCCTTATTTTAAACCTAAATATCTTACAAAACTTCAATCTGTATCCTTACTTTCTGTTCCTTAAATTTTTGTTTGTCTTAGAGGACATAAAACTTCGCTTTTAGTATATCCTCTTGATTTATTTCGTGTTAAAGATAGGATGTTAGCAAAAGAAAGTTAAAGTACTACTCACCAAAGGATGTAACCCTCTATTGGTGCTTGTTCCGCCCGTCAAGTAAACTATATTTACTTAATTTTTTTAACAAAATATTTTCGTACAAATTAAAAACACCCAGCATTTGTTTACGTTCTGTCTGTTCCTCATGCCTTGTACAAAAATGAAATTGAAAACTTAATTGCCAACGAAATCAAATTCCAGAACCACAAAAACAAACAGTCACTGTCCAGTCTTTTTCATTAAACAAATAGCTATTCTTCTTTGTTGACTCATCCAAAGTAGTTTATTGTCTATCTTTCTGTAAATATAACTCATTAAACCGTGCCACTCTCTACACTAAACTTTGCTTGATAACATTTCCATTTTGATTGTTTAAAACCGTGCACCAAACTATAGTATTTATTAAAAGTTTTACATTTTTAATTAGTGCTGAATGCAATGATTTGTTCGGCGATGAGAAGAGGAGCGACGATGGGGGCTGTGCCTCCATTGTGATGGATGAGAACACCGGCTTTGCCTTGGTTGTCAACGGTCACTCTCTGGTGCACTGTCTTTCGCCGGAGCTGGAGACCAAGTGAGTTTTCGAGTGTCAATCATATGCGGATTAATCGGGTGTTTTCCTGCAGATTCCTAGACATTGCCTCGAATTGCAAGGCGGTTATCTGTTGCCGGGTAACGCCACTTCAGAAGGCGCTGGTCGTCGAGCTAATTAAGCGTGCCAAAAACGCCGTCACCCTGGCAATCGGAGATGGCGCCAACGATGTGTCCATGATCAAAGGTCAGTCAATGCTATAAAATATATTAAAATGTAATATGCAAAGATCGGTTTCCTAAAGCTGCCCACATAGGCGTTGGTATTTCCGGACAGGAGGGCCTTCAGGCTGTCCTGTCCAGCGACTACTCCATCGCCCAGTTTCGATACCTGGAGCGATTACTGCTGGTCCATGGACGCTGGTCCTACTACCGCATGTGCAAGTTTCTGCGATACTTTTTCTACAAGAACTTTGCATTTACTCTGTGTCATTGCTGGTACTCGCTATTCTGCGGCTTCAGCGCTCAGGTGAGTTTGTCCACAGGTGGTTGTCAGTGCCAAGTACTAATCTCATCCCAATCGCAGACGGTGTTCGACCCAATGTTCATTTCCGTGTACAATCTGTTTTACACATCCCTGCCAGTTTTGGCGTTGGGCGTCTTTGAGCAGGATGTCTCGGACAAAAACAGCGTGGAGTTTCCACGCCTCTACACTCCGGGACTGAAAAGCGAGCTGTTCAACATACGCGAGTTTATCTACAGTGTGCTGCATGGCGCCTTTACCTCGTTGGTCCTGTTCCTGATTCCCTATGGCGTTTACAAGGACGGCGTCTCTGCGAACGGCTACATTGTGAGCGATCACATGACGCTGGGCGCCGTTGTGGCCACTATACTCATAGTGGACAATACGGCTCAGGTCAGTTAATAAAATTAAATATGTTTATTTTATTGAAAAAAATATATTAACACTATATTATTTTTAAATTTCCTTTAGATATCTTTGTACACCTCCTACTGGACGGTTGTCAATCATGTGACTATTTGGGGTAGTTTGATTTGGTACTTCGTGCTGGACTATTTCTACAACTATGTTATTGGTGGACCTTATGTGGGCTCTTTGACGCAAGCAATGAAGGATTTGACTTTCTGGGTCACCATGCTGATCACAGTGATGGCACTGGTGGCCCCTGTCTTGGCCTATAAGTACTATTTGCTGGATGTGCATCCAAGTCTGTCAGACAAGGTACATGTTGGTTAAGCCATAAAACATTTTCGGTATTTGATTTCCTTCCTATTTGCAGATACGTCAAAAGTCCTTGAAGAAGTTCCATTCGAGAGCCTCCAGTGACGTCAGACGAACGGCTTCTTCGCGCCGCGGACGTCGCTCCGTGCGATCGGGATATGCCTTCGCCCATCAGGTGAGCCAACCTCTCAGGGTAAGACTCCCTTTGAACATAATTAACCCATACTCCTCTTTACCCTTTTCAGGAGGGCTTTGGCCGCCTGATCACCTCCGGCAAGATCATGCACAAACTACCGCAGGACTTTGCCTTCCCGCTGGGCCTGGGCACCAAGAAGACGCAGACGCTACACAACAACCTGAACTCGGCCGATGGACAGGCCGCGAAGACCAACAACGTGTCGGGCCAGCATATGGTCAACAACAACACAAATCTGAGACGGAATCAGAACCAGAACCACTCGTCGATGGCGGACATAACGGCTGATGGGCGGGGCACTGGGGGCGAGGGCGGCAGGGGCAGTGGCAGTGGCGGCACGGACGACATGAGTCCTAGGGCTCCCTGCCAGGACCTGGATACGATTAATCTCTAAGCTTCAGACGCAGGTGCTGGATCGGTAGCGGGTTCCGTAACAAACACCAAAAGAAACTGTAATGAATTTAAGTCAGCAACCATAAGTTTTAGTCAGAAAAGAGTTGTAGAATCTAGTAAGGATCTGATTGAATTTGTTCTTTGTGAATGTGAGTCAAAAAAAAAACTAGTATTATAATGTATGTTTGTATAATCCCCGTTTTATCCTTTTCAAAAGAGTACTTGTTTATAGATTGAAATTTATCGGCATTCATTCTGAAAGTATTTTTACCAGTAATTAGTAAGCCATCATCCAAAGACATCGAAAGACCATTATTATTTAAAAAGGGCTTAGATAGAGTACCCTTCCAATCGGAATTTAGTGAACCAAAAAGTATTTTTACCTAATCTTGTCCATAACGTCCTTACTTTTCCTGTGACAATCCATTAATATATACCCCTTCTTTAAAAATACCCAAGAAAGCACAACAATCTCTTCTTTCACGTATTTATATCATCGTTGATTGCATTTAAGAGAGTGAGCCCCCTGAATGATTGAGTGTGTGCTTGGTTTTTAAGATTTAGCATAGGAAGAATTAGATTTAAAAGGTCTTCGGGAAACTGAAAGTGTACTTAATTGCTTAATGATGTGCTGTGTGCTTAGCCAATATAACTGCGGTGACAACCACCGATCAGAGTAGCTTATCTACCTTTAGCTGAACGAATTCTCGTCTCAAAGTCCATAGCTATTCTATATACTCGCCCGATAAAGACACACAACAACACGTAGAAAAGTTTACACGTCTGTGTTCCTAATTAGAGTTGTAGATATAAAGCCTGCATATGCCTTAGCGAGTCCCTAGTGTTAATTCATTTTGCAGTATCGGGTTTTCTAGTTAGGACCCCCATTTTTTGGTTGTTAGTAATGGGCATTCGAATAAGAGGGTTGTGGGTTTGAACAGTAACAAAGGTCTAAAGTGATTTAACGTAAGCGTGCGGCGACTTAAGAAAACTAATTTAACATGGCTTTTTATAAATAAAAATGGAAATACTTTTAAGTATAAATAAGAAAATGGTTGGGATTCATATTTTGGCATGACAAAAATCATGCTTTTGCAAATTGTTGGGATAGAACTTAACTTAACTTTAATGTGCAAATTGTTGCTATACAAGTCGATAAGTGAAAGAACATTATAAAACCAAATAAAGAGAAATCATTTTATTTTTACCTACAATTTTAGCCAAGGAAACTTAAATTTGCTTTAAGTACATTTTTAAATGATTAAATAAACGCGAAATATTTTCAAAAGGCATTATACCTGGTATGGAATTTAAATAAGTTTTGACCAACAACATTTTTAGGTTTGTTATACAAAAGTTAAACAGTGGTTGTTTTTTTCAGATTTAATAATTAACCTTAATTAAATCCTCCATTTTTTTGTAACCAGCTTAGCTTCACATCATCGCTTTTGAATATCTGCTACTTTTCAGATTGAGCTCAATTTGCGTTACAAATTACATTTAATTTATTAAAAGAAAAGTTGAAAGCACGCCCAACCCAAACCCGTGACTTGTTTACGCCTCATTAGCTGGACATTAAGATTATGCATTTTTATGAACTTTTTGGTCAAATTTAACACACGACTTGGCCGGAACTTTGTAATTAAATCTGTTAGCATTAAATTGCTTTCCCTTTTCTTGACCACACTTTCCCGCCCTTTTTCTTTAATTTTTCTTGCGATATCGGAAGAAAAAACTTGAAGTGGCTGGGCAAATTCAAGGCGTTGGAATTAAGTCAACTTAATGTCGTTGAAGTATCCACTTTGGAGGGAGAGAAACAGACAAAAGAGATGGAGCACAACAGCAGATAACTGAAGGAAAAAATGTGATGCCATTTATTTTAATTTGCGAGTCAAAATGTCGAGACTTAAAGTGAGCAATGAATGCGTCCGAAATGCGCCACAAGCCAAGGAAAAGTGAAGATTGGAAGAGAAATGGCCAAAAGCTGCCGCAATGACGCAGTTCTTGGGGCCAAAACGTCTCTTTGCTGGTTTTAGGGTCAAACACATTAATTGACTGAATTATACTCAATACGAAATGGGTAGGAAAAATCATCATAAAATAGTCAATTTTATTAAGGTAACCAAAACTTGGCATCACTATATCAAAGAAAATCGTTCTCAAAGATGTTCAAAATCTTAACATGCAGATAAATAACTTCAAATGCCAAAAGGGATCAATGTGAATGGCCCCCTTGGGCCAAATACAATCCAAAAGATATGGCCATAAAACTAAATTTATGTGTATCTGTAGTCTTCAAAACCAATGGTATACAGCATGTAAAGAAAACACAAAATCATAAAAGTTATTTAATGAGTTATTACACTGGCCACAGAGATTTAACTTCTTGCATTATTGCACTTAATTTTAATAAATTAAGATCTTTTATATCTCCTGGAATTTGAAATAGTTTCATTATGTATTTGTTTGGTATTTATGCCTGCCTGTGTTTATTAGCATGCTGAAAATATTTAGAAAAGCAATCAGAGAAGGTTACTTTTAAATCAAATAAATGAATTATTAATTAAATGCCACTTTTAATTATTTATTTTGATACATAGTTACAAAATAACAAGTATATATAACCTTTACAGCATACACCTGCAGATTCCACGTCCTTAAAGGGAAGGGGGGCCAAAGTCATCAGTCTGAAAGTTTTCATTGGGTTGGGCTACTGCTGCTATGTTGAATGATGTGAGTGCTTCCGCTTCCGCATATCTATATATACATATAAATGTGTGTGTGTGTGTGCGGACCACTTCCTGTTGCTGGTTTCATTTTCTTTTCTGCGTTGCGTTTATATTTCATTTTATAAAAAAAAAATTCAAAATACTTAATACTCAATTTGGACCACAGACCGAGAGACCGAGAGAGAAATGCTATGCCAGACAAGTGCCGGAGGGCTTGAAGTGGGACGAAGTGGAAGGAGTGCATGTGTGTTGTGTTAACTGCTCACCACTTGGCCGCATTTCCTTCTGGGCTCCGCCTGTGCGGCAAAAGCGAGATAAAAGCGTCTTTAGCAAGCTGAATAACTTGTTGGATCCTCCGCTGCTGGAGCAAACACTTGCAGACCAAATGGTGCTTGAATGTAATTCACTTTGATTTGCTTTTATTTTAAAGAAATCCATTCAGAACTCTGAGTGGCGGGCGGCCTGCGCTTGGCATAAATCTGTGGGCATGTAGACGAGGCGCAGGGCTTGAGGCTTTTATGCGCGGCACTTAACCGCTTAATTACTCATTATGCTCCGGTTTATCCAGCCATTTATTCAGGCACTCAATGCAAGCAAAGGTACCGGCGCAGTTCAGTTTAATGAATAATTGAGTCAAACGGCAATAAAACATTAATTAACAATCTCTGCTTGGAACTCTCGTCCTTCCTGAGCCCACGAGTGTCATTTTACATTGATTGCGGGCATCCTTCTGTTTGCTGCTGCGTACTCAAATATGCAAAATTTCAGGGCCATATTTCCCGTGTATAAATATTTTCTTAACATAAACAGCTCACACTGAACGTTGTATTTCGTGTGGTAGTAAAAAATAAAACAATTTAAGCGTTAAACTTTCAAGCGGGAAGCGATGCGTGTCATCAACCCACATTGTACAATGCACAATTTTTAATTGGCACCACTGAAAACAAGCCATAAAATTCTGGCATTTAAAGCTTTTTATTTGTGTTCAATCTTTAAGTTAATTGTAAGCAAACGAACTGAATTACATGTTTTTCGTCGAAGAAAACAATTATATTAAAATTGTTTATTAAAAGTACAAACATTGCAAATTTTCAATCGCTTGTTTTGTAAATAAGAAAGGTAACCGCTTGCAAACAAGCTGACCATAAACAGTAGGTTACGTTATAAATTGTCTCTCATGTTCAAGTTACTTCAGACTACACAAAAAATACATTTTTTTTTTTCAAAAAAAAGATGATGATTAGGCAACAAATAAATGTAAATGTAAAAATCGGAAAATCTGAAAATAAATGTTTTTCCAGGAACCTTTAAGTTTCAAGTGTATGGTAAGAGAAACATTTTGTTCTTCGAACGTCTTAATACCCCCTGAAAATTTGCTGACCTTCGGGTTGGCCACGTACTTGCTACCGATTTGTCAAAATCATCGACTCACCGTGACCTCAGACACGTGAATTTCGGGTGCACCCGAGAAAATAGGGAAAATCGAGCTGACACCCGTAACAGGTTCGACGTGATGTCAACAAAAGCCAAGCAATATCAACCTAAGCGAAAACTCCTTGACACTCCCACACATAGAAGCAGGCACGTATGTGGGTGAACTTTCATTAGTGGAAACGTCAAAGTTCGTGAGGAAGCACCCCGAGCACTAACTCACGTACAGTGCCCTCCATCAAGTGCGGAATTGCAGAGGAATCGATTGGGTTGCACACGGAAAGTAGAAAAGCGATGCTGAAAGTATTGTAATTGCATTTGCATATGACATTCCGCTCGACTTTAACAAATCTTCGCCCCCCTCTGCTTAAAGTGAAACGCAACTTCAGTTTCGAAATAGAAGTCTTATTAACTCAATATGCGTACAGTGGCTCACAGTTTATTTCAACCACTATTTATTCAAAACTTAAATATCCTATAAAAAAGCATACACTTCCTTGGGGTATTTAAAAAAAAAATCATTTATAGAATTAAATAAAAACATATTTAAAACCATTTTAATTTCTTATTGAATCGATTCTGTCAATATTTTTTATCCCACTCCTTTATTAGAGTCTCTTTTAGGTGAAAACGATTCTTTTCAAATATTTACACATATTTATCTGGCAAATCAATACATGGGAACGATTTAAGATAAACCCAGACCAAATTATAAAAAGAGTGTGATTTGGATTATTACATTGTTCAAAATGAAAGATACTCTGACCCAAATAAATATTTCAGATTACATTCGACTTTAGATCAAGGCCAGCAATTGACATATAAATGTATGTGAGCCACTGTAGGTATACCCAAATAAGCCCTGGGAGAAACCCCAAGACAAATATTGTCAAGTTGGAATATCGTTCCATTTATTTGACCGCCTTTGGGCCAAGACTCTCGGAGTTTCCAATTTCTGTGTGTGTTCGGTTACCAGTAAAGTTAAGATAATAAAATGATTTTAAAGTTGGGCTGTCAGGGATGTGACGCTGTCTATTATGCAATAGGGCAACAAAATTGTTTCCAACCTTTTCGCTCCTTTGCTTTCTGTTTACAGCATGTCCATGATGCAACTTTCAGGGCAAAACAAAGGCAAAGGGATGTCGAGTGGGTGGAGTTGGGTGTTTGGGGCAAGATAGACACCGTTGCTGACAGCTGCTTAAGTGCGAAATTCGATTTCGCATTCAAGGGCGTTGTCCACTTTAAGCTTTTGCCTTTGCTTTCGCAATATCGGGCTAAATCGGAGAGCAAAGGCGCCACGGACGCTGAAGCAAGGGAAATTGCTTTAACTTGTAATGAACCAAACACCAAAGCGGAAAAAATCTCAGACCGTTAAATTTATGGAGGACAACATGAAATGGGAGAAGTACTGCCACTCAGGAAAAAATATTACCCCCTTGTACACTAAACAAGATTAACTTCTATAAAAAAGTCAATTGTGTCTTATTTATTTCGCTTTACCCTTTAATATATTCGGAGTAGCAAAGTGATTTTGGTCCGGACCAAAATTAAATGCAAATAACTCCGCTTTACCATTTTTTTAAACATTTTACAGTATAGCGCTTTTTCGGCAGTATTATTCTTAATGTATCCCCTTTTTTTAATCAACCACTTCATTCTAGCGCAATTATTATAATTCGATTTGTTATTTTCAGTGTCGAGGCTTTGAAAAAGATAGAGCTTGTAAGCTAAGAGCACCTGAAAAAGAGATAAAACTAAAACGGTGAAAAAACTGAATCTTATTATATAGAAATCCTTTTGGATTGGGCAAAAGCGAACTCTATTTGAATTTCTGAATGGCCTGCTTACAAATTTGTGAATAGTTTAAATGCCACTTGTCTGTGGCACGGCCGCAATCGTTTTCGCTAATTGAATGTTAATTAATAAAATGCCAAAACTTGCTAGCACAAAAAACGGGGATAATGAGTGGAAAAAGTCAAAGTGCGGTACTTGTTGACTGAATGCCCATTTCCAGAGCATCCGGGGACGGAACCTTCAGTTCAAAAAAAAAAACGAGGCGAGATCTAGCGAGCGATAAAGTTTTAATTTCCATTTGATGGCTGTTAGTGAAGCAGGGCAAAAATATTTTCATATTTATACGCTTTTTTTTCCACTGCCTGTGTATGTAAAATATGTTTTAATTAAAAGCAAAGTTTTATATATTTTTTCCCACTTCGGCCTTGTGTTGCGCTGATTGCCCCAAAGCTGGACAAAATCAGAATGGCAAACAAACAAATATAAATTTGCTGGCCAGTAGCAATGGCGGCAAAAACCGAAAAATTCCCCAAAGTGCAGCCCAATCCAATGGGCAATGGCAGATGAAAAACGCTACCAAAGTACCAATTCCACTCACTCACATGAATTCCCCATCCCTCGCCACACGACGGCACTCTGTTTCTGGCAGATGAGCCAAAGTAACGTAAAATTCCCCAATGCCCGAAACTACAAATAGATATTTAATTTTTTGCAATTTCATACACAGTTTTCCCAGTTGAGAGCGAGAGTGTGTGCCAGTGGGTGTTCCGTGTTCAGTGTTCGTTGCAGTTCAGCTTTTGTCCCACACAAATGACCGAAACATTTCGTTAAGCGACAAACAAACAGGAATTAATTTTGGTTGCAGCTTAAAGTTGGTCCCTGGAAACGAACAACAAATTGCAGCCAACAACTTAGCTCCTCTGGTGTCCGTCAACCACATTGAAATGCATAAAATAATATTGAACTCAAGCCTGGGCTCACAAGGGATTACAAGATAATCACTTATTCTTAGACAGACATACATTTCACACTTTGATTTGTATAGTTTGACTATTGGAATTAAGACGCTTAATGGGGCCAATTAAGAGAATTTACACGAATGATTTGAGAACCGAAAGATATTTATTTGAACATTAAATACTTCAATAGATTGATTTAAAATGTCTGTTTGAATTCAAGAACTTACAATGAAATATTAAAATAGTTAAATGAATACTTAAAATAAGATTCAAATGAAGAGGTCATACATAAAATATTTTCCTGGCTGAAACAAACAGAAGGCCATGCTTTAAATCTCATCTTTCTGATATTTTCATTTGTATTTTTCATCTAAATTATAATATAAATTCCAAATTCATAAAACTCACTATAATTTCTGCCTTTTTAGTTGCTCATCACCATGCAAAAAACTATGTCCCACAAATGCTTTCAGTGCCGTTTAAGGGTAATGTAAAAACATTCTCTAATCGAAATTCGCACTTATGTTTATTTGCAGACTATTTCCATTCGTTCTTATGGTGACTGCAAGGGTGGCGGCGACAAAAGCATTAAGGCCAAGCTGGCAAAGAAAATTCCCGAGGAACGAGAAAAGTTTTTGGGTATCAAATGTCTGCACGGCGACAAGACGATCGGCAAGATCAGCGTTAATAGCGTGATTGGTGGAATGCGAGGACTGCCGTTACTGTTCTGCGAGACCTCCAGGTATTTTTAGGAATGTTTGCAATTTTTTACGACTACTAATTATCCGTTTGTGGAGTTTTGAGGACTTAAAAATAGTTATTTGCATAAGTTGAAGCCCGCTTTAATATACCAAAGGCTTAATAAGTATAGTTTTCATTTCAACTGCAGGATATTTATGGTAAATCAGTCATTATAAAAACTTTGAAAATTATTAAAATATCTCTTTTGACACTTCTCAATTACGCATTTTCTCATTTTAATTATTTTTGGCAAAATAAAATCATTTTACATGCAGGTTCTAGGGTATTATTGTTTTAATGAAGTAATAGATATCCTTGTTAGACCACAATATAGATTAAAAAAATTCCATTTTTTAAAACAAATTATAAACTTTGTTCCTTAAATTTGCCTTGTTGTTTAACATTATTTACCCAGCCTGGACAAAAACAAGGGCATCTCCTACCGCGGAATGTTACTGAAGGATGTGTGTGCCAAACTGCCGCGGGTTCGTAAGGGGACGCAGGAGGGCACTCCCGAAGGTTGTTTCTTCCTGCTGACAACGGGGCAGATGCCCAACAAGGAGGAGGCCGAGCAGGTCACCAGCGAGTGGTTGAAGCGTGGCAATGTTCCGCGCTATTGCCTCCGGATGATTGACTCCCTGGACAAGCGGGTGCACCCGATGGCGCAGCTGTGCGCCGCCTGCGCCTGCCTCAGTGCGCAAAGCAAGTTCGTGGAGGCGTACAACAAGGGGGCCAAGCGGGGGGTCTACTGGGAGTCCATCTACGAGGACTCGATGAACCTGTGCGCCATGCTGCCCACCGTGGCGGCGGCCATCTACAACAACGTCTTCAAGGACGGCGAGGGCACACGCGAGATCAGTGAGGAGCAGGACTGGTCCGGCAACTACTGCCGCATGCTTGGTCTGCCGGACGAGGCCTTCATCGACCTGATCCGACTCTATATGATTCTGCATGCGGACCACGAGAGCGGCAACGTCTCCGCCCACGCATCCCACCTGGTTGGATCGGCGCTCAGCGACCCCTTCCTCTCCTTCTCGGCCAGCATGTGCGGCCTGGCGGGCCCACTCCACGGCCTGGCCAACCAGGAGGTGCTCGTCTGGCTGACCAAGCTCCGAAAGGCCATTGGCGACGAGCCCACGGACGACGAGCTGAAGAAGTTCATCGACGACACGCTGAAAGGTGGTCAGGTAAGTGGCCAAGAGACTATCTCAGGCTATCAGGAGTGTCTTAAAATCGCTCTCAAATCAAAGATGAGAGCCCAATTTACCAGTCGGGTTTTCTAGAAATATCTAAAAATCCATTTAACCATCTTACCAAATATTAAGGAGAATCTAAAAATGATCACAGAACAATGAGAAAAACAAACGAGCGTTTTAATTTATTTACCACCTAAAGATCATTATCGAAATCATTATATTTATATATATTCATATAATTTGACTTCATCGATATGAAATGTTTTTGTTTTTGTTACGCATATCGTTGAGTATTCTTCATTTGTTTGCGCACTCAGCGCTTGCATGTAAATCACTAGTTGTAGGGCGAGAGCGGGAGCCAATAAAGCTTTCGTCTGTTCGCTCTTGCGAATTCGCCCCGTCTCTCGCCACCGTAGCATAAGTTAGGTTCTAAGAGAAATTATTGAAATACAATTGTTAGTGATCCATCGAACACCATCGTAGCCACTCCTTTTCGTCGCGCTTTCGATATAGTTTACAATTTTTCGCAAATTAAAATCGCCCAACTACTGCGTTCACAAAGTTTTTTCGCGTCGTTAATACAAACTAGTATTAACTTTTCATGGTGACCCCGACGTGATCAGCAGTAGAGTTCGCGAGTTTAATTTTTTTTGTCGGTGAAAACTATAAACAATACGCACAACAACAAATTTATTCGTGTCGGTTCGGCCAATAAATTAAATTCAATAATTTCGTCGCTGGAAGTTGCCGTTCTTGAAGTTGCGCCTGACGTTTCGGCAATTTTAATTGCTCAATTTGCTGCTGCCGCCAAATGGAAGACAAAAAGGAAGTTGCAATTATCAAGTCGGCCATCCAGGTATAGAGTGCCAAAAGTTGAAAGTTAATCTGTGGCGTTTTGTCAATTGTGTTTTGGCCCATCTTTCAACTTTTTGCATTCGTGTAAAAATCGGTAGATAGTGAGCATTCTAACCAAGAAATAAAAATTTGCATGTACTAACAACCAAAATTCTACAATAAACATAATATATTTCGAATTATGTATATGTGAATCGCTTTGGCCAAAGAACAAGCAATAAAATACTCGTCGTCGACCCAATTAGTGCGAACTTAATTCCCCCAACTTTCGTCGTAGTGAGCACCAATTTAGGGTATAAATAAACATAGCTGGAAAAAAGTGCAAATTGTGAAAATTGCATCTCTCAGAAAATTAGCGGCAATAACTTTCGCCGCAGTTTGTCCGAACATTCCCGCGCTTTTCAGAATTTTCACGCGCTTTTCCAATTTTTCCGCGCTTTTCATAATTTTGCGCGCATTTTGGCGTCAGGCTTATATATTCGTTGCCCTTAGTTATCGGTAAGTGTATCGTTCTCCGTTAGCATCTGCATAGGAAGAGCCGCTAGCCGCGTACACATACACACGCACACCGACACCGCTGCCGCTATTTCGAGTTATCTTTCGTCGTTTTCGTTCTCGATCGCTGCAGCAGTGCAATTTTCGGTCTGCCTAAACGTTTGTTCGTTTTTTTCGGTACGCTTGAGCTTGAGCGGTAGCTCCCCTACAGTGCGTGCGTGCGGCATATACTGTCGCAGGGTTTATATAAAAAAAAATATAAAAACCCTATTTAGATTTTTCGCTGTAATTCTCTCGGCACTTAACTCCCTTACACCGTGTGCGATCGGTATAGTACTCGTTGATTTTTTATTTTATTATTTAATAATAAAATTTTATTATTTATTTATTAAAAAATAATTTAATAAAAATAAATATTTAACACCTCTTCGATACCAACCAAATAAATACAAATAAACGCAATGGCAACTAAGGATATCGAAGAGCTTAAACATCAACGAGATGTCTGCATGAAAAGTATTAACCGAACTTATCGCTACTTAAAAGAAGCTAAATTATCTATAAATCCGGTCGAGCTTGAGTGTCGATTAGAGATTCTAAATACGCACATTGAAAATGCTTCACTTTTGCAAAACCAAATAGCATGAAAAGTTAATACTAGTTTGTATTAACGACGCGAAAAAACTTTGTGAACGCAGTAGTTGGGCGATTTTAATTTGCGAAAAATTGTAAACTATATCGAAAGCGCGACGAAAAGGAGTGGCTACGATGGTGTTCGATGGATCACTAACAATTGTATTTCAATAATTTCTCTTAGAACCTAACTTATGCTACGGTGGCGAGAGACGGGGCGAATTCGCAAGAGCGAACAGACGAAAGCTTTATTGGCTCCCGCTCTCGCCCTACAACTAGTGATTTACATGCAAGCGCTGAGTGCGCAAACATTTATCAATAATAGTTTTAGTGTAAGACGCAGTAAGAAACACCGAAAAACTAACTATTCCTTACCAAAATTTGAGTATTAAATCTGTTTTAGTTTTTGGACTTAAAGCTTAATTTTCTCAGTATGGTTAACTAACATAAGTTACTAATTTTTAATGGAAATATGTTTTTTAAGTTTACAACTATGTCTTTTGCAGGTTGTTCCTGGCTACGGACATGCCGTGCTGCGTGATACTGATCCCAGGTTCATTCTGCAAAACGAGTTTGCCATGAAGCATTGCAAGGATGACGCGGGCGTGAAGCTAGTGACTCGTCTGTGGAAGATCGTACCGGAGGTGCTCAAGAAGCTGAACAAGGTGGCCAATCCCTATCCAAATGTAGACGCCCATTCGGGTGTCCTTCTGCAGCACTATTGCCTGAAGGAGCTCAACTACTATACGGTTCTGTTCGGCGTTTCCCGGGCGATTGGAGTTCTGGCCCAGCTGATTTGGTCGCGTGCCTTGGGGGCACCCATCGAGAGGCCAAAGTCGTTTTCCTCGTCGGAAATTTGCAGGTTTATCAAGGAAGCAGACGAAAAGGACAAAAAGAAAAAGTGCTGAGGCAATAGCTTGTAAAACTATGCTTGTTGACTAGAAATCTGCAATCGTGTATTTTTATGCTAGGTAGCTAAATCATACTACCTACAACTGGAAATATAGCAACGATTTTTGAATCTTTCAACTTCAAAGGGCCTATGTTTAGCACTAAGTGTTACTGACGCATTTAATATTTGTCATTACCATATGCATGTGCTTGGCATGATGTAATTGGCTTGGCTGACTGACAGTCGGCTGTTTATTTCTGACTTCTTTGATACACAGATTGGGTTGGAGAAGGGGTATACTCATTTCGTCCTGTGCTACTTGTAATTATGGCGTGGGCTTTAATAAATCGCATTTGTATTGCTTTGATGTTGGCGGCCCAAGAAACGTGTCCAATATCCATTTCCCCAGGCTGCCTCAATATTTACTTAGTGCCCAAAAGTGAATCATAAATCAGTCGCGTAATCCAAGCTCGACACAGTTAAAATGATTAATTAGAATGAGATAAGCTTGCATTAGTTTTGAGTTAATTGAAAAGCTTGGCAACAAATTTAATCGGGAATGTTGGGATTGCATTTAACGCAAGTACTTTCCAGCTATCCTGGGCAAATCAAGGATATTAATGTGTGAGTAGAATCCCTCGACACCCGCTATTGTAATTTTTATAAAAGCATTCCATCAACTGATTGATTTCTGTTCAGCCTCAATTTCCCCGCTTTGTTTGGTTTGGCTCATCCCATTCCGATTTTATTCTTCATTTTTTGTTTCATTGACACGGTCCGTTGTTTCTGTAAGTGATATTTTATTGTTATTTTTATGATACCTCTATCCCTGCGGTGATGGTCCTAGGCGTTGCCTAAGCCAGGTCCCTTGTTTCCACTCTCTTGGATTTGATATTCATTTTTCAACGGGAATACGCATTTGGCCTACATGGCAAATGACCTAGTGAGAGATAAAAACTTAACGGGTATGGGAAAAGTGAAATGCGAATGTGATGAGATATAGTTTTGTATTTTATATACCATTGTCTTGCCGTTAACAGGACACTTCGAATAACTTTTCCCTTACATTGCCAATTAAAACCTTTAAGCCGGATCATATCATTTATGCTCCAGAAAATCAAACTAAAGCTATACCCTTGCATATAAATGAATATATACATTTTGTATGTTACAAACTTTTGATTGAATTAATAACAGCGTATGCAAGAATATAAAATAATAATAAACGTAAAGTCAAGCCCCACAATATAAGCATTAATTAATCGAAAATTAATTGAACAGCCAAGCTTTTCAATAAGCTTGATATATATTATGATCACAAACTACTTTTTCCCGGCTCTCCGAAATTTATTAATTGCTTCGAGCATGAGAGATTTCAATGGAAATGTGAGCAGTAAATGTGGGCAGTAAAGCCTAAATGATAAAAGTTAAAATATGTTTACTAAAGTTGGCGGGAAAAATAAGCTGCAAAACGTTTTAATAAAAGTATTTACTATTTCCCGCACAGTTATTTTATTGTTGAGGGAAATCACGAAAACTTTTTTTATTGCAATTCAGTGCGCAGCAACACGCAGCTGTTTTTTCTATCATTTTTTCTTTTTCATAAAACATAATTTGAAACTGTTTTGGGCGGACGAAATGCAGAGGCACGCTCAGGCTCTATATGTGGCCTTGGGTGCCGGAAAAGGAAAGCGAGCCCCATACACACACACACACGCTCAAATTCACCCACTTGAACACGCACACACCCACACATTAGGGGGTGGCTGGGTGGGAATAAAACACATCCGCATCAACCATGGTCCTGTCCATGTGGACGCTGCTGTCCCGCCGCGTGGCCAGACCCAAAAATAAAACAATAGTCGACTTCCATCTGGTTGTACGCTCGTGTGTGGCAGTAGTCATATAAAATGTTCGCACATATGCCGGGTTGCTTTCAGCTATTTGCTGCAATATTAAAACAAAAGTAATGCGAAAGTGCTTTCCAACCCATCGCCATCATTGCCGCCCACAGTGCTTGGCGCTCTAAAAAAACAAAAGCCGTAGATTAAACATTTTCTGAAATTGTGTCTGGCATGCAACTTTGTAGGGATATTTTAAAAACTGACCAAAATAAAGCTTCATCTATGCCCCACTGGGTACCAGGTTAAATGGGTGTTTTTGGAATGATGGAAACTGTAGAATTAATGGTTATATCTTCAAGTGAAATAGTATTGTCTTGCCAATACACATAAATCTTTTAATGGATACCAAATCTTGGCTTCTAAACATAATGCTTCTAAGGGGTATCCAAACTACATATCCTCTGGCTTACCCAGTCTTTAAATTTTATTTAAAACTTGGCTCACTTGGAACACAGTCTATCTATAAAAAATAGCACAGTTTTATGAAAAAGGGTTAGCACTACTCTCCCCATTTTTCTTAGCATTTGCTCAATGACAATCATTAAACACAAAATATGTTGGAGTATAAGGCAACCTCGTTTTGAAAACTTTCGCTTTAAGCTATTCTCTTGTCCTCTATTTTGTCTGTGATTTCATTTCATTAACTTCCGGGTAAACTTCGAAAAGACAACTTGAGTGAGTTTTCCAAGGACTGCTTTTTAAGCCCCATATCTCCATAATCACTTTCATTGCCGCCAAAAGTATACCAGTCTTAAATATAGCGAGATGCGAATTTTGTTGTTGGCTAAAAAGGAAGCGGATGGGGAAACGCAATAACTTCCTTATAGACCAAAAACTTTATGGCTGCAACAGCAGCTGCACTCGAGTCGCTATCAAACCCAAACCCCAGCCTTCAGCCCCTCGGGCATTCGCATCCTTTCCCCATGTCACAATGTTATTGTATTATAATGGTCTCTGGCGCGGACCGAGACTGCTTGGGCTTCTGCGTATGTTCTATTTTTTAAGATATGCAAAATAAGTTGCATTTGCATTCGACAAAAGCAACTCGCAGACAAACACATCAGACATTGTGGAAAATAACTATTTATATATATGGACGCATACTCGTATATCAGTGTGTTTGTGTTGGGCTGAGTGAAAAGTTTGCCGGGTACGCAGGAAAATTATAATTCTTCCTCTCTAAACAAAGACTGGCCCAAGGAGGAAAGGACATGCTGAAAGAGCAGCAGTGACTGACTGAGTGGCAGTAACTGTTGGCTTCCATTTGACAGTTTCCCGGAAGTTTTCCATCCCCTCGATATTGAATCAAATTCCTTTATGTTTTTTTTTCCCTTTCTATTTTGCATTTTAAATGTATATACCTTATGGCTTGATGCGAGTCATATTAAATGGGAATAATTGAATTGATAATGCTCATTTGGTTATTTATGTAGCATGTGCCACGGTTACTTGTACCAATTAATTGTTTAATTATTACAAAATCCTTTTCATATTTATTGCCCATTGAATTAAATAATTTTTAATTGCAGGTCAATGAAAACAATCCGTTCTACAACGTTCTTAAATTAAATGGCTGTTAATTATATTATTGTTACTAATGAAAGGGCCATCATTGTGTTTTGTTTCCTGAAACTAATGACTATTTAATTTTGCGAAATGTTTGCTGTATATGGGTCTGATGCATCAATGCATTTTAATATCGATTGCTATCTGATTTTCTGACGAGATTATGCTAGCATGAACTCGAGTAATTAAGCATTGTTAAAACTGATTGTGTTTTATATTTTTGATAACGATAGCCTTGCTGCTATATCAGATTGCACTAAACAAACGTCACCACAGCTTTAAGTGTTTTTCAAACCGGACTGTTCAAAGCTGTACATTCTAGTCCACCTTTTTGCCCCCTGCTAGTTCATTTAACGTTCTCTATTTCATTTTCCAGTCGAAGAAATATTCGCACATATTTTTGCCTGGTGGAATGTGCTAAGAGTGCCGGCAAGTAAAAATAATTGCGATTATACTCGCTATTTTTCCGCACAGCAGCGTTGGGCTAACACTAAAGTAGAGTGGGGTTGGGGTTGGGGTTGGGTAAGGAGCTTACCTGTTCTGGACAGACAGGAGCAGAAGTGAATGCCTCGGGTTGGCATTCAGGTTGTTTCAGGGGAGACTTGAGAAATTTGGTCTCCATTTGTACGATTTTGTTTTAGGTTATTCCCTTTCCGCCACAATGTAAAATACAAAACCGCTAAAGTTCTTTAACCCCTTCCTTTCTTAACCAGCACTTTTAATAGCCGAACATTTTCAATAACACAGATTGTCCTAATTTTTTCAACTTTCCATATGTTTTATTGTAAAACACAAAATATTTTTATCATAATGAAAACAACTTTGGTGGTTAGTGTAATCAATGATTAACAAAACAATAATAGGTTTTAATAAGGTGCAAATTAATGAAAGGGTTTTAATTATTTCAATATTCCGTTCATTGAATGCAAAACAGGTTTAATTACAACAATATTTTAGGTTGTTAAAGTAACTGGTAAATTACAATATATGTTACGCATACAAAGGAATCTTTTCGACCCATTTAAAAAGGCTAATACGCCATTTATTTCCCCAAATATGTTTTATTTGTATCCTTTGTTAACATCCATTTGTAAAGCATCGATTTCGAATAACAAAAAGGATCAATTACGTAGATGGTATTTAAAGAACACTTTGACTTATTGATAGGCAATAAACTGCGTCACACGTGGCGTATGCGTTATTTAAATGCCGAAAAGCTTCTATTTTTCCCTTTCATCACCTTGGTACTTTCACTGATTGCTTGTGGCTTAATTAAGAGAAGGAGGAAAAGTTAGCCGCATTGTTTGCAATTTGGTATCCCGTGTTTGTCATTGTCAACATCATCAGCATCGTTCCCATCTGGCCGGGCACTGTTCTATTGTTCGTTGAATTAGGTTTTGGTTTTGGTGAGTGGACTGCAGTTGTCGCTTATCCTTATCTGCTTGTCCCCATAATTATAATTATCAACAGACGACTAAGGTGGCCTTTGTTTTCGAGGACTCAAATCGCGAATTATGCTTTCCACTCGGCTTGCTATGGCCAACTGGCAGATAAGATATGCGTAAGTCGAGATGTTGGCTTTAAGGCTGCAGCCGCTTTAATTAGTGATTATACATTTGCAGCACGTGCTGCTCTTGGCCCTTTGGTTTCCCAGTCGAGTTAATTAATTTATTATTGTTCTGGCATTCGTTTGGCAACAAATTTTGACACAATACAACTGTTGGCCCACAATAAATTTACTCCACCACTGACCTCCTGTTGTTTCTTGTGCGGCGTTTCATTAATAATTCAGCTCATACGAAACTGAGCCAAACTGCTGAATTGAGTAACCGAAACTGGATAAATTAAGTTCATCTCACATCAACAGCAGCAACATCTGTTCCATGCCGTTCCTCGTTGTGCTCAAACCATAGTTTTTCCATTCAAGCCGAAAATCAATACTTTTGGCATTTGTCTGATAAATCTCTAGCTATTCGTTTCAATTTGTCAATCAAGATGACACACCCAGCCAGAAAAACAAAGCGAAAATTGAAATTAAAAACATTCAGACAGCATTGATCAAGAAAAATGTCCCGCCAAGTTTTTGGAAAATTTTAGCCGACTTTATACGCACTTTTGAAGATAATCCCTGATTTGTTTTATGGTAAAAGCAATGTAAATAAATGCGTTTGATCTGACTTTGTTTTGTGGTTGAGTTCAATAAACTTTGCTTTGTTTGTTTCCAGAAACTTCTTGCTGCATACTTCTGTGGTCGAGCTAAACTTTCATTTGATTTCGGTTGGACAATTTATTTGTGGGATAAGATTTCACAATAAATTATGAGAATTTTGGCTCTTAGAATAGTTATGTTGGAGAATCCATTAAATATTTAAGCAACCAATCTATTTAATTATTTCTATTTCTCTTTGAATATTGCATTTATTAGATAAATAGCAAAAATGGGAATTTAATCAGCTGCACTTGTTTTTGCATTCTATAGCTCTTAGCTTTGTTTAACCGCTTACCATATTTTTGTAGGATAACTCATTTAAATTTGCTGCTCAATTTGATAAGTTTTAATTGCAAATTATAGCTGCAGGCGAAAATAGGGGGAAATGTGTGTAAATTTCCGAACATTAACCAAGCACAAATTTTTGGCCATTTCCAGGAAGAACACTCGGGGTCTGGCTGACCTTCACCTAACACTTTTAACGTTTTAGTTCCAACTTTTTCTCGCTCTAATTGCATTTTGCATACTGAGCGAAGTCTGGTGTGCATTTACACAAGTTTGCATATATGCATATATAAATATCTGCAGTCTGGCTGTCATGTGCCCGTCAACACACACTGAGCATTTTGCACACATATCGCACTCAACTATTTGAACAGCAACTGAAATGCGCATAAAAACTTTTACAATAAATCAGGAAATTTGTAAAGCGTTACACACGCACCCATATGTGAAGCAGTCGGTTCGGGCAGATTTGTTGCAAAAATGTTCTGCTCCAAATGGAAATTTGTTTACCAAGCTGTTGATGCCGCAGGCTGTGTTCTGTTTTATCTGCCGCTGCTGTCGCAACAGTTTACATTACTTGGCGAGAGTAATTTCAAAATTCTGGCGCTGCCGACTACTGTGACAAAAACCCCTTGATGCTTATAGTTGGGAGATGTTTTTTCGACGGTCTTTTATTTATTACAGCTAATATAGGCTAATTAAGCAGGAGCAAAGTATTTTCAGCTCTTAAATTAAGTCTTGCCTCAAGTCTGTTTACACATCTTCCTGGAATAAAGCATTCTGCTCATTTTACCTTTAACAATAGATTGATTACGCTGTCTGCATTTAAATATAGAATTAATAAAGCGACTACAGAAAGCATGGATTGAAATGCGAAATTGATATTGTCTGTTTTCGATGCTGTCGTTTTGATTATTCCTAAGCAATTAAAAATATTTGCCAGAAATTGTATTTTCATTTTTAGTATATAAAGGCTGAAACATATTATTTCAAATACATTGCTAACCAAACATAAGACGAGTTCATTGCTGGCTGGTGGGAGCAATCAATGTCCGTGACGAATGAACGATTTAACGATTATGGCGATAGAGTGATTTATCGGCGGGCAAATCAACTGAAGCAATACAAAACACACGCCCACACCCCAGTTAATCTGCTTCGTGTTTGAGAAAGGCAAAGTCTTAAAGCGTTGAGGAGCAGGATTTGCGTGCGTTTTATTGAGCACTAGATTGCACTCACTTATGGGAGCGATTAAAATCGATTCAATCCATTCACAGCATAAATCAACTAACCAAAATCTTCTGCTGGCGAAGGTCAACACAACACCAGCCCCAAACTCCGCCCAAACGGTTCAACGAGGAAATATAAATGTCTGCTAGAGCGTATTTATCTACTAGTAGTAGTCTTTGGTTGACAGCACTTGGCGGTATTGTCATAAAGGGAAATTGTCATTCATCATCTGCCCTTACAATAATGGTGCAAAAAATACTATTTCCCAACTCCCATTCTGATAGGGCGATGAAAAGCCTTTTAAATGCAAATGCTGTATTTGTATTGCGGAAAAAGATACCAAAAGAGCCCGTTTTATTTATGTTCCCTATTGTTGAACTTACTTAAAATTGTTGCGACCATGTAAACCACAAAGAGCAAACACAGATCTATCCATAGCAGATATGAAACCAGAAAAAAAACAAATTGCTTACAGCCATACAAATATTTGTAACGATAACTTAAAATTGTTGCAATTCGTTCTTGTGGTTACTTGTGAAGTATAATTTTTGAATTGAGAATTTTCCAATCAGCACAGAAAGTAATAATACTGGTATCTGTTAAATTTACATATTTAAGTATATTGATATTGATTATGACCGTACGGAGTGGAAAATTTCTCTGCTTGTTGCATGCCATTCAGCTTCACTCGGATTTTCAACTGCAGCTCCATCTGAGTTTCATTCTCGAAGCGTTTACCCATAAATATTCATGGGGCCTAATCGGTTTATGACTGTCATAATCGCCTGCACTTTGCACGTCTTTCGGTCATGAAGTTGAATTAGCTTTTCCCCACTATTTTTCCACATTTCTATTTTTTTTGTATTCTCTGTACTCTCTGCTGACATATGTCCAATAAGGAATATAGGTTAATCTAAATGATGCAGTAGGAAAACCTAATGATAAATAATTCAATGTTTACATTTCCAAACGGAAATAAAATCATATAATTCGTTTAATATCCAGTAACTTATAGGTTGACTCTATGCTTCAGAAATTTATATATTAAGTTGTTTAGTCTGTAAGTAAAAAAATATATATATTTTTTTTAAATAAGGCAACAAAATGGTTTGGAAATGGACAAATATACTAATTTTTTATGTACGTATAGGTTGAAGATAATCATTTTAAATACAAATTTACTTGGTAAAATCCTAAAGGTCTCCTACCATTTCCACCTTATTTAAGAACTCTAAAGAACACTAACTCTTTGGGATATATCGAATCCCGTTTGGAAATAAAAATTGAAATCGGGCTACATATGGCTCCAGCGAAATGTCAGCCAACAAAAAATGCGTATATTTACGCGACATATTTACGGCGTTTTAAATGAAAGCACGTGTTTAGCAAGGCAAACGACGGCGCTGATGCCTCAAATATCGCACCTAGCTCGCGCCACAAAAAGCCGTCCGGGGCACAAGCAAAAGTGGCAAGAGCATCAGCATCAGCCGGGCCAGGCAACCTGAAACGAGACCATAAAATGGCGAACGTTGGCAATAAAAACTAGAACAACTGCCAGTGGGCCAAAAGCATGGGTGGGAGGCAATGGGGCAGGCTATGGGGGAGGGTCTAAGCGCTGGCAGGTGGAGCGCATTACTTTGAAAGTACATTGAGCTTGAAAATGACTTTGTAAATGGCGCTCGACAAATATTTTATTACTAGGGAACAGCAACAATTTACTTTGTTTGCCCCTCTGCTGGCGCCCTTTTCTTTGCTTGAGTTTTGCCGCCACTTTTCGCCTCTTTCGCAGACTATTTACCTTGAAATTTCACTTTAATTTTAAATCAAACAATTATGAGCCTGAGCTGCGCTTACTTCAAGTTGTGCATACTTTTACGGTCGAAGAACTAAGTAATCAGAAACTAGTGCCTTGCTGGTTGTAGTTTTAATTACAAAATATAATATACAAAACTTTTAATTTTAGTGTACCTCTCAGAAAGGATTGATTGAAATATAAAACATTTAAATTTATCAAACAAAATTAAAAACATCGAACAACAAAAATCTATTGCTGCAAATCCAGCATAAACAGCATGCATAAAATAAAGGATATTAAATTTGGTTTATCCGAAACTTTATAATCGATTACAGCGAAAATCCCATTTAATTCATTCTTTATTGGCTACAATTTGTTGTTCATTTCAGCGCCTGCTGGGAAAATTTCATTAAAAATGATCAAGTTAATTTCACAAATTTGTGTGTGTTTCACTCCCTCCACGGGAGATGCCAGTCGAGGCCCAGTGGGCTGTGGACTGTGGACTGTGGACTATGAACTGCGGACTATGGGACTAAAGTCGAGGGGGAGAGTTATGGAATGTTGCCAAAATGGCAGCGGGTTAGACCTGCGGTTGCGGTTTTGCCCTGTTCTGGCCCGGACGAGTCGGAGCTCCGAGTCCGCACTGTACTGGGCCTCTCCGGTCCTGGTCTTTGAGTTATCCTTTTCGCGGTTACCTTTTGTCGCTTGCCATTGTTTTAGCCGGTCCATTGTTTTATATCCTGCGGACTGGGGCCCGAGGAAAGGGTTGCCAGCTCTGTTTGAGCCTGGCCATTGTTTTTGGGCAGCTAGTGCAGAAATTTTTCACTTGTTGGAGTGTTGACTTTGACGTGGTCAATGCTTGAGCGTCGTAACAGCTTCATTACCGCGCCCGTTCCCAGTTGATTACAATTCACAAAATTAACGCCCATGTTGAGATTACTCCTTAATGTCCCAGCCAAGGAGATACCACCACTACCAGCCCATCCCCGTCCGCGGACAGGACTCTCCTTTCTGAGAGTCATCCTTGGGCTGCCGCGCGTAGTTTGCATTAATTTCGCGTTAATTTTGCGCGATAATCGTATTTCTTCGCATAATAGTCTGAAACTGGGCGGTGGGTGGGGGCTTCCATATTGCTTTAATGGCGGCTAAAATGCTCCTAATGGCATCTATTTGAGATTTTATTTATGCACTCGAAAATCACACAGAAGTCTGGCTATTTCTCCTTATCCTTGCCTGACTGCAAATTGAATGTGAAAATTGGCGGATAAATTCCAGCAAGCATCTACTGAAAATAGCAGAGAATTTCGTTAGAAATTGAATTTTATAGGGTAAAAAAATCGAATATTTATTGATTGCAAGGTACATTTGTATTTATATATATTTATTGTTAACTTAACTTATAAATGATGAGCGATCTAGTGATACAGGATTAAAGCCTGCATAGTCAGTTTAAGTTTATCAGCAACCTGATAAATCTATTGGCATTTTCATCCTATGGTGACCAACTTTATTTCAGATATTGCAGCCGAATTGCGAGTACCGCTTTTTCATTGTAACCCCAAATCGCTTTTGTTTGATTCGCTGACCATGGCCGGCAAATTAAAAGTCGCTTGGATTGGCCCCAGCAAACAGTGGCGGGGTGGATTCCATCGGTCTTCTTTGGGCGACAAGGGGGGCTGAAGCGATGGGGAAATGAGCAATGGACCTTCAACAAAATTCTAATTATTCATTGTCGACGCGCCGCTCGCTGACAGCGAAAACAATGAGCGTACTCAACTGTGAAAACTGCAACAAAGCGCATTCCAAACCCAGACTAAAAAGGACAGGGATGGGGCAAAAAAAACGAGGGGAGTGACGCATTTACTGTCGCACTAAAAATAAAGCTTCGGGCCAAAGGATTTGCAAGCCATGAGAAACATTGTCAACATTTTTTACAATTTTCTAGTCGTTATTTACCATTGTTTCAGCTCAGACCATTGTAGAGCTGCAGCTACAGATACAGATACAGATACAGATATAGATGCAATCCTTAGCTACGGGTGGTTGTATCCATGACTGTTGGCTATGGCAGCAATTTGCAGCATTTAGACCAAGTCCATTTAACTTTAATGCACTCTCGCTCTCGCTCGCCATCGGAGTTATCGCAGCTTCCTTTATGGAAACGCCAGCAGACGAACTTTGATTTATGGGCAGCAATCAGAAATGCATTCAGCTTGGAGTGACCACTTATAGGAGTGGGTGATTTCACAAGGACAGCGAATCCTTTGCCTTGGGTTCTTCGCCTTCCCCGGTGCGCAATTACAACCAGTTGGCACTACGGCCAAAAATGTCTGCCCAACTATCTGACCCACGCCCAATTAATGAATGGTCGGCCAAGAGCCAAAATCCGCTTAGACGCAATGCGACACGTTCAACCAAAATAAAAAATGAAAACTCAACAACAAGGTGAAAAATGCTAACCTAAGATATACAAACTTTATTTTTTTTTCCTTTCAAGGTTAGTCCTTTCGAAATTGGCAACTGACCAAATGGGCAAAATAGAGCAGGATTTTCATTTCCTCTGTGTCTAGGTATACTCGAATAAATCAATGTTAATCCATTTGATCGATTTTATGCCGAATTTTTCCACGCTTTAGGTTCCGCACGACAACAAAATGCAAATTGCTGCAATTAATTTCAATTTAAAACGTAACACATCAGTGAGAAGGGAAGTTAATTTTGGCAAGCCAAAGCTTAAACATTTTACCATTTAATTTAGATCAAATTTAAAACGTCTTCTTTAAAATTACAATTTTTCAATTACATTTAAAAGCAAAAAACTAAATAAATCTTAGAGACTATAAATAGAGTTTTACCAAAGCAGGCATTGTTTGTCAGTAAAAAAAAAACCAATATAGACTTATAGGCTCGAGTAGGCGATGGGTTTGTATTTATAGAAAAATCAATGAAAAAACAACGAAATTCTGGATTAATTTTATGTGTAAGTACGGAATGAAATTTTTGCATTTTGGCGACTAGTAAATAATTGAAATCCCCACCCCGCCAAATGCCAGCCGCATAGTTTTGAATGTACCTCTGAGTAGCAGACGAGTGCACTCAAAATCCCAGTAGTTCAGGCATAGGATACCCATGGCCAAAGCAGTGGTGAACACAACGTCGCCGTTGGCTGGACGGCGCCTGCTCCGGGACGTGAACCGGCTGCTGGCCTCGGGTTACCGCACCACCGTGGACGACGACATGGCCAACCTGGACGTGCGCTTCGAGGGGCCACTGGGCACCGCCTACGAGGGCGGCGTGTGGACGGTAAATGTGGCCATGCCGCTGGAATACCCGCTGATGGCGCCACGCGTCCGCTTCTTCACCAAGATCCTGCACCCGAACATCGATTTCACCACGGGCCTGGTCTGCATGAATGTGTTCAAGCAGGCCTGGTCGGCCAGCTACGACTTGGTGAACATCTTCGACACCTTTCTGCCCCAGCTGCTGCGCCACCCGAATCCGCACGATCCCCTCAATCACCACGCCGCCGCCATCATGAAGCACTCGGAGAAGCTCTTCTGGGAGCACGTCGTCCTCTGCCTGAGGATGTACGCCCTGCCCGTGTTCCTCGCCCCCAGTGACCTCGTGGAGGAGGGCCTCGAGAAACGCTCCTCGGACCTCAGTCTTTCCGATCTGCTGTCGGACGAGGATGACGACGACGACGACAACGACAACGACGACGCAAACGACGCAGACGACGCAGCCTCAACGGCACCGCCTGCTGCTGGGGCAGATCAGGCCGGCGATTGAGTATTTGGATGGTATTTTGTTATGTTTTTGTAGGAGAACATTATGTATGCGAGCAAATATATCGAAATTGGAAGTGTAATTAGTTATAATAAATAGCATAACGTATTTTAACGATAGAGCTCTAAGAGTTTGGATATTTATTTGTTATGTCTAATAAATTGTTATATCCATCGAAATTGAAATTATGATACGAACTAAACTGAATACCCGTCTTACACCCTTGCAAGAGCTTTTGTTATAAATAAATAAAATACCAAAATTGCTTGCAACCATCTACTTACATTATTAATCTTAAAATCCTTAATTATATTTTTACTTAAATCTTAGCGGATTCGGATGATTTCATTATTTTTCTTGAGACCAATTTCTTCTTAAAGATAAGGCAATTTCTTATTATTATTTATAATTTATATATAAATTTGTCGCTGTTATTGAAATACGTAACCGCCATTAAGAATATTTTGGACTAACATAAATTGGCTCACTCAGTTAAAAAATAAAATAATACATATCTTAATTAATTTTAAGAATGTAATGAAATTAAAAAAGATTTTGCGTGTAAGATTTGCCTGACCAGAAATATTTGACATGAGCTCATTGAGCTGTTTATGTTCGAGTAATGTGACTTGACTAAACGTTTGTTTTGTTGTTAAGCAGAGCATTTTAAGGTAAGTGTTTTTACTCGATGATAACATGGTTCTATGACCTATGCATTCCAAAGTCAAAGATAAACAGATCAGGCTCTAGCTCGGAGCTAAATATTAAATTAAGTATCAAGGCTGGTTTCACAACCATTCTAAACTCATTACAATTACCAATTTTATTGCTTGTCCAATTTCCTGACGAGATGTTTGCCATTAAATTGCGGGCCTTAATTGTGTCAAGCAAGATGAAGCCATATTGCCGTAATGTTCCGATAAGAAATTAATTTTCATCCATTAAGGATAATTACGGATTCAATGGCCATAATTGAAGCTGATGTCAACTCCACTCGACACTTCCAGGGGGCCTCAAGCAGGTGACTTCTGATTAATTTACCTGATTAGTCTGAATCTGAGAATGATTTTCCGTCCTATCAGGCGGTCGAGTTCAAAAGTGGAAAACTATTCTGTTGAATAAGTGCAGTCATCTGCAAAGAACGATTTAATTCTGATAATTGTTAGAACAATGGTTTTTGATGGCCCAAGTGTTTTAATCTGGTTTACGACATTTGAAGGACTCGCAAACATAACAAAGGCGCTAAATGTTTGATAAATCGAATTTGATATAGCTTTGGAAATGCCGAAATCAAAAGCTCAGCATTAATTCTCTTATTGTTTGCATAAAAATGTAATTTAGATTTTACAAGGCTTTAAGATTTTAATTTTCGGTTTTAATTGGTTTTAAATGTCCCAAGAGGTTTAAACTGGCTTTGGCAAACAAATCAGGCCGCTAAATTTAACATAAGTCGAACGAGATATGATAATTGAAGAGACAAGCAAAAATTCACTATTTTTTTTTTCTAATCTTTTAAATTGAGCTTTAAACAGTTAAACAGTTTACTGTTAAAGACTTTAAGATTTCATCTTGTGCTTAAGTTGAATTTTAAATGGCATTCGTTTTATCTTTGTGTTGTAGATATAAATTTTGTGAAAAAAAAATGGAAAGGCGATAATTCAGAAAACTGACAAAATGAATTCGTCTGCATGTCCCCAAAATTGGTTCAATCCGATGAAGCTGGTTGGTGGTTGGTGAAGGGGGGGCACCTAAACGTGAATTTGGCTTTATTGACGCCTGCTGCTTGGCCTGGTCTAAATCTCTGGCTGACTGAATGGCTGGCCACCTTCCTTCCTTCCTGCCAATTGCAGAGACCATGGCCAATGTGAGTGCAGTGTTCCAGACAGTTGCGCAGACAATCCGAGCGAGGTTGAGGACGAGGTTTCAGGGGTTCTGGGCAGGTCGAATGCCTGCCCGTCTGCGTGTGCTGCCATCAAATTAGAATACGACGTGGCCCAGTCCCTCTGAGAACGAATTTATGCAATAGTCGTTGCCATTTTCGACATTGAATGACTTTATCTTCACATTTCCACAACGAAATGATGTCTTTAGTGAGACATTCGATTGAAACTGATGGGAGCAACTTGGGGAGATGAAGGAGTCGGAGTCGGAGTCGAATTGTTCCATCTCCTTATGGTCCATAACACGTGGTGTGCTTTGGGATACTGAAAACCCAACAGATTGCAGACAATGAGTGTAATTCTCCCCAAGAGTATTAAAATTAATGACAACAGACAGAGTTATGCTTGGCATAACAGAAGTGAATATTGAATTAAAAGCTGTACATATACTTTGTATACATTATTATTATTATGAACATTCATTTGAGATATCAATTCGAAGGAATTTAATAGTTTTTGAACAGAAATGTTTTCTCCTTTTGTGACTACGGTATCAGCTTTTAATCTGAATTTATATACTTGAAGCCAGTTTATCATAATGGACCCAACAAATTCGCTTCAGGCATTCAAGATTACTAATTTTTATTCCAAAGGTATTGTCGCGAGATTTGAAAAGCCAATGACAAATAATAAGCTTGCATTTATCTCAGTGTGAAAGTATTAATCAAACTTCTTTTTATTTATTTTAGAAATAATAATGCCTTTATATTTCCCTAGGGAAGACCTTGCTAGGTAAATGCCTTAATGAGTTTTATCTCAACCATTTAATCAAATCAATTTCTATGAAATATTTAAAGGCTGTGTCTCATAGAATTGTCTAGACATTTTTGTGCCAACGTGAGCCAGGTCCGACTTAAAAAGGAATTATTTTCGCCAGGCAGCGAAAGGACTTTTCAATGGCCAGATGGGTGGGTCAATGGACGGTTAAAGCCAACTGTCCCGGCATTGAGCATGCATCCGCTGGCGCTAATTTATTCAAGTCAATTGACTCGCAGCGAACCGAGCTCAGTTTTAGTTTGCTGAGCACGGTAATGTCAGGCGGCGGCGGAGGCGGAGGCAGAGGCTAGCCTCATTAACATATTCTAATTAATTTATATTATTCCAAAATGCACAAAACTTAATTGGTATGGAGCACTTAGTTAATGAAATTGAAGCTTCCACCAAGCCGGGAAGCTCTCCAGCTCCAGCCCTTTATACCGGTCTGGTATTCATGCAAAATTCTTAGCTGTTGAAAATTTGGCGAGTCACTCTGCTGGTGCTTGATGGAAAGTTTCAGCTGTACACGGCTGCCAACATTACATAACAATCCCTGAGTCTGCCCCCCCGCTCACAGACTCGCTCTCATTAAGGAGCATCTCCTTTCTCGAGAGTTCCCGAGTTGTTGGCAAACAAATTTCGGGCACCGTCTTCGCCGAGTTAGTTATGACTGCCAACTTTGCGACACACAATTTGCATTTGGGTTACCTCTCCTGGCCAAGGGGCTTCACTGTTTGCAAGTTATTTCTTTCTCCCTGTTTGACAACCAAAGGACATGTGTTCCAGTTCCTCGGAGGGGTTCTCCTACCACCGCTCAGCTAATTTATGCCAAGACAGCAGTGTGTTGATGCGAATACGATTGCCAGAGACACACCTTTGTGTGTGTCCCCGCATAAATGTCTTGTTAATTTCACAAAACCCAGCCAATCGCTCCCCACCCAGTGCGATTCGACATTCCACCCAAAACACCCAACCCTTGAAACTTATCCGGTGGCTTGGCTTGCCAGGTTGCCTCTCCCGGATCGACCATTGTTTGCCTACACAATTATCACCAACGCCATAAGCCCCAACTGCTGGCTGGGAATGTGCAATGTCAGGATTGGAGCCGTCTTTGGATATACAAGTACGCCAAACAATGCAGCCCCAATTACCAGGCTGCTCACAGCTTGTTTAGCTGGGAATGCTTTTGTTCGGCTCCTAGGTAGCTAGGCTCAAGAAACCTCATTTCAATTGCCAATTAAAAGGAGTGGAGGCGCTTAAATCTAGGTGGATTGTTTACCAACAGGCATCTGCGGTGGATAACCTCAAGTTTTTCCCTAAGCTGCTGACTCTGTGAAGTCTCTCAATTTGGGGCTTCACTACAAAAGGATAAGGATGCTTAAATGTGCACAAAGTAAACTATTACTGTAAGTCTACTTGAGGATTTTTCATTTTCCTTAAGACAGTGCGCGGCGAAGAAAAATATTTGTATAATATCGAATAATTGATAAAAAAAAACTGGATATCCCAGCAATTTGTACAAAATCGTAAGACTCTGCTAAATTGACTGCAAAAAAGTCATCAATCTAAGTTAAAGATAAGACTAAACGGATGTTAGACAACCCCGAGCAGCCCTGAAAATCTCATTCAACCTTGAACTGGAAGGCGAATGATAAAGCAAGGCACTGAATGCCACTCAGGTCTGCCCCATTCAAATTGCTGGACATTAAACGGATGTCGATAAATGAGATTGACAATGACAAACATGAAAGCGAAAAAGTAGCCAGAACAGAGAGCGAATTCCCCACCCCATGGAGTCAATAAAATCCCAGAAAAGCCAAATCCCGCCCCTGAGGTCACTCACAAAAACTAAAAGGGAAATGCTTTAACCAAAGCGAGGAGATCTGAGTGACAGTTGAACCTCTGCACCCGGTCCCTTTCATCCCCTCTCCATGGGCTCGTCTCCGGGCTAACAGATGGCAGAACATATACGGTCACAGAGCCACATATGTCAACCGGAGTCAGTCCGGATGATTGCAGGACCAGTGTTGGTACACTCACAAAAGTTAACTCTCGCTTTCTCTTTAATACTTTCCGGTGGCAAAAAAAAAATGTTTTAAATATAATGTTGTTTTTGGTCTTCAAACATTGTCTTCCCGCAAAGAATACCGCATGAAACAATTAACTTTTGTGCTTTATAAATAGAAATTTTGATTTTCGGTTAGCCATTTTAATTATTAATAACACAAGAGCATCAAAACTAAATTTCTAAAATAATAGGAGAAGGAATTAAAATTCCACACATTGTGAAAATAATGGTATTTTATAAAATAACATAATTGCTTTTATAATCCCTTTAATTTATGGCCGATTTAAATCAAATTTTAAATGTTAAATTCTGACTAAACTTGGTTTCCTTCAAACTTAAAAGAATTGAATAATTGTTAAATTGCTAAACAAAAATCTTTTGAGGCACACATAAATGTGTGTAAAGCTTTTGGTGGGTTTGATTTGATCATTGTTTCCCATGAGAAATTACAGCACAATTTCCCCTTTCCTATTTTTCTTATTTTTCATAAATATGTACAACATTTACGTTACCTTGCGTTTATGGTATATATCATATTCAGTATACATATGTTTTCCTTTTTTAGAAAAAAAGGTTTGCCATGTCAGCTATTTTTTCAATGTGCATAAAGGGGTTAGGCAAAACACAGAGATGGCCAACTGAAATGTGCAAGTGTCAAGTGCAAGCCCAAGGAATGAAAAGAAAAACAAATCAAAACCAATGGCAGGGTTGGCATTTGTTTAAATGCGAATTAAAGAATCGCCGCTTCAAGGGTGGGAGAATGTGAGCTTTGTAATTCGGGCGCAGCCGCACACTCCACACATTTCATATGGGAGATTGCTTATTTGGCTGTTGGCCACTTGGCCACTTGGCCACTTGGCGAAAGTGGCAAGTGCAAACAGGAGCTCTGGCTCCGGGTCCGCTCCCGGGATCCGAGCGCCACTTGCTGCTCGTGCTGCATGTGCCATTTGCATAAATCAAATTTGAATTTGCATTGCTGCCTGCAACGAGCAGATGCAGTGGGTGAGAAAGAGCAACAGCAGCCGTCGCAAGACTCAAAGCGTTCCGGCACACACACACACACGCACACACAAAGGTGTGCCAACTGGATAAACACGTGCACGGGGCAGGACGAGCGCGGAAAGGCAGGATTCTCTACTTTGCCAGTTTGTGTGCTCAAACACGCACAGGGCAATGAGCACGCAGCCAAACTTACGCACGCTCACCCACCACACAATCGCAAAAACAAACGCACATGCAAATACAAACAGCGGCAAGAAGCACCAAAAACTCACTCCCCACGAATTACGCCCAAACGATGTGCCATTAAAAGGTAAAAGCCAGTCAAAAACTCTGCAGACAAGGACCTCGAGTTGAAAATTTATAGCATAGTTTTAGGGGCTCGTTAGAACTTCATATTTTGCATTCTCGCGACTGTTTTTTTCAAGAGTCGAAATGTATAAAGATTTATTCATTTATTTCACATAATCGACTAAAAGCAACACATTTTTTAACACTTAAGCCTCTGCAAGGGGATTTTTGGCTTCAGGCGTTTCATTAAAACCAATCCCAATAAAAACTTATAAATAATTACACATAAATTTACTAATACTGATTTATGATTGTCCATTAACACTCTAATTTAAAGTTTTGGACAAATGGCTTCACATGCTATCTATCACATATATTACTCATATGTCATAAATTGAAGACATAAATATTTATATTGAATATTAATTAAAAATATATGTTTTCTCATTAGCTATACGGCTGTCATTCTTGTCCTGAAAATGATTAAAAACATGTCATAAACTTCAGTTGTCGATACCCAAAACTATATCTCAAAATTATGTTATAGTCTGTAAAGTTAATGCTTCTGACACTTTGGTTGGTGGCTGCCGTCGTTTTCGGGCACATATTTCCTTTGATTTCTTGGCAATTTCTTGCACATTAGCTCAACAACTTTCTTTGCCAAGTTACGGTGTACACACACACACACACAAACACATGCAAACTCGTGCCCACAAGCATGGAATGTGCATTAACATTCTGCCACGCCCATTCCACTTTGTGGCAACTTTTTGCCGTGTCCAAATTAAATAATAAATGCGCAAAGTTGGGCAAATTTATAATGCTGAGGCGAAATTGTTGAGTGACTTTTGAGTACATTTTTGCTGTCTGCGATAATTGCTAGTTAATTGGATTCCCCAGACAATTGCTGATTTATGAAAGCAAGAAATTCCAAAGACTTATTAGGTAATCGAATTATTACTATGGGGATTTCAGCAGGGATAATTTTAGAAAAAAACTAAGTCCTTGTTGTGTGCCAACCTTTTTGTTAGAAGCTTAGTCATATTTTATCCCGCTATTGAAGTATCGACTCGAAAACCTTCCAATTTATTAAAGGAGATAAATTGTCACGGCGAGTGAAAAATACCAAGAATTCAGCTATTTTTTATGGTGTCACAAAAACCGCTTGGAGGCCATTCAATGGCAGTGTCAATGTCGCTCCAATGGATGAGGAGCCAGGATAATGCCCTTCAATCAAGTTTGTGGCCCTGTTGGGTGACGTGACTGTTGCTCATTTCACGCTTGGCCTTTCCATTGTCCTGCTGCCAGGAGTTTGCCAGTCCGCCGGCTGATTACCAACGAGTTCGCAGGAAGTCCCGATAAGAAAGCAGGTCCATAAACGCCAGGCCTCGTGTTAGACCTGAAATTCGGGGAAAAAAAAACGACGACAACGGTTAGAGGAGTGGGGTCTACAAATCACTCCGAATTTCTATATCACCCGCCTGGTTGCTGCGGTGTCTTTCGTTTCTGGTTCGTCTTGGCACTGTCATCGTTCGAGGAAAATTCTAAAAAAAGAATAAAGCAATCCTCTCAGAATATGTGGGCTTAAAAGCATTAAAATTAAACTTAAATGAGACTGCATAGTATAGCTGTTTAAAAACAAACAGTGTAACATTAGAGACTAAAAAGAAATGCTGTGCCTATTAATATGCGAGTTGAACAATTAAATCAATAAAATCATACCTGTTAAATCTTAAAATAAACCTTAAAGCTGTTATTTCAAGAGACGCTATTTTCTATTTTTTTTTTCTACCAAGTGTAATAGTTATGTGTTTTTTTGTAAACACACTTTAGTGTGTTGGCCATACTTGTAAAATTCCTGTTACTTGTTTCCATGTCAAAGGCGACATCTAGAAGTTTTAAAAGTGAAATTAGTTTGTATAACGTATATATTAGTTGAAACACACATACACGTAGGCCTCTGGTTGTTTTCTTCTGTCTTTTCTTTCAGATTTCCATCTGTGTTTTGATTTACTAATAAATCATCAGTTGGATCAGTCCTTAGAGGTTTTGACGATCCGGGTTCATCTGTGCCATTCGGCTTGTGATCTTCATCCTTACTATCGAAAAAGAAATTTGACAGGATTCCCCCACCAGCAGGACCACCACCTTCCTTTCGAGCGTCCTTGCTACCACCAGGGCCACTACCTCCACCATCGTCCTGTTGGGTATCCTTGCCAGTCATAAAGGGCTCCATTATCTCCAGCGGAATGGGGTAAATGATCCTGACTCGTCGCTCCGAGGCGATCGATGAAAGGACTTGCAAGTGTCTCAGCTAAGTCATCAGGAAATGGTTTAACTATACAGAATATACATCCATATCTTTTACCTGTAGTGTGATTCTATTTTCTGACATCACATCGGAGGCCTCTTTTAGTGCCTTTGAGGCCTTGAGCTCGCCTTCGGCCAAAATAATCTTGGCCCGTGCTTCCCTCACAGCCTCAGCCTCGCTGGCCAAGGATCGCTCCAGGCTGGACGGCAATATGATGTCCATTCTAATGTTATAAATTAATAGGTCGGCTCAAATCAAATAGATTAAAATGAAAAGTGGTTGGATTTGTTAAGTAATGTGTCGAAACAAGTCCCTACACTGAGGTTCTTATTTGCATGCCTTTTAATCAACAGTGATATTTGTGGAAGTTGTGTTAAAAAAATTTAATTCTTTTAAAAAGTATGCCAAATTGGTAGTTATTATAAAATATAAATGGTTAAGGGCAGTAGGGTTTTATCATTTTTTTTGACTGTTTTTGTTTTAAAAAAATTTTTAATATTTAAAGATGTATGTGTCTATATTTCAAATAAAAATTGACGAATTGTATTACTTACACGTCTACCCGTTCCACCCGCACTCCCCACCGAGCTGTTATTCCGGCCACCGCCTGCTGGATTTCGCGGGACAATTGCTGCCTGGAGGTGAGCAGGACATGGAGCGACTTGGAGCCCACGATATTGCGCAGGGTGACCTGGGCAATCAGGTTTGTGGCCTGCCGCGCATCGTCCACCTGGATGATCGAGTCGATGGGGCTGAAGATGCAAAAATACACGACTGCGTTCACGGTAATGGTCACCGAGTCCTTTGTGAGCACATCCTGGGGACGTACGTTGGTGACGTCGGTGCGAAGATCCACCCTGGTGATGTCATCGATGCACGGCAAATAAAAGACCAAACCAGGTCCTCGAAGACCCCTCCTGCGGAGGGTGGGACTTAAATATAGTCATCAGCAAATATATGGGTCTCACCTTAGTCGACCCAGACGAAGGACAATTACACGAGCAAACTCGGGAACCACAAGAAGACAACAACACAAGGAGAAGGGAAATGTTATCGCCACAAGGATCCAGCAGATGGCAACGGCGCACTTCTCAAACGTGGTATCCTTATCGTCCTCAGCTGAATAAAAATTGATTGCTGATCAGATTGGACTCTAGACAGATCATTCGGGTTTGCCTACTGGTTTGAATGTAACGACTTGGTGGCGGCTGGCGACCTGCTCCATCTTCAGCTGAAGGTCGTTTAAAATTTTTGGGGTCACTGGGAGGTTCCTTTGTAGGCTCTTTCTGGGAAGATACATCTCGTCCAGGTCCCTTAGCCCGATTTCCCTCGTTGTGATCGCTCATAACGCAAAATTTAAAATTATTTATTAGTAAAAATAATGTTTACGACTCGTGTGTATGATGTTTTATTCAAAGTTAACAAAAGTACAAATAACATATGACCCCTGAAGACAAACTGGTAGACTGTAACATACTTTATCATTTATTTTTCGCGAGTGGAATTTTGGTTACTATGGATGGGGACGTTGAATTGCACATATTCCGCAAGAGCTCATAAATTTCGCTTTTCCAACTAGAAAAGCTCAACTGCAACCCACTCACTGTCAGCCCACAAAACCCCAAAAGTGCACATTACTCTGCTTATGAGCAAGCCACTTTTTTCAAGAGAACACGTCGGTGACAGCAGGGGAAAGGGCCAGAATATGAGATGAGGCATCGGAAGGTGATGGATATATATGTAAATTCAACCAGTCCAAAAATTCACTAACAGTTTCAATTCCAAAGAAAATGATGGATGCTGCTTAAATAACAAATGAAATTTGTACTTTTAAGTTATTCTTCTATAAACCAAGTCCCTTTTTATGTTTGAATTTTAATTTCATTTACACTTTTTAGAAGGTTTGGGCAACAAATGGAGAACTGGACTAAGCACCTTTTAAACAAAATTCAATATCTTCCGATTTACTGACTCGCCTTAAGTTCTTTTAAATTTAATCCTACATAGCTACACTTTATTTCACACAAGTCACAAATTATATAATTATTTAAAACTAAAAACACAAAGTTTTTAAAAGAAAATGTACAATTTTTAAAGACTTCATTTAAAACCATATATTATCTTGGTTAAAATGGAAACATAATTAATAGAAATAGTTTATATATAATATGCCTAAAAGTTCGAAACGCACTGTACCGTAGGCCAGGCGCACCTCGGCAGAAGTGTCAAAATCTGACATGGAAAAATGAACCCAACACGAAGAGCTCCTAATTTTAGTTACAAAAGCCGGTTGGCGGGCTTCTTGGCAGTCAGCGCCCTTTGAGCGGAGTCGCGGAAAAGTGTGGGAAGTTGGAAAAGTGGCCGGAAGGAGAGGAAGGCTGGCTGGCTGACTGGCTGACTGGCGAGTAGCTTTCCGATGATAATACCTGGCGGCTTGAACGTGACGATGACTGGCACGATAGCATTGAAATATTACCTGAGCCAAGACTCCGCCGATTGCCGCTAAAAGATTCCCGGATGGCGTTGCTTGTCATTCCGGCACCCATCGTGGGCAATTATAATTAGATGTGACTGACGGTGGGAGCTCAATTAAAAGGCACGTGGCTGGGCGAACACCGAAATTGGGTTAAAACGTGCAGTGGCAAATACTCGGGTGCTCGGGTGCTGCGCTCAAAAACCGCTCGAAATTGTTTCTATTTCAATTTGCCAGCATGGTTTTTGGGGTGCGGAAGCGTGACATTTTGGCCGTACCGATATTTATGCCACCCCGGCTAAAATCCCCACATTTACACAACTTTCGGTTGTCGCCCAAGGGCCAAGGGGCAAAGGGGCCAAGGGGGCCGGGCGGCGTGGTGGCAAAGTTTTCGTTCGTTTTCATTTTCATGCCAAATTTCGACACACACATCCGCGTCTGCGGTCAACTCCGGATCCGCCGGGCCGGAAGCCTTCGGCAATGCGACGATAGGAAATTGGTTTATTTTATTTCCATCGACAGTTCGCTGCGGCCTTCAGCGGGGTGTGGTTGTGGTTGGTGGGTGCCTGGCGGTGGGCGGTCGTTTTTTGGGGGAATTTCCAAATTAACATGAAAAGCGATTTAACGATATCGTTCTGAAAAATCTAATTAAGAAAAAAAACAATTTCCGATTATATTGCGCATTTTTTTGGACGAATACCGAAATAATTATAGCACCATTAGTTGGATGCTTGACGTTCCTTTTTTTTTTTTTTTGAGTTAGCTGCAAGCGCTTAAAGCCAGCCAATTGACTGGTTCAGCCCGGTTTTTGGTGGCCAGCCGGCAGGCAGGAAAGCCACTCCACCAGTGCCCTCACTTTGGCCACGTACGTACTAATGAAAACGAGCTCCAAATGAAGTTGGAGTCAACTGCAACGGTTGATGGCAATAGGGAAACTAGGCCAAAATAAGTAGATGGGCAGAATATGGTGTGGTTTACTAGTAACACCAATGCTCCAATACGCTTTGCTATCAGTATTCCTAAAGTGAGGTAAACTAAAATGATCAACTCTGAAGTTAATTATATTTTAATACACATAAGGTTTGCTTAAAATGTTAAAATCAAGAAAAGATTAAATAAGAAAAATAAACCAATTTTATTAAACGGTTGTTGTTTAAAAAATAATTAAAATACATATTAAATAACTTCAACTTAACTGACCGTTAGTTTAACATGTAAAATGTAAAATTCTTTCGTAAGGATATTCAGAAAAATATCTATTATATTGTTAATTTAAGTAGCAAACAAAATACATGTCTTAAGAACATTTAATTAAATTCATAACATTTCAAGACCAAATCAGTCTACGATTTCTGTATTAAAGCCCAGGTTTTTATCGGCATATTAATTCAACCTTTAGAGCCAGAGTATTAGAGGGTCTTTGACCTCATATTCAGCGTGCATCCGCCTCTTTTTCCAACTTTTCCAGCCAGACATATGCAGCTGAAAATGCATTTGCAGTGTGAGACCGCAGAAACATCGAAAAACAGAAACGAAAAAGAGCCAAATGAAGCGCCCAGAAGCCCAAGAATGAATGAAGTGGAAGACATGAATGGGAATGGGCGTAACAGGATCACAGGACGAGTATGGCGAACAAAAAATGTAGGCGGCAAAAAATGCAGGCTAAATGTGCTCGTTAGTGGTTTTCTGGATGAGTTTTCCCTGTCGATGGTCTGTGAGTCTGTCAGTCGACCCTTTTTTGTGAATATACCAGATTCGTATCCGTATCGCATAAATTCCGTATGCAGCGGCTTCGTTTGGCCAATTCATTTGGCCTGCTCCGGAATTCGTTGGCGAATGTTTGACTTTAGGCAAAGTCAACACGCAATTTAAATAACAATTGGTCTTTCTTGTGCGGGTGTTTTGTGAGCCTGCTTGTGGATGAGTGTCATTAGCAAGACATTTATACGCCTCAGTTGAGCACCCAACACATGTTTATGCATATCAGCAACCTTTTGCCGAGAATAAATTAAGTCAAGGTCGGGATTTTGCTGACAAGGCAAAACATTTTACGGAACATGTGTGACTCAATGTTCGGCGTAAGCTGTCTAAGAATTTAGGACTTAGGCAGCTTGGGAAGCTTTACTAACCGAGTAGGATGGATAGGCGATCGAAGTAGCAGAAAATCCCGAAATTCAAACTAAAAGGGAGCCACATTTTTATGACTGTTCAGTTATAACGAACTAAATAAAGCGTAAGCATTCTTAATTTTCATATTTCAAACAAAGGCAATAAATAATATTGTTTTATAAATATAAGTGTATTGCTTATCGAAATATTTTCCATTTGGAGCAATTGAGTTTTGCATACGTTTGAATGAATTAAAACCACTTTATAGATAAATGAAATGATTCACCCTTTTTCCTACTTTCACTATTAAACAAAAATGTAATTAAAAAGTACTTTAACAAATTTAATATAAAACTTGTTGACTTTATCGACAAATGTGCTTGCAGAGTTTAATCTAAGCTTTGCACAAAACTCACATCCTTTACCGATTGAAAGCAGCCGTGTGTTGAGTGAATGCATTTACACACACATACAGATGAGCTTGTTGGAATTATTTGACCCGGCCACACCGACTTACTGGTCACCTGACCATCTTTATCCTCTGCCGGCGGCAATGCTTCCTTCTATCGTTCTTATCCTCTTCACATTCCCCCTTTTATCTAAGCTCGGCTTTGGCATTGTTAATGCCAACACATTTTTACCCACTTGGCAAATTTACGTATTTCTGGGAGCACCCCGCACCGCTGATGTCGCGGCATTTGTACTTTCCTGCACTTTAGTGAGCACACAAATCCGCACGAGAAACGGAAAAAAAAGGGATTTTATCTTTTAGTCGCTTGTTGCTTTTGGCTCCTTGGAATCGCTATGCGGACATTTCCGGCTGGAGGCATGCGTATGTATGTCCTGACATGGACTTATCGCCGGTGCAGATTTATGCCGGAGCCAACAATGCTGCTGCTGATTGTGGGAATTAACAGCTCCGGTCCTATGCTACATTAATTTATGGCCTAAACAGCGAACCGAAACAGTTTTTCATGATTGAATTTATTCGAAACTTTCGGTGGCCTCAAGTGCCATTGCGGCCATTGAGTATCGTATAGCGTTACCCACACGACCAGAAATTCCTTTTGCTGCATACACCAACCACATCTTCCAAACACCACAGTTGCCAAGTCATCTGTGCTGATTTCCATGGCGAATTTTAGCACTCGCACCATTCATTGCCATCGCCGAACAATGGATCCGAAAAAGAAACCGAAAGTGGGCAAAAAGTGTCGGCATTGAGACAAATTTAATGAAATTTCAAATTGCCATTCGCCTTCTGTCTAGATCTCAGGAAGCTTTTGTCTCCTCTTCGATTTAAGAGGTCATTCTGGGTTTCCTTTTGAAAATAGCAATTTATATCTTAAATCTATAAAAATCTTTCGCTTTATAAGAACTTTAGATTAATATATGAAATAGTTTTTTGATGCAATACCAAGGAGATTTTAAAGAGAATTTATTTTCTTTTCAAACTGTTTTCTGTTCCTCGAAGTCAGTGCATCGGTCTTAGGGAAATTATAAATATTTATAAATAAATTTGGGAATAAAATATCCTTACGAATAAGCTTATTTCAGAGAAAATGTATGAAAAACTTGTTCCTCAGCCAAATCGGATTCGGTGGCTGTGAATATCGGAATGGTTCTCCACCTCTGCCGTTGGCTTTGCATGTCGGACACGACTGACTCAAGTCGACTCGTTCATGGTCTCCTTTGTGCCGCTGTGACAGCTGCTCATTTCACGCTCGGTAATTTCAATGAATTTTGCTGGGATCTTGCAGGACATGCCACGCCAACCAGCGCCACGGCACGCTATCCACTTATTTGTATGGCGCTCATTAATTAAATTTTCTCATTTATATTGGTTATATTTAGTTTGAATAGTTTTCCTAGGTTCACATGAAGCTCGTTTATTTCGCACCATTCTGTGAAATTGGTAAAGAACTTGGCTTTACTTTTCTATTTTTACTTAGAATTCATTTACGCAGCATCATGTACAAAAAGTCAGCCTTAATTTAGCTTAATGTAACTAACAATGACTTTATATATGTTTTTTGTTTTTTTCGCAGCACTAGAAACACAAAAAAATGTGGAACAAGCGCACTGGTTATTGGATAATCTTTTTAAAACATTTCTGGTTCGATTATGGTAGTCAAATAAGGCATTTTTCGGAGTTATGACTAATTAACTTATTTTTTAATGCATTACTTTTATTACATTACATTACATTTACATTAAAAATAAATAAAAGTAATGCTAATGAAAAATCTGTTCATTAGATTGTCCAAAAAGGAATGCTACTGAGAAAATAGTTTATTAAATTTAAAAAAATTAATGCTACTGAAAAAATATTTGATAAGATTTCTCAAAAGTAATGCTACTTAAGCCACTTATCATTAAATGTCAAGAAAGTTATCCTGCTAAAAAAATATTTCATTGGCTTTCTAAAAAGTAATGCCATCAATAAAACTAAAAGTTATGGTACTGAACTTACTATGTTAACGGTTGAGTTAACAATTACTTATTAATTCATAACTGTTTAATAACATTTTTATCCTGAAAAAATAAATTAAGATTAATCAGCTAAAATTTGCTCAACCAGGGATTGTAACTTGTACGCTTATTTTGAAAAGTCGTTCCAAGCAATGACAAATAATGTGTTTACCAATTAAAACAGTTTAGATAAATTCGGCTTTATTATTCAAATCAGTATAAGGTAAAAAGGGGACAGCACTACAAATTTAGCAACAAACAATTTGGCAACATTGAAATGGTCTTGTCCTAATCTTGGTCACTGCTGCAGTCCTATCTGAGCATATCGGCGTACCGAACGGGCAGATAGGCGAAGAAGCTGTTGAGCAGGGACGAACCGTTGACCAGGTGGGGCTGCAGGGCCTGCCAGCAGATGCTGGTCAGGTTGAGGATCTTGTCGTTGAGCGGCATGCGGTAGTTGGCCTTCAGTCGCTCGCTCAGCGCCTTCAACCGAACGATGTCGTCGTAGGTGTCTTTCGCCGAGTATCCGGTGCGCTTGGCACTGGGTGGTTCATTGCTCAGCTTGTGCAACACACGCACAAAGGTTTTCATACCCTTTCGCATCCCTTGGCCGATCTCCTCGTAGCTGTATGTTTTCCCATACCGACGCTTTATCCACTCTTTCATCACCGTCGACTTGTGCGAGTCGGGAAAAGCGGCAAAGACGCAGCGCGGATCCCGACGCAGTATGGAAAAGCCATCCTTAAGCAGGCGCTCCATCAACTGATGGTTGTCGGGGTCAAAGTGCGCGATGTCCTTGGTCCAGTCCAGGTCGTCCTGACCCTGACCGCAAGGCTCGAGTGGTGGGTCAGACTTTTTGGATTCGAAAGAAGCCTTATTCCGCTGATGGGCTTCCAGCGAGCCAAACCACATGTTCTGGGCGCACTCCACGATGGCAGCCACCACCTGTGCGCGCGGATCCAGCCTTTCGTTGAACTCATCCTCGCTGGAGGGACAACTCTGTGGCCGCAAGGAGCGAATGGCCTCGGCTCGCATCACGTCCCTGGGAGCGGGATTCTCTTGCCGCGGTGCCAGCTCGTGGTAGTGGAACACGAACGGACCCCGCCGACTGTGACTCCGAAAGAAGCGTCCCGGCCTCTGGGGCTTCCGGCAGAAGGTTGGCCTCTCATCGCCGACCCTCGTCTGTGTCATCATCACCCGCCGGGGGCGCTTCATATGGCCGAGCAGCGGAGGCGGGCACTTGGCCAGCTTCTCCTCGCGCACCTCCACGGGGCAGGGAACATCGTCCTCCGGATCCGAGATGCGCACTGTGCTCAGGCGACTCACGCTGGCCCTGCCGGTGATCACATGGACCTGCATATTGGGCGCAGCATTCAGCCGCCCGATGTCCGCCTTGTGGAAGAGGTGCTTCACCCTGTCCGGTTGCACAGTTGTGGGCACCTTGCCCATCGCACACATCTGATCGTGATCCTCCAGCAGCATGACATCCGTGTGATGGCGCTCACGCAGTCGCTTCCAGCGCAGCGTGCAATCCTCGATGTCCTTGTCCAGCTGCGCCACAATGCGCTTCTTGAGGGCAGCATCGTGCCGCGTATTTAGGTCTATGAGAGCCAGACACTGTTTGTGCGCCTTGACCACGGCCGCATCCTTGACCAGCTGCTCCTGCCGCAACGCCTCCTTGTGGAACTCGCACATGGGCATTGCTACGTCCTCGTCTGCTTCACCCACTTTGGCCCAGTAGTCGCTCATGATGTCGCCCACCACCCGGAAGAGCATCCGCTTCACCGGCTGGAACTTGTAGTCGGCGAACCAGCGGTTCGCCTCGTTCACCCTGTAGTTGGGCCTCTCGCCGGCGGGCCAAAAGGGGAAGGTGACCACCAGGCCGGCTGGCTTGCTGCTGAACTTGCCGACCGACTGGGGCACCTTGGGCTTCGGCAGCGGTGTGAAGTAGGGCGAGCGGACTTTCCTTAGATCCGAAACCCTTTGGGGCGACGAGGGGCACACCGAAAAGGATGTGCTGACCATCGGCGGCACTATCGATTTCTTCACCCGCTTCAAACGCTCCACTCCAGGCGGCAGGATGCGGTCCAGTTCGCGCATCGTCATCTCCAGATCCAGGTACGTGATGGCCGCCATCAGGATCTTCTCGCTATAGGCGAATCCTGCACCCTTGTAGCAGGCCTCCAGCAGGAAGTAGAGCAGGGCCAAGTCGCTGCCGCGGCACACGCTGAGCAGCTTGCGCAGCATCCGCGCCTTCACCATGGGCGTGATTCCCAGCCGGCTGAGACAGAACTGGGTGCGGTACACCGTCGCCTCGGCCTGGTCGTCCCGGATGGAGAACGCCAGGGCCTCGACGGCCTCCACCTGGAAGTCGGACAGGTTGCTGAACCACGTGGCCCCCACCGGCGCTGGCTGGTCCCGCATGGTCTATTTCTATATATTTCTATATTTGGTTTCGGAAACTATAAAAAGGGCTGAATAAAATCACTTAAAATTTTGATTGAAGCTGCGAACGTGTATGCTTTAGGTAAGGTTACAAGTTAAAACTGAACTCAGCCATTTCCTTTCAGATGTGAAGCTAGTTTGCACAGCAAACTACTCGTTTGTTATTCTTTTGTAGATGATTTCAAGTTTGAAATTAAAACAAATTTCCAAAATGCTGAACAAAATTGTACCTCAACAAAATTTTAAACAAAATTAAAATTCAATTCGATTTTATTTTACACATAAACGCACACAAAAGAAATTGTTTTATGGAAAAAGAACACAGTTTACCTTTATCAAAAAGATTATGGTTTTGTTAGTTCTCTTTAGCTAATAGACTGTAAGGCTTTAGAAAGTAAATCTTCAATTTTTGTTCGGCAGAAGTTTTACTAAAATATTTAGAAGGGATTAGAGTTCGAATGAAAAACATTATACAACAATAATAATCCGCACCCAATTAGTGTTTAATAAAGCGTATTTGTTCTCAGTAGTCTCATGTTTCCCTGCAACATTTTACCATAAAAGAAGAACCAAGAGAAATTTTGTATTTTAGTATTTACGAACAAAAAGAGTCTGCCCCACATTTTATAGTAAGTTGCAACTGAGTGCAACTAACATAAAAAACTGACACTGATAAATACGTTTTCACATGCATCGTTCAACCCATCCACACTGGATTGACGCCAACCACACTTATCGCTCGCCAATCAGCGATGATTGAAGCAAATTCATAGGTATCTGAGACTGCATTGAAACGCCATTTATTTGGCCACCTTCAACCAGGCAACAGGTGGAATCTCGTATGGTGGCCATAGTGGTTCGTATCTTTTCTACCCGTCTGTGCCATTTCCTCTCCAAGTGACAACTGACAATGATGGATTAGTTTATCAGAGCGGGTCAGGACATTCATTTGCTCTTTGTTTCGCCGTCTGTGGCAGGAAGCACACACACACATCCTCCTCCGTGGGGACTAATAACTTTATACGTCATCAGAGCGAAATATAATAGAGTAATTTTCTATGTGACGCGCCAGGATAATTGGCTGGACTTGGACTCTGACTCTGACTTGGCCATATGTCGCTGCACTTGCAATCAGATGAATTGTGAGTTGTGAGCTGTGAGTGGTGGCAGAAAGAATGGGCAAATCACATAAATTACTTTATGATGGCGTTGGGGCCATGAATCTGGTGAGTGAGGGAAAACTTTCTTTTAGCTCGGCACATGTGGTCACGGAAAGGCCAAAGGAAAAAAAAAACAAAAAAAAAACAAAAAGTGGCAACTTTCAGACTGCCGCAAGGAAGCAACAAAAGTCATTTCGAAGTTATTACCCCGCTCGCCCAACTCTCAAGTCCACAATATTAAAGCCTGGTCAGTCGGTTGCCATTTGTTTGTCGCTTCATAAAAAATGGCGAAGAAGGCGGGAAAACAAAAGTTTTCCTTCTTTTGCTCTGTGAACTTTTGTCAGCTTCGCTCTGCGACAAAGTTTATCCTTTCTATTTTATTTTTCTGGCCAATTTTTGTTTTTGTGACTGACCATTTTGAAAGATTTTATGTGTTCGTTTTTGGCTGCCGAAAAAAGTTTTCCATTCAAGAAACTTGCATGAAAAATGCAATTTCAAAAAAAAAATTTAAGTTTTTCAGTTACTTCTGCTAGAGCAATATGGAAATGATTAAATTTGAAAATATTTTACTCCAGGGGCTTGAAAACAGTTCAAAGAACTAAGTGGATTGTGCTGTTAAAGTTGAGTTTGATACAAAACGAATCAACTTGAGTACGTATTTGAAATAGTCTTCAATATAACAATTATCTTTAAAAAATAAATTCATTGTAATGAAGGAGCGATACGAAGTCCAATATGAGAAGTTTGCTAAGATGGAACTATCTGAAGATGGCGGTAAGAGTTACAAAGCTATAAGTACGGCAATAAACTTCATTTAACTCCTAATAGATGCGAAAAATGTTATGATTGAAAAAATAGCTGTGTGCTTGTCCTGGATTCTTGTGGTGATGTTTTTACCCTTCTCCCTGTGCATTTGTCTGAACGTGGCCGCCGAGTACCAGCGAATTGTGATGTTCCGCCTGGGTCGCATAAGGTAGTATCACCTACTTTAAAGCATTGTCCATTTGAGTAATCCAAATTCTCGCTACAAGAAACTGCTATGGTCCAGGCCTTATATTCCTGCTGCCCTGCATCGATTCGTATGTTACTGTGGACATTCGCACCGATGTGGTGAACGTGGATCCCCAAGAGATGCTAACCAAAGACTCGGTGACAATAACAGTGAACGCGGTAGTTTTCTATTGCATCTACCATCCCATCGACTCGATCGTCAATGTGGACAATGCCAGGGATGCCACCGAACGCATTTCCCAGGTCACCCTGCGCAACATCGTGGGCTCGAAGCCACTGCACGAACTGTTGACCTCCAGGCAGCAACTGTCGCGGGAAGTCCAGCTGGCGGTGGCCGAGATCACGGGACGCTGGGGCGTGAGGGTGGAGCGAGTGGACCTGTAAGCCAAACACTCCACCTACAGTTGACCTCCACTTTGGGAGACTTATTCCGCAGCATGGAGATTTCATTGCCCAGCAGCTTGGAGAGATCGTTGGCCAGCGAAGCGGAGGCGGTGAGGGAAGCCCGGGCCAAGATCATTTTGGCCGAGGGCGAGGCCAAAGCCTCAAAGGCTCTGAAGGAAGCCTCCGATGTGATGGCCGAGAACCAAATTACCCTACAAGTAAGCTTCCGAGAAGGGACATGTATCTAAGGTTTGGTTTGGCTGATCCTTTTTTTTCCCAACTTAGCTGAGGCATCTTCAGATCCTCTCATCTTTGGCAACGGAACGTCGTGTAAATGTCATATTTCCCATTCCCTTGGAAATTATGGAACCATTTGTTGATGGAAGTGAATCGCCTGCACCAAAGCAGGATGACAACGAAAGGGATCAATCTGATTATTTAAATTTGATCTCGCCAAAAGTTTACATAATGGGTCCTCCACCGGACAGCTTTCCTGGTGAGAATGGTAACCAAAATGGACAGGAAAATGAGAAAGGCCGAACTTGGAAGTGGCCACCATTTTTGAGACTCTCGCGAAGTGGTGAACGTGGTGAACAACCTTCCAGCAGCCAGCCATCGACCAGCACAGGGACCAACCGAGCAGCTGAGGTCGAACCCTACCCACTGCTTTCGAAGCCACCAGCTCGTTCTAGTTCTGCGCCTGCTAAGCCATCTCCCATACCCCTTCCCCCACGCCCCGATCCGCCGGCACTTCCTCCCATTCCTCCCCATCCGACCTTACCTCCTCTTCCCGAACGCCCCATACCACCGGCCAAGTCTACTTCACCTCCAAGGGAAGACAGTCCAAAAGTACCAAAGTCCGACAAAAACTACTATTTTTAGAAGCATTTGTTTAAAAGCATTTTGTGGATTGTGTGATAAAATAAATATTAATACTCAGAAAAGTTTGTGTTCCAAATTTTTACTTTACACTATAAAATAAACTGCAAAAAAACTTATTCGATTATATATCAAACTTGATACTATTATTATTAGCCAAACTTATTGAAATTAGCCAAACTTGCCAACAGTTTTATCAAAAGATCGATTTGAATTTTATTTCATTATACAATATACCAAAAAACGAAGCAACTTATTTATGTAAACATTTTAAGATAAAAGACAGCTACTTTTTTGTTTTTGTAATAATGTCGAACATGAAAGATATTTGCGATGGGGGGCAGGAACCAAAATGGAGGTCGGACGTGGACATCGAAAAGCTACCGAAACACAAAATGATCACATCCCAGGAATGCATGCTGCTAAAACGTGATTTGGAATCCGATGGTCAAGATGACTTCGAAGTTAGTCCCATGATCCTTTGCCTGATGCTAACCCTTTTACTTTTCGTAATCGGCTTCTGGATATGGTTGATCTCCAAGAGCTGTCTCTTTGCCCAACCCGATGAGGTTAGAAAAAAGAGAAACGCAAAGCGCCGGCTTTCAGGAGGTAATAATCCAAGGGCAAACAACACAAATGTACGCATTTTGGACATATCGTCACAAACCCAAATGCTATCGCTTTGTAAACTCGAACGAGATGACTCTAATAGCTCGCGAAATCAGAGCTGTCCACTTAAAGTGTGCAATACAGGTTCCTATGGAGGTCCCAGCCAGTGCATTCCAAGGGCAACCTACTGTAACTTAATGGTATTGCCCACCACATCGCCATCTTGCACAGAACAAGCCGCAGAAATGGAGTCACAAACTGTTACGGAAGCTACAACTGGATCATCAATGCTTAGATCCACCGAATCTTCCCCAAGCCAAAGCTGTCCAAGACTCTCAACGATAATAGAAAGAAATGAACTGGAAGTGCCCACAACTCGAGCTGAGGTTGGATCACCACTAATGTACGGCAGTATGCCTTCAAATTTCGGGAGGGAAGTGCCCAAAAGAAAATACAGTATTAAGTGGACCAATTTTTTAAGGCAAGGACGAAAGGATCACTGCGATACCCAAAGCCCACAGTGATGCCTTATTGATAGAAAAAAATAATTAAAAAAAAAATATTTAAAGAAAATTGTTTTACAATTACCAAAAATAATATAACTTTTAAGAAAACAACTTTGCGATTTTTTTTCAAAAACGAAAATGAACAGAAAACAGTTTAGAATGCGAATACAAATTATTTAAAGAACGTCAATGTCAAATTTTCTTAAAATAAAATTTGCAATACATAAGATATAGTTTTTAGTAAATTTGCAAAAACCTCGTTTAAAATTTTCTGAAGATATATGATATACTGTCCAAATTTATCCATAAGAATAAGGAACAAGGAAAACTTGAGCAAGCTAAAGGAAAAATAATGAAATGAGAAGCAAATTTGTTTGAAAAAACTCGTCCCCAAGGTAATGAATCCCAAAAAATGAATCCAGCCTGCAGAGTGAGCCTGGAGAGCACGGAGTGCCAGGAGTGGATGAACGAGGTGTGCGCCCACTGCGCCCATCTGCTGCCCAGTGCGGAGCAGGCGGAGCTCTGGGACAAATGGTGGGCGGACGACCTGCCCGCTCCCTTCAAGAACCGCGTTAACCTGATGACCGCCTACGATTGCCACAAGTTGCGCAAGGATGTGGCCCGCCAGGTGGCGGCTCTCGGGGATCAGGAGCGGTACGAGGGCGCCAACGACCACGACTGGTGGTCCGTCTATCGGGATATCCTCATGATCCCGGTGTTGGTTTCCGTGCTGATCGCTATTGTGTGCGCCCTTCGAATCCTCTGCAATGCCCTCCAGCGTTGTTCAACACCAATGCGCATGGAATATCCTCCTCCGGCGGAGTTGAAGCCTGAGAAAGGGCAAACAACACCGTCCACGCCAACTGATGTGGTGAGCCCGCCCCGAAAAGATCCCAACAAGCCGTCCAAGTCGTCCAAGCCGTCCAAGCTGCCCAAGTCCTTCATCTCCTTTGGCCGAAACACCGATCCGCGCACCCGTTTCGGTCCCTACAAGCACCAGAAGCTGCTGAAGACCTCCTCCCTGCAGGAGCTCCAGCACCAGTTGAAAGCAAAGCCAGTACCCCGACCGGCGGAGAAAAGCGACCAGCACTCCGAACAGCAATCGACGGAAAACAAATCGGCCACAAAATAACCGTCGAGGGAGCGCTGGCCAAAAAATCGAAAACAAATCCGAAGGCTGTCGAAGCTGTGCTCAATCGCGGATAAGATTTATGAAATGTGTTCCGCCCCGATTTGTTCTCGTTTTCCTGGTTTGCCTCTAGTTGGTTTGCGTTTCCCTTTTTTATGTAGCCGTTCAGCGGCGAAACACAAAAACAAATAAATATTGAAGCGGAGGTACAGTGGTTTTCGAATGGCTCAAAAGCCTTACCAAAGTGCTGTCCTAAACTAAAAATATTTACGATCTATTTTATTTAATTGGTTGAATGTTTATTTTTGTGGATCGTTTTAAATTTTTGATTGGAGCGCTTAAGCTTTAAGGGTTCACAAAAATTGTTAACATGAACGTACGAACAAAATGATTTTATCGATATAGCAGCATATTATTATACCGAATACAATATTGTTTTGGTTAGCAAATACATTCATTTAATTCGTTAATAAACATTTTCTTGAAAGAATAAACACAATTTAATAGAAATGTACGAAACGCACATTTTTTTCCTGTCCGGATATTTTTTTCCGCTACTCAAATCCACTGTAAATATGGTCTTTTGGTGGCGGATTCGGAATCGGGAATGGGATCAGGAATGGGATCGGGAATGGGAATGGGATACACACCCGAAAACATGCATGCCGTACATTTGGCCCGAATGACCTCAGAGAAGTGGCTGGCCAAGTGTTGTTCCTGGCAGCGTATCAACGTTTTGCCTATAAATACGGCGGATGTCGTTAATCTCAAATACAGGCAATTTTTAAAAATGCATGGGGTATTGTTTATCGCACGCCCGGCTGAATGGGCGGATGCTTCGGAGGACTGAGATCGGAGGTCGGAGGTCGGAGGAGAATGAGTGAGTGTCAGAGTGCATGGGATTGGCCATAAAGAAACAATTGAATTTAATTTCAATTGAATGCACACTCAAATCGAAATTGTAGCAAACAATTTGGACAGAATGCATTTGTTTCCAAGTTATGTCTAAATGATTGCTAGAATTATGGCTGCCAGTTGAGATTTATATGCGTTTTTCCGCCGCTCCCCGCCATTTCTTTTTTATTTAATGAATTTATTTTCGGATTGAGCATGGCAGTCGAATCGTATATTCCAAACTGGTGTGACACAGCAGGCGTGTGGCGCTTAAATCACGGCCGCAACTGTAGCGAAATTGAAAACTTTTACTACACTGACTGTTTGTTTGGCCATTCGCTGAATTGTTTGTTTGTTTGTTTGTGGGTCGGTTGGTTGGTTGGTTCTCTGGTACTTTTAATTCATTCCCTGCAGCTGCCGACCTACAGAGACTAAGATATCGAAGAGGAAGGACGACGACCCCTTGCTGACTTTGATTTATTTGTTGTTCCCCCTATCCAAATGGAATTAAAAGCTTAACAGCTTTGCGTTGCGCTTTAGTGCTTTAAAAATGCATTGATTGCTATTGACAAATTGATTTTCTTTCCTGCCCGAATGCCCGAATGTCCGAATGCCAGTTTCAATTCGATTCAGCTGCATTAACAAAGCGCGCCGGACATTATGACAGACTGTCGTCGTAAATCAGCAGCCGCAGACCGCAAACGAGTTGAGGCTTCTGTTTCTGGTCGTGTCAACCCTTTGGCCCGGTCACTCGACCTTAAACGGTCGTCGGTCGACGGTCGACAGTTGGACATTTAATTTGGCCAAACAATTAAATAGCTGTTGAGCTTGAAGTCTTTGCCATAATTAAACCTTAAATCAATATTTGCAGATTCTCAAGTCATATTAGAATTCGATTTTCTGCATGCGGCATGCCTAGCAAATTTATTTATCGAATCAATCACTGGGCCATTGATTGAGGTGCGCTCGCAAAGTATTTACCCACATTGATTTGTCCCGTCGGGCCTGCGTATGCTCATGCCACATTGTTTGCCCCATCTTTGAACTGAAATTGATGAAGCAATGTTTTTGATCCTGTGCTGCAATCCTTTGTTGGCCTGACCAAACTCCGAAGTGCTTCCTCCGCCATGTGGCATTCGTAAGCAGGAAGGCACACATCCATTTCAGAATGCGTCGACAGCAGTCGGTGGTTGGTGACTGGTGGCTGGGGTGTTGGTGGGTCGAATGGTTGAGCAGGCATATTAGAATTTGATAAATGTGCAGCACGAAACCAGGACGAAATGCACTGGCATATACGTTGCACTGGGAGAATATCATGTGGTTAACATTGTTTGAGTGAGTCTTAATCAACAAATTAATGGCGTTTTGCCAGAGGTGAAAAGTAGAAAATCAAAACTTAGGCAAGAGCAAATTGTTTAGTAAGCCTATGACTTGGTTGGACTACCTCAACTTAGAGCCCTTAAGAACTATAAGAGCTTGCAACACTCTTAGAGTGTTAATAGCTTTCAAATATGTAGCGTTAAACAACTGAAGTCAATAGACATCCATATCCATAAGGTACAAGGTATTATATTATTTATATATAAAGTTAAACGGTGTCATTACTGGGTAGTTTAATTATTGTCGGTTTCTGATTAGCTGTCGCAAGTTTTCCATTCAATCATTTATACTGTCAATTAAAAACTATTAAAAGCCGGTTTTAAATGCTCGAAATGAAAGGAAAAACGTGAAGAAGTAATTAATTTTTAAGTACACTATTTAATTATGATAAGTAAATTTATTCAATTAAAAAGTCCTTGAAACAGCACTGCATTATTAAACCTTAACTTTACTGTTATAATATTTACCTTGGCTGGCGTATAAATTCAAGGCATTGATCAGGAAAAAAAGGTTTGATTAGGAATCCCTAGTTGGAGTTCTCCCTGTGTAATGCAGCCTGTTTTCACGGTTCAAGCTGCATTCTTTACACGATTTAACTCGTTGATTTTGTGGCTTACACTCATTAAGCCAGCCTGGGCCCCACTGCCATTGTTTGTATACGAGTCGAGAGGGGTAGGAAGGGGGAACAAGCTGCTAACCGAGCCTGGACAATCACCAGAGCCCTCTTACTTTAGCCATTTAAGCAAGCTGCATAACGGCTCTTTGTTTGATTGAGACTAGCAGTAGGTCTTCGCCACGGAGTTGGATTCGCATGTGGTTGCTCATACGCCCCATATGCCCGCGCCATCCGAGACCACTGGCCTTCATCGTTAAAGATGTGGTTTGCATGTCGACGCTGATTTTTATTCTCGGGGTCTCGGTCTCGGTTCCCGACTTGATTTATTTCCCTGCCCTTGCGCCGGCTGCAATCCTCAGCTGGCCATTGTGCTGCGAGTCTCACTTTTCAAGAACTCAAACAAAGCATTAAATCGCACAAAGGCGATATGGAAAATATTAATAATATGCCCGGCCAGCGATTCTTTGGCCACAGTCTCAGAATTTACGATGGCCCATCGCCGATTTATTCCACCCACGACCGCGCCCACACGGTTTGACCTCATTTCACATTCAGGGGTCAGTCGTGGCGGTTTTAAAGAGTTCAAATATGTGGGACCGCACATTGAAGTACTAGTCTTTTTCAGATAAACATCACAGGCTGCCAAAAATCCTGCATAATTCAACTGAGCATGTCGTTAAAGCCATCGCCCGAGTTAGTAGTATTTATTCGGAGCGCATTATGTGAAAATCGTCATTCGAATTATCGGTAAATATGAATTTTTGATTTGATTGAATTTGAATTGCATTGGAGGATGTGTATTTGGCGCATTTCGGAGCGCAAGCTTCCAACTTTACAATGCATAATGCCGATATCACTGGATTTGCTTTCCGTTGATAGCATTTGTGTTTGTATAAATCGCTAGAATCGCCAATTAGTAATAATGCAAAACCAGCCAGTTAAACTATTGTAATAAAAAAGTGAAAACTATGTATATACATTTAAATATATTTAAATACTTATCAAAGAATATTTATATAAAAAGTTTAATCTAGAATTAATTTAATTACATAATAAATACCCTTTCATGGGTAATTTGTTAATACTTGTTTATTTTCTATTATTATTGCGCCTATACGAATGTGCATTTTTAGTATCATTTATATCAAAACTTTCACACAAGCGCAAGAGTTTGATACGCTTTAAATGGTTTGACTTAGGTAAGTAAGCCAATTAAGGATAAGAGTCAAATAAATAGTTAAGCAAACCCATTAATTTTTCAATAAACACACTTTCACCGTAATTTAAAATATACTCGTTTATATAAGGCCAACTAACTGACAACACAAAAGCGAAGGTGGCTTTATGCACTTTTAATCATTTGAATCGTTGATTGAATGTGCTCACTTAAAACAATTGTTAATTAAATGGATTTATGCAAAGTCATGCGGCTTTTGTAAACTGTAGCTTGTCATTATAAATCCATGATAAACGACAGCACAGAACTGGCCAGAGAGAATAATTAAACAATTTAATGATGGTTAATAACAAGTCTATGTGACAGACTTAACCTCAACTGTGATGCTTGGGGCCCGACAACAACCTTTTTGATTATGTGCAAATCAGTTTTCACAGCAAATTAGGCAGCCACACATTATAACTTTGACAGACAGGACCGACCCCGACCCCCAAGGGCGTCCTCGACCGCAGATCCACCTTTTCCTCGTCAAGCCAACCCCTTTCAACGCCATTCATAGACAGTGGAAAGTTCCCCCGGAGGCTCTTAAGAGTACACATGTAGCATATGTATGAGGGGCATCAAAAGTTTGAAAGCAGCTGCCGCCAAATGAAAGCGGGGTAATCCTCTACCGCCACCAATCCTTCCCGAAAGTCACACAGAGGCCATAGTGAAACAAAAAAAAAAAAAACTTTTCGCGGCCACGGGACCATGAAAGAGCCAAGAAAATTCAAACAAAAGTGCAACAACTTTGGAGGCAACGGTTGAGAATACCTTTTTTTATGCGCCTCCCGTAGGAAAAGTTTCCTTATCCATTCGAATGACACTTAAACACTTGCCATGTAATTTATCTGATGGCAGACAAGTCTGCAGTCAATAATAAAAGGATATAAAATAATGAAAATACGAGAAACGAAGAAATCAAAAGCTAGGAAACGTATGAATTTGAAGTATAAACGATTGAACCGCAAGCGACAAACTTTGTTCACTACCTTTGGAATCTTACACGAATTTACTGCAAGCATTTGCAAAAAGCATTTGAATGAAATCGCAAGGTCTGTATTTGAAAGAAATAAATCTTGTTACAATTAAAGGAAAATGCAACAAACTGCATTTTATTAAACGAATTAAACTGTCTGCTTCTATGCTAAAAATTTGTTTTTGTAGGGCAAGTCATCAGAAAACATTGCAATGCATTCAACCAAGCAAACAAAAAAACGTTTATCTCACAAATATAAAATATTTATCGTCTTGTAGTCATAATACTTGTAGTATAAATATTTAACAATGAACCTGCATCAATTCAATCATATGTGCGTCCTCTCATTCAACACAAAATATTTTGGGTAGCCCCTTTGCACCATTTTGAGGCATTTTAACCTTCACTTAATATTTAAAATAGTTTTCTTTAAGAAAATACCACACGCATTCGTTCCAAGTTCAAGTTTTATCCGGAAGAAATCCTCCGGTCAAATCTCATTTAATTGCCTTGTGATGTAACCAACATCCTTTGACTGAGAATGGTTCGTTTCAAATTTCGCATTTTGCAACGGAAATTTCGGGCGTATTCTGTTTCTATTCATACATTTCCATTCCCAATCGGCCTTAATGAGGGGATTTTCTTGTTGGCAAACTGTTGAATGCTGTTCCCTCTGCGTCGTGCGCATGACTGTTCCCATCTTCAGGTCACTGTTAACCGCTTCGTCCGATGGAAAGTGTTCCCAGTTTTTAGAAACCTCAATTTGAATGCTTTAAATTTTGTCAAGGTAGATTGCTAATTTATATATAAAAGATTTCTTAAATAATTAAAAACTCATTAAATGCCTATTAATATGAGAACACCCAAACTTCATGTCGCAAGAAATGTCAGAAAATTTGCGAATGAAATATTTGTTTAGTACTTTTTTTATTCATATGAGTATAAGGTTTTAATTTATTAAATGATTACTAGCTTCGCTCACCATAAAGTGATTTTAAATATAAATTCCAGAAGTGTAACATCTATATTTATTCAATAAAACAGTTTTTTATTGTACTATCTAAATGCGTTGAAGAATAATAAATATTCGTTGTCAAAATTTGAGGTTTCGATATTAAATCATTACCATAATTTTTTGAAGTTCCTTTGCAAATAATACCTTTATTAAAGCGTCACCACACATTCAGGCTGTAAACAGCAAATTGAGTGTCGTTGAGTAAGTAGGTCAAGTATTTTGACATTTTGTCCAATATATAATTGTACCAGCCACTTTACTAATTAAATGAAGACAATTTTCTTTGTGCACCGAACTCGACTGGTGGCACCTGTCTTCCACCTGTGCACCCAAACACACTCCCTGCCACTTTCATTCGCAGTCATAAGGGCTCTGGCCATGAAAGCTGTGCCGCCAATGACAATGAGATGAAACGCCCCCCAGTTATTTTCATAAGGCTGACGGTCCGGGGCGTTGGCGGGATCACTCTGTTGAAGGCGTTTAATCTCATTCATTTTGAATAAGACCGGCTCCAGTGTATTTAGCCTGAGTACTTGTGTCAACACAATTCAAGACGGTCTCAAATTAAAAGGCCGTGTAATATGCTCCTCTATGAGACTGTTTTTGTTTTGGTTTTCTTTTCTCCCAGGTTCTACTTGGCTTGCGCCTAGGCAAATGTCAATATTCTTGGAGGCTGCCATCGGAGCAAATTGCCTCAGGCTGACGTCAGCAACTTTGCGAGAAAGTGAAAGTAATTAAAAAAGTTTAGCTGTACGGATTTTCAAAAATATTCAATCGCTTCGCCAAACCAACTGCAAGTCTTTCAGAGGTAGACATTGGTCAAGAAAAGCAACAAATAAGAAATTTTCTGCAATAGGTAGTACTACTACCAACAAATGTTGCAATTCAATTTTGGTAAATTCCATCTTTCCTTTTCAAACTATTCACTTTTACAAATTGAAAATTCGAACAGAAATTCTGTAGCATGAAGCCAGTTAGGTTAATAGCGAGGTATTTTCCTTTAGCTTATTACGTACTTTGCATGAAATATTAAATTACCGGATTTTCTTTTATTATAATATTCGCAATATTAATCCCATGTCTTGCAAAAAAAAGCTTACAACGTTTATTCACAATTGAATTTAAATTAAAAACTCATATAAATACGTTTTCATGTGTTTAAAAAATATAAATTAAATAACAAATATAATATACATATAAAATAATTTATCTTTCATTTCCTAATTAAAAAAGAAAAAATGAGGTATTTTTATTTTGTATTTGTTTATATTTTCCTAAAATTCATACCTAAAATGTATTAATAAAACCAACAATAAAACCATTTTTAAAGTTGCAGTATAATAAATTTATCAATATTTGTATAATAAATGCCTTGAAACAACAGTTGGTTTTATAATTTTATGAAATATGCCATCTATATGTTATTTTAGAAAAAAATATATATTTTTTAGTTATATTATTATAATTTTGCACAACTTTGAAGAAACGACAAATTTTATAAAATACCCTTTAAAATTAAATCAATATCTTCGGTTGTAGCCGTTTGGACTATATTTTTGTGCACTTATTTCTGTTTAATTGACATGTCATTTAATTTTATTATTGTGCACAAAAAATTTTTAAGCAGAATTATTTTTAATAGAATATGTTACACGACAATAAACATTTGCCTTGCAATAAGCCATCAAAAGCCCAAATGACCATTAAATGGCCATATCTACATATATAATATGTTCTCTTAAAGAAAAGTTAAAGGCAACTTTCGGATATATGGGTTTGGGGCATATTGACTTTACGCAGCCTGAAAATTGGCTACGTGACTTGACAATACAAAGAAATGGCGATGGCGGAGACGATGGCGACTCTACGATGTTGATGATGATGGTGCTCCTGATGGGGATGATGCGAAGAGCCGCATGAAATGCAAATTTGGTAGCATTAAGTGGGGTGGAGAACGCAGTGCAAAGGAAAGGCAAATAAGGCACAAGGCCGGCAGAGAAAAAAAAACAAGTTGTTGGCTTAATTTCGTCACAGGCAGCTTGTTTTCATTAACCGGCCACCGAGGAGCTTTTGACTTGGGGCCCGCTGCTCGTTATGCGTATGAGCAATCGATTAAGAATAATGTGCCGATGGATTTACAGTTGCAGCAGAGAGCAATCAACATTAAGCGTTTAGTCTGATCCTTTAAAAAGAGGATGGGATACAGAAAATGGAAAAACAAAGTTGTAGGTTATGATTTCCCACGATTTGAGAAGAAGCAATGTGACAGCTAGGCAAATTATATAACGAACGAGCCAGATTGGACGACTATAGCATAGGAACAATCAGGAAAATAAATTTTAAAAAATTATAACATTGCTAGTTTTTAATTTAATTCTTAATTTATCGAGATGTAGTAAATGTTAGATATTCCAAAATTACTGATTAAATTTCATTAAAAGGACGACTTCATCATATATATATAAATAAAATAAAATTTAACATCTCAATTTTTTAGTTTTTTTAAAAAATACTTTTTGACTATGTAATAGTTTGATATTTCAGAATTATGCATATATAAATCGAAATTAAAACGTTTAAAGAAGTATTTAATTTGTCCAATAACTGCAAGTTTGCTTCCTTTCTTGTTTTTAATAACTTTTTTGTTAAAGCTATATTTCTACACAAACATAAAAAATACATTTTATAATATTTGTTGGTCGAATACATTTTTTTTATATTTAATTCTTTATTTTAATTTTGCATTTGCAAAATGAAGCTACAGCTAGTACTGCGCTACACTTACTTATCCCTCGTTGCCACACACACATTTGTATGCACACCAGAAAGTTGATTATTAAGTGCGTTCGCGAGTTGCTTCTCTTAATACCTTTTGCTGCAGTTCCATGATCCAGCGGCATCCTCGCAGGTCCTTGTTGTTGCTTTTGAATGCTGCTGACGGCCAATTTCTTTATTGCACTTTAATTTATCTGTCGGTCCCAGTTTCAACTTCGCTTACCTTTTCAATTTATCGGCTCCATATTAAAGATAAGTCAATGGTCCATAATGGACGTGCGTTTTTCTGTCGGACATTAAATGCCGGACACAATAGCCAAATGCCACAATTTTACATTTATTTTTCAGACTTTAACGTAAATGTCCAACATGAATGTTGATAAAATACTTTAAATGTATTGCTTTAAACATAAATGTTTATTTTTGTAAATATTAAACAAGTTAATGGTAGGACTTAACTTAATAGGAAAGGAATTTATAATTCATGAAATATAATAGGATCAACTATTCCGTCTCGAATGTTAAACACAAAGGATAAAAGATATTAATAAAAAAAACTAGCGAAAGATATTAATAAAATGTAGATTCGATTTATAAAATGAATAAGAAAGTAAACTAATCATATAAAGCGTTTAAATGGAAAAACAATTTAAATGGCTAGAAAACTGCGCCGGAAATCGATGTCGCATGAATTGCGATACCGTCCAATCTTTCGATTGCTCATTTGCCGGAAACGGCGCATGGCCTCGTGGATTTCCGGCACACTGATGGGCTTGACGACTTCCAAGCCGCGTCCCTGGGTGACCTCGGGACAGACGTGCATCATGGCCGGACTGCCGCCAGCGGAGGTCACTCGACTGTAGGGCTCGGTGACACGGTTGCTCGAGTTTAAGCGCGTTAGAATCGAATAGTCGACAATGGCGGCGATGGTCTCATGGGCCAAGTAGGCCAAAATGTTCATGGTGGGCGTGGGGATGCGCAGGTCGGCGGGAAGGTCGAGAAAGCGCCTGAACTTGTTCTTGATCTTCTCCCCGTGGCGACAGTAGAAGGAGGTCTTGCGTGCCTCGTTAAACTCCAGGTACTGCTGGCCGGTTAGGATCTGCGAGATGCGATCGGCGCGAAACAGCCGGCGCATGCGGTCCTCGTCATGCAGCTCGTGCACATCGATGGCCAGCTCCTCGTCCTCTTCCTGCTGCTCTAGGTCGTCCATAAAGTCCTGCGGCCTACCCGTGCGGATGCTGAGGAATCGCTTGAGAATCCGCATGTCCTTCAGGTGCTTTCGCATGCGCGCTATCTTCACTGGATGGTTGCGCATCAGGAACTCGAAGTCCGCCTGCGAGGGGCAGGGATTCTGCTTACGGCGCATGGCCACCAGAGAGGCCTCGTTGAAGATACCGCGCAGCTGCTGTTGCAGGATCTGCTCCACCAGCTTGACGCTCGCTGTCCTCGGCTGGTCGCTATCGCCAAAACTCCGCATGATGTCCGCGATCTCCGTGAGCAGGGAGACGGGCGCATCGTCGGGAATCTGGACGTTGGAAGCGTTGCTTCCACTTGCGCCGCCGGCTGCATTTTGTCCAACTATGGTCACCTGCTGCGGCGAGGGATTCGGCGGAATGGTGGCACTCTGCAGCAGGATAACCTGGCGCTGCACATGAAGTGGCTTGATGTCCTCCGTGGTCTGCAGCTGCGGCGTGCTTGGCGCCGAGGGCGGGGCAGCTCCTACCATTACCGGCGACGATGCCAAGTCGTTGGAGCCTATGCAAACCGAATTCTGGCGCATCACACGCTTGGCATTGTAATTCATTTTATTTACAAACAAAGTCACCAATTCAATCGCCACACAGCTGATAACTAGAGAATACAGTAGGCCCGGCGAATCAGAGATGGCCTATCGTGGAAAAACTTAATGCCGATGGGAACGATATATTGAAAAGGTTTGCATGTAATATAAAATATAACATTTTATATATTTTATAAATATTATAATAACATAACATATAATAACTATTACTTTTATTTGTTAAGCAAAATATTTTTGGTTTTGATTTTGTTTAATTGTTGGCTTGCGACACCTTTGCACTATCGCTGTAGCGGAACTATCGGAACTATCGATTGCGCTCGTTTCGAATCGGAAGCAGACAGCTCCGCTCTAGTCTACGCACCACCATTTTTGTTTGCACTGATGATAACTAGTAAAGTAAAAGACAACAAATCGGATTAAAAAACCGCCGCAAGATGTTCAATGGCATGGTGAGAACCATCCGCGACAGCGTCGTGGGCACCTATCCGTCCTGCCACGTGACCTCGCGGCTGGAGGAGCGCCGGGCCAAGCAGCGGGCGATGCGCCAGGAGCGCAGGCGGAAACCGGACAAGCCGGACGACTTTGTCACCTACGAGGATTCGGGCAGCGATGAGGAGACGCCCCAGCAGCAGGAGGAGGTGCTGAACACGTCTTACAACCTGTGCGACTACCTGCGCAGCCGGGAGAGCGGTCTGCGAGATGTGGGTATACCTCTGCAGTTGCACCATTGGACGTTGCATTGCTAACGTGAACTTTGCCCCATCTTTCCCTGCAGCGGCGCAGCGTCAATGTGGAGTACACCAGCCGCTATGTGCTCACACACGACATGCTGCGCGAGACGCAGATCAGCCTGGGCTACATCAACAAGGTCTTCTGCTCCAAGTGGCTGAGCAGTCGGCAAGTGGTGTTCGGGACCAAGTGCAACAAGCTGCTCGTCTACGACGTAAACATGCGGCGGGTGGACGCGATCCCCACGCTATCCAACAGCCGGGCGAACCATCCGGAGGTGCAGGGCGGGCTGCACGCCATAGAGCTGTCGCCCAGCCGCTCCTTTCTGGCCACCGGGGCGCGCAACTCCTCCGACATTGCCGTGTACCGTCTGCCTACCCTAGATCCCGTGTGCGTGGGCGAGGGTGGGCACCGCGACCTGATCATGGGCATGTGTTGGCTGGATGACCAGTTTCTGGTCTCCGGGTCTAAGGACTCGCGCATGGCTCTGTGGCGCATCAACGAGGACCACATGGAGTTCCCGGACGGTGGCGAGGAAGCCTGTCCCACCTTTGCCACAATCCATCCGCTTAGTGTTAAGGAAGTTCGCACTGCCCAGAGGGTAAGTTTAGTGCTGCACGACGTTTGGAGTACGCTTCACAACCTGTTCCCTCGCAGATCCGATCGCTTTGCTTCAATAAGGAGTTCAAGGAGATCGCCGCCCTCTCCCTAAATGGTTACATTCACATCTTCAACGCGGAGACCTTCAAGCAGACGCTCTCCCGCAAGCTGCCAAACTGCCAGGACAACGTGAGCATCGCCTACCACAGCGATGGCCTGTATGCGGTGGGATGTCGCTCCTACACCATCCTGCTGGACGCGCGGACGCTGCAGACCATCAAGAAGATCACATCCCGCTACAGTGGCTGCGGAATCCGGGCCACCTCCTTCGAAGGCAACCTGCTGACCGTGGGCACGGGGCTGGGTATGCTCCTCTTTTATGACATCCGCGCTGGAAAGTATCTGGAGAGCAGTGTGAATGCCTCGCGAACAGTGGCGCTTAAATGCAGCAAGGGAATTGTGGTAAGAGGAAGTGATACGGTTATGTCTATTTACATAAGAATCAAGGAATTCTCTATTTTAAAAACAATAACCATTCACGTCGGTCTTCATTTTGTGTTGCAGTACCCAGAGGACGAGATGGATGGCTTCCAGCAGGTAAAGTACGTGCCCGCCATCTACACCCACTGCTACGACAGCACCAGGATGCGCCTCTTCGCAGCGGGCGGACCACTGCCGGCCACTCTGGTCGGGAACTACGCAGGCGTTTGGCAATAGGTTCACATTACTGATTAGTCTTTAAGTAGTTATTCGACTTGTGATCTTTAATCTTTTGGCCTATTTTGATTCAAGGCGTTAGCCTGCCCATGTATTCAGCCAAGTCCCAAATTTTTAACTAGCTTGATTTACTCAGATTTGGTTTTAATCATTTTTATGTTAGGTTTATGTTAATGATATTTTATATTGTGTGTGAACAATATACACCGTTCATAAGTGTAAATGTATGCATAATTACCGATCCTATTTATATATAGTACATACAATACATGTAATGGAATACTAATTTATAGACAATGCATCTGATTTATAGTCTGATCTATATGGTAATAGAATTTCAAATTAAAGAAACTATGAAAAGAAACCGAAACGGACTTCAATCTACAATGTGTGTGTATTGCTCAGAGAGTGCTGTATAGGACACTCAATACAACGGATATGAACATATATATACGAGTGTACAAAGTACGGCGTGCCAAATAGCAACGGGCAATTTTAAAATACATAAATATAAAAAGAAATTGTACAAGATTTACAGAACCTATGCTATGCAACTGTTCAATGACTGGCGAATATCCACATCCAATAATACCAAAAATTATCATTTATATTTTAGGATGACAGCTAGTTATTGTTATTGGCGGCGCCTCCTCCACTCCACGCAGAGAGGAATCCCGTCCAGCTGCGACTGCTGCCATCTGCAGATACTGGTAGAAAAAATACGAATATAAAAAGGGGGATCCATACCATTGATTGTAAGCTAATAGTTACCCTTCTGTCCTTTGGCTACAGAGTTGAGCATCTCCATCTCGTTGCGACTCAGACGGAGAATTGTATTAAGCACGGGAACCAAACGTTGCCGCTCGTCCACGTTGTTAAGTGTAAGGAACTGCAAATTGATATAAAGTGATTTTAGTAGTGCAACAAACTGATAGTAATTATGCCCACCTTCATGAAGACGTTCTTTAAATACTCGGAGTTGTGCATATGCTGTTCCCGCTCCTCAGAACGCTCTTGGCGGCGCAATTCCTCCTTAAGCATGTCGTTCATCTGGTTCAGTTTGGCCAGATCCTGCTCGTTTTCAGCCAACAGGGAAGTCAAGTGCTTGACGCGACTTTCTTGTATACCCAAGCGCTCCTTTGTCGCCTGCAATTGGGCACTCTGGACGGAGAAGTCCCCGCGTGCGGCCATCTCCGCTTCTTCATCCTCCTGCTGGGAGACGCTGCGACCGAAATTGGTGATGGTAGTTACTGTGTCACTGGTTATTTGGTTCATGGAAGTGTTGAGCAGCTCGTCAAGCGGCATAAAGTCGTGCGATCGTCTCGAGGCAGTGGAGATCTTTCGCTGAGCAGCCAGATGCGCCAGGGAAGCATCGCCCACATGGCTATCCACACCTGGCTCGTGGTCCATGAGCAAGTAATCGATCTTAGCCTGTTCCGGACTGGGCTCTCCACTCACGCCGGACGCGCTGCTATGCTGGGACACGTTGATCTGCTTCTGCTGTGCGTCCTCCAACTGCTGCTGCAGCTTCTTCAATTGCAACTGGTGTCCGGCGTCCAGTTGATCGACTTGTTGGCGATGCTGTTGCATCAGGTCGTGTTGGAATTGCAGTTGGCGTTGGTTCTCCAGCGTCAGCAGGTCGTTTTGTTGCCGCAGTTCGTCCACCAGTGTGAGGAGCTCTTTGCTGCGCCTTTGCAGATCAGCGTTGTCCTGCCTCAGTGCCTCTATCTGACCATCCATCTGGGCTAGGCGTGCAGCTTTTTCATCATTGCTGGCCCGTAGATTGCGTTCACTTTCCCGTAGGCTGACTAACTCTTCTTCCAACTCTTGGTCCCGGTTGGAGCCCTTACTTTGGTTTTTGCGCAACACCGACTGTGCCTTCAACTTGTATTCGGTGTATTCCACTCTAAGATCATCTTGAGCCCGTTCCGCATTCCGGAGTGCCGTCTCCAATCGCATTTGTTCTGCCAAGTGCATCTCAAGCTCCTCTGTTCGCGTTGTTAGCTGTTGGGTGGCAGTATTTAATCTGGATTCGTACTGCTGCGCGCTTTCCGCCAATTGAAGACGCAACTGCTCCGCCTCCAGTTTCGCCTTTTCAACACTCTGTTCCAAATCCTTGTTCTGAGTGAGCGCCTGTTGCTTGCTATGAACAGCGTCCTTGACCTGCACCTGCATGCGATCAATTTGCTCTTTCAGCTGTAGTGAGTGGGTCGCCTCTCCGTTCTTGGCCTCTTCTAGGATGGCAATCTCTTTGCGCAGCTGAACGATTGTGTTTTCCTTGCTGGCCAGCGATTCCCTGACAGCGTCCAGCTCACTGGACTTGGCCAACAGCTTGGCACTAACTTCGGTCAGGGACTTTTCGGCCGCTTCAATCTCCAGGTTGAGCACACTCGAGTGCTTCGTTTTTTCCTTGGACCTTAGCTTCTGATTTTCTGCCCGGGCAGCGTTAAGGTCCTGCTGCAGTTGGACCTGGGCCAATTTGACCGCCTCCAACTCCTGCTTCAGGGCGCCGCTCTGCTCCATCTCCTTCAGCTGCTGCGTCTGCTCCTGCAGCTTCTTTTTCAGCTTGGCAGCCAGGGCCCTCAGTTTGTGGTACTTCTCCTCGTAGCCCTCGTCCAGTTCCCGCAAGCGGCTTAGTTCCTCGGCACGTGATATCGTCGATGTGGACAGGACATCACTCTGGGCATCAGCGTTGGCCTGTTCCAACTCCTCAACACGACTCTGAAGTTGGTTTACCTTCTGAGACTTCTCCTGCACCGCCTGCTGACTGCTGGTTAGTTGGGCCTCCAAATCCCGCTGTCGTTTAACCTCCGCTTCGTGTTGCTCCTGGAGGCGGGAAATGGCGTCACCACGTCCTTTTAGCGCCTCGTTTAGTTCCCGCATCTCGGTCAGCAACTCACCATGCTCCTGCTCCTTGAGGTGGAAGCGAGTGAGCAAGTCCTCGTTGTGCTGGCGCAGTTCTAAGCAAATGGCTTCCAGATCCTGCAGCTTTCTCTGCTGATTATTGCGCTCCTTTTCAATGACTTGAACAAGATTTTGCATCTGGTTAAGTTTGGCCTGGAAAAGGTCAACATTCAGGTTGGTGGAATGGTTATTGTTCTTCTGTTGCTCTCCTGTTACATCTGCCAATTTTTGCTGGTCCTTAACAATGCTTGCCAACTTTTCAATGGCATTTAGCTTCTTCAGAAGACGCTCCACATCCAGATGACTCCTTTGCTGTTTTACCATTTTTGCCAGGCGGTCCAACTCCTGAATCCTTTGCAGCAATCGCTTACGATCGAATCCATTGTCGTTATTGCTACGATTCTTTCTTGCCATTTCGGTGTCCTGCTTTAGTTTTTCATTCTCGGCCTGTAGGGACGACATCTTTCCGCACAGGAGCTGCGAGGCCTTGATGATCTCCACCTGCCACTTGGAAATAGAGGCGGCGTACTCGTGTTGCGTCTCCAATAGCACGCACTTGCACTCCTTGAGGTTCTTCAGCTTGCGGTAGACGTCGATGAAGCGATCCTTAAGGGAGTTGAACTTTTTACGCTGCTCAGAGTTTATCTCCTTGACGCTTTGGTACTTCTGCTGCAGCATCGTCGAGTCCTCGGTCACCGTGGCCAGTTGCTGGCGAAGGCTGGCGTTTTCCGCCTCCGCTTCCTTTAACTTGGCAATGTCCACCTCTAAGAGTTCCAGATTCTTGCGCTGCTCGTTGCCCAGGGCATTGACCTGTTGCATGGCCTTCTCCATGCGATCCACATCCGCAAGGAGATCATCGTTCTCGTCACTCAGCCGCCCAAGCTGGCGCTTCAGACTCTCGTTCTCGATCTCGAATTGCGCCAAGCGGTCGGCATCCTCCTTGGTCTTTTGCTTCAGGGTGTTCACTTGCTCGGTGAGGATTAGGTTCTTGTCGGTGAAGTCCTGTACCATCTCCTGCATGACTGGCAGGCTGCTCTGTTTCTCCGCCGCCCGCTTAAGGGCCTCCTTGAGTAGGCGGTTTTCTTCGGTGAGCTCTGAAAATGAGACAAGGAGGTCAGAAAATTGCCTTCAGTTTTCTGGAAGTTTCGCCCGGGAACTTTTTCCCCCAAACTGACCATCCTTTGCCTGCTTTGCTTTCTTGGCTATGCTGAGCAGGCCTTTGTATTTGGTGATGATTTCATCTTTGCTCAGCGCCTCGATCGGATTCGCGTTCTTCTGGAAATGCAAATAGCCAGTTGAGACGTCATCATCAATTTTAGTGACACCTTTCCACTGACCTGGGTTTCCCTCGGTGTTGCGGTGTCCATGTTACTTGCTAACTGCGTGTCCTTGCATTTAATCGCGGTCCGACCATCTACTCCTCCGTTTCTGTAGGTTGGGATTTTTCCTTTTAGCCAGAAAACAAGATTGTTGGGAAATTGCTTTGGACCCTAAATCACTTTTGAGTGAAGAAAACACTGGTGGTGCCACACTAACAGCTGATAGGGTTGTCATCGCATCCAAATTAGAGATGCGCAACTTTCCATGAGAAGGTGGCGCAGAAAGACAGAAATAATCGTAATAATTAATTATTTTCGAAATGATCTATCAATTTGACCAGTTATTAATTGTGACAAAAGCTTATATCTAAGCTTGGATTACAAAAAAATTCATATAAAAGTCATTGACACTTTCCTGAAATTTGTTTGTAAGTACTTTTATTTAATTATCTTCATTTGACTTACTAGGAAATATTATAACTGATGGGTAATTAAAAAAATGAGCTGAAATGCTTAAGGTCTTCATGATTAAAAATGCATAATCATCATCAGCATTCAAGTTAACAAAATTTCTCCAAAAAAAAATCAAATTCTTTTATATAAGAAGTTGTTGTAATTTAACTTTTTGTTAGTTATGTTTTGTTTTTAACAGCCATTGGCCAGCTCATTAAATAGTTTCCCAATTAACAACTATCGCACCTGCCTCAACTATCGATAGTATTATCGCTGGGCGCTCATCCGTAGCACTGCAGTAAGCAAACAACATTTGACATCTCTACTGTGTCCCTTATCATTTTTCTTCATCCGCGGAAGTGATGGATTTGAGTGATAATAGCCAACTGGAGGATCAGTACTTTGTTTACAAGCATGAGCAGCTGTTCGGCGAGAGCTTCCCGCTGTTCAAGGAGATCCGCAGGCTGGGCAAGCTGTGCGATGTCACCCTGAAGGTGGGTGGTAGTGGTCAGAAAAGAGCAATCACCCCAAGCTCGGCGATACGGTCATTATCTAGTGTCTAAATATAACGCATCCGAATTATTGCAGGTTGAAGATCAGACCTTCTCCGCGCACCGCGTCGTGCTGGCGGCGACCATTCCGTACTTCTATGCGATGTTCACCAACAACATGGCCGAGAGCCGGATCAAGGAGATCACCATGAAGGAGAGCGCCATCGAGCCCAGTGCCCTGGAGAGTCTCATCAACTACGTTTACAGCGGCCAGGTGCGCATCGACAACCAGAATGTGCAGAGCCTGATGGTGGGCGCCTCGTTCCTGCAGCTGTCCAACGTGCGGGACGCCTGCGCCAGCTTCCTGATCTCCCGCTTCCATCCGCACAACGTCTTGGGCATCCGCACCTTCGCCGACTCCATGATCTGCCGCCAGCTGATCGACGCCGCCGACAAGTACATCGACCAAAACTTTGCCAAAGTCTCTCAGTCGGAGGAGTTCCTCGCCCTCGACTGCGACCAGCTGCTGGAGCTGATGCGCCGGGACGAGCTCAACGTGCGCACCGAGGAGGTCATCTTCGAGGCCTGCATGAAGTGGGTCAAGTACGCGGAGGATAAGCGCTCTGAGCTGTTCCCCCAGGTGCTGGCTGCTGTCCGTTTGCCCTTGCTTTCGCCCCAGTTTCTGGCGGATCGTGTGGCTCGCGAGGAGCTCATCCGATCCTCGCACCAGTGTCGCGATCTCCTCGACGAGGCGAAGGACTTTCATTTGATGCCCGAGCGCAGGGGCCTGCTGCAGAGTTTCCGCACTCGCCAGCGATCCGGGGAGTTCTTTACCGGCCAAATATACGCCGTGGGAGGATTGGCCAGCACCGGGGAATCAGTGAGCACTGTGGAGATTTACGATCCTCTTACCAAGAAGTGGAAAATGGGCGAACAAATGTCCATGATGAGGTGGGTGTTGTTGGATAACTTTACTTTTATTCTTTCCCATTCTAATCTATTATACTTGCGAACAGATCTCGCGTGGGCGTGGCCGTTCTTAATGGCAAGCTGTATGCCTTCGGTGGATTCAACGGCACCGAACGCCTCTCCACCGTCGAGGTCTACGATCCGCGTAAGAACAAGTGGTCCCAGGGCTGTGCCATGCTCTGCAAGCGAAGCGCCGTGGGCGTGGCAGCCCTGGATGACTGTATCTATGTGTGCGGCGGCTACGACGGCGTCACCTCGCTGAACACCGTTGAGGTTTACTACCCCAAGTCCAACACCTGGAAGACAGTGAGTCAATGTCTACTTGTTTAAAATGGCGAGAAAGTTGATCCCTCTTCAATTTCCCTATTTGCAGGTTGCTCAAATGATGAAATATCGATCGGCTGGTGGTGTGACCCAACTAAACGGCTATGTTTATGCCCTTGGCGGTCACGACGGATTGTCCATATTCGACTCGGTGGAGAGATACGACCAGAATGAGGATGTCTGGGTGAAGATGTCGCCCATGCTGAACCGACGATGTCGCCTAGGCGTGGCTACGTTAAACGGAAAGATATACGTCTGTGGCGGCTACTGCGGCAACTCATTCCTTCGCTCCGTAGAGTGCTACGACCCGCAGACGGACACCTGGAAGCTGGTGACACCGATGAATTGTAAACGGTCGCGTGTGGCTCTCGCCGCCAACATGGGAAAACTATGGGCCATCGGCGGCTACGACGGCGAGTCAAATTTGTCTACCGTCGAGGTGTACGATCCGGAGACCGATAAATGGACCTTCATGCCGCCCATGTGCGCCCACAGTGGCGGCGTCGGAGCAGGGGTCATACGAATCGAGTAACCCACTCGATGTGTCTGCCAAATCCATTTCTCTAGCCACTCTCGTCTTAGGTAATTTATGTGAATTGAAGCGATATAGTCTAGCCTAGATACGATTGTTGAGTGTAACCAAGCTTTAGCGGCCACTTGTCCGGCCGCCTCGTGTGCAGCTCAGCTCAGCTCCTCCAGCTCTATCAAAATTGTTCATGTATTACTCACAGTTCTTTTAGTATTTGTCATTCCAGTTATGTAATTGTTTAGTTTCTACGCCTAGCCTTAAATACTCACTAAAATGTTAATCCTTTAAATAAACATGTGAAACGCATGTTGTTTGAAAAGTAATTTATTGATTTCCTCTGCTTGCAAAGTCATTGTAATTGGAACGCAGCTGCTTGGTAAGTAAAGTAAAATTAAGAATAAAGTTATATTTTAAATCTTCAATACAAACGAAGTAACAAGCCCGCTTTCATTTTTTCTAATAAAATTAAACATGCAATTACATATACTTTAAATCACGAAAGGTACCAAAACGCTGTGCACCCGTGGCGAATTTTTTCTAAAGTATTAAAAGTTATAATCTGATTTTTACTATAATTGTATAGAGGTTTCTTAAAAAATTGGCATCTAACGAAAGGGTTCTGGATTATAAGTACACCCAGAGAAAAGCCCCATAATAAAATTAAACATTAAAATATTTGAATGTAACATAGTTATTCAAAATATAAACTTACTTAAAATAAACTATAAATATTATAATGTAATTATAAAGATATTTAATTGGTTTATCCAATCGGAAAATTGGGTTGAATTTATCATAATTTTTCTATATTAACGGCAGTATAACAAAGACATTTCCGAGTTTTTACTGAAATATCTTTAAAAGAAACTAAAAATATTTTGTATAGATTTGCGGTTTGAATTGGGTTGGAAGACATTTCTGTAACAAATAGTTTTCAACTTTATTCCCAAGCAAAGGGTATAATAATTTTAATCAGGATCTTTTTAATGTAGTTAAGCTGCATATTTGACCTTCTGTAAGTTTCCTTTAATAAAATTGTCTTCATTTTAAATCTTTTTAACTTAAACTTAAACTACAAAATAACAAATAATATCAAAATTGCATATTTGCCCGGATAGCTGCTTAAAGATAAATAAAACCCTTAATTTGAATGTTTGCCTTGAAAAATAGTAATGATTAATCTTATTTACAATCTGTAAGAGTCTTATAAAAGGTAGATAACAATTCGTTAAATATTTCTCGTTTTTACATTTCCATTGCCAACTTTTAACATCGAAATTCGCCCATCGTATAAATCAATTGTGTTTCGAACAGCCATATGGGCGGCGATACGTTTTATTTGCTCAACAATAAATGGTTGACAAATAACAAAGCAATCTGAACGACAAAAAATATGGGAAACGACGCGAGGGCGGGTTAATAATTTTATTACCGTTAACAAAATACGAAACACATTGTTGTTAATATTCTATAATTTTATCGCCAGTATTTTGATGTATGTGAAATTGTTAACTTTTTTCTTTTTTATTAATAAGTTAATAATTGTTGTAATAAAATGGGCTAAAAAAAATCTTTATACTAAATTAATACTTTAAGGTTTAATCTGAGCAAAAAAATCTGAAGTTATGTGTTTGTGGTTCTAGTAAAAGTGTATATCTAGTTTAGAAAAAGAAATACCTCTCACAATAAATTTATTAAAAAGCTAAAGCGCTAAACTTTTTAAGCAACTTATGCTTATTGTAGGCCACCCAAGCGATCGACCTACCCTCGCTGAGACTCAGTTGGGCTTACTATATAACTCTTCCCTTAATATTTGTACACCTCCCACGCGCGGAATGCAATTTTAAATTCAATTTGCACCACCTGCTCAAAGTGCAGCGCCAGCAGAGCAATTTCCCAGCAACAGGTGGCAATGCGGCATCCGAAAATAGAGGCAAACGATAAAAAAACCAAAACAAAACCAATTTGCTGTCTATCACTGACCCATAAAATGTCATTGGCATCCGCCGCAAAAGAGCCATAATCCAATCAATCGCACACTTAGCGTCCATATTCCGCAGTTATCAGCTGGTTCCAGCGTGGGCGGACCTTATCTGGTTCTGGTCCTGTTCCCAATTCGCAGTTGCGGCTATTTACACAAGCCAAAAGGCTTTGCGGCGGTCTTATTTGATTTCGATAATCAAATCACAAATTGCTTGTCTATCGATGGGCAATTTTATTTTAATTAAATGCTAATTATGTTTACCAATGATTGAGGCAAATATTTGTTGCGTCACCAGGGGCACTTCGTTTGGTTGGAAATCCAAATCCTCCTAATTGTGCAAGGGTGAGAATGGGCTATATTCGGCACCAAAATCTGTTGCAATTTAAATGCAAATTTTAACTGGCTTCGTACACTGTAACTTTTACGACTCAATGGCGTAGGGCGGAAGGAAATCTCGAGAGAAATGATGCACAGATAAGATGAGGGCCAGCAGGAAGCGACGGTGCTTCCACGTATAATTTTAGACCGAAAAACTGGCGTTGTAGTGGCTGCGAGTTGCAACAAGCGAACAACTACTGGCCCCCGGATGTGTGGCATCCACTTGGCCTTTCCGAGTGGCGCGTGGGTGTTGCGGGTGTCTTATCTTGAATGCCGCGACCTCGCCTCAAGTGCACCGTTGATGGTCGGGCCAGCTTAAATCTGCCAGAAAACAATTTTCCGGCTCAGTTTGTGACGCATTTGAAATGATTCCGTTTGTCCGCTTTAAATGCACAAAGTGTCCTAAATGAACAATTTGAAAGAAGTAATTTTTTGCCAGTTTGTTTTGATTAAGTTTTTAAAAATCTGTTACGGTATCTTAAAGATGGGAGATGAAGTTTTAATGCACACGCATTTACCGCAAGTATTGTCATAATAAAAACAAAATAATTTCTTTAATTTATAAAAATATAAAAAAAAAGAACTATAGATTTACTACCTCCTTTGTTTTATTTAGATCGACTAAAAAATGTATTTGTTGTCCAGTTCCATATTTTTTCAGTTAAGCACAGCTACTTGTTATTTTAAATATCACTTGTGTTAAAATACTGACATAATGCCACCTTGTTGGTCAGGACAATAGTGTTGTTTGCCTAATGGCTCGCATATGAAAATAATTTTAGTTACAAATTTTTTGGACAAATAGCCGGGGCAAAACCAACAAAGTGCATAATTTTTATTTGGACATTTCGCATGCATAAGGTCCATCATAAATATTGAAATAAACCAAAAACCAAATGAGTACGGCATAAAAGAAATCGAAATTATTTTTTCTTTATACATGTGGCTCTGCCAGTTGTCCAGTTGGCTGCCTTTCTCCGTTCTCATTTCGCCTTTTTGCCATTTCGCATTTCGCCTACTTTTTGCATATGTTTTATTCACATATGCAAACAGAAATTCAGTTCAATTCAATTGCTCGGCGAGGAGGCAATTTTTTATTCCACGGTGAAGTGGCGGCCGCATAAAAGAGCACACCGCCACACACACACCCACACAACCACACCTCGTATCGCCTCAGATTCTATTCGACCAATTGTTGATATGCACGAGCACACATACACCCACACACAAACACACATCTGAACAACAGCCGAGCCACTTTGTGTTCGGTTCACACTCGTGTCCTGCCGGTCGTGCTTCCTGTTTCGGCGTTGTCCTTCTTCAGCTTTTATAAAGGTCCGTTGTCGCTTCGATCTGTCGCTCAGTTGTTGCATACTTCTCGGCGCGTTCGTTACGCGAGCAGTACAAAGTTAAACAAACAGATAAAACTGAAAGTGAAACATAACTCCAAGGCAGATTGGCCGTATTTGTAAGTGAATATTTCTGCCTAAGTTTGCAGTATGTAAATTTGTGTTACGTTTTCACGATAACATCGTTTTTTTTTTTTTAATTTTAATAAATACCATTCCCTTATTTTGTTGCACAAAAACAAGAATGTGCGGTATTGAAAAGTTGCCAACATATTTGTATGGTATCTTTAATTACGAAAGCAAATTTAAAAACAGTTAAAACAGTTTAAAAACAGTTTAAATTGAATGGGACAATCTCTTCTATTGAAGTCTAACAATATACATAGTAAACTAAAGATCACGGACCCAAACAATGATTTTAATTTTCAAAGGTTAAAAACTTGTTTGCAGTAGTCTGTTAAAAACATGTTCAATATAACATTTTTTTTTCGATTTCTGTTCTGCATTATTTTTTAAGTTTAGTTCTGACATTAGCTTAGAAAAAAATCATTTTAATTTTCAAAACACATTGTCTGGAATGAAGCTTACATTTTTTGACAAACGTTCTTTCTATCTCATTAAAAAATGCTTTCTACAACTTTAAAAGACTTGTTTTGTATGAAAAATTATTATTATTGCCAAAAAATCCAACTCCATCATAAAAAACAAAACATTTGAAGTTTTGTTTTTCAGCATGTTCAACTTTGGTACCAGATTTAATGTCCTATTTGATCTCTGGGGACTGTTTAATATCATCACCAAGTTTTTATGACAACGCAACAACAACCCACCATAAAACTTCTTGGCTGGCTTGCACCCAATTTAGAGAAGATAAAAAAAGAAATGTCACTTAATTCTCTCAAATTCTGCACATTAAAGCTGCAGTTCATAATAGACTGGGGGTTACAAATAAATAGTCTCTCCTTATACCTTATGACAATGTGATAATTGGCCTGATTAGCTGATAAGATCGTCATAACAATTGGGTGATAAAAGCACACGTGCAAACTTCTTGGAGAAGTTTGAAGTCAAGTTTCCTTTGTTTTTACATATTTCGGTCCGGCGAGAGCGCCAACATTGTTTACGCAGGATGGCCGTCATCAATTGGCAGCCGGCGGCGAAAGCTAATAAAAAGCAACATCAATGCAGGACCCAGATTCCGGATTGGGATGGCGATGGCACACATCCGGTGGCAGCACGCAACGCCATCCCATTCGGGAGCACTCCCGAAAAAACACTACCGACCCGACGGGATGGGATGGGATGGGATCTCATGGAATGGGATGGGATGGGTGGACACGGGTGACATGAGGCGACGCTTTAAAACTGCCCCTGGGTCTTAACTTGTTTTATGTCAACTTGGACAACGAGAACAGGGCAATTACAGCATGTGTAGCCAGCAAAAACACAAATACTTGAGTTGCAGCTGCGCCTAAAGATCCTTTAAAATGTAAGCCACTGCATGCGACTGTGTGTGAGTCCGGGCCCGCACTAATTAACCCGGGCAACAACTGTAGCTGCCGGACTCATTACGGCAACAAGAGATGGCCAAGTGGGGAGTGATTCTCGGGTCCGGAACACTCCGGGTAATGGCGCACCGAAATAGCATCGGTATGGCAATTTAGGTAAATATTTTATTTCTGTTTAAGAACAGTTTGGAAAAGCTTGAGGGCTTGGGAACTATTCATTATTTAATTTAGTATAAATATTTAAACATTATAGCACAATGAGTAAAAAGATTTAACAATAAATGGGATTGTTTACTGAATATGTAGTTAGAAATGTATAAAACTATGGGATATCTGAACATACATATAGATGACTGCTTTAGTTATTTAACTGATAATCTAATAATTTTTTTAAATTAACTAATTCGATTTTAATGTTTTATTTTTAATTTAAACAAGATTGTTAAGTTTTTTAAGTCGAAACAGTTTAATAAATAATCAAATACCATTTTGGTTGAATATTTTCTATAACAAAGGAAAAATTCGTTAATAAATAAGCAAAGATTTCAGACATGCACTCATTTATTAATCAACAGAACAGATCCAACATGTTTGGGGCAACTTCCTTAAAAACCCAAAATGGAGGGGGATTTTGTCACTGTCATAAAAAACTTTTAGATACCTAAAAATCAACGAACCAAGAAGCGACTCATTTTTCGACCCGTCTTTGACTTACAGTTCATCATCAGCGCATTTCTGTGGATTTCATTTTCAATCATTAGGGATTAATTTGGCCAAGGCACAAAGGTCACACATGCCAGACCTGCCACTCCCCGCCCCTTTTGACATGCCCACCCACCCAAGGCTTAAATGAGTCTTTTACAAAAGGGATAACGAGGCAGACAGGACGCGTCCGTCTCGGAGTTGCTTTTAATGTCTCACAAAGAACTTAAAGCGCATAAATTTACATTTAGATCTACATTAACGAATGATGCATGATGTGTGGCGATGGATGCACGTCGCGGAAGCCCTTAGGCTCACAACCTAAACGGTTCTCGCGTTCAGAATGGGGGTGTCCCGGAAGTGCAGCTCCAGGGAGGTGGGTGTCTGCTGGTACTCCACCACCACCAGACGATTGGAGCCCACCTTGAGCACCGGTGCCGGCACATACAGGGTGACCTGTGGCCCCACCAGTGGCCAGTATCTGCCGAGGTTCTCGCCGTTCAAGAAGACAATGCCCTTGCCCCAGCCGGACATGTCCAGATAGGTGTCCGCCAGATCGGACTCCTTCTGCACGTTCAGGTTGCCATGATAGATGGCGGGTCCGTGGCGCAGCATTGTCCTCAACTTCCTCAGCTCATGGAAGCCGTGGCGAGCTGCCTCATCCGATTGGGTAATCAGCTGCTCCAGATGGTCGTACGACTCTAGCGGAAACTGGGTCATGTTCCAATTGTTCAGCACATGTTTGTCCAGCCGCACATCCCGCAGGATGCCCTTGAAGTCATTGAGCTGCCGGCCATAATTGATGCGTCCCTGGTTCTCCACGATGATCTGCAGCTTTCGCCCGGCACTTGCACTCAGCGATAGCTCAAAAACGGGTGTTTCCCTGGCCACCAGTCCCACGTACTCGCCATCCACGTAGACATAACCCCGATCCGCCACTCCGGGCACGTTGAGAATACTCGGATCCCGCTGGAAGCTGGGCAGCCAGGTCTCGTATAGAACCAGTCCAGAGTACTGTCCCAGAGCCTCGAAGCTCTTCGGTTTGACAGACTGCACAAAGCCTGTGGAAAGACGATTACGCGCATCCGGGGACAGCAGGCTGCAGCAGCTGATCAGACGCACTGTTCCGTAGGCTCTTTTGGGAACGGGTCCGGGCACCGGCTGATTGGGCAGTGGCAGATAGCGGGCAATGATGCGGCGCAGAGCCATATATTTTGGAGTGGGATCACCCGCCTCCGTCATGGGTGCATCGTAGTCATAGCTGGTGATGTCCGCCATGTAGTTACCCGGTCCGATCTCATTGGCACCGGCCGTGAATCCGAAATTAGTGCCGCCGTAGAACATATAGAAATTGACACTTGCTCCACTGTCCAGCATGTTTCTGGAAGACAAAGTAAAGTTATATTTAACACGTTTTGTTTGGATAGTGCTCAACTGAGTTATAAAGATACTGTTTAGTCATTAAGATAGCTTCTGGTCATTAAAATATTTTCTAGTCATTAAAGTAATGAGAACTAGCTAAAAAATTGCAGTAATAAGCCAAAAATACAACCAAGTGAATGTATGTTTTGTACTTAAAAATTGTACTTTCGTTATTGAGGCTGACTTTTACATATTCTTGATTCATTGACGAGAGTTCTTGGCTTTTCTATTTTGAATTTAGTGAGTTTCAAGTATTTGGTGGGTTAAAATATCGTCTCTTAATCAAAAATGTACATAGTACTTGCTAGAATCAAGGTTTTTTTTAACCAAGAAAGTGTAGTTTATAAGTTAAACTTACATAAAAGTGGTAGTAATCGATCCCGTGCTCACATTGGCCATCGGTTCCGTCCAGTGGGTTAACCAGCCCGGATAGTATTCAGCGTTGACCAGCGGACCCTTGGGCTGGTACCTTCGCAACTTGGCCCAAACGGGCTTGAGATCGTTGGTGGATCCAAAGTCCATGGTGGCCAGGACATTCTGGATTTTACCACAGCGCAGCACACTGGGTCCGTCGTTGGTGAAGAGCACCGCATGGCCTTTGACGTGACTCTCGGTCTCGTCCCGAATCCAATTGCGGTAGTTGAGATCGCAGGCAAAGTAGGAGCCGTATTCGTTCTCCACCTGCACCATGATAATGGGTCCTCCATTGCCGTACAGATATTTGGACATCTTGGCAAACAGTTGGGCGTACCATAAGCGCACCTCGCTTAGATAATCTGAAAAAAAATTTAAAAATTAACCATTTAGTTGAGCACTAGCACACCAAAAATAAAAGGGAAAGGTTAGTTTTAATAAGTGTGTCTTTAAAAATTAATTAAACTTTGAGTTTCTTTTCTATACCGGTATTTTTAAGCCACATAAGTTTAATTTTGCTACTATAGTGGTATTAACTGATCATCTTATATTCTTTCTTACCCAATAGTTTAAAATTTATTAACAATCAATTCATTTCTATGACCTTTTTTTTGGGATTAATCAAAAAAAAAGATTTATTTGTTGGAATAAGATTTACAAAAATTACAATTTTGTTTTTTTTTTCGAGACAAGTTATATCCTTTTTACTTGACGTGTTAGAATAGTTAATCAAGTTACTTACTGACATCAGCCGTGCGGAGTTGAATCCCCGGATACTTATTGAGCAGCCAGTAGGGAAAGCCGCCCATGTCCCGCTCTGCGCAAATGTAAGGTCCCGGACGAAGAATGACCAGCAGATCCTCGCCCACGGCCAGGCGAATAAAGTGCTCCAGATCGGCAATTCCACTCCAGACGTAAACGCCATCGCGGGGATTGTGCAATGACCACTCGACATAGCTAGTAGTTATTTAGAAAATGACTCGACAATCAGTAATAAGCTAAAATAGACATACGTAGTCACTGCATTGAGTCCCGCGGCTCTCATGGTTCGCAGATGCCGCTGCCAGGTGGCTGGATGTGCACGGAAGTAGTGGAAGGATCCCGCAATGAATCGAAAGGATTTCCCATCCTTTAGGAACTGATCGTTGTCGTAGTCGACTGTGAAAGTGCGATTCGCTGAAACCGCTGCCAACAGCGTGCATAGCCCCACCAGGAGTGCTACACAAACCTTCATCCTTGGATTGAAAGAACATGAAATATAGCCTTTTATTGTGGTTTATTTAAAAAAATATTAATTTGTTTCATTCTCTATAATTTTAAATAAATCAGAAGTGGCGCACAAACTCAAAAATCTCCTATAATCTCCTCTAATTATTTCAATAATTTTAGATAATAAATAAATAAAGTAGTGTGCAATAAAATAAATGCAACAAAAGCTAGATTGTTTTGGTATTGACTTAGTATAAAATTTTTATATTCACGGTAAACAATTTCCAACCCAATTTGGTTTAAAACCTTTTATAAAACCATTATTTACTTGATCTAAAGAACACTCCTAATTTCTTAAAGTGTTCTGTTTTCCATTTTCCCAGACCAGTGATTTTTCTTCCGGCTAATATAAATTCTTAACCCGTTCCGCTTCCTAGAGAATCAATCTAAATCATCTCGGTTCAGCTAAGCTCAGCTCAGTTGAGTTCATCGCAGTGCAAAGCGTGTCTCGTTTCAGTTGAAATGCTTCAATTGAAGTTCACGGCTCAATTGCTTAGTGACAACAAAACGATATAATCTTTTGTTTGTTTTGCTTATGAATTGTTTGGAATTAATTCCATTTTCTCAAACCCTCCTATACTTCTTGGCGGCAGTTCGTTTTGGTGTGTGGCTGCATTCCCTTCGGGTCTCATTAATTAATGCAAGCTCAGCCTAAGCCAATTATTTAATCTGACTTTCTGGCACAGAGTAGAATTTCATGCGTACTTTTGTACATACTTCCACAGCAGCTGTTCGACAATAATAATGAATTGTTATTTCAGTATTCGGACACGGACACTTTATTATGGATTCAATCTTATCGCCACAAGTTTTTTCTTAGCTTTAACGTCTTCATTTTATGCGATTTGACATATGTACGTGTGTTTGTGTTTTATTTTATTTTTGTTCTCAATGCGGGTTCTTTTGATTAGGTTGAATCTATGAAAAATTTTTCCAGGGAACATAATATTGTTTCTGCATAGTAAACAATTATTTTTGTGATTCATTGTCCTCTGGTGCTTGACTGCCAATATTTTATGAACGTTTTTCGCGTGGATAAGTTTATTATTTCATAAAATGATTCATTGATTAATTGAATTACTCATGTTATTCTAACATATTTAAAATTGACTAATTTAAACAACAAAACAATTTCCCTAGCTCATAACTTGACCTGTTCTCACTTTAAATGCTTACAAAGAAAATTTATTAGCTTTCAATTATTCATTGTGAATCTTCATTGATTATTTTAAAAGTATTTAGCCTGCCTTTTGAAATAAGTCAAACCCCTTTTCAGTTTTGATTGGTATAATGTAATAAATCAACTATTAAAACTTAAATAATTGTAATTTACATGTTGTGATTCCCTCCCTGTTATCACAAGAAGATTTTTCAGACAGATAGATAGTCCTAGACCTGATAAGTCAAGTTCACCTTTAACCAAATGTTCTGTGAAGTACCAGCCTTGTTATTGCAATTAACCTTTAAATAAATTCACGTCCATAAAAAAAAATTCCCTTATATGGGATTTTCAAAAATTGAACTAGTATACAGAACCATAGGGAGAATCAGAACTGGAACACTAACGAGGGCTTAACTTGAGCCCAGTACAGTTAAGGCATCTGACCTAAATAGATTATTTTGCATGCCCACGTACAAACACCCCCCCACCTGATTTTACATTTCTGATTCCCGCTGGGTGTTCCATTTAACTTAGCTGACAATTAGGCGAGAAAGTTTGCGATCGTGCATTGTTCTTTCACAGCGAAAGAGGGCCCAGTTGGTTTATGTATAGAAAGCATGCTGCATCGAGCTCCAGTTATTGGGTTGACACTCACTAACCTCGGTGATTGCAACTAAACGCAGTAGAAGAAATATTCAACTTTTGCGTTGATATAGAGCAAAGACCAAATAAAAACACGGAATACAAACTCGACGTTTAGAAAATGAAAAGCGCGCCAAGCGATCCGCTTGAAACCCGAGTTCAAACTGATCGTGCGTTGACCAGAAACCACGATTAAGTGCAGAACCGAAGACGCGGCTGGCAACATGAGGCCAGAACAATTGCACCGCAACGGCAACATTTGTTGGGCAACATTTCGCTGAAGGGAAAACTATAATTTGGAGAGAGTAAAAAAAATCACTTAAATGGCAACAAGTTGTTATCAAATATTTAGTTCTTGAATCAGGGCCCTAAATTGTGAGAGAAGCTGATTTTATGTTGATCTACACATGATCAACGCATTTACAATCTATTAAATATATAAAAGAAGTTATATTAAGAAAAAATAATAGCAATAAAACCACAAAAAAGATTTTGATTTTATTGAAAAAAAAATATGAAGATTAAACATTTTTAAATGGGTTAAAGCTTTTTTGCTCTCTTCTACCTGTAGCTTTTTAAAACGGCTATAAAAAAAATTTTAAAAATATTTTTCATCTCTTTTTGTTTATGATTGATTGCCCCATAATGAGGGTTGGGCCGAAAAGCGCTTGTGAAAGATGAGCTAATGACAGAATAACTTGACTATATCAAATACTAAAAATCAAAGAGATATTTTTAGGACACTAAGCCGATCTTCTCTTCAAGAACACTTCTAGATTGGTTTTGTACATTAGATTATCCCTTACCTTTAACCTATTATATTGAGGGTTTCCCTATTTGCATCTATCGAGAGCCTTTTCATGGCCCCTGGCCATAAGCTTTCGCTTTTAGCTGTCGTAGTCGTTTGCAAAAAATTAATGTAAATTTTTTTTGAAAATACACACGCATGTCCTGATGCCGGTGGAAATACGGAATTGGGCTGCAGCTGTTCGTCTAACAGAGAGTCAATTTAAAAGTACAGTCACGCCTCATTTTTTATGCATTAACTGTGTGTGTGTCTGCGTGTTTGCTTTGTCCCGAATTTAGGCCTCCACGCATTCAAAATAGGAATGCAGCCGCAGGCAATTGGCCAAAAAGTGAATTTTCCATGTTGTTTTATTATTAATTTCATACTTTTCTGCTGGGCTTCTGATTCAGTCCGCCTGTTGTTGGGTCTCATTCCGTGGGCCATCTAGCCTTCCATCTGGGCTAATGGACCCATATTACCCGCCCACCAAAAAAAAAAAACGAACACACACACAGGCCAATGTGCAGGAAGCCAATGGCCAAAATGTAAATCTAGACGTGGGACGCCTTGGCACGTCTTTAATCTCACACGCCTGTCGGCATTTTAAAGTGTCGTGTGGGATGCACACACGCACACACTCACACACACACACCCCGAGGCAGCTGGAAGTCACACAAACACGTCCTGGGACTGAGAGCGGCGTACATAGACAATTAGACAACAGACACGGCCAAGTTAACAGCTTAGCCGCATTCCACCCGTCGCCGCAATAAGGCAGCAGAGGGAGTTGAGCCCGGACTTTGGACTCCGGACAAGTGCGGCTCCATTGTCCGACTGTCCGCTGTCTGCCTGATGTCCTGATGTCCTGTCAGGACGTGGCCAGGTAGTTCGAGAACCGGAAGCTCGCCACATTTGCAGGCTGTTAATTTTGCAGCAGCAAACTTTAATGGCATTAGTTGGATTGTACGATGGGATAAGCAGGCCATTTACTGGTTTCAAAAGAAGCACAAATGTATGTCAGAGATTGTTCATAGCTAGAGCCACTTTACTAATAGATCGATTGACCTAAAAGGATAAATAATTGGTTTTGTAGTACGTTTTGTAGCCTGTATTTGTTAACCAAATTTTGTTATATATAGACAACAATATTCATCCTAAGCTTTAGGTCAAGGTTAGTTATAATATAATAAGAAAACAATTATGCCAACGTTGATGTAATGATTTTAAAGTTCCGTAGATAATATTTCATAATTAATTAGTAAATTTACTTTTTTTTTTGATGGGTTGAATGTGATCTCCTCACATCCCACTGTTCGTTTAAAGGTCGACTGTCATGTGCTAATGCTTTGACATTTTAGGTACTTTCCTTTTCGCCCTGTTGTTATAATTCAAACTTTAAAAGCAGGAAACTTTGGAGCCTTTAGCACTTAAGCTAAACTCAATAACTCTAAGCAAACAGAGTCGCATAGAGGCGTCGTAAGCATAACACTGATGGGGCTTAAGTACCGAGCCAACCTGTTGATTGTAGCAAACTCAACATCAATTCAATTCAAATGCATTTCGCTAAGTTCAATTGAATTGCTGCTGCTCCCTTTCTCCCCAATTTGTTTGCTTGTTTGCGGTTGACGCCGCCGGTGGCAATCAATTGAATTACATGTTTGTTGTTTCCTGTGCGCATCGTTAGACGAGGGGCCACAGTTTTTACATCTATTGCTCCTGTTGTCGCTGCAGCTCCGACACCATCGCCATATCCCCCTGGGTTTAGTTCGGTGTTATCCAGCGGGCCAGGGGCATTTGCATGGCAATTTGACTTTGCAAGGCGTGGCATAATCATGCGTGGCGTCAACTCGTTAGATGCTGCACTTGGAAATGTGCCTGAAAATCTACTCAAAAAATCACTATTTTTTTTGTTACAGTTTAAAATATTATGTTCAACAAATTGTAATTTTATTGTGAAAAACTCTTTGAGGACAGAACATGGTTTGTTTAAAATTATTGATTAATGTATAATACAATTATACCAAACAGCTATAACATTGGTGAAGCTAAAATTTTAATTTAATGGTTTAGCAAACAGGCTAATTAGATAGCTTTAGCTTTTAGCAACAACATTTTTGGATTCATTTAGTTAAGATTAATCTTTAATTACTAATATAATATTATACTAAACAGCTATGAATTTAGTTGGGCTTACATTTTTTTAACTTTTAAGAAAAAAACTACTTAGATATCAGCTCCTAGTAACTAAATTCCTGGTATTTGTATTAACAGAAATATATGCCGTTTAAAAATGTGTTTTCAACAAAATTTCAGAAGTGAATTAAAAATTTTTGAGTGTACATTCTCAATTTCTTCCTTTGTGTTTGCATTTGGGACTATAAATTGCAGCATCAGCAAGCGTTACATTTTACGTCGAAAGCATCTCGCTACACCAACGCCCTCATGCATGTTGAAACCATTTGCTTTCCTTCCACACCCCTTAACCCATTCATGCCTCTGCCTACCATGAAACCCGGCTACAAAAAGGTCAAGTAGACGCCGGCGCAGGGAATTTGTGAGTCTAAGTGCACTAGGGCACTTGCCTTATGCAAAAAAAATAAACAAAAAAATCTAAACAAACAAAACAGGAAATGAAATGAAAAACATTTTTAAGGGTTTCTCTTATATATGTTTTTTCGGTGTTTTCCCGCCGTGCAATTTTTCCATTTAAAAGAATACAAGTATTTATACAATTAGAAATATTAGAGCTACATAGAGAAAAACTGAAAACTTTGGGTGAAGCTATTATAAAAATTAACTCTTTAAAAATTTATGACTTGAAGATCCATAATAGATTTACTTATGTAAATTTAAATTAAACAAAAATAAAAAATAAATAAGTGAATAGACCGAAAATTATACCACATTTTACAGTAAATTTACTGTACAAAAAATGATCATAGTGAGCTTGCTATGGTTTCATTGATCTAAATCTGAGCTCTTTTATGCTATACAAAATATCAAAATATCGAGTTCAAAAAAGGGGGTGGTGGTGATATACAGTTGAAGCAAAAAAAATTGCACAGAAGTGTTTTTGGGGTTTTTACCAACGTATTGATTATAAAAAAATACTTGTGGGTGAGAAAAAATCTTCAATTAACTACTTTAAAATATATTTTAAAAGTTCGTGTTGAAATTTGTATCTATTCTTAAATACATACATAATTTTTTTCAATTCCAACTTTACATAACCCTTTAAGTTTGCTTTTTTCAGCAGCGCATTGCATTCCACGCCCGCCTAAAAGCTCGCTACATCCAATGCGCACTCAGAGCGGTTTGATAGCGGTGGCGCTGCTACTGCTGCTCCTGCTGCCGTCACCTTCGACTGCTACGGATGCAGAGGCGGATAACTCGGCCAGTCCGCTGACTGGCCAGTCTGGCGTCGAGCAGCCGCGCAAGGTGGTGAAGCGGGCACCCACGTCCAGCTTCATCGGGATGCGTGGCAAGAAGGACGAAGAGGGGGACACGTCCGAGGGAAACTGGCTGGGACCCGGGCCAGATCCTTTGGACTACGCCGACGAGGAGGCGGATAGCTACTACGCCGAGAACGGGCGGCGACTGAAGAAGGCGCCGCTGGCCTTCGTGGGCATGCGCGGCAAGAAGCTCTTCCCGATCAGTGCAGCCCGCCTGTCCGATGTCCTGCAGCACCTGGAGGAGGAGCACTTGCGGGAGAGCCTGATGCGGGACTTCTTCGAGCGCATGGCGACGGGTGAGGGGTCAGCAGTGGGCAAGCGGGCGCCCACAGGATTCACGGGCATGCGGGGCAAGCGACCCGCCCTCCTGGGTGGCGATGAAGACACGGAAGCGGAGGCGGACGAGGCCATTGAACTGTCGCAGAAGAGGGCGCCGATCAACTCCTTTGTGGGGATGCGGGGCAAGAAGGACGTCTCCCACCAGCACTACAAACGGGAAGCTCTCTCAAAGGTAAGTTATCTCACCTTGTACCTGCTTGAAAACAGTCTTAGAAATATTAAAAAAAAACCATAATTAGGACAAAATATTTTTTATTCAACGAGAAATTTTTAAATTGACTTTTCGACTGAGGAACGGTTGCATATATTTATTTATTACTTTTAAAATAAAATCGCAAGGCTAAACTTTAAAAACAAAGAAAAATAAACAAAATTAATTAGTTTTAAAGTGTATTTAAAAGAACTGCTTAAATTTCCCGAAACACGAAATCTATTTTTAACAATAAACAAAAGAAAATACTGTTATTACCTATATTCCTTATTTTTGGCTTGCAATTCAATTTTGCGTTTTAGAATTGTTTTAAATTCACCTTTGATTATGATTAGTTAGTCCATAGCGGACCATTGCCATTACTTATCACTTTCAATCAATGTGAATATCTAATCGCCTCCAGTTCTGGCATAATTTCTTTAAAAAGTCCTACGACTTGGGAAAACAACAGCGCTTCGCAGACTTCAACAGCAAATTTGTGGCAGTACGTGGTAAGAAGGGAGGCGATCTGGAGGGAAATGGAATCGGAAACGGGGAGGATCAGCAACAGTCTCTGGTACATCCATGGCTCTACCTCTGGGGAGAAAAGCGGGCGCCAAACGGATTCTTAGGAATGCGCGGCAAGCGGCCAGGTAATTCTGACAAGTTTCCTAACAACTATTATTTATTTTAAAAATATTTATATTAACTATTGTTTTTCTTTTATATTACTTCACACCGTTTAGTTTTTAGTCTGAATAATTTGTATACTTCCTATTTTTTTATTTTTCGATTACTTTGGAAATACCATTAAGCTTTCAATTGATTCTGTAACGATTCGCATATTTATATATCTTATTTTTCAGCACTCTTTGAGTAAGCGACGTTAAATGATTTAATTGATCTCGATGGAAGTTCCTCTTAGAGCTACGAAACTAGAAAACGCAAGAGTGGATAGAAACAGGTGACCGGAAGAGCAGTCATGGAAGCAGAATGGATCACAAGAGTGTTTCAAATAATCACAGGGCTGGAGATTATTTCAAACACGAACACACAGAAATACACGGATAAGATTTGCTCTCTTAGTTGACACAACATTTTCAGCTTAATGTATGTTTAACGAGACTTGCAAATACAGTATTGTACATTTTGTTGAAATTGAATGATGCTTCAAAGATTGAGTGGGTTCAATTAAACTATTTGCATATCTAAGTGTAAACTTTTAATCAAAATTATAAAAAATAGATCAAATTGAAATGCACAAGTAAAATGAAAAAGGAGAGACATTTATTTATTTTCAAAACATATTTAAAGAATCAATTTCATTGTGTTACATCTACGTATACAAGAGATATATACACATGCATAATTAGCACAAATAAATATTGTAAATAATGAATAAATATTTATTTCCAAAACTGAAGGCTTATTATCTACATGGAGGTGTCATACAAATCACTTTAATTGAAATCCAAATACAAATTTTCTCCAGACATTTCAGCGACTTTGAAACCGAAAGGCTCGAAACAACTGTCATCTTATTTTGACTAAAATCAAAACAATGAGCAATTAAAAACAAGAAAACATTAAAGAGTCTTCTCACAGTTCCGAGAAATTCAATTTCATCTACACATGAAGCTACAAGCTGACATCTTGTTTATACAAAACAATCAAAACCGAACGGAACAGTTTCAAAATATGAGCAGACTTCTAATAAGCACCTTAGAGGCCACAGACCAGAACACTGGAAACAACAGTGATTGATGGGTGTTAGGGGTTAGGGGAATATCCGAAATTCAAAGTGCGCACTTCACTGGCCCAACAAATTCAGGTAGGCCATCAGCAAATCCACTTTGGCTGCAGTTTTACCTGAAATGGTTTCCGAGAATTACTAAAAGTAAATTTTCTTTTTAAATAGTAGACCATTATAAATGGCTAACACTCCTCTATCGAGATGGTTAATTTGATGGATTTTGTATGCCCTCTTTTACATTTTTCAGGGAAAGTCATGAGTTTGGTAGGCTAATTTTATTGTCTGCCATTAATACAATTTACAAAGATATGCTCATTGAATAATTTCAAAATGAAAATAATTGCAATAATACTGTTCAAGCAATCATTCGTTTATCTTAAATGTATTAGATATGGTAAACTAATTACAATGATTGTATATGTATATTGTAATTTTAGTCAGTCAGCCTAAAGAAATGGACATGGGATATAGTCTTCAAATTGCTGAGATGGTTTATTCAAATGTATGATTAAAACCTTTTAATTTTATTAATTTGAGTTAAAGAAATTTAAGTTCAGTTGACTGAAGTTAAATTTACCTCTGCAAGGGCCATTTTATGTTGAGAAATAAAAAGATTTAAAATTGAATAATTGCCATTACAGTTTTTTCAGATATTTTTTATTTAATACAAATTAATTTTACTGTTTAGTAAAATCAATAAAGTGTATTTCCATATCGCACTTTCTCGAATATTGTTATACTAGTTGGCACTTTCACAATTTATTCGGACCTCCTGCCACCCGCTTCTTACATACATACATACATACATACATAGGTATACCCGACTTTAAAGCGTCCCCAAAAGTTCTCTCCGTTCTCCCAAAGCTTCTCCGATCTCTAGGCGCTGACGTCGGCAGAGGCAGAGACAGTGGCAGCGGCAGCGACCGAGGCAGCGACTGAGGCAGCTTATAAATACCAGATGCTCGACGTTCTTGGGCAGTTAGTTTTAAACTGCGACTTGTAGCGGCAACATCGTCGGATCAAGCAACCTTTTACCAATTCGTGAGTGCCTGTGCTGAGTGGCTTGGTTTTTTTCTTTTTGTAGTCTCGGTAGCTGATTGCTGGAGCCAGGAGCCAGAGACATTTGATAATTGAGTGTGTGCCAATTTTCGTAAAACAAGACAATTGACAATAATTACATGTGAGTGGCAGCACATTCGCAATTAATGCGTGGAGACAGTGGAAAAGTTTCTTCTTCGGCCGTCGCTCTCACTCCCAAAATCAGTCACCTACATACGCGAGTGCACCGCTGCGTGGAAAACCTGTATTTTCTGGTCTCCGCTGGCCGCCCCAGCTGTTTCCATCGCGCAGTGAAAATTTCTCGGATCCATCCAGCCATTCAGCTCCCTTGATTACAGCAACTTTCAGCGTGTCTCATTTCTATTCCCCGCACTTAGCTCCCAACTGAGGCTCAAGATTGTGATACCAAACATGCAACGGCTGTGGGCATGCCTGCTCCTCCTGGGATCCATCCAGATCCAGGCGGTTCCATTCTACGGCGAGTGAGTACAGCCCACACACTTTTTTTCGTGCTGTGTAGCGTTCGTTTCATGCTCATTTCACGTAGTTTGAGTTGTTTGCGTTGCGGCTTTATTGGTAACCATACATCGACATCTTCTGATAAGGCATGAACTATATGTTTAATGTTATCGGAACACATTCGAAAAGCTAAGAATGCCTGTACACTTAATGGGTTCCTAAAAAAACATACTTAAATAACCAAAAAAAAAAAAGAATTAAGCCCATACCACATATCATTGCGTCATTTGAACAAATTTAATAGTATCAATCGTATTTGAATTCTAAGTGCTAAATCAAATTTTTGTAATTTGAAGTGCCTTTAAAGTACTTCAGTAGTTTTATTTACCCAATTTCAATTTGTTCATCAATCACAAATAAAAACAAATAATAACTAACTAGATTCCTAAATTGCATCGATAAATAATATCACTAAAACAATATTGACATGCAAATGACATATCTAAGAACATAAACTATATTAAACCTATATATTTAAATCAATTTTTGATCACACTAACTGCGAACTATAATCGCTGTTGTTAGTTGCTTAAGCCCTGTAGTACCCATATTGGTAGATTTCCCCTACGCTTTATTATTAGTAAGCTCGTCCCAATAAATAAAACGTTGAATTCCAGTTCAAGCTCTGATGCTGAATTCGAGGACTCGGCGGAATCTTCTCCCGAATCCTCTGATAAGTCCAGGTGAACTATAAGTAAACCCAGCACCCTAACTGCCGACTCCCATCATTCCCCAGTAGACTAGCCCAGATTCACAACTACTTACCAAAGCAAACACACAAACAAAGAAGTTTACAAGTGAAACAACTTAAAAATTCTTTTCGAGTCTCAATATTAAGTCGCGCAAGCATATTATACGAGCCCAATGACACCTCATAAAAGTTGGTTAATACCGGGTTCAGTGTTTTTATGACATTTCCAATCTCAGACAGCGAGCCCTGTTTGTTCTTGGAGAAATTTTCGCCCGCTAAACGAAACTGCAAATAAAGTTGACCGAAATTTGGCTTATGGTGGTGGAGGCGGAAAGGGGCGAAAGGGAGCTGAAAAAGCTAAAAAGTTCCCCCAGAAAGAAAGTCCAAAGCCCGGCGCGAGTATTGACCTCAATTGATAAACCTTAAACTGAAACTGTTGAGTCGAAGAGATTGTCTGACTGGCTGGATTATATGTATTACCCATCGAACTCGGTTCTTCGGCACAATTGGGAACGTAAAAAGGCCACGATCAGAGTCTTTTGCGGTCTTGCATTTATCTTATTTTTGCGAAAGATACTGCATCGCAAGAGAACAATGTGCAACCTAAGTGGGGCAACACCGCGGGACTTGGGCAACCTCAACATCCACATCCACATCTTCTTCCTCTGATCTCCGATCTTCCGAGCCGCGCCACACTCGACTGACTTTGCAACCTTTGGGTTCAGGCCGCCGGAGGGCTCATTTTTGACACAATTCTCGAACGGTTTTGGCCCTGAAAGCAATTGACATTTGACACGGCATTAAGTGCCATTTTTTGGGCAGGTAATGCGCCGGCTAAAGACTACCCCAAAAACTGTATAATCTGCCCTCGAACTGGGTCACCCACAATTGATTTTGTTTTTTGTTTCGCATTTCCCCCTTTTACGCTCTCGAAATGTTTTAATTCTGCCTGCCACGGCTGCGCTTTAATTAAATCAGGCATCCATTTGGTTGGGCGGCCATAGCCATCTCTGCCCTCGGCGTAAACATTTCCCTGGAAGTCTCTGATTCATCACCGCCACCGGTCTGCCTTCGCTTTCAGTCCCTTCTGCTGGTCTGTGGCCAATGACTTTCGCTCTGGCTGCGAGCGGACAGAATTTAGTTTGTTTACAAATATTATTCGCTAAACAGATTGGTTATGCATTCTATCGCTATCAATAAAAGAGTTGAACAACGTTATACAATTTTAACATATTCATTAATCATTCATTTTGTAAATTTTATAATTTAAAAAGTTTAGAAGGGTTTTTCATAATTTATTATACCGCATTGTGAAATTATCTTCAAGAAATATATATATGTATTTAATAAAAATATATTGTCAGATTAAATTGCCATTTCAAGGTGCTCCAATGTTGTTATAATTTTATATATTTAACATAAATGCAACCTTAAGTTTTTTTTGAAAATCTAATATATTAACTTTTAGAATTCATCAGTTAATATGTATTTATATCAAGAGTCCGAAAAGCTGTAAGGATACACAAATTTTTGATTGCTTCAGAAAGTTAAAAACTAGAACATTATTTATTTTTTTTTAAAAGACTTTTTAACTTTTTTTTTAAGTTTTTACGTATTGTCTATTATGATGATCAGTTGATTAATGGACTTTAAAACGATTCAAGCTCAAGTGTTCTTACACTTCTCAAAATAAATCCCAGAAATGATTTAAAGCAAATCTGACAAATGAAAAGTTAGCGAAAAAAGAGGCACTCATTCATCGGGCAAGTAGCCAATCCTCAATTCTGTATTGTCGGCTTAAATTGTCTGTACCTCTGGTATAACCAAGCCGATTTGAGCCCTTCCGATCACGTCCCGCCCGGATGAGTCACCTTAAGGCAGAACTCCAACCAGAAAAGAATCGGAGACACAGAAGTGCTAAATCTCAAAGTCAGCAAGCGCACAAATTGTTTACGTTTTGCCTTTACGGGCATTATAGTTTTATTATTTATTTTTAGCTAGTTTCGTTTTGTTTTTTTTTCTCATTTAGCACTTATTATGAGCTTTTTTTAATTAGCTCCCGCGAAGCGAATTTTAATGACCCGCAGCGGAAAAAAATTTATAAGTTGGCTAACGCTTCAGTCTTCATAGAAAGTGTCTGAGTCATTTTGTCTTGTTCAATATATATAATATATACATCCCAGTCTAGATTTGGAATGCATTGGGAGACCCAGAAAAAAACCAAAGTCCGTTGACATAAATCTCAGTTGATGGATGACAAGTGCAGGAACATTTCTCAAGTTTTGTTTGCCTTTTTTTCAGCGATTGTTTCGGCACTTAAAAAGTTATTTTCATTTGATTCAATATAGAGTTTGACTGGGAGGTGCTTAATATGCGGCTCAGGTAAATGCTGCGCAAAAAAGCTAAACAATGAGCACGATCAGCATATATACTACACAAACTCAGGCATAGAGATATTTAGTTTTGTAGGAGTAGAGTTGAGCTTCTTTTTTATGCGAGGGAACAATGAAGGCATATGAATTATTGGGCCCCGGTTCCGTTTCGATTCGTTCCGTTCGCCATGGAATTAGCATGAAATGAACACACACATCGGCACACAACGAGCATACAGTAACACTAACCACATCACTCTACACCCACCGCCCACCACCGATCCACCGATCTGCAGCTTTATGCCACACCTAACCCACCCATTGCCGCTGCATCGCAATCCGTTTGCGCCCCTGCCACTCGCACCACTCCAGCCACTAGATCCACTGCATGCCCAGGCCTCGCAGCGGATGGCGAGCGTCTGGAACGGCCCCGGCGGCCCTTCCCCGCTGGCCCAACAGCTCCACACCTCTCACCTGTTGCCACTATTCAGCAGCGAATTCGACACCGAGTTCGTGCCCCTGGAGCACCAGCAGCCGCCACAGGGACGCCAGGAGACGGGAGCCACCGTCCCCGCTCAAGCCCCAGCGGGTGTGGAACAGAAGCCCTTCAGTAAGTGGTGCAATATATACCTATTAATTTTATTTTACCATTTTCATTCAAACATGTATGAAGTTAGGTTATAATCTTTTAATTTCATTTATTTTTGGGGCCAGACATGATGACCAAACCTTTTTAATGAATTCAATAATCAAATTAAATCTTTAATAAAATCTGGATTAAAATCTTAAATTAAATCTAAAACGCGACTTATGGCACAAGAAGTTGCAAAAATTATTCAGCTTACAATTTTGTATCTGAAAAAATATCTAACTGCTATTGTCAGCTTAAAGTTTTTATAAGAAATAGTGTTTTCATCTTTCTGGAAAGGTTTTCTTTAAGTTGAGGCTTAAAGAACCGAATTTTAATATGTATTTTTTCTAAAATATACAGTTAAATAAATCATATTTTTGTTTTTAATTTAAAGTACGCTTAAATAAAAAACAAATTATTCACTTAAATACAAATTTGTTAAATTTTACTAATCCGTTTTTTTAACTGCAAGTTTTTATACAGTGGACAAAATAGTTTACGAACATTTTATATGAAGTTTCAGTGCAAAGTGTACTTCAACTTTATTATATACTATTATTATTATTTTGATACATAACAATGTATTTTTAGTTAATTATTTTATGACATTAAGAAGTGGTTTTAATTGCGTTTCCTTATTTCGCAGATGTGGATACCATAACCACGGATGTGAATGCACCGAATCCGGCCATATTCTTCCAGCAGTCGTTCCCCTTCTTTGGCAATGAGTTCTTCAATTCGTTTGGCGGCTTTGGCTTTGGCGCTGCCCAGGAGCCCTGGTGGAAGGGGTAAGTACCATCGATCAAGAATTCTCGCCTCCTCTTAATGGCTGAAAACTCCCCCAGTTATGGTCAGTAATTTCGCGTCTTTCCTAATCACCGCACTCGAGTGATTCTGCGATCGGCTTCGCCGTTCTTGGCATTTGGCAATTAAGAGAGCACAATGTCAAGTTCATTCGACCTATTAAATATGGTTGTATAAAGAATACTATTGTGTCTTCAATAGTATTCTTTAATTGTGTAAAGTTGTCTGGCTTATCGCCATTGTGGAGGCAATCGAGCATATCAATTAAATAGTAAATACTCAAATAATTTTTCATCTATGATTGGTGCCAGCTGAGGCTGCTAAACATTTCTAGGGCTTGATTGTTGCTTTGATTAATTGCCAAGCAGCTGGGCACTGTATATAAGAAAAGTGAATGAATATATAGTGCATATTATATTGGATAAGTGCACGAATACATAGTTTGTAGAGCCGAGCTTGCACTTTTCTAAATTGTGAAATCAACTCGTCGCCGTTTTCGCAATGAGCAATGAACTCGTTGTTGTGGGCATAGTAAAATGAAAGTCAGAGATGTGGCAAATTGAAAAATTAGCTGCATAAAAACCTATATACGTAGATACGTATATCTATGGTTCAGTGGGAAATTTCTAAAAATTTACGCGCACAATGAGTTAGCATTCAAAAACCAAAATACAAGTCTCATCGTCGCCATAATTGAATTGATGGACTGGCAAAGCTGTTAAGCCAACACACGAACGCAATTATATAGAAGTGTGTTTGTATAGTATAACTATGCTTTCTATGAGGGATCATTGTGCAAATCCGTTTGGCAAACACTCGGTTAGCGAGTGCTGATGAACCGACTGATATATGTATACTCTATATACCTTGGACAAAGTTTGATTGATTTCGAAGATATGGGTATGAAAGTATACGTGCCTATATGGGGTTGGTGCAGAATTATAGGCACATGGTACATTGACATTTCGATTTGCACGTCTGATATATAACTAACTCATTAGCATTGAAATTGTAGGCTAGCCTAGAGAAGCGTATAAAAAGAATTTCTAGAAAAATTAGCAACGGGAATACTTGTACTTGAATACGAAATAAATACAAATATACTGAAATTGTATTCTTTTATATTTTCAATATTTAAGCAGTACATTTTAAATATTTAGTTTACAAAATTAAGCTTTTCTTAAATCATTGACTACCGCAAACAAAATATGTATGTACTTGGATTGTAAGGATATTATTAAATGAAAATACATATATAAGTTTATTTATTAGCCACTTTCCAAATCTCCTAAATTAAAATCATCAAAGGATTATATTCAGAAAAGTTTTATTTAATTTATTGATTTATTAACATCAACTGAAAATGGTAGACTTATGCTTGGAAACCAATGATTCAATCAAAGTTCAATTTAAAGCCATGAACCAGTGATCCGTTCGACTTCCCCAAAGATTACCACAGCAAATGATTAACCAATAACCAATTTTTCTGCTTTGCCCAGCCCCAATGTGTGCACCGAGAAGGAGGAAGACGAGACCGTGGCCACTGAGACGGAGGCTGAAGAAACAGTGGACACCTTTGGCCAGGAACGTGATGGCGTTACCAATGTGGTGCGATCCCCGCTCTTTGGCCAGTTCCAGTTCAGCGTGAACTCCTGTGCCGAGAAGCCCAACAAGCACGTCTGCACAAAGATGTAAGAGGACTACGGGGGAATTACCAAACATTGAATGTTGATTGAACATTTCCCCCCTTTCAGCGTTAATCAAAACGGCAAGAAGAAAACGCTGACGTTGACCCGCCAGTGCTGCTATGGATATGGACGCCCCAGGAACGCCGATTTCACAACGCCCTGCGAGAAGATCGACATCAAGGACGTGGAGGCCACGGCCAGTGACATGGGTGCCAAGCAGTTCCTCGAGAGCGCCCGCACTGCCGGCGAGTTGGCCGAGATGCTGGGCGGAGGCAGTGGCAAGAAGGTGACCCTTTTCGTGCCCAACGATGCGGCCTTCTTGGAGTACCGTGGACACCACCAGCAGGAGAACGTGAGTAACCCTTTAACCCTTTAAAATTACTAATTTAAGGATAAATGATTAAGCGAGCAGTTGCAATACTTTAACTTTTCAATTTTTGTTATACCAGAATGTTGAAGATGCCAAGACCGAGGCCTCCAAGCCTTCCATCTACAAACTGCACGCGGTTCTCGGCGAAGTGCAGCTGGAGGATGTGCCCAACGAGAAGCTGCTGCAGACGGAGCTGCCCGACCAGAGGATTCGCATCAACAGCTACCAGTTGCCGGCGGCTTTGGGCTTGGAGCCCTACCGCTATGCCGCCAACTGTGTGCCCATCGAGAAGCACGACAAGCTGTCGGAGCAGGCCCTCGTCCACACCCTGGGCGGAGTGCTGAAGCCGCTGACCAAGAACATAATGGACATCATCAGGGAGCGGGCGGATATGTCCATCATGCGCACCGTCCTGGAGAAGACCAATCTGAGTGCCATGCTGGAGGATGACAAGCCGGTGACCATCTTCGTGCCCACGGATGCCGCCTTCGACAAGTTGGAACCACATCTGCGTCGTGCTCTCAAGGAGGGTCGTGGCTGTGCCTCGAGTAAGTTTTGGGTGCAAATATGTTAACAATTAGTTGACTTAATTAAACATTCCTTTTCGTAAACCCTAGACATTCTGAAGAACCACTTGCTGGACCTCACCTTCTGCTCGCTGGCCACTGTTCCGGGTGCCAAGACGACGGCCTACAATCTGCTGGGAGAGCCCCTGCTCCTGAACCGCACCCAACTCACTGCAAATCAGACTGGACCCGCTCCGATCTACATTAATAATCTGGCCAAAATCATAGACGCCGACATCATGGGCACCAATGGTGTCCTGCACGTGATCGACACCATCCTGCCCACGGAGTCTGCGCTGCCCATGACCTCGCTGATGTCGCAGAAGAACCTGACCATCTTCCAGCGCCTGCTGGAGGCCTCCGGCTTTGATGATCAGTTCGATGATCTGGACAACGTGACCATTTTCGCACCCACTGACAAGGCTCTGCAGCACACGGAGTGGGCCCGCATGCTGGAGGAGCAGCCGGAGCTACTGAATCACAATTTGGATCTGCTGGAGTTCCTTAACTACCATGTGGTCAAGCCCATGATTAAGACCTGTGACCTCTCGGAGAAATCGTTGCCCACCGTGGCGGGATCCAGTGTGCGCCTGAACCTCTACTCCACGCATGCCCTCTTCTCGGACGTGATGAACCGGGCCACGGTCAACTGCGCCCGTCTGGTGCACTTCGACGACGAGAGCTGTGGCTCCGTGCTCCATCAGGTGGATCGTGCCCTGGCGCCACCCAAGAACGTAAGTCCTGAATTGGTTACCCTTTACAGACCCGTTTATAACTTGGTTTAATTTCCTGCAGAACATGCTCAAGCTTCTGGAGGGTAATCCCAACTACAGCAAATTCCTGGAACTGGTGCGCAAGGCTAATCTTACCCAGCTGCTGTCCAACAATTCGAGGAGTCTCACTCTGCTGGTGCCCAAGAACGATGTCTTCGAGGAGCTGAGCGAGTCGGGCGAGGGCTCCAAGCCCACCGATCCCGTGGCCCTGGTCAAGACCCACATCGTGGAGGACGTGGTCTGCTGCGCCGGTATTATACCCACCAACTGGCCATTTGTCCGCTCCATCGAGTCCATCTCCGGCCAGCATCTGCGCATCACCCGCGACCGCCGTCCCAAGATCGAGAACGCCGGCGTCACCAAGTGCGATGTGGTGGCCACCAACGGCATCCTGCACGAGATCAACGACATCATCGTGCCCCGGCCCCAGCGCCAGCAGCAGCGGCCCCAGCTGATCCCCCCCGGTGGTGGCTATCAGCCCCAGGGCGACTTCGACGTCTTCTTCTGAGCGGTGCGCGTCCCTATCTCATGCATATGATATATAAAGCATATATTTATACTTACTCTTAACGATTTGTCAATTGATTGGAAGCCACAACAAGCTCAGAATCTTCTCTGATAAATAAAATAAAATAAAATAAATAGTATTAAAAACAAATGAACTGACTTTGAGATACCCGGTACTTACTACAATAATGTTGTACACCTAGAAGCCTTTGGATTTTATAGCTTCTTTCATTATGATTAAATTTCTCCAATCGCAGAACATACTGTAGCTGCTGATCATTAATATATGTATTTATAGTGACAACCTAATAATTTTAGTTATTATCATATGGAAATAGCAACTAAAATTAATTTGGAAGCCACTTTTAAACGTTTTGTTTACATTTTCGTGAATATAAAAAAAATATGACAAATATTTATCTTTGGTATAACATTTTTAATATTTAAAAAAAGAGTGATTTAAAAGTCTGCACAAAAAAATAAGATATTAAAAGCATTTTAATTTCAATACAAAGTTCAGATGGTTTACAAAAATCGTTCTCATAAAATCCTTTACTACAATACATTGAGAAGTTAATTTTAACGAATTATAAGCTGCGTTCATTTTCTTTGAAAAACTACAAAATATCAATGATTTTTAAACCTTATTTTTTTATTGGTTAGTAATTATTAAGATAAAAGTACAGCATTTTACATTTTTTGCACTGCTACTATTTTGACTGCAGCTGTATGGACTAGTACGAGTGTCAGGTGCGTAATAAAGAGAATATATTCTCTTCCAAAGCTTATCAAGAAGAGAAGCTTGCTAAGAGAGTGAAATCTATTTAGGAACACCACTAAACATATTGGAACACTAATATACCCACAGTTCTTATCTATGACTAAAAATTGCTTGCTAAGAGAGTGAAATCTATTTCATCACTACCACTAATACATATTGGAACACTGTTATACCCCACAATTCTTATCTACGGCTGAAAATTCAGAGCTCAGAGCGTATAAAAGGGCAGCACTGCTTTGAGCTTGAGCTAGTTCAGCTTGTTATTTGAATAGTAGAAGATGTCGGGATCATTGCCAGCCACCTTTGTCAAGGGCTTCCATGATGAGGAGCAGGTGCGTCGAATGGAGTACCGGCCATTGGGTTCCACGGGTCTGCAAGTGTCTAAAATTTCACTCGGTGGTGCCACCCTGTCCGGTCGCTTCTACAGCGACTTTGATCGGGAGGAGGGGATTCGCACGGTGCGCGAGGCCATTAGGGCCGGTGTCAATTATATAGACACCGCTCCCCTCTATGGCAGATCGGAGGAGCTGCTCGGCCTGGCCCTAAAGGATGTGCCCCGAGAGGCGTACTACATAGCCACTAAAGTGGCGCGATACGAGGTAAATCCGGACGACATGTTCAACTATTCGGGTGCAAAAGCCAGGGAGAGTGTAAAGCGTAGTCTGGAGCTCCTTGGGTTGGATTATGTGGACATTCTGCAGGTGGGTCTCTCTCAGTTTGCTTGTAAGTTGTTCAACTTATTTGACATACACTTGGGCAGGTTCACGACGTCGATGCCGCACCCAATCTGGATATAGTGCTGAACGAAACTATTCCCGTCCTGGAGGAGTTCGTGGCAGCGGGAAAGGCCAAATTTATCGGCATCACCGCCTACGATGTGGACGCCCTTAAGGAGTGTGCCGAACGGGGCAAGGGTCGCATCAAGGTGATGCTCAACTATGGCCGCTACACCCTGCTGGACAACACGCTGCTGCAGCACATGAAGGCCTTCCAGGAGATGGGCGTGGGCGTTGTCTGTGCCGCCGCCCACGCGCTGGGACTCCTTAGCAACGCCGGTCCGCAGGGCTGGCATCCGGGAAGTCCGGAACTCCAGGCCATCGGCAAACGGGCAGCCGAAATCTGCCGGCAGAAGAACGTGGAGCTGGGCAAACTGGCCATGTACCACACCATGCAACTCGATGGGGCGGCCACCTTCCTCATCGGCATGCCCAACCGCCAGCTACTGCGAATCAACTTGGATGCGGTCTTCGATGGACTCACCTCCCATGAGCAGGAAGTGCTGCAGTACCTGCGCGAAAAGTAAGTTGGCCAGCAACTGGTTCAGCTGAACAGGGAACGGGAACTGTGCAAGACGAATTTGGTGTTAGCAATTGCATCACGGGCACGAACTTGGCCTCAGTCTGACCAAACTGGTTGGAGGCTATCCACTCTCCATTCGCCAAAATACATGTTTCTCTTTTTCTGCCTTTGTTTCAGCGTTTTCACCAAGTCCTATAGCTGGGGATCAACATTATCCACTGTTAACAGGTTAAAGTGAGTGGTCACTCCAAATGGGCAATCGAACTTGAGCTCCAAAAACCAAGGAAAACATCGGAAAGACAGGAAAAACTGATTTAAGTGAATTTTTTTTTTAATTTTACATAAATAAAATAAATATCGCAGAATAAAACCGCATGTCTAAACACTTATTATTTATATGAAATTTGTATAGTATGGGATAATACAAAAATCTTTAAAGATTTTCTATATTCTTTCGAAGATTTAGCAAAATTTTCAAAAGCAGATGCTGCAAATTTTAAGTATAATTTAATTAATATACAAATAACGTTACAACCTTCTGTGTATGAATATAGAATAAATACAAATTTACATAAATAAAATAAATATCGCAGAATGAAACCGCATGTCTAAACACTTATTATTTATATGAAATTTGTATAGTATGGGATAATACAAAAATCTTTAAAGATTTTCTATATTCTTTCGAAGATTTAACAAAATTTTCAAAAGCAGATGCTGCAAATTTTAAGTATAATTTAATTAATATACAAATAACGTTACAACCTTCTGTGTATGAAAATAGAATAAATAAATAATATAATAAACATGATTTTTTTAAATTAAAAGATAAGCTTATATACACCCACAGATCAGATCAAGTGGCTATTATTGGGAAAAGTAAATAATTGCGGGCACAGCACAATCGTATAAATAAACAAGCAAATTGAAAAGGCGATTGTTTATTTTTATTTGTTGGAAGTATTCTAGCATTTGTTTACACAACCCTCAACACAACACCGGATTAATTTAGTTGATAAATTGTTATTGGTTTCAACCCAAGAGAGTGAGAGTAGAAAGCCACGAACACTGCTATGGATCCACAAAATTCTTGCGAATCTCTCTTTTTGTGTTATGCTCCTTAAAAACAGTCTCTTTTTTTCTCTTTTGAACTTTAGTTCCCATTTATTCACTCTGAATTTTTGATCTTAGCTTGCATATGTATGTACATTGATATATATCATCTGTACAAATACTTTAAAACCGCTCCTGTATACATAAACACAATATTTACGTTTGTCCGTCAGTGCTCTTTGATAAAGAGGCAGTTCTCTGATTTCCAGAATATACGCTAAGTACATCGCAATCTGTTGCCAGTACTTCTCTGACAAGCGATTGAATTTCAACAGAGTGCGAAAACATATTGAGATTATCAAAAATGTCTGGGAAATTACCGACCACCTATGTGAAGGGCTTCCACGATGAGGCGAAGGTGCGCCGCATGGAATATCGCAATCTCGGAAAGACCGGCCTGGAAGTCTCGAAAGTCTCTTTCGGCGGCGGCGCCCTCTGCGCCAACTACGGGTGAGAGGGATATTTTTCAATTCAATTTATCTTCTACACAGGAAGAAATAAATATTTTTTTTTCTGAGATTAATTTAACAGTCCAAGATCTAAAACCTTCTAAATCCCTAAATATATCGCTTGTGTGTGTATTGTATTCGGGTTTTTTTTAATCTTTAAAACGTTTTACCTAAAATTTTTTTTAAAATATTGTATTTAAATTTGTTGCTTTTTTATGGATAAGGTAAATTTGATTCCCGTTAAAAAATGTTGTTTATCTTCAGCTTTGAACTTGAGGAGGGTATCAAGACAGTGCATGAGGCTCTGAAATCGGGCATCAATTATATTGATACGGCCCCCTGGTATGGCCAGGGTCGCTCAGAGGAGGTCCTTGGCCAGGCGCTGAAAGACGTGCCCAGGGAATCTTACTACATTGCCACCAAAGTAGCCCGCTACGAACTGGACTATGAGAACATGTTCGACTTCAGCGCCAAGAAGACCCGCGAAAGCGTGGAAAAGAGTCTGAAACTCCTGGGCCTGGACTACGTGGACGTCATCCAAATACACGATATCGAGTTTGCCAAGGATCTGGACATTGTCATCAACGAGACTTTGCCCACGCTGGAGCAGCTGGTCAAGGAGGGCAAGGCCAGGTTCATTGGCGTGTCCGCCTATCCGATTTCGGTGCTTAAAGAGTGCCTAACCCGAGCGGCAGGAAGATTCGATGTAAGTCGATGTATATTAACATATAACTACATAAATAATTCTAAGTTGAAGAGGAACAGTTTCGATATATGCTGCCATTCAAAAAGGTCTTTTATATATATATATATTTTTTTTATACCCTTGCAGAGGGTATTATAATTTCAGTCAGAAGTTTGCAACGCAGTGAAGGAGACATCTCCGACCCTATAAAGTATATATATTCTTGATCAGCATCACTAGGCGAGTCGATCTAGCCATGTCCGTCTGTCCGTCCGTCTGTCCGTCTGTCCGTCCGTTTATATGCAAACTAGTCTCTCAGTTTTAAAGCTATCTGCATGAAACTTTCCCAAAAGTTGTCTTTCTATTGCAGGTAGTATATAAGTCGGAACGAGCCGGATCGGACGACTATAGCATATAGCTCCCATAGGAACAATCGGAAAAATAAAGGAAAAAAATTATAACTTTGCTGTTTTTTAATTTTTTGTTTAGTTCTTCGACATTTAGTAATGGTTAAATATTTCCGATTTACGGTTTAAATTTCATCAAAATCGGACGACTATAGCATATAGCTCCCATAGGAACAATCGGAAAAATAAATGAAAAAAATTATAACTTTTCTGTTTTTTAATGTTTTGTTTAGTTCTTCGACATTTAGTAATGGTTAAATATTTTCGATTTACGGTTTAAATTTCATCAAAGTCGGACGACTATATCATATAGCTCCCATAGGAACAATCGGAGAAATAAATGAAAAAAAATTATAACTTTTCTGTTTTTTAATTTTTTGTTTAGTTCTTCGACATATGGCAATGTTTAATTATTTCAGAATTATGGTTTAAATTTTATCAAAATCGGACGTCTATATCATATAGCTCCCATAGAACTAATAAAAATATATAAAATAACTATCTAATAATTGAGCTGCAAATCATCATAGCTTCACTGTTTTTCAGTATATACTGAAGTAAATCATAATTTAAATGTTTTTAAAAGTATTTAATTCATGCAATAGCTGCAAGGGTGTATGAACTTCGGCTTGCCGAAGTTTGCTTTCTTTCTTGTTTTTGCTTTTTTTTTTTACAAATCCTAAATTGTTTTTTATTGTGTATTCATTTGCAAGGTATATAACAATAATACTGAATTTATGCCATGTTATTATTAATATAGTAATTCTTAGTACAGATATTCAATATTCCGTAATGCTAGCAAACGATTTACAGGCGACATGTGGTTACATTTACTAATAATTTTAAGTCTTTATAAACAAAGGGTACATTTTAGTAAATACCCATTACACATTACCCATTGGCATATCTCCCATTTATTAATATTATACCATGTTATTATTAATATAGTAATTCTTAGTACAGATATTCAATATTCCGTAATGCTAGCAACCGATTTACAGGCGATATATGGTTACATTTAGTAATAATTTGAAGTCTTTATAAACAAAGGGTACATTTTAGTAAATATTACCCATTGGCATATCTCCCATTTATTAAAATTGGTTACACGTTTAACAAAACCGCAGTTAAGGAAAGTTGTACTTGCGTGTTGATTTTCATATTTTTTCTTCCAGACGGTTCTCACCTACGCCAGATACACCCTGACCGATGAAACGCTGCTGGAGTACCTGGACTTCTTCAAGTCCCAGAACCTTGGCGTCATCTGTGCCGCTGCCCATGCCCTTGGACTCCTGACCAACGGCGGACCGCAGCCTTGGCATCCGGCCAGCGACGAGCAGAAGGCCATTGCCCGGAAGGCGTCGGAGTTCTGCAAGGAACGCGGCGTGGAGTTGGGAAAACTGGCCATGTTCTACACGATGAAGGGATTGCCCGGGGTGAGCACCTTTCTCACGGGCATGCAGACGCGGGAGCTGCTGCGTATCAACCTGGGGGCCTTCGAACTGGGCCTCAACGAAAAGGAGCAGGAAGTGCTGCGGTACCTGAAAGAAAAGTGAGTGTGCGACTCGGAAGTTGGCCAAATGCGGCACAGGCACAGCGAAAATTGTGCAACTCGGATACAATGTTACCATTACATCATTTCCACTTCCCTGCGGTTGGGGGTCCACTCCTCGGCTAGTTGTCCATATGTGTGTGTGCATGATCATTGTCAATCTTGGCCATCGGTGCAGTAGGCACCAGACAACCTCTTCTCTGTCCCCCTCCACATCAATTACTGGCCACTGGCCATTGGCCACTTCCCACTGGCCACTTGCCACTGAGCGGAGTCCCCGCGAAACCGACCGAAATCGAGGTTGAACTTGTTGGTCTCTCCACTTCTCCGTTTCGTGATCCACGGGCATTACGAGTATGTGCGGCGATTTTTATCCATTTTTCCCGACTTTATGTGCCGGCCAATTTTCGCGATCCTCTCTATTAAAATATTATGTAAATGTTTCCATTTTCAGCGTTTTGACCAAACCATTCGATTGGGAGGGCATCGAACTGAAGCGATATTGGGCAGCCATAAAGCAGAAGTAATCGAGGAAGATTACTTGCAAAACATAACGATATAAAATAAAGTCTATAAATTGTGTTTGTGCCATTTTTCTTTACTCTGGGTGACCTTTTGAATGGCTTTATTGTGACCTAGAGCGAACTTGAGGTTGTTTGAAAAGGCTAAACCCAATTTATTTTGCAAATGGAAATTGATAACCGTTTAATCAGCAGGTGATAATGGTAGCACATAGATAATAACAATAAGTAATAAACGATAAGTGAAGAGCACTTTAAACAAAAATCACAAAGGGTGACATCAATTATGGGAAAGGTAAGTTACAAAAAAGCGTTAGGTTAAATATAAACCAAATTGATCATATAATTTTAAAGAACTATTAAAGTTTATTTCAAATCGAAATTGTGATGATGTTAAATCAACTAATTGCCACACCAACCAGTTTCTGATAATTAGAGTTTCATCCCAACATAATTTAAATAATACTTAGTTTTCTTAAAATTAAGTAATTATATTCAATACAACATTTTCCAAAATTTAAAAGCTTTTACAGCAAGCAATGAAAATCGCAGTCACACGAAGGCATTAACAACTTAATTATGTTTAGCAGAGTTTCCACGAATCTCTCGAAGTAAATGCATTTTTTGGCCAATATTGAACACGGCCACTTCCACCTTTCGCTGGCATGGCCAAACCGAATCACTAACTAATTACACTTTAATTAACGCAATAAACGAAAAACAAAAGATGTATGCATATAACAACAAAAGGCAGGTGGAAAACTAGCAACAAACCACAAGGCAACTCAAGACGAAAGCAACTGCTGAAATAATTAAATTTGTTGCATGAAGGAGAACCGAATCGAGCCGGAGCCAGAGGCAAAAAACGGGGAAGTTTAATAACATTTTGAATAATGAACGGCAACAAAAAAATCGGTTGAATGCAGCGCTAAAAATGCGAAACGAATGCGCACAGCTGAAATCCACATGCCACACGCGAAAAGCGGAAATGTCTTTGGAGCGATGCCGCATTTTGTTTTCCTTAAACGGCCGGCTTAAGCAAAATATTGATACCCTGGCAAAAGGTATTTTGTAATTGAGCTAATTCTTTTGGAAAGGATATATGTATAGACTAACTAATGCAGCAGTTTAAAACACTATCAAAAGTAAACTTGAGCTGAAATATTTAAACTAGGACTAAACACTTTTCAGTTATTATTTTATTTTATATTTTGGCAATAATAAAAAAAACGTAAGCAAAGCCTTTCTTAGTGGGTATCCAGTATTTCGATCACCTTAGTCTGTCTTTCATTATGGATCTATTTCGGTTTTCCAATTTGCGATGCCAATACATTTTCGCCTTATCAAAAGAGCATGACAATTAAATATTTTGTATGCTCTGCGATTGACCAAATTCTCACTGGCTCTCAGCTGAGCCAACCGATCTCTCTCTCTCTTAAGTTGCCTCTCTTTTTCTCGGCTTTTCTTGCTCTGGCTCAGGAAGCCGGAGCTTTCGAGTCGCGCTTATATGCGCTGCGCAGACGCAGTTGCTTCGTCAGTTTAAATCTTGGCTTGCAGCTGTTGGGACATTCACAAAACTCAAACTCCGCGACAAACCCCATTAGTTTTGTGTTAGATAATACAATAGTGCAACAATATGTCGGGTTTACAGAATGTCATTCTACTTTTGTTCGCCTGCAACATGCTGCTAGCTGTCCACGTGTCGGCCAACAAGCAACAGAAACATCAAAACCAAAACCAAAACCAAGGTAAGTTCGTCGAGGCGGGTCAACAGAAAGCAGACTGTTACTGATTCATCCAGGTTGGGTGGAGAAATTTTCAATGCCAAGTTCTTTTGCTGCGCCATGTTCTAGCCAGACCAAAATAAACAGAAACCGGTTACGGGAGCTCAGCAATGCCGGTGAGATGAGTGAACTTCAACGGTTCGTTGGGCAAAGTGTCTAGAAATTGTATAGGCTCAGGTGGAAGTAACGGTTATTTTTTTAAAGAAAGCTTAAAATCGTTAAAAGTGGCTAGCAAAAGAAATGGAGAGTAATTGTTCTAGAAATCTAAAAGGAAGTTAAAAAACAAATATAAAATAACTTCTGAAATTTATGACACAAAATATTTAATAATATATTGTTTTTAAACATATTAACAAATTAACGCCATTTTAATTGAACAGCAAAGTTGGTACACACAGTTTTTTTACATTGATTAATTTATAATTCGTTTAGTGAATTTAGAGAATAAAATAAAAGGTAAAACAAATCATTGTATATATTCAATAAATTGGTTTTCCAAGCTTATAAATTTTTTACTTGAAAACATACGTTTTTTTTATATAAATAATGAGCTTATAAAGTAAACCAACGCATTTTCAGATAACGAATAATATCAAACATGTAAAACAACTCTCAATTTGGAATTAAAAAAACTATATTATTTAAGTCTGTTGTTTTAAGCCTATAAAAATAATATATTTAGCAACCAACTTAAAAGTAACTATTTTTAAAAATATAAAAAGTAAAGTTAGATAACAACCAGAAAATGTCACCGAAAACATTGCTCGCCCTATTGCAGAAATCTGGGAACAAGACCTTTCGGACACCTTTAAAATCGAGGGCAGCGACCAGGGCATTCAAAAGGTGAACCTGAAGTGCGGGGCCGACTCGATGAACGTGGTGCTGGAGACGGAGAAGCCGTTCACGGGCGTGATGTACACGCGTGGCAGCTTTTATAAGCAGACGGCGCCGTGCTTCATGAAGCCCTCCTCGAGCCAGGGATCCCGCTCCATGGAGATGAACTTCCAGCTGGACCAGTGCCAGACCCTGCGGGATGGAGACCTCTACACGAACATCGTGGTGATCCAGAACGATCCCGAGCTGATCACGCCCGGAGACTCGGCCTTCTCGCTGGAGTGCGACTTCCGGCAGCCGCGCAGCCTGGACGTGGAGGCCAGCATGCAGGCCAGGGACAGGTAAGGTGGCGGCTCTGAGTCCGAATCTCTGATTACGATCTGATCTGCAAATAGAAACCCACAAAAATTGCGCGGAGCACGCGGTGGAGCCCGCCAGCGCCAATAGAAAAGAATTCCAACCACTCTCAGATCTTCCCTCTTCGACTACAACCACCTCCAAAAGCTGTACAAAAGGTACACCAGAGATGAAGCTATTTTTTAAATGCCCCAAAAAACTAACACTTGCCAAATAGCGCAAAACTAACCAGAGATACAATGTAATGGGGACACATTTAGGTTACAATTTGGTGTGGTCAACATAGTAACTCAAACAAAAACAGCAATGTTGAAGGCTTTTAAAATTTTAATGGCTTGTACCATTTTATTTGCACCTTTATCTACCCAAAATTCGAAAATAGTTGTCAAATCAGACCATAATTAACTTTTTAGCAGGACTGTTAGTTCAAGGAACCAACAAATTGAGATTCTCATTTAGTTAAAGACTTCCGTGCAAATTCTTCAAACATATTATTTTGAACGCAGCCGTTTAGCCACAATACAAACCTACATACATTCCACAGAGTGGCCACTGGCTCCAAAATCACACTCACTAGTCCCGATCCCGCGGCACCCACGGAACATCTACACAACTCGGTGGTTAGCAACAGCGACTCGGTCGCATACATACCAAAGTTCAGCCGGCCAAATAGAACCATACACCTGGGCTCCGTCGAGGAGGTGACGCTGCCATCGTCCTCCCAATCCCGAGACGAGCTCTAGGAACACCCACACTGCACGACACGACAACATTGTAATGTAATAGGCAACAAGATACCCAAAAACACAATCACAACACTTGAAAAACACTTCAGATTACAGGTGAGACGGCAGGATATGCTTTTTGTGGCCATTTGTGTTTTTGCTTGCTTGCGTTCGCTTGAAACACCCTTTACGATTTTGTACTATACAAATATTCTTAACTTATTTACAGGAAAATAGCACAGAATGCGACACAAGCGCCAACGCAGACAAATTGATGGCAATTGGGCAACAAATGCACTAACACCACTTCATGTATTTTCATTTAAATGGTTTTTCATATCCTGTGATATTTTTTAAGTTTGAGTTTAATAAAAACTTTGCAAAAACACATTAAAGGTATATTTTTATTTTGTTTTCTTCTTCAAATATTCCACCGTTTAGTCCACTCGCTATATAAATCGAAATAGTTTTAAAGGGTCCGTTTTCTGAACAAAAAAAAACAAGGACAGTGTGAAATACTACAATTCCGAACTAAAGGAAATTATAAATTAAATTATTAAAAAACATTATTTGTAATATATTTTTCGAGACATACAGTTTTTAAGCCAACATTAAATTTGAAAAATCCCGCCTTTTAAAAAACTGTATGAGTGTGTGACCAGCGAAAATTATGACTTAATCCACAATTTAGGATTTTTACCGCAGACCCTTTGGCTTTCTAAGCGGTCACACTATTGGCAATAGAAACATTCAACAAAAGTCCCGTAAAAAAAAAGGTAAAACGCACTAATCGCAAACAAATTGCAAGTTATTTTAATGTGTAAACCTCGAGAAAGCGTAAATTTAGTTACGCGGATATAAGCACCGATGGTATATTGAAGGGCAGTCATATATTCAGCTGGCCGCACTTTTTCCTCTACTTATCAGTGCGCAGTGCGCAGTCACAATTGCGAATTGCACAAAGAACGTCAATATTTGTAAATCGAATTAACGAGTGCTGCACCCAGAAAGGTTCTTTTCTGCCCAGAATGGATCATCGGGTTTTTCTGTCGCTGATCTTTGTGCTCAGCGGCACCTTCAATGTTCTGGTGGTGAAGTAAGTACCGAAAATTACTCTAATAATATGCAAAAACCATCTAAACAAATATGCATTCGCTTGTGTGTGCGTGTGTGTGTGTGTTGCAGGTGGGCGAATCAACAGCAGGTGATTGGCAGCGATGAAAAACTTCACCGCTTCCAGCATCCGGTGGTCTTCACCCTGCTCATGTTCCTGGGCGAATTCCTGTGCTTCCTGGTCTTCAAGCTAATCCGCCTGATCTCCAGCCGGCGTGGAGTAAGTACTGACGAAAGCCGGTTGAAAAGCCGTGTTTTTACAGGAAATCACTTGGGTTTTGAAATGATCCATGAAGATATCCGATGAACTCTCTACGGATTACAACAATTTAAGACACTTTTATAAGTGATTTCTGTGGAGACCCGGATTACCTGTTCAAGTGGTTGTTTTCATGAGCCAAACATTAAATTTATTGGTAGTAGATAGTACAGGAGCGGATCTTGAGTAAAGTTTTAAGGGCAAACATTATAAAATTAATGTAAAGATTTAAGCAAAAATATAAATACTAGAACCATTTTTATTTAAATTATATTTGGACCCTAATTTTATCTTACAATATATTTTGAATATATTATAACACAATTTAAAATTGATATCTATACCTAAAACTCATTAAATGTTCTTATTTTATTTTACAAAATTTTAAACAAAAATATGAGTAGATAGAAGCTTACTAAGTCTTAAAAAATTACTAATTCCACAAAATCCTAAAAAATTTGTCTAATAACTATTTTGAACAGGTGAAACCCATGTTAGATTTCAAGCAACTGAATGGTATTTTTTATATAAACTTGATCTCTCAATCCACAGTCTATTGCCGACCTGGATAACATCCTGACGCAAGACAGCAGCGAATTCAGACCTTTGAGTATGCTCCTGCCCACCGTGCTAGATGTGGTGGCTTCCATTCTGCTCTTCACCGGACTCTATCTGACTTACGCCACCAGCTTTCAGATGATAAGGGGTACGTCAATTAGCTGTCTGAATTGATTATCTGTTCAACGTTGACTCATCTTGAACGCAGGCGCTGCTCTGATCTTTGTGGGCATCTTTAGCACCATGTTCCTGAACCACACGCTCAGCGGTCGCCACTGGCTGGCCATCTTCACCATCTCCTGCGGCCTGCTGGACATCATTAGCCTGGACGTCCAGCGCGTGGGATACGACCAGGTCACGTTGCCGTACACGGACCAAAAATCGATCCTGACCGGCGACTTGCTGATCGTCATAGCCGAGATTCTGCACGGTTTGCAGTATGTGTACGAGGAGAAACAACTCAAGACCTCGAATGTGGCTCCATTGCAAGCCGCCGGTTGGCAGGGGATTTTCGGATTGATCATTACATCGCTGCTGGCCATTTGTATGCACTTCTTGCCCAGTGTGAGCCCCTTCAACGAGAGCTCACGTGCTGTGTTCGACGATTGGAGTGATCTCCTTGCGGGTCTGCAGGGCAATCCCGCCATGATTATGGCCCTAATTGGCTTCACCGTCTCATGTGCCCTGTACAACTTTATTGGCCTGTTCATTGCGATGTACTCGTCCAGCGCCAATCGCCTGCTTGCCGATGGTCTACGCGTGTACTTTATCTGGGTCTTTGTGATTGTCATGGAGTGGGAGTACATCAATTTGGTCACGATCCTGGGCTTCATCATCCTGCAAATGGGCATCATCCTCTACCGGCAGGCCCTCTTTCTGGACTGGTATCGAGCTGCAGTGAGCCGTTGGTATCAGGCCCGATACGTGGACTTAAGTGCGGAGAACACAGCTGCGCCCAACAGTCGACCAGCGGATGTGATCTAAAGGAACTGAAGCAGCAGCAGCAGGAGTGAAAAGAATCCTCACTTGGATTGTGATAAGAGAGATGGGCTGGTAATCAGCCTTGGGCTGATTCTTGAAAATTACTTATCGATTATAAACGTTTAGCATATAAATGCAATTAGCAAATACACACATAAAATGTTACTTCAGCTTGTCTTGGCGTTATTTAAATTGTTTGCATTTGTACAATACTATTCAAAACAAGAATTAGGACTGAATAAGACGAACCCTAGGTTGCAATTATAGAATTTCTACGATTCCAAAATAATAGTCCATGACGTAAATTTTATATTATCTGTCAAATAGAGGGAGCTATAAAAACTTGGTTATGGTCAGGTTTCATAAAATGATTTAAAAAGTGTTAAGTAATGGATTTCCTTAAAAATCGGCTGCGAAATCATTCTACACTGATTTCTTTTGCTCGATGCCCAACATCTTCTCGCCCACGCCCAAAAAGTAGAACATTTGTGCGATTCCAAACAGGGGTGCCACTACCATCATCCGACAGAGACCGCCTTTAAAGAATGCCGGCACACCCTCGCGTTTAAGGGTCTTCCGCACACAGTCCACGATGCCGTTGAACTCCTTCTCGCCATCGGCCTGCAGCCGGGTCTTGATCACGTCCAGCGGTGTGACCAGAAAGGCGGCCGTCATCCCTGCCAGTAGTCCGGCCAGCAGGGACCAGTAGAAGACCGCCTCGCCGGAACCGTCCGACTTGCGAGGCCCTTTATTGTTTATGGTGGCCATCAGCGGAAAGTACACCACCGAGAATGTGATGTCTCGCACCCCGGTGGCACCCACTCCCTTGTACAGGCCCAGGACGCCCCGCTCACGGAGGAGCTGCTTGGTGAGGCCCATGGCCGTCATCTGCTTCACCTCACGTCCCGCTGCCCGGGCGGCAATGGCCACCCGCCCGGCGTCCTGCATCTGAATCTTGAGCAGCTCCATGGGAGTGGTGACCACGATCTGGAACAGACCCGCCAGGCCGCCGGCCAATGCTGCCCGCGGCAGGGAAAGATCCCCCTCAGCGGTGGCCAGTTGATAGCGAAAGTAGTCGTTGGCCGTCAATTTGATGGCCTTTTCGGGGGTGATCAGCAGGATGTTCACCGCGGAGCCTCGGTACATGCCAAAGAACCCCTCGCTGGCGATCGTCTTGCGGAAGCAGTCGGCGCTGTGGAAGGAGGATAATTCACCGTGATGTTGAGACCGCAATCCCCTTCCAAAAGCCACTCACATGCTGGTGTACATGCGCTCGCCATTGGGTCCGATTTGCTGGCTCTGCAGTCGTGTCTTGACCATGTCCAGTGGGTAAACGCATGTCACACCAATAATTCCGGCAATGCCGCCATTTATGATCTTGGGCAAAACACTGCGATGAGGCGGCCATTAGGATTTGGATATGAACATTATTGGTTTCCAGATGCGTAGATTGCTTACTTAAACTGCGCTGGTTTTTTATTTTCTATTCTGTTCACCATATCTAGCCCAAACTTCAATTTTAGTACAATAGTATATATTTCGTTTGTTCATTTTTGACGGTTTTTGCAAAGCATACAATTGCTCTAGTCATGTTCTTGAATCCTACAAAACGTTAAACTTTTGCCTTTTGGCAAAGGAAAATGCATTACTAATACAATTTGAGGCAAATGTTCATGGCTAGCTGCAAGTTTAAATAGAGAGAGAGAGTGTCCAAACACAACAGCTATAAACTATGATATAAAACAAAACATTTACATAATATTAGCGTTGATCTTGTCATATCTTATTGTCATTGGAGCATCAGATGTCTTTTGCTATGGCCTAAATACATGGTTTATATTGATCAATGGGATTGGGGAAAACTTTAACAACTGCATATTATACTTGACTGGCTAGCATACCGCTCGATTACTTTAGCTTACTATAGAGACTTCACGATTACATTCATGGACAGCTTTAACAACATTTAAACACGATATACATACATTCAATATTCAGAGAGTAGACTTAAAATGCTTCGGTCTTGTCAATCCGCCTTGGCGAGTATCTATCCCCCTACTATCCCCCTACTTTTTCTGCACGCCCAGCAGCCCCTCGGCCACGCCCAGATAGTAGACAGTCTGGGCGATTCCGAACAGAGGGGCAATCACAATCATTCGGCACAGACCGCCCTTGAAGAAAGCGGTGGGTCCCTCATGCTTAAGCGTCTTACTGTAACACAATGGACAGTGATTAATTGGAGGATAAGGAGCATTCTACAACATTTCCAGCACTCACGTGATGCAATCGGATATGCCTTTGAACTCCTTCTCGCCATCAGCCTTCTTGATCGCCTGCAAACGCGTTTTGACCACATCGAAGGGATTGACGGCAAGGGCAGCGGTTGAACCTGCCGCCAAACCGGCCAGGAAGGAGCACCTGCAGGGAACAGAATAACATTTCAATTATATTTACAAACATAGAAAATATAATAAAGTAAAGTGTTTGATAATAAGAACTCTAAACACTCCTATATTTAAAACTGTATATCTTACCAGAACACGGCCTCTCCAGAACCGTCATTGCGCCTGGGACCCAGATCATTGAGCGTAGCGAACAGGGGGAAGTAGATGACTGAGAAGGTGACATCCCGCAATCCTGTGGCTCCGATACCCTTGTACAGCCCAAAGATGCCCTTCTCCCGGATCAATTGCGAGGCCAACTGGGTGGCCGACACCTTCTCCACCGTCTTGCCAGCCAATTTGGCCGCCGCCGCCACTCGGCCCGCGTCCTGCATCTGAATCTTGAGCAGCTCCATTGGCGTGGTGACGATGATCTGGAATGCACCGGCCAGTCCGCCGGCAACCATCTGACTGGTTAGCGGAAGTTTGCCATCCTTGGTGGTCAGCTTGTGGCGGAAGTAGTCGTTGGCGGTCAATTTGATGGCCTTTTCGGGGGTGATCAGCAGGATGTTCACGCCAGAGCCGCGGTACATGCCAAAGTATCCTTCGGCCTTGTACGTCTTTCGGAAGCAATCGAACCTGGTATGAGATACGAATAAAAACTATTAAGTAAAATACCTACTTCAAGTTTTTTTAAACCAAGTTTAAACCGTGAGTTTGGCTTACAAATGTAATTAAGATTTATTTTAGATTCATTTAAAAATTACTACCTCTTTAACGTTATATATTTGAAAATCTTTTTCTATTTTGTTTAATTTAATTTGATTTGAAATAACATTGAAAAGAATTATGGAAGTATTATTACGTTTTATTTTCTGACGGGCCAATAAAATAAGGTAAAAACTAAACAAATTCACAAATTTGTTCAGATATTAAAAAAAATTAACATGTACTATTTTTTAATACCTATATACAGATGAATAAAAAATTTATAAGTTACTTCAAATTGTAATATAAACAACTTAGATTGATTAAATAAATTATGGATTTTGTGTATGTTGACTTTAAGATTTCTCAAAACAAAAACCAACAGGCATTATTTTTAATGTTTTTAACAAACGGTTTGTTGCTTTTTGGGTTGCACTTACATGCTGTTGTACATGCGTTCGCCATTGGGTCCGATTTGCTGGTTCTGCAGCCTCGTCTTGACCAAATCCAGTGGGAAGACACATGTTACGCCAATGATGCCCGCGATTCCGCCGTTGATGATCTTGGGCAGCAGTCTGCAATTAAAAAAAAGGGGAAACAGTTAGTCGGTATCTTTTACGCTTGGCTAATTGACAAATATTTGCACTGCGCTAACTTTGCATTCGCCTTGCATATGTAGCAGCAACAACAAAATGTAAACAATTGCCGTATTGGCTTTGAACTTGGCCCACATATTACTTCCCATTCCCATTACCCTTCCTAAGATACCACATTTGGGCTATCAATTGAGGCAAAAGAAAGGTCAAATGGGTTGGATGTTAATAAGCAAGAAATATTTGGTGGCCGGCCAACAGAATACACACTGTATATATATATATATGTACGATTGAATATATCTAGACTTAGCTTGGGTCTATTTTGGGCTTGCATTTTTTAGAACAGAACAAGAAGAATAACAATATGCAAAATGCAATAATATTATGTCATAGTACGTATATCACTATCCCTGTCTCTGGGTTTGTCCCAAATTTATTGAAAACGAATGGGGGGAAAAGTGGGGTGAAGAAATTGTCTGTTGGATGAGGGCAAAACACTTTAAAATGAAATGTGTATAAATGTCTATTCATGTGACGAGTCTTCAACGATGATAAACACAAATACAGTGAGCATCGCCTAACAGAAACGTCATTGACTTCTTGATGACAACTCATTTAAAAATCTGATAACTAATTTTGTAAATTTATTATGTTAAGTAATCATTTAACACTATTTTTTGTATTTGTGTCTTGTTCTACTTTCTGTTGTATTGTTGAATTCTTGGACACCTCCATACCTAAAAAGTTCAATTGGAACTTCGTTGGGAACATGGTTTAATTTTTTTGTACTGAACTGTCCTTTGATCTGTTTCACATTTAAGCGGCAACTACTGTACATTTACAAGCCTCTAAACTTTAGACTATCACTTAAAAACTAACCAGCTTTTTGCATACTGTCGGATGGGATATATATCTTATTAAGCTATCTATTGTAGCTATACAATTTTAATTTGCCGGTGCTGTAAAAACAACCGTGCAAAAAATATTTGTTAAAACAAATACGCTTTGTTTTCCTTTGTGATTACATTACACAGGCTAATTGAAATGTTTATTGGTAACTTACGCGAACTGCTGGTGCTGTGGCTGCTGCAGCGGTGTTTTGTTGGTTTCACTGCCCGACATTCTGCGAAATACACACACTCATTAAATTAAAGATATATATTCTTATATGTATACACAAATATGTGAGGAATTGGTGCAAACTGGTTTGTTTATGTTTTAAAACATAAAAATAAACAGAAAAACTTACATTGTATGTGTAATATTTGGAATTCTCGCTACTGTTACCCCATTAAACAATAAATAATAATGAATGTTAAACAACTGATAATGATATGAATATATGGGTAAACAATATAGCTTGGTGATAAGCGGGGAATCGGAGGATCCGAAGTTTGTTGACATGATGGAGCGGCCCCACGGAGATTAGCAGCATATCAACAGGGTTCCATTAGCCTGCACTGGCAAATAAATAAATATTGATATTGCTTTGTTAGCACCATCACAAAGTGCGAAACGAAAAAGTTGATCGAATTTCGGGGGCTTTAACTATATAATAGTATGCTAAAATGGCAAGGCCGAATAACGGGTTATCCACATTGCGCAGACGATAAGAACCGTCGGAACTTTTTATCTCTTCTCTTTTTTGGGTGAATAACTCAAGCATAAAGATATCAAAGTTCCCCCTTTTGATGGTTAAGTTTAAAACACCACATATGCCATAAAGTGTTATAATCTTTCGACGATAAAAAAGGTATTATTAAACCATTTTAGATTGCGGCACCAAAGGTAAATGGCAGGCCAGTTATTGATTATTGCCCAAATGGACGAGAATTCGGGTCGAGGGGCTCGAAAGTTTATGGCGAGTTTTTCTTGAGCGCCGCGTGTTTGTTTTACCTTTCGGACAGGTGATATGCCCCTTCGATTCTAGATTATCACTATTGGAGGCACACTTATTATCGGAAGCACGGGAGCACTGGAGCAGCAACCACTTGTGCTGAATTTTACGTAATTTGTCGTGTTTACCACCAGAATCGAGCACCTTAATTTATTTAAATTGATTGCCACACTCTCGCGATAGGTATGCGTTCGCATGAATCTCTCTCTCGCTGTCCATTAATTGTTTAAATAAAATCCTCTTACCCAGCCCCCACCAAAAAGCAACCAACCGCCCTCGCGAAATTTAACTCACTTTTCACTAGTTGGTGCAAAGCTCGATTAATTGACTTGGTTACTTTAAACTTAACAGCTGCCCCGGCTAAGCGACTTTTATTTACGTGCAATTAATCTAAATTAAAACTATTTATTGATATTCTCTTCGCGCTTCGCCGTCGATTGGTCGTCTGCAGAGTGACCGTGGCGATACCTTTGAAATATATCGTCAGCAATCAACCTTTGGCCAAACCGAATTGTAGTTGGTCACACTTAAGGGTTGCCCACCATTTGAATTTTATTTGCAATTTTATTTTTGTAAACATAGCATAAAGGATTGAAGTCGAATCAAATATCGGTTTCAGTTCCAGTTACGGCAAAAACCAATATTACCGGCACTGGTATTGTACTGGTTTATATTAAACATCATTATATATATTTTTTCTAACGTTGTAACTTTCAATTAATGCAAGAAATTAAAAAACTCCACCATGCCAAGTATTACTGTATGATTTTAATTAATTTTCTCAGTCTTTAAACGTTTCGCATGATCGAAATGGGCCCTTAAAATTTTTTTTACTCAACTCTTAATATCTTAAAAAAATAAAATAAAGGATTTAAAGACTGATAGATTGTTGCATCGATAGCTTCCGCCCATCTCTAATCCGCAACCGTTGGCGTTTTCCAACACTGCTGGATAAGCACAACAAAAGAATTTTGCAACACCCAGAACTTTTTCACTGCGACTTTTTCCTGCACAAAAAAGTTGAAATTTGGCAATTTACTAGCTTAAACTGAGTGGAAAATGAGTTCGGCTCGTTTCGCGCGTTCCGGACGCGTCCGCATCTGCATTCTGATGAGCATGTTCATCGTGCTCATCATGATGATAGTGATCTACCAAATGTCTCAACACCAATTGGACGAGAGCCGCGCCTTCCAAGAGGGCCTTAGTGTCCAAATGGAATGTGAGTCCAATTTGGGGTTCCATTTCATTTAAGCCCACTAATTGCTATGCTATTGCAGCACTAAATGCCGAGAAAGAGACCGCCGAGAAAAGGATGAGCCTGCTGCGCACGGAGAAGTTGAGTCTGCAGGAGAAGTACGAGGGTCAGCTGGCGGAGGCGATGCAGAAGCAGCAGGAGACCGAGCGTGCCCTTCAGGAGAAGTTCGACGCACAGGTGGAGAAGTACAAGCTGCTGGAGTTGAAGCACTCCGACCTGGAAGCCGAGTGCCTGAAGAGCAAGAAGAAACACATCGAGGACACCAATGCATTCGATCAGAAACTGCAGAAGGTTCTGGCTGATGTGCACAAGGACAAGGCGAGCAAGGAGCACGAGGTGGCTGTTTGGAAGGTAATCTTTATTATTGTCTGCCCTATAACCCTAGAACCTTTTAATTTTACCTGCTTATTCTTCAGGAAAAACTGGACAAACTAAAACGCGATGGGGAGCACAAGATACACGCGCTGGAGGCCACACTCGCTGAATTCAAGACCAACTGCAATTATGTGCCCAAAGTCCAGCCCGCAGAGGCACCGGCCCATGACCACCAGCAGCAACTGAACAAGCCCGCCGAACAGATGCCCACTACACGCCACACCAATCCCGCACAGCTGGCGCACAGCATTGAAAAGCCGCGCAACGAGAAGTCCTTCGATGCCCAAGTGCAAGTGAGTGATGGCCTCTACAGGATCGGCGGCGGGGTAAATCTGCTAGCAACTAACCCAAACCAAAACCAAAACCAAACCAAAGCATCTACTAACTACACAATTAAGAGTAATGGTGACGGAACCCAGGAGCAGCCACAGCAGCTGCCTCTGCTGCCCTTTGCCGTGCGCAACAACCACAGTCTCATACTAAACTCTGTTGAAAACTTTCAGATTGTGCCCAAAACGCTCAGTGAGAAGCAGCAGCAGGAAGAGCCGCAGCTGTCCGGCGGTCCTGTTTCCCCGCTGAGCGCTCCCCGCAAGAGCAGCACACAGGCATCGAAGGGCGTTGCGTCCGCAAAGAATGCTGGCGATGCTCCAAACGCATCCGTGGCCCCGAAGGTTAGCAGCAGTGGCCTGCCACCACTCGCCGTACCGCCGGCCAAGCCGGAGCGCAAACTTCCCGAAAACGTAGCTCCCATCCCCGATAACTTCGAGGACAAGGCGGACGCCAAGGGCGACGCTGGCGATGTGGACACCGCCGCTGAGGAGATGCCGAAGAACGAGAACAACAATCGCTATGCGAACGCCGTCAATGATCTGGAGAGCAACAAGAATCTGGGTGTGGCGCCCAAACCCATCGAGGATTCGGGTGCTCACGAGGTCAAGGACGCTTTGAATGAACCGAGCTTTAATTTGCCCGCAGCAGGCCAGAACTTCTTTGATGGCGAGTTGCCGGCTCCTGGTCCCGGGCCCGTGCCCGATGAGCCGGCTAAGCAGATGGCCGAGGCAGCCGGCGCTGGCGGTGGTGCTGAGGGAGACGACGACGACGATGTGGGCGATGTGGCAGTGAAGCAGCCGCAGCACCTGCTCGACACAGACAATCTAAACAACGAAATCGTGGCCGACCAGGGCAAAGAGTTTGCTGAGGGCATTCACCTGGAAGATGGCATGGATGAAGATCAAGATGGTGAGTAGTTGGAGTTGACCTAATGGAGGTTACCTTCCTAAACGTTGGCTGCAATTTCAGAGGACGATTACTCTAATGGTGCGGCGCGCAAGAAGGGAGGCGAGGTTATAAGAAATTAAGTAAGATAATTTTCTATGAATATTGTGCGGCATGTGTGCAAAGGCTTTGAAAACCCTTTATATTAAAGTCGTGCTCACGCATCCATAGATTTTAGGAAACCGAATTGGTCAAAGATGATACGAAAGTCAGAAAACCAATCAATGGATTTGTATAATACTTGAGGATTATAAATCGAAATCTATCCCCGGGTGAACACGCCCTAAGCTATTTAGTTTGTAAGTTAAGTTCAACGTAATGACTACCATCATTTCGTAAATAGCAAATGAAAAACGAATTAAAACTCGCAGGAAATACAATACTCTTAAATAGAAACGAGATTAGAGGCAGCCAGTTCAAGGCATGAATTGAAATCGATTTCACGATCACAAAATACTGTCGCAATAAGATAGCTATACCTGCTTCCGTTGCTAGATCCACCTCCATATCATACACAAAATTTCGCCCATTTCAAAAATACACTCTGGCGCTTTCCATCTGCGTACAATATTTCCTTGTACTTGGTTTTCTGTGATAAAAATAACTCGCTCACTGCATTTGGGCAATGCTGCCTGTGTTTTTGTCGCTGCCTCAACATTTCGCATTTGCATTTGAATTTGGTCAACTCATTTCGCTAGAGATTAGGTAGCCACATAAGATAGGAATGTACACACCGACACACTCGCCTAGCATTCGAAAACACACACACACAAACTTTATTGGTTAATGATTATAATAAACTTAATTCATAAATGTTAATTTCTCGAATCTGGCTAAATGAAAATTTAAGATGCCATAATTAAATTACGCGGCGAGCCTTAACTAAAACTGTGAATTAAAAGGAAATAACTCAAAATTAAGTATGAATGGATTCGGTGGGTTCACTGCGTGTGCGCCGCTATCCATGGGTGCACCATCACCTGATCCAGCGGCATACGGTGCTGTGGATTGAGGATCAATAGCTTGGAAATTAGGTGAGCGGCTGCCTTGGATATGTGCTCCGGCAACTTGTATTCCACCTTTAGGATTTTCTTGTAGGTCTCGTCGTAGTTCTTCGAGTAGAAGGGGGCGTGGCCCACCAGCAGTTCAAAGCAGAGCACACCCAGGCTCCATAGATCCACGTTTTTGGTATGCGGCTTGCCCTGAACCATCTCAGGCGGCAGGTAGTCCACAGTGCCGCACAGCGTCATGCGCATCGAGTTGGGCTCGTGCACGGACCAGCCGAAATCGGCGATCTTCAGCACGCCTTTGTGGCCAAGCAGAAGGTTTTCCGGCTTGATGTCCCTGTGGATTATGTCCCGCTCGTGCAGATAGAGTAGCGCCGAGCACAGCGCCTGGATGTAGGTAGCCGACTGGCGCTCATCGAACCGCTTCATCGGCTGTGCCTGCAGAGCATTGAACAGGGTCCCTTGGGGCGCGTACTCCAGGATCAGATAGATGCGCGCATCGTCATGGAAGTAGGCGTACAGACGAAGGATGTGCGGGTGTCGCAGGTGCGACTGTATTTCGATCTCCCGGCGCACCTGGTGCTCCACCTTCGACTCTCCTACCTGGCGCTTGAACAGCACCTTTAGGGCCACCACAAACTGCGACTCCTTTTCGCGCGCCAAATAAACATTTCCAAACTTGCCGCGGCCCAGCAGGCGACCTATATCAAAGTTATTCAGCTCCCAGGTCTTCTTGGGCTTTTGAGGCTGGGTTTCTGCAAGAGATCACACATGGAGTTGATCATTGGGAAAGTACACACTTTGGCTATGGTACCCACCAGTCTTGACTTTCTCCTTATCGGTAGTGCTGCCCGAGCTGCTGGCCACCAAAGCACTAGATTCTGTTGAGGATTCCGAGCCTGAAGCAGGGTGTATCTGTTTTGCGACTATTTCGGGCTTCTTGACGGGTGCCACTGGAGCGGGCGCCACAAACTCCGAGGTGACCTTCTTTACTGGTGGCATCTGTGGCTTCTGGAACTTGCTTCCTGCCAAAGGAGCTGCCGAATTGGGGGCTCCTGACCCCAGTTTATTGGGCGGACGCACACCAGCCGTCACACCCCTGAACACAGTACCAGATGATCCAGGAAGGGGCTTGCCGCCTGGAGCCACATTCTCGCTGGTGGGCTGCAAGTCAGCATTATGATGGGAGGATTTTGGGCTGCTTGGGTGGACTCTAAATTCTTCTCAACTCACCTTTTTTGCCAAAAGCAAGTTTTTTTTCTGCAAGTTGTGGAGGGCGGCTGATGTTTCCGGCTTCCTAGCCAGGGCATTTTCCTTGGAACGCAACACATGGTCGGATGGATGGGACATGGCGGCACAAGCACAAAACGTTTAACAGAATTTGGTCAGATACTAAAGGCCAAAAAGTCACTATTGGGTAAAACATTCACGATTCCCGGGTCCTGTGAAATAAAATGCCGTTCGTTTGAATTGTGAAGCGGGTGTGTGCGTCACTGGGTGAATGGCATAAGTGCGATAGTATCGATTAGTGATTAGGCCTCTGCACTTTTCAGTGTTGTAAGGCAGTTTCCAGATGTTATTTATTATCACTTCGTTTTTAAATTATCAGAAAATGTTTGAAATTGAAGGCTGACGATTAAATCTTGTAATAATATAGTTCAAATAAATCATAAGAAATAACAACCAAAAGAGTGATTTTTACATCACATTTTCTTTCGTGGCCTCAAAATGTTTTTCTACTTTTATCATGGCGTTACACAATTTGTAAAAGGTTTTTAAAATTATTTTTGAAAATATTTAAATTAGTTAGAAATCATATTAATAAATTTGATTTGAAACTTTTGATTTTTAAAATGTATATGACATTAAATAACAAGTATATCTACATTTTAAAGGTGAAGAACACAGCTTTAAAAACCCTGTAGTTTACTTGCCTTTTTACCAATAAAAGAACTTAAAAATAACAATCTTTTAAATTTCAAAATATTGCTTAAATTTTAGGTACAAGCGCTACCATTGTGCAAACAGCCGGCACATAAACATATTCAGTGACTGCGACCAGTGACTGCCAGCTGTGACTTAACGCCCATCTCTAATAGCCCGCTGATGTCAACAAATTTTCTTGTTGCTTTGAGTTGGTTTGTTTTATGATGCGAAACCATGGATTCAGCCGAGATTCACATAAATATAAACTCGCAAACGTGTCGTGTGTGCTTGGAGACCCACGAGACCAATTTGTGCCTCCGCGATGAGATCGAGTACAACAACCTGAACTTGGAGCTCTGGCAGCTGCTGGAATCCGTTTCCAAAGTAAAGGTAAGTGGAACTTTAAACACAATTGGCAGAGAAATACTAACCATTTCCTACTTTCACCAGTACTCCTGGACAGATCCGAATCTGCCGATGCAGCTGTGCCAGAGCTGCACCCGGCGGCTGATCAGTGCTTACGAGTTCATCCTGGAGGTGGAGAACGCTCAGCAGACTTTGCAGAATCTGTACCAACAGGCGGATGCAGTTAAGCCGGATGAAAGCCATGTGGAAGTGGTGGACCTTATTGGCCAGGAGGGTGTAATTGGTATGAATGACTTCCTGCCCGTCTCATACGAGGAGCAGCAGCTGGAAGTGGAGGAGGTATTGGGAGACCAGGCCACTCCTGTTGATCTGGAGTCTGAGGTGGGAGAAGAGCCGCTGTATGCCGACGAGGATCAGGAGGAGGAGCTACACCAGTTGCCAGAGGAACCCGGAAATCTGAAAATAACACATGCGCGGCCTTCCCAGCTGGGCAGCCGTCTAACTCACTCCGAGAACTTCATCTACAAGTGCGCTGTCTGTCCGCGAGTCTTTGCCAAAAACGAATCCCTGTCCCGACACTTTTCGCTGGCCCACGGGCTGGCGGCGGGCGTGGCCGCTCTGCAGCTGGCCAACGAGAGCAGCGGCACTGGTCTGCTGACCTGTGAGCACTGTCCGCGGACATTCAAGCGCCAGGACACCCTTCGACGTCATATGCAAGCATTTCATCCCGACGCAGCGGCCTTAGAAACGGCAGAAACGCCAGAAAATTCCGCTCGGAAACGCATTGTCAAGCGGCAGGATTGTCCCTACTGTGGCCTCAGCTTCCCCATGTCCAGCCTCACCATTCACATTCGACGGCACACCGGCGACAATCCCTACAAGTGCGACCAGTGCGAGAAGGCCTTCCCCCGCAGTCAAGATCTCAGCCTGCACTTGCGCCAGCACACTGGCGAGCGTCCCAGTGAGTGCAAGATCTGCTCCAAAAAGTTCATTTCGCAGAACAAACTGGCGCGGCACATGCGCCTGCACACGGGACAAAGGCCGTACTCTTGCAACAACTGCAGCAAGAGCTTTGTGCAATCCAACGACCTGAAGATCCATATGCGCCGGCACACTGGCGAGCGACCGTACCAGTGCGGCGTATGCGGGGACAGTTTCGTCTGCGGTTCGCTCCTCAATATCCACCGTAACCAAAAGGGTCATCAGAAGGCCGCAAACCCGGGCAACGCCGACGAGGGAGCCCTCCCTGCGGATCCCTATGTTAATGCCAGGGTCAACCAGCGACGGGCGGAGGATATTGAGCGCATGCGCTTGCAACGTGATCCTGCGGATCGACTGCAGCAGCCAAACGAGGTGCTGCCCAGCAAGGAGCACCCTGCCACGGCCTACAGGTGCGGTGTCTGTGAGCAGAACTTCAAGAGCGGTGCCCTTCTGACCATCCATCGCAACAAGATGAGCCATTATGAGACCGGAAGGGACTACGGAGATCCATTCGGAGAAAAGCAAAAAAATCTAGTAGCACAATAAGGGACAATAATAAAAGGCACAAACGTAGGTTAAGGTTAAGGTTTAAGTACTGAAACTTTCAGTTTTAACTAAGACTTATTTATTTAAACTTTTCTAAAATATATAATCATTACTTATAAAAAAGTTTGTAATATTTTTAAAAATGGAGAAAGCGAAAAGAAAATTAAACATTTTGTGAATATGTGATTACTAGATACCATCTTAAAGTATCTGGTTCACAGGAAATTTCATATGTTTTCTAAAGAATTCTGACTTTAATATTTAAATTTCTATAGTAAAAACAATATAAACAAATCCAAAAATTACATATCAATACTATTGATTGTTAGTTTTTGAAAATGGTAAGAAAACTAACATTTTATTGACGGTAAGATATATTAATGGAGATTCATTCACGGTACCAATTTTAATTTTCCAAACAATGTCATTTCCTTTTATAACCAAAATTATCAATAAAAGTCGGGATTTTTTTTAAATTTTAAAATAAATAATTTATTTTTCATAGTGCTATAACAATTTTCTTGCTAACTTAAGACTGGGGTTTGTAGTTAATACTATGAGATTTTTGGGAATATTTAATTAAAACATTCTCATCAGTCGTAAAAACTTAAAATTTAACTAGGAATGAACCCATTGATGATCAAAAAGGAATCTCTTTGGCTTTAGTCGACCTCCTCGACTGTGGGTCCCGAGTAGCCGCCAAAACCTCCGGCCTGCTGGCCGCAATTGGCTCCGGGGCCACCAGCTGCTCCTGCTCCCGCAGCCTGTTGGTGCATCTTGGTCATGATGGGGGAGCAGTGGCGGGTGAGCTCCTCGAGCTTGTGGTCGAACTCCTCCTTGTCGGCAGTGGTGTTGCTGTCCAGCCACCGAATAACTTCGCTGCACTTCTCCAGGACGGAGTTCTTGTCGGCCTCATCCAACTTTCCAGATTCGGCCTGCTCCACCGCCTGCTTCACGTTGAAGACGTAGCTCTCCAGGGCATTCCGCGAGGTTATGCGCTGGCGCTGCTTCTCGTCCTCATCCGCGTACTTCTCTGCCTCGCTCACCATGCGGTCAATCTCGGCCTGCGAGAGGCGTCCCTTGTCGTTCTTGATGGTGATGTTCTTGGCCTTGCCCGTGCTCATCTCCTTGGCCGTGACGTTCAGGATTCCATTGGCGTCCATGTCGAAGGTGACCTCTATCTGGGGCACACCCCTCGGAGCTGGTGGTATTCCCGACAGATCGAAGGTGCCCAGTGCATTGTTGTCTTTGGTCATTGCCCGTTCGCCCTCATACACCTGGATGGAGACTCCGGGCTGGTTGTCGGAGTAGGTCGAGAACGTCTTGGTCTGCTTGCACGGGATGCGGCAGTTGCGCTCGATCAGCTTGGTCATCACCCCGCCTGCGGTCTCGATTCCGAGCGACAGGGGAGCGACATCCACGAGCAGCACGTCCTGGATCTTGCCGCTCTGGTCTCCGCTGAGGATCGCGGCCTGGACCGCCGCTCCGTAGGCCACCGCCTCGTCTGGGTTGATGGAGAGGTTGAGGCTCTTGCCGTGGAAGAACTCCTGCAGCAGGCTCTGCACCTTGGGAATGCGCGTGGATCCGCCGACGAGTACGATGTCGTGGATCTGGCCCTTGTCCATCCTGGCGTCGGTGAGGGCCTTCTCCACGGGCTGCAGGGTGTTGCGGAAGAGGTCTGCGCACAGCTCCTCGAACCTGGCGCGGCTCACCTTGGTGTAGAAGTCGTGGCCCTCAAACAAAGCGTCGATCTCGATGGTGGCCTCCGTGCTGGAGGAGAGCGTGCGCTTGGCTCGCTCGGCCGCCGTCCGTAGGCGTCTCAGCGCACGCGGGTTGGAGCGTAGGTCCTTCTTGAATTTGCGCTTGAACTCCTCAGCCAGGTGGGTGACCAGCCGGTTGTCGAAGTCCTCGCCGCCCAGATGTGTGTCTCCGGCTGTGGAGCGCACCTCGAACAGCGATCCCTCGTCGATGGTCAGGATGGAGACGTCAAAGGTGCCGCCACCCAGGTCAAAGATGAGTACGTTGCGCTCCCCCTTGAGGTTCTTGTCCAGTCCGTAGGCCAGTGCCGCCGCCGTGGGCTCGTTGATGATGCGGAGCACGTTCAGGCCGGCGATGTGGCCGGCGTCCTTGGTGGCCTGGCGCTGGGAGTCGTTGAAGTAGGCGGGCACTGTGATCACAGCGTCCGTGATGCTCTCGCCCAGATACGCCTCCGCCGTCTCCTTCATCTTGGTCAGCACCATCGAGCTGATTTCCTCGGGGGCGAACCGCTTGGCCTCGCCCTTGAACTCCACCCCGATCTTGGGCTTTCCTCCGTCGCTGACCACCTTGAAGGGCCAGTGCTTCATGTCCTCCGCGATCTTGGGGTCGTCGTACTTGCGCCCGATGAGGCGCTTGGCGTCGAACACCGTGTTCCTGGGATTCATGGCCACCTGGTTCTTGGCGGGGTCGCCGATGAGGCGCTCCGAGTCTGTGAAGGCCACGTAGGACGGTGTGGTGCGGTTGCCCTGGTCGTTGGCGATGATCTCCACCTTGCCATGTTGGTAGACACCCACGCAGGAGTAGGTGGTGCCCAGATCGATTCCAATAGCTGGCATTGTGTGTGTGTTTGCTTCTTACTTGGTAATCAGTAGTAGGTGAAAGGTAACTAGGTGTCTTCTGCTTGTTCTTGTTTCAGTATTAACTTCTTCAGTAGTTACTTGTATTAAATTCACTTTAAATTTGCAGTTTAGTTTAGCTTTATCAGCCGCGTTTGTTTTGTTTTGCTTAGCTTTTGCTTAGCGATGTTTTCACTTTGCTTGTTTGAATTGAATTGACGCTCAGAGAAGCGAGCGGCCCTATTTATACTCCACAGCTCTCTTCGTGAACATTCGAGACGTGCTCTCTCGAAACGTCGAGAACTGAGCGAGATGGAATGTTGCTGCAGCAGTGAGAGTGAAGGAGATAGGGAGTGCGGCGGCAATTTAAGAGAGGGTGAGCGGCAACTGTTGTTGCGTTCGAAATTTCTCGACTTTTCTCCGCTCCAAATAAATGACCTACGACAAACCAATGTTTTTCTTTTGGGTTCTAGAAAAATCGCTGTTCTGGTTTGTTTATTTACATATTTAAATGGGTAAATAAATTTTTTTAAAAATAGCAACGCTATATTTAGCGGTCGAAGCACGTGAATGAGACAATATGAGTTGACGTTATTTATTTTTGCAGACTTATTATGAAGATTATTAAATAGTTTTGTTTTCAACTTACCTGATTTAATAGATACCTAATAGCACTTAAGGTTACTCAGAACGACAGAGAACACTTACAGATTTATCCGTAGAAAATTAAGATAATAGATAACTATCTAAGCATATGTACATATGTATGTATCTGTATACTATGTTTTGGTTTAGTGATTAGGAAAAAATGATAAGATTTAATGTTTTGATTATGATATCATCAAGAGTGGATACTCCAGTTTATTGAGACCTATAACTATAAATAGCTGTAATGGCCTTTCTTTAGATTTGCACATTATTTTCCATCATATTTCAAGTATTTTATTAGACGATTTCACCTCTATTCTCAGTGTTTTAACAATTTAAAGAATGTGTACTCATTGAATAATGGAAAGGCACATCTTTGCTATCGTTTAGAATACATTGAGGGTAAAATTGTGTAATTTATAGAATTTGGTGTATGCCACAATGTTTTCGGAAACTGTGCCATTAACAAGAAATACGCGTTTAAATTGAGTAACCAATAGCCAGAGATTTAGTAAAGCTGCATATAAACAAATTTAACAACAGTTTTCTTTCTTCTCACAACCTAAAAGATACCCCCTGTTTTTTAAAGCTTACTACTCATCTTAATGATATCTTAAGTCTAAACAACACATTTTATGTAACCGCTATAACACAAATACCACCCGTTAGAAATAAAAACTATCAAATTTTTAAGTCTCCCCTAGCTATTTAATATTCTGCATAATAAAGTCTGAATGAATACGTATCGTCAAATCATATTGTCTCATTCACGTGCTTCGACCGCTAAATATAGCGTTGCTATTTTTAAACAAAAGTTATGCACCCCGTCAAAAATGTAAATAAACAAACCATAACAGCGAAATTTCTAGAACCCAAAAAGAAAACCATTGGTTTGTCGTAGGTCATTTGTTTGGAGCGGAGAAAAGTCGAGTCACCCTCTCTTAAATTGCCGCCGCACTCCCTATCTCCTTCACTCTCACTGCTGCAGCAACATTCCATCTCGCTCAGTTCTCGACGTTTCGAGAGAGTACTGCCGAATGTTCGCGAAGAGAGCTGTGGAGTATAAATAGGGCCGCTCGCTGCACTGAGCGTCAATTCAATTCAAACAAGCAAAGTGAAAACATCGCTAAGCAAAAGCTAAGCAAAACAAAACAAAACAAACGCGGCTGATAAAGCTAAACTAAACTGCAAATTTAAAGTGAATTTAACACAAGTAACCACTGAAGAAGTTATTACTGAAACAAGAACAAGCAGAAGACACCTACATAGTTACCTTTCACTTACTACTGATTCCCAAGTAAGAAGCAAACACACACACAATGCCAGCTATTGGAATCGATCTGGGCACCACCTACTCCTGCGTGGGTGTCTACCAACATGGCAAGGTGGAGATCATCGCCAACGACCAGGGCAACCGCACCACACCGTCCTACGTGGCCTTCACAGACTCGGAGCGCCTCATCGGCGACCCCGCCAAGAACCAGGTGGCCATGAATCCCAGGAACACGGTGTTCGACGCCAAGCGCCTCATCGGGCGCAAGTACGACGACCCCAAGATCGCGGAGGACATGAAGCACTGGCCCTTCAAGGTGGTCAGCGACGGAGGAAAGCCCAAGATCGGGGTGGAGTTCAAGGGCGAGGCCAAGCGGTTCGCCCCCGAGGAAATCAGCTCGATGGTGCTGACCAAGATGAAGGAGACGGCGGAGGCGTATCTGGGCGAGAGCATCACGGACGCTGTGATCACAGTGCCCGCCTACTTCAACGACTCCCAGCGCCAGGCCACCAAGGACGCCGGCCACATCGCCGGCCTGAACGTGCTCCGCATCATCAACGAGCCCACGGCGGCGGCACTGGCCTACGGACTGGACAAGAACCTCAAGGGGGAGCGTAACGTACTCATCTTTGACCTGGGTGGCGGCACCTTTGACGTCTCCATCCTGACCATCGACGAGGGATCGCTGTTCGAGGTGCGCTCCACAGCCGGAGACACACATCTGGGCGGCGAGGACTTCGACAACCGGCTGGTCACCCACCTGGCTGAGGAGTTCAAGCGCAAATTCAAGAAGGACCTACGCTCCAACCCGCGTGCGCTGAGACGCCTACGGACGGCGGCCGAGCGAGCCAAGCGCACGCTCTCCTCCAGCACGGAGGCCACCATCGAGATCGACGCTTTGTTTGAGGGCCACGACTTCTACACCAAGGTGAGCCGCGCCAGGTTCGAGGAGCTGTGCGCAGACCTCTTCCGCAACACCCTGCAGCCCGTGGAGAAGGCCCTCACCGACGCCAGGATGGACAAGGGCCAGATCCACGACATCGTACTCGTCGGCGGATCCACGCGCATTCCCAAGGTGCAGAGCCTGCTGCAGGAGTTCTTCCACGGCAAGAGCCTCAACCTCTCCATCAACCCAGACGAGGCGGTGGCCTACGGAGCGGCGGTCCAGGCCGCGATCCTCAGCGGAGACCAGAGCGGCAAGATCCAGGACGTGCTGCTCGTGGATGTCGCTCCCCTGTCGCTCGGAATCGAGACCGCAGGCGGGGTGATGACCAAGCTGATCGAGCGCAACTGCCGCATCCCGTGCAAGCAGACCAAGACGTTCTCGACCTACTCCGACAACCAGCCCGGAGTCTCCATCCAGGTGTATGAGGGCGAACGGGCAATGACCAAAGACAACAATGCACTGGGCACCTTCGATCTGTCAGGAATACCACCAGCTCCGAGGGGTGTGCCCCAGATAGAGGTCACCTTCGACATGGACGCCAATGGAATCCTGAACGTCACGGCCAAGGAGATGAGCACGGGCAAGGCCAAGAATATCACCATCAAGAACGACAAGGGACGCCTCTCACAGGCCGAGATTGACCGCATGGTGAGCGAGGCAGAGAAGTACGCGGATGAGGACGAGAAGCAGCGCCAGCGCATAACCTCGCGGAATGCCCTGGAGAGCTACGTCTTCAACGTGAAGCAGGCGGTGGAGCAGGCCGAATCTGGAAAGTTGGATGAGGCCGACAAGAACTCCGTCCTGGAGAAGTGCAACGACATCATCCGCTGGCTGGACAGCAACACCACCGCTGAGAAGGAGGAGTTCGACCACAAACTGCAGGAGCTCACCCGCCACTGCTCCCCCATCATGACCAAGATGCATCAACAGGCTGCGGGAGCAGGAGCAGCTGGTGGCCCCGGAGCCAATTGCGGCCAGCAGGCCGGAGGTTTTGGCGGCTACTCGGGACCCACAGTCGAGGAGGTCGACTAAAGCCAAAGAGATTCCTTTTTGATCATCAATGGGTTCATTCCTAGTTAAATTTTAAGTTTTTACGACTGATGAGAATGTTTTAATTAAATATTCCCAAAAATCTCATAGTATTAACTACAAACCCCAGTCTTAAGTTAGCAAGAAAATTGTTATAGCACTATGAAAAATAAATTATTTATTTTAAAATTTAAAAAACTTGTATTTACTTATGAATTTGATAATTGGAATACCTTTAAAAGAATATATTTTTTATCAGTTACAGAAAGGATCGACACTTTAAAACTTTAGCCGATTTGTTTAGTTGGAGATTGGACTGACAAAACCCTTTTGTACATAGTCTTTAGTTTGGTATAAGATAAACCAAACATCTATAACAACCTTTCTGTAGTTTTTTGAATTAATTACAAAATGGTTTAATTCCCATAAGAAATTCACATCACTACAAGGGATTGAAAAAAACTAAGTAGAAAATATTCTTTAGCAAATTTGAATTTATTATGCTGGATTAAAACTGTTTACTGAAAGCATCTTAGACAAAAGAAAAAGATAATTATACAATATAACAATAAGCTGTAGTCGTAATCTCAGTGGCGCTTGCGCGAATGCGACGCGGAAGAAGTGGAGGAGTAAGCGTTGGAGCTGGAGTGGTGGGTGCTGCGCGACTTGGAGCGGGATCTCGTGCGGTGCCGCTTCCGTCCGCTGCTGCTGCTGCCGTGCTCGTAGCTGCGACTGCTGCTCTGTCGCGAGGAGCGGTGGTAGCTGCTGCTGCCGCCCTCCTCCTCGCCAGAGTGGCTGGAGTCCCCGTGCCGCCGCCGCTGCCTGTGGCGCTGACCACCACTACTGCTGCCGCCACTCAGGTGGCTACGATGCCGGCGATGTCCCCGATCGCGATCCCTTTCTCTGTCGCGATCACGGCGCTCATATTTGCTTCGACTGCTGCCGTGGCTACGATGGCTCTGACGGCGGACCCGCTTGCCCCGACTGCTTGATGTCTTGGAGCCGCTGGAGCTGCTGCTGCTGTCGTCGCTGTCGCTGCTCGAGCTGCTCCCACTGCTGTTGCTGCTGCTGGAGGAGGACGAGGTGGACGAGTGGCGCCGCTTGCTTTTGGACTTGCGCGACGATTTGTTGACCTTCTGCAGTGCCTTGTCCGCCGCACTCAGCATGCTGGCCACCGACTCCGGCATCTGCAGCAGATTGGTGGCCACATTGGGAACGGGCTTCAGCTTCGGCGGGCCACCTGTGCTGCTGCTCAGGCTGTTTAGCGGAGCCACAGCGGCAGCGGCCACCACTTGTTGGACATAGCTGTGCGACTGGTGCTTACCGTCCTTGTTGTCGCTGAAGCGAGTGGTGCGCTCCTTTCGACTGGGACGTTTTCCTGTTTAAAAAGACAGAAGGATTAGTGAAGTTTTAGGATCAAATCCTAGCCTTACAAACCATTAAACTGCTGCAGCTTCTCCTGGTTTGGTTGACTGGCCAACTCGCCGGCAGGTTCGGGTTTGGCCAGCGGTCGACGGTGCTCACTAGCACCAGCGTCGGAGCGCTCCAGCTCCCGCTTGCGATGTCGCTGCAGGATTTGCTCGTCACGCTGCTCTTGCTTCGCCACTCGATCTTCAATGTCGTCAATGACTCGCTCGAAGGATCGTTTGCTGCGCCGAATGCGAGCCTAGAAAAGAGAGGAAGTTTCAATAAGTTACTTGTAGTTTCTTATTTAAGTTAAAACTGATCTGCATTTACAAATGTTCAATACATTAAGGATATTTCAGTCCTTTAAGATATTGATATTGTTATCCTACACTAAGTTCCAAGTTTTAAATTAAATTTTACTAATTCTGACAAAACCAACTCTCCTATTTTATTTTTAATACCAACCTTCAACTCCTCCGCGCTTATTTGTATGCTTTTGTCGGCATCCTTTCCTGGATCCGCTTGGCGCTCGCCTTCCTCGTCGTCCTCATCCTCTTCGCTTTCGCTGGAAGAATCGCCATAGGCAGCTAAACCTATAATTCAAATCAGTCAAGTGCTAATTGTTGCTACCAGGATTCAATGTAGATTGGGCGCAGTTTTAGATTTATTTTGATTTGATTTCGATATTTTCTTTTGAAAGTTTTTGGGGAAAATGGGTAAACGGGAAAAGGGGAGAGAAAAGGCGGAGAAACGCACTAGAAATACCAAACTGCGCCAAAGGGGGTCGATAGCAATTTGGCCTTGGCTCAAAGTTACTTTAAGCGTTAAAGAGGTTTGAACATATCCAATATTATGTAATTGTTTTGCTTTGTCAGTGGGGATTCGGAATTCGGGGCATTGAAAGAGAGGATCAAGCATAACTCAGACTACCTCTAAACAAAAATGGTGCAAAGGAAACTTACGAACTAAATTGGAATTTGGTTACTTACCCAAGTTGCCGGTAATGGAGGACAAGGCGCTTTTGCGAATCACTTGGGCTGATGACGCTTTTGATTTACACATACATACATATATATATATATAGTTGTACATTATATATTACGATTAAAGAATTCAGCAAGTGATTTCATTGGTTTTTGTGTGGTGTTTTGATATCAATTCATTGTTGGGATTCAAAGATTAGCAAAGACAATAGGATTAAAAGAGTTGGTAACGCGCTCGCCGAAATTTCGACTGCAATCGACTGCTTGGCCGAAACATCCGGTCATCAAAGCTAAGATCGGTTAGCTGTGCTAGAGTCCGCGATATATCCGCGCCATCTTACGATCTATGTATAACTACTTACACACACACACACACGCGCGAGCGCTGGAAGAGATCGGTTTGGGGTGAACTTAAGTGTAATGCATAATGTACCTTTAGCACGATGTGCTTTCAGAGTCTCGCCGGCAATGGCTGCAATCTCTTCGTTTGTGGTTTCCAGCAGGATTTCGGTTAGTGTCCGGCGCACCACAAGCATCTACATGGATGGTATTGGGTGTTCATAGATTGATTGCAATAATACATATGGTTGTGTGGATGTGCCGCCGATGGCCAGGGAATGAAAATCTAGTGAAGAGTGAACGAATGCGAGTGCAGGGCAGCCGCAGTTCCTTCGCCTCCGAGAGACTCACTCCATTTCATCGCCTGGCTGAGCAAACATCCGGGTCAAATGGAGATGCCTACCAGATCCGCCAGTCTTTCTTCGTAGTTTTTACCATTGACATCGTTTTTGGTAGCCACCGTCACTTCCTCCGCCGCCGCCACCTCCCGCTTTCCGGTTTCGATGGGTCCTCGTTGTTGCTGCTCCTCCTCCTCCAGTTCGTCGCTGCTGCTGATATCGCCGGCTTTACTTATCAACTCATTACCTATTTGCTGATCCTTCAGTTCTCCTAGCGCCTCCCCAGGCAAGCCAATGGAATCTTCGCTGTCGCTGGCCTGAATTTCAAGGGAATGTTTAATCGACAGCCTGCACTTCTATCTGCAGTCTGCCCCACTGTCTGTCTCATTTCAATCCGTTTCAGTTTCTGTTTCGATTCGGTCTTGTTAGCGTTATTGTTTAACCAATCGAGATGTGTGCAACACTTTCGGCACTTTTCGGTCCGTAATGATAGTCAGTTAGCCCTGCATGCCCGACCTTACTTACCACGTTTGCGATGTTCAATAGATTAACAGGTGTTGTTAGTGTTTTGCTTGATACTTGCTTAACATGGTTGACCTCATCATCTGTCGTGCCAATGGAGGTCTGCTGGCGCTCTAGCTGCCGCTGCTTTTCGCGCTCCATTTTCTCCAGACCCTCTCTGAAAAGTACGTAAATTCATTATCAAAAATAGTCAACAATCTTTTTAATTTAGGAAAACAAAAGAACGTTATGCATGCCATTTCAGTATCAATTCATTGACAATAATGTTTTTATTTGGGAAACAGGGCTGATTTAGTGTTCTCGAGTTATTATACATAAAATTGCCTATGATAATTCATCTTAAGAAGCTTGTTTTAAAGGGAAAGTAGAATTTAAACAATGGTTTTTATCTTTAATCAATGCATTCATCTTTGTTGCAATATTTACAAAGGTATTTTTATACCTGTTAGTAAGTAACATGGTACCAATACTTCAACTTTCAAAGTCGGTGCCCAGTAAAACATCAAAACTACTGCACTGTTCCTTTTGAAATTTGTAACTCTAGTTCGAATATATTTAATATAATTTTAATTGTTTGATTTCGGATGATCAACTTTTTTCCAAGACGCTTCGAAATAGTTTTTGTCACTCTAGTATAATTTAATATTTATCCATGCAAGTAAAACAAAATATTCTTAAAATGTCTTACTTTAGTGTAACCTTGGTGTTTATGAATAGATTTGACTCTTTCTAAGAAAAATCAATACTGTATTTCTAGACGAGCGAAAGGCTAATGCTCTTGGTTAATAGTTAGCTTTTAGTTTTAAACCTTAAGTTAGCTTTATATAAAAAAAATAATTGATGAAATATAGATTTAAGCTGTTTTGTTAAGAAATCCCAAATATACCATAATTTTACACTAATTTCTAACCACCTTCTTAATTAAAGCCAAAGCGGTGAGAAATACATTTCATTTCCAGGCAAATTGGGGGACTCACCTTATCCAAGCTGGCAACAGTTTGCGTTTGTTGGCATCGATCTCACTGCTGGCACTACCACTTCCGCCTTCCTGCTGCGTCTGCTGCACCTGCTGTTGTTGTTGTTGTTGCTGCTGCTGCTGCTGTGTGTGTGGTGTTAGGTGATGTGAATGTGGCTGATGTGCCTGTGGATGGTGCGGATGGGTTGGCGGCTGCTGCTGCTGCTGCTGCAGCGGAGGCTGCAACTGCAACTGCAGCTGTTGCTGCGGCTCATTGGGATTGCTGACGTTCAGCTTGAGCAGCGAGGGTATATGCGCCGTGGGATTGCCCGTGGATTTGCCGGGCTGCGTGTGCCAGTTGTTCCATGGCTGCTTGCCCAGCGTAACAGCTGCAGGGGGGGGCAGGAGAAGTGATTAGTTTCTGACCTGGTAATAGAGGCATTTATGTCTTCCACTTACCCGCTCCACTGGACGCCTCTATGGCCTGGCCAGGCGCCTCGCTGGCCGCCAGCCATTGGGATTGCGTAACCACTGGAGCCGGCGGTGGGGGCGTTTCTGCACCCTGTCCCCGCTCGTGCTCGTCGTCCATGTCCATGTCCGCCTCGCCGTGCTCCTCGAGGATGGGATGGCCAGCCCTGACAACGCTGGGCAGCGGCATGGCATGGCCAGCCTGGTTGTGGTACTCGCGCACATTGCCGATGATGGGCGGCGGAGGGGCCACGGGCATGGCCACCGGAGAGGCGTCGCGCATGTGGATCCACTGCTGGGCGAGCTGCGCCCAATCGATGCCGGCGCCACCCTGCATGGCGATGGGAAGACCAGCGGTTACCATGCCCGCACCTCCACCCGGCGGCAGGGGAAAGTGTGTGGGTGGCGGCGGGGGCTGTGCCAGGAACTGATTGTGATTGTGATTATGATTATGGTTGAGCCCGTGGCCGTGTCCATGTCCGAGGACGTGGGCGTGCTTGTTGTAGCCCAAGTCGGCGTTGCCATTTCCTCCGGGAAACATCTCTGCTCCCAGTCTGACTATTTTATTCGTAATGTCTCCTTAGTTTCCTAAGTTTTCCAGGTTTTTTCTTTAAACGAGATGAATTTTCTCCGAGTTTTACGCCATTTTCTCACTCGGCCCGTTTTTCAATTCGCCCCGAAACGCCGACAGCGTGTGGGCTCCCAGTGAAGTGACATTTTTTAGGGTATTTTTGCAAATACTGTTATTTCAGCAAAATTTGAAAATTGGTCGCTTAATTTAAATCGATTTAAAATATCATTGACTAAATTAATGTTTATTCAGTGGGAAATTTTTTAAAAGTTTCTCTTCTCCAAAGATGTATTACGAAAATATTTAAATATATCTGCAAAATAAAGAAAAAAATATTTAAATGTTTATGACAGACATAGATTGGGAAAGTTTCACGTTAAAAAATATAAATGTAAATCTCGTTAAAACTAGTGTTTTCAAACTATTAATTTTTCCCTCGACAAATCAAAAATATACACCCTTCTAATAGGGTTAAAAAGTTCTCCAATACCTGGTTTTGAATACGATAGTTGATATCCTTAACATAAACATCCTCCCAATCTGTTACTTTGAAATTTACCAGTTCTTATGTATTTTTAACCATTCTGCTTTGTTACCCGTTATTATATTTAATTATTTGACTTTCTAACCTTTTTTAAGCAAAATGAAAAACACAATTTTTAACAAGTAATCTATATATATTTATTTCATACTCATATATAGGAAAACACTGCGGACAAGTCAAATTAATGGCCGCGCCAGCGAGAAGTTTAATATAAATCTCTCACAGTGCCGGCGCGACGGGTTTCAATTTACAGTCTACGTCCAAAGCTTTAACATACGAAATGCAACGACAGCAGTTTAAAATATATACCTCTTATTGTATACACTATTGAGACAGTTAATGCAAGCTTAAAATACAATTATCAGTGGGTCAAACTTAATTGCATCTATAGGCAAACACGTGCTTCCGCCAACGATTTTGTACAGGCTGTTAAACGCATAAATATCTAACCGATATGCACTTATTTGGGGTCTCGACTGCTGTTTGGTATCCGGTAGTAAGATAAAGCCCTGTGCGTTACCAACTTAAAGTTAAATCTTTAGAAAACTAAACAAGTTTTGAATGCAGGTTGCATCTACTTCGACATCAACTCCTCCGCGCCTCACAGTTTATTGGCAGTAAGTGTAAGGGGCGGGGATACAGCGCCCGTAATGGATTTGTGGTCCGCACGCTCCTGATCCGAGAGCCAGGCCATCTGCACAAAATATATATATATATATGGGTTATAGAGAAAAAAAGGCCAGAGTTAATACACATTTCAAACACCCACCTTCTGTTTGTGTTGCTGAGCAGCGGAGTAGCACCTGTCCAGCACCATCTTCTCGGTGAGCAGACCATCCTCGGAGGCATACACTGCCGCCTGCCAGGACACGCCCAGTTTGGAGATCTCTCGACCCGACATGCCTTCGCATATAGCGGCCATCTTCGAACACGTCTGTCCGTAGTCAAATGTGTCCAGTTTGAAACGCCTGAAAAGAGTTTTTTAAATTAGTTCGATTCACAAGGATAATCTAGGATTTCAGGAGGTTAATTTAAGATGATTTTAATGTGAACTTATAAGACAAGTTGTGTTATACGATTTCATAAAGGTTTTGTAGATATTATCACAATTGTCAAACCGTATCTTTAAACGGTCTCAGGGAACTTATTTTAATTGAAAGACAATGCAAGTGTACTTACTTGGCACCCGCAGCAGCTGGCTGCAGTACATATTTATCGAAGTAGAGACGCAAGAGACGCTCGCGTTCTTCCAGGCCAGGCAGCGTGAACTCCACCATCTCGTCCAGACGATCGTTGATGGCGTAGTCAAACTGTTCGGGCGTGTTGGAGGCCAGCACGAGCATGAACTTGGGATTCTGCTCGGAGGTGCGGTACAAGAAGGCGTTCAGGGCGGAGCGCAGATCCTCCGAGATTTTTTCGGAGGAACGCTTGCGCAAGAAGGCGTCCGCCTCGTCCACGAACAGTAGCAGTCCGCGGCGCGAGGTTTGCGACCAGTCGAACACCTTGTGGATGGCCGTCACGCCCTCCTTGCCCATGGGCGCCACATCGCCGCCGGTCATGATGGCAAAGTCCATGCCCGAGTGCTCGGCCAGCTTCTTGGCGAACATCGTTTTGCCCGTTCCGGGCGGGCCGTGCATCAGCACGTTCCTGTACATGCCCCGATTGATACGCGTGTTCTTCGTGGCAATGGCAATGTCGCGCAGACGCTCCTCCAGCTTCGGATTCAGCACCACGCCCTGCAGAGCATCGGCGGGTTTGGCGCGCAGCCTCTTCAGGTAGTTTAGTGGATTCTTCAGGGCATCCAGGAAGGCGAAACGCGAAGTCTCGCCCACCAGCGTTGGCTTGCCAATGCGCGCCTCCACATAGCGGGAAACCACACCGGTGGCGCCCTTGGCGGTGTACACACCGAGGGCCAGCAGCGAGAGTCCTCCGGCGGCGGTCAGCACCTTGTCCCAATCCGTGAGCATGGCTTCGGCGCCGGCGCCAATGACAGTGCCGGCGGTTCTACGGATCGGGAATACGAAATTGTACTATTTTATCCAGTTTAAGTTAAGAAATAACCCACTTGATGCCCTCCAGGACGGTGGTGCGATGCTCCTGCGCCTTGAGACGGATCTTCTCCAGGTTGATGTCCCGATTCTCGCGATCCACGCGAGCCTTGGCCCGCAGCTCGTGCTCCAGGAGCTTCAACCGGTTCTTCTCCTTCATCTCGATCTCGTGCTCGATGGTCTGGCGACGCATGGCCTCCTGTCGCTGGACACTCTCCTCCTGCTTGCGCAGATTGTCCTCCTGGACGCGCTGCTGCTGCTGCAGCTGATCCTCGTAGCGTTTGCGGGACAGCTGATCCTGGTACTGGGCACGCTGCTGCTGCTGCTTGGTCTCCTCGATGAGGGTCTTGCGCCGCTCCTCGTGGTCGATGCGCTTCTGCTCGACCTTGGCCTGCTCAATGTGGGCCTCGTACTCCTTGACCTTGGTGTTGTACTCCGTCTGCCGGGTGGCCTCCTGCATCTTGGACAGCTCGAGGGCCTCCCGGGCGTGTTCTGGACGAGATTAACATGGGTATGGGTCATGGACATGGACTCTTACTCCCAGACTCACACGCACGCTGCGATAGCATGGCGCATGTCGGTTACGCAATTGGCTGATGAAATTTTCCGCTTACTTGAACGCTCCAGAGTCTTGGCCGCATCCGCCGCCCGTTCCAGTGCCGACGAGTCGAAGCGGTACGCCTCCATGGCCTTGCGCTCCGCCCGGCTCAGCTGCGCATCGCCGGACTTGTCGCCGGCCGTCCTGCCCTCCGGATCGGCTCCACCTCCATCGGGAAATCCAGCCGATTGCTCTGGCTGCGGCTGCTGACGGTTCCTGCCCAAAAGCCACGACATGGTGCTGCTACTTTGGCGTGCGCTACTCGCGCTTTTCACTCAAGTTTTGGGGGGCAAAAAAACAATCTAGAAAATATTACGAAATTTTGACAGCTTTTGCTTTTACATCGAACAACGTGATTCTCAACTAGTGTGGCCAGACGCGGAGAAACGATGACGGTTGAATGGTGATTAATCGATAATAAAGTTGCCACACTGTTTCGCCGGGTCGAACTCACCACCGCATCAGCTGTTTGTGGTGAACAACGATTGTAAACAATCAAAGATTTGCCATTTGTTTGATTTCCTTGCGCTTATTTAGCTGCCTAGGCGAGCCCACCAAGCATGTTTGAACGCAACCAGAAGACCATCTTCGTGCTGGACCACACACGGTACTTCAGCATTGCCAGCGAGGAGTACATCTCCATGGATTTCCTCAAGGGAAAGCCTTCGGTCGACGGCGGAGGAAACGCAACCGGAGGAGGTTGTGGATCCCAATTCAGCAAGAGCCTGTGGACCTGTGCCTGCGAGTCCTCCATCGAGTACTGTCGCGTTGTCTGGGACCTCTTTCCGGGCAAGAAGCATGTCCGCTTCATCGTCTCCGACACTGCTGCCCACATCGTGAACACCTGGAGTCCCAGCACGCAGAACATGTCGCATGTGATGAACGCCATGGTGATGGTGGGCGTGCCGTCGCGCAACATGCCCCAGTCATCGGACTACTCGGTGATCCACGGCCTGAGGGCGGCCATCGAGGCTCTGGCCGAGCCCACGGACGAGCAAATGGCGGCGATGGCCGACTACGGCCCCGAGGAACTGCCACGCGTTCCCAACAAGGGGCGCGTCATCTGCATCACCTCGGCGCGGGACAACATAAGCATGAAGAGTTTGGAGGACATCTTCAACACAGTGCTGGTGCAGCAAAACGCCCTGGCAGCGCCGCCGGCCAAGAAGGGTTTGTCCATCGACCACTGCCACCTGGTCATCCTCAACATTGTTCCGTTGGGCGTCGAATCGCTGGTGACAAATCGCAGCCTGCTGAAGATCTCGCCGCTGCTGGACGTTGAGATCCACACGGTTAGCGCTCCGGACATCTCGTACAAGTTGACACACCTAATCCTGAACCACTATGACCTGGCCAGCACCACGGTGACCAATATACCCATGAAGGAGGAGCAGAACGCCAATTCCAGTGCCAACTATGACGTGGAAATCCTGCACAGTCGACGCGCCCACTCCATCACTTGTGGCCCGGACTTCAGTCTGCCCACGAGCATCAAGCAGGGCGCCACGTACGAGACGGTGACCCTGAAATGGTGCACACCACGCGGCTGCGGCTCGGCGGATCTGCAGCCCTGCCTGGGCCAGTTTCTGGTGACACCCGTGGATGTGACTTCGCGGCCAAGCTCGTGCCTGATCAATTTTCTGCTAAACGGACGCTCTGTGCTGCTGGAGATGCCGCGCAAGACCGGCTCCAAGGCCACCAGCCACATGCTGTCTGCCCGCGGTGGCGAGATCTTTGTCCACTCGCTGTGCATTACGCGTTCCTGCATGGATGAGGCGCCGGCCATTGCCGATGGCCCCGGCGGACGCGTCCCGGACTATCGCATCGCAGAGCTCGGCCAGCTGATCAAGATGTCGCGCATGGTGCCGCTGAAAGTAAAGGATCCGGCTGCTCCCACGATGACGCGTCGATTGCCGCGCTATTTCCCGCTGACCACCAGCTCCTCGATCTTGTTCCACCTGCAGCGGCAGATCAGTTGGCTGCCGCACTTCCTGCACCTGTTGGTCAAGGAGGACATGGACAAGCAGGAGGAGGTGCGTTGCCAGCAGCACATTCACGAGCTCTACAAGAGCGCCTCGCGCGGCGAAGTTCTGCCCTTCACCCATACGAATGGAGCCAGGTAGGAATTTAATACCTTATTTAATATATACTATGATTTTATAATTGTCTGCTTTCGTTTTAGGCTTAAGCCCTCCAAGGCCAAGGACCAGTATCGTTTGCTATATAGGGAGCTGGAGCAACTCATCCAACTGAACGCAACCACAGTGCACCACAAGAATTTGCTGGAGAGTCTGCAGAGTTTGCGTGCCGCCTATGGCGATGCGCCGCTAAAGTCGGAATCGGGCACCAGTCTTCTGCGCTCCTACACGGAATCCCCGCTTTCACCTGAGCGGTTGGAACCCCACAGCAGCGGCAGCGGCAGTGCCAGTGGCAGCAGCAACTCCAACAGCCTGCTTAAGGCCAGCAAACGCCGCATGTCCAGTTGCGGGCAAAGGTAGGCTTCTCATCCCTAGATAAACCTGTACTAATCAATTCATTATCGCCAGATCCCTGCTTGATATCATCTCGTCAGCGGAGCGAAGTCAGTCCAACAAACGCTTGGATTTTTCGGGTCGTCTTTGCACGCCATTGGGGCAAGTCGCTAAATTGTATCCGGACTTTGGCAACAAAGAGAAGGATTCAATAAGTACGGGAGCCAGCATTACGCCAAATGTCAAGGAGGAATCCATACGCAGTTAATAGGAGAGTTTAACCATCTGAACTATGATCTGCTGACATATGATCCAGACATAATTATAGGAAGAAACTTTCTGTAATATTTTCCTTAAGCATAAGACTTTGATATGGAATAATTGAATGTTGCAATTAAGTATTTTTCCATGCTCTTGGTTGGCTTATGTATAAGCTACATTTATTCCCATGATTTAATCAGCTTTTTTAAGGCTGGGAAAACCCAAAACTCTTTGTGGATAAAAGTTTATGTAAGCTGCCTCAAAATGAATTAGTTTATGATTCAAACTGTATGTTTAACTTAAGAAATTCTATATTTGCTTTTGTAAGATCAGACTTTTTTAAGTTTTTTGATCTTTCACAACCGATATCCATTGTTTAAAATATTGTAACTTAAGAATAATTTACTGAGTGCTAGAAAACGCAGATTTATTTCGAGTTTAAAACAAAAGTAAACGAATTAAAATAAACAATGAGTTGCATTTACGTTTTTACAATAAATTTTTAAGTTATCTTTAGAGCTTTGTCTTATTAAATTTTTGTTTCAAAACCTTTTCCATCAAGGTTTCTTTTGTTCTATTTGTTTTGTAAAAAAAAAATGTGTGTACATTAGTGACTTTCCCAGATAAATTAAGAAAGTACTTGCAAAATTATCTGTTAGCCAAAGACGATGACCAACAATACCACGGTGAAGAAGGTTATGCAAGTAACCGAGGAGGCGGCACCACCACTGCACAGTAAGCGCCAACTTCCTTTGCTATGTTTATTATTATTAATTAACCCCATTTTTCATTGGTAAAGTTCCCATAATGGTGGGCAATGAGACGTTCGTGCTAACGCAGCAGGACATCCGGCGAGTGGAGGACATCCGGATGCTAACCTACAATCGATTGGAACCAAACGGGCATCCTTTTCCCATGGTCTCATATCCAACTGCTCCGGGGCCTTTCTGCCTGCCCACCACCACGAATTTCTGCCCCCTTAACGATCTTATCGCCCGGCCCCCAGCCAAAAGGGTCAAGTTGCAGCTGGACGAGGGCCACGATGCGGAAATCCCCGGCCGGATAAAGACGGTGGCCAGTGTGGCCACTCAACTGGGCTGGTCCAAAATCAAGGCGGAGCCAGAGTCCGTTTTTCCCCTTCGTTACAGCACTTGCACCTCTACTTGCGGCCTGATGACGAGCACCGGCTGCCAGCATTCTCCCTGCTCCAAGAAGCAGGACTCGAGCTGTCAAACTCAAAGCAGTTCCACTTCCAGTCCCAGTCCAACTGCAATTGCAACGAAGCAGTCGCCGCGGCATGCTGGTTGCCAAACTCAGTCTATTCCCAGTCAAACTTTGAGTGCAAAGAAGGAGCCAAAGAACTCGGCTTGCCAAACGCCACCCATTACAACCTCCACGGGCTGCAATACCTCATCCAGCCACCTTATTGAAGGAACCTCCACCGAGTCATATCTATCGGATGTAAGTAAATGTTCGTCGGAAGAGGAGACTAAGCATCTCCGTCCGCGCTGCAAAGCACAGCAAAACGAGCTGATGATGCAGGAAAGATCTTCGCTGGAGCAGCCTTGCACCTCGCGGAAAATACACTTTGATCTCTGTCCTCAAGATCGGCATGGGGAATGCTTTGAGCGCAAATCCTGTCCCCAGCAATTGGATAAGCGTGTAAAACAGGAGGCTGAGGGCTTTTATAGGACGGTTCCGTTAAGTAAATCCCCTTATCGACGAACCCTCAGCAGAGCTCCAGACTCAAAGGCAAGAAAAACACCAGCATTCGTCTTGACAGGACCCATCGAGCACAATCCAAACTACGAGGAACTGCAGCAGGAGCGCAGGATGTACGATTCAACAGTCGCCAACAAGCAGCAGTGATGATCGCTTTTCTATATTAACACATACTTCATTTACGTTTTGTATAACCTTGCAAATATTTGTAAAAGTAGTGACTTTATAAGATAATCAATACTACTTATGTCGATCCAAACTCACTTGAACATTGTAAACTATTTTTTGTAATATTAATTAGTTTCAATAATATAAACAACGAGAAAATAATATTTTAAATTATTTTTCTTCTTTTTTAAAAATTTCTATATTTAATAACTAGTTTACTTACACTTTTACCATAAGGCTATGGCTAAAACTAATTCAAGGCCTTCAGTGCCGAACTTTTGATGAGGCGTTTTCTCTTTTTGGGCGGCGCCTCCTGCTCAGTGTCCTTTGGAAGCTTCTGCTTCTTGGGTTTTGCCTTTGGCTTGGACTGGGGCTTCGGCTTGGGCTCCTCCTGCGTCTGCTTGGCATTAAAGTACCGCTTGGGCTGCTGATGCTCGCGCTGCTCCCGCTTGAGCTCCTCCGGAGTGGCAATGCGTAGGTAGAAGTCTTTAAGCAGCAGTTTGAAGTCCTCGATTAGCGTTTCCTTGAGCACTTGAACTTTGCCGTTTTCGCAGGGAGTGCAGGCCTGCAGCTCGGTGACCTTGAAGGGCTTTGGTGCGAATTCAGTGGGTGGCCGCCACACAATAGCCAGTTCCTTGCCGCCGTGGGGATTGTAGAAGAAAGCAGCGAACTCCGAGTAGGCAGACTACATGTGATAAAAAGGGTCTCATTAGAAGTAAATATATATTTAAATTCCTTCTCTTCTTACCCTCAGTTGTCTCACAATCCTTGCTAGACGATCTGCTCCTGCCGGCGGCAAAAGGAAGTTGGGCTGGCTGAAGGACACGAACGGGGATCCCAGATCGAAGCTCAGGGAATTGGGCACCAGATCCGGCTTGAGTTGTATAACCAAATCGTATCCCTCGTTGGAGGCACGGAACAACTGGGCTGGCCGCACGAACCTCAGATCCTTCGACATCAGACTGGTCTCGATAATTTCGAGGCCATGACGGGCCAATCGCGTCACATGTCCCAGTACCCGTGGGCTGGGTGATTGCTCCGAGGTCCACAGGCGTCCGGCATGCTGCATATCGTAGGAAGTGGCCACAGCCAGGGCGGGATAACTCTGGCGGTCGCTGCGGTAGCTGTGCTCCAGGTCCGCAATTTGTTGTTCTAAATTGAAAAAGTGTTATATAGTTAGTCTGCTATTTTTTCAGAGTGGTAGCTAAGGACTTACCCTGCCAGCTGTTGTTAAAGTTGAGCAGAAAGAGCTCGCCATTGAAGTCGCTGTGGGCGAGCAGTTGCAGGAAGCGAATGAAGCCGGTTTGGGGCGCCGCAATGGCCTGTGGCGCCTGCCGCTGCTGGAAAAGATGCGCCACCAGCAGTTCTGTGGCCGTTTCAGGCCACAGACCATCGTCCAGCAGCTGGGTGGCAAGCCAACGCTTGGCCAGAAGCACAGTGGGACCGAAGGCGGAGTGCGTCTGATGAAGCGAATGCAGAGCGCCGCTCACTTTGGGCAGTATGTAGTGCTGACGCTCGAGGGCACGACTTGCTGGATTATCCACGTACGTGGTAATGCCACGTTCAGTGACCTCTTGCTTGAGCAACGCCAGCTCCTTGCTGTGGGCCAGCTCGATGAGGAAGCAGAAGCCCTGCTTTAGCACCAGCAGACCCTCTGCGGAGAGCATCCATTGAAGGTGGCACTGCGCCTCCAGCTTCTGGCCAATCTCGATGAGGAAAGCCGTCTTAAGCGCGCGCAGTGCAGTCAGTTCGTTAGGCCACTTGCCACTCTGGCCCAGCTGGATGACCACCCGCTGCACATGGCTGGTCAGGATGTGGCTGCCTGCCACACGCGCCTGGGGCAGCACTGGCTGGGGCTCGCAGTAGCGGAAGACGGGTGATGTGCCCGATATGGAGACGATCTCCAGTGGCAGATCGTTTAGGCCGTGCAGTTGGCGTGCCAGTTCATCGTAGCAGCGGATGACGTGCGGACTGAGGGCCTCTGCATCGGTGTCCTGATCCAGTGGCAGCTTGGTCTTCAGCTTGTTGACCTTGAACCAGGGAGACAGGCGGTAGACCTCTTCCAGCTCAGCGGCAATGTATTGCACATCTTTGCTCTCCACTTGCAGGTGATGCTCCAGCAAGTGAAGCACAATCTGGCGAACAATTAGTCGCTTCTTGGCGGGCGCATCCTGGGCGGTGCCCCAGACCACAGCCTCGGTGATGCTGCCATCCTGGAAGCGGCGAAGATTTGACTTTTCTCCCCAAAACCGACGAAACTCGGCCGCTCCCGCGGGATCCTCGTTGGCGGCTGGTCCTTTATTTAACACCTCGTAGGCGTGTTCTGGCTGCAGTATTAGCCCCAGTTGAATGTGCTTTCCAATGACAGGAGCCTTGTTTTCCACGGGCCAGGCTTCTGTGGCCTTTTCCAGGGGAATAATGGACTGTACACGCTCAGCAAGTCCCTTTTTAAGTAGGCTGAAAATAAGGATATTTATGGCTTATATGGCTTAGAAAAAAAACCACCACATTAACTTACTCTGTGAGCAACTGCAGCAACTGTGGATAACCGTATTTGGCATAATCGTACTTGAACTGAGGCTGAGAGTACAGCAATAGCATCTGATCAACACACGAATAATTGGTAATTCTAAGCAAATAAGGATTGAAAGTGTTAAATTTAAAAAGAATATTAAATGTCAGTTGAAGCCTTACTTCAAGATGTTGTCCACCCGGCTGTACAGTGGACACTTCTGCATGAAGATGAGCGGAAAACTGTTAAGCTTCATGTCATTGAGCAGGTCAACGGCTAGTTTGGCCTCCTCTCGAACCCTCTGGTAAACGGAGAGTGGAACATTCGCGCACAGGTTAAGCTGGCCAGTGATGTCCATGAAGCAGACATCATAGTGCGCAGCCAACTTTCCCAGTTCTTCCGTTTGGCTCGAAGCGGCAGCCAGGCTAACGCCTTTGGTCCAATCAGTGTTGGCCAGTTGGTTCCACACGGTTCGTGCCACCTGATAGCTACTGCTCGACTGGTGTAGGATGCGCTGCGCGTTCAGATAGACAATGTAGGCGGCTAGGATGTGGGTGCCAAAACCGCTGTAGCCTATGCCCAATTCCCGTTGACGTAGCCACACTTTGAGGAGCAGTAGACCGTCCTGGAAGTTGCGCCTGCCCTTAAAGGCCTTCTCCAGATGTGCCTGGTTCTCGGCCAAAGTCAGATCGAACAGCACGTTGGCGTTGTAGTGCTGGGTGGAGGGCAGCGGCTCCTCTTCGTCCCACTCGTCATTGAACAACGACGGGCGAATATTGTTGTTCCAAGGCACAAAACGACCCGGCTTAAAGCTGCTCAGCGGTGCAGTGATGAACAGGCGCACCTGCAGATGCTTGTTCACCTGCTTAGCCACTGGGGTCAACTCCAGTACTGGCTTCAGCGGATTGTTCGCATAATAGTTGAAGGCGAACTGGTCGTTGGCGTAACTCGGGGACTCCTTCATCCTCTCCGTCACGTAGGTGAGGTATAGGGCTCGCTTTTGGTCATAGCGAAGGTTCAGGTAATCCTCTTTGTGCAGGGATTCCTTCGGCATCTCCAGAGCCACATCCACCACGATCTTGGGACCCAGCAGTGTTCCCGTGGCGGCGGCTCCAATCAGATAGGGTTCTCGGGTGGGTTTGGAGAAAACGAAGCCTAATGGCTTTTGGGCCAGATTCAAAGGCACTTCCAGGTGGGTACGCTCCATTAACCCATCCTTTAGCTGTTGGGTGAAGGTCTTGAAGGATTCCAGCCAGTTGTCGATAAACTCTGTGTACTTGGGCTTTAGCTGCAGCTCCTCCAGCATTTCCTTGACTTGCAGCTTGAAGAGATTGGAGTGGAAGAGGTTCTGGGTGTCGCGCAACTCCTTCATCTCCTCCAGAGTGGGTGGCTTTACATTCTTGGCCTCGTCCCGCTGCTTGAACTTATTGATCTTCGGCTTGGTGGTGGACTGGTTTGGGTTCTTTTTGGCGGGAATGGGTTCCGGCTCATCGAAGCCATCGTCGCTGCTAGGACTTGACTGCTCCAAGTGGGTGTGATCCTCTGCAGTTAAATCCTCCTGGGACTCCGCTCGAGCGGCTTTCTTCGATGTTTTGTTCGGTATCCGCGCCTGTTTCGGTGAAATGCTAAGACAACTTATTTCTTCTTATTAATCTAGGCCCACTTACCGACTTTCCCAGTTTCCTTTTAGTTTTAAGCATCGTGTTTTAAGCAAACAATTTAAATTAAAATTTATTTATTTTTTGGAGAGAGAGCGCAACTCGCACGTGTTGCAACTGCGGTATTTAAGTATTCGGTATTTAAAAGCCATTTGAATATGGTCACCCTAGACCAGGCAGTTTCGTTTTTTAGTAACAAATCAGTCGCGAAAACAAACTGTAAAAATCGAACGTAATTACAAATAATAGATCACAAAAAGTTTATGAATTAATAAAACATAAAAGAGCCAAATATTTGGCATAATAAAAAGTTTAACCAACTCGTGCTAATTTTTGCAGCGCCAAATGTAAGTGTGTGTATTCTCGTTATTTTTTATGCTCGATATCATTAAAAAAGAATTAAGCAAAGCTTTGATATTTATAAAAATGTGTTCCCAGTGAAAATATAAAACAAAAGTGCAGATTTTGCTTTTCCACTTAAAGTTTAAGTGTAGTTAAACAAAGTTGCCGGCTAATTGGCTACGCCAGCGGTATTTTAATTGGTATTTTTATTTTATAAATTATTTAAAGCTAGTTATAGTTTACAGTTTGTAATTACTTATAAATATTTATATAATATAATATAATAATATAATTAAGCAAATTAGTTTCGACCAGTTTTCAGTTCTTTAATTTACCCACGGTATTTCCTTTTTCGACCAACACGGTCTTACTTCGTCTCAGTCCATGTTCGAGTGTGTGTGTGTTTGCAGGCAAGGGAAAAAATCGCACCATTTTTCTCGTGCCCTCTTGCGTGCGTTTTTTGGTCTTTCGAGGACAGTTTCGTTGGATATTAAACAAACTTAAGCCCAGCTAAATATGTAAAAAGTAGTGAATTAAGTAGTTACCGAGAAAGTGACGAGCGCACAGCCGCAAATCGAGTTGCAAATTATATTCGGTCCGAACGTGTGTAACAGTGTCTGTGCGTGCGTGCGTATGAGTGTATGGGTAAAAAAATGAGGCGTAGTGAAAATGCGTGCAAAACTGTATAAAAGGTAAATCGTCAGAATCGATTTGTCTTACATATTAAGCCTAAAAGTTGTTCCATTGCGTACAAATCAGCACAAAACCAAACAATGATGCGTTGGCAGAAAGGCGGCCCATTGAAAAAATATGGCCAAAAGTCGAGTAGTTACACCCTCTCTGTCTCTTTTCCCCACTGTCGTTCTCTTTCCCTCTCATTTTGTTCATAGCCGCTATGGCTCTTTTTGCATCGAATAACAAAACGTGAAAATTTATAAAAATAAACGAAATCACGTACGGAAATATTCACTTGACCTTGCGTCCAAGATTTTTCCAACACTTTAATTGGAGTGTGGTGCAAGCCAACAAATTGGCCCTATTCTGAGCCGTTGGCAGATTTTTCTTAATGACCCTAGGGAAATGGAACTTTTTTTTGGACAAATTGTTATAAGTAGAAAAAACCAAAGGTCAATAATAGCACTCCAAAAATTAAATGATAATCAATGAGGAAAAGCAAATTTAGTTAGCGCTCTGGGCGCTGCTTAGTGTGACCAGTGTGCGCGCAGACAGGCCAAACATACCAAAAAATACCACTATACGCTTACAGTTTTTGGGCTCGAACTTATTTTATTTATCTACACAGAGAAAAATACATATATCATCTACCAACATATATTTAAAATGATGTATTAAAATATGCTTTAAAAATTATGATGACAAAGCATATACAATTAATAAGTGTGTTTGAAAGCGGTGGAACTCCCTTCCGAGCTTTAGGCAAACTAAACGCCTATCTAATTTAGCATTGTTTAAATATTAAAGTTATGAAGAATGCAAATGTATATTTTTCACCTACGCATTTCGACTTGACATCGAGCTGAATTTTTATTTCTGTTCAGCATATTTAAACGTCATTTCCTTCTTTTACAGATTGCTATGATTTCAAGGCGCTGAAGCCATGTGCTATAAGTGTTTAAGCGTGCAACTGACCGGTTAAATTGTCCATAGCTGAAATTTAACTACACCCTAACAACAACAACAGCAGCAGCACTTTTGCCTAAAATGTCAGCCGGGAATGGAAGAAAAACATAGCAGCAAACTGAATGAATTCAATTCGGAGTTCGGATTTGTTGTCACACAAATTGTTGGATAAAATGTGCAAAAGTGTGTTTGTCAAATTGTTTAGCCAAAATTATTTGTTTACCTAGTTATTCAGTGTAGCACGAGACTGTTTTCCCTTACACCCTAAAACACACATTTGGCTAAGTTGCACCGAAACATAGAACTGAGCCCGAAATTAAACCAGAAACTCGATCAATCGTTCAGCGGCAACGGATTAGCAATAAGAATTTAATAATTCTACGACAAATAGCCCGCCTTTTGACATTTGTACACATAACTACACAGCACACACTCACCAACACAAAAGTTCACATCAAAAAATTAAAAAAAGAAAAAAAATTAATAAAGTAAAGCAACAAAAAGGAAAACTCAAGGAGATGCTGCTCAAATTTCATACTTAATGTCAAAAAACAACGACGATCCCACAGAAATAAAAACAACAGCCAGAGCAGGAAAAGGAACAACAGGAATAACTGTAAGCTAGCGAAGAGCGAACCAGGGAGCGAGAGGACGAGATCATTCCTTACACACACACACCTGCCGTGTCGTCTCGTTCAGTCACCTGTAATCGAGTGGGAGAAAAATAGAGAGCAGCGGATCTCCCGTTACCGCATGTGCGACATGCGCGGACACTAAGTGAGTGTGAGTGAGTGCGCGTGTGCAAGTGCGTGCGAGTGTGCGCGAGTGTGGGCGGTGAGAGGATAATTCGCTCAATTCGCACGCATCCCACAGATCCCTCAGATCCTCCAGTTTGTGCAGCAAGCAGAACCCGCATTTCGGATCAAACCAATCGCCAAACAGCAAACAGTAACCACAACAACAACAACATCAGCAGCAGCGGTAGCCGATAAAAATTCATTATCAAAATTCACGGAAAAGACGATCCAGTTCTTGAGCCAAAATTCAAGAGAGATTAGCTAGGCGAAATGCAGCGACGTGAACGGCAAGCTAGGTGAGTTATGATTGTCCAAGCTTCCCCAGATTTCTTTGAGAAATTTTTATTAAATTTTTGAATATTTTTAAATTATAAGATTCTAATTTTTATATGTATCGAGATAAAGTCAAAATACCATTATCTAACTACAAAGCTGATCCGTAAAAAATATTACTGGCTTATTCAATAAGTAACTATGTTTTGCGACTTTCCGACCCCAAGCAACACTGAAATTGTGCGTAAAATCAATTGAATTGCGACTTTTTTTTTTACAACTTTGCATTGATAAACTCTAAGAAAACAACACTCTTAAGCAAGGAAAGTGTTGGTTGTTTCCATTAATTTCTACAAATACGTATCGTGCCTCTTGCTATCAGGCCTAGAAACGGGTGGATATTTTGATAGCGATAAGATTATGACTATGACAAAGTGTTTGCAAGTGTTTAGTTTTTTAAAATTATTAATTTTTATAGTTGATTAAACCTCGAATTCTTCAGAGCAATAGGTTTTTTAAACAATTTAAGACAAATTAATAATTTATGTCTTATTGATTCCTTCCTAATATCAGTGATCCTAAAAAGCAGATTTTAATTTCCTAACAAATACTGTACATTGCCAAAAGTTCAACCATCAGTTGAGTTTCGTATTTGTTGCTGCCTTTTACTTTGCCAAAGGATTTTATTTTTAGCAAAGAGATGTTTCTATTTAAACTTGTGTGTTTGAATTTATTTTATTTTCGCAAGTGTTCTTGCTGCTTTTGGTTTATGGCGTCTGCTTCTTGTCGCCTCTGGCACGCCAGTCGAAATAGGATGAAGAGCGTTGGGAAGGGGGTGAATAAAATGGTTTTTCAATCCAATACATAATACCCACAGATGTGGGTGCATAATAGATGCCCTTGCTGTTTGTGTAGAGAAGCGGGAAACGAAGTGCACACAACTCACGCACATTCTAAATATTTTATAGGCATTTTAGTTGATCGGCCTCCTTAAGTCAGGGTGACGGAAGGCACCTCATTCACCTTGAATATGGGTCCAAAGTTGTCGTAGCTGATGGTTTTACCTCCGGCTCGCTTATTGACATTTCTAGGTTTTTGTTTCTCCCAAATCCTCCTGTGAATGTGACTTTGTACGTGTGTGTGTTATAGTTTTTTATACGCACATTCAACTGCCATTGGGTCTTCCCAATGTTTACTGTCTGCATTTTCGGGTCTTCCAGCTATATTTACTCACACAAAGCACTTGTTTGCTCGTCGCCCAAGCGTTCCCAACATGCGACTTTTGGGCGCAGTTTATCAGATTGAGCCATTGTAGAATACCCTGTAAGACCAGGACCTACGATCCTTAAATGCTTGTAGATAAAGTATTTGTTTTTCGACTCTTTTCGAAATGACAAACGATTTGTTTAAATTACTTGCATAGCAAGCTAAAAATTAAACAACATAGTTGTAAGCTTCAGAAACAATCTCACAAACAAAAGTTTAAATTAAAAAATTAAATTTCCAAATGCGCCTACTTTTGCAAACACGGATTCTTCCAGCGAAAGGGGAATTTAAAATGTTTGTTGACCCGCTTATATTAAAGTAGGTTAAGTAATAACTGGTGATGATTGAGCCTTTTTGCTTCCATGTTTATCCAACAAAAAGTTAGAAAGAGCAAAACAGAAATTATGTTGCAACATTTATTTTACACGCCACTGACAGTAAATAATAAAAGAAATTGGAAAGCAACTAGCCAAACTAACGTAATTTTGTTGCTAGCCAACGAGCAAACTTACTCACACACGTCTAAATATTCACATTTCCACACATTTTAGATGGAGACAGCGAATGTAGCGTAAAACAAACTTTTTGTATTACTTTTTGTTATTTAATAGCCAAGCTGTTATGGAAAGAGGTCGGTGAAGGGGCGACGGGGATAACCTAAATTTTCATTTAGAAACGAGAACAGCAAGCGGAATAACATAGGCCACGCCAGTGCTGCCACCTGCCACCCATTGAGAAGGCTCTACAGTTGAGCTTTCCTAACTCAAACTGGCATTACTAACTCCGTTAATATAATATGAATATTTCTTCAAAAGTTATTTAAGTTATATTAAGTTTTCTAACTCCGAAATATCTGTTTATCGATTAAAATATTTTTTTTCAAGTAGAAAAGTATAAATAAATTGGAATTGGTTCAAACGTACATACGAATTTGAACCCAATTTCAGCCGAAGAGATTTCAGTATATTTTTTAACCCTAACGTTTTTTTCATATTCCGGAAACATATTTTATGAAATTGAATTAAAGTTAAAGCGATCTGCACTATTTCGTCTTGCAAATTTTCTTTCTCCCAAATTTTCTCAAAAAAGACAATTTTTGACTTTTTGATTCGAGTGTTTTAGTTAGGACAACTAACTGTATTGCCTAGAATTGGGAGAGAAAGAACCGCAAAAGGAAAGCCAAGTTGCGTGCGGCGAAAAGTAGCTCCTATAATAATAACACAAGAAAACGATGATGAAAAGCGAATGAAAGCGAGAGGACAACGGTGGGGAATGGACTGGGTGACCAGCGAGCAGCAGCTGTGGTGCCACATAAAAACAAGGAAAAAATTGCGGATTTAGCAATAATAATGTGGAATGTAAAGGCGAAACACACCGAAATAAAAAGCAAAGCTCGAGTGACCCATCAAACATTCGCACTCACACACATAAACCACGGCAGTATTTACCGGTGACGTCATTAGTCTGTCGTCAACTGTCAATCGCTGGCTTCTCTTTTTTATGTTTTGCTCCACAGAGAATAAGTAAATGGGTGACACTGCGTAGGGGTGTTTCTCTCAATGGGAGCCACAGAAAAGTCAAAAGAGCCCAACTTATTCCTGAAAATAAAAGAGAAAACCTAATGACCTACAACCGATAATGCCAAAGTAAAACAGCCTAAAGGCAACATACATTTGTTTTGGACCAATTGCTCTATAAGTTTATATATAAGTTTAAAATGCAGTCAACAAACTGGTCACAGCAAACTTATTGTGATTCCGGTTACTCGAAACTTCTTTCTTATCGATATTGTCCTAATTTTGATTTGCAATGATAAGATCAAAAACAAATTTACAAATGAAGAAAGATTTTAAACATTCTTCTTTGTTCTAAAATTGGTGCGATAAACACATCAGAAAATTCATGTGATATCTAACTGTGCTGAATGAAGAAAAAATTACAAATTAAATGCATGGAAAAGGGCAATGCCAGCAAAAGGCTGGGAAACAAAAAAAGCCAACAGTGTGAAAATTTCGTCTAATTAAATTAGATGCTCGAGTCTCATAAAAGGAAAAAGGCAAACGGGGGAGGAGTGCGCGTGGGTGAAAGTAAAAGCCTGTCAAACAAATCGATGGGATTTCACATACAAACAGCTGACACAAAGCTTTGACGGAGCCTCCTTTTTCTCTGCCAATTTTCATTTTGACACAGACGTTTGCGGTTGGATAAGTTTAAGCCTTCGGCAGTGAATCACCAGGTTATTTTGTCAGATGGTCAGGAACTTGAATCAGGAATGAAGTCCTAAGTGGAAATGTACGACATTTGATATTAAACTATAGTGTATTCTAGTTCAGTTTAAACAAATTAAATTTCAACATATGTATATGTTGCATTTAAACTTGAATTAAACTCTATTAAATAAACATGTTTTACCACAGGGCAGCTTTAAATAGAACCATCAAAAATTCTTTTCGAATTTCTCACTTTTCTGCACTCGAAATTTCAAGAGCAGCGCCATGAAGAAAAAAATGAAAAGGGACAAGTGCTGTTCAAGTAACTCGGCTGGCTTAAGTTCGCTTTTTTCTTTTATCTTACCACCCCCTAAAGCTGCCTCTCTACCGCTCTGTTTGCGTTAATTTTTCATCTTTGTCTCTATCATGGTGTCTGGAGTCGTGGAATTCCTTGAGCGGAGGAAAAAGCGGACTAACAGATTAGACGTGGCTTTGGCGAGGAGCATAACAAGTTGCTCGGGTCAAGTTTTGGTTTTGTTTGAGTTCCTTTTGTTTCCACCACACTCATGCGTTCTGTTCTGCGATTTTTACCAGGTATTTGTTGAGTGTCAGGAAAATACGGCAGAGGCAAAGTGAAAAATGTCTATATATTAAATATTTCTCAGAGTAATACAGCTTAATATTCCTCTAATAATTTATATAAAATATTCTTCAGTGTTTGCTGGCGACAGAGTGTGTCAAAGAAAGACTTAAGTCATTTTTAATGAACCGAATGAGTCGGCTTTGAGCCCTTTCCTCATATCTCTCTGTCCATCTCCTTCGTCTTAAGATTGTCTGTCGTATATTTCATTTACTTTATGCCCTTGCCTACTGATAATTAAGCAGCAACTGGTTTTTCCTTATGTCATTGAATTGGTTCTTGTCCGCTTCTTTTGTTTTCACTCATAATTGTTTTTAATTTTCGAAAACAAATAAATGTCGCAGGGAAAGCAAATATAAATTACATTTTAATTAATTAATTGCCTGGCCACCAAAGAAAACCAAAAGCAACAGTAAATGACACATGTGTATACACTGTAGATTCTACAGTCATCTCCCCCAGCTATTCGCCATCTCTGTCGCGCCTCTGCAATTGAGGTCAAATGCGTAGTCGCATATCAACTGCAGTAACCTCTGAGCGAGATAGAGAATCGAAGAGAGAAAGAGAGAGCTCAATAACCCCAAAGTCCAAGTTGTTGCTCGAGTTTTGTTTTGCTGTTTCTTTACTTCGATAATTACACCAACCAAATGCACACATCTTGTGTAGCTGGCCATATCGATGTGCAGCTAAAAAAAAAACCATTCGATTGAAGGTTAAATCACTTGGGAGGCTTAAGTAAATATTTAATCATTTAATTATGACCGGCGGCATTATCAGTATAGATGGTTAGATAAAGTGTACGCTTGTACGTATACGCTTTAAAAATACAAATTGATTTATTCAACCCCTGGCATAGCAAATCCCAAATAAAGCCAAGCGTTTGAAAAAACTTATTAGCCGGATAAAAAATGAAATAGAATTTCTATTATATTTTCTTTGAGATATTTAACGCTCTGGAACCCACTGTGTTAAATCCATGGGCTTTTCTGTTAACATACACTGTTACCACAGCAGGCATACAGCTATCTCGCTTATCGCCGTTTATGCATGGCACGACGGCATGAGTCACTCCCCCACTCACACCTCCTGCCCCTGCTCCATCACCACCCTCTTGCTCACTCTCATGGGCAGAAGCTTCACAGTTGCGACTGCGCTTCAAAGAAATTTCCATTGAGCCAAAGCCGGAGATCGGAGCCTCTCTTTGCCGGCTTGGTTTGGTTCACTTCTTCAGCTTCTCGTTCTTGGTGCTCCATACTCCACCACATTTGTGTGTGTGTGTGTTTGACAGGTGCGTTTTGTTTGTGTAACGAGTTTGCTTGCGATAGTTTCGGCCTCTGACGCATGAACGCTTCCTGTCTCTGTCACTCATCATTATCAGTTTGTCGTTCACTCTCGCACATCTGTATTGTGGTTCCTTCTTTCCCCCACAGTGACAAGAACTACAACGTTAAGCAGCAGCGGCATGAAGAATAATTACATACTAATACAAACTGCTCATTTGCCGCATTTTCACACGCTCACAAGTGTTTTTACTTCGTCCTCTCTCTGTCGATTGCTGGGCTTCTCTCTTCTACACTCAGAAAAAATTCAGACCTTTATAAATATAAAAAAAGGTTTAATATGACCGCTTAAATACATTTTTATCATACCATGGATAATGTGTGAACCAAAAATAACACGATAAATATCGACGTGTTGCACTTTTAAATAAAATGTTAATTGAGTTAGATTCAAATGATTTTCTAAATTTTTCAATACAACATATTTAATGTTGGTACGTATTTAAATAGTACATTGGTATATTCGAAGAAATATTTTTGTTTCAGTATGGACGGCATTACATGTAGTGACAAAAGTTATTAAAAAAAATACTTGTTTTTCCCTTGGTACTTTTCAAAATGAAAGCTTTTGAGTCCCTGTCGGTTTCAAAAAAAATATAAGGAGTTTTTGTAGGGATCCTCAAACAATTTTTATGCGTTGGGCATGTTGTTAAATAAACGTAGGCTATACGACTTTTTGAAAACCTATATCGTTATTTTCTTAATTTTTTTTTCTGTGTATTGGGTTCTTCCTCGCTCTCTCGCTCTCTCTCTCTCTCTCTCTTTCTCTCTTTCTCTCACACTGCCTTTGCAATCTTGTGTTCTTTGTCCGGAGCTCACTTGATTTTCGATCGTTTGGCGCGGCAGTTGTCATTCCGTCTATTCCGCCGAATTAGTTTTTTCGCAACTCTCTCGCAAATCTCGCGGTGCAGTATCTGTGAGAAGTCGTGGTGTGTAGTGCGGCGTTAATCGCTTTATCGCTGTGACGTTGAATAATTTGTGTTTGCTCCAGTTTCCCTTAAAATGATTCTGAATGCAGCCACGTTTTTTACACTCTTGTTGCGCTTCGTTTAAACGTGTGTGTGTGTGTGTCAAAAGTTGGAGAACAAAATAAATAATGGCCTGGAACAAAACAGAAAAGAGTTGTGGCTGTCAAACTGTTTCTAAACACCTCTCTTATCTCTATTTCTATCTTCTTTGACAGTCTGCCACAACTGGAGAATTCTTTCTCCGCTCTCAGCTGTGTGTGTATCTTTTAGTTTTTGAGTCAGCTGTCTGTGCTTTATTTTTCCATCTTCTGCACAACTTTAACGAGTTTGGATTTTTTTCCCCCTTTCCTGTATTTTTTTTAAGTACTATTCTTAGCTCGCTCGCACTTTTTCTCGTTTAGCTGCACACTTTGTTTACTGTTGCTGTTGCTTTTGTTGCTGTTTGGAACTGCCTGTTTGTACACCGGCAACATAAACTGGTTTTTCGAGTTATTTATGACTTTTTTCCACAATTTATTTTGCCTACCTTTTTGGTATCTGTATCTGCTGCCTCTCCTCTCTCTCTCTTTCGCACTCGCACTCCTTTGTCTTTCAGACTTTTGACCTGCAAATGAAAAGTAGAAAAAAAGTGTTTAAAAGCAGTTTGTTGGGGGCGCTTTTGGGTCTCTGACTTTGGCTTTAATTTCGTAATGTGGCGAAAGTTGAGCGGATTTTTCGCATGTTGCAGCATATTTTTTTGATCTTTCTCTCTCCTCCACTCGTTCTCTCTGCTCGCATGAACACACTCACACAGTGACAAAGCGCAGCGGATATGGCAAATTAAAAACATTTTCCAGTTGGGATTTAATAATAGTACGCGGAGAGCAAACACTAAAATAGTTATAATAACAATAATAATGAAATGTGCTTCGAGTGTAAAGAAAAGAAAGCGGAAAAGTGATTTAAAAAAAGGTTACAAAACCGTAATAAAATTAATTTTTATTTGTTAATTTTCAACCCAACCAGATGTGCAATAAATGTGCTAAAATTGTGTAAATCCAAGCCATGCAGCTAGTTAAACACTTATAACAAAGGCAGCAAAAACACGTTCTCAAACACAACAGCATTAAAACAGCAACAACAACAAATATAACAACGAAGAGTGAACGGCCGCAGAGTCAACAACAGCTGCTCACAGTTTTGCAGCCACTGAGCGTCGACGATCCCCCGCGACGCTCTTCCTCTTCCAATTCCACGGGATTCCATGCATGAGGCCCTCTCGCCATCTCGCTCACACTGAAAGCACCGTTCCACGGAGTTCGCCGGGTTAGTTTTCATATTTTTATCGGTTTCTTGTCGGATTTCCCTGGCTGCGGCTGCCGAACATTGCCCACTTGTGTTAAACACATGTTAAGAGCACAGTTTCGAATAAGTTAAACTAAAAGGGTTGTGTGAACGGTGACCAGAATTGTGTTTATCGCAGGGAATTACCTTGGAAATGGAGAGATAGTATCAGTGTGTCTTGCTTTAACTTATAATTGGAGAATACACCGCGAGGTTAAATGGGTAAATGTAAAATGACTGCTACTCTGTATTGACTTTTCCCGGCCTTCGGTTTGGCAATCGACTGACAGACATGCCGATTAAAGAAAAATAAGAAAAAACGTAAAAATGCAATTGCTCAAATTGCAATGGCCGCGACATTGAACTCGGACAGAAGCTGCAAACATTGCAGCAAAAAACAAAGCCAAAACCAAGGAAACAAAACTTCTGTTGGCAACGCAAACGCACGTGAGGTTTTTCAATGTCGAAAAGGCCACGCCCCCGTCAATTCCCTAACGCCCACTCATGGCGGAAGGAAGGAATCAAGCGTAAATAATGGCAAAACTGGCGGTAGAGGGGTCTGTCGGGGTGAAGGAGACTCTGTGATTAGGGTTCTCTCGGGGTTACTTTTGCCCCTTCTAAACTATCCGATAGGTTGAGCCATACAGGAAGAAAACACTAGAAAGCAAATTACCGACAGTTTTACTGACACCCAAGCACTCTTACTATACCTACCATACGGTGGCGGTCAGAATAATAGCCCCGAAAATCCTGATTCTTTTTGATTTGTACCGTGTAAGCTTACAGTTTTAAAATAGTCGATGTTGACCTTAAACTCGGCAAAAACATATTACCTGCTTTGAATCTTAAAAAAGATTTATCAAGTGCACTTTCGACCACTTTACAGCTTACAAAACATAAGTACATTCTAATTATACTAATTTCCCTTCATCCAATAATATAGAAATGAATTGACAATTTTTTTTGTAAAATTGTACTTAATTATAAAAATGCTAATTCGTATTCTAAAACTTAATTTGTATTAAGCAGAACAATATGAATAAAGATAACAGTTTGAAAAATTGCTTTGCTTTTCCGTACTCATATGCTGATATTTTTTAAAACAGATTTGTTCATCACTTTGCAAAGAACAGATATTCCGCACTTTTATTGTGACATATTTGTGCTAGTATTCCAGCCACATTTGTAATTAGAACTGTTGGTTTGGTGGGCGGTAATGCTGCACGGATATATTTGATTGGATTTGCATAGCTTTTGGCTTTTGCACGTGTCCGAGCTGAGGTTAAACTAATTAAAGGCTGCGCCACAGACGCACACAGATGATACCCAACGCAGATGGCCCACAAACAGGATTTTCGGTAGGAAGGGGGGTTAGATTTCATATTCAATGTTAATCTAACATGCAAAGGTCAATCGGCCGTTGAGGCGCCCCCATACAGGCACACAAGCCGACATGCACACACATTGCGCATTTTTCTATTAGAGGCTGTGGCGTTGATAGACTACGTCGTCAATGGAATTGTTGTCTATGCCGCTGGAAGTGGGTTGAGTGACGTGCAGGCCCAGCCCCAAGTCTGGAGGCACGGTGGGGTAACTTGTCAAATGTGAACTTAGAAAATAATTTTCCTAAAATGGTTTTAAAGCTTTTAATTGAATCTATTGTAAAAAGTGATGGAAGATAACAATATAAACAATTGGGATCTGAATTTAAAGAAAAAGTATTATCTCCATTATCATGAGCTGGCTTAAAAGAATTATTCTAATTAGTTAATTGATAAATAACAACAATTATAAATGTAGACCCAATTTACTTGGGTTTGCTGTGAGTTAAGTATGAAATAAAACTAAAGAGAAAGATAGAGTGATAATAGACTGGGTTAAGAGCAGCAGTGATATTTTATTCAATAGCCTATTGCTTATGCTAATTAATTTTGAATGATTCGTGCTATGGCATTAATAAATTCCATGATGCCACCCATTGTGCAAGGTGCAGTGGCGCCCTCTCCGGATATCCTCCCACTTTTTGCTGCGCTTGTTTCCCCACTCTCTTTTTACACACTTGCCACTCGTTCATTTCAACTTGCCTATTGTCTGACGTAGCTGCTAATCAAGGCGCGCTTATCTAGCCGACTTGTGTGTGTGTGTGTTTGAGTTCTCAAGTGTTTCGTAGTGTGTGCAAGGCTCTCTCGCTCTCTTCGCTTATCAGTTTTGATAGGTCAGTTGGAGTGATGCGAGGCGGAGAAGGAAGAGTGTGTGTGTTCATTTATGTTATGCGAATCAAATGCTGTCATTGTAGTTTTATTTGTAGTTGTTGTACTTCACAGAACCGCTTTTGCCTTTTAAAACGTCAAATGCCATTGAAAATGGATATTGACACGTTACGTTATGTCGCTATGCTGGGCGTTTTAGCCATTCGATTACGAGTCAATTACCAACAACATTGCTGCAATAACAACAATCACATTAATAATAACAAGTGAAATCGTATTTGTAACATAATTCCAATTGAGCTGATTAATCCACACAGCGAATGTATTTACACTTTTACTCATTAAATCTAAATACATTTTTCGTGTTATTTATTTAACTTTACTTTAACAACTGTTAACGTATGTGTTTATAAATTTAATTTAAGCAATAACAATGCAAAGAGTTGTCAAATCTGGTTTTTGGTTATCGAATGTATGTAGAAATAAAGAAATATTTTAGTTTCAAGTAAAATTTCAGGTGAACGTCAAAAAATTTGTTGGTTCTTGTTGTTTATGTAAGCAAAGGTCTCAAAAACAACCCTTGACAATATTTCTCAACGTGAAATAAGCTTTATTATTTTGATTTAATTAAAAAAAATAACATTTTTATAACAATTAAGAGTATCTCTTCTGATGTTTGAGTTGCTTGTATACGTTTTCAATTGATTTGCATAATTGAAATTCAATTGCTCGTGATAGCAATTATAATGAAATTGTTTGTTTATATAAATAGAAATTGCAGCAACAAATCAATTGTAAGCCTTCAGAAGACGGAAAGAGAGAAAAACAAGTGCTGCATAGCGTCTCCAGCTGATAAGTCCCCCCCCCATAAACACACACAAAGTAACAATTATAGACACCAGCACTTATCACTCGATTTTCTTTATCATTTGTTTATTTTTAAGCGCCATTTGCTTTCTTTGATTGCTTATGTAATTTCCCCCAAACTTTTTGTTAATACCTAAGGGTTTTTTTTTTGGGGCTTCTTGTATAGGTGGGTTTTCTGAGCTTTAATTGAATTTACAATTATGCGTGTTAGTCACAGTTTAGGAGCCACTGAGTCACCTGGATTTCCAATCAATATTCCGTCAAATTATGAGATGTTCCTTGCGGTTTTCTCTTTCTCGCCTAGGTACACCGAAAAAAGGAAACTCGACATCAAACCAAATAGAAATTGATATTATTTTGATTTGATTTTTATATTTATTTATGTAAATGTACAGTATAGTGCTTCTGCTTTTGGTAAACAGACGCCATTCCCTAGCTTGAAAAACATCAAATTTAAATGTTTTAAAAAACTGTATAAAATTATGCGTACAATTATAATACATACATTTTTCTTTCTGTGTCACGATTGTTGTTGTCGCTAATGTTGTGGGATTCTAATTGGGATTTTCCGCTGTTTGCGGTTTCTGCTATTGCCGTCATCAGCGCAGGTTCTTTGTGTTCTCTGTTCCCTGTTTTATTTCTCTCCTTTCCCCGCCCTTTTTTCTTTGAGTCGGATTTGTGTTCAATTTACACTTGATTTATTTATGAGCCACACACAGATACAGATACGAGTGCCACCAGACACTCACACACTGTCACTGGGGGTGTGAGTAGTGAGTGAGTTTGGTCAACCCACTTTGTACATAATTGTATTTTTAGCGCTTGGCTTATTTTTAATTATCGATTTTGTTTCCCACACGTCCAAACGCAGCAAACCCAAATAAAAAAATTTGAATATATGATTTTTCTTTATTCAAAACTCAATATAAATATTTTAGAAGATAAATCTATGAAGTTTCTATTCAACTTTTAACTTGTATACATACACTCGAATATCGAATGCTTATTGAGCTGTACGTATTAACCCCTTGCCGTCAAGGAAACCGCTTTGCCAAACCCCAGCTGCGATTTCCAGCCGAGAGCCTTTTTTCTTACACTCTGATTCATAAAAAAATAAAGGTAATCTTTAAGAACGACCGGCAACGACAAAATGAGAACTCGTTTTCAGACGAGGCCACAGGCAGTGGCAAGAAGCAGAAGGCGTAGAAAGCCAAGACCCGACCCCAAAAAGTAATGAAAACAAAAACAAAAAAGAAAAACATTACGCGGAGACCAACCAAATAAAAATGGTTTTAAGTGGGGAGCCAGATATAGCGAAGAAGTGGAGACAAACGGCGATCGATCGATGGACATTCAGCCATTTATACGTTAATACCCGTTCATATGTACACAGAAAGATACACTTGTGTGTGTGTGTGTGTGTGTGAACCAGTTTTGCCCCCAGGATATTAAGCTATAAAACAGTCAAAGCAATAACAAGAAAATCATGAAAAATAAGACTTGTCGAGGTAACGAATACTCCAGTAAAGCTAACCAACTAGAAATACCCGACTAATTAGTATTTGATACATGAGAGATATTTTGTTTTCATTTCGCAGAAGAAATCCACCATGAAAGACCAGTGCATCGTCAATTAATATAATACCTTTTTGGTGAACCAATGTATATGCAATTGTATAGTGGCTCTGTTATGGTGGCAGAAGGAACTTGTAATCGAATCGAATTCGAACTTGTTTCTGATTCACTTAGCCGCCTGCTGAATCCCCTTGGCTCTTGCCCACAGCAACTTACTCTTTAATTGTTATCGGCGGTTTTTAGTCTTTGTGATTTTTTTTATTACAGACCCGCTTAACGGTACAATTATCGGTTGAGTGTATGTTGTTATTGCCTCTCTTTCGACTTCGCAAAGAAACTTGTGGGCAGATAAGATTTTCCGACTCCCGTTCTCGCAGCTGGCAAATAATCGCCAACTGGCAGACTGAAATTAGATGAAAGTTGAAATTATGGAAACTGCAAGGGAGGGGAAGGTGAAAAGGCGGTCATGGAACGAGTAGGAATACCCAATAATTTCCTGTTAATAGACTTGGGTGGAGCGGTAACCAAGACTGAGATTCAACTTCCCATCAGATAACCAATTGAATATTGCTATAACTAACTACGTTATATGCTTGAAAAGATTTGACAACATGCAATTTGTGTCATTTGGTATTGTGTAAGATCGGCTGCATTAACTTTAAGATCGGCTGTGCAAAGTGAGTTTGATTTGTGTAAAATTGGACACTAGAAATTATACTATTAACACTATTATTAGTTCGATGATGGATACTAAAAATACCACAGAACCATTTTTAATATTGAGATGATGTGGAAATTATTAAAGCTTACTATTTACGATATAAACAAATTAGAGTAAAAATCTATTTCACTTACTTTGAAAGCCATTTCGATTTATTTACTCACTTATTTTGTTTATATATTTTCGTCTTACGATAAATATATAAACATGCCGATAGTCATTTCTTTATTAAGTTTTCATTCATACTTTGTATTATTTGACATATTAGACTGATTTTTTGCCTTAATTTTTTTCCATTTGCGATATATTATCTTTGAGAACGACACTTGCTGTAAACAGCAACAAAACAGAATGCATCGTAACCCTTAGCACAATTAAGTAAATATTGTAAAGCTGTACTACGAATTAACCCCGACGACATTGAACTAAATTTTGCAACAATAAAAAGCATGAGAACATAAAAGATCTTTCAGAGGCCACACCCATCCCGAGCTGCAACAAAGCAAAGCCTTTTGTCTTAATCAAACATATTTCAGTTGTCTGGCCATGAGTCACTCCACTACAATCCAAACCACTCGACACGACTTCCCCAACTCCCCTTGTAGTAATAGTTACGGCTGAGCGAGCTCTCCATACATGTGGCCATAACCAGCAGCTAGTTCTCTATTCCCTTTGCCAAGTCCTACAGTTAAACAGAAACTTACCTGGCCTACACAGCTCGATTCGAATCGATTTTTGTTTTGTTTTGTTTGGTTTTGTTTTGTGTGTGTGCCGTTCTACTTAAAAATGCAGAAAGTTTTTGTGTCATTGTCCTGCGTGTTTTTTCACGGGGACAAGAATAAAAACTTATTTATGGAACTGTTGTAACGAACACAAACAGGATTATAATTACTGTTTTGAGGGAAAGGTTTTTGAACTTTTGTACTTGAATTTCATGTCGTAAATTGTTTAGGTCCGTATACCCGGAGCATTTTGGTCATTTAAAATTAAATGTTGCGCAAATATTTATCCCTTTCAAAACATATGAAGGAGGAACAGTATGTACCTACATATCTAGTACTTCAATAACTGATCTTACTTGCAATCGAAAGTTAGCTATTTGTATTTTTTAAGTTGCTTGACATTAAATGCTGGGTGCTTATAATATATCCTGTGTTAAGAGATTTAAAGCGATTTAAATGAGAGGTTGCTCATAATCCCCAGACCTATGAAATGTTTATTTTATTGCAATCAACTTGTTACTTATCGATTTCCGTTCCCTTTCTTTGCAGTGGCGGTGGCCCACAAACGACAACTGCCGGTGCATCCGCTGGTAATGTGGCAAATGCCACCACAGCCCTAGCCGGTGGTAAAAGCTCAAGCAATAACATGTATTCCACCCGCCAATCTGTAAGCACCACAACCGGTGTACTTATGGTCGGACCAAATTTTCGTGTCGGTAAAAAAATTGGCTGTGGTAATTTTGGCGAATTGCGTTTAGGTAAGTACAAAAGTATTTTTTGATTTATACAATCAATCAATTTTAAATGTTTGAAAATCATTTGTTAATGATGTGTACAATGTTCATGGATTCTTGTTAGTTTTATTGGGTTAATCATATAATCTAATGTTATCTAAAACTTGATTTCTATAAGATAAGCAGTTTAAGCTACCGAATTTAATTGCATTAAATTCTAAAACTTATATAAATTTATTTTTGTTTTTAATTTCTTTCGGCTGAGCGAGAAATAAAAAACATAACTAGAGCTACAGGTTTTAAAATAATTTCGATTATACATATGTAAATAGAATCTGGATTTTAAGTCCTGAAGGGCAAGGTATTTGTACACAGTTTTTCTAACCTATCATCGTTCGTTTTTTTTTACCGACTGATTATATTTCTGATCATCTATACAAGAAAATCAATAACCGAAACTGAACCAGGAACGGAATTCTACTCAAATAACTTGCTAATGATAACGATAAAGTTTATGATTCACAGCCAGACTGGGTACCTCCCGCCACCCCGTTTACCATTTCCCTTACCCAAATTTTGCTGTTGGCATGCAAATAATGTCGCGTTTGGGGCTCTCGGTGTTCCCTTTCTTCTTACTTTTTCGTTGGCCACTTCCTTTCGGCGGGCATTCCTTACCAGGTCTGTTAACCACAATGAGAACAGATCCCCACTCCTTTTCACTTGCTACGAGAGTGCACAATACAACAAAAAAATGCCATTCCATTCCGCCATCTGTTTTCTTGGCGTTGTCGTCGTTTTGGCTTTGTTTGCTAAATGCGCTTTTATAAAGTTGTTTCATACAGGTCCCGCCCCTCCTGCCGTTGTATGTTTTTTTTTTCCTTTTTTTTTTCTTTCTTTTTTTGGGCCTGCCACTTCCTTTTGTGCATTTGTTGTCATATTGCCAACAGGTAGTGCTATGTATACTGTCTAGCTAATTTTCAGCCGGCGGTGGCAGTGCTGGCAAAACTGTAATTATCATGCTCTCTCTTTCTCAGCCCCTCATTCCGTCTCTTTCAGCAGGTCTGAGTCGTGCTTTTTCTTTGTTCCTCCTCAGCATCTCGAGACTTTTTGTTGCATACGTTTTGTTGGGGTTTTTTGCATGACTCATTAAACGACAGTCAGCATTGACAAAAAACAAAAACAATCACTACTGAAAAGCTGTATTTAATTGGCTCATTTGTATTGCTTTTTCCGATTATTATAATCCCACAGTTTGACATACATTGCTTGGATCTCCTCGGCTATGTTCAATTAAAATAAAATTCGTTTCTGTGACGTCGCACAGGCTATTTGATTTTGCTTATGATATCATTTTTATTAATTGTGGTCTAAAAATACATTTTGCAAAGTATTTGTTTGTTGATTCTTTTTTGTTTTGTTTTTAAATCAGATTAGTGCTGACGTTAAGATAAAAGCAATGTGTTTGGGCTTTTTACTTTTGGGCCATATTCTTGCCGCAATCAAAATGACATAATTGTGTTCTTCGTTTTCAAAAGGCCTGTTTCTTTTGTGTTTTTCCCAAATTGAAAACAGAAGAATAAACATATATTAGAGAAACAGTTGGGAAACCAGAACGTTGACCAACCTAAATACTTTTCTGCCTCTTTTCTTGGCTCATTTTTATGGGCGCCTTGCGTGGGCGTTTCTCGTTTAATTTGGGAACTTTCGTTTTATTTTTGTTTAGCGCAGCACGCCCTTTATAAAATTTATTTTCTTCCTCGTTGTTTTAGTTTTTCTGTGAGCGGTTTTATTGTTTATGGCGCGCAACTTGTTTTCAACGAATCTTTTTGGGGTTTGTTTTCCATTTTATGCGGTTTTTGTACTATGATTAATATTGTGTATTGCGTTAGGTCACGGTATTTGTTGATTTGCTCATTGGTTGGGTCGCGGGGATTTTGGTCTTGTGTCCTCGTGTTTTAATAATCAGAATAAGTATTTTCCCCCATGATCATGATCTACGAATGTCATCTTAGTTCTGAGTCACGACCCAAACCCTAAAACGTCATCATAATCCCGCTGGAAAGTGATTTTAGAAAAAACAAACATCTGCAGTCGGCACATTCAGTAGAAAATCAACAATTTTTTTTTCCGACAAACTAGCAATCTTTACAATTTTGCCAATGTGGACATCAAATTTCAGGATCAACAAATTAGTGTTAACTTAGCATTTTTGTTTCGTCGGCGAAAGCTTGCTTTTTATGCAAAGTGTTCTAGAAAATCCGCAAACTAATGCTCTTAAGGGGGCGTGGCGGGTAAAGGGCATTGCTGGCGGTATTTTGTAGCATGTAATCAAAATCATGCGGCTTCCTATCGCCATGTTTTCGTATCTATGTGTGTGTGCGACGACTCTATCAGCGCTATAATGTTGTGTCTGCTGATAAGCAGCGTCTGTCTCACCCATCCACCCACCCAGTAAACTCATAAACCCAACCGAACCCAAACCACCCACACACTCGTGGTGGTTTCTCTCACCGCCATTCTCATGACATAATTTCGCACATGAGCGCACTGTTCGTTGTTGACATATTCTCTCAGCTTCTGTCTGCGTCTCCGTCATGTCGTCACATCTAAAATGCAATTCACAAATTATATTCGGCCTTGTTCTCAATTCCACTTCCGATAGATTTTCTTGAATTCCATATCAAAACTTATATCATGGATAATCTAATTTTAGGCATAAATTAACTAGAAAATATCTAAAACTAAAAAAAATTGTTTAAAATTAAATGGCCCAAAAAGGAAGCTACAAAAAATCTATCAAACCAATTGAAACCGACCTTGTGTCGACTTTCTGTTAAAATTTGATAAGAAAAGATTTGGTAAAAAAATGATTAAAAGTGTTTTTTTTTTTTTAATTAGAAATGTGCTTGAGAACAAGGAATTATAATTATATTGCAGGTTTCTTACTTTTATACTTTTTCCCATTTGGCTAGGTCGTCGAATGTGTTGCTTTGGTGGTGGTGGTGTCGGAGGGCGTAATGGGCGTGACACTGCTGACAACAGTGGGGCAGGTAAAAGCGTTGAATGCATGCAAATCGCGATGGTCTTGAGCATGTAAATTCACTTGTGCATAGAAGTCTCAATATTTGAATCGTTTAAAGTTTTGGTATTGCAGTTTGGGACTATTATTATTTGTTTTATGATTGCATTTATGAAAAAATTTAACTAATCCCTATTTTCTTTCTTTTCCAGGCAAAAATCTTTACAACAATGAACATGTAGCAATAAAAATGGAGCCTATGAAGTCAAAGGCTCCGCAACTACACTTAGAGTATAGGTTTTATAAACTATTAGGATCACATGGTATGTAAACTATCGATTTATAACATTGCAGTACGTCCTACGATCCAACCCTTAACCTTTTTTCAAAGCTGTCGTCCCACCAAACACTAACTTATTGACTAACAAACCAATGTCCACAGACCTCTGCTGGGAAGATAATCCGAAAAAGTTCTAAAGAAGTGCATATTGTACTTATAAATTGAATTTTTCCAATGCTGGTCTAATTTTCCTTGTCACTGTTCAACTCTACAACCCCTCTATATCTTACTAACCTAAAACTACTGAAAGTAAATAAAAGTTTTGCACCGTTACCACCACTTGATTAGTTTCATATATAAACGAATATATTTATAATTTTTGTATAACACTTCTGGTTCCTCGCAAGTGTTAAACGCATTGCGAAAAAAGCATACGACGAAAAGAAAAACATGAATAGATTTTCTCAAGCATATTTTCGGAGGTCGGTGCGTGAAGTGAAAATTGAAAACCATTAACGAATGAAAAACAAAAACTGTATAAACACGTCTTGTATATTGTAAGCTCAGGCTGCAACTGCAACTACTGTTATACTCGCTTATGTAAAACAGCTCGAAAATCACTTTACAGCATATTTAAATCTCTATATATATTCCCTACTATATATATATATATCGATTTCTGAACTATTACCCAACTTTTGATTATTTTTTTTTGTTTGAAATTCCTCTGTTTTCTATTGCTTATTCTTGTTTGTTGTTTATATGAATATATTGCTCTCTGTTCCCCTCCATTATTCATCAACTTCTACAACAATAACTACAACACCAAATACCCAAAATGTTCGCTATAAATTATTAAACAAAAACACCGATAAATTTAAATTTAAATCCGAATCCGATCATCATGCGCTGCTCTCTTTCTATCTATATATTTCTCCCCGTGTCTGCTGCAATCACCACAACATTACAACCAACTCGAAACTGAACTGAATTGAACCAACCATCAAACAACCAACTACAAATAAACAATTGTTGCATAATACATTCTTATGCTATGTTGCTGTAATAATGAACCAACCTCATTCACCATCCCCACCGCCATATTGGACCCTAAATCGGAATTGGAATTGGATTCTGTCTGTATCTGACCGAAATGCAACATCGAAATCAATATCAAAATGCAGCCGATAACGCCCCAGATGGCATACCACGCATTTATCATTTGGGCACTTGCGGTGGCCGTTACAATGCCATGGTTTTAGAGTTATTGGGATTATCATTAGAAGATCTCTTCAATATTTGCGCCCGTAAATTTTCACTTAAGACTGTATTGATGATAGCGAAACAACTTGTAAGTGTGGCATCTTCCAAAGGTGTTTTCGGCGAACGTTAAGCGGGTTTCACTTGACTAAAAAAAAATACTTAAGCTATAAAATAACTAACTTCCTTGAAAAAAACATTACAAGATTTGAAAACCAATGATCAAAACAAACGGCCATTTAAACTGCAATGCAATGCATGTGAGAGAACATTTTAAAGTTTTTTATTTTTCACATTTTTCAATAGTAAATAGTGCATAGTAATCGTTCTGCCTAACGATTATACCTTGTGAAACCCGCCAGCATCTCGTCCATAAACCGATGTTTTTAATTTATAATTTTTAATTTAAACCAAAGTGTCTCAACGGCTAAGATATAGGCTAGCTTTTTGTTTTCTTGAGTTAGTTATTTAGAATTCACGCAATGAACGTTAGCCAAGTTTTTAGTTTACTGTAGATATGTTGAAAAAGTAGAATAAATAATAATAATTTTTTTGTTGCAATTTATATCGTTAAACGGATCTGCAAAAAACTTTTGAAACCACTAAAAGTAATACCCCGAAAGCATGTAAACAAAGCGTCGCATATAGAATTAAATTAAAGGTATACAATTAAACCCTTTTTTGTACATAAAACAATCTTAACTTCTTCGTTTGTGTATGCAAGTAAAAAACAACTGAAATAAAGCCATTATAACAGTTTCGTTGTTAAACTTGTCGATACTTTTACTTCACTAATTTTTTCATTTATTAAACTGACTTTTGTATACGCTCTATTCTCTTTGATGAAAAACGTGCAATGTATATATTTAACTAAAACTACTAACACAGTTGCAAAAGATCTATTGAACCCGCTATCGGAGTTCAGAAAATCCCAAGAACCTGTTATACACACCACATACACAACCACCTTCAAGGACTACTCTAGTATTAAGATTAATTGTAAGCACACACAAAACTGTTAAAGTTTTTTACTGGTTAGGTCAAATGAGGTTCGGAGGAGGAGGATGAGTTGGTAGGTGAGTTTCCATCTCCAGGTTGGTCGTCCAGCAGGCTTTTCCTTGTGTATATGCTTCGAGAATCTCTATTTTTGTTGTTCTTGTTGTGTTTAGCACAGTTGCCGATTATGTATTTATATTTCGCTCGATCTCTGTCGAATTAAAGGTGGTAATATCGTAAGACGCGCTACACTAACCTCCAAAACATGAGCCTATGAGCCGTAACTCCATCGCTCTCTTCACATCACTCTCCCACTTTATCTCTCCTTTTTGTTGTGCCCGACCCGTTAAATTAATAGAAATCCAGCTTTAAAAAAAAAAAAAGTTATATACACAAAAAAAAAAATGTTTTCTATTTTGTATCTCTTATCTTTCTTTCTTCTCTCTCCCATCTCTCTCTTTTTATCTCTTGGTCTCGAATTTTTGCATAAATACAACAAAAACAACAACAAACAACCAATCGAACAACCAAAATACTTTTGTGCGCTGTCCAACACTCGAATAAATAATAAACACTCGCTCGCTTCCTCCAAACAAAATTATATGTCAACCCAACCAACCAACCGACAAAAAAAATCGACCAATCAATCAATCAATCGATCGATCAATCGATAGCAGAGGGTGTACCAGAAGTATATTACTTTGGCCCATGCGGCAAATACAATGCTCTTGTTATGGAGTTGCTTGGTCCATCACTCGAAGATTTATTCGATATTTGCGGCAGACGTTTCACTTTGAAGAGCGTACTTCTGATAGCTATACAATTAGTAAGTACAACCACAACAAAATCCACGAAAAACAAAGTTAAACAACGCAGCGAAAACAACAGAAACCTGCAATCAGTAAAGTTTTCCTAAAGCACGCGCATAGATCTGCACATAATCACATTCACAACTCTGGTAGCCAAGGCCAAAATTAACCAACACTAGTACTAAGATCAAGACCGAAACACTTTGTTTGTTTTGCGTGTGCGTGGGTTGGGGTGTGTATGTGTTTTTACTAGGGTTGCTTGGATCACAATTATATTATACTTTTAACTCTTATTTACTATTTTTTAGATTTTCATTACTAACAAAAAAACAAATAGGTCACTGCCTTTCTATCTCAACTCTCTCCGACTCACTATTAAAATCATTATCGTAGCCGCCTGGTTAAGGTTTAATTTGTACCTAAGTTTTAAGTTTTTTTTTGCATTCATTATAAGGATCATTCATGTGAAATGCTTTTTTACAAAAATAGTTCTTAATTATCAGAAACGAAATTCAGCTAAACCAAAAACAAACGTTCATTGTAATAAAATTAAATTTGCATGTACACATCAATTTGTAGTTTAACTTAGATAATTATTAGTTTTTTTAAATTTATGATTTATCAGCGAAAACAATCAATTAATAATCCGTTCCGTTGCCATCAAAGAACAACCAATTTACGGTAAAAACATAAACAGCTAGTTGAGACACTACAAAAAATTTAAATGAATATGTTAATTAAAATGTAAGCCTATTTTAAAACAAGAGCATTCCATAGGCTTAAAACTATAACTATTAAATGCTCTGGTTTTTACATTATAATATTATAGAATAAACTAATATATTTTTCTTAACTTTTCTCAAAAATTTCAAATATAGCTCCACCGGATCGAATATGTTCATAGTCGGCACTTAATATATAGGGATGTGAAACCAGAGAACTTTCTCATTGGCAGAACGTCAACAAAACGTGAAAAAATTATACATATAATTGGTAAGTCGGCTGTTTTTTTTTAATCCTTTTAATAAAACTTTTGCTAATTTTGCTTCTCAACAGATTTCGGTTTGGCCAAAGAATACATTGATTTAGATACAAATAGGCATATACCATATCGGGAGCATAAGTCCCTAACTGGAACGGCACGTTATATGTCAATCAACACGCATATGGGGCGTGAGCAGTCGCGACGCGACGATCTGGAGGCATTGGGTCATATGTTTATGTATTTCTTAAGAGGTTCACTGCCGTGGCAAGGCCTGAAGGCTGATACACTCAAGGAGAGATATCAAAAAATCGGTGATACGAAACGAGCAACGCCCATCGAGGTGAACTATATACCACTCAGAATATATCACTCTGTCAAAGTGAATGTTAAATTAATGTCTTGCTAAACCCCGACAGGTGCTTTGCGATGGACATCCGGAAGAGTTTGCGACATATTTGCGTTACGTGCGGCGGTTAGATTTCTTCGAAACTCCCGACTATGACTTTCTGCGAAGACTGTTTCAAGACTTATTCGATCGTAAGGGATACACCGACGAGGGCGAGTTCGACTGGACAGGGAAGACAATGGTGAGTTATCGTTTCGTCGACTCCATTAAAATGACACTATTTAAGACACCCAAAGAACACTTAACCCAACGAAAACTCCGCCGAATTTAACACCTTAACCCTAATCTAATTTATAGGAGACATAGGGAAAGCAAACCTTTAGATATATGATGTCCATCCCAGTAACATATCTCGAAAGCACTCTTAAGTTAATTATCATGTAACTCTTAAACCATTTCTAATGATGGGAAACATCAGGCATGACAAAAGGCACTCACCTGAAATAGCCATATTAATAGCACCACCCCGAAAACCACTGTGAATGATACGAATTAACCCAAATATGATTGCAAGTTCCTATTCCTATGGATAGCCAGTTGGTATGATGACCTAATTACTGAAGCTATAACATGGCTGGATCCTTGTTATACCGCCGCTTTCCGCTGCTGCACAGAAGATGGGGGCTCAGTTTGTTCTGAAGTTTGATTCATGTTGCCAACGGCATATGTTTAATATTTCTGCCTTCATTGACTTTAATGAATTATATATTTTTATAAAGCGTCCTTTCCGCTTCCAAGTTAGGATATTAAATTAAAGAGCAATAGAACCAGTAAAAACCCAAACACAACTCCGAAAAATGCAATGTGTTTTAATTTCTTAAGCATACTATTTTTAAATGTCTTGGTTTTGGTATTGAAGTCTTTCTGTGTTTTAATTTTAAGACCAAGGAACAGCTGGACCAAATGAAGGTCATAAAGAATGCACCGCCATCGCATTTGGCCAAAAATAAGTCTGACAAGGTACAAAAAGTATACAAATGCGGAAATATATATTTACATCATTGTTGCATAACTAAGTATGACGCTCGATCGCTCACTCAGTGTTGGTAAACACTTGTTCTCCGTGTGTAAGCTCGTTGCTTTAAGTGGTTAAGCTAGCGTATGTTAAGTACAAAATTAATGAGACTAACTTAAGCAACCAATTGATGCCATTTTTAACAGCACTTTTCTTCTCTCCTTGATCTCTTTTCTCTTTTTTCGGTTGTCAACACCGTTTCATGTGCGTGTAAATCTCTGTGTGTTTTTAAAACAAAACTACTGCTTCATCTATATATAAACATGTTATCGAATTTAAACAAAAAATGCATTCACATCACTGACATAAAACAGTCAACGCCCGTCGGATCTCTGCAAACTGGCCATGAAGTCATCATTTCACCAAATAAAGATCGTCATAATGTTACGGCTAAGGTAAAGTATACAATAAGCAATGTTTTACTATCGCATTCCAAAAAAGAAACCAATTTGTACTCTATATCACTGACAAAATTTACCTCGATTACGTTTTAAAAATATCTATAAGATAAAAGACACTTATCCTCGTTTTAAATTAGCTTTAGCAAACTTTTTCTCTTTGGTTACTCAGTTCCTTACTTCTAACATTCGTTCTTAACTGCTCTTCTTTCTCTACTTATGCTCAACGCTTTTGTTTTGATCCCACTCTTCTTCCCTCCACACAACATTTGATATGTATAAAACTATAGGACGTTTCTTATTTTGATTTTGATGACGAAGTTGATAATGAGAATGAAGAATATATAATACTTCAGGTTAGACGTTGTAGACTTGAAAAATATCTCTGTACTGGTTAGTGTGAATTAAAGTGCTCTTCTACTCTATATATAAATACACACACTTACGTCTGGTTTTAGACTACATTGCTCATTGCTAGGTTAACAAACGACTCTTATATTTTTCGTTCTTAAGCTTCGGTCAATAAAAATGTGCTAAGTTTAGAATTTAGATCTCTGGAAATTAAGTTTAATTGTCTGCTTTACATGAGGCTGAATATTTCCAAGCTATTACTTGTAGAGGAGCTCGACTAACCTAGTATAAAAATTGCACAGACATGCTTGAATCAATCGGTGAATGGGACTTGTAAGAGTCAATTCTAACTTGGTCTAATGTGCGTTCTTAATTCTGCTCTATTATAAATTATTGATTTTGTTCGCTTTAATTGTCTACCTACCGTATGAATTAAAACTATTTTTTTTAGTTATGTTTGTAGCACACTCTTGACTTGCTTTAGTTTTATTTAGACTCACACACACTCACTAAATTAAACACACTCGCATATAAATTTAGAGCAGTCTGTCTCTTTGTTGTACAAAAAAAAAATAATAAATTTTGAAATTGAAATTAATTATTGATAAATTTGCATCAATCCGTTTCCAACAATTGCCCGCTCGCTCGAAAAACTGAACTGAACTGTACCCAATCAAAAAAAAAAAAAACAAAAAATGTAATCAAATCCAATTGTCCAAATCCTTCACCACCACTTCAACCACCACCACCATAACCCGCCCAACCACAGACAAATGCCAAAGGAGGTGTTGCTGCGTGGCCTGATGTGCCAAAGCCGGGGGCAACACTGGGCAATCTAACGCCGGCCGATCGGCATGGTTCAGTGCAGGTAAGTTCGCTGCGACAACCGGCCAGTGTTGTACAACCGTTTTTTCTTTTCCTTCCGTTTCCGTTCCGTTTTATTTCTGTTTTGTCGATCGCTCGCCCGCTCAGTCTTCAGTCTGTAATTGTACATACATTGAAAAAAAAACGTAGCAATCCAGCTCCTGGTCAAGACATAGCATAAATATAAATCAATTTGTATTCGCCTCATTATGTTATTGAACTCTTGTTCGATTGTGATTTTGTACATAATTGCCTAAATATATTTCCTACAATTATTACAACGAAACATTATCTATCGCAGACTGTTATATTTTTGGCCTTTTCAATTCTAATGTTTTCACTTGATTTACTCTACATTAGCTCAACAAGGTACTGAACAATAATCTCTCCTCCCAACGTGTGTTATTCCTACTCCTCTCCACTATAGTTCATTCCACTTCCGTTCAGTTTGATTTTGTTTCTTCAACACGTTTTGTTAGATTTCTTCTTGGGTATTTTTTCTCGGATCTTCCTGATTTATTTTTGAACCTAGAGTTTTCCTTCGATAATAGTGGAACAGATTGTTACTTGAGGATCCTAATAAAAACTGCATGAGAGAAGAAGAAGAAACGTAGCCTTTCTCTTTTTGTGCACGGTGCATGTTTCAGCTGTGCATTAACCAACACTGGTCTAGCCATAACTGTACTTGACTGCATGCCACACACGACATATACTACTCTAGTAAAGCATGGATCACTTACCCCACACCCACAGTCGTAGACTACTAAGTAGAGTTATTATTTTGAGAACTCGGCTGGAGGAACCTCATTTCTCATAAAGCGACATCATTGGCATGCTTTGCGATATGGAGAAACCACTTCTGATGTATCGAATCAAATTCGAAACCCAAACAAAACTTATTACAGAGATTGCCTGAAGATTCGAGCTCGGATGATGATAGCCCCTTTGATGCTTATTATGACAAAAGCGATCCGGATGACGACCCTAAGAAATAAGACACCACACCAAAGACCTACCAACACTACTACTATACTTCCTAATACCACGGCTTCTACTAAAATCTAAACGACATTCTCCTTCGACAAAAGCCAAATCGGGTTACCTTTCCTTTTATTTGCGTTTTACAACACTAGCGCGAGGTATTTGCTATATTAACTTGTTTGTCATCCGATCCTAACATATGTCGTGCGTGTCTTGTACCCGTCCAATATCAATATGTGAGTGTGTGATTTGCAAACTGCAAACTGCAAACGATTCCTGACGTTCCAGGCAATCTCCGTAATAGGCTGAATAAGGGAACTACAAATCTATTCGATCTAAAACCAGCTCGATTTGTTCAAAAACATTGCAGACCAAAATTGTTTAAAAAAATTTTCATTTGGTTATGTAGTGCTACCGAAATAGTCCTTGTTGTGTACAACAGTTTCGTTTCGTGTGATGTCTGTCATTCCAATAAATAGTTTTTGTGTCGACTGTACTTCAAGTGGTTCATTTTTGATTAGCGAAATAAATAAAGCGGTGTAAATCGTTAAATTATGTTTAATCACTACTTACTGTATATACTCGTACTATATGTTTAGTACAAAAGTTATTGACAAGTGGAGACTAATTCTATAATTCTATCCATTCTTTTCTCTGTTCTGTGTCATTCAATTGCAGGTTGTGAGTTCGACGAATGGCGAACTAAATCCGGACGATCCCACGGCCGGACACTCAAACACGCCCATCACACAACAGCCGGAAGTCGAAGTGGTCGATGAAACAAAGTATGTGTTACTCAGGCGATCAATTAATCGGTATATCGATATGTAGACTAACTGTTAGACGTTCTGCGGAATAGGTTGATTTATGTATAGACTAAACCATGAATAAAATCAGTTTGGTGGATACACCGATGTTAAAAACGAACTGGCATCTTAACAGGCTGGATATAGATTAGAATATTCCAATTTTTAAGTTTATAAGTTAGCTGGAATTGTGATATTCTTGGTATTTTCCTAAAAGATATTTTTTTTTTGGAAACCTCTTTCTTTTATAGATTAATCATTGATCATGTTAAACACTACTTAAAGGTAAAGCCAAAATTAATAAATATGAAACGAAATAATAACTTCGTGTTTGATATGTGACTTATATTTATAATAAGTTTAGATAAATAGGCGAATAACACAAAAAGCCAGAAGACATATCGATACATTGATTAACAGATCCACTAGATATATAGTGAATTTTTTTGCTTTGTCGTTTTTAATGCGCAACTTCCGTTTTCCGTTCTCTCTTTCTCTTTCTCCCCCGACCTGTCCACTGCCTCTGCCACTGCCTACGTCTCCCCCTCTGAATCCGTATCCGTATCCGTATCCGAATCCGTATCCGTATCCGTCTCATTTCTGTCCCTTGGTTAACTGTCTCCAGTGGTTCCTTATATTCCAGATGTTGTTGTTTCTTTAAACGAAAGAAGAAGAAATCGACGCGCCAAAAATGACTAGACGGTGTACAATGTAGTCCAGAACGCGAGGCAGTCACTCTGCTGCGCGCCACTTCACATTCAAACTCACGGGATAGCGTATTGAATAATCCGAGTCAGGATTATATCCAGCAGGCAACGTCGCAGCACACGTTGCGTTATCCTCCATCCGCGTCGATGCTGACGCCAACACCAACTACAAACACACCGACACTTCCGTTGTAATTTATATAAATATAAAGCTAAAGCCACATGCAGAATGCAAAATGCAGAAAGCAACAAAAAAAATATTAAATCAAACAAAAAACGAAACCCAACAACAAAACAAAAACAAAAAACAAAAGAAAACCGTAAACATTAAATACACTAAAAAACAGTAAAAACAAACAAAATGAAACCAATTTTGATTAATTATTGTAATGATTGTATTTTATTATTATTTTTATTATTTACCAATTTTGCGTTTATTATATAAATTATTATAATTATTAATTATATTATTAATTAATGCTATTATAAATAAAAAAGAAAACAAAATTCAAACGACTAGAAACGACACGGCAATCCAAGCAAAGAATCAGAATCACTCACACAGCCTAGGCAGCTCCTCCCGTCGGTGTCTTTTGTGAAGGAAATCGGAAAGAAAGCTCCCCAATACCACTACCAATACCGATACCAATACCAATACCCCTCAATACCCAATTGCTCTTAACTGAAGGAAACTTAAACACACAAAAAACCACTTAAAGCATATTTATATATTATATACATATATTAAAAGAGACGAAAACAAAACTAGTGCAGCATCATCTAATGAGAGAGAGAAGAAAACATATTTATACGCAACCAACAAACTTGTAAATTATAATGAATGAAAAAAAGAAAGCGAAAATAAACATCATTTTTTAAAACTATTCAAACTTAATATATATATGCAGCTATATGAAACCAACTTATAACATAATACGTGTACCATTGTCAGGCAAATAGCAAACAATATCAAAGGGTAATTCTAATTGTTGTGATTTGAAGACTTGCTTATTAAATACTGTATTCATAGAGTTTATGTTTTTCCACTCTAACTGGATTTTCTAATTAAACATTTTTAAAGAAAAGCTCGACTTGTAGCACACTTTTCGAATGCATTGTATTTGCTTGCAATCTTAAGTTACACACAAAATGGTTAGCGGCAATATATGTTATTACTCAGATAATCTGACCAAACTGAAAAAAAACCCGAAATCTGTATTCATCACTTCGTGCAATCCAGAAAATAATTAGGGAATAAGATTTAAACTTGTAACTTTTCGCAAAGAGATTAAGTTGTGCTTCCATTTGCAGCTACATGAGTGGGGAAAAACAATGGCACTTTAATATTTTATAGAAAAGAAAGAACTTAAATAAAGAAGAGTAACGTATTGGGAAAACATTTGCTCATCTAAAATAGTGGATTGGTTTTGGTTCAACCACATTGAAAGTCTATGGGGAAATTTAAAGACTTGTATTAATCGAATATATTTCCACCACTCTTTAAAGCAGTAATAACAAATTCCAGCTATGTTTTCCGAGAATTAACAGCCCTTGCAAATGTTATATTGTTGTTGCTTACGGTTACTGTCTTAAAAAGTCCCAACTTTTATTTGCTTTACCTAATTGTTTTGACGAATGCAAAGGCGTTTTAAGTGTTCTAATTAAATCTGTAAATTTATTGTTGTTCGAAATCATCTCTGCAAAAGAAAACTGCTAGTTTTCCTGATAAATATTTTTGCTATTTGTTTGACAATGTCTGTATGTGTGCAGCTATATGATATATCAGAGATATACAGTATACTTGTATGAATCGCCACTCAGCGTAGGCAGCTTGGCTTAGATCTGTTTTGAATGCACTTTTCTAATGCTAATATGTACATATATACACGAAAAGTATTTTGATATATATACACGTCTATGTATCGGATAAATCAAAATGTAGAGATCCCTTTTGGTAGTCGAATTAATTTGGAGCATTTATTTTTTGGATCGTTTCCTAGGTAATTTTTCGTTTACAATGTGCGAGGTTAGAGAAATTAATTTGTTAGGGAACTCTCCTAGTTTCCGCACAGATCTATCACTTGATAGGTAAATACTAATGTACTGAGCCATTTCTTTGATATTACGTGATATGAGTACTAAAAAACTACATACTAAGAAAGTTGCCTGCAGCTATTCCCACTTCCCACTTTCTCCCTTCCCATACACACACATCTCCGACTCTGAACGAATTTGTTTTCCCTGTACACTCACTCCTCCATGAAACGTGAAGAGTAATGCTAAAATGAATAAATCGTATGGAATATATATTTTAAACAAGTTTTTTATACTTATTACAAATATACATATAACAAGGAAAACAAAAATAGCATTAACTATACAAGAACAAGGCAAATTTATCGTGTTTTTTTGCAATCTTTCTAGCATAAAACCAGGAAAAGAAACCTTAAAAACAAAACAGTAAATCAAATTTCAAATTTTACATGGATTACATTGCATATAAAATTAACCCAAATTTCCTGTATAGTTAAAAAACTCATTTGTATTATATATAAAATATTAAAGATACACAAACAAATTACGCTAAAATTGACATTTCTATGATGAAGATGGTGGAATCCGGAAAAACCAACAAAACCGCACTAGTTTATATAAAATAAAATATAACAAATTATACATACATAATGTACTTTAAATGTTGATAAACAAAAACACAAATAACCCATGCATTGATGATTTATATATTCAAGAAAGGAAATTTACATATTTGCGACACAAATCGAGCAGAGCGGAGCAGATCCGAAGATAACAAAAATAAAGCGTTTAATGGTTGGCAAGCAAGCAGTGCACGCAGGCCTTTTGCTATTTGCAGGTATAGCAGTTAACATTGTTAACTGCGGCAAAGCAGTTTTAAAACAAAAGTAAATCGAAAAATATTTAATTCTAATAGATCGAAAAATAACGCGAGTGACGAAGTCCCAGAAATATTTTCCAACTGGTGTGTTGTAGGCATTATATCGATTGCGAACGCGAAACAAGTAAAATAACAACAGAAATATTGTGTAAAAATGATTTATTATTAATGTATAAGTATAACAGCAACAACAAATGATAACATTAAACGATGTAAGCAAACCAAGGAGAAAAACAACCAACAAAAGAACAAACACAAAAAAATGAAAATAAAAAAAAAAACAAGAAAAAATTAAAACCGAAATAAATGAAAAATTATTGAAAAAAAACCCCGTTTTTTGTACCATATCTGGAACGCTACTTAGGCTAATTAATGGAAATCTTTTTTATGTTTAATAAATTATGATAAACTAATAGGCTTTGCAGAGAAAACAAAAGAATTAGACAAATTACGATGCGGTTGATTATGCTAATTGATAGATCATGTGCCTCTAACAGTCACCTCACGATCGGTCCACGCTCCTCCCATCTGGTGTTCCTTACTCATTTCACAAGCTCGAGCAAATCGCAGGCGCCTTATTTCACGTCAATAGAATTGCACATTGTTTTGACGTAGCCAATAGTGCCGTTATAATTAGTATTTTACAGTAACTATTAGTAATAGGTAAACAATATAGCACGTCTGAATTCCAATCGATTACTCCATCCATTTTAATTAGGAACTCGGCGGTTTAGTATCTTCATATCTCCAAAACATCCGTAAAACCTAACAAACTTTTACTAATAGTTTTACATGCTTTGAGATTGTGAAATCTATATATTAACGGGGTTAACGATAGCTTACCATTACTTAATTTCGGTAATTGGAAAAGTAAGTTTATTATACTCATTTGACTTTAATACAAATACCTGTTTTTGGTAGTTGTTAAAGACACTTTGTTATACTCTTTGCGCCCTGCATTTAAATGAAAAATTTATATTACCTAGCAAAATTTCGGTACAAAATTGAATAGCAAACTTAAACGAATTATGTTGGCGCTTTTTTGATTAAGTTTTATTTACATGTTAATAGGTTATTTGGCATATAAGTGTAATGCCATATAATTTCTTGTTATTCCCGAATGTTTTGGCAACCCTGATTTAGGCCATAACTAAAAAAACCGTTAGTTATTTGTATTACCAATTAGCCGGGACGCAAACCGCAGAGAGCTTTTGCTTCCGGCCACAAAGTGGGGGCAAAGTAAAAGTCGCGATCCTACATCTTGGCTAAGGTCAGGCGCCTTTAAATGCTGGCCAAAGTGAACGGATGCAATTACTCAATTGCTCTGGCCTTTGTGCAATGCATCTGTGTTGTCCGTTAAAATGTGTGTGTGTGTGTGTACGAATGCTTTATGCTGGGCCCAAGACAATTAGCGCTATTGCCAAACGAGCAGCGGTACACACAGGTGAACGCTCGCGAGTGGGAGAGCGAGCTTTAGGAGCGGTTTCTTACCTGCTTAACCTGCTGCTCACGTCTGGTCTTCGTTAGTGGGAGCGTGGAGCGTGGAGCGTCGAGCCCGCGAAAGATATTCAAGCGAACTACCAAATCTCGACACCGTCAGTCTGCGAGACCGCCTCAAGCGATCAACACCTGTGAGCAGTTAAAAACAGAAAACCAATTCAATTCAAATCGCAACCCAAGCCAGCCCAACCCAACCCAACCTGTACTACCAATTAGCAGGCTCTTAACTCAACCGAAGTGAAAGAAAAGTGGCTGAGAAAAAAAAAAAAAAAGGGAAACTCAGGCGGTATGCAAGTGCAGAAGGCAGCCCAACCAGATGAGCCCAACCCACCAACCCAGCCGATTGAGATTCCGAACGCAGCACATGCCGCTGGAACAGTTTTAGCCTAGAGAGTTGCTTTATTTTGGCCACAAAGTGGGCAGAGAGGAGAAGGCGGAGACCTGCTGAGTGTGTTCACTGTGGAGAGTGGAGTGGTGTGGAGTGTGTGTAGCTGGTTCGAGAGATCAGTGGAAAACCAAACAAACTCAGACCGCAGCCAAATCGAAACAAAACAAAAGCGCCACAAACGAACAGCAGCATGAATCAAACGCAAGTGAATAATTTTCTCAAGTGCTTCCTGCAAATCGATGAGCCCGCCGCCAACCGCTGGGCATCACGTCACGAAGGAGAGGATCATGACGATCACGACGACCATGACCACGACCACGATCACGACCACGATGATGAGGATGTGAGTGGAGTGCTGGTGGCCAAGGTCACCGCCATGGTGGTGCTATTCTGCGCCAGCACCATTTGCGGCTCCATTCCCTTCCTGCTGAACCGCTGCTACCGCTGGACGGAGAACCAAACGAATGCCAGGTCAGCGATCGTTGTGAAATGCCTGCTGTACTTCGGAGGCGGCGTCCTGCTGGCCACCACCTTCCTCCATCTGCTGCCCGAAGTGCAGGAGGTGGTCGAGGAGCTGCAGGAGTGCGGCATCGTCGGCGAGCTCAGCTTTCCGCTGGCCGAGTTGCTCATGTGCTGCGGCTTCTTCCTCATGTACTTCATCGAGGAGGCCATGCACACGTATGTCCACCATCACCAGAAGGACGAGGCGGGCGCCGCCTTTGAGCGGGGTCACAGCATCCGGAATAGCCATCTACTGAAACCCAGCGAGGCCACCGCACCCACTGCCCCATCGACGCAGTCCTTGGCAGGCACCGCCGAACTGGGAACCCTCTCGGTGCAGAATCTCCTGCAGAGCGATCTGGAGCAGCAGAAGTTTGCCTCTAAGCCGCAGAGCAAGGTCAATGGACACGGACACAGTCATGGCCATGGCCATGGCCATAGCCATCTGCCAGTGATGGCGGATGATGCCTCCGCCGGCGACATGCTGGCCTCCTCGCTGCGCGGACTCTTCATTGTGTCCGCTCTGTCGCTGCACGAGCTCTTCGAGGGCATGGCCATTGGCCTGGAGAGCTCCGCCAGTTCGGTGTGGTTCATGTTCGGCGCTGTGTCTGCCCACAAACTGGTTCTGGCCTTCTGCGTGGGCGTCGAGCTCATTGTGGCCCGCACCCGGATGACCCTGGCCATTGTCTACGTGCTGACCTTTGCCGTGGTCAGTCCGCTGGGCATCGGCATCGGCATCCTGATCAATCATGGCCAGGAGACGAGCGGACCAAGTCTGGTATCGGCCATCCTGCAGGGCTTCGCCTGCGGCACACTCATCTATGTGGTGTTCTTCGAGATCCTCTCGAAGAATCGATCCGGTCTGCGTGCCTACCTAGCCCTATTTGTTGGCTTCCTCGTCATGTTCGGCCTGCAGCAGTTGAGTGAGTATTCAAAATGAATGAGTTACACAAAATAGCATCGCAGAATCTCCCTTGATGATCGATTTTTATTTGGTTTTGTTTAGTTTGTTTGAAACGAGAAAGACCGGAGCTTGTGAATATTCATGACAGAATGATTAAGTTCGCAAAACCAGTGAGCGTAATCATTATAAGCTTAATGTTAAAAAAAAAACAAAAATTTTTTTTGTATCTTGCCTAGTCAAATGATTGTTTTGAGTGATATAGTACAAAAGCCAGCAAGGACGTGTTTAAATCTTTCCATACTTAAATCTAAAATGGTCTACATTAAGTTTTTATTATTTTAATTTAAAAAAAAATCAATAATGATTATTTTGGTCCTGTGAATGACATTTTCTTTACTATGCTGTTAAACTTTCGTTTAAGGAAAATTTATTATTTTTTAAGCTGTCACTTGTCTCTCAATACTAAAATGTACATCCGTAGACAATTGGTGTTAATTAAAAATAAGTACATGCAAATACTGAGCGAGATTCCTTTACATGTAAATATTTATTAAATTTATCGACACTTTTAAATTCAGGCACTGTTGCTCGATAGTTAATTTAATACTTTTATGTATTTGCTGATAATTTAGAGACCAGGCTTAGGGATAATTAGTACGATTGTCGGCGGGCTGTCAGATGAGATTCTTTAACCGGAATCGATTCGGGTGAATTGGGAACAGGTTCTATATCGCTGATCCGCTGGAAGCTGCGTGGTTGGCCTTGTAACAGACCTTGCTGCGGTTTATTTTGTTAACCGACATATAAATATGTTTGTCTGTGTACCTAGCAAACAGATGAAGTAAAAATCACGTTCCTGACATGAAGTCATCGCAAAAAGTCCGGGGGTTGCCCATGCGAAAAAGTACCGTGAAAACCACATATAACTTCGGACAGATGAGCACGGGATGTAAATTCAGGAAAAAAAAGTGTTCGCTACCAATATGTGATTAACCGAAAGTCGGATAAGTAAATATATGGGCAAGATAGGAACGGGAAAAACCGCTCATAAATCATAGCTTAGATTGGGGTGATTGAAATGCGTTCCACTGGTAGCGACTTCTCGCTACTATGACGAAAAAGTTTAGCAATCAATGGAGAACTGTGTGTAAATAACCCTGAGGAAATGGGGTCTGCCAGATAAGAATTGGCTTTCTTCACACTTAAGACTGTTCTACCTCAAACGGAGGTTAGTCAATTGTTTTGCTAACTTTGTACCATTCCTTCGCTTACAGCTTCCGGTGGTGGACACGGTCATAGCCATAGCCACAGTAGCTGCTCATCGTCCAGCCACACAGACGATCACCATGAGACTGAGACCAGGTCGGGCTCGGGCCACGCCCACGACCATGATCACGACCACGATCACCCACCTCACCATAACCACGCCGAGGAGCTGGCCGCGGTCCACAACTACGAGCAGCAGCTGCAGCTCCTGCGGCAGGTGACCCAAAAGCTGCTCGAAGCACACCCCAAGAAGGACGCCTAGGTGGTAGACTGCCCAGCAGAGTTTTGATCTAATTATTGTATTATATATGTATTTATGTAGACATAAACTGTAATCATAGTGAAAGTAAAACCAAATTAAATATAACAAAGTTATCTTTTATTCTATTAGCAAGGTGTTGAAGAAAAATGCACCTTTTATTTTGCTTTTTAGTTTTATTTATTTATAATTTAATAATACAATTCTAGCATGCGGTATATGGGTATATAAATTAAATATATTGCTGGGCACAACCAGTCCTTTAAGTGGTTTTTGTCATTTATGGCACCCATAAACACGAAACGTTTTTGTTATCATTAAATTAAATATATTTTAAAGTGTTTTCTCATAAATTTGAATACCTGCTTATGATTTATTGAGCTGTTGTATTTTTAGCCAGTCAAGGCCAACAAAGCACCCATATGTTATTTAAGAAAGCTTTTCAATAAATAGTTTTTTTTTAATTTTTTTTAAAAAGGCAACATGAAAAGTTTTGCATTCAATTTCACTCTTCCTTATGGCTTTTGCCTAAAACTCAGCTAACTAACTGGATTTAAAGCCAATAAAATTAATAAATTGTATAAATAACATAACAAGTTTTGAAAGGAATTTTATAACTGCTAAAAAAGTATTGCATAAAAAAGGAACAATATTTATCAAATCGGGTTTTCGGTTATCTGCACAAGGATCTGTATTTATGCTAAATATTTTAATAAATCAAGATTGAAAAAAGCTCTTTACATGGCCAAAAGTTGCTTAAATTTGGTCATATGTATATATTCTGTAGTGTCAATTGGTTTGGCTGGCATCGTAAATTATTTACGTTTACAAGATCCAGAGCAAGCTGCTTAAACGTGTTACAAATATATTTCTGGCATTTCAAACTGGGTTGTATTCTGAAGTTTGATTGCTTTCACGAATTTTTGTAGAATACCCGCCATAAAGCGAAGTACGTGCCTGGGCATAGAGTTCCCCCCATCAGATTTTAGCCAGGCCCCGTTTGGGGCGCCAAGTTGATTCTAGGCATTGTGAAATTTCAGCACGATATCTCAACAACAGTTGGCGAATCGTAAAGTGGGGTGGACTTATGAACAAGGCCTTGTTGCCAGGTCTGGGTTCATCATGTGATCGTGCTGCTTTTGTCCCATAGACCACAATAAACACAATTTCCAGCTGATAACTTCGGTGCTTGCGTACATTTTTAACACGATATCTCCACACAATGCGCAGACCGGTTTCAAGTTGGCCCCGCTGCTCTTTCCCACCGGTCCACTATCTCTTTCTTTTTTTTTTATTTTTTTTGATAACTCAGATAAGCGAATGTTCTCCGCTCGAGCCAAACTGGCAGCCAGCCCAACATCAGGCCCTACTCCCCCCACGCCCCATCCCACCGATCCCCAACGGACGGATTGCAGCGGAAATTAGCGCGTCAAGTGTCAAGTGTGAATTTGTTAGGCGGTAAACATGCCTGACAGCAGATGAAAACATCTCGGTGGCTTAATTAGCGCCATCGGTTGATCTTATTTACATCTGCTGTTGCCGATGTCGATGCCAAACCCGATGATGCTGTTGCTGTTGATACTGAAAGATACTGTTTCCAACGGAACTCCCCTTATCGGCCCGCACTCAAAACGCTATCCGTCTCTAACTACTATCAAGAGTATCTCGGGGGAGGGCACACACCTTAAATTGTTGCAATAGCCGCGGGGCTGAAGGCTTAACGGCAAACGGAACAGGTAATCTCTAATATTCTTGCCTGATAGGCACAATATTATCATTTGAACCCAAGCTCTTGAACCAAATATACTAGACGAGCGTTCGCAGTAAATCATATAAAACAGTGGTATGCGATTAGCCTAAACAAAAGATGTTGACAAAAAATATCATTTTTGTTTTTTGACTGACACTTGACTGAGGTGCTGATTTCCGCTAGTGAGTAAACGTAATTTCCGAATTTGTATTTTTGGATTCAGTAAATACCAAAGGCGTACGAATGATTTAAAAAAAATGGATTCTTTATCACAAAGGCATATCGAAATTTTGTTTTACATCTCTAAAGATGTAACGTAAATTTTATTATTCTTTTCAAAGAATTCATTTCACCTATGTCTTTGTGTAAAGTAATTTCTTTAAAATTGTTATACTTTCCTACAAGTAAAGAACAAATAACGATTGGCTCAGCCTAAAAGTATGTGCTCATTATTTTTCGAACCAAAAATGTACGCACACTGCACGAATGTCCATAATATAAAATAGAGAGTTAGCTAAATCAGCTTCAATCCCGAAAAATAATAACAAACTATAGTATTTGTGATAAAATTTTAATATTTGCAACTTTACTTGATGCTTTTTATAAATAATAGAATTTTTATATTAATTTGTAGTTAATTTTATGACATTCATAACGTGGCAGATACAATATATTTGTTCGTTTTCAAGCGGGGCTGCTACATAACGTCTTTGGGAATTCGGGTGGGGTACTTAACCATTATAACGTATCTAGTCGGCATAAATATGGTTTTAGTTTTCTAATACACATTAACACTGATCTTTTAGCATTGGCCAATAAATACAATTTCTTTTGCATTTGCTACATACAATTGAATTCTTTGCTACGTATGCTCAACTAATTTAACATTTAACCAATTTGCTAAATAATTTATTTAGTTTACGAAGAATTTCGGTACTAATGTACTAATTTATGTACAAATTAGGTGACCTATGAGCTAATTCAAATGTTCAGCTCTAATTATATAAATATTGCAAGCCAAATGTAGCAGGGACTGGACTACACACAGTTTGGTTAAACGGCTCTAAACGTAAGTAGATAGATTAAAACACAGTCTTATTTATGTATGAAGAAATCCAATAATCCAATGGGGCAAACCAAACAACAGGAGCAGGCTGGCAGGCAAGCAAGGTACGAAAGGTACGCATAGGATATGTGTGGTGGTCCAGCTCGGTCCAGCTCAATCTTTAGGCCGCCGCCGGGGTCACAGAATGCGTGGCCAAGAATCTCGGGGTCTGCTGGAGGGGCTGCTGCTTCCAGGGACGTCGCTTCAATTGCGTCTGCTGCGAGCCAGTCAATCTGGAAATTGTTTTAAAGAAATTTAAACCCTTGATTCTACTGGATTCAGCTAAACGACATCACTTACCGGTTGTATTTGGATAGCTTGCGCCGCTTCATCGGCGGCAGTCCGTCCATGTCAAGTCGTGGGCCTACGAAGCCAAAGTTGCCCACTGTTCCCGCGAGGGGAGCTGAAATAATTGAGGCAACGGGAAACAACTAATGCTAGGTCAACTTCTCATGCTGAGACTCTTACAGTGCTTTCGTTTGTTGTTGCGGTGCACCTGATTGATGGGCAGCAGTGGGGCACTGGATCCGCTCTCCAGGTGCGACTGATGTCGCCGGATGCTGCAGCTGCGTCCCCGGCAACCCTTCAACTGATCCAGCGCATCGTGCATGTGGGATCTCTCTCCAGGCGTTAGACTTGCTGCGCGATTTGTGGTCTCAAAGCGATCTGAAGAGAAAATATAACCCAACATTCATTTGGCAAGTTATTTAATTATTTTTTAAGCATAGTCTATAGGGAATTTTTTGAACAGAAAATTTCTAAAATGTTTTAATTGATCAAATAAAACATATATATATGTTTCATATATTATATAAGAAAATATATGAAACATAAATGAGTAATTTTCTTATTTTAAAAAATATTTTAAAAATTGTTTTTCTCAAGTTTTGTCCCAGTAAAGACCATTCGAAAACAAAAAAAAAATGTAAATGTATTTGGTTAAATAACACTATAAACTAGTCTTGCATTGTAGCATTTATAAAAATATAAACTTTTGACCAAACTTTTGTTTTCTTAAAGATCTTACCAATGGTCAGGTTGTAGAAGGTAATGAGGCCCGTGGTGAACTCGCAGTACAGATAGTTGTGAGTGGCGTTGATGGTCCTTAGGCAGGAGTAGGTGTTGTTGTTGGCGTTCATGCAGAAGCAGAAGGGACTGTCATTCCAGAGGGGAGCCGTGCGCCAGTGCTGGTTGTCGTGGGAGAAGCAGTTCATCTTCTCGGACAGGCACTCCTTCTCCAGGCGGGCCTTCTTGATGCGCTTGCGCTCCTTCTTGCGCTGTCGCTCCTCCTTCAGCTTCCTGCGCGCCTCGCGGGCCATTTCCTTGGAGTCGGCATGGCTGGATACGAGGTCATCGGAGGTTACAAATTGTCCAATTATGCAAACTCAACGGATATCACTCACCTCTCGCCCACATCGGGTTCGCAATAGCACTCGGCCCGCGGGGAAAAGCGATGGGTCTGCGGCTCTTCCAAGGAATCGAATGCATTGGCACTCCCATACCCGCGGAACACTTCCTTCTGGCCGGCGACGATGCTCGTCTTGGGCGTGCTGCTCACCTCGGTGAAGTAGCTCATGTTGAACTCCGGCCCGGCTCCACTGTCTAGAGTGGGATCAGTGCGCCGGCGGTTTTCGGTCCGCCGACCAGCGGCCAACGCCTGCTTGTTGCTCTCCCTCAGCTGCTTCTTCATCTCCTTCAGCTTGGCAATCTTGTCCTTGAGGAGCTTGATCAGCATATCGATTTGGTTCCGGGAGGTGCGCCACGTCTTCTCGTCGTCGTAGATCACATTGGAGCAGTTCACCTTACCCGTGGCCGCATCCACAAAGCACCGATGACCGCCTCGCTCCAGGAAGTTGGTGCTGGAGTTGGAAGCGTGCAGCTCGTGCTCATTGAACTTGAGCTCCAGGGTCTCCAGAGTGCTCTGTATCTGCTGGATGACCTGGGCAATCGACTCGTTAGAGCTACTTCCGCCCAAATCCCGCTTGCTGCGATGCGTGTGCTCGGCCAGTTGATCGACGACCCGGTCGAGACCCAGCAACTCTTCCATCTCGAAGGGTAGTTCCGTGTGAAACACCTCCCGCTTGTTTCGCCGCCGGCCCGGGCCATGGTGTGTCCGCTTGCTTACGCGATGCAATCCGGCGGATGGGGCGCGGATCTTGGTGTAGACCACTCCGTCGGGCGTGAAGCAAGCGCAGTTGCGCTGATATTGCTTTCGCGGCATGGCCGCCAACTGGTGCTCTAACTGGAGCTGGAATAAATATGACAAGGTTAGTTTGATTTCATTGATCATTGGCAGCTACAGATCGAGTCGACTTTTAAATGAGCTCCGAGCTAGAGCTTGCTGTTTGTCTTATTCATGAGCTATAATTCCATTAACTCATTTGAAACAGCTTAGCTCGAGTAGCTCACAAAAACAAACAAACAAAAAAAATGGTTAAACAGCTCGTGTCAAATATATTTGGCCAGGCAACTTTTCGTTCAACTTTATAAGCTTCTTTAAACTCTTCGGACTAAGACTTGAAATTTCTGAATATCCACGCGAATTCTTTAGCAAAAGAATGATTGCAAATAACAGTGAAAAAGTGATCCTAGCCATACAAAATTTGCCAGTGATCATCAACAGGCTTATACATTTTCAACAAATCGCGGTTCATAGAGGATACCACTTTCACGATTATTGTCATACACATTTAAATAAAGAAAAGTTAATTAATAACCTAAAGAATATGGGATACATGTTTAAATTACGTTAAGGAATATAATTTTGATGCCTATCAAAAAAATTAAATATAATAACGAAAACGACAGGATGATTTATGATTCCAATCGTAATCCAATCGTTATCCAATCGTAATCCATTTGAATTGAACATTTTTATGAGGTGATTTGCTCTAGCAGATTTGCTGAAGGGGAAGCCAAAGGGCTCTTTCGGTATACTTTCGCAGGGTTCGATTCCAAGTTAGGTACTCACATGGAACTTGCACTTGTGCTTGCGCCAACGACCCTCCTCATTGACGCACCTCCACTTCTGGCCGGGCAGGCAGTTTTTGAGCAGGGCCGGATCCGAGCACTCCGAGTTGAGGCGCATCATCTTGGTTATGTATGGGGCCAGGGGTAGATCGTTGTCCTGGTGGAACTCCTGATCGATCAGCTCCTCGTCGCCCTCTTCAACGGCAGCATCCTCGAGATCCTCCTCCTCCAGGGCCGCTGCCGAACTGTCACCATCAGCATCTGCTTCATCCTCTTCGTTGTCCGTTTCCACGTCCTCATCCGCATCCTCTCGCTGCTGCTGCTGCTGCATGGTGGAACTCATCAGAGTGGCGGCAGTGCTGCTGCTCGAAACGGTGGTGGTGGTGCTGGTAATCTCTCCTCCACCGTCCACGAAATCTTCAAGCAGCGAACTGTTCACCAGCTTCATGTTTCGCCGCTCGGCTTGGAGGCGGGAACGTGACTCGGCTATCTGGTCGGCCGTCTCTCTTCGGCCGGAGCTCTCGATGAGGAAGCTATCGGGCCAGTTGTCCCGCACAGCGCGGTTCCTGCTCAACAGCAGAGGCAGTATGCTGCGTCCGTCCATGTGCTGCGGCGTGGGCACGCCACCCATGTCCAGAAAAGTGGGAGCCAGGTCCACATTCAGCACAATCTCATTGACCCTGGGGCAGAATGTTTTTATTTTAGTAAGTTTTATAAGATCACCACCACACACTCGAAACACTTACACCTTGGAGGCCTGAATACCTGGACCACGGATGAGGAACGGCACTCGCACATCGAACTCGAAGGGAAAGCTCTTTCCCTTGATCAGGCCAAACTGGCCCAAATGATAGCCGTGGTCCGAGGTGTACACAATGTACGTGTTGTCCAGCTCGCCGAGATTCTTCAGCTCGTTGTAGACCCGCTCCACGGCCACGTCCACGCTCTGGAGTGTCTGCAGGCGCTTCGTCATCAGCAGATTGGTGAAGCGCTTGTGCACGGGCTGCATGGGTTCGGTGACCCTCAGGATCCACTGCTTATCCGGATTCGGGGCATGATCGTACGATGGAGTGCTAGGGGAAAACAATCAATAGTTTGGTAGAGTTACAAACAAGAAGGACTATGGGATGGCCTTTACTGAGCTTATCAATTTCTAAATTAAGATGCCCTCAGAAGACAATCAGGGTTTGGGTGGCTCCATCTGTTGAGCTTCAAGGTCAATACTACAAGAAAAAAACAAAAAAACCTCATATTTTCTGATTTTTCCTATGGAAGCTATATGATATAGAATTTAATAAACTTAAAACCGTTATTCTGAAATATAATACGATTACTAAATCTAAACTTTTTTTGCTTTATTTTTTTTTTAATTGTGTCTATGGAAGCTTTATGATATAGTTGTCCGATTAGACTCGTTCCAACTTATATACTACCTGCAATACCAAGAAAACTTTTGCGCTGCGTTGGCATAACTAGAATAGGCATATAAAATCTTAAGTTTCTAGATTTTATAGATCGATTATAATATAGTTTTTGATCAAGATTATATAAACTTCTTGATTCTACCTTTACCTTTATGAGTAACGGGTATAAAAATACAATAAATATATACTCACTGGTGGGTGGTCACATTGAAGAAGAGATGACTGTACTGGGGGGCTGAATCCTCCGGACCGTGCGGCGCCGGGAAGCTCATGGTGAGAAGGACGGGCTTCCGTTGGTTCTGCTGCTTGGAGGAGCGCAGGAAGGCGATCGAGTCGTTGGCTATCAGGTCCGGATAGTAGTCCTTGGCGTAGTCGAAGCCGTGCTTGATCTTCTGTCCGTTCAGATTGATGCTGTAGTTGTAGTACTTGGAGTTCATGATCAGACCGCCCCACTCCCGCCAGCCAGGTGGGATGTAGGATCCGTTGTACTTGTTGAGGTACTTTCCGAAATACCCGGTGCGGTAGCCGGCGTTCGAGAGATACGTGGCATAGGAGCGCGTCTCGTGCGTGGCCTGCCACTGGGGACTGGAGCAGTTGTCGTTGTTGGTGAACACCATGTGGTTGTGCACATACATGCCGGTGAGCAGCGACGACCTGGCCGGACAGCACATGGGCGTGGTGGTGTAGGCGTGCCGGAACTCGGCTCCGCCGTCCTTAAGCAGCCGCTGAGTGCGTGGCATGAAGTTCAGCGAACCCAGCTCCACGTCCTGGTCATCGGTCAGGATGAGGATAATGTTTGGTCGTCGCTCGCGGGCCGAGTTCGAGTCACGCGAGAATCTCTTCGCCGAGTGGCCGCGTTTGTGGGAATGCGATCCCTGTTCCTTGCCGAGCACATGGAGCACAAACAGGAGGAGTATCAGGCCGCCAATGGCCAGGCGTAAGCTGGTGTGCTGCATCATCGTTTTGGGTAAAGGGAAAACCTCAGCAAAGCTTCAATTCCTGGACGCTTATCCGGCGTCTCAGCTGCTGCGCTCAAAACACCAGCAAATCGGCCAGAAACTGCTTCATGGCTTTGTGACCTGTAAAGAAGATGATTAAGCTTTTAACCTCTTTATAGCTTTATCAAAGGAGTATTTGCTTAGCCACAGAGTGGAAATAATTTAGCTTGACTTAGTGTTCTTCCCCTCGATTCAAGCCAAGTCAACCATCATTTCGGCTGCCTGTTTTGCAGCTGCCTGCCTGCTCTTTGCAGCTGCTTTGCTTGCCTCGGAATTTCATGCACCAGTTGACCTCGACGGTGCCTCGACTCGAGTGCCCTTGCCACCAAATATTTGCCAAAGATTGTTTGGCCAAGAGCTGCGAAGAAGCGACAAATCAGAGCGATGCACATTTTGTCCACTTATCAGCAAATGTCGGCTACTGTCAGACCGTTTTCGCCCACCCAACCATGCAACCAACCCATGCAACCACCCATCTACCGCCTGGTTTCCGGTGAAGTGTATTTGCGTCCTTGCTGAAATTTATGTGCCACTTGCCGTTAAGTGAAAACTGCATTCGCAGTGCCTTTTTCCCTTACCCCCTGACAAATCCACGTAAATTTTCTTATGCGGTTTATGCCCGTTTGGCATTGAGCTGCCAACCCACCAACCCATCCCAAACCAAACTACCATCCACCCAACCAAGAAGGGAATTTGGTGGATATAAAGTGGTTTACTGGGGCCGTTTAAGTGTGATTTATATGGTCGCAGTGCCGCCGTTTGTTGCATTGTATTTGCCAGCCAGGTAACTTGGCCACTTCTTCGAGAGTCCAACACCGTGGAAGCTTCAGTAAGTCAAGACAAGACCTTCTGCATTCGGCAGGGCACTTAACGCTTTGACTCGACCTTGATGTGAGCCAAGCGATTCGGCAACAAAAGATCCGACTAAAAGAGCATCTCAGCTTTCGAGGCTAAACTTTAAGATCTATTGCGGCCTCTCTGTAAATTGAGCCGCTCTCCGCGCTTCTCAAAATTCAACTTGAGGTCTCTCACTCTCAGTCTTCTCAAGCATTAAAGTAAATTACTGCTCTTCTCCGCATAACTTTAATACACTATATTTTGTATAACTTTTTATTCACATTTTTTGCTCTTAAATCCCAAGCTGCCCAGCCCAGTCTGCCATTTCTCAATCCAAACCCAGTCGCAGCTCAACTGTTGCATAACCGCAATAACTTCCTGCAAAAAGTTTTGGGAGTGGAGTTCGAATTTTGACATGCCCAGACCAAAACTGTAGTTAAATATTCAGCACAAATAATGGCAACAAAAAACCTGGCAGCCACGAGACGATGCAGGTTGCAACAGAAATAGCTGATAGATGGAGATGCCCAACATCCGGCGCTGGATGCAAGATGAATTGGTATATGGCTGCTGGGTGGATGGATGGCTGGGAGCCAACTCAATGAGCCACTTGAGTGCGGCACAATAGAGAAAGCCTCCCACTCGAGCGCCTTGCCATCGCAAATGCAATATTTTGCCATCCATTTTATTTATTTATGCTCAATTATGCTACGTTCTACGTTCCCACTCCAATCGCAATCGCAATCGAAATGTTGCAGAATTGCCGAAGCAATTGAGCAGAACAAAAGGAAGGAAAGCCAACTGAAGTGCATCCATTGTGAAAGCAGCTGGAAACCCTCAGCCACTTGACTGGCGAAACTTCCTTGTTTCTCCAAGGCTGTTTTCGTATGGTTTGGATGGCTGGACCAACTGCAGCCCCCAAGTCCAAATCGAGAGGGAACCCGGCTGGGAACAAGTTTGGGTCAAGCATGACCCAACAGCCCCGGCCCTAAAAAAGGAAACATGTTTCTTGGCGAACAGACCCGACCAAAAGAGCCCGATTCAGGCTGTTTTTTTTCATTTTATTTTTTTTTTTTTTTGCGGCATCTTCCTGTCGCCTGCTGACAGACGTCACGCATGCTCAGATGGCATCGGTGGCTTGGAGTTGGAGGCTAGGGCGAAAGGGGTACGGGACGCGGTTGGGAGCCGGCCTGGACCACAGTGAACGTGTTCCCGACTTGGCAACACCAGCAAACTTGTCTCACCAAAGTCAGCCGAAGGAGCTCGAGAGACTGGCGGCTTGCAGGGCGGATGAAAGCCAACACGATTTCCTGATTCATTCATGAATTTCATGACTTTGGTTCTGTGTCCTTCTCCTTTGCTCCCCCGAATCCTCAACTCTTCCCGGCAATTCCATCTTCTTAAAACCAAAATCGTGCCTGTTGCTAGGTGATCATAAAATTTTATTACCCACATTTTACATTTTTCTTAAAGGGTTACATCGTTTTCGCTTTTCCTATGTATGGGCTTATATTATTATATTTCGTTAAAATACATCAGCGATTGTTAGTAAAAAGTTTTGACTAAAAGCACGACTGTTTTTTATAAGTAAGGTCAAAACTAGTGGTTTGTTATTTATTATTTAATGAAATTGCAATTTTTTAATATGAACCCCTGTATAATCCACCAAATTTTCAAAGTTGACTTGACTTGGCCAGTCGATAGCAGTTAAATTAATTAATTGCAAGTCTCGCTAAGACGTGACAATCCAATTGCATATCAAATGGTGCGATGTCTCTTATCCAGCGAGCAAAATGATTACACAGCAGACTGAGAAGTTGAACAGGAAAACCAGACTGGGCAGAAAAGGGAAAGTCGGCGGTTATCTTTTCAGATAGGACGGAGATGCATTCAATTAAGTTTATAAAGTGTATATATCTCAACTCAGCTAGGAGTCGAAGGCGAAGTCGAAGTCCACTGGAGAGTGCAAATACAGTAGTCGCAGGCTTCCGAGGCTTATGAATATGCAAAGAGAGTGATGTTGACTAATCTGACGGCCCGGCACAAATTATAAATTCCGTCTTATCAGTGCTGGATCGCATGGTGTTGCCGAGTTCCTGCCACTTTCTGCAGATCGGACTCATTAGCCGCCGTGTCAACGACTCAAGTGGGCCAAAGTTGGGGACCAGTGAGCAGGGAACAGGGAACAGGGAGTCCGGAGACCGAAGTCTGAAGTCCGGAGACCCGGTTGGGTCTGCAAATGTGGAGCAGCGGCTGCGTAGGCTGTGAACCCCGGCCAAGTCCAACTTTGCGCTTAATTATGCAATTAACAAGGCAGCCAGGCGACTAGGGATTGGGTCTGACATGTGACCAGTTGATGGCTTCGCCGAGTCAATTTAACGCTTAACTAACTATTTAAAAGCTAGCCCCTGCTCGACTGTGGCGAATGCAGCTCCATCAACTCCCACTCGCAACCGAGCATCAGAGCATCAGAGTGCTGCATCTTCGTCACTTGCGGCTGGCGGCTAACGGCTTTCGGCTTTTCCAGTTCGATTTATGCATATTTAATGGGACCCCAAAAGCTAAACCCACGCCTACACACGACTTTCAGAGCCGAGAACTGGGCAAAGAACATGTGGCAAGTGTCGCTTTGGGGGCGTGGCAGGGGTCGACCTGTGGTAAGCCAATTTGCGTTCAGCTCACTCAACTCACAAAACCCAAACTTGTTGTGACAGTTTTGTAATGGACTTGAAATATTTAAGCTCACTTTGGCCTGACACTTTGATTATGAAAGATGCATTAAGCGGAGTTTATTATGCAGGATGGATGAAGTGTGCTCCATAAGTCAATTTGACAAAGCTATAACACGCCCTGATTTCAATATCCTACTCGGGCAAAAAAATTATGAAATAACGAGCACACTTCAATACATTAAATCAACATTGTCTCGAATGAATACGAAACAATGTGCCAAAAAAGAACACAATGTGAGTGACTTTGAGGCACGTTCCGCAAATCGGTCAGACGACAAGTGTTAGACGAGGAAGTCGAAAAAATAAACAAAATATACGAAAGATCCCAGCGGATCGGAGTGGGTTATGAACGTTTTCTTAATGGGTACAAAAAAAAAAACGAAATGTCGTGAGTGAGTGGTTGTAGCGGAACACATATTCAAATCGTGTTCCGCCGCCACCGCCGCAACAATAAAATTCAATGGCAACAAATTGTTTGCGAAATGGTTGCAAATAAATCTTTTTGTTTTTTGCGTGTCTGTTTGTCGTTTTGTCAGAATTATAACAGGGAGAGTGACCAGCCAAGTGTCGAGATTCACGTTTAGCTCGATTTATGGTCTATATTATACGGCCAAGAGGCCAACGCCCTGGGAGGGGCTACGTTTTAAAGGTTTCAATTGACTTGATCGCCGCGCCGCATTGCCAAATGAATATTTATTCCTTTTTAATAAAGTAGCAGCCAAATTTGTATTTTATGTCAGCATATGTCTGCGTTTATTTTGTAATGAAATCTCTTGCAATTTGTTTTACACACTTTTCAGTAATTTATTTTGCAGCTGCTGGCAAAAAAAGAGGAAAAAAAAAACACTCATAAAAACAAGAATTTATGCAATTAACTCAATTACAAGTTATGGTCAGAAGGCCTGAACCACTCGGCTTCGGCAGTTCCAAATTCCTTGCAAAGGTTAAAAGCTATTGAACAAGCCGAGCTATAGCTGGCATTATAGGGAACCTTGTGGTTGGGCAAAAATGTCTTACAATCGGTCTATTAAAGCCCTCACACAACGTCCTGCCCCATCATAAATAATATCGTAGGCGCACCGGACTAAAACAACTCCTGTTGTTGTGGCATAAACAAATCAAATCAAATTGTGACCCACTTAGCCATTTTCCGCTGCAACACACACTGCCGGCAAAAAGTCAGCTACTGGCGGCAACAAAAAAAGAGTCCTCAACTCCACTCGACCGAATTGGTCTCGGTTTTGTGGTAGCTATTTAGGGTTCTGCAAAGGGAAATTGTTGCCTGACATTTGCATATAACAGATACCCTTGTCGGTTGGCCTGAACTCAGAAGTACTCGGTTTCACCCAAATGTGCTTGAATTTTCTTGGAAATCGATTTCAGCTACTTCGGTGAAGACAATTATACACAATTTGTCTTTGTTATCGCAAAACCTGCTTATCAGTTCATAGACCCACGCGTAACACACACAAATTTCCCCCAAAACTATTCCCCGCCTCCCTTTAAAATTTATGCAAATTAAACAAACAATAAAAGCTTCGCCCCTCCCCCTCGCAAATGATTTAATCTTCCCAGTTCTCATTGCCGCCAAGGTCTGGCCCCAAACCGAGTCGCACCGAAAATAGAAATTCTAGCGAAAATGTTAAACATTCTCTTGACATATCAGAAGAATGCTGTCTTGTCGTCACCGCTGCTCGCGATTCAATCCTCAAATAGTGACTGCAGAAAGGCCTCCAGGCCATCAGTCATTTTAAAGCTGATGACACACAAACGGCGAATAATTAAAATAATAATAAGAAAATAATAATATTACGGGGAAGGAAAAAGTCGCTCACCTTGGACCAAATGGACAGTGGTCGAAAACACACAAAATTTGAGGACTGTGGGCAGGTGATAAATCATAACCGACAACTGGGCGGGACGAGGGCGTGGGCAAGGCTCTGGTCTGGCTCGGATTCGCTTTCAGAGAATCGTCTTTCAAGAATGTAAATCATAAAAAAAAAAAAATACCAGGATAGAAGCAAACGATGATGAAGACGGCTGACTCAGTGGACTTCAACTGGGTACTGGGTACTGGGTCTCAGCATTCAGCGCCGGGCGTCAAACGGAAGCCGCATTAGTTGCACACTCTCGAAGGCTCAAGCTTGGAAGGTGATCCACCTTATATAATCATATATATATAGGATCAGGTTGTATGCCTTTAGAGACACGAGTCCGCTGAGAAAAGGATTTCGATTTCGACGGAATTAATCAAGTTGCAGGCAAAAAAAAAAGGGCACGAGGAATGCAAAAGGGGTTATTTTGATTGAAAAAATTCTGTTTATTCACACTAAGATCACTGAGATACTCAAACACAAGAGAACATTCCTTCTAGAAGACGTTTAGTAATAACAAAAATACATTTCACACAAATTTTCTATTTACAAGAATTAATTACATAAATACATGCTGACTGGAAAGCGTTGGTAGTTTATTGCCTTCCCACATTATTCATTTAAATTTTCTTTAAAGTTCACAGATCGCAATATTATTTTTGAATGTATGCCAAAATTTATAAACGCAAATTAATGTAACCTTGCCATATGTCATGTACGCCTCGTTGTACTTGTTTGGATTCTCATATACCCGAACGTCATAAAAATGAATACAAATTAATAAAGATATTAAGGTAATTATTACACTTTTGTGTTGTTTTTCATTTTACCTATAAAAAGACATTTCTGTCAGTGAAACCCGGTAGCTAAAATAAGTCTTTGTAAAATTGATGTTGACTTATAAGACATGCAAGTGTCAACAAACATTTTTGCAACTGTCAGAAATTGTGAAAGCCAAAACAGTGCACGAAGAAATTTACAGATTTATTTTTGTATTTTTTTATAAATGCTCTTTGGAAATAGAGAAGCTAATGGCTGTTACGTTTTGAATGAAGAGGTTTTTATATAGACGCAAAGTGCTCGTATTCACTAGTTTGACGCGAGAGATTTAGCGGCCGAAATAGCTCAGTTGGGAGAGCGTTAGACTGAAGATCTAAAGGTCCCCGGTTCAATCCCGGGTTTCGGCAATTATCTTTTTGCACTTTTATTATTATTTGTTTACCTTAATTAACTATTTATTATTTTTTTTTTTAAGAACTCGTAATACTTATACTCCATAGCTATGAAAACATTACTAGTTTTATAATTTTAAGGTTACAGGTGTTTGACTGCAATTAGTTATCCTTTTTCTGACCTTAAAATCCTTAAAAATCGAGAGCTTTATACATATGTTTCCGTGGTGTAGTGGTTATCACATCCGCCTAACACGCGGAAGGCCCCCGGTTCAATCCCGGGCGGAAACATGATGAGGAATATATTATTTTTCCAGAATTTCATAAGAGGGCGAAGAATAAAAGGCATTCAAAAATTTTACTTTATTTTTGGACTCATATAACAGCAGCAGATTTATTAATAAAATGCGTCATGGGAAAATTCCAATTAATTTTTTAATATTTATGATTGAACTAAATAATAAATTCTCTTCGAACTTCTATATCTCGAATTTTCGCAACTTAAATTCTTCTTATTCAAAATCAATAAAAGGTTACTTATTTTCAAAAGTGTGAGTTACTAAGGTTTGACTGCAATTGATTATCCTTTTTTGAAAATATTACAAAATATGTCTAGCAACTTATGAAACTTGGAAGCTTTCAAAATTATTGTCATATGTTTCCGTGGTGTAGTGGTTATCACATCCGCCTAACACGCGGAAGGCCCCCGGTTCAATCCCGGGCGGAAACATAATTAAACAATATTAATTATTTTTTTTGTTAATTTTTATGCACTCCTTGGCCTTTGTCTGATTATAAAACGAATGCAAGCCGATATAAACCAAGCCGAAATAGCTCAGTTGGGAGAGCGTTAGACTGAAGATCTAAAGGTCCCCGGTTCAATCCCGGGTTTCGGCAATACTTTTTTTATTTTATTGTATTAATTTTCTTAATTTATACAACTTTTTGGAATAAGAAAATTAACAATTGAATTTGCTGTCACATTCTCGGACCCTTTTTGTCGCCCAAAATTAAATTTTTTATCTGTAGATAAGTATAATGCCTACATCGTCGACCTGGCCGCGCACCTACCTCAACTGGAAGCGTGTGCTGTTTCTCTCTCTAAAGTGCGTCTACTTCATGCTGGTGGTGAAGTTCAGCCAGAAGAGTTTGGAGATGTCCGCCAAGAGCCGACTGGTCCAGAGGCAGTGGCAAAGCGTGTACGGGGGACCGCTGAGCGGGGGAGAAGCATTCACTTGATGGCCACATGACGATTCCTATATGTCCCATTGGGAGGAGCGGAGGAGCCGATGAATAAACGACAGTTGGAAAATGTCTGTGCGCTGTCTTAATACGTTTTTATTAGCCAAGAGATTCGCGTCGGGCTGTCGGCCAGAGTAATTAGACTCCATTAGTGGGCTGGCAGACGTCGTCGCGTTTCTGCCGAAGGCAGTACCACAGCAATTCATGCCAAAGTGCTCACGAGCCATATGCCACTCCAGAACCATCTCCATCTCCATCTCCATCTGCAGCCATACCCATGCCCATAGCCACATGTTGGTGCTCATAATTTGTACGCCATTAGACAACTTTGTGCATAAACTCATTAAAATGTACTTGAATCCCTCGAAACGAAATGGAGATGGCACTGCTGATGTGGCTGGATCTGGAGCTGCGATGGCGACGCGTTTGGCTAATTTGTCGAGCAGCGTCAAATGACAAGGAACAGGCAACAGTCTGCTCCGCAGTGCTCCCCAGTGTCTACCAGTGCCCACCATACCACTCCACTTCCCCTCCAGATCGCATGGACATGTGGCGCAATTTGACAGTTTGAGGCGCAACATGACAGATTGGCTCGCAAAGATGCTGGGCTGGCCGAAACGAAGTGGAGTGTGGATGGAAATGGCAATGTCAGTTCAGACATTACGCAATTCGAGATGACTCAAGCAAACACTCGAGTGTGGCCCGCCTCTGGGATGATTATCATTATGAGCTCGATGAGTTTGTCGCTGTCTTGCTCTCTTGAATTTTGCCTGCCATACATAATGAAGACGCTAGACAGGCGCTGGGGAGTCGTTACGCATTACTTGGCTGCATCCACCCAGGCCAGGGCTAAGCAAGGACTGGTCCAAAACTAAGACATACTACTACTATAGCTACCCAACCTATAAATATTTCAGAAAAAAACACACAACTTTAAGTTTCTTTACTCATTAAACCAAAATATTGCTTTGAAAAAAATACAAATTTTTATATCTGACATTGAACTACTTTGCCATTTTTCAACATAACAAAATAATTGTCTTTCCCCCTAATTAATTGGACAATTCTCTTTCAAAATACATTTTTAAAATAATTTTTGTCCAAACATATATATATTTTTTTAAAAGTATTAAAAATATTTCCCATCAAAAGTTTCGCGAACGAAAAACTACGAGGCATATGAGACATTAATACGCAAAAGATTACTAATATTTGCAAATCACTTAAACGTCGTTTCTGTATAAAATTTAAAAACAAAGTTAAAAGATATATGAAAACTATTTTTAGACCACCACGCGTTGTCGCTCAACCGAAAAAGTCCCTCATGGTATATGATCGTGAATCACAGTCAAGGCCAAGCGGCCAATTAAATTGAGTCGAGGAAAACGATGAAGACATATGTATCTATAAACTGATTACAATGTCATTTACTTATCAGCTATTTATCATTATCGCCAAAATCGGACCTGCTTTGTCCGATTTATACACGATTGTAGACTTCAGTTGGGCCCCAGTACCGAACGAGCAACCGAACGATAGCTTTCGACTTTTTTTAAGAATGAGTGGAAAGCAAACCACTAATGTGGAAGCAGATCCCCTTCCCCAGAAGGAGGTTATCATCCTTGCCACCTCAGCACCGCCGGAGCGTCCAGGAGCCGCAGTTACCACGAACAACACTGGATACTTTTCCCGTGTCAATAGGAACAAAAACGCCTCCTATGCAGGTGAGAGAATAAGGATATCGCAAAGGCCAAAGTAACTATCGACCCTTTTCCTTCTAGTCTTCTTTCTACTCGTCTATGGCGGAATGGATATGGCCGCCAGCTTGGGCTGGAATCAAACCTACAGCGTTTTCCTAATCACGGAGTATTCGTACTGTTGGTTCATTGGTGTAATCGTTGGAGCATTGGACGTCATTCTCTCCATGTCATTTCTGCCCAAGCAGGTCTTCTATGTGAGTAGAAGTGAACCAAATTGTAGAATTTAACTCTTTTAAGGAGAATATGAAACTAGATTTTTTAAGGTAGATACAGAAGTATAAACAGGATGACCAATAAGATAAGATTGTAAGGGCGCGAGCTTTTTCCAATACACAAAATTTGGATTTCTGTGATTCACATCCTCATTTTTGTGTTATCCAAGGGACTTATGGTTTACGAAATGAAGTCATATTTTTAACATTATGAATTTAATAAAACAAGAGTCTGATTTAGTAGAACTAAACTAGTATGTAGAAAGGAGCGGGTATACAAATTATCCTTATTATAGAATATTAAATTAAGAACACAAATTAGGTACAATGTAAGACTTTTTTCCCCTATTTTAGTTAACTTTTTTAACGATACTTAAATTATTGTTTTCTAAAAACCATTGCCTATTTTTCAGTTCCTTGGAGGTATACTTCAGCTAACCGGTTCCATTTTATTTACCGCTATGCCTGGCAACTATGCGGCCTGTTTGGGTGCCCGATACTTGGCCGGCCTGGGCATTGGACTGATTACGGTGCCCTTCCTCATCCACAATGCTGAGGTGGCGGCCACCAACGTGCGCGGCTTCTGCGGCGGAATGGAGCAGATCGGCCTGGCCTTGGGAATCGAAGTGCAGGTGGTCTTCACCACGGAGTGGGCATCGGTACTGGGAACCTCCCCCAACTTGGTGCACGGCATCATCGGGATTGTGTTCTCGTTGCTGGGCCTGGGAATGACTGCCCTGACGATTGAGTCGCCAATCTACTACCTACGTCGAAATCAGGAAAGCTTGGCGCGCCAGTGCCTGCAAAAGCTTCTGGGTAACTCCTCGAATGGCGTCACCAGAGCGCTCGACGAGGCGAAGCTCTATGTGGCGGAGAGCGACAGCCGGAGCCTGGGCGAGGAGCTGGTGGCCTCCGTGGGACCCTTCCTGAAGCTGCTCCTCTTCCGCTGCTTCGTCGCGTTCTCCTTCTCCCTGCCGCTGACCATGTCGATTATCTCGAGCACCGCAGTGGCGGAGGGATCCCTGAGCGTCTGGCCAATGTATGTGTTTGGCTCAGTGAGGCTGATCAGCACACTGGTGGCTCTTTGCTTCCTCGACACATTGGGTCGCAAAGCGGTTTCGCTGGTGGGCCTGCTCTGCATGGCCGGACTGATGCTGGGCCTGGCGGGCCTGTACGCCGACATGGACAATATAGTTGCGTGGAAACCCATGGTCCAGGCCTGCAACATCGGAATGGCATTCCAGGCCGTCGCCGGACTCTTCGTCTGCAGCTCGTCCGCCTACATGGGCGAGGCCTTTCCCATGCGGGTCAAGTCTTCTCTGGTCGGACTGATCGTCATCGTGGAGCAGCTCATCCACGTCATCGTACTCGCCTGCGTAAGCTCTATGTCCAGTGGGGAAATCTTTTTCCCGTACTTTCTGTCCGTGGGCATTATCATGCTGCTGGGCGTGATTTTCTTTGCAGTCTCCATGCCGGAGACCAAGAAAATTACGTTGCGAGAGGCTGGCCACCGCTTCCAGGGGTGGTTTGATCTAAGTTTCTACTAGGCGTTGGAAAACTCACTGGAAAACTCATTATCCTTGTTCAAATTCTCGTTTGTTTATGTGATAATTTAGTTTAATAAAACCAGCTTATAAGTGAACATTAAAATGGGAGTATGGTGTATGCTGTGGGAAAATAATTATCAGCCTAATCAATCAAATAACTTGCAAAAATAAATGTGGAAACATGACGTCAGTTTTGTAAACTAGTCTTATCAAAAATATTGCTTATTTTTGGGGCAGCCAAAATTTCTTAGAAATGACAAATCAATTAATGAGCTGTTGCCTGCTCGTGGTGAATAAAATTGGTTTTTGTGTTTATTATAGCGTAGCCATAAAAAAATCTATTTATTTCTTTTTTAAACCTTTCTTCAACGAATTATTTTCTAACGAAATTTAATTAACTTTTTACAACAATGCGTCAAATCAGTTGTTTTTATCGTGCCTCATTGAGGCTTACTTTCTCTGTCGGAACTACTTAAAATAAGCCTTTGACTTTATCTAAAAGCTTATACAATATTGCCGTAATACCCTCTTCAGTTATATTACTTACACCACAATTGGTTTTTTGAGCTCCATGTAGTTCTTACTTGTCCATCGAGTCGTGTGGATCGAACAAGAAAGTGGCAAAAAAAAAATCAGGAATATGACAATAACTTATGTTACGGCTGGTCCGGATGGCGAACAAACAAATGCCTTCAGCTCCAAGGACATGGGTTACATCCCGAAAGCACCTCCGCCACAAGTTAATTTAACCGTCGGTTATCCTGGCTCCACGCGCCAATTTAACAAGCAACTTAATGTGGCCTGTGCTGGTGGGTAGATAGAACAAAGTGCATTCAGTTTGAAGCAGTTACTCATTCGTTTATCCCCGCTGGCCAGTGTTCTTTCTCTTTGTCTACGGTGGCATGGACTTTGCCCACAGTGCGGGCTGGAATCAGACCTTGAACACCACCGCCACCCAGTTGTTCAAGTGCAGTTGGTTTATAGGAGTCCTTGCTGGCGCTGCTATTGCCTCGGTGGCCATGACCTTTCTGCCAAAGCTGCCCTTCTATGTGCGTGAAAAGTAATCTTCTAAGATCCTTAGCCTTAATGACATCCCCTGCAGGTCCTCGGAGGACTAATGCAACTAACTGGATCGATCATTTTCACTTGTGCCCCCTTCGATTACGGACTACTTTTGGTCGCTCGCTATGTGGCCGGAGCGGGAATCGGACTGATCACCGTTCCGTTTCTCATCCACAGCGCCGAGGTGGCGACGGACAACCATCGCGGTGCCAGCGGATCAATGGAGCAATGTGGCCTGGCCTTGGGCATTGCCATACAGGTTGTTACCCAACAGGGGAACTTAATCTAAGATGGACCCAAAAGTGTTTAATTTATCATCCTGTAGGTTATCTACGACACGCAGTGGATGGATGACAAGGAGGCATCCGTCAACGAGGTTCATGGAATCATAGGAATTGTCTTTTCCATCCTGGGTCTGGGCATGACAGCCCTTTCGATTGAGTCGCCCATCTTCCACTTGCGTCGCAACCAGGAGGCGAAGGCCCGCGACTGCCATCGGAAACTCTTGGGGAGCTTCAACAGCTCTGAAGATCAGACCTTCGAGGAGGTCAGGGTCTACGTGGCGGAGAGCCAGCAGAGGACGTTCGGTCAGGAGCTTTGGAGCTCGGTGGTGCCCTTTGTAAAGCTGTTGCTCTATCGCGGCTTCGTTGCCTTCTCCTTTTCCCTGCCCCTGTCCGCATCCCTCATCTCGAGCACTCTGATGACCGAGGGCTACATATCCTGCTGGCCAGTGACGGTTTGGGGATTGGTTCGTTTGCTCGGCGCTCTGGTCGCCCAAGGATTCCTGGACAGGATGGGACGCAAGCTCTTCTCGCTCGTGGGACTGCTCTGCATGGCCATCCTGATGCTCTGCATGGCCGTCTCCTACGCGAGTCCGGCCAACGTGCTCCTCACCTACTACATGTACCAAGTGTGGAAGCTGGGAGTGGCCTTCCAGGCCTTCGCCGGACTCTTCGTCTGCAGCTCATCCGTCTATCTGGGCGAGGCTTTTCCCTTGAAAGTGAAGCCCTTCCTCGTGGGATACGTGGTGGGCTTCGAACAAATGATCCACATCATTAACATTGTTGGCTACAACCGGGGCTCCGATAATTTCTTCTACCATTACTATTTGTCTGTGGGTATCATATTGTTGGTGGGAGTGATTTTCTTCGGTATCGTCATTCCAGAAACGAAGAAAATTACTCTTCGAGAGGCGAACAAGCGGTTCCAGCGTGTGCACAATATAAAATTATTTTAGAAAATAAAATTTATACAGATTAAACAATGAATGAAGTTTTATTTACACTTTTCTTTATAACAATAGTCCATAAAAATCTAGGCACTCTCAAAAGTTCATTTTAAAATAAAAGCATTATTAAAAGTCCATTTGAAAATCACTTAATTTTTGTATATATTTAAAGTTCTTATTAGCCAAGTCTGATGGGTTTATAAATTTAAAGTTTTCAATATTCAAATTTAATTGTTTATAAAATTCCAATTCTTACTCGATCGGAAGAAGAAAACGTAGACAACGTTTATGTTATTTCGCTATGTTGTATATATATTTGACATTTGTAATAATAATTTAACTATTTAAATTATTTTAGAAAACAAACCCTTTACTTTATAACAATTCTAAAAGCCCGCTTAAAAATTAAAAAAAAAATACACAGATAGTCCAAACTTAATTGTTTATAATTATTATGTTCTCAATAGTCAAAGCTAATAGTTTATAAATTTCAAGTGCTCACTCGATAGAAACAAGAACATGCAGATAACGTTTATCTTATCCCGGACATGTTTACTTTGACATTAGTTAATCAAATCAATTACATTTAAATGATAACCATTTTCCAATTAATTCGAGCACGTCATCCGATTATCCATTGTCAATTGGGTTTTCTGAAGGCCTCTCGCTTTTTGGGGGTATACCCTCAGAAAACGATGGGTCATGCTCGCCGAACTTTGTACCCCTTAGCCGATCAATTTAACAAAGCTAGCTAGGATACCACGAAGAGGTGAGTAACAATGGACCCATGGCCCTTGAATGTATCTGTGACATTATCACAACTTATGGGGACTTAACACACATGAATCACGGCAAGCGGAATGCCCACCGTAAAAAGGAATATGCGAGTATCTACCAGCTGATAAAATATATCAATTATCAGATATCTTTTTTTTGCTGATAGCTACTACTTACGCAGAAATATTTTATAAAAGCTCGCCCAGTCTGCCAGTGGCCACCAAAACGAACGAAGCGATCCAGCTCCTTGGAAGTTAAATATAATTCAGCGCACTTTCTTGTTACATAAGCAACGAATATGACGACCACATATGTCACCGGAGGCCCAGTGCCCATCCAGCAAACCACCTACATTAGCACGGGCCCCCAGCAGTTTCAGACCACGTATGTGACCAGTGCACGGCAACCGCCTCCGCCTCCTCCTCCAGCGGCCACAGTGGTAATCACCACCACAAACAACAGACGGTGGGCTAATGGCGCCCAAACGCAGGCCGGAACAGCAGGTGAGATCGGCATAACTTTAGCGTGAATTCGGTTTTAGTAGTCTCTAAATTTAAATTATGTTTCCGCGACATTGTGTCGCACTCCACACATACATCAATTTCATATTAATTTAATAATACTTTGTTATATTAACAAGTATGTTTTGGGTAGCTGCTGTAAAAACGTTCGAAAAAGTAATAGAAGCTTTGTCATAACTTCGTTGTTATTAAACATATACACAAAAAACTCAAGATAAAGTAGTTTCATATGGGTTTTAAAATAATGTTGAATGCAGTCATTAAGTCATTTCATTTTATCGAACTCGTTGTCACCACACGGTGAGCTAACGCATTAACGAACAGCCTACATATCTACTTATTTTTTCATATTATCTTGGTAGGCAATATTATTATATGTCTAAATGAAAATTAAACCCTACTGTTTATGCACTAATAAGTGTTATTACAGTTCCTAAATTTTAAATAATAATAATTCTTTTTCGCTTGAAAATAATTAATATTTTCCAATAAATATAACAAATCTTTAAAAAAATCATTACGGATTCGAAAAGAGAGCAAATACATAAAATAAATAAATTGATTATTGAGTTATGTTTAGTGCATTTTTTTAGCCTTGAAAAACCAAAAGTAACGATTACTTTCGCTAATTTAATTAATTTCGGAATTAAAATGAAAATGTATACATTTAAAAAATAAGTAAGTCTTCGGTTTCACAAGCAAACCAACCATTTTATAAATAGGAACTAGAAAAATAAGTGTTTTGACTAATATTTCTTCTTATTTTTGAAATATTTTTTTGTTTAATTATTTCACTTGTTAATCGGATAATTTTTTATCACCAGCCTCCCTTTTGTTCGTGTACGCTGGAATGGACATGGCTCAAGGTCTGGGCTGGAACTTGACCCAAATTTTTTCCACCACCCTTGAGTTTCAGTACAGTTGGTTTATTGGCGTCATCATTGGAACTGTGGTGGCCGCCGCAACAGCATCCTTCGTGCCCAAAATAGCGTTTTATGTGAGTGAAAATCCAGAGATCTATAAAGACCGCCTGGGCTAATATCTTGCCAATCTTGCTCCGCAGGGACTTGGTGGTGTGATGAACCTGATTGACGCCATTATTTTTGTGAGTGCTCCCTACGAGTACGAGTCAATCCTGGCCGCCCGCTATGTGGGAGGGGTGGGAATCGGCCTAATCACCGTGCCGTTCCTCATCCAAAGCGCCGAGATCGCTTCGAGTACGAACCGAGGAACCTGCTCCGCATTGGAGCAGTACGGCCTGGCACTGGGAGTGGCCATCCAAGTGATCTACGACTCGCAGTGGACGCAGGACTTGGGCATGTCCATCAACCGGGTGCACGGAATCTTTGGCATTGTCTTCGCGGCCATTGCACTGGGCAGCGTGGCCATAGCGATCGACTCGCCGATCTTCTACATCCGTCAGAACCAGGAGCAGAAGGCGCGCGCCATTGTGAAGCAGTTGTTGGGCTCCTATTGGTCCCGCGAGGCGGAAGATCAGGCCTACGACGAGGCCAAGCTGTACGTGGTGGAGGGCAGCAGCCAGGGTGTGGTTGAGCAGCTGGGCGGGTCCGTGATGCCCTTCCTGAAGCTGCTGCTCTTCCGCTGCTTCGTAGCCTTCACCTTCTCGATGCCGCTGTCCCGTTCAATGGAGATGACCTCGTATTTGGTCGAGGAATCCACCTACTCGTGGCCCACAATCGTGTTCGGTATTGTCCGCCTGATCGGATCTCTGATCACCTTCGCCGTGCTGGACACCGTGGGCCGCAAGTTCGTCTCGCTGCTGGGGCTCATGTGCATGGCCGGACTGATGCTGGGCATGGCCGGAGTATACGGAAACTATGCGCACATGTCCGACTACTACTACATGTGGCAGGTGTGCCGCCTGGGCATGGCCTTCCAGTTCTTCGCCGGACTCTTCATCTGCAGCTCGTCCGTCTACCTGGGCGAGGCCTTCCCCATGCGCGTGAAGCCCTTCCTGATCGGCCTGATCGTGTGCCTGGAGCAGGTGGTCCACATCATTGTGATCGTCACCTTCACCGCCACCGCCGAGTCCTTCTACATCTACTTCGTGACCGTGGGCATTATCATGGTAGTGGGTCTGGTGGCCTTTGCCGTCCTCATGCCGGAGACCCGTGGATTGACTTTAAGACAGGCGGGTGAACGATTCCGACGGGTGCACGACGTCATGGCTTACTAGGTGGCTGATTTTTCGTTTTTGTATTGGCTAGATCAATAAAATGTTACTCAATAATGTGAAGAATATTGATCGACTTGAGAAGTTGCCTAACACACAGAATGACAGGGAAATATTCCGCAAGCAAGTGTTAATTAAGTAAATGATAATAGATACTAAAGGGAAAAATTGAAGAGCCAAAGTAATAAAAGCTGTCGCTTAAGAATCATCTGTTTTTATGGGAGCAAATTTGTATTTGCAAATGTTGATTTTATCTTAATCTTAAACACATCCAAACATTCCTACAAGCAAATATAATTTAATCTATTTTGATTTCCGCGTGGTTGGAATATGCAGTTGGCAGCTGCTCCGCAATTCTTCTCCGACTTTTATGCATATTTATGTCTTCTCAAATTTGTAATGCGGTTTATTCCCCCCTCGGCGTGCCGACTGGAGACTATTTTTATATGCCCTGCGGCTAGCGGAGTTTATTTTGAACTTTATTATGGGCTAATTTATGTCTCCGCTGGCTTCCGCCCGGTCCTAATCCCCACATGTGTATGCCTTCATTTGCTCCATTTTTGACACTTTGATGGCGCTTTTGTGGTGTTCGCTTGGATGCCAAACATGTTTGTTTAGCTTCTATCCGGCGGTTTATGCGTTTTTAATGCACCTCTATGGTTAAAGTTTGTTTCATGCCCAATAAAACAACTTGCCGAAAGCAGCAGCTGGGAGTCTTGGAATAGATATACTTGTGAACAATGTATTTAGCAGTTAGAACATAAGTAGATGACTAAAGCAGTCAACAATTTGATTAAGAAGCTGATGCCGGACTGAAGTGTGGCAACCGTGCGGTCGCCAGGAACGAAAGTCAAGCACTTACAGCCACAGCCACAAAGACCCATCAAGACAACAATACGGTGAATTATATGAATTACAATTCAAATGATCTTACAAGTGACACATCGACGACAGGGATGCCGAGCTGGAGGAGGCCCATTACAGCGCACAAAAATGCGCATAAAAATTGCATTAAAATGCCATCCGAGACTCGGGCCTAATGAAGGAATGGCAATAAAGGACAATTGCCAGCAACAGCAGCATGTTCCGCGATTGCTGGTAAAAAGCTGGCGATGCCCTTAAATAGACGAAGCTGGCCAAGATGGGAGCTGGGGAGCCCAGTTCGCATCGCCAGGCGGCCAAATGCGTGCAAAAATGTTTGCCACGTCTCCCATCGAGTGGCTCTCACTCGACTCGGCGATTTCCCAGGCCCCAAAGTGAATTAAATGCAGACGCGTGATTTTGCACATTAATTACGCGCCTCCCCCGTCGACCGTTTCACCCCCCCCCCGCCTTTCCCAGGGGGTGAGAGTTCAAACCACATCGAGTGCATCGAATTGGCCCGCTTCAGGAGCACCGAACCGAAAAGTAACTCACTGGATAAGGCAGCTGCATCCAGCCAAGTGCGAAGAAACGGATTTTATGGGCCGCAGCTTTGGCTAATTACCTGCTCAAAGGTAAATTGCGTAATTTCATTTCAGGGACGCAGTTGAAAGCAGGAAGGTGGTTGATTTAAAATTAGTTTACCTTAGCTGTTGATATCTTAGACTTTTCCGCTTGGTTTCAGTGAATCTGCAAAGAAAACAGAAATAGAATGATTAACACCTCGGCAGGGATAGCAAAATGAGTTGGTAGGGAAAGAAATACAGCTGGAAATCGCTAAACAAACAGCGTTATCATTTATTCATCTCAATTGAAACAAACCGTGCTCCCCACTCAAGCCGGTGACACTTTCAAGAGGCCAACTGCAAAGACTTTCTGCTCATTTACAACTGACACATTTGCACCTGCCCCACAGCCAAATGAGCGGAATGATTGATAGTTGGCCCGTGGAATGAGTGAGGAGTCCGTGACCCGAGCCCGGAGTTTTCCTTAGCCGGGTGAATTTCCATCTGTCAACTGTCAGTTTTCAATGTTGGCAGCCGCTGAACTTGGCATTTTAATTGAGTGCACAAAACTCATGGAAATGACTGCAGTGCGAGCGTGAATGCGATTAAATAGGCTTTTAGTTGATGGGTGAAGGAGCTGAGCTAAGGTGGCTAAAAGTAAGGGGGCTAGAATATTGCCACGTCGTTCGGTTTTCCCGATTCGCTTCCCAGGCAAGGCCAGCTTGTTTTGCATTTATTTTTATTTTTATTCATTTTTCTAAGCCGATTGTGGATGGCGCCAACTATACAAAACAGTCACTCTTATGGCTATACGTCTAATTTTGTCCAAGTTACAATAAAAGGACTCTTTCGGTTTTTTTTATTTGACAAGTCACCAAAAACCAAAAAATAACACCAAAAAAATTCGTTTTTCTATCAAAACGATGAGAAGTATTAGTCAAAAATTGGAATGTCATACATCGCTAAATTTTTCATTAAATTGCCAATCAAGTGGCATTCGCAGTTAAAAATATTTAAGTTTTTCAAATTTTCGAACAAAATGATTATGTACCCCCTTATAAAAAATGCAAAAATTGGTCATAAAATTAATTTCTTCAACAAATCGATTTTTAAAAATCTGTGTTTGCATCAAAACAAAATTCATTTTTCTAAACCGATTGTGGATGGGTTGTATAGGTCGCCAGCTTTACAAAACAGTCAATCTTATGGTTATACGTCTAATTTTTGTCCAAGTAACAACAAAATGACTCTTTCGGATTGTTTTATTTGACCGTGTTATCGGGTGTTATATATTAAATTCCTAATAATAACAAAACTATTTGTCCACAACAAATATGTATACGTATTTATATTTATAATTAAAAATATACACATTTTTCTCTGTGCAGATGCAGACAGGAAAACAGGTAGTTGCATGTCGATGACTTCATGAAGCAAAATTAACAATGCAAATAGACAATCAATTGGAATGGCAGATAGAAATGCTTTTGGAGACGCTTCATTGAATATCAGGGGACGGTGAGTATGGATGTTACGCACCAATTACCGCCGGTTTAAAGTACACGAAAAAGCATTACAATATGTGTTGCATAGTTTCCATGCAAAAACCAGAAATCTTTAATACATAGCTTCTGAGGCATTCATCCAACAATTAATAAGCGTTATTTCAATTACACCCAACCTCAAATTTGCTGTCATGAGTCGAATAAAAAAACGTATTTATGGCAAATATAAGTCATATCGGGCAATAACCAATGCCGCAAGCTAACTGACAGGTATTTACATCAAATATAGAAACACACGCAGAAACATGAAACACCCGCCCTCGGTCAGAATTGAGGCTTGATTGAGTTTGAAATGGCGCGTGCAAATCACAAATAGGAATTCTATTATTGCCAATGCTGTTTTATTTTTATAGCTGTAATGATTTTCCATTGCCTACGTAAAGCGGCTGTTAATTGATTGCCGTGCAGAGCATTGTAACCGAATCAATTATTCAGCATTCTAGCAATTGATTGAGGTTTCTGGGCAGAGAGATTATTTATGGATATTGTCGCAGGCGTTTTTGAGTTGAATTTGTTTCGGGGTCCTTTGTTCTGCGCCTGTCAGTTGTCGTTAATTTCTCCGGTAAAATTCACAAAGGTGTGGGCCAGGCCACAGAAAGGCCAAAGGGCATTAAACGTGTTTAGGCCAAGAAGGGCCATTGGGTCGGCTCATTTCTTACCTTCATCTTTGCCACGGACATTGACAAAACGACGGCCATAACATTCACAGAAAACAATGCGCATTCAGAATGTGTATGAAATATTTTTGTCAATTCGTCAATGTAGGAATTTGGTTTGACTCTCAACGGAAATTCCACAATGGAGTGGTTCCTTATTTAGAACAATTGGTTCACGAGAAATACCCTTCGACAAAACTAAATCGACAGTTGCCAGTTGGCTTCCCACCAAACTACCTGACAAATCGCACTCGCATATGTTGACAGCATTATAAATTGCCTTAGCGAATACACTTGGAGTTCTTGGAAATATTTTCAATTAGCAATAGCCAGCAATATGGAGAAATATTAAATAACTCAGAAGTATGGTTAATATGAACAAATCAATCATAAACACGAAATGAATCATTAATCATCAGCCCCGGTAGTTTTAAGATCATTTAGCACGAGATACTACCTTTGCTCAAAGATTTATTGTATTTCAACACCCCAAACTGGCGCTTTAATTTGCAACTTTTACCTTCAAAGCAAACACAAATCACTATAATCTTTTTTTTAATACTCTGAAAAAAGAAAACGATTTTAATCGTGTTTGTTTCATCCATATAAATAAGGGAATGTTTTCGGTTCGTGTTTGGTTTGTGAAAAACCACATGTGATTTTCCATTATTAATTTGTTTTCCTCACAAACAATCACGAACTTTTATTGATGTTATGAATGTGATTCTTAGTGCCCCATCGTTTGTTTATATGGTGCAAAACGAAAAACGATGAAAATGTGCAATGCGGGATGGTTTTAATGCTGAGTTAGCCTCTGGATCAGATATCCAAAATGTTTTTAGTAGTTCGTTATTGAAAAAACCGAATCACATGAAGTTTACGTTTTCTTTGAAAGCACTTGTATAAAAATGTATTCGGTGAATCATTTAAGTTTCCGAAAAAAATATTCTCCGAAAAACATTTTTTTTGTTATTTTTTTTTATATATTTTTCTATTGAATACCCTAAGTTAATATTTGATCAGTGAACACTACAAGAATTAAAAATTGTTGTAAATATTCTCATAAGTTTGTGCATTTAAATGAAACAGATTTTCGGCGTTTCAGATATTAAATTTTTATAAATTTTTAATAGTCGAAGGTAATGGACACATTATATGTATCAACTGTAATATTTATTTTTCTTAGGGTATTTGGGCAATTCGTCTCGGAGAAGAGGGCAATTTTCTTGCTTTGTTTCCTATCTTTTGTTTGTCGTTGTTTTTTTCTTCTAGCCGCACTCCCTATTTTCATTGCCCACTTCATCCTGGCCTGGTCCGGACTGCAAGTCTAAGTCTGGGAATGGAAATGGGAATGGGAATGAGACTGGGTAGGTTTGCTCTCATTTTGCCTTTTTTCACGCTTATTATGTGTTGTTTGTGGTTGTTGTTGCTGGTTTTATTTTGCACATATTTACTATAGGTTTGTGTATATATTTCTTTTTTGGTTTAAATGTTGTCAGACAGGATTTTCCACTTTAATGCAGTAGACGTCGCTGCTTTTTGGCGCGTTTTTGCGGCACAGCACAGCTCATCATGGATCATGCCCCTTTTTGCACCGCCTCCTCGTCACCCTTAGGTTCAGGCTGCGTGCACTCCGCCGATGCCACAACCCTTCCCGCAGCTGCCGCCGCCGTGGCCACCATTCAGGTTAATGCAGTCTTTATTCATACCATATTTCTAAGCGCATTATGTGCTGCGAGCCTTGCTCATAATATTAGCAAAAATTATGTTAATCCCTTAGGGCTGGGTAATCCTTTCTGCTTTACTAGCTCCGCTGCAAACGGGAGGCGCGTTAAATTATTTTAATAGCCGCTTACAATTACCAGGGCCAACCCCCTCGGCCCAGTGTAATGTTTTTTTATGTTTGACGCGACTTGCTGGCCTTTCGCTGGCGTTTTAAAACGCGCCTTGCGGCCAGACAAGCCAAGTCGTTAAACAGGACTGCCAGCCGATGAGCACGATAAGTTCATGGTGCAGCTCGTCTGGAAGGGCAAAGCTAAAAATAAATAAAGTACCTATGAGTTCGAGAAATGTGTAATATATTATGCACGTGAAACTAAGTACCAAAACTATAAAAGTCTATTTAAAAATGCAAGAACTAAAGTAGAATACTTTCGATTAAAAAATAGTTTATATTTTTGTCTTTAATGACAATTAATTCTGCACTAAAGTTTAAGTGAAAAAGCTATTATTTTGCATGCTCTGTTTGTATGCCTTCACCACCGCCTCTATCTTTAATAGTTTCTAAAACATTTCAATAAAAAAACCCATTCAATTCCCAATTAACCCCAGATAGTAAGAGTTCGCCACCCATTGTACTTATCAGTTTTCAGAGGGACAAAGAAAAATTGAAATTGATGCCCGACTACATGTGTTAATTTACACTTGCTTATAGAGTGACATGCCTAACCAGCTGCTCCATTGGGCGTTTAATTTTCCATTCATAGAGCGACTGGGGAAATGCAAATTGAGGCGTTTGAGGCGTTTAAAATCGCTCACAAATCGCGCGCCGCAATTAAACGGCGCCCCAAAACGCGTGCCCCATGGAACCCGCCTCCCGCTTCGGTTTTATGGCTGTATTTTATGCGAGCCATGTCTGGCCTGGTATCAACCCATATAGGCATAGTTTGCGGCTAATGACTCCACATCGAGATCGGGATCGGGATGGGGATGCGGAGGGGGATGCAAATGGGAGTCGGAGACGCCTTGTCCACTCATTAAGTGGTGTTGGTCAACCAGTTCCGAGGACAGCATGATGGATTGCCGGCCAACTGAATAACTCAGCCCCCAATCGCTCATTCAGCGGCCCATTCATTCATCCATTCGGACTGGACTGGCTTGGCCTGGCCTGTCGACGTATCGTATCGAGCGGACCGAAACCGAAACCTGATTGCGGTAAAAGGCCAAATTGGACCGTTCTCGTTGCCCTGGTCGATGCCTCGGGGCCAGCGTTAGTCATCGTCATCGTCATCGTCATCAGCCTTATCCCGCCGCTGACCGAATTAAAGCTCTGGGATTGCGTGGAGCGGGGCAAACAAGTTTCCGCCAACTGTGACTCCAAAAAGGCCAGGAGAAATTGCCGCAGTCAAAACAATTAGACAGACGGACCAGGCTCGCGTCTTCAACTTGTTGCCGCCGCGGATAAAAGTTTGTGTCTTTCGCTGGGAAAAGTAAAAAGTGTCTAATTAAATGCTTGGCCTGTTCCAAGGTAACAGAACCGCAACGAACATAAAATACCCTGAAAAAGTAAATGGGTGTATTTAACAACTGGGAATTCCTTTTAATGACAAAATTATTAAGTTAACCGTTTAAGTATAATTACTTTAGTCGTGTGAGTTTTTATTTTGATTTTAGGAAGTTCCCATACCCATCTACTCACACATCTCGTAACAAATTAGCAAACTTTGGCTCTCCGATATACGCCAAAGTTATCTAATCTGTAGTTGTTATGACTTATCATCTACGAGTAAAAAAAACACTGTACGTTAACTCGGAAATAGCTGTTTTTCGGTGGAAATTTATTACATAAAAATGTAATTACCTAGAAAATTCCCTCTCTTAGTTACCACTTGCTAAATACTGGGGGTGGAATTACGCATTGAGTTTCCTTTTCTCTCGCCTTAAGTCAATGTACCCGGTTGCAATGACAGGGCACATTGGACAAACAACAATTAACATAAATTGCTTGCGCGATGCGGTCCATTGAGTGCGGACAAGGGGTTAAGGGGTCACAGTTGCCGCCCGTCAATCATTCGAGCAACCGAACTGCGGCGCACTTGAATGGCCGAGCGGAAAGGGTTTCCCATTTCCACGGCTGCCAGTCGCCGTTTGCCTTTTTTACGGCCCCAGCGGAAACCTCGGCTTGCACCTGTCGCAAGTCGGCGGTAGGTGTGATAAGCATCTCATCACAACAAAAGATTAACACGCCGGAGCGGGACAAAGAGCATAGCCCGGTCACGGGGACAGGTCTCCGATTAGAGACGCCCAGGCGGCAGGATCTCAAACGACCTGCCTGCGCATATATGCACTGTTAAAAATGATGTCAAAAAGAAAACACTTTAGTATCAACATAGGTAGTTCTGTTTTAAGTCAGTAAGTCATTTTAAGGAATAGTAAACGATAAATGCATACAAAACATGGTAAAACAGATCATGAGAAAATTCTTCTTTCAAGCCAAATAGTGTTCTTTAGTTAACAGCTTATGTTTTTTCCCAGTGTACACTTAGATGAACAGGAAACCGCCGGAGAGGAGACCCCTGAAGGCACCTAGGTAGGCTGTGCTGCAGGCAGTTAGGTAGTTGCCACAAGGGACAACACCTTTGGTTTGACAGATCGAATTACCGAAGAAGCACCCTAGGAAGCTGCCAAGTGCCAATGCCAAAATCAAGTGTTACTTTCACTATCGAATGATGCGGAAGTGACAAAGAATCCGTGGAACAGCGATTCAACAGGATGGAATGCTTAATTAGGTCATAAAAAGGGCTATATTGCACAGCCGATCAGCACGTAAAACTAATTTCAATTTATGATCAATAAAAAACCTTTTAAGTTGCCAACGAGAACTATGGTTCCTAGGAAAGATTTGCCGATGTTGCACTTTAAGATGGCAATTTTAACGACCGCAGCAATTCCATGGGCATGCAAATCATCCATAAAATGCAGTTATTCTTACCTCCAGCTATGTGATTTTTTTTCACTTCATATAATTGTAGCTTCAACACACTGCACTGCACAAATGCGATTGAGTTTACTTGAGTGCTGTCTACGTTTTATTTGGTCACTTCACCTTCTATTTATAGTTTCCGTCGTTCCAAGTGTTTCGAACTAGATGATAAAGCCGGTAATTGGTTGTACAATCGCGATCGATTAAACACTTCCTCTTTTAACTGACTAACCCACAGATAGGTTCGACCGATCAGGAAAGTTCAATGAAACTGGAACCGAAAAAAGGCGGCGATAAGCCGGCGACACCAACGCACCGCAGTTAATGAATGAAAAGTTCGACCCGGTATATAACTCTATTGGATCCCACGAACATCCGATATCTTCTCCTTGGCTTCGCCAACAAACGCACTGCCCACGAAAGTATGGTCAACAGTTTGTCATGCACTTTCCGAATTAATTACTATTTACGTGGGCTTTCAATGTGATTTACAGGTCTATAACTTAGTGGGGTTTTCCGAAATTTTCGCGCACTTTTCGCCCATGTGAGATGTTTACGGAGCGTGGTTCTCAGAATTTCACTGCATCTCTTATTTTACAACGATGGCTTCCGAAATGCGCAATTTTAAAATACTTTCGATGAGCGAGCGTCCGCAACCATTCCGTTCCGATCGAAATTTAAAACAAACATAGACCAGGTTCCATGCGCGACCGAACAGCTGGCGATTTTTTTTGAAAAACCCAACAACAAAATGCGGGTACTGCTTATATAGTTTGTTTGTCAGTGTGGCCGTACCTCAAAATGAGCAAATGCCTTTTCTGCCAGAAACCTACAAGGGATTTTGTGTTGATACGTAATGGGGCAACTTTGCCCAATTGACAGGGCTCTGTTAAAAGTCTATTGGCGGGTTGTTTAAATTCATATTATATGATTGGGTATTATTTTTCTCAATAAGTTCGTATTTTTATTGTATTTTTGATCCCAATAAACTGAAAAAAGCACTACTTAAACGAGTTAACAGTAGAAACTTAAATTGTCATTTCAGACAAAGCAGTGCAAGTTTTTATTTTTTACACAAAAATGTTTCAGAACTTTACATATGATTTGGTTTGTTGATATGATTTAAAAAATATTTAGTCGCATTGAAGACTTCCGCAAGCTCCCAAAATAAATAACACGGTGCTCGTTTAGTATATATATATTTTAATTGTAAAGGTGGATTATATTTCAAAAATATTTTAAGACTATGGCTTATAGGTTGATCGGTAATCAAAGAGAACGCAAAGTTAATCGCATCTCAGGTCTAAAATTGCTTTTTGTGGATATTATTACATTGTATTGGGTAAAAGAAAGTTCATGCAAATGATGTGGGTGGGCGGGCTATAGACGGGGCTTAAGATTTTTCGCCCTTCTAGTCAAAACATGGTAAACAAAAACACACACGCGATATAATCGCCACATTTCGGAGGCAACAACCAATGGAGACGAAAGAGTTGGGTAAAAATATTGTATGTAAATTAAAAACTAATAAACGCAAATTAAAAGTTAAGTAAAATAGATGTGGCAATCGAACATACCACTGAGAGGCGAGACAGAGGGAGACCGGACCGGATTGGAGCGGACCAGACCAAGGACCACTATCCACTATCCATCGTTGGGCGCAAGGCAACGTTGGATGATGCACAGCAAATCCATGAAATGACAACGACAGGGGCGCGAAGGCCTCGAAATACGCGGTTCCCTGGGTGATCTAGTGTCTGGGGTGCGATCCAAAAAAGGCGACAACAACACGTGTGAGCCTGTCCAACCGAATCCTAATTCCGAACGTAAGGCAGACGCCGAAGAAGGGGCGAGGCTCGAAGAGATGCTCTAGTCCTGTCCAAGGGCAACGCACGTTTTCCTCCTCCTCCTCCACACATCCGTTGACCTTAACACGACCAAAGCTCACACACAAAATCCTTCAACAATGCGAAATTCCTGTCTCCTCCTCCGAGGTGCGAGTTAGCCGTGGGACACTGCATCCCACGTTGTCCTAGCGAAGGGCTCAGAACAATCCTAAATCCAAATCCAATCCTGATCACCATCTCATAAACATACTTATGTTTATAAGATCTATAGACATGTCCTGCCTCCTCTAAATTCAATCCAAATTTATCCAATCCACGCCAAAATCAACATCAAAATATCCTCCTCCTCCTCTTCCATTAATCCTCCTCCTCCACATCCTCATCACTCTCCAAACATAAACGCGCAAAATGGGGAAGAGAAGAAAATAAAAATTAAAGTATTAATAGTATGTTGATCAATGTGGTTGACATTGCGTTTTGTGTTTGTTTTTCTGTTTGTTATTTTCATTCTCTCATTATAGACATATTTATTCTGTATCGATGTTTCTTGTTTTTTTTTAAGGTAGATTCTAATAAATTATTCATGGTAAATATGCAGCCAAAATTGAGTTTATGTTATAAATTTCGTGTGCAGAGGCGGAGCAAAGGCTCAAAATCATACAAAAGCAAGTCAAGGAATGCTCAAGGGTTGCAAGCCTAAAAAAATTCCCTGGTTTACAATTGCTATTTTGAACTGTTTTTGTCAAATTATGCCCGGTGAATTGTAATTTATGAGAACTTCTCTGCTTCTCAGAACGTGTGATACAGTTGGAAAAGCAAGTTGTGTTTAAAATTAGCTGACTTCGATGAGAGTTTGGAACTTGACTGATCAAACTTGAATGCTTCGCTGACGGCTTGGATAGTCAAATTTACAAAGTGGCATATATGGGGGTCTTGAACAAATATTGAATAGATTTTCTTAATTTATCTTGCTTTTCCTAAAAGTTCCTGCTCGTAGAAATATTATAGATTAATGGATAATGCATGGTTTTGTTTAATAATTAGAGCGTGAGCGAGACCTGGAATAAGATTGACGTCGCACTGGGGAGTAAGTGGGTGTGCCCCGACGGCGCGGCCTTGACGAGAAAGAGCGCGAGCGCGATCTGCACAGAGGAATTCATGGAATAAATATTGGAAAACAAGGCTTTACAAAAGTATACAACTTACCTGTCGCGGTAATCACGGCCTCCTCCTCCACCACCACCGCCACCTCCTCCGCTGCCGCCACCGCCACCACTGCGGTCGTTGTCGCCGCTGTCCTCGCGCACCCGTATGTAGGCAACCTCGCCCTAAAGACAACAAGAATTAATACTTTTATTGAGTTTCAGGTAATTTTAAGACCTAGTTTTTAAATTGAAAATAAAACAACGTATTATTTTAAGTCAAACTATTTTCTTTTAAACGTGTGACCTGTAAATTTTGGACTACACATAAACAACACCGAATATAAATAATTTTAGTAATCAAACAAGTAAAATGGGCGTATAATTATCTTTTGTATATATTATTTGCTATGAATATCTATTTCTATATATGTATGTATATCATTTGCTTTTGCTCTTTCTGTTATCTTTTTGAATCTTTTGGCTTCCGGAATATATTTCATAAATTTTTAATCCGGGTCAAGAAACCAGAATAAAATGTAAGCTAAGTATATTTGTGGGCAAAACTAGAAATGTTTCTCAGAATGAAAACCAATTTAAGGAATACTTTACATCAGCTTTGCTAGAAACCCGAATAAATTATTCTAGCTAGTGAATAATGTCGGCTTGACAAAATAAATGAATACGTAAATTTCCTACCTAGAATGTGGATTTAATTTGAATGCTTCGAAATGGAATGAATAAATGGAATTTAACTACCTCATGCGAACGGAAGCGCGAATCGTCCAGCTTTTTGATGGCGTACTTCATGTCCTCGTGGCGCAGGAACTCCACCACGCCGGACCCGTCCTTGTAGGTGTCAGCGAAGCAGACGTCGCCGGCTTCGCGCATGTGATCCTTGAGATCCTGCCATGATCCGGAGGCGGGCAGGCCAGTGACCATGACGCGGTACTGCGAGCGCTTGGCCGGCGGTCCACGGCCGCCCATGCGTCCGCCGCCGTCACGGCTGCGGTCGTTGCGGTTACCGCCGCGGTAGCTGCCCGGTCCACCGCCTCGCGGGAACTCCACCCGCAGGCGGTACCCGTCGTAGTCGTAGCCATCGCGCGCCTTGACAGCATCATCAGCATCGCTGTTTTAGGCGCCAATCGCAAGAAGAGTAACCGAGAAGGGGGCAAAGCGGATGGGGAAATGGTGAGCTCGACTTAGTTGGGTGTCGCCTCCAGCCAGCTGGCCTGTGTGTATTCGCATTACTCACCGCGCATCTTCGAACTCAACAAAAGCAAATGGCGGCCCACGCCGATTCTTCAGGTCGACAAACGTAACTTTGCCGAACTTGTGGAACAGATCCTGGATGTCCTTGGTGCGGATGTCCGGCGGCAAGTTGCCCACGTAGATGCGGCACTCGTTTCGCGAACCCATTTTCTCCAGTTTAAATCAGACGATTGGTTTTTCCTGCTTGCTGAAATTCTCGCACGATTTTCACACAACTTTTTCTGTCACGTTCTCACAAATGGCCGCTGCTAAGGGTGGGTATACTTCGATAAATCTTTCCCCGATTGTTCCTCCTAGAACGGTGGAGGAGTGTCATCGGTGTCATCGATGTTTTTCTTATCGATGTTTTGCGGGCAACATTGCTTGTTTTTGTATTATCAATTTAAAAATTTTTAATTTATATATATTACATATATATTTTGGATTAATATACACTTATATATATAATGTCAATACAAACAAATTAAATCCGGCAAAGGGTAGACATATTAATATAGTATCTACCTTTGGCACAGAGGAAAAAATATGTAACCAACAAGCTAACCGATTTAATTAAATTATTAATTTAATTATTTAAATCTATAAATAAATAATGTTGTATTTGAATCTATTTAAAGGCAGACATTGAATATGAATAATTACTTATCAATGGCCCCTCGAGACATCCGCGATAGACGCACAGACGATAGTTTGTTGTTCTATCGGCATTCACCCCGAGCTGAGTTGCATTTTCATGTGCCATCTCTAGCAGTGAGCGTCGCTCGACAGAAAAAAAACAAATAATTTGCATGTGCAATAAACCAAACGTAAATACACTTTGGAAAACTCAGATCCAGCTGGAAAATGGCTGCGGCCGGAAACAACGTCCGCTGCATCAACTACTACGACCTGTGCCGCATTTGCACGGACAGCAGCGACCACAAGACGAACATCTACTCGCCCGAGGGACGCGCCAAGAACCTAAGCCACAAGATCCTCGAGTGTCTCTCGCTGCAGGTTGTGATCCTAAGCCAATTACCAAATACATTTACCTATAAGACGTTCTTACCTTGCAGATCGATGAAAAGGATCGCCTGCCCAAGGTGGTCTGCGCCCAGTGCGAGCAGCAGGTGGAGCAGATCCACGGACTCCGCGCCACCTGCCGCAACTCGCAGACCATGTTGAGCAACTGCCTCAATATCCGCCCGGCGCCGAGCAGCGACAAGCTCTACATCCGGGATGCGGTGGACGAGTCGGGGAAGAGTCTCAGCGTGGCGCAAGCAGCGCCAGTACCTTCCGGAGGAGCACAGCAGTCCGGCAATCTATTGAACAGCATCATCCAGGCTGTGGGTATCCAGCCCCAGCAGCAGTACACCATCACAGTGGACAACGGGCTTCAGCAGCAGCAACACCAATCTACGCCTGAAGTGCCAATGAAAAGCGAGCGCCAGACGTGAGTGGTTAATTTCTTCACTTGAGCCTTTCTTTGAAACCATTCTCTGATTCTTTCCCTTAGAGCGTTGGAGGAGTTTATTCGCCTCAAGCCAGACATCAAGATAACGCCGCTGGGGAAAAAGGAGACCATTACCACTGTTAAGCCCCAGCAGCCACCCACTCTGCAGCCGCAATCGGTCCCTACCGTAAACACTCATCAGTTGCAGTTACAACCGCAGCTGGGAGAGCAACTGCAGCCTCTGTGGCAGCAGATTCAGCAATTGCAACTCCAGCAGCAGCTCCAACAGCTCACCAACCAACTGCAGGCTACCACTCAGTACTCCGCGGCCCAGGAAGATGCCGCCAATCCTGGCGACAGTAAAAAGCCCAAGTTGAACTTTGTGCTATCATCGCCGACGGCGCCACAATTTACCACCTCGCTGCCGCAGTTCGGGAGTAATCAACCTCAGATCCAGCTGCAGCTGATGCCCGGGGGAGGGACGGGGACGAGTACAACGGCAGCGCCTGCCCCGACACAGTTTAATGCCGCTGCCCTGCTCTCAAGTCTCGCGGCTCCGCAGTCTACTCCCAATATGCTCTCACCGAACAAGTGTTTCTTGCCCATTACGATTCGGGATGAAAATTCGGACCAGCAGATCGTGGCCCACATAGACACCAAAAATCTAGTCCTGCCCACAACATACCAGGTGCAAATGAAGCTACAGCCTCAGCTGGCCACCGCCGACGGCCAGCCCATCATGCAACTGACTCCCACCTCAATTCCGGCCACGTTGCAGCTGACACCGCAGACTCTGGGCAATCCGGGAACCAGTTTCCAGGGCCCAGCCACTGCCGTGACCCAAAATCAGTTTCTGGCGCCGCAGCCTCCTCAGACTTTTCAACAGCAACAACCGCTTACTCAACTGTCTAACACGGCCCAAGTAACCTCTCAGCAAATCATCAGATCTCCGCAGTCCAGCACCACAAATCCGCAGTTGGTGATAAGGAATGTGACCAACATCCAGACGACTCCCACAACGCCCACAAGCAGCAAAGAGGCGCCCGCCTTCAAAACGCCATCGCCAAGGCAGAAGCAAATGCCATCGCCGAAGAGCAAAACTCCGGTGGTCTCACCCTCAGGAGGAGGAAATATGCCAGCCACCAACGAGTTCAAGCGGTTTATGACACAGGCGAAGCAGCAACCGCAAGTAAAGCAGCATCAGAACCCAGCAGCAGCTGTAACTGCTCCCCAAACAGCTACCTCGGTCAATCAGGCTGCCATGCAGCGTCTCTCCTTGAACACAACGATCACCAAGGTAGCCAAGCAGCCTGTTTCGGTGCCAGCACCAGTTCCGGCTCCGGCTCCAGCTCCAACACCCACTCCCGCCAAGCTGCCCATGTTGAACAAGCAGAATATTACCATCAGTCGAATCTCAATGCAGACAGCGCCCAAGCCGCAAATGAAGCCTCCTACGACGGCGCCTGCTTTCTCTCCTGCCCCCCAGCCCATTCCTCTTCCGGTTCCTGCACTCAACCAAGCTCAGCCACCTCCGCTGGCGGCGCAGCACAAGAAGATCGTGCGCAAGCCACCCGAAAATCAAGAGTCCGCGGCCCAGAAAGCGAAACCAGCAGCGCGGCCACCGCAACAGATTCTTCCTCTGCCAAATCAGGAGGGTGAGAATGCGTCGTCCAATGCTAACGAAGCGTTTTTGCCGCCACCCACTGCAGCCCTAATTTGTCCCACCTGCAAGCGCGAGTTTAAGAAGAAGGAGCACCTTACCCAGCACGTTAAGCTGCACGCGGGTCTGCGACCCTTCAAATGCTCGGAAGAGGGTTGCGACAAGACCTTCAGCCGCAAAGAGCACCTGTCCCGCCACTTGATCTCCCACTCTGGCCAAAAGATGTACACTTGCGAGGTCTGCAAGAAACCCTTCTCGCGGAAGGACAACCTCAACAAGCACAAGAGGTAAGTTAATTATATCTTTAAACTCGATAAAGAGGTCTCTTGCTCTTGTTTTCGTTGTATCCCTTAAACCTTTCTAAACAACATCAAATATTTATCTCAACAGGATTCACACGCAGCCGGCCAACGAAACGCTTTACTCATGCGATGTTTGTAACAAGAATTTCGCCACCAAGCTGCACTACGAGAAGCATAGGGAAATGCACAAGAAAACGCGACCGGAGAATGCGACTCCAGTAGCAACTGCTCATCCTGCGGCAACTTCTGCGCCTTCTCAAGTGCGTAGCAATGGTCAGGTTCCCAATAAGGTGAGTGGGTAACGTGCCTTAGGCTTTCAATTACTAACTATCCCCCAATTTTTTCCCCAAAGGGTGTTTATGAAATTAAACAGCGCGCTACTCAGCAGCAACAGCAGCAGCAGCAAACGCAAACACAGGCGCAGCCGGCACAGATCATGCATGTGGTGACCACGCAGGACCTGGCCGGAAACACAATAACGATCACCCAAGCACCCGACTCCAATATGCCCACATCTCTGGCTAACTTCGTGCAGCTGGGCTTTTCCCAGTTCCAGAATCCGAGCGCACCAGCAGCCAAGTAATTAGTCTGTAAGCTCGAGAAGTAGGCTCGCTGCTTTACTCCACCTTACCTCATGTCCTAGTCCGCGGTCCATTCCACCTCCTGGTCGCCAGTTCCTTATTGCTTTTAGTTTGCGTATAGTTTACCTTTTACTTATTTGTGCAATATTATTTATACAACAAATTAGAAACGTGTTTTTACGCTTCACTCATTTTCTTAATTTATTTTATTTTACTTCTGTGTTATTCTATATTTATTCAGTGACTCGCAGCAATTTTAATAGAATAGACCCTAAGTGTGTGTGTGTAAATTTTCCTACTATAAGGTATTGTAAATATCTGTGTATCTATATATATGTACAAGCTGAAACAAATTAATGGTAAAATACCTTTTTTGGGTGAAAAGAATGATTCCATTGCAAAAATAAATATAATGTATAATTTATGGCAAAAAGTGTAGTGTGTATTTCGTTTGGTATAGCATTGGAGCCTTCAATTTTGTGGCGCTATGAAGCAGAAGGCAGGCAGGCTGGCCCCAATGTTTACGTGATTATTTTTGGTAAGACTCGCCCCGCTGAAAGTATGAACATCAGATGGTTAATCCAATTGCTGGCCAGAATTCTGAAAGATTTTCGAAAGAGCTCGTAATTTTAACTCTATCATGCGAACGAACGAAAAACAAATGTAAGCACGTTTCCCGTCGGTTTCCAAATCCAAATTTGTTAGCAATAAAGAAAACCAATTGCGATGAATTTTTTTGTTTACGCATTTAATTGAGGAAAATGCACTTGTCAAGGCGATTTTTAATACTTGGCATGGTATGTGTGGGTATTACATGGAAAGCTTACAATTACGTTCAAATTCTAAATGGAAGACTTCAGCAAGCACAGAAATTTAACGTGTATAATACAAACATATCTAACAGTTAACAAATACTATCAACTACAAACGAAAAATCAAACAGCAACTGCGATAAATGGCAAAAAGCAGAAGCAGTGTTCTAGTTACGTCACAGGATAGTTCCTCAAGAACCCAGGTGAGTGATATGGTGACTGACACACAAATAGGTGACAGGAATATTTTCGGTGAAAGTTTGAATTTTAATCTAAAACAAGCGATATCAGTAAGGAAAACGTTTACAATCACTAGGCGGAAGAAAAGCAACAATTATAATATTAATAAATTTTTTTAAGATCAGTAAATTCGTTTAAAAACAAATTCAACTGATCATATATTTTTAAGCTGTATGCCAAACAAAATAAATATGGTCTTAATACTGTTTAAAAGCCAAACCCATTTTCAGAGGAAATGCTAATCAAAGCATGGACTGGTGTGTGGTCTTAGTATAACAAAGTGTAACGCATTAACAAACGAAGAAAGAGTGAAAGCAGGTCGCTACTACAGCAACATAATGTAGGTGGGGTGCGATATCCAACAATCGAATTAGAACTACAGGTGAGGGGAGTTAAGGTGGTGCAGTATTAGAACTAAAGGTGCCCCTCCACCGAACTTTAACCGAAGCGATCGAAAAATGCAATAAATAGGTGAGAATGGAGCGACTACCTTGGGGATCTCAGGGATCTCCGGGATCTTAGGGAGCTTTTTGAGGGGGTTTTCTCCCTATCAGTTGTAGGCCAGGGCAAACTGATTGACCTTCTGCACATCGCCCCACACCTGCACCGCCTGGATGTCGGATATGGAAAATAGGGTCTCGTACTCGGTTATGAAATTGTGGCCCGCATCCCTGCCCTGGTACACCCGCATCATGGAATTCGCGTAGTCGAAGGCAAACTCAAGACAAAACGAGGACTCTGTGGATGAAAGTTGGAGTGCCTCGTCAATCTCGTTCATTATGCGGGCAAAGCTCTGTGTCATATTGGGGTTCTTATCGCTAGCGCCTGTACCGTCAAAGATGTTCAGATACTTCTCCTGGTGCAGGCTGCTCCACTCGCCGTTCCGTTTGTAGTTCTCGATGATCGTTTGCGTGGGTATCACCACCTTGAAGTGATACGTGATGTTATCCGTGCAATCCGGACTGTTGACAAAGTTCACCGAGAATCTGTGAGAACGGAAAAGCAATTACATTAAGTAAATCCATTGTTCATATCCCACCTAGGTGCTAATGACGTAGCTAAACTATCACTTCCAGACAACGACTTTGTACATTACCATCTTGATTTGAAGTAGGACTTATATGGTATAGTGTACAACAGAATTTTCTATTAAGATTCTATGAAGTTTACTCAAGACGCTAACCAACTTTGAGTAACTCGATAAGGAATCATTAATCAAGTTTGTAGCAAGCAGCTAATTAATATTCATATTTAATATTCATTCATCTTCAAAAAGTGTCAAACCAAAATTTAATCTGGTTAAAAAAAAAAGTTTTGTAAATGATTTTAAAACAAAAAAAAAGCAAAATTCCGCATCCGAAAATTAGTTAACCCTTGCAGCTATTACAAAAATAAAATACTTTACTAAAATATTTTAAAAACAATGATCGATATTACACTGCACTTTATATACTTATATGTATACATACAAATTATTGTAAAAATAAAAGATCTTTTCTAACAAATTAAATATGCCTGAAAAACTACAAAGCCCTTTAAATCTTTTAGGGAACACATATTTCCAATTTATTTTAAGTAGCTAAGCAGCTTTATAATTTATTACACTTTAGTGCTAATGACGTCGAATGTTTGAATGTTTGACCCGGCTGCTTAGTCATTATAATCGTTTCTATGGCACATGGCGGTTCGGCAAGTTTTTTTTGGGAGACCGGAGCTCCCAGACGAAGTGAGTAGACGTGAAAACGTGCCAAGCATTTAAGGAATGCATTTAGACTTTTTGACGTCAGCCCATTATATTTTTCATTGTAAAATGTGACTAAGTCACACATGTCTTGGAGTTTCTACTATACCAGTACCCTTATCTTAGTACAAGCACTACAAGTATCAAAAAAAAAAGACTTCTTATGACACATTTCAGAAGCTATCACTAGTACCTTATCGATCTAAAGAAGAGATAACAAGTCGAAGGTTTTCATTTATCAAATGTGTGTAGGTTGGCAATCAAGAACTCGGATTCCAGAGTGATGTAACGGATTCTGATTTATTGGGCTCATTTAACTATTCAAAAGCCGATTAACAAACTTCCCACTTACCAGCATTCATTATTAATGCTATGTTCTTCTTCTCGCTTTCATCTTAACCATTTGTTATGGCTTTTGTTGTTTTCTTCGTAGCCGGCATCTTAAGCGCGTGTCTGATTTAATTTAAGTCTGGTGATGTCATGGATGAATTGGTGGAATTGATACAGAAAAGTCAGACGACTACATGTGTATGGTGGAATATGGTAAATATTGCTTTATTGTCTGCTATCAACACCTTATCGCTTTAATAGATCATAAACTCATAATTGGCCTTTGGAATTTCTAAAAAAAAAAACTACAACTGGGAAACTAGCATAAATTATTAAAATTTCATAGCCCATTTGTATGTTTCATGTGTGCGCCATAAATCGTTCGCTAGCTAGTGAGAATTTTCTTCTAATCGGGTCACATACGTAAAACATTTTAGGGCACTAAAATTTCTGCACGCAAAGAGCCAATTTCTGTTCTTCAGTTGGCAGGAAGTAACTAATCGATTTTCTTAAAGTTCACAGGATATTTTGTAGAGACTTACTGCTGGGGATCCTGGAGCAGGGAGCCGCTAATGGAGAGCCTGGTGACTCGGTCTGAGGCATTAGCATTGGTGGGCAGAACGGCCAGGAACTTTACATCAGGCATTTTTAAACTGTTTTGATACTGTTCGCTTTTGTTGCTTGTTTATTTTTAGGCGGCGGGTATGAAATTGCAAATTATACCCGGTGTTAAGACCTCTGCTGTGGCCAGTTGCCAACGGTTACAATAACTTAAATAACCGGCGGAGTAGCAAGCACTTGGCCGACTTGGTCAATACTGTTGGGGCTTAACCGAAACGTGGCTATTTTAAGGGAACTCGAAGAGGATTTAAGCCCAATACGTCACGGGTAAAGTACGTCCGAGCACATATTTGTTCAGGTTTTTTGATTAAAAACACGGTACGCAGTTCTGTCCGCTTTCGCGCGTGATTGAAAACTGAGGAGGAACATTTCTGGGGAGCGAATCGCAGCTGAGTGATCCCCCACACCGTTAAATTCCGAAAATTCCGGACCCCAAAGAGTGTGTCTCTCTTAGGGCGCGGTGTGACCAGCCGCAGGATTTGAATTTGAAAACGTGGCGCTCCCGCCGATAAGCGAGTACTGTTATCGATGCCTAGCCAGCCAGTCGTCTATCGCTGGGCTCCCATCTCTACGGCCACCTAACGCTAACAATTCAGACAAACGAAATCAAAATCGCAGCCAGAAGAACCCAAGTTTAGTTAATTAAAGTCTGCTCCAGCACAGTTAAATTACAGCGCAATGAAGACGTGGTACATGGTGGTCGTGGTCTGCTTCCTGGCGGGATTGGCCCAAACGTCGCTGGCCCTGAAAGAAGAGGACTGCGAAGGTATGTGGTTGGCCACGTAAGTGGTTGAGATGTTCTCGAACAGATTTTCACCGGGCTCCACTCTTCGGTTCCACAGTGTGCGTCAAGACGGTGAGGCGGTTCGCGGACTCGCTGGACGATTCCACCAAGAAGGACTACAAACTGATCGAGACGGCGTTCAAGAAGTTCTGCAAGGCGCAAAAGAACAAGGAGCACAGATTCGTGAGTAGCCGGCAAACAAGTGCCGCCCCCCTCTTCTCGTTTTTGGGGAAAATTGATACACGTATGCGTTATTCCACGTAGTGCTACTACCTCGGAGGCCTGGAGGAATCCGCCACGGGCATTCTGAACGAGTTGAGCAAACCCCTGAGCTGGTCCATGCCAGCTGAGAAGATTTGCGAGAAGCTGAAGAAGAAGGACGCGCAAATCTGCGATCTTCGCTATGGTAAATATAATGTCCGCAAGGAAGTGAGGAAAAGAACATAGGAACTTGTAACTAGAATACATTCTGAACGCTATCTATCGTTTCTAGAGAGAGCAAAACAGCTCAAATTGTAAATTCAAACTTAATTTTTCTTTAAATGCCTACAGTTATAATCCCATCGCTGATCAATGAATATTCCAATTCCTTTGAGTAAGCTTAATATGATTTTAACAATTTATTTTATTGTGCAATTGAAATGTTAGAAAGTATCTGATTTCATATGCTGTAGTTCAACAATGAATCTTAATATTTATTAACTATGAAAATATCAACTCTGAATGTATTTTCCAACGTATAAATGTAAACTTTGTGGCTAATTAATATGTAAAGTTGTAAAATGACTTATATATATTGATTATTGAATTGATTAGGAGTGTTGGACTCACTGGACTTTTGAACGTCAAAATCAGCACTATATTTTACTCTTGTCGATATGACAGAAAACTCAGCGAATTTAAAATCAAATAAAACCGTATTTTCTCTTTTTTACAAATAAAGATAAAAATCTCACTAGGCCTTTTTAAAATAAAAGTTCTTTATGCTCCCTGGTATAAACTATTACTTTTTTCCCATTTCCTGCCTGATACTCCTTAGCATTTAATCTAATCAACCATGTCTTTTGCAGAGAAACAAATCGATCTGAACAGCGTAGACCTGAAGAAGCTGAAGGTGCGCGACCTGAAAAAAATCCTCAACGACTGGGACGAGAGCTGTGACGGCTGTCTGGAGAAAGGCGACTTCATCAAGCGCATCGAGGAGCTGAAGCCCAAGTACTCGCATGGCGAGCTGTAGAGCTTGATCTGGAGTCACTCGTGTAGTTACATGGAACACGCCCACTTAGCTAAAACAACAACCACATGAAACGCCCCCTACACATCCATATTTTTAGTTAATTTACAATTTTGATAGACTTTGAGAGAATTGAATATAACTATATATACCTAAAGAAAAAACATATATTTTGAAATAAAAAACAACAAACACACAAGACCTCGTGCTCTCAAACGGTTGATAAATAAACAGTTTGTTTTTATTTTCCACGTGTTAATCTTTTTCGGTTCTTGATCTCCTCATTCACAATTACAAGTATTACGTACAAATTACAACATAAATTCACAAAATATCTGGATTAAAGTTTTATTTAAATGTTAAATACATAATTCCATTGCACTTACTGCCGCGGGCCGCGTAAATTCGATGTGAGCGAAGGGCTGGCTGGCCTCAACTAAATTACATTTATTAGTTAGACATTATCACTAAAAACGAACATAAGAAGCTAGGATGAAGGTGTGTGTGTGTGGGTGTGAGAGTCTGCTTCTAGAATGCATTTTTGATGAAAGTTGATTCTTGCGATCCTTAGCGGCGGTATGGCTGTTTGTTGTAGCGCCCGCGCTCGTTTTCGTCCGAAAGATTTGCGTACTCGCTATAAACCACGCACCAGCAATAGGTGAGAACAGCTGAAAGAACACCGGAGAACATGGGTTAAGTCAACTGCACCGAAAAGTAGGCTACAATTTCGATATTTACACCTAGATGGTATGTATTTTCAAAGCTATAAGGTAATATATTGTTAGTTGTAGAGTAAAATGGTATATTGTATTATTTTAATATTAAGTATAAAAATTAATGATCACCATCAATAGTCGAGTCAATCTAGCCAGTATGAACGTCGAATTCTTAGGTACTGTAAGAATTGAGATTTGGATGCAGAATCTAGTAAGAACTGGGCTAGCCCACAAATCGCTCAATTTCGATAGGGAATATTTCTTGGACGATTTACATATATATACTTGGTCAACATCTATGTACCGCCCAGAGAATTGCCAAAATCAAACAATAATTTCAGAACTGTTTAAGTAATTTAGTTTTAAATGCGAAATCTGATTAATGACATCAATGGTAGCTGGTAACTAAATCTACCGCCAGATGGCGCCAAATCTGTACAAATTGTTGCGACATTAGAATTATTTGCTTATTGTTTAACTATTTAATATTTTTAGCTCTCCTTTTTTTCTTTTTTGTACGCACTTTCATTTTCGATTGTGAGATCAACAGAAATTTCTTTCTCAAAATCTAGTTTTGAGTTTAGGAACTAAAATTCAAATCGAAACAAAACCATTTTTGCTGATTATATGGTAAAAAATGTAACTTTAATCATTTAAACTACAAAGTGAACATGACAATTAACACGGAACGTTAACCAAGCATTAGTATTCCAATTGTGCAACAGCTCATAAAGCTAGAATAATTTTACATAACCTTTCCGATTTCGCTTAATGATTGTCGTATAGTTTGGTTGTAAAAGCTAAACAATTGGTGGATTACCCCACCGCTTCCGAAACTTGGCAGTAGAACAAATGGCCACAGGCAGCCACTTTGCGCCTCATTTGCTTGCACCACACTGCAATCCCCTGCTTTTCCCGCCTAAAAACTCCTGCCTTGGGGCGCCGGCAATTTGTGGTTTCAGCGCACAGGCACTCAACGCATGATAAATGCGTCTATAAATTAAAAACGGCTCGCAATAACCGCCATCCGGTGCTAAAAACCGCACAGGGAGAGTTCGCATCGCCCCACCCCCCCATTTCCACCGCCCATGGCGGAGTGCACTTACCGCAACAAATTAGGCCGAAGATCAGCCAGAGGACGCCCGTCAGCACGTAGCCGTCGATGAAGAAGACGACGCCGGTGTAGATGACGGAGATTAGCAGTCCGATGGCAATCATAATGCCCAGCACCACCCAGGGTACCATCAGATAGTGGTTCCGCTACGAAAAACCCATCCCATTATTGTCTGCCTTTTATAGAAATAGATCGACATACCTTTAGAACACCCACAATCATGAGCAGTGATATCAAAATCGTCATGCACAAATTGATGACGAGTATTATCTTCACGATGTCATTGGGGATAAAGTCAAAGATGATCGTCTTGAAGTGAACTCGTGTCGTAAAGATCACCACGATGGTAATAATCGACAGGACGATGGCCAGGATGCCCGATATGACGGACCCATTTCGCGTCGATTGGCACAGGCAGCAGGAGTTAAGTAGGGGCTTCGGCATTTTGGCAGCTTTGTTTTGGTCCTACTTACTGCAAATAAGGAATTAAATTAAATTTTAATCATCTATATTTGATTTTAAGAATTAAACGAGTATATTTTTGTCATTTTAAGTCCGTAAAGAACAATTAAATTCGGACATTTCTAGATCGTTATTTTTATTTTCTGAAATAAAAAATATATACCGTAGTAACTTTATCAATTTATGTTCCCTAGGGTCTAGACATTTTTTCTTTGAATTTTAACCTTATCAATTTATGTTCCCTAGGGTCTAGACATTTTTTCTTTGAATTTTAAATGTGGTTGTATTTAAATACATAAATATGTTAGTGTGTATATATTATTTCGGTTTCTTGACTTTAAAAAGAAACAGAAAAATAAACAAACTTTCTATAATTTACTATAATTTTTATAAAATTGCAAAAAAACTTTTAAAAAAACTTAAAACTTTTCTTTTCTATAACAAATATGTTTGAAATGGAATTTTTTTTAGTTTTGCTGTATTAATTTGTACGATTGTATGATATAGTCGTCGGATCCGTCCCGTTCAGATCTATATACTACCTGCAATAGGAAAAAAGATCTTTGGGAAAGCGCTGTCCAGAAAGCATTAATACTGCAAAATTAGTTGGCGTAGAAACGGACGGACAAGGCTATATTCATGTATGCATATGAATCAGGCGGTAATATTCATGGTATTTTAACTCTTCGCCTTGACCGCCATGGCAATTGCAAAACTAAAGACGTAAACAAGTCGAACAACCAGATCCCACCGTTTGACCAATTGTGACGTCAGGCAGACAAATAAAAATGTTTATAAACCAAATGTGCTTTAAAAATAGAAGGAACAAAGAAAACAATAGACGGAAAGCGTAAAATATGCGCAAGAAGGTAAGATTTATATTTAGCAAAGCTTTAAAATAAATCAACGAGTCGAATGAGTAATCAATCGTGTTTTATCTGCAGGGATGTGAGCTGGAAAAGGCAGTAGATGGTCGATTCGAGCGATCGGCGTCATTGCAGTTTCAGTATGGGAAAGTTGATATCATCCGCGCATGCGCATGCGCACACGATCGGCTAAAACACGTATCTGTATCTGTATCTGTATGCATCGCATCTATGGGTTGCACCCATCCGAAATAGCGCCACCGGGCATTGTCATTAAATTAATCAAACGCTTAACGTGCTTCGGTCCCGGCTGCGGATTGATGTGGCGCATGTTGGCACTTGCAAATGCCGCTGCAGCTGGTTTGCATCCACTGGATGCAGGCACTATTGTGTGTGTCCATGAGATATATCTCATGTATACATGTGGCTCGCGGCGGTCTTGATGAGATAATCACACGCCAAAATGTCTTGTCTTACATGGAAGCACTCTGCGTCGTTATTGAAAGACTAAGCGGGCTGCCTGGGAAATGCCTTTGGCACACAGCTAAAGTTTAGCCAACAGATACATATACTATTTCTGGGCAAAACCCATTTCCGCTCAGTTCACATTCATACCTCACATCTTACACCTCACGCAGAAAGACAGCTACAAACAGCGAAAACACGTGAAGAATCTGGCAGCAGAATTGCTACACAAATTGCGCAATTATCAGAGGCGTCGGCGAGGGGAGCGTGCCGTCCCAAAGCCCAAAGATCACATCGCATTCTACTCTGTAAGGCAGTTCAAACTTTATATAGTTTCGTCACCAGCTGGTTGGGCTGATAAATCGGACATATGGCGCATTAACATGCCGTTTTTCACGCGTTTCGCACGGGTTTTACTCAGGCGATCTGTTTATAAATGGAGATTCAATTGGCCACAGACCCCAGAAAGCATTTGCCTGGCTTCCATTGCTTTGCCATCTTGGATTACTTTCTGCAGACATAGACATGCGATATGTTTTGACCTGGTTAGGAGCACAAAGTAAAGGCACTCGAGACCTCGAAGAGCAACTAGGGTAAGAGGAGACTGCGTAATATGGGGGGAATGGGTTTGCGAACCCCATATAGAAGCGATCAGCTCTCTCAGCTGCCTAATGGCGTTAATATTCGCATGAACTCATCTAATGCTGACGTTCACTTCCGCCCGCCTCACACAAAATGGAACTACTACAATATATAGGCGTGATCCACACATTGTGGAGTCAAGTTCAAGCCACGGCGTGGGCGACTCTTTCCGAGGAATTTGTGCCGCCACTTGACGTAGGCTTGGAGCTGGAAAGTGCTCGAGACTTGACAAGTGCAACTGGACGCAGTTGTCATTGCACTCTGTAGGTTGGTGGAGTTTCTTTGCTTCTGAGTGTGACGGAGTGGGAGTACGAGTGGTCGGATGCGGCTAAATGTGAAAGGCAAAGTTTGTCAACAAACAAATGCGAGAGAACAGGGAAAGTACTTTCCCAAACCTGAATATTTTGGGAAAGATAATTCATGGAATATAAAAATGTTCAGTTGAATTTCCATAACTCAAAAACCTGCATCTGGCAACCTATAACTTTAGTTACACACATTTATTTATGATTAAGTTTGGCTAACCAAGTTTGCCCTTTGCTCAACTAACAAAATATAATTTAGTTAACGATTAAATATTTTTCAAACTGAATTTCCCAAACTGTTTGTATCACAAGAACAACCTTTAAAATTCATAATAAAACATGTTGCTAAATGGAAATTCAACTGAATTATATTTTATTTGTAGATAGAAGGTGGTTCTATAAATGTTGATTCTTAAAATAAAACAAGAAAGAAAGCAAACTTCGGCAAGCCGAAGTTCATATACCCTTGCAGCTATCGCAAGAATTAAATATTTTTGAAAACATTAAAATTATGATTTACTTGCGTATATGTTTAAAAACATTGAAGCTATGACGATTTGCAGCTTAATTATTTGATTGTTCTTTTATATATTTTTATTATTTGTATGGGAGCTATATGATATAGTCGTCCGATTTTGATGAAACTTAAACCATAATTCTGAAATATTTAACCATTGCTTTATGTCGAAGAACAAAACAAAAAATTAAAAAACAGCAAAGTTATAATTTTTTTCAATTATTTTTCCGATTGTTCCTATGGGAGCTATATGCTATAGTCGTCCGATTTTGATGAAATTTTAACCATAATTCTGAAATATTTAACCATTGCTTTATGTCGAAGAACAAAACAAAAAATTAAAAAACAGCAAAGTTATAATTTTTTTTCAATTATTTTTCCGATTGTTCCTATGGGAGCTATATGCTATAGTCGTCCGATTTTGATTAAATTTAAACCGTAAATCGGAAATATTTTACCATTACTAAATGCCGAAGAACTAAACAAAAAATTAAAAAACAGCAAAGTTATAATTTTTTTTCAATTATTTTTCCGATTGTTCCTATGGGAGCTATATGCTATAGTCGTCCGATCCGGCTCGTTCCGACTTATATACTACCTGCAATAGAAAGACAACTTTTGGGAAAGTTTCATGCAGATAGCTTTAAAACTGAGAGACTAGTTTGCATATAAACGGACGGACAGACGGACAGACGGACAGACGGACAGACGGACGGACAGACGGACATGGCTAGATCGACTCTACTAGTGATGCTGATCAAGAATATATATACTTTATAGGGTCGGAAACGTCTCCTTCACTGCGTTGCAAACTTCTGACTGAAATTATAATACCCTCTGCAAGGGTATAAACATGATTCCATTGTATCTCATAAGTGACTGTTATTTTTGAAATAAAAGGAAAAAGAATATACTTCAACAAAATTATTAACTTTGTCAGGGGCATGTATTTGTTAAATCTGAAGAATATAAGAACTTAAATATTAAAACAGATGCACACGAATCCATTGATATAAGTTTTTCTAAAATTGTCAAAATAATTATTCAACTGGGCTTACAGTTTACAAGAGTTCTGATGAGAATAATTTTTATTTATTTTCATTGTACATAAAACCAAAAAATAAATATTTAAAAAAATGTATTAGGGTAGTATGATTGAATTAAATTAAAATTTTTATTAAGAATTTATCACAAATCATTAATCAAGTGCTGACCCATTTGTCTGGGCCAGCGAAGTGAAAATATTGTCCACATAAATCATGTCGATTGCCATTGGCTTTATGCTCATGGAAAATTGGTTCAATCCACAAGCAAACTCTGGCAAACGGCAATTGTAATTTTCGTGTGCAATGAGCGCGTGTCCAGGTTTTGTGCCAGGTAACTACGATATTGTTTTCGGCATTTAACTGGCTTTGTAGGCCGCAAGCGGAGCCAAAGCCAATTATTCTCGGCTTTGCCGCTGTGTTGACTTTATCGCGATTCGAACTTTTGTGGCCGTGCTGAACCCGCTGAACCCCGCCAAACACCAAGTCATTCAACAATTAGTTTGCGCTTCAACGCGTAATTAAGTTTGACATTTTTCTGCGCTACTTTTTGCGCCAGGCCACAATTGATACCGAAGACACAAAGCGTTCTGTATCTGCGATGTGGCTGGAAATGGCTGGAAATTGCTCAATCTGCGACAGAAAGTGGGAGCTCGCTTGAGTGGCCGAGTCAGGTTTTTACTTTGTTTCTTTTTTGTTTCGGCCCATGCGAAACCGGTAGAAATCGTTCTACCAAATTTGACAAGTCCCAAAGCACGCGGCATTTTTGGTTTTTATATTATTTATCCGATCTCCCACTTGACTTTTGTCTTCGTTTTTTTGTCAAATTGCCTTTTCGCTGCGCAGCGGACTTTCAATCACTCGACTTGCCATAAAAATCAATTAAACCCGTTGCAGCTGCAAACTCAATTGCAGCCTTTGAAGTTTTATTTCGCCGACGTTCGAGATTTTGTAATTACTAGTGCTGCCCCTACGGATGCAAGATACAAACGTGCGCATCCACAAGATACTTTTCGATTCGACGCTCCACGCTCTGTTTCTGTCAAAGCTTTTCAGGGTCAGGGAGACAAAAGGGCGACATTGAACGCGTTCAAAAACTCAATTTTCGAGGATCTGGCAGATTTTGGGCTTTCGTTTTCCCAGCCCAGCGAAAGTCAACTCATAAAGAGATCGCCCATTAAAATGATTCATTTATAAGGCAGGCGAATAGAAAACGAAAAACACGAATTGCTTATAAATAGCTCGCAAGGTCGCGAGCATTCTCAGCAGGGAGAACTAGAAATCTAGAAATCTAGAGAATCAACAAAGCCAAAGAAAACCTCTCACAATCGTCAAAAAACAGTGACTGTCTGTGGTCAAAAGTGGGATTCCACCCCAAACGTTTTTTGGCACCTGTTGGCCAACATTTCGGCGCCACTGTTTCCTCTCAGTTAACGTAGGTGTGCGAACGCCTTCGTTTATTCGGCCAGAATGTGTTTTTGTGTGCCATGTTTTTCTTGGTCGCATATATGTACATATATTCTGGCGTTATCTGTAGCCTTGTAAATTGAGTAACCTTCACATTGTTCATTTGTCACTGCTTCCAAATAGATGCGCGTCACTGAACTCTGCCAAAAAATTGTTTTTAAACCGGGATCGTCTTCATTTCCCTTATTTATTACTTACCAAGAGGAGTGGCCACTTAAAATTCAATGCTCGATTCTTTCATTTGGGTTTGAATGTGATTTTTATGGTTCGCAACTGAGGCGAATAGCCAAAATATGGCTCAATTGAAACGTATGCCAGCCACATTACGTATACGCCACCGCCCCCGCACGGGACTCCAGTTTTCGATGGCCTACATATCCCTTACGTACCCGTACCCGTACCCCGCCACCTGTTCAACTTGAGATCTCGATCGCCCAAAAAAGTCGCAGACTTTCAATGTCAGATCGCAATTCTGACATCACCCGGTGCATCGCCTATATAGTCGTCTATATGGCTGCTTTGTTTTCATTTTGCCATCATTTCTCAGCCAATTGGGTCAGCGATCACAAAATGAAAACAAACAGTGGCATTATTTTCCAATATTCCATTAATATGCTGCGGTTTTTCAACTCTACCGCCTTTGCGGGCGCTCAGAAAAGTCGCAGTCTGGGGTTTCAGCGGCGATCATTTGAATATTGAAATTGCTGGCGGGCCAGCAGCGACAGCTAAATGAAATTGAATATATATATTTTGTATAAATAAGCACACACAACCGCAAGGCAGACGAGCAAGCGCGCCTCAAGTCAGCGACTGGGACTGGCTGTAGATAGGTCTCTGGCTACTGGGCACCACCTCCACCACCTCGGCGTCCCTTCCCCCCACCGCTAAACACTTCTGTCCAATCACTTATATGCATATCCACCACCGGGGGCCAGCTGCTCGCCTGTTATTTCAATTTCGAGGCGATCGTTTATCACTCGATTTGCATGCGACGGCGATCGATTGATCTCGCGTTGCGATCCCAACCCAATCGCCTGCCAACCGCCTGCATTTCTCCGCTGATAATGTCAGCCTCTTGGCACCCAGCCAAATTCACTTACACTTTCTTTTTCTTTTTTCCTGATTTTTCTTTTTCCTAACTCGCTGGCAGACTGCAGTGCGCAGACAGGGAAATCGATTTGATTTGGACTCGCCGCTATTAATTAGTGTTTGAGATGTTTTTGCTACCCAATGCGAATCGATTCGAGGCGATTTTAGTCCGACTTGCGCGCTTTGCGATTTATTTTGGAGCGATGTGAGTGCGGCGGGTTTCACGAAGCGACTGAAAACGCGGGCTGCTGCCGCCTAGAGAGTCGGCCAGCGATCGCGATTCCGCTCTCATCTGCGAGCGTTTGTTGACTTTTCCGCTCGTTCTGGCTGGCTGAAAAGTTCTCAAACTTAGGACGCTGTCTGTATTTAGCTAAGACAGCTTTTGTGTTACTGCCATGGAGCTTTCTCCGACAGCAGAAACCAGTTAGCCGCGATTGCTGTTCCGGCATGAAGTTATCAAACACTTGGTCAAACAATGCTGGGGCGATCGGTTACAGCGTTTTGCACTAGCCAAGTCAAGCAAATCACTGGACGTTCTCATTACCTGGGCATCCGCATCCCGACATCCGCGTCTCCCGGTTCGGAGCAGCCCGAGATCGAGATGCTGGCCTCAGATACCGCGGCACGCCATGACTCCATCTGCCTTTTTTGGCCATGGACCATCGTCTACTGCACTGAACTAAATGTCATCTGGAATAGGGCATCTTATTGTAAGTTACTTAAATAGGATTATTTAGATTTTCCGACATAATTCACAGCTCTGGCTCGAAATTCTTATATTTTTTAAATAATTTAATTTAACCAAAGTAATCTGGTGCTTCCAAATATCCAGCTTTGATATTACTAAAAAATACTCGAATTTATTTCTTGTAATAATACAAATAAAAACGGTTAAAATCCAATTTAAAAAATACGTTTACTTCCTTCCAAAATTTCAAGAGAGTAAATGTAACTTGTTTTTTGTTAAAAGTGACAAGGTCCGAAATCTCCAGTATTTTTAATAATATTCTTGATTATTTTTCAAGAAGCTAAAAATTAAGACAAATGTTTTATATACAACATTTCATTGAGTTTCACTTGATAATATTAAAACTGAATCTGATCTTCATAAAATAGATCTGATTGAAATTTATTCGTAACTAATGCCTATAATCGATTTTAGCATACATTTGAGAAGGAAAAGTACTTTGTTTTTCTCACTGTTTCTGCCGGCCGTTAGTGGCCAAGTTTTTGGCCATGCCATCTGTAAAAGGTAAACGCTAGCATTCGACTTATTGGCATCTAGGCGAGAGTTTTGTGGGCCAGTCCATGGCGTGCAGCTACTTTCATATTTATCAAATCATTCCAAGTAACCTTTGTTTATTTGCCATTTCCATCTGTCTCCTATTGTATGCAAATTTCTTCAGCAATCGGGTTAGCATTAAAGCGCTGGTTAAGGCAAGCTTAAATCAGGTCAGTGAAGCTGGATAGTTGTTCTCCAGCGACCTATTAATACTCAAGGAAGTCCGATTTAAGGTTTATATTAAACAATCTTTGACTATACTTATGGGGCTGCTCTGAGGTTATCCGACTATCAATCTTTGTATCTCTCTCTGCGGCTCCCATTGCTCTGATCATAGCTATAAATGGGTTTCATTAGTTTCAGTTAATATCGGCAACAATCGACATTCATTGCGTGCCATAATCTATACATATATTTTCGTCAAACACAATAATACATAATCGAGGCTGCTTCATCATTGTTTTTTTTTCTGGCGGCTGCATATTATGTTTTATTTGAAAATTTATATATATACATTACAGTAAATAATTTAGTCAGGTAGGTGGCGAAATAAAAGTACTTAATTAACGTACAGCAGCATTGCAAATGAAAGAGAACGAAAACCGGAACCGAATCGCAATTTAAATCGAAGTCCTTGGGTGGCACCTTAGTATTGCTATTGCTATGTCGCGTGCTGTACAGCCCGGTAATATCTATGCGTAGTTGTAGCGTTGAAATGTATACAATTCTCTTGTGTGTTGCTTCATGTACAATTTAACCACGTGATCGACTATCCTAGGTCCTGGGGCGAATCGGGGTCTTGGCTGACGAACGACTGACTATGTTCCTAACCTGCCTGGATTTGCATTCGGATACGGAGATCCCGGCAAAGCCAGTGGGTTTGAGTTCATTATTTGCTTGTGCCGGCGGCAGCGGCTTCCTCCTTTTTTTTCTGCTTCTCGCGCATAAGCTCGGCATCCCTGGGGATTATGCGATATATGTTAAGAGGGTTTCTCATTTGGGTATATATAGATGGGGATTTACCTGGCCTTTCGTTGCTCCACGGTGAGATTATCGGTGCGCTTTCCCTTGGAGGAGTCCGCCAACTTCTTCTGGTTCTTCTGGCGGGCCAGGTCGCGTTGGTTGCCGCCTGCAAGGTGGAGCGGTTGAGACTTTAATTAGTTAATACGTGTCACCTGGTTAGTGGCGCATGCCGACTGATCTACATAATCTATTGACCAGCCGCGCTGAGAGGTTAGAGGCGCTCACATGTCCTACGGCAGACTGCCCATCGATTTTACCCAATAGCTGAGAATAATCAGCACCTCTAACATATTCCCCAGTTCCCCAAGATTGGTTTGCAACTGCAGCCTATGCCATTTGCTTGTTATTCCGATGATAAGATACCATTTCACATATTTTATGCATGGCACACCACCAACAAAATGGCTCCATGATGCCCACACTTACGTGTCATTTTCAATGCTCTTTCTGCGATGTGGGCGGAAAATAACTTCGCTCTGGATCCAAATTTGTTAACAGATTTGTGAGATTCGCTGCTCTGGCGATGTAATTTTGCTGGTTGCGAAACGTAGAGTTTTGTGTGTTACAATAGAAATACAAAAAATCAACAACAATCAAATCAACACTAGAGGTGGAGAAACATTGATGGAAACATCGATGTTTTTTGGCGACCATCGATGTTTTTAGCGCATCACTAATTTACTATTTTGTGTGAATGGTATCAGGTGGCAGTCTTATCGTAATTTTTTCTCTAACTTATCGACAAGCAAGAAGCAGAGTATTCAAATATTGGTCTTATCGATGTTTGGCGGGAACCATCGGAGGTTATCCCCTAGCTATCGATAACTGCGGTGCAAATATTCAAAATTCGCTGTCTCGATGGGCAGCACTGGCGCGCTGAAAAATTGTTGGTGTTTTTGGTGTTTTTTATTTGGCATTCGTTTTTGCGTGCTTCTTTTTATACATTTTCTAATTCGGTATATCTTACAACAGATAACAGATAAAATATAATTAAATATTTAGTTTGAATAAAGATTTCTCTTCAACAATGGAGGAATTACAATGGAATATTACAATATATAAGTGGTTTTCGCAAATATGCATGGCTTCCTAATTGCATTTTCCATAAAAACTAAAAAGTTGGACTTCGGTTTTAGATAAAAATTTCCCTTGAGTTCCTTCTGTCAACACCGCTTGTGAATCTCTCGTCGAGATCTTCGAAAATAGACCTGCATGACATGTCGTCATACTCCTTTCTTAAGACCCACATTTCCAAGGTGCTCAGAAGTACAAACTTAGTGTGGGGACTCTGAACAGGAACAATCAAAATTAAAAAAATTACCAGGTTGAACTATTTTACCTCTGTTGGTTGATTTTTTGACCAAAGTCCGATGGCCGACAGATAAGTCTTAACAAGCATTCGCCACGACCAGAACATATGCGAGTCGCCAAGTTTTGGTATCGGTGGCACGATCACTTGAAACAATTTTGTGTCCGTGCTTACATCTCCAGAATCTCCCATAATCGTATAGCTTACTGACCTAAACAAATTTTGAAAAAACCCTAAAATGGATCTGAGAACCATAAAGACGGAAAAATCAATACGATCTAAGCACTGACTTCTAAATTTTGATGTAAGAATGAAGGGATTAAGGAGTTGTTAAATTTTAAATACATGTCGTGTCGGTGTAGCATAAAAATACTTGAGTATATATTGAGTCTCAAGCTTTTCTATGGAGGGTCATGCTTCCTTTAGCTAATCAAGTTACATGAAATAAAAATCATTATGTTCTATAGTAATTTAGCTAAAGAGCCTTATTGAGGGAAAGTTTTTTTTTCTTCTGTCGAAAAGAAGGCTAAGTTTGGGAATTATTTGTGTCACGATAATAATATATTTTATATGTTTTTTGATGTTTTTTGCCAACGAAAGCAAAAACTCCACTTAAATAAATTCAAAACAAAACACATCATTCACAAAAATATTTGTGTAGTTTAATAATTAATCTGCGGATATACAATAACATTAACACTTAAATGCGTGGTATTTGCTTCTCTCCGGGTCTTCTCAGCGGAGGCTAATACTAGGGCTAGGGCTAGGATGCGGATAATGGATGCGGCTAATGGGCGATGGGACGGACGGAGTGGAAGTGGGTGTGGAAGTAAGAGCTGGAGCGGGACTATCTGCGCAGGCAGGGCTCGCAGGTGCCCGGCAGGACGAACGAGGGATGGCACTCCGGGCACTTGGGGTTCTCGCCGAACCACTTGGCTCGCTGCTCGGGGATCTTCAGCTGGAACGAGTTGTACAGATCCCCGTTGCTGAAACCGGAGGAGGCCGCTCCTGCGCCGGGTCCGTAGCCCGTGCGACCGATGGTTTCCAGGGGGAAGGCGTACTCCGGTATGAGCAGTTGCTTGCGCAGGTGGCTGATGTCCGTGGAGCTGGCCACCACATCGGAGCGACGCTGGGCCTGTTCCGGCTGCAGTTGCTCCCCCTCCTTCTCCTCCTTCGCCTTGATTGATCTCGAGATGGCCAGTCGGTGGCTGGTGCTCGATTGCTGGACAGACGCAGCCACCTGCACTGGCTTCTTCTGCTGGCTACCAATGTCGTTGAGTCGGGTGTTGAATATTTCCTGCTTGCCGGTGACCCCGTAATTCCCAGTGGTCTCGGGATACTCGCGTCCATCCACGCCAATGGGTGGGTCCAACTTGGGCGGCTCCAGGCCGTTCGAGGGCACCTTCCACTCGTAGTAGATGGGCGGACCCTGGGTGGTGGCTATGTCGTGGGGCACAAAGTCCACGAACGGCGGCAGCAGATCATTGAAGGGCATCTGTGCCGCAGGCGCAGCTGGTGGGGCAGCAGTGCTGGTGGGCGTGGCCAGGCGGAAACTCTGGGCCGGAGCTGGAGTGCGATTGTCGCTGCGTTGCGGCACTCCCACAGTGCTCACCGTGGTGGGCAGTGTGGCCGAGGAGAAGGGCACCCCAGCCAAAGTGGTTGGTCGACTCAACGGCCTTGGGGTGGTGGTGATGGTGCTGACCTGCGAGCGACTTGGAGCCGGACTGAACGGAGCCGCCGTGGATGTGCGAAGCCCATTCTGGGGCAGCGGCTCCTCCAGGTTGTAGATGGGATACACGAACGGCGGCTCGTAGATCTTCGAGGGCGGCTTGACGAACTTGGTCAACTTGGTGCTGGACTGCTTTGTGCCACGGAACGGCGCCTCCGCCGAGTTAAAGTCCGCTGAAGTGTTGTACCTGGTGCTGTGGCTCGTGCCCAGATCGTCCGTATCCTGCTCCAGAGCCTGGAAGCTGGGTCGTCGATTATGCAGGGCCTCTGTGCGCTTGCTGGGTGCCACTGTGGGTCTCCTAGTCGTGGTGGTTGTGCCTCGAGTGGTTGTGGTGCTGCGAGTGGTGGTTGTGGCCCGAGTGGTGGTTGTGGCTCGAGTGGTGGTGGTTATCCTGGGCTTGGTCGTACTGCTGGGAAACTCGATTTGCGGCTCATAAGCTGGCGGCAGGATCGTCCTGCTGGGCGGTGGAATCCGCCAGCGCGTCTGCGATGCCTGGGGATCCAGTTTTCCAGTACCAGCACCCTTGGCTGATTCGTCGCGTATCTGGTTTTGGTTCGAAGTCAGCTGCTACAAAAAGTATGCAATGGGAATGTGCGTTTATTAATTAAAAAAAAAGGTTATTAAACCTTAATCAGCTTTAAAAATTAACCTTATATTGGCTTCTAAAGGACTCTCCAGAGTAGTCGGGTGCATAGGGACGATCCAGAAGATCGGGTCTAGGAGTGCGCAGACTGTTTTCCTCGTCGTTCACAAAGGGCTTGTCCCGCTGACCTGTGGATGGCTTCACTGTGTTATCCTATCATGATTGGCATAATTCGAATACAAACCAATTAGGAGATTGGCGGCATAGTTACTCTCCGCCTTGGAACAGTTCACCATGTACCAGTGGTCGCAGATGAGCATCCGCTGCTGAAAGAGCGTGGTGTTTGGACACGTGTAGCTGAACTGGCGCCCCAGTCCATCGCACATGTGGTACACCTGGCAGCCCGTCTCCACGTCCGCATAGTAGCCGGCAGGACGTCCGGCGCAGGAGAAGGATGTCTTCTGCATCAGGTGTGAGGCAGGATTCGTTGTCTGGATGGCATTTTGTGCCTGCAGAGAGTAGGGAAAAATGTTCAAATCTTCAGTCTACATTTTTTGAATATTTTAAGTCAATTTAAAAAATGCTGGATATGGACTTATTTGTCTCTCAATTGTATGCCCTGGAACACACATTGTTCCTTAAACAAACAATTTGTTCTTAACAAAAAATAAAATATTTGGATATTTTGTTTGTTAAGTAATACTTAATCAATAATAAAACAAATAATTAATTAAACAATTAATAACATTCTACGTAATGTTATTTATTAATTTGTTTAATGTTTCTATTTACACAATTCGTATCGTTTATTAAATCGTAAGCCTTTATAGTTCATTTATTTAAGTAGGTACTTGTTGTTTGCTGTCTATAATTATCTGTGACTTCAATCTGCTGTCCAGTGCCGACATGCATTAGGTACTAAGTCAGTACTACGAACTACGAACTAACGAAGGGAGAGACTTCAGTTGTCAGAGACTCATGATTTCATAGATTGCTTGAAATGCTGGGAAAACATTTTTCACGGACTTGGCGGAAGCTTCTGCACATGTTCGCACATGCTACGAGTAGATCCAGTGGCGGATTTCGATAAGTCATTGGGCTATAATTTGCGGCTGTCGACGAGAAATTTTTGTTCATTATAATTAAACACAGCATAGAGAAACAGCAATTTTTACAAAAACTGACTAAAAATAAAGTTGACATTTCACACAGCATCACAGGTCGACTGTTGCAAGAAGCCGTGGCACCATGTGCCAAGTTATGACATCGCGTCAATTCATCACTTTTGGGCCCAAGTCGGGGTAGCTACTAGCTACCAACCTGTGGCTCAAAGTCCCAACTCCCAACACCCAACTCCCAGCATAAAGCTCAAAATGTACAACTTAAGACTTGGTGCAATCACACATGCTGGGCACGAGTACTCGCTGATATTGATCTCTGCGTCATTTGTTTCGCTACTCCAAAAGTCTTGGGTCTGAGAAAACCCCTTCAAAGGTAGCCAATTACAGATTATGTTCCGCAGCCAAATCTTCCCAGTAGATCTTACAGATGTGAGTTCCTTTCACTCTAACAAAGTAATCAAGCACTTGATGTAACTTCCGATTAAATCTTACACGACTTAAGAATAAATTCATTCATAAATATCTTATTATTCTTCATAATAATAGGGCAAATTAGTATTTCAGCTCATATAATAAAGTCTTTTCTTTAAGGAAATCTTAAATACCAGACTTATAATTGGATCCAATATTTTTGATAAAATTAAAAGCATTTGTCGTTTCTTAAAATAAAATTATCTATATTCAAAATAAAATTATCTTGATTAACAGTCAATGTATAAAAAGAAAAACTAAATTGTTTTATAAAAGCTCACATCTATTAGAAAAACCTTCGTTTCTGATTACTTTATAATATAAATAATGAAAAACAGATTATGAGAGTTTTTTTCCACTTTGTTATGGAACTAAGGCAGATTTTTGATTATGGGATTTTGACAAATGACCAACGAATTGTGTGAACAGTTTTACCGGGTGCCGGAGTGTTAATACTTAAATTATACTTAGAACTCATAAAATCCACAAGTTTGATTTTTTTAAACCAATTTCTATCCAATTTAAGTAACTTTGCTTAAATAAGCTCCTTTTAGGGTCACGTGATTGTCTCTGACTAGAAGCTTGTAAAACTAAATGGGGCTTTCCCTTATTGGGCTGGCTTAACGACACAAATTACTGGATTCGCGGCGCATTAATCTGGATTGCAATCATTCCAAATACGACATGGGAAGCTCTTAAGGAACGAAGATTGTGCAATCCCAAAGATACAAAACGAGCCAAGGCCCAGCAGAGGTTCCAATTTCACGTCGCTGTTTGTGTTTCTTATTTCGGGTAATTTGCCATAATTTGAAACGCTCTTCAATTTCATTTCAGGCATATTTACGGGCCGCACTAAACACACATTCTGCGCCCAGTTGCCCACTCGGCCGTTACATAACAGCCTCAGCTCCATCCTCGACTTAAGTTTCGTTTTAATTTCTTGTATGCAAATAGCGAAAACAATCAACACACTATTCTCCCCGTTGTTCGGCTTCGGCGCTGCCGGTGTGTGTTCCATTTCTGCAAAAGTGTCAGACGAGTCGGAAAAAAGGTCACTTGGTCAGCCGCGTCTTTTGTTTTTAATATACCTCGAGACCTTTGCTTGGCTGAATCATGTGTGCCGGCCTGTGTGTGAATTGTGGATGCACTCGCACACATAGAATAAATTAAAAATGAAACAAAGCGTAAAGAGCGCAAAATTACAACATTTTCCGCCGTTGCTCAAAAAGTGTCTTGGGAAGCACTGCGGTGGCAAAGACGACCAAAATGTCGGTGGGGCAGCGGCTGATCTCCACAGGCGATTTAATGGCAGAATAAAACACCTCCTTTTTTAAAAAACAGTAGTATAGTGTACAACTCCCCCACAGTATTACATATTAAAGCTATTAACTGGGAGTTTTTTTTTTATGACGTTTCGAATCTCATGGCTTAACACTTAAACGAATTGTTTTTTATTTTTACAATAAATGTTACACAATTTCGTTTAAAAAGCTAAAAGTTGCTTCTTAATTTTATCACATATATTTAAATATTTGTTTAAAATAGTACTTAAACTTCCCAACAACATCACAAGTTAAACATATAAACTGGGAGCTTTTTATGGCGCTTTGAATAATGTGTTCACTGTAATCTTATTGCATAAGACTAAAACGACTAAAAACAAAAATTGTTTTTTATTTCGTTTAAATTTTACAATCTCTTCAATATAAATCTTGCGCAAAAGTTGATTTTTTTTTAAAAACATAAATATTTAAGAGGTGCATTAAATTAGATACGCAAAACTACCTTTTTGTTTCTCTTATTAAGTTTTCAGTTGTACAAAATGTTAGAAATAATGCCAGCATTCTTAAAGCCAATACTTTGTCTTAATTAATGACCATTTGATAAGGTCAGATGGAATGTAATATTTAAATTGCTTTTCGATTAAGTTAGGTATTTCGTATTACTTGTGAAAACCTGACCGTTGAACCAGTGTTCACGCTTTCAATAATGATAATCACAATCTTAAGGGATTACCATTTGTGGGGATGGTTTCATTGTTGTGGGACAGGTAAAAATTATTGTATATTAAATGTATCTAAATACGTTTCTGAATGCCCGTTTAGTGAGAGCTTCATTAGCATTGATCGAACAAGTGCTTACGATATTTTAGCTATTAATTATTGCAATCTTCGGAAGGAAGATAATAACCACCTTTGCCGCACAACAAATACGGCGTTTAAATATTTATACAATTCCGCGATTTGCATTTGAATGCTCTCTCACGTGCACAATCAGCGTCGGAATCTCCGCTGGAAATCATATCCACATCTTTCGAATTCCCCGAGTATAGAGCCCCCGGCTAAGGGTAGATGTCAGACTTACCTCACTGGCCAAAAATATCGCTGAGCAGAACAAAGCCAGGGCCAAAAGTCGCGAAAGCGTTGGAGTAATTTGCGCCAACATTTCGCCGATTGTTCTCTCTGGATCCGTCGTCGGGGAACTTGAGTGGGGGTGGGTGAGGGGTTGTCGATGGAGGGCTTTAAACTGAAAGTTATTAATAAGTTATTGAATGGACGCTGGGCACAATTGATGAGAAAGTGCAGGCGCTAATTGCCATATACAATGGCTCGCATCTTAACAGCCATTCCATTCCATCCACCCATAGCATAATAATTCCAGCCATGCGTCTTTTGTGGTCAATCTTTGCGTAACCGAAACATTGTTTAATTAAGTAATAACTTTCCCAAAAATATCACCACATAGGTGCTTATGGGCGGTCACAATGTGTGTGTTTTTTATTGACACTTTCAAGCAGGGAGACTAATTTCCAACCGTTTGTTCGATTCAACGCCAGCGTAATGAATTGTAATTTAAAAAACATTAACTTCTGTAGTTGGTGCCGCATTATTGACTGACAGAATTTGCAACGCTGTCGCTGGCTCTTCCCTTGCCTCACTGCCTCGCTGCCTCGACCTCCGCCTACAATTCGATTTTGCGATTCTGCGATTTTGCGATTTGGCGACCTTGCCACTTGCCACTCCACTCCACTCCTCTCGCGAAAAAGTGGGCATCTGTGGACAAGCAGTCACACCGATAAAACTGTCAGTCGCAGTCGCAAACAAAGCTCCAAAATGGAAAATGCACTTTATGACCGTTTATAGCATGCAAATTGCTCGAAATTGAGTTGTCCAGTAAAGGCTCTTAGCTTTATGAATATCCGGTTGGGTCAAGAGCGTATATGCGGGTGTTCTAAAATGCCAAATACGGCGAAAAATTTATCTGCCTAAAACAAATTTGGCAATGCTTCGTTAGGTCTCACTTTAAGACTTGCCTCTTAGTATTGGCAGACTTTGATTTAAAGTTGTTGATATTTACCAACAGCTTCATCACTCATTCGACACAAATTAACAAAATCAGATAATGTCAGAGAGATAAAGTCAAAAATTTGCAGCTTAGTGTCAACTTGCTTACTTGAACTTGAATTGTTAGAAGTACAAAACAAATTTATGCATTTTAAACATATATTTGAAACTTTTAAAACTTTTAAAGCCATTCTTATTTTGTAGAATGTATTTTTTTTAAGACATATTTCTGCAAACGCCTTTTAAGTGCTAAAAATTTTTAGTTTACGACTGTCTAATTTTATATTGCAAATAGAGATTTAATCAAGTTTCAAAGTATATAACATTGGTTTAAGATGGATTTCTATTTAAAAAAAGATTGATATCCCATAAAAAACGCATAACATACTTGAAATTTGTTTGAAAACATAATTTAAATGGAATAATGACTTTTTTGAATGGGCAATAAGTGGCGCAAGCTAAAAAAAACAATAAATAAACAATAAATAGTCTTTTCATTGGGATACTCGCTACGGCATTTAAACTACCATTTAAGTGCACTTTAGCAATTAACTTTACAAGTAATTGAAATTGGCTTTTTTAAAGGCATAAATGCCCGGCCATAATACGGCAATCGCCGTAGTGTAATTTATTAGGTTAGCAAGACTGTGCATCATCTCGTAAAGCTTCAAAGTTCAATTGCCCAATAAAATCGCATACTTTTCAGCTAACGAGATCATCTGTCTCAATGCTAACCGCAACATTTGTGGCAAGTTGTGGCCAGCAGTCAGCAGCCATTCGAGCCAAGTGCGTGTGGCAGCAGCAGAGCGTCAGCCCAAAAAAAAAAAAACAAAGTTAACAATACCGAACTGGCATCTAGTTTGGCGGTTTTTCCTTGTCTTGACCTTTTTGACAACGGAAAATATTTACCGCTTTATCCTCCTCGGGTTGAACTCGTGATGCTGGTTGCAGTTTCATTTCTTGGCTGCCTTTTTTTCTTTCTGCGAGCTGCCTTGTGGCCAGCTAGGCGAAGCCTATTTGACATTTTTGCCAGCCATTTCCACTGAAAGAGCATTGCGAATCTAACTCGAAGATGCTCAAGAGGCGCAACGACAAAGGCAAATAATAGCGGCCAAAACAACAGGCAGATACAGCAACAATTATGCCAATTAGCTGGCATTACAGGTTGATTACGGCAGGGCCAGGCAGGCCTTACTGGGCCCAGCGCCATAGTTGGCATTTTTCTAATTGTTTTCCATCGGACCCCCCGCTCGGATGGATGCAGAGGAAGTTATTGAGATGCAAGCATAGCAAAGCAAATCGGCGGGCTCACCTTCGCCCGCGTCGTCGTTGACGGGAGTCTTAAATTGTACAAACTAATTGCCGCCGTAGGTGGTGTGCTAAAATATATTCCATATGGTCGCGGACCTCTTTACACACTGGCGAGGTGATGCTGATGGTGATTCAGTGCGATGTGATCTTTGCAAAGATCAAATGTCAGAGACAGCAGCCGAGTTCGAGTTGCATCGGACCGCCTCACTGGCAATTGCAGTGGCTCCAAAACAAAGTCAAGAGCACTGGCTTACCGCCGCACCAAATTGGTTCGCATAAATTATTTGATATACTATGGCCAACAACATGCCATCAGCACTCTAGCACACAATTTCACAGTCCTTTGGGACGGAGCGCGCCTACAAGTAGTCAAGTATCTAAGTATCTCGTATCTGAGGCTTTCGAGTTCGTCCGGATCGAGACAACCGCTTCGTTCGAAGTCGCGCTTTCAACTGAAGCCTCCGAGTGCACCCAGCTCGGTTTAAGATTCACATTAGGCCGCCCGCTACAGCCAAAGTATCGTCTCGTCTCGTCTTGAGAAGAGCCAAGCCGAGCTTCGTCATCGCCGCACAGTGGGCGACATGGACGCCCACGTGCGTGAGAGAAAATTCTGTTAATTTGTTAAGAAATCTATGCAAATACTTTCGAATGCGGTCAAATGAGCTTAAGAACAGAGCCTTAAAGAAGCTTAAGGTCTTAGGTACCCATAAAACCATAACATAACATTAATGAGCTAGTTGCCACATACCACTGTGCCAAATCTTCCCGTTAAGAAAAATATTTCAAAGCTTATGAAAGCAAAGAAATTGTGGCTGGTAGAAGTTTTTGGTCATAGTTTCCAAAAACGTATTACAAAGTTACTTGTCACATACCACTGTGCCAAATCTTCTTAGTCAGTTACCAAAGTATAGTCGGTTTTTCAGACCTAATGTAAATATTTTAAAATTCTCACAGGTTTCAGGTCTTAGGTCCTATTTAAGCCATTATATTAATTTACTTTTCCAGATAGTTGTCTGGTTAAATAAATTTAGTTGTATTTTGAGATCCTATATATTAAAAATTTTGAATTCGAAATGTTTGTACGATGTTAATTTAGCTCTCAATCCAGCTAACACATACCACTGTGCCAAATTTTCTCGGACAGTTAACGAAGTTTAGTCGGGTTTTTTGGGACCCCGCCAGCAAAGCGTTAGCATTGCAGCTTCATTTTCATTTTCAGCTTGATTCTCAGTTTCAATTTACCGCTAACAGCTTCGTTTTCGTTTTCATTTTCATTTTCATTGCACGTTATTAGCATTTGCAATGCCACCGTTTAGGGAAACCCTTCACCCACTGGTGTTTATTTGTCTAATTTATTGGAACGTTTACGTTGCCTGGTAGGGGTATTGTAGTACTGTGGTACTGCCACTTTGGCAAACGGGTATGGTGGTAAACCGATGCAGGCAGAAGTGGCAGAAGCTAAATAGAGCAATCGAGCGGGTCTAAGAGATCTGAGCCAGATTGGGCGGCTTGCGGATTGCGAAAGCATTTTCCCCATCTCAGATTCGCTGGCTGGCTGGGTCTTTTGGCGGCATCATTGTCAGATTTCTGGCGGCTGGGTTTTGTAAGCGAAGATTTCCATTTTCCATTTTCATCTTCGTTTTCGATTCAAGACGTTTATTTACTCCCCAAAGCCCTTTTGTCGTGAAGCCAAAAAGACAAGAACCGCCAACGGTTTTGGCGCACTCAGGTTTTCATCGTAGTCGTGTGTTGCCTCATTGAGTTGCCAGGTTTCATATTCGCTGGGCGTCGGATTTCACCCAACCCGCTGTTTCCCCCTGTTTCCCCCTTTCCAGCTTTGGCCATTTTCAATTTTTCGTGACGGATTTGGGAGGAAGTTGAAGTCGAAACTGTCGAGAGTCAATCGAAAGTTTTTTTTTTTTTGTCGTATATTGTCTGCTGTTGTCAAAAATAAAGAAAATAACAAATGCTTAACACTGTGTTTATACGTTGCAACCCGGAATTTAGTTAGATATCTCCTGGCTTTCTAAGGCTAGTCTATGTGGACTGGGCACTGGACCCATTCTGGATCCCCTGCTTTTGCTCCTCGTTCTTCATGGCCAGCGAATGTTGCTGAAAGTCAGCCAGAATGCGGCTCTCGGGGATGTCCGTCTCCACACGGCTGCCCACTAAGTCTATGTTGCTATCCTTCTTGTCAAAGAAAATGTCTATAATAATGCGTGCGCCTGTTGGGAAACAATAATTATCAGGGGTTTGCATATATGAATCAATTGAATTTCCGATGTGTATATAGTAACTACTTTTATAATATAAGAATTTAATATTTTTAATAGAAAAACTTGTTTTTCAAAAGAGAATTTCGTCTGAGAACATTTAAGTATTAAATAAAAGTAACAAAGCAGAGTAGTTTTGCTATCGTCACATTTTCTACAAGTTTTTTTAAAGGAATTTAAAAGATAATGAAGAACTTTAAATAGTGGTAAGTAGCATTTTGAAAAATGCGTTGGAATTGTTTTACTGAATTTTCTAAATTAAGTAAATCTAAATTCATTTAGAATGTTAATTTCCTGTTAGTGCTCTTGAATTTAGTTTCCTGAAGTTGGCTTACCCTGGTTTGTGCGTCGAATGGTGGTTTTGCTCTTGTAGATGCTTTCCACTTCGTTGTTGTCCGCCGGATTCTCTTGGCGCACCGAGCACTGTCCGTCCCTGTGGTTAAGGCGATGGGTTAGTGGGTATAATAGAAGAAGACCCGTGGGCCGAACCCTCACCCTCCGTTAGCGGCGCCTTGGTCCCTATCCTCCGATAGCGACATGTTGCAGCAGCTGCTACCGCAATCGCCATCCACCACCTGCTCCTCATCCGACCTTAAGCCGTTGCCAAAGTAAATGGACTTGGCCCGCTCCAGCTCCTGGTTCTTCTGCGTGGCGAAGTTGTACAAGTTGATCATGTCGCGCACTCGGATGGGAGTCTCCATCCGTTTGCGCGCTCCTGACTGCGGTGGTGTTGCCTGGAGCTGGGAAGGGGATTGCTCCTGATCCCGATCGGAATCCTGACTCTTGGGGGAGCCATAGGTGAGGCTGCTGCAGTCCTCCTCAACGGTGTTCATGGCGATGGTTCCTATTTCTCTCTCCCTAAACAAAAATGATTACTGAAAAAAGTCCTCGAACGTTTCTTGTGGAATTCAAGACTTCCGATTTTTGTTGTTGTTCGAAAAATTCCTTTAACCTTTTGTGTCTGTGGGAAAGTTGTAACTAACTCTGAATTCGGTTCTGACAATGTCAACCGAATATGACCTTAACATCATAGAGATCTTTGGATCGTGTGAGTGTGCTTCATGTGGGTCTGGCAGCAATTCGTTAGTAATTACAGTAACGAAATGTAAATGTAATTCATCTTCGAGCTGCCGAAGACGAATCGATGGAGGGCGACCTTCAGTGCGGCAATCGAATACCGAATTCGATCGATCGCATGATTGATCCCACAGAGGGGGCAGTGATTGAGGAAGGTTCGGTGATTAGTGAAATTTGAGCCACACGCTGAATGCCAATGGAATTGTCTTAGAGCGGATTTAATGCATGTTTTTTTTTTCTTTTTTTACTCATATTTTCCCCGTTTATTTTCGTGTACAGTGTACATGTGTGTGAGTTATTAATATTTTGAAATTGGGTGAGCAATGACTTGCCGTTGCCACAGAAGCAGCATCATCGTACCAGCATCATCATCAATCGGTAGCTTGCAAGCGGCCAGCTGGAGGTCCATTTGACACACCATCCCAAATAAAAAATCCGATTTTAAGGTCAATCTATGGCGAACGACACTTGAAGATTGGCTCGACTACAACTCAAGATTCGCAATCAGCGCTGATAGTTCGAACAAGGTTTGTAAGGCTTTGATTGTAAATAATTTTCTCTGCTGACAGTTCAAATACAAACATGAGTAATTTGGTCAAATATGGTACAATAAATAATTAAAGGCAAGGTTGGTCTTTTAACAATCTTCCTTTAATGGTGATTCCTGTGCAACACAATTTATCAAACTAGAACATTTTTTATTATTGTTTAATAGGATTCTAAGAAATTAGTAGCAAAATACAAAATTTAATCCCCTTTTAATAAATCTTGTCTTGTACATGAAACACTTCAACATTCTAACTTTAAATTCGAAATTCTTTGTTCTTTCTTTAATTCACAGAATTAAATTAGGTAATAAATCTCCGCAAATTATAATTCTCCAACTATATTTGGGTACCAAAAAATGATTCCGTCACAACCTTTTTAATAATAGCTTAAGTTTCGTAACACAGAGACTAATGGCGGCTTGATGGGGTGATAATGCATTGAAGAGCCGGCAAAATTAATTTGAGCCTCGGTGTGGGAGTTCTGGCTCCCGTGATCGACATTCTTTGACATTGTATTCTTACATATCACGAACTTGGAATTCGGTTTGGCTCTGCCCTGCTCTGCTCGCTTGTGCAATTAGCCGCGATGTCAAAGGGGTTCACTCCAGTCATGGCAAAAGAACAGTGAGAAGGTGTGGGACCCACAGCAGAATTCACACAACATACGTATGTACGTATGTACATAGGTGTGTCATCATCATCATCTCTGGCTGTGATTCCATTGAAGGTCGATGAGCCACAAACAACATTTGCTTCTGCCATTTATGCTCACTGAATCTCTTGCTTTTTCTGCCTCTCTTAACTGAAAAGCCCCCTGCTTTCCGCCCACTCGTAGGCTACGGCTACTAATGTTTAATTGCCAAATTGGTGCAATTCCACATAATTCATGCCGATAGTTGGAGTCGCTACTCGGGCAGTTTTCCGCTCGCAGAGCTGTTTATTTGACAAGGTCCCCAGTGAAGAGCTTTACGAGTTAGCAACGAGCAAATAAAACCAGCCCGTGGGGGCAGATTCACACGTTTATTAGGCAGTATCGTGCTGCGCATCGAAATCGAAAGTGGAGCGGCTAAGCACTCATAATTGATAACAGTCAGTCATATGGAAATTATTGCGCATACGCACTGTGACTTCAAAAAGAGTGCTAAGAGGAAAGACAAACACCTCTGCCGACACCGACGACTGAAGAAGTAGCTCAAGTCTTAGCCGCATCCGGTCGCAGGCAAAAGTGGCAATTTCGGCTGCTAGCTGTTAGCTGCTACAAATTTGTCAAACCAACAATGCAGCAAGGTCAGCGGCTGAGCCATGATCACGTTCGCGTCCGGCGTGCGGTCAGCTCTGCCATATCATTGACCTTAAGTGACGAACATGAAGAGCAATGAATAAGCCGAGATTATCACCTTTGGCAGCATTTTATTGCACTTACACAGGCAGCCGCCAAAAACGGATTTGAAGTTCAATTGCAGGCATTTGTGATGCTCCAGCTTCTTTGGCCCCACTCTCCAATTCGATCTCCATCTCGATCTGCCCCGGACCTACCAAGACGCCCATGGCACAATGTACAACACGACTATTAAAGGTCAAGCTCCAAAGCCAGCACTGCAAACGACAAAAGCAACAAAAAAAGAAAAAGAAAAAGAAAAAAACGTTAAGTAAATCAAAGTAAACAAACGGCGCACTTTGTTAATTGTTGAATTTATTTCTATTTCAGTTCGAGTTTCTCTTTCTGTTGTGGCTGCAATCTATTAGAGAATGATCTCAAAGATGCGTCAATCGAAAGACTCAAGACACGAACTGGCCACAAAACAATAAAATGACCAATTCGGCGTAGCTAACAAGCAGTATACATTTGAATAGTCATATACCCTAGCCAGTGAGGTTATGGGACCGCTTATTGACACTTCGGCTACCTCTTCAAATTTCCCAAACAGAGCATCGGCAATTTGTGGGCCAACTGCCATTCACTTGCCGCCTCGACTTCTACTGTCAGGGGTGGTTCTGAAATGCCAAAAAGGTAGCATACACGTAGCATTGTTTCCCATTGCGACTGCTCAGCGCGACCTTCACTTGGCAATGGAGCATTGGAGCAATGGAGGAGCAGCTCCTAGCCTCAGGTTGCCCGGAGGGCATTCAGCGAACCCAAGTCAAGTGCGCGGCAGCCTCTTCAACAATGAAGCCATCAGATCGACAAATATCTTCAATGTGAATTTGGTTCAACGGTTCAATTGTATCGCACATCGGAACTGGTGCGAGTGATTAATTGGTTTGTTTTCGAGACTCAAAACACACACTGGATGGATGAGTTGTGTTTGGTCTTGGGATAATTCGAAAGAGTACGGCTGCAGAATAAATCATTTAATATGTAGCGTAAACAACACAGCCCACATCGAATTGCTTACTATTCATGTTGAGTTCGGGGCGCTCCCGCTTCGCTGGATGATTATGCCTTTGTGCTCCGTGTTAGTCTTCAAATCTGCGCCCCAGCATCGGATGAATGCTTTCCATTATCTATATAGCCAGGAAAATATGATTGTTAGGTGTCAATCAAAACTTTTGTGTGTCGCGTGTGTGCGCCACGTTGTCGTTGTCAATTAAAGGCAGTAAAGCCTCCAATTAAGTTTGGAGATGGTAATGGTTTGTGGTTGAATGGCAATTGCTCCATGGAAAATTGAGATTTACTATTGTTACACCTTGGCAAACCAAGTGATTACAGATTGGGAAGACGTGAGTTACCTATTTACATGAACTTAATTTGTCTGAGGTCCCAAAGCCCATAACCCCATACCAACTTTGTAAGAAAAGCTTTCACTTAGTGAAAAAATAAGAAGCTTCTAAAGATAGATTTATTATATAAATTGACAGGATAGAAACTTTATGTCGGGAATATAAAATTATAAATTCAAATATTTTATAGGGCTAGCTTGACTAAAACTATAAGTGTGGTATATTTTGTCTGAGGTCCCAAAGCCCATAACCCCATACCAACTTTGTAAGAAAAGCTTTCACTTAGTGAAAAAATAAGAAGCTTCTAAAGATAGATTTATTATATAAATTGACAGGATAGAAACTTTATGTCGGGAATATAAAATTATAAATTCAAATATTTTATAGGGCTAGCTTGACTAAAACTATAAGTGTGGTATATTTTTGAGGTATCTTTTTTAACGACACCTTTGTAGCATACTCTTAGGCAAAAATGATTAATATTTTCTACGCAGATTTTTAGAGGCTTCCTAGACAGACTTTTCCGCTTTCTGTATAGAATTCATATTTAAGTGGGCGGCAAGCACAACATGAAATTTTTACTTTATTTATCTTAAAAAAAACAATGCTAATTATAAACTTAATGGAGGTCTTTTATATCTAGGCAAACAAAAATATAAAGCTATCATAACAAAAATACAATCATATATTAGAACTAAGATATAACAATAATTAAATTAGGAACAACATAAAAACAAACCAAGTTTTTAATAAACCAGGTTTTTACTCAGGTTTTTAAAAGATTAAGCCACATGACTTTTAAGATATACCACTTCGAAATCGGATGTCAATTAAAAAAGCTATGGAATTAGAACTGCAGACTTTTCATCATTATTCAGCAGTAATTTTTTGGAAATTCGGAAAGGGGTAACATCATAAAAATGACAAAAAATCGATCCGCAAGTACAAACTAATTTTTTAACGCAGATTTTTAAAGGCGTAAGCCTCAAGACTTTTAAGGTATACCACTTCGAAATCGGATGCCAATTAAAAAAGTTATGAAATTAGAACTGTAGGCTTGTCGGTAATTGTTTAGCAAAGTCGACCACAGCTGAATTGTTTCCCTCCGTGACTTTTGTGCTTCGGAACCCCAAAAATATCAACTTCTTTAAGGTATAGCTTATGGTAAACGTTTTTTAAATTGTATACTGAATTGTACTCGGACCCGAAGGCGATTCGGAATACTTTTCCAATTATTAGTATTGCAGATTGTATTACGAGGCGGCCAAACCTATGGCAAAGTAATCCATTTGCTTCTGATTACTGGATGTAAAATAATGCATATGTTATCGATTTCGTAATGGCAAATTTCGCCGCTGGGACTTTGAGTTAAAAGACATTTTGATAGTTCGATTATTTTCTAGATTTATTTCGCTCTGATTGTTTTGGATAGGCGCGCTTGACATGCACTCGGGTTTCTTTTATAAATTTTTAATTGAAATTGTATTAAACGTTTTATTTTAAATAGCTGACAGATTATCTACATTTTAAATTTATTAATTATTTTTCGAATACATAATCATCGAATTTAAAGCGGTAATTTCGATAGATTTTTCATTGCTGGTTACCAGTAGTCGGTCATCATCATACAAGTAGTACAGACTACAGTATTACTTCCGAATTGCAAAATATGTGTACCATACAAGTGTACTTTGTGTGGTAATTATTTAATTTATAAGTAAATGTTTTTATGCGGGCGACTAGAAATTCCAAGAAAACTTTAAACATACAATACAATATGTGTATACAGTTATAAATATATCCGCCTACGGATTAATTTAATTACATGCTAAACGATAGGAATCATGAAAATTACTTTATCTTGCATTACTCGTTACGTCTAAAGTTCAATTAAATATGGATACAAGCATCTGTTATTCACTTAAATGCTACTCAAGCACTCTTAAACGCAACTTATCAGGCATTTATTCCTTACTCTGCTCACGAGTGTAACTGAAATGTAACTAAAGTTTGGCGCAACACATCGAAGCCAATTGGATGAATCGTATTATGCTAAAATGATAAGTATAAGTTAGAGAAATCTTTGGTTGTAACTACAACTGAAATTGAATGTCGAAGCTAGCCGCCGTCTACCCCATGATTGCTTAGGATAAAACGGGGTTTCGCTGCCTAACTTTGTGCTGGTTAAGGTTGCAGTACCCATTCCCAATTCCCTGGAAGTTTGGATACGGCTATTACGGCTTTTATGGATTTGTTAATGGGCAAACCTAGTGTCACATACAATACAATGTATCTATAAATTATCACAGTAAAATAAATATAAATCTTCTCTGCTTCTCTTGCTGCTGTTTTCCGAGTGTCAACCAAGGAGTGGGTGGACGAATGGCGTGCTCTGGCTATATCCATTCGTAGCTGGTTCAGATTATGGAAGATACGATAGTCATAGTCCACATTTTGGCAAAACTGTTGAACGGTCCCCTTCCGCGCTTCGTCTCGTCTCGACAATCACTGATTCACTGATTCACTGGTTGAGTAGCGTGTTGGTCACCTCGGAGAAGGAGAGCAGCGGACTGCCATCGGCGTACGCCCCCCCGGCGGTGGGCGGGGCATAGGCCAGCGCCGTGTGCGCCGTAATGTTCGCCGGATAGAGCAACTGATGATGCGAATGGTGCTGCGTGTGGTGGTGGTGCTGCTGCTGCTGCTGCTGGTAAATTGCATGTTGCTGCTGTTGCAGGGACGGTTGCTGCTGCAGTTGCTGCAGCGACTGCTGCTGCTGCTGTTGCTGCTTGGATGACTTGCGTCCAATGCCCACCTCCTCGGCGCAGATCACCAGCGGAGCGGACACAATGGCCAGCTGCTGGTAGGGTATGTCGGCAGCCGATCCTGATCCTGATCCTGCTGAAGCTGATCCGTTGAGCAGGCTGCTCACCGCCGGCAGAGCTGTGGGCGAGCGGGACAACGCGGATGGCGGCGGCTGCGGCGGCGGTGATCCTGATCCGACTCCCACCAGCTGGTGGTGCAGCGGATAGCCGGCCAGCGATTGCTGCTGCTGCTGCTGATGGTTGGTGAGTATGATCTAGGGAGGATCGTTATGGTTAGTAGTCAGGCGATAGAGCACTGGAGTGCGGTTCTATGGGTTTCGATAGGTTTCAGAAGGTGAGTGGTTGTGGGAGAGTACATAGAGTGCGGGTGCTTCATTACTGGTGCAATCTATCCGCCTTCTAGCGGTGGCCGTGGTGCAGGTGATGCGACTGGGCCGGAACATGGCCACCGCCGCCAGCCGTCGGGTGGTGCGGGTGCGGATGCGAATGCGAATGCGGATGCGTATGCGGATGATGGTACGTGAAGTACTGCGAGTATTGCGTGTAGGAGGCGGGCGTCCATACCTCGCTGCCATGCTGATGCGCCGTCTCATGGTGGTGGTGATGATGGTGGTGATGATGCGAGTGCGGATGCGGGTGGGCGTGATGGTGTTGCGTCTGCTGCTGTTGCTGCTGCTGTTGCTGTTGTTGGTGGCAACTGGGTGGGTGCACCGCCTGCTGATCTGTGCCCGTGCTGCTGGTGAGGGAGCTGCTGGGAGCGCTAACATTGGAACCCACTCCTCGCTGCGACTGCTGTAACTGCTGCTGCTGCTGTTGTTGCTGCTGCTGTGGCGAGGTTGTGTGCGAGGAGGCGGAGTACAGGCCGGAGTCGTCGTGCTGCATCTGGTAGCTCTCCGGCGTACTGGCGCTGGCCGACTTTCCCGGCAGCTCCTTTGTCCCGTTCCACTTGGCCGCCGTTGCAGGTTCATGCTCGTTGTTGTTATTGCTGGCGCCGGGATAGCCCAGTCCGTTGGTCAGCGGCGTGGATCGCTGCGGGGAGCCCGGATTTCCAGTCCCACTCCGGCCACCCTGCAGACTGTTCAGCGGCACCCCGCTCGAGTGCGTGGTGCCCCACATCAGCACCGTCTGACGCTCGTAGGGATCCTGGCTCGCAGCTGCTGCACCCGTTGCTGCGGCCAGCTCCACTTTGGGCGTGGCACTGCCAACGCCATTGGGCGTGGCGCCGCCCACGGGCGAGGGTCCGTCCGACGAGCAGGATATCACCTCCATGACCTGAGGTGAAGACTTCGGCGTCTTAAGGGGAATTTGCTGTCGAGGAAATGGGAAATCGGATTAATGATCAGTGACGGATTTAAAGATTACTCTTATAAAAAAGGTGGTTCGGAAAAAATTTAATAATGTATTGCCATATTATCGGAATACATAAAAACATTGTAACGACACTATTCTTACATGTATGCCAATTAAGTCGGAATAAAAAGTTTATTGTCACAATGCAACTTTGTATATTAAATTTGATAGCAAGGTCAATTTAGAAATTTAGCAACATATTAAAGGCCTTTTTTTATAAAGTATTTGAAGTATACTACTTTTATTTTAATACTTTTTAAATATTTTTTGCATTAATTCATCAAACACATTATTTTGTAGGACAACGCTTTTTAAATGCTTTTTAAATACATAAATTTACTTTTTTAATATATATTTTATTAACTGTGATCTTTTTACCAAATTTAAAATCTTTTTTAAGTCTGCTTAGTTTTACCTACGACCTATATGCTACTCAAAACTAATAGTTGGGCCTGTTTCTATCCCTACTCATGACTCCACTCACCTGTGGCGTGGATGTTGGGCTCCCGTAGCCGCTGCTGTAGCCACTGTAGTACTTGCCCGTCTCCTGCCACTTTTCGTCCGCCTTGGAGGCGATGGCGTAACCGTCGTAGGAGAGGAAGCCATTCGCCACGTAGGCCGAGGCCGGGGCGCCGGAGTGCGGGTAGTCCGTGTAGTAGCCACCGACGGCGCCCTGCAGCCGGTACTGATGGAAGAGGTTCTCACTGACCGGATAGAAGGCGTTGGCCGGCATGGAGCTGCCCATGTAGAGATTGTCCGCGGCACTGGCGTACGGCGAGGTCGTGTACATGGGGTTCAGGTTGGAGTAGGCGGCGGCCACCGCAGCCGCCGGATCGGGCAAGTACTCCACGGCCACGGCCGGAGCAGGCGAACCCACCGGACCACCCAGGGGTGAGGTTTGCTGCGTCTGCTGCTGATTTTGCTGCTGCTGCAGCTTGCGCTTGCTGCGGCAGGTGGAGAGGAAGTCGCGCAACTGCGTCTTGTAGCGGCGATTGGGACGCGTCGGCGTCACCGGCGGCGGCAGGGCGTGGGCCGTGGGAGAAGCGCTCGGCGGCACCACCAGCTGATCCGCCTCGGAGAAGTAGGTGGACGCCAGGCCCGTGTCCAGGTAGCTGACCTTGAAGTCCATCGTCCGCTTGCCCAGCAGATCGTGGCCCTCCTCGTCCATCAGCTGGCGGTGCGTGCAGATCACAAAGTCCGGCTTGGAATTTTTGTACACCAGGCGCGAGCTCGTTTGCAGCCACTGCCAATCGCCGTCCTTCTTCTGGTATCGATAGGCAATCATGCCGGAGGCTCCCGTTTTCAGAACTGCAGAGAAACAAAATGTTAAGTTTGGTTGATGATCTAGGGATGTGTTTATTAACTAAAATACGGGTAAATAATACATAGATTACGTCAGAAAAACAAAACCAGACTATTTAGTTATGTCTTTTTACCCTTAAAATGTAAAAATTAGCAATATCACCATAAAGAGATCAATTAGTTTGAGCATTTAAAGGAAGTGAAGCACGATTTTGGTTTTTAAATGATTCAATGATTAGTACGTCACATAAGAAAAGAAAAGCCAGTAAAAAAATTTAGTTATTTATTTTTACTACCAATTACTTTATATTAAGAAAATTTTCACCTAATTATTTTTAAAAAGCTGACCATTTAAAGTAAGTTTGGGCTTCCACACAATTTTAAATTCGTGCAAAATGCAAGCAACATGAATTTAAGCAAATATCATTGTCATATCATAGATATATGGTTTATGGTTTACAAAAAATGTAATTAAAAAACTCAAATACGTTGCAACGATTTATAGAAGTAAACAAAAAGATTCAGTTTAGAAGGATAAAACAGTACTGTTTATATATATTTGGAAGCAACGATTTAGAAGATTATAAGCTAATTAGGCTGTAGGACCTAACTTGGTTATCCACTCTAGCTTCTCTTCAGTAAAAACAAAAAAAAGCTAAGCAATGGTAGTACTCACGCTCCTGATGGGCGCTGGCCACGTAGGCGAGGTCGTCGTAGTGCACCAGGTCGTAGCCGCCCATATTGACCAGCTCGGCGTCCGCGTAGCCCAAGATGTGCTTGCCGCGCTGGTCCATGGAGACCAGCGAGAAGTCGAGCTTGTGCTTGGACTTGAACATGTTCTCCTTGTGCGGAATCTCGAGCAGGCTGGGTGGACCGAAGGGCGTGCAGTAGGCGAAGAGGGCCAGCGGCGGCTCCTCCGTCTTGCGGTTCTGGCCGTGCAGGACCTTGATGCGACCACGGATGTCCAGGCGCAGGAAGCCGCTCGTGTTGTCCAGCAGGCAGCGGAAGCGGACGGTGAAGCTGCGCTCCAGGTAGAGCGCCTTGTCCGGCGCCAAAGTCTCCGCCAGCTGCATGCTGGACATGTCGGCGGGCAGGAAGCTGTTCCACAGCAGCTGGCGCTGCAGCTCCTCGCGATCCTCCGAGTGGACCAGTTCATACACCGACTGGTGGACGATGTCCGACTGTGGGATGGAGTACATTCGTATATTCGTATATTGGTATATTGGTCAGGGGTCAGTCACCTGGCAATTCTTATTGATTTTGCTCTCACTTTTCGCTCTCTTTCGCCCGGGGATTTCGGGGCGTATAAATCAAAATGCGCGCAAATTGAAAATGCGCCCCATGTTGGCCACAAATTGAGACATAAATTCTGCACGCGCCAGGAGCAGGAAGATTGGCCAGATGGGGATACAAGGGATTCTTGGGGATACTCCCCCCACTCCGCCCTTCTGCGAACACCAAAAGCAAACAAACCCAACTGATTTTCTCGAAGGTGAAGCCAAGCGGCAAGGCAGCAGCAGCTACGCTTTTAATTGAGCTGCCAAACGGGGCGTGGCAAGTGCCGCTTTACACATTTACAACTAAATTTAAAAAAAAAAAAAAAAAAAACAACAACAAGAAAAAGAAAACCAACAACTCGGGCGGATGCTAACTACAATTTCAATTTCCATTGGACAATAAAGTAGGCAAAACTACAATGAAGGTGTACCCCAAACATGCTGCCGAAGGAAGCCGAATTCAAATCGGAGTGCCCGCATCGGAATCAATCTGGCCACGCCCCGCTACTGCAGCTGGGGCTCCCAGGGGGAGATTCCCAGCGATTGCGCAATCTGATTTTAATTTATGATCTGTCGGATCCGCGAATCGATTCGGGTTCAGGTACCCTTCAAGCGTGGCGAGCCCAGACATCTTTGCCGGGGACCAAGATCTTAAATTGTGAATTCGGATTTGGGTCAGGGTATACGAAAATCAGGTTAATCAACTTTTTTCCAGATAACTTGTCTTGCTGCCTGGATTTTGTACAATGGTGCTTTCTTTTCTGCATGCCAGAGTTTGACAAATTCATTTTTATATTATGTTTTCATACATCTATTAAACTAAAACTCGGGTCAGGTTTAAATATCTTAAAAATTGTAAAGCTAAGAATGTTTGAAAATCTTGTTTAATTATTCTTATTTTATGTAGTACCCCATGTTAACCTGCACTTTTAGAGCAGTGAATTTTCTTTTCTTGGACCGCTTCCGCATGTCAGAGATTGACCCAAAAAACAGAATACTGTCGGCAATTAAAATCAATCAGAAAACGGAGCGAAAGAGAGCGGCTGAGGAGCTAGAAGCTGGTGGCACTTACCTGATGAAATCCCAAATAGCTCTCGATGCTGTGCGTGGCAAAGAAGACTTCGCCTTCGCATGTCAGTATCATTAGAAATCCATTTAGGGCCTGCAAAGAAATTCAAAAAGAAAGAGTAGACGGGTCAAAATTAAATCAAAACTAAGAATTAAATGTTTGTTTCTTTTTTTGTTGTTGTTGATGGGCTGCAGAGACAAGTGGATAGATCCCAGAATCAATGGCTGGATGAATGAATCTTCGAGTTGTGATGGGTTGGCAAAGGTGTAATTACAGTAGCTGCCATGGGTCGTCAAATTTGGTGAATGAAATGTTATTGATCATGGCAGCCGGAGGCATTTCAATACACTGCCACAAAATAAGCTCCAAAGCTAGAATAATAGATTTTTATCGCAACTGCAATGCATACTGACAATTATTAAAATTATGTATTTCTGATAATTATATTTATTTATTTTATTTCTGATTTTATAAATAATTAAAAACTGGTATAACCATTTCCTGACCTAAAACCGGCAAAACACAAAAAAAAAAACTTTTATGTATCAATTTTTTTATCTCTGCCAGTAGTAATAAAAAATATTTTTCAGGTAACACCTAAGCATATTAAAATCAGTGGATTTTTCTTATAATTGTTGTGAAATCTTTTTCAGGACTATAATTAAATATTTATCTCAGTAATACAATTAATTCATTTAGTGATTTGTTTATATGTACTACAATAAAATAAATCTGTGCTTTTGGGATAATGGTAAAATTATTCTCAGCGTTCTTCCACCGACCCGTACTGGGTACGCCCCTTTGAATGAACTTTGGCTCAACCGCATCAGGAGCGAGTTGAAAGACAACCACGATGGCGGCGCTTAGTTGTGGCCAAAGCGTAATCAGCGCTTAAGCGGCTTATTTCATCCAAGCCACAGGTCGCTATAGACGATATACAAACATGTGTATCCAGTGAACAGTACCCAGTCGGATCTGGAGTTCCACATCAAACACAACCAGGAAATGGCTTGCAATTAAATCAATGAGTTTCAACTGAACAGAGCGAGAAAAAAAGTGGGAGGGAGAGAGAGAGAGAGAGAGGGGGAAAAGGCGGTAGAATTTGGTGTAATTGCAGGTTTCCATTCCAGTTCCCTCCCCTTAAATCCCCAGATGAGCCATTGTCATTATCTATTCGGATATGCGCCGCCAAAGACTCGACGCTGCTAACAAGAAAATAAAATGTGAAGCAAAGACGGCAACAAAATCATGCAAAAGTTTTTAATACTTTTCATTGTTTTGTTTATTATTTGGCGCATTATTGTTTTTGATTGCATTTTAAAGTCGGGTTTTATGAACTGTTAATGGCGGCAACGCATGCGATTGACGGCCGATCTGAACTGAAACTAACGGTACGCCGGCAATCCGTCCGTCGAGCAAAGTGTGAAGTGAAAATGAGAAGGAAAACTGAAACAGGCCGCTTCGAAAGACAAATTTGCCAATGCTCCATTAGTGCCTCCGTGGCGGTGCGGCCGTAATTAATACAACCGAACCGAAAACAACACCGCAGAACGCAGAATGCAGAACACACAACACACAAATACTGAGCGTAATTAATACGGGCGTATTTAAATATCAATTTGCAGCCACCGCATGGAGCGGCACCGAAGCACCGAAGCATCGAAAGGAAGTCCCCCCATTTTTAGCCAGAGAAAAATGTGCGCGATTGCTGCTAATTACAGAGCAGCGGGCGCAGGATTGGTCAGAGAGGAGCTGATCCGGCCAGAGATCGGTCCAAACAGCGGGTAACCAACTCCTTGCGAGAGTTGGCATTAGCCGACATAAATGCTAAGTGGCGTCATCATTTAAAACGCATCAACAGCCCGCAAGGATATGGTGGCATGGCTCTGCCGCATGGATTGTCATCAGGCCAAGCGGACTGGTCGGACATCAATAATCGTCATAAAGATCTCCCCAACGGTAGCCAGTAAAAGAAGAAGACTTTAAAGCCGAGATTGTATTATGCTGATGTATATTCTATTTAAATGCGGTGAATGGCAATTGAGGGTGGAGCATCTTAAATGCAATGTGAAAGTTTTTTTTGAGGAGTTTTATTATTCAAAAACCATTTGCGAATTTGGTAATTAAGTATGCTAGAATCATAATTAAAAGTTGTATGAATGCGATCATAAATCGTGCCTATATATTTTTTAATGATCACACTTTTATTGGTGTTTTTCATTATTTTATACATATAAATCGTTTGAGAACGTAACAGTTATTTAAATTCTAATTTTGGCCGGCTTTTATCATTTCCGCCGATATATTTCGGCTTCGGCAACCGTCTTTAAGGCAACTATAAGCAGCATCAAAACATATAATATAATATTATTATTTACGAATTACCAGTTTAGTTTCTATATTGTTGTTTATTATATTCATACTATTAAAAGAGTATATAAACATTCGTTTTCCCCTGTAAGTCCTGTTCACTTGCTTTTTATTTTCTTTTTTCATTTCTACAGTCTTTGGCTGTTCTCTTTTCATTTCTTGCGGCATTTTACCTTTTTATACGGCCAAGAAAGATTTCTCCCCACAGTCTAATTGTTTCTCTGCCCCATCCCTTTCCCACCTGATGGCCAATCGGGGCCTCTCTGTCGCTCCCACAGCTACAATTTAGACAAGCCCGTCTGCGGCGTCTTCTAATGCGATTTTAATAATACCCGCCCGTCTTTATAGTGGGGGTTCCGGAGATGGAGAGGCTGTGCTTAACCCAGTGTGTGTTTGGTGTGTGTGTGTGTGTGTGGGTAAATCTTGCATTTCAGTTGTGAGATTTGATAAGTTGGCGGCGATTATTTTACCATTTCCTAGGCAGATGCAGGAAAGACTCGAGGGGGTCGAGTTTGGGGGGGGGGAGGAGCCTCTCTAGTTTGGCCAATTTGCCCATGCTCGTCTAGATAATTGCTTAATAAAGCCCACCCCCAGCGGCAGACCCTCTCTAACTCCAAGTGGCTCGTCAGCTAGTATCTGGCGCGGATCTGCCACCAAAAACTGTTGCATGGAAAGTTGAGTTCATATCATGTTGGCGAGCAAAGTGTTGAAAGTGTTTTACTTTCAGTGAAAACGGAAGACAATTAAATGTTGCGCCAGTGTGTGTGTGTGTGTGTGTGCTAGCCCTCAACAAAGCTGCGTGACAAAATGCCATTTTCTAATGATAATATGTGACCCATAATAAACGGGAACAGCCACAGCAACAGCTGCAGCAAAAAGTAAAACTTCACGGGCAACAGGTAACAAATACCCGAGGTATTAAAACTAAATATGCACACCTCATGGCGGCCACCTTGCCACAGGACTTTTCGCGCTGCCAGGACCTCTGTGAGACAGACAGAGTAAAAATATGCACGGAAATGCACAATTGTGCAGTTTTGAGCTCGACAATTAGCTGCAGTCAGGAAGAGGGTGGTGCAGCCCATCGTTTTTTTGGCTCCCATTCAAATTCGCCACTCGTCCGAGGACCACCCTGCGTATACGTAATGCAGCCAAACACGAAACTGCAATGTGCATCGCCCCACTTGTGCCACACACACAAGGTAAGTTTATGTTTACGTGTGTGTGTGTGTGTGTGTGTGTCAGTGGTGCATACCGCACTTGGGCGGGTGGTAAGTTTGGACTTTGACATTGAATCGTGTGTGTGAATTGCAGCCGAAAAAAGTGGCATGTGCAAAAAGGAGTTTGCTGTTGTTGTTGTTGCCGCTGCAAGTGCATGTTGCACAATTGCGTGTGTCTGTCTCGGGCGGAAAGGGGACGGGGAAGGTAAGGTTGGTGGGTCAGAAGGCAGTGTCAGCTGTGGCACCACCGCTCGCCCGGTGGCCGCCTGCTCCAATGCCCGGTGAGCTATGTGCGCATTAAATTAAACTGTCATGACTGTGACAAGTGCATATGTTGGCGCCTCGGACACTGCAACAAACAAATACTGAGGCACATGCACTTTTAATTCAGCAAAAACATGCAACTGCCCCAAGGCGCGGACTGCGAAGGCGATTTGGGGGAGGGGTAGTGCGAGTGCTGTGCGACAATTTAATTGGTGTATTTTGGCACATAAACTTGAAATGCATAAGTTTTTATATGTGTGCTCCACTTGGCTGCAGCTGTTTCGTTTCAACATGATAACTGCTAATTAATTGTAGAGAAATCGTTGTAAATCCGAAACTATTGGTATTGTGTATGCATATTTGGACTTGAAAATGCGCTAATTCATTTAACGAATTGGGTTCAGCGTTGCTGACTTGCTGGCAAATAAATTAACAACAAATTGGAATGTAGGTTCAATGTATAAATAAAAGATTGTTTAGTTTTATATTTATAAAGACATAATTAGTTTAACAAAATAATTTTTTTAAATTTATACAATTGATGACCTGACATTTTGTAGATACAATTTTGAGCAGGCAGCACTACAACATTACTACCTTATTCTTATCAGTTTTTCGGGTAAATGCATAGTCAGTTCTCAATAAGGTTAATCAATTCGAGCACTTATTAATTGCAGACAATTACAAATAATGGAATCGAAGCGAGGTAGTGGAATATTTCACATCCCCCACTACCGTCCGATTGCGTGCCCAGTATTTATCAATGGAGACTCTCTTGGCTAACAAGACGCTGATTGATTATGCCCCTTCACCCACCTTCCTTCACATAAATACGCCACGTATCCTGGGCCAATGAAGCCATCAAACAACCGCTGATGAAGACAAATCGAGGCAATTGAGAGGAGTTGATGGGGTTTGTGCGCTGGACTCGCGACTCGGGACTCGGAACTGACGACTCACCTGGAGGAACATATCACCATCCAACAGGCCGTGCTCGAAGGCGCCCAGCTCTCGTGTCCTGTAGCCGTCGTGTGCGTGTATGTGGGGCAGGACTCCGTTCTCCTCCTTTTCCTTATGCATAACAACTGCAAGCCGAGAAAGACAGAGAGAGATACTTTTTACAAACGGAGGCATTTTTCGATATTTTATTAACCATAAATATTTGATATTCACTCAAAAGAACTAAATAAAGTTAAGAAAATTGCCTGCCCATAAATAAGCCACTCAATTGTTTTACAAACCCACCTTCCGTGAGGTTAGTGGCTGGCATAACCATAGTAACTTCATAAAAATCCAATATATCATAGATATATAATGTGATGGGTATGTGTGTCTGCCTCAACTCTCCGAAAATACACGTACAATAAATATTTACGGCTTTGGCAAAGTACTAAAAATTGTTTATGGTGTCATTGTAATATTTTATGAGAACTTTCGCCCCCTTGGCCCCCACCACCAATCCAGTCCTTGAACTATCCACCCTTAGGCCCGACCCGGACGCCATTTTGCCTAGGAAAATTTCATTTTATTTTCCTTCCCCCGCCCCATTACTTTTGTTTATTTATTTCTTGGCGGTGGAGTTTTATTCTGTGGGAGCCGAGCGGGTTTTTATAATAAATTTGTCACAAAAATTGATTTATGTGCGATAAACGATAAAAGAAATGGAACTTCATATATTTTCACAATATTAGTAAAAGGTTTTCGGGGTCCGGAGAGGGTGGCTCTGCGCGTCGTTGTCCTGGCCAAAAATTATGCCACGCCAGCTGATGTCATAAATTATGATTTTTATCAACGCAAATGGGGAAAATAAAAAATGTTAAAGAGAAATAAAACAGCGGCTAAAATAAAAACAAAGGCAAAGTTAATTTACGCATGGCAAGCCTCGAGGAAAAGTCCCCCAACTGCCGCCCAAGTGCAACCCCTAAGCACGGGGAAAACCTTCGGACTTTGGCTTCAATTTCAATTAGCAGGTTAGCATTCCTGCCCCTGCGCTCCCAGACGCTTTTCCTGGCCAACCTGACCGCAAACTGGAGCTCCTTGTCGCCTCGCTTTAATCTCGGCCTTTTCGACCTTTTTATCAAATTAACAAAAGTGACTCGCTCCCACTCACTCGGTCTCTCCCCAACAGCGAAAGATTGTTCATTTTAGCGAAAGTGCGATAAAACAAATAGTTGCCTCTGGCCACTCCCCCCACCCATCATTCCTCCGCCCCCCCAAAAAAAAGCTCCGTTCGCCTAATGTGGCCCAAACAAATTGCATCATGTGCGTGTAATCCTGGCGTGATCCCTTACAGCCACTTGGCCTAGGACGCGGCCGTAATTATTCATAATTTAATTAGGCTCAGTTTACATTCATTTCACTTCTCGTCGCCGCTTTTTTATTATTTCTGGTGGTATATTTTAATTTTTTGTACGTGCATAAACTCATTTAATTAATTTCTGCTGGGGAGAGATTTGGGTTGGGTCTTGTGCGGGGATTCGGGTTACAAAATCAGACCGGTGCCTTTATTGCACTAACATTGTATTATTACATGGCGAATAAACCAAATTTACGACAAATTCTTCGCATTTTCCGCTGCTGTTTTTCCCCATTTTTGTTTTTTTTTTTTGCTGGCGCTTCCATCTTTACGGACCCACCCCCGTAAACGGGTCGTTAAACGGACGACCATCCACATCCACATCCACCGTGAACGGCCGGCGGTGGATGAAAATCTTGGGCTGCGAACGACCGGAAAAGCGCAAAATCTCGGTTACAGGGTGGGGCAGAACACAAACTCTCCGCAGCGCTCGATGATGTACATACATAAAAATGGCGGCGCCGACGACGACGACGACCTACGACTTCGATGGAAAACCCCACCCAAGTGGCCAAAGAGAAAAGCCAGACAGAGAGAAAAACCAATGTGAAAACAAGTTGGGACAAGGCACAGGAGAAGCGTGCGCAGCGAACGAAGAAGACCCGAAAGATACTCGCCCTAATGACGTTGCACTGACGGCACCTCCAACTCTTGGCCATTTTCCCTGCTTTTTCCCGATTTCCCCCCGATTGTGTCCCCTTCCAAAGGTGGCGTCAATTATGCTGGCGCTGGAGATGGCGATGGAGCAGGAACTGGGCGTGCCCCGAGCCGGTGGCACGGCTTGGCGCAGAATAATAAATAAAGTTTAAATTTTCTGACATTTTGGCAAACATTTTCCGTGCCGACAGAAGCAAATATGTCATGGAAATGTCAAACTCATCAGCGGATTTGATTGGAAAACTGACAGCGCCCCAGCGGTGGGAATATATCCGTATACGCGAAGCATCAGCAGCGGCACCGCCAGCAACCATTGGCAGCTGTCAGGAGTGACAGCGCTTTTTGGATGCACCCCACCGTCGTTGTGGGTCAAACAAAGGAAAGGCTAACGGGTATAGTTTGGGATAGCTGGCTCTATAAAATAACCGAGTTTGTTCTGGGATTGTGAAAAATTGTTGGGTGAGAGATATATTAAATAGGAACCGATAAAAGAGCTGTCAGAATAGGAAAGGAATAGACAGTTGTAATAGACACTTTGAACAAATATATTATCTCATTTAAATTATTAAAGTTAATTGTAATTCAACGAAGGGTTTCTTTTCAAAATAGGTTAGTTTTCAACCTATCGAATAAAGTTAATTAAGTTATGCGACTTTTGTGTTTTCTTAAGCTAGAAGTCCACTTTAAGAATATTTTGTAGATCTCTATGAAATCCCTATCCCTGTTTTAGTTTAAACTTTGCATAGCTAAATCTATTCTGTCTGCAGAAGCTTATATCAGGATTTCAAGTTCCTGGCGAGAAGTAATTTCCAATCCAACACAGTGTGCAATTACGGACATAAAGAGAGGCAGTCCAAGTCCATTCCACAATTTTCAAGTAGCTGAATCGTTTATTTGACTTTAAATTGAACTAGGCCTTTAGACATTGTATCTTTTTTCCCGGAGGTAAGGAGGAACTGGGGGGCTGTCGACCTACGTAAGTCACGCAATGTTGTCTTCCGCCGCCCCCAAACCAATGCATACAATCTATATACCCCACTTGTGTGGGTATATAGAAACAGCTGAGCATTGGCCGGCGTGACAATGCGACGCCTTAGAGGAAAAACAACCGCACCAACAGAAACAACACCTTCATGGAGCTGGTAGGCAAGTGCATCGCCATAGCCATAGCCATAGCCATCGCCTGACTGATTGCATGTCCGCCTGCGACCCATTCATTGTCTGGTTTTGAGCCGAACCGGCAACGGAGGGTTAACGGGGGCCTAGGAAGGCCTTAACTGGAGCAACGCACGAAAGTCATGTTACAATGTACGAAATATTGGCCAAATGCCGCTGCAGCTGGCTTCACTATGTTTATAGGTTAAGAACTGAGCCTTGGCCTCATCCCCCTGTCTCGTACACAGACTTTTTAACCCAATTGGGAACAACTGCCTGTAGGCAATTTTGATAATAACATAAATACCTCGCCAAAGGAGAAAGCAGGAGAGAGCGGGGAACGAGGCGAAGACTGACCGACCAAGTGACCTTGTCGTGGCTAATAATCGGTGGGTGACTTGCAGGCCGCCACCCAGCTCAGGTATCCGTATCTCAGGCTTTAGGTGCAACCTCTCCGCAGCAGATTCATTCATAATATGCTCAGCAGGTTTCCACAGCTCTGCCGCTTCCCACGGACCCCCGAGAACCAGTTAAAAGACCGCCGAAGGCCAAGTCAAAACTAATGGCGACATGATTTGCCAGCAAATCTATTCAATGAAAATTAGACTAGTGATGTTTCATAAGTAATGATATAATAAAGATTTTAAGGAGCAAGCTACAAAAAATGTGGTTCCTATTTTAAGTCATAGAAGATAAGAAATTCGATTTCAAGTTTTCTCTGGTTTCATTTAAAGTAAATTATAATTTAAAAAAAAAAATAGAAACGGTATACAATTTTGTTTTGTGATTTCTTTAAATATTATGCAAAAATATATTGTATTCACAAAAATACCGTTACAATTTAATGCATAATTTAAATTTATTAAATATTAAAAATTCATATTTTCTATATTCCTTTTTTTGCAGTGTCTTTTTTAATCGTGTGTGGGAACTGGTTGGGTTGGCGAAATGCCAATGCAAATGCAAATGCGTTCCCATCTCAAGTTACCAAATCTTTGCAGTAGCTGCTCAAATGGGATAGCAGAGCACTTGGCGGTTCTTGGGAACTCAATTTGCTTATGGCCCGCATTTTACTACTATTTTAATGGCATAAGTTCGCCAGGGGGGGTTGAGTGGATGGGCAAAACTGCGTTTACAGCTTAGCGTGCTGCGTACGGAAAACAGAATAGAATGAATAATAATCGTTAAAACAGAAACTATCAATATCAAAAGGGTCATAACAGCTAATGTTTCAGCAATTGCTGCGACCCCTCCCTTTGCCACTTAATTACGCAACTCATCAATTAGGCAGACATCGAACTCCGAACAGGAGAGCCTTGGCACCGCGAGCATTAAAAATGTAGAAATTGCGCGTCTTAACAATTATGGCCAGAAGCCGAAAGGTGGCCGTGGCAATTATGGACAGTTGCCCCCTGGCAGCCCCACCCCCGACCACCCCCGTCCACCCCCTCGCATTCGGACCAAGACAATGGCCCATTAGCAGCGCGCTTTAATTATTTAGTTTGCCTCGGAACCAAACCCAGAGCAGAGATAGTGGAAAAAGCGCACAGAAAGGTACGAAAAATACCAGAGAGAAAGAACTACTAAATCATCGAGGGGTGGGGGGAATGGGGGCGGTTGGGCTGAGGGGCGTGGTCCCAGCTAGTACAACAAATGCAAAAACGAAACTCTGCTTTTACCGGTATAGAGAACATTTCCAGTTCGGTTTTTGCTCGTTCGTTTGCCGTAATGTTTTCGGTTTCGTGAAGCAGAGGTTTTTTGCGCAAGTCAGGGTCAAGCAACTACAGATGGGATCCCGCACCCCCAAATAGATACGTATATATATAAATATATATATATATTGTCTGGAGAATACAAGACAATCTTTCCTACTGGAGAGAAAGCATCCTCCCTCCTTCCGTTTGACATCTAATCAATTGTAATCTTCTTGAGTGCTTCCGCGGGTAATCCATGAGCAGCACACGTCGCATTTGGATTCCCTGACCGAAAAACAAAACTTCAGCTCAAACCCATTCCCAGGCCAAGGGTTCGAAGGCAAACAAACACTAATTGTAAATTAAATGATCCCGATAATATCCGAGAACATCTATCTGGGTAAACAAACGAAACCGAAATGAAAATACAAACGTTGACCTCGCGCCGTGTTTTGTGACAACCCCTGGAAGGACATTAAATGGAATGGTGCAGGGGCCACTCACCGGGGCACACGCCGCAACGGTTCTGGTCCATTAACCCGTCGTCGTTGTCGTCGTTGTTGTCGTTGTTGTGTATGCAGTGTCCTGCGAGGTGCCCGGTCAGTCCTTTCGGGGGATGCCATTGGCGAAGGAAACTAATGTTTATATTGACTTTTCACAATGCACAAAGCGGCACGTGGCCGCCGGTTGCTCCTTTTTTTGTGTGTCCTCTAAGCCAACAGTTTGCCAGTGCAATTAACGCTGAACTCCGCTTGACCGCTAATTGTCAAAATATTTACTAAAGTTCTGGTACCTTTTCTCCATCATTCCTCGATTTCGACACGTGGGCTGCATTGGAGGGGGCAGGATCTGCAGAAGCCCTTTAATTCTGCACTTAAACCCCATTAAAGCTGGCATGCCGCCACATGCCGCTCCTCCCCCCGCTGGACTTTGCCAATTTTATCGCAATGAAAGCGAATGAAGCAATTAAATATTTTCTTTATTTTCATTTTTTCGTGTTGGTCATTAAAACAAACGCGAAATGCCAACGAACTCAAACGGACGAATCGTTAATCAAGCCATCAAGGCCCGAGAGTTTATTGCATTTGTTTTAATTAATTTAAATTATACAAATATGCTGACCCCTCTCCTCCCGACCAGTGTTATTCAACCACCCCTAGGTCAAGCCTAAAGCACCCCTGAGAGAAGTAGATACATATGTTGGTCCTCCAGCTCCTGGTTGTACTTTGTCTGCTCCCGACTGACTAAACTGCAGACAACATCAAAAGCACTGCGGAAAATATTTATGGTTTTCTTAGTAAACTAAAACTAGTCTTTAAATTGAGAGGTCTTTGACCTTGTTATAAACGCAAGAAAACTGGCCCTAGAAAAATATTATTGGTTTTAAATTTGACATTGTAAATGCGTATTAAATTTATACATAAAATGTTTACATTTACCGAATAGTTTTGCGATAGTTTATTGGGTTTTTAAATCTCTAACTAAATCATTTTCCCAAAAAATGTTTTTGTAATTTCAGCCCTATTCACCTTTGATGTAACAAATTAAAACCTTCATTTTCCTAATTTTCCCCTGTGTTTGTTGGCCCCTCGCCGCTTTTTTCCAGACCGCCCCACGCTGCTGGCTGCTTTCTTCCTGTTCCTTAATCCGTCAACAGCACGTGCGTGTGTTTGTCTGTCGCTCCTTCGCCATTCGGGAGGAGAGGACCTCCTGGCGCGGCGTTGAAATTAGTTTTGAATCATTTATGAGTCATGTTTAGGGTCTGGGCCGCAGTCTGACCAACCAAACCCAGAACGGGGAGTTCCTCGGGCCGCGCATAATCGATTTAATAGGCCGAAATTGTTACGCGCCGTATGGCGAGGGTGATTTGCCCCATTTCCCCCCACTAGCAGACTAGCGGACTAGCGGACTAGAGGACTAGCACTCACCTTGAAAATAACTTTTGGTTCTTAAATAACTAACGGACAGCCTTAGAATGCTCAGTCGATCCAGTTTGCTCAAGATGTTCTGCTCGAAGGGCAGCAGCGAGGCCAACAGATCCAGCTCGGCGTTGAGGCGCTCCCGATGCCGCTTTGATGGATTGCTCTTTGTGACGCCATCCTTGGGCGGCGGCTTCAGGCTGGGGGTGAAACGAGTGAAAGGGAAATTAAAAACAATTTTCATGCATAAATGGAAAGTGGCTCCCTAAATAGAACGGGCCGAGGTCTCGACCGCGTCAGCTGGCGACGGCGGCGGTGGCGTGAACTTGAAAAGGTCAAAATTATTAATTGCACTTATCTGTTACCCGAAACTACATAATAGCAGTCCTCCCCCAGATGGACGGCGACTCTCAAGGATTACAACTATAAAACAGACACACAATACAGGGTGGGTGGGTTCGATTAGCTATGGTCACTTGGGCCGCTGATTAGTCGATCTAAATGGAGTTCGTGAATTGCACAAGCGATCCCATCGCTTTGTTTTCCGCAAATGCGTAGTGGGAGTGTGTTTCAATGACCAGCACGTTTTGTTTCCAATTATTGTTAATGCGTGAAATTAAGCTATTTACCTTATTGCCATTCAATTTTAAATAAAAATAGGTGGGTAAAAACCTTTGATATAATACACTTTTTTATGATTAAGTGATTGCTTATAAACAATGGTTTCTTTTAGCTAATTGTTCCAAAAGTTCTGTACAATAAAATAAATGTTCCCTAAAGGTAACTTAAATCCACAAATGGAAAAAACTGGGAAGGCTCAAAAATAATATCTTAGTGAACAACAAACAAATAAATACATAAGCCAGCTTTGTTAGTAATCAAATCATACTATACGTTTAATTCTTTATGTTTTCTCGTTTTGAATCCTTGTCTCGATTCAGAAAGTTAATCGGCCCATTACCCGGCTTCATCTCTAACAGTTTCCATGAATCAAATCATAAACGGGATTATGCACAGATACAGGCACAAATCAGAAGTCGGACCGCAATCTGAAACCACTCCAATTAAATGTCATAAAATGTTCGAGGACCCAGGCGAAACCGACCCGGAGCCGAGCCAAATACCATTGTAAAGCCAAATGTTATGGGGTTGTGAGGGATAGGAGCCGCAGAACTCATAAATGCAAAATCCGTTTATGAGGGGTCACGAGCAATGGGGAACCGGGAACGAGTGGTGGCAATCTGGATTAGCTCAAGCTCATGGTTGGACTCGGACTCAAAAGCTTTGCCGCTAATTCATCATTATCTGTGGCCGTAAGCGGATAAGCGGAACAGTTCTGCCGGATTGTCTTTATAAACTGCATTCTCGCGGCTCCGTCTTGCGTCGCTTTGTGTGTGCTGTGTTCTTTTTTTAATCATATTTTGTCTCATCATTTTCATTGACATTATTACAAAGTTAATTGCCGTAATTAAATATAATTATTGTTGTAATTTATGAGACGACCCCCTCCATGGCCGATCCAACCCTTTCCCCTTACCGCTTGCGTGGCGTTTTTGTTACTGTTTGAAATTTTTTAGATGTTTGGTTTGCCGTTTGAGTTTTTGTGCGAGCTGTTTTATTTGGAAAACTTTTTGCTCGGCTGCACACACACACACACACACACACACACGAGACGGGTGAAAAGGACGCGGACTGTTGCAGGATATTGTCGCGTTAAGTTAATTGGCTGGCGGACCTCGTCCTGGGTATTTTTTTTTTTTTTTTTTTGCTGCTGCAGGTTCCTGGGTAATTGTCAGTGGCATGTCCGTTTGATGTCACAAAACTGGACGACATGTTGCCTCAAATTGTCGCTGGCCGGATAATCCACCCAGTTGCTATCGGAGCAATCCCAATCCCAGTTCCATTATCGTGCCACCAAGGTGTTGTCCTGCAGGAGGAATGCCAACTTGTCGCCCCTGCAGCTGAGGATAAGCGGATCGTAGATAAGAATTCCTCTGAAACTCAAAGGATTCCAGTGGCTGTCTACACAAATCGACGCTAAATATGGGACACTTAGGGACGAAGAGCTCTCATTCTCATCAAACGAATCGAAAGAACGCATTTAATGAAATAGCCAATTACGAAGAAATTTGAAAATGATCAGTGTCTGGACAAAAAAGGATAAACGAGCGAACTTATAGCTGGATCTCGGGGCATGATTATATTGATGAACGAAACCGTTAGACGCATCGGAATGCACTGGAGGACGCCAGTCAAGGCTGCGAATTAGCAAAGGGAATCGACATAGAAATAATTTCGAGCCAAGCCAAATTGAGGCCCCTGCCAAAATTGGGGGCAATGCGGTGTATTATTTTTTTTGCCGTTGTGCCCCTCTCGCTTCCAGTTTGCGGCATAAAATGTATAATTTTCTTATTATCTATAGCGAGGCAAAGAAAAAGAAGCCAAATGGCAAGGGCAAGGGACCAGCGGCAGGACAGGCGGGGCGGCGGCGGCAAGTACTGGGAATAAAATTAATTCCATAAACAACTTTCCAAAAAGTAAAGAACTTTCGGTGGTGGCGGAAGAAAGGTGAAAGGTGGCTCAACCTTTTGTCTGGGGCCATAAAAACGTCAAGCAAGAGAAACACAGAGAGAGTTTAGAGAGGAATCCTAGCCAACAAAGGATGTCTGCTGAGTGTACGAGTGTGGGCTGCGCGTTCCTTGCAAACTTTCAGCCCCAAAAAGCCATTTTTATTCTCCTTCAGCGTCGTCGTCGTCGTCGTCCTTTCTATACATTTTCCCCATGTATTATTTTTCGCCATTTTCGTTGCTTCCCCGCTCTGCCACCCATCCCACCCATTTGGAATTCTTCTTCACATTTCTTCTTTCCTTTTGCCATTATGAAATGAATTGCTTTTAAAGAAATTACAATGCGGACGACTTTTGGGATTGGGGTTTCGTTTGCTGGATCGGAGGGAGGAGCTCAGGGATTGCGGACCGGGGCGGTGTGTGTGTGTCTCGATTGGGTTGACACAAATTGCAAGGTCCAAGGCTGTCGTCTCGCCCACCGACCACCACACGCCAAAGCAAAGTCCTGAGATCTAACATATAAGATACAAGCCCTAAATCCCGACGCACCACGCCCGCTGTTTTCCCAAGCAATAGAGATATTGGAAAACATGAAAGTAACTCATTAAGATTAAGGGGTTGTATATTGTTGAAACTTTACTTTCTAAATAATAGGTCCTTAAAATTTCAAATCGATCCGAAAAAAATTGACAAAGATATTAGCATTGAATGTTTGTCTAAAACTAGTTTTCTCAAAACGGAATTTTAAAATCGGTGAACAATACAACTTAAAAACTACAGAGCTGATCTCTCTCAATTTTGGCAGGTTTATTTATACATAAAAACATAACACAGCAATTTTTATAGTAATGTCATGATTGTCAACTATTTTGTCACAATTTCATATTTTATAAAATCAATTTACATTTTTTGTTTCAAATGCTTTGGCTCACAACAATTTTGGTCACCTTAAAACAAAATTAGAGAAAGGACGTATAAAATTAGGCAGATTTCTTGACATAATTATTTAACTTTTTTAAAGTACAATGACAAACCCGATTGTAATGCTTATAAGTTAATTAACAGTGTAAGAACCTAACTGGCACTACAACTAAGTTGTCTAAAATTGAACAGCTGAGTATGTTATTAAAATGCCACAGAAACTATTATTGATTTTTGGGCTTACTGATAAATAAATTATTAAATGATAATTTTCCTATTATAACCTGAATTAATATCGGAAGATCGATAGTATATTTATAATTGATTGATCTATTTTACGGCTTACGCTAATCAGATATATATTTAAGATATGCGGTCGCCTTGGTGTTTGTTAATAACTAACAAAACACCAGACCAAGGTACTAAAGGGTCTGCAAAGGTACAAACCAATGCATTGACATGAACAAAATAATTCTTTGGGTAAATGGGGAGAAAAACTGTTTCAATTTGCAAAGTCGGCAAAACACCGAAAACTTTCCAGTCAAATAAATTCCCATTTGCAAGTGTCGATTGTTGCTTAATCCCCACTGCGACCCCTCGACCGGTGCTAGTATTTGCATACGCCAGTGCTAAGCCGGCACCACCCGCTTCAAGCCGCTTCCTCGTGCCTTTGTGATGTGTTTATAAACAAATGACACGCAATCCTTTGGGGGGCACGTGAGTTCATGGCATCCAGCTCAGCTGTCTACGCCTTCGGTTCGCTTCTTCGCCGGGCTTGCATGCAAATCATTACGCATACGCAGCGTGTTCAGGTGGCTCTTGCTACCGCTGTTGTTGATCATAACACGCTCGATTTGGCGCCAAAATCGCAGCAAACCGTTAGTAGCGAGCACACACACACAATCACGCAGACCCGACCAGACACTCATTCATTCATCAGTTGGCTCTTTTGACTTTGGCCTATGCGTGTTGGTCGAGAGCTGCGTGCCGCCATTGTACCTGATAGAAGTGCCCCCTTGCCCCTAAAAGTGCCGCAACCCTTTCGACACCCGCAAAACGCCAAGTAGCGTGTCCAAAACCTAAAACTCTAAACAACACCAGCTGATTGTGGGTCATCACAGCACACTCTGCACTGCAACTTATTTGATTTTGCATACTCTTAAACAGCCACCCACTTGTTGATGCCGAACCTCCACCACCACCTCCACTTTCCGGCCTTAATAAATGCAAAAACACACCGGGCTGTCAGCATGGTATTCCTCGAAAATGTCACAATTAATTGAATTTACATTTCTGCATATAAAAATGTCAAAACAAAGCGGGGCCAGTTAAAGCGGGGTTCGAATTTAAGCGCCATTTAGGGAAGCTGTCAACGGCGGAACATGCTACTATGCTACCGTGCTGCAACATTGGTCCAGTCACTTAGCCCGATCCGCCAACCGAATCCGCTCACAAAGGGAGCCTCCTAATCTATGGACCACTTAATGGATCTGCGCCAAATTCACGCATAAATTTTAAGGCTCAGCATCCCAAAGCTGTTAAAATTAACGAGGAGCGCAAACGGGTAGAAAGAGAGCGAGAGGAGCTTCGCAGCTTGGCCAACTCATTAATTTTGTCAACCCGAAAGCGAGAAAAGTGAATTGCCAGGCAGTAGCTGAAACCAAAAGCGACTACAAAACGATCGCGCAACTCTGTCAAGATAACAAGTCGGCGGGAAGAGGAGAAAGAAGTGGATCGGAGCTGGAGGAGCTGGAATCCAAGGTGTAGTATACACAGAAAAAAACTGTAAAACTCTTAACACATGTATTTAATACAAAACGTGGTTAATTTAGCTGGATAGTTTCTAAGTCTCTTACAAAACATATAGAACGTTATATTTTAATTATTATCAAATACCTTATAAATTTATTGGTAGCAAAAAAGTAAAGTTGTCCAAATAATATATTTAACTTTAAATCTTTAAATTTTGTGTTGCCTTAGAAACGTTTTACAAGCATATAAACATTGAAAAGGGTATAAAAAGTATTTGTATATTATTAAATATATATTAAATGATACGTGATAATGAATAAAATCATAAAATTATATGTTTATCATTTAAAAATTGGAATCAAGTATTGAAGGAAAAACAACTTCAATCTTATCTCTTATCTTTGTTTTTATCAAAGCTAAATTTACAACAAGGAACTTTTAAACCTATACAATTTGACTCTAAGCAGTATTTTGTTCTTTAACTCATTTATGAATCTGAGTGTATATGACGAAGGTTTCGAATGAGAATCTCGGCAGAATCGGTCCCAGGCTCAGGTTCACGGCCCGCGCTAATCGTCAGAGGGGCGAAACACTTCTTGAATGGATTGTGAACCGAATTAAGTTGTTAAACGTATTATTTGCATATTTCGAATGCGATGATGCCACATTAAGATGCCACAAGCAGTACATCTTCCGTGCCCCTCGCGACTCATTTGCATATTAATTGTACACACAGAGGCGGAGGAATGTTCGTTTCGTTCGCTTAATGAAGTGATAAATGTTATCGATAGCTTTGGAGAGGCCGACAATCGCGTTTGATCTATGGCCAGCGACAGTTTTCCCAACGCAAAAGTTTTGCGTTGCTTTTTCAGTTTATGATCTACCGCGGTAAAAGCAATTTGTATCCACCAGATACATTCTTGCACTGAGTACATAAAACTACGGTTATAACGGCCAGTATGAGTGTGCGGCCGTTTTTAGTTTTATGATTACCCTTGACAAGCTCGCCTTCCTTGGTTCGTATACTTATTGTAGATGTTGTATGGGGCGGCAAAAGTTCCGCACAAGAATAACGTCAACTGTGCCAGCCAGGGGAACTGAAACTACAAGAACAACAGTAACAACAACAACAACTTAACTGTGGCAAAGGCAACTCATTTATTTTATCGATTAAACATTTTTGCGATTCGCGCAGCGGAATCTCTTTTGGTCTCTCACTAAAAGGAGCCCCAAAGCCAGGCCATGTGGGCTTTGGGAAAAAAATGTATCTACTACTGACACACACACACACACACATACACATAGGCAGCTAATACACACAGATACACAACCATTCGGGGGCGACATCAAAGCGCCGGGCAAAGGCAACTTTGAAAACCTTTTGACAGCTGCGAACGCCAAAAAGGAAGGCGGTAAGGGATGTGGGAGGGTGGAAGAGAGTGGGAGTGGTAGTGGGCGAATTAGGAACGGAAGAAGGAGAAGAAGAAGAATAAGAAGGCACAAGGGGGCGGGTTCCACCCTGCCTTATACGGTGGGCGCGGCCTTTGGATTTAGTGGGGCGCAGGATTGGGCCAAGAATGGGCTACTGTGCGCTAATGATGCGCATTTGGCATTTTGGCCTTAATCATTTATCATTCGGCGGACCCGTATAATTATTAAATTTTGTATCTGATTTCGATTATTCACCCGCAGCCAATTGAATATAAGAATTTTATTCAGTTAATAATTGTCCTACATCTAAATTAAAAGTTTCTGCGGTCGGTTTCTCAAAATGATTACAGTCTTTCCTAATATATATCGTTGGTTTTTAATTTTTTAAAATATAATATGTACATCAATGCCTCTCTTTTACTTATTTTTGTAACTTTTTATTGTATTTCGTTTTCTACATTAACAGTAATCGCATGATCAAATTTAAGGTCAATTAGCTTAGCACTTTTAACTTAAATGGAGAATTTGAACAATTTAGGTGCAGTACACAATAATTTAAGCTCATTTTGTCTAAAAGAGACAAAAGAGATATTTTCATAATTTTATTAGCTCTAGCAAACAGATTTGGGCTTTACTTTTAAACAAAACAATGTTTCTGTTCCATTTTCTTTTATAAAAGTCCTTTTGTAAGCTCACTCTGGCAGAGTTAAACATTTCCTTTGGCCAGGGTATCAAACAGGGAGAAAGGTAACCAAAAGTATCACCTGCCCGGGGCAGATACCAACTCCTCACCGATTGCAGCACTGGCCCAATGAAATCCCCACCCCGCCGCTCCTGGCCAGCCCCTTGGGCGCTCCACTTCAGCGCACACTCGAAAAAGCAGAAAAACAAAAAATGCTGAGGGCAACAGTGCGTCCTGGTTGTGGTCCTGGTGCTAGAGTCCTATTCCTGCTGCTGGAACTTTTACTGCCGGCCGCACTTCGGTGGTGGATTTTAATGGAACGCTTTGGGTTAATTCAAAATTCTTTTGTTTTGCTTTCGCTGACTAACCTGGGCTAGGCTCGGGGTTGGCCAAATGCAGGTGGTCAGCCGGGTTTGCAGTGGCTTATGGATTAGTGGTGGCCCGTGTACGAACTAACCCGACAGTTCGACAGTTCACTGACACCAAGCCGATCCCTGGCCGGAGATCCTGATCCGCTGACCAGACAAAAAGCCATCTAAATCGCTTGTAAGGCCGTAAGCGCTTCAACACCTTCGGACATGACCGATGCGGAACCCTCAGCCCCATAAAAAGGCAACAAAGTAGCTGGCCCAAATGAGACAGCCATAGGCAGAAAGAGACACTCGTAGTCGTTTAATGGCTGATATCGGCGTGGTGTACCCCTTTCTCCTGGCCAAATCTCAGGCCCCACCGCCGCCCAGTTTGGCATATGGAGCAGCACTATTTAGGCTTCGATACGCTGCATTACGCAATGGTGTTAATTACCAACACACGGGCACCAGGCACCCGTCGAGTGGGAGTGGAACAGGGAGAGGTATACCGTATACCGTAGATATAGATACTTAGATACACACACTCGCAGACGGATAATCGCCGGCAAGCAACTGAAGCGAACTGGCAGGGGAAAAACGGTTAACCAAAGACTGCAGCAAAAGCATTTAAAGCCATTTTTCCACGACGTCCCCAATGGAAAATCGTCCATAAAAAAAGCTTCGTTTTCTAATGTTTCAATAAGAAGTGTGGAAAACCGACCCAACTTCAAGGAATTTAAACTCTATATTCAAAGGATATCCTCCGGCATATGTCATTCAACCCACATACATATATCTACCGATCTCCGACACCCCCCATTCCACTGTAATTAACTAAATAGAATAACCCGCCAGTCGGTCTTTCAAGGCGAGATACTTTTAACCCCATGTGAACTGGCTTTTGTGAGGAGGGCGCAGGCGCAACTAATGAGCAACCCACCACCATGGGCCATGTGGTGTCTCCCCCACCCACCCGGCCATCGCCCGCCGGCTGGTCAGTCCGTTTGACCAACATTAAATTGAGCTGCGACTTCCAAATTTATGTGCGCCATGTGAAAGAGGTCCTGGCCATATGGCCAGCGGAGAGGGACTCTGAAAGCCGTGCTCCGACCGAACCGGCAAAAACATATGTCGCAGTGGGCTGCGGTTTTCCATTGACCGATCTCCTGGCATGTGGGAATACAACAATTCATATAGTCCGAAATGTAATTCATCAAAAATTTCACAAATTAAATTTGCTACAGAGGGAAATGGTAAAATTAGGATGGTGGGGTTGCACGTTCAGTTTCAAGGTTTGTAATTAACTTTTGACGTTGGCCATGAGAATCGATTCGAGCATAACAGCAAATAACATAACATAAGTAAAGTCAAAGCGAGGCTTGGGAAGAATTGGGAATCATTTATATAAAAATACTTTTAAAATAATTGTGTTCGAGCCAAGTTTGTTTTAATGAAAATTCTTGAACGTTTAAAACGTTTCATAGCGAAGTAAAACACAAAGAAAGCTTAAACACCCTTTAAGTATTCCATTTGAATTTTCTTTAAACTCTGATATCAAATTATTGTACCCCCTCTTTAAGCCAACAAGTTTTGCAAGTCAATCAAACTGCATAGAACTCGAGCGCTTGAACTTTAAACCGTTGCCCAAAGGCTCCGGCCACTGCAATACCAACCATTGCAACTGAAACATGGCTAATTACAATTGCACAACAACTGCAAAGGAGCATTGTAAAGGATACCAGCTGCAGCAATCAATAACATGGATACCCCCACACACCTGCACATAGCTGCAACAATAACAACAAGCTCACATAGAGAGCATAAACAACGAGCTGATAATCAATAAACCAAAAGCAGGACTGATATATCCATAACAACCAACAAGTGGAACCCAACAGCGAGGGGCAAACCGTTTTGGGGGGTCAAGTGGGGGGTATGGTTTTAGGGTTACGGGCAGTATAGAACTTTAACTACTTGTGGTAATGGCCAACAACTCTCAGAAACGGATGCAATGGCTTCCAATTAAGCCGTGCACTGAAGTGATTGCATTTAGAGGCAAAGGAAAAACGGAAGGAAAGTTAAATTCCGCGAATTCCTAGATTATTGAGATAAAAATACCAGAACAAATATTAAGGTCGAACGAAATTTAGCAGCAATAAACGTTAAGGAAAGAATCTTACAAAAATAATATTGTTTGGATGATATTAGACTTATGGAGAATATTTTTTCCCATGGACATAATTTGGTTCAAATTTTAATGAATGGCTGCACAGCAGTTTTAAGGGAGTACTTCCGCTTTATCAAAGAAAAATCCTTTACTCAAAATATTTATAGTTTCCTTTTATTTAACAATTTTTTTATAACTCATATTTTTAAGTAGTTGTAGCGTAAAGTTTTTTATGAGTTCTTGTTTATATTTTTATACATCAAATTTGGATCATTTTTCAAACTGGTTTTTCTCTCGTAAAAACTTTTTAGTGCTGAATATTGCACGAATTCAATTGAATAGATAAGTTCCTAATAAAATGCTTGCACGCAAGGCGCGAACTTGGCCAAATGTTATGAATAAATGCACGACCAGCCCATGCGTCGTATGCGTAATATTCGCAAGGAGCAAGGGGTGGGGATCATATATCAAAAGGCAGCTGCTCCCAGCCACTTATGAGCTCAATTAAATTGTTGTAAAAAGAGCAGAGCAAAGCTAGCTTTAAGCAAAGGCCAGCACATTTTGATCAGTTCATTAAAAACATTAAAAACAAAAACTATGATCGAGGAGGGGTCCCGCGCGGCGCAGAACCCTAAAAAGAGTGAGGCTCTCGACCTGCCACTCGAATAATTGCAGGTGTGCATTGCAGCAGGGAGAGGCAAGGTGACAATTTTGCGTCAGTCGAGCGAGTCAGAGTCGGTGTCAGCTTCGAGCCGGGCCCACAGCCTGGGTCCACGGGGTGGCACTTTGAAGGCCCAGGCATTTTTTCTGTTTTGCCAACTGCAGTAAAGCGTAATTGTTTTTTTTTTTTTTTTTTTTTTTTGTTATTCCTTATCAAGGCAGAAGGAACAGCGAATTACGCGACTGCCTGTCGATGGTAAAACGTATTAAGTGGAAGTTTTACGGCATAGCTAGGAACTTGAATTAAAAGCGAATTTTGCGCGTAAGGGGAAATAAAATCATTCAAAGGGAACTTTATAAATAAGAAACGTCAAAAAGCCATGACGAACACTGAGATTACTAGAGTTTAATATATGTAATAAAAGCTAGTAACAAGTTTTTCTTAGATTTTTAAAGCCCACTTGTTAAATTCATATATATTTAAAGTTTCTTCAGAGATTTACAGATATCTAAATTATGAAACTCTTCTACCAAGATAGAAAGCCATACAAACACGCCATTTAAAGCAGAAGGCACTCTTTTGTTTTTAGAAAACAAATTTAAGCTTTGAAACAAGGTTTGCAAAAATGATAAAAGACTGGTGTTATAGATCTGCTTAATTTTCTTCTTTAATTAACATGCGTATTTTTTTGTATTTTCATTTATAAATACTTTTACTGAATATATAAGGTGAAATTACATATTTTAAAATTTAAGTCTTTAAAAATGTTATAAAGTTCATATTAAAAATGATTGTTTTGTTATTGGTTAGTCCTTATTACTGAAACTTTGTTTTAGAAGAGGAATTTGATTCTAAGCTATAGTATTTATTTATGACTTTGTGCTGGTTTAAGGTAATAAAGCTAATCGGACAAACAGTTCACGTTGGGTAAGTCGACTTGATAGCTGATCTGTAAATTAGCTATGTTGTTGTACTAAATAGATCCTGATTTTTTGCAATTCCAACGATAATCGATTCAGTCTTGAGCTCCCTGTTCTTCACCACGTTCAAGGCTAAGGCGCTGAAGCTGATCAGTGAGTCTTGATTATGGGGGTCGCAACATTAGCGATCGGTGGTCCGCACCCGACGGGTGGGCGTGGCCGAAGCTGCAGTGCAGACCAGCTCGCTTTTTGCATATTTACCGACGCTGCTCATGATAATGCGTGAGTTCTCATATATTTATATTGAAAACATTATTCTTTGTGCTGATGCAGCAGCTAAGTACACAAAATTATCAGAAATTATGTGCACCTTGGGACAGGCAGATTCCGATCTCCCCCAGCGAACAGCCGGAGGGGCCGCCGCTGCCGTCATCATGACCATCACCATCACCATCATCATCATCTCCATCAACTGTTTGGCTACTGTAATTTCACGGTAACCTGCCCCGACATGCATAATGCAAATCAATTTGAGACTTCGGATGGCTCCGGGGATTCGCCCCTTCCAAGGGCCAAGTCAAATGTCAATGACGATAGCGATTTGTCAACAAATGGCCAGCGAATCATTTATAACCGAATGGTTGGATTTAAGACCAGTAGCACCGGAGATTGATGGAGCCCACGGACGGTACGTCAGCGGGTGGCGCCACAAGGTGGCAAGTTGGCAAGTTGGCAAGTGGCTAAGTGGCAAGTGCAGCCAATCGCAGCCACTCACGCGCATTGATTGAAATCTTTCAGTAATAACAGAGCTACCAACCCGCTCCCCAAACATTCCGCATCCCGCTGCGCATTTATATCTGAATTGGTATTGGTATCGCTATCTGTATCTGTATCTCGGGATTGGACTTGATCTGGGACTTGAACTGTGCTGGGAAATGAGAGCTGGGGACTGGGAACTGGGAACTGGGAACTGAGACTCACCTCTTGCCGTTGCGTCGCCTTCGCTTGGTGGCGTAGACGGTGCCCAGCTGGCTCATTGCTAGGGCGGAGTTCGTTATGGTCGCCGTTGTGAATGATTTTTACTCTTATTATTTTTCGTATCAATTTTTTGTTGTCTTCTGCCTTCTGCTTGTCTGTCGTACTGCAGGTTGATTCTCTTCGTGTTGGACTTTTTTTGTAATTGGTTTTTATTTATTGATTTGGCTTGTTCTGCGTACACTCTCACACACGGACTCGCACACAGACAGCCAGAAGCTGAGTGCGATCAGATCCGTAGAGATCCTGCTGCGGGTTTTCGGTTTCGGAGTTGTAGCCACGCGTAAATTTCGTTTTTTCTTCTTTGTATTTATTTTTAATTATCATCACGCTTACATTTTGTTTGCTTTTTTCATTTCTCGCGCTCCTTTTTTTTTTATTGCACTGTAGTTTCAGTTGGCTGGAGCTATATGAGTGATTTTATGCGAAACTGTGATTCAGCAATTGAGAAAGGTTGGGAATTGTGATTGCAACGCTATTATTTTATTCATTTGATTGTGGGCTGTACGGTTTTTAGAAAACCAGTCATTTTGATTGAATCAATTAGATTTGTTCAGTAACAGGCCTCTGACCGATATATCTTTTTGTTCCGCAAATTTAAAAATGTTACGTGCTGATAATTTGAATTAATTTGGAAACGGTCTTGTATCCGATTACCAATTTTTGGATATTTATTTTATTTTGCGATTTACATAACTGCAAAGACAATAACCAGTTTTTTTTTTGTATGTAGGTACAGTTATTTTTATTAAAATTGATAGATATTTAAATTTATATATTGAGTCAATTACAAAATTTTTTAATCGCCATTGAAATTTAAAAGGTAAATGAAGTAATAAAGCGTTTATTGCTTGAACGCAAATGAGAATTTTGAAATAAGACAACGGGGAATTGGTTTTACCTATTTGCAAATAAGAAAATGGTCACTACTCGAATTATTTTTGTTTAACGTTATTAGATTAAGTTAAAGTATACAAAATTTTAAACATTTGTATGGGAGAGATTATGATTGGAGAAATATTTTTTTTGCCAAATTGAGTGCATTACTGTTACCAAAATAAAAAAGACCAAGCAATTGACTTTTTTAAATCAATAATATAACGAACCGTTTATTACAATTTGTAATATTTATAATTATTTTTCCGTTAAGTAGACTAAATATTCACTTAAAAATACAATAGTCAGCCAAATTGTAACGATGGTTCAAATTATTATTTCTATATCTTATGGCGCACTAGGTTTAGGATATTAGCTGAAGCCTGTTTTTATAACGAGTTTCTTTAAGAACATTTGAAGTTTTTTTTATGCATTTCTTTGAATCACAAAGTCTTAAAATTAATATTCAATAGTTATTACTGACTCTCAGAATTATTAAATAATGTTTAAAAAAGAATCGAAACAAGTTTTAAAGTTTATTAGCTACTTTTCGAAAATCGAAAAGAGTTCACTAATAAAAAATTCGATATAATTGGAAAATTGAAACTTTTTTTCCAGCATTCTTGTGATTGTGAAATTCCCTCAGTCATTTCTCAATTGCTTTTTAAACTGAATTGCTGTTTATGTTTTTTGTTTTGATTCGGGCAGCTGCAATTTAGCAGGTTATTGTTTTGGTTCTTTCGTGGCAACACTTTTGCTTTTTCACTTGCACTTTTGCTGTTGCTGTTGTTGGTGTTGTGGCTGGTGGGCTCTGGTTTATCAATGGGCGATGTTTGCGATGGCGAATGCGATGACGACGCATGCAACAGAGGAAATCAAAATCGGCACGGAACCAAAAGCGCTAACGCAAGAACGGCACGCAAATCATTTGCGGCACGATCGACGCCGCCGTTGGCAGAGGCGCCGGCAGAGGAGCAGGCAGAGTTGTCAAAGTGACATTTGTCTGGCACGCACACACACACACACACATGTGATGGAGCGTGGGTGTTTGGTAGGAAAAAGTGAATGACCGCCGGCAGTCTGCACTTGCACACGTGACTCTGCTCTGCTGCTCTTTAAAATTCCTAACTAGAACCTCCAGTTACAGGGTATCGCGTGCTGCGTTTCGCTTTCGCCGCTATTGTTGGTGTTTCACTTTTTTTGGGGGCACTCACGCACACACACACGCACGCACCTTTTGCGGGATCTGGCGACGGCGAACAACCGTTAGGAGGGAGCATCGACTGCACGCGAGCGCCAGAAACGAGTGAATGAGCGAATGAACAACAGTGCCAAAAAAAACGGACTGGGACAGACGGAACGCAGGCATTTGAAACGAAACACACGGGCGGAGGAGACTGCAACGCGCTCTCTCACTCGCACGCGTCACGGGGGGCGGGGGCTCTCTCTTTCTCTATCAAACCCGACTCTGCGGCGCTGCGGCCACGTAAACGCTTTGAGATTCCAACAAGAACTGAGCTGGCGCCGCGAAACGATTGGAAAAACCAGTCCTGGCGGAACGCGCTGGCAAATGGAACGCGGGCGTGTGAGTTTTGGCCACTTCCAGTCGTCCTGGCAACGAGCGATCGCCAAGCGACGAAACCGCGTGCGAGCGAGATGAAGTGATTGGTGTTCCAGTTCCCACCGTTCCTGCGGCGCCATACGTGTGACTGGAAGGGAGCAACCAACCAAGGCAGCCTTGGAAGCGCTGCGGCTATCTCACTCGCTCCCGCTCATTGCACTCATCCAGTGAGTGGGCGTGTTCGCAGCCAAGTAGACCCGACTCTTTCCAGCGCACTGCTAGTGGAATTTCGGGGCACATCGCTCATCTCTTAATTAATTAGGCGGTAATTAAGAGCTATCAGTGCAATCGCTCAATGGCATCTCACTTGTATCGCCTCTCGCCCATTTCGAACTTATCTAAGCCGGGTTCTCCTCGTTTTTTTCCACTGAAATGCAAATTTTATTTGGTGTGACCAAAGCCATTAAGAGCATAAACATGAGCACTCACTTCGCGCTTATCGCGAATGATTTATTCACATGTGCCACTTGACAGCCGCAAAAGAACAAGGTGTACGAAATGCACACCGCTGCCCAGAACCAGAAATCATATTCGCATACCTAGACTTACAAAATGTCCGTGCCCAAGAACCCGATTGGATATACAAAGCCCCTATGCCATAGGGCTCATATCCATATGCTGCATCCGCCTTTGACCGCATGTCACAGATGGTGATGCTTAAGGTTGCATTCAGTTCTTATTGGTACAGTGGTCGCACCTTATGTAATATTTTGATTAAAAAACATTTACTTGTGAAATATTTTTTAAGTCATGTGGGCGACAACCACGTTAAAAGCGTTTTTCTAAGGAATATTTTTAGTTTAAAGCTTTTACATCTTTTTAGATTGATTATCCACTGCCAAAATTTACATTTTGAAATAATTCGTACTGAGGACAATAATATACCTACACGTTTTAGTTATATATATTAAATTAAACTTCATTGTTTAAAAGTTTGTTTTCAATAGACATTAGTTTGTCTTTAATGATTTAAGACCTAAAGTAAAAAAATATATAACATTTATGAAGAATTAGTTTTTTATCATCCTAAAGTAATGGTCTTTTTTTGCAGTTCTTGAGTACTAAGTCAAGTGAAATTTGTGTACAAGGCAAAATGGTAGCTGATACATATTTTTTTCCAAGCTTAATACCGTTTGAAAATAATCGTTTAACAAGTCGTATACGCATTTTTGTAAAACACAGCATAGCCGCGAAAGTCTAAAGAAGTTTTTATTTTTGGAATGATCACTGTAGCGCGCCTTCACTTTGGGATGGTTTCCTTTTACTCTGACGTCAGCCATGGACAGAATGGCTAGCCTGGCACTGTCAATTACGTTGCGTGCAACTATTCAATGCGAAGTCGAGAGGCAGAAGAGCCGAATGTTTATCTAGCCAGGAGTCTCTTGCCGTCTTCGGTCTCACTCAAATCCCGCTGAGCAAACTAAGGACAATAGCAACAACGAAGACAACAGCAGGATCAGAAGGAGAGGCATCGCATAGAACGAGCGAAACAGAAGGCAGCCCATGTCAATCGCTGGCACTAATAAGTGAGTCGACCGGAGTGAAGTAAACTGGAAGGGCTTGCAACCAGTTTGGTCTGCTGCTGCCACCTTTCCCAGCATTTCCCCTTAACCAACTTGCAGCTTATCAATTTACGCTTCGACTTCGTAAGAGATGTGTGCAGTGCAGGTGCTTTTCCGCACCTCGCCTCCATCCTCTTATTCTGCTTACTACACTGCCTCCTTGACGTCCTTATCGCTTCGAAGTACAGTAAACGCTCTCTAAATAAATTTATTTCTGATTAAAGATTGGGTAATACAAGACAAAAACAATTTTTTTAATTAATACAGCATTAGTATATGTCAAAGTTGGCGGAGAAAATTGTACGCAAATAATTAAACACACATTTTTCCTTAACAGCTGATACGAGTAAAACAATAACTTTAAGATTTTTCATAATTTTTGGACACACCAATCTAATTAAGAATAATAACCGGTAAGACATATCCATCAACTTATGTTCCTCAAAAAACAATTGTGAATTTCAACAATATTTACAAATTACTAAGTTTTTCTTACCGCTTATAAAATAAAACAACATAAAATAAAATTTTCTTACTTTCCTTTAGTTAAAATTTATTTTGTTTGATTTTAGTATTTTAAAATCAATATTTTCAAGCCAGTACTGTACTTGGTTATTATTGTATTGCTGGTGCTTGTTGTTGACTGCGCACTCATCAATTTCGCGATGACGGCGCTCGCCTGATGAGGACTTATGAATGTATTTTGCGTATAATTTCGCCGCAAGCCTTAATGCGACGTACCACTCTTAGCCAACACTCCTCAGGCCCCCCTCCCTCTCGGTTTGCCTAATTTCGTAACAAGTTTCTTATTAACTCGTTTTTTTGCTCGTTGGCTTTGGCCAGCAGCTGCCTGGTCACATTCACATCAATGTCACTGCTGATCACATCTAGACAAGCACTCTATATAGATCTATATAATTTGCCAATTAAGTAGGGGATAACCCTCCCCGATATCGTACTGACAACATTAGCGGGGCACAAAAGCCGCAAAACGAACAAAAACCGAACAGAAACAAATGTTTTTTGTGAAACTCCGCCACTAACCAGGCAAAGGGTCACATAAAATTCCACAGAATGAAGGGAAGACCATAATGCATTTCCCCATAATGTTTACTCCGATCCATTGGCGGCGCCAATTAAATATAATTATTCTATGTACATAAACAACAGTGGTGAGCTTAAAACAAGGCAAAGCCATAAAGAATAAATGTAAACAAAGTGCAATCTGTGCGTACCCTATTTGATGGTGTAGCACGGTGTATCAGGCTGTGAAAGGGCTTTGAAAGTATGAGTAAACGTTCTTTTGCCAAGTCTAAGATTAATTAAAAGAAAAATATGCGAGAATTTCAATTTCATTGTGAAAGTAGACCCTCAAGAGTTTTTTTATGGCCTTGTGATTTAAACTTAATTAATTTGCTACTGTTTTCAATTGCTAGATTTAATTTCATATTTTGAAGACTTAAATAAATAAAAAGCGCATAAAAAGTGGTATAAATTGTTTATGGTGAACTTAAGGTTGAATGCGTATTACACTAAGGGAAAACCTAAAGTAAAACAAACAAAAGTTTAAGAACATTGGGCAAAAGAGTTATCTGACTTCCAGATGACCTGAAGAAAAAGCATGGATACTAAGATAAATATTACTTAATTATTACTCTAAAGAAAGATTGCTTTGAGAGCTTTCAACAGGGTATTTACCAATCGAATTAAACTTTGTTTGGGCTGCCAAAACAATCAGCGCGAACGGGCTATTAAACAATGTTTACCTTTTAGAAAAATGCAACTGACCAGCCAATTTCCCGTCACTCGGTTCCCATCCCACCGCTCCACCCACCGCCCGATAAGTAGCCGCAATTATAATTGCCGTTTGTGGCAGCCCAAAAATGGCTGCCTTTGTCCGAACAGAAAACACTCGTACACACAATGCACATGACAAACAAACAGGCAGCGACAACGGGCCAAACAAAAATGTCATTTTAGACAGAACACAGAACACAGTACACGAAACAACAACAACAACAACAAAAAAGGCTGAATAATGCAAACAATGGCCGCCAGCAGCAGCGGCTATAACAACCCGCGATCAATTACGCGAGATAAGTGGACAACGCCGCCACCACCGCAGCACCACCAATGCCACAAAACCACCTCAACCACCACCACTACTGCAGCGCATTGGGAAGGGCGACCAACCCAAACGGCTCAAAGTGCCCACCTCCCTGCCACCACCCACCGCCTCTTTTGTGCCCTTGCATTTTGCTGACACATTTCAGATTGAGTTTTCACCCACACCCTGCCTCAAAAGCGGTTGGTTGCTGGAATCAGTGAGCTTAACCGAAAATGATTCCTCGCTTGGGGATCAATTTATAAGCAATTTATGTTCTTGCAAGCCTAAAAAACTCAGAGGTTATCAAGAACTATCCGCCACCAAAAATTTAATTAAGTTACATAGTCTAGTAGTTAACTTATTTTCCCTTTATTTATAGTCTTCATTAACAATTAAACTAGTTTGACTTATAATAACTCCAAGCTAGAGAACTTTCCTAACACCTCTACAAAATCAAGTTGAAACTCGTAACATTTTAAACATATTCTAAGCAGTAATTATTTAAAACATTCCATTTCATTTGTTGTTAGAATGTTTTAAAAATATTAAGGAGTTGAATGTACTCAAATCACTGTATGTTTTTAATCCATTATTCTTAGATTCTGCACAAAGATCTTTATTCTTAATCTCTGTGTGAGTGCTTAAAAAAATACATTTAAAAAATGCTAACACCTCAAACATTTTTATATCATCATTTAGTTGGTTTTATTATTGTTAATTATTTATTCTATTACTGTGGCTTATGAGGTATATATACTTGTGATAATTTCCTTTCCTTTCAGGTGCCTACATCGCTTTTAGAGGGTATACCTACAGTAGCTCTCAAGCTGAGTAATTGCTTGCATAGATACACCTGTGTAGCTGTTGTTAATAATATGGTCGTATATGTCATGGATATATGGCCATTGGCGTGACATGTATTTGACGCTTTCATTGTAGCTTACGCCGAAGCTACAAAGCTTACCAATCCTGACCCAACTTAAGCTTATCGATTCGTCTGCTTCCTATCCCGACTGTCTAATTATGCGAATGTCAATCTTTGTCGGCATTTTAAGGCTTTTCCGATTGCCCGACCGCGATTTCCTCTGCGAATGCCACAAGAGACCAAACAAATTTTGATTTATGAAGCGATGCGGCTAACGGATACGAGACGAGTCCAGCTCAGCTCAGTTCAACTGAGCTCAGTTCGGTTCCGTTTCGTTTCGGTTGCGAGGAGCCAGGGCCACAAAGCTATGGTCAAGCGGTATCTGAAACAGTTAATCGGCAGCAAAATTAATAAATCCGTTGAGTTTAATAGAGTTCAAAAAGCAAGAACGCACAGCGCAAAGCGAAAGGCATCGCCTGCTAGCTGGTCAGTGCCAGATACGCAAGTATTGGCCGAAGTCGGGATTTTTTGACTGGATCTGTGCCTTCTCATTCGACTCCGACTTTGACTGCGGCCAGAGCTGCCTTTGGGGTCAACGCCGCCGAGATGTTCCCAGAAAGATCAGCAAATGAAGATCTCAATGGGCAGACCGAGCTGGCCCGGCTGGCTGCTCCTCGTCTAGGCAATGCGCTCAAATAAATTCAATCTAAATTGTAAGTTTGTTTAGCTGGAGGAGCAGGCCGATTCGAAGGATCGGGAAGGCAGGGGGCCAAGGGGCCAAGGGGCCAAGGCAGTGCAATAACAATAATAATAATAATGCAGCCAAAAGAAAAAGAGATGTTCGCAGGCCGAACAAGCCAAATTAATCGACCGTACTCGACTTGGGACTTGCAACTTGAAACTTGCAACTTGGGACTTAAGCTGCGAAGCGCCTCTTTTGAGCCGAACACAACTTTAGCTATTTTCGGGGCGCAAATAAGATTGATCTTTTGTAACTTCCATGCTGCTTTTCGAACGCTTCCCCGCCCCTCCTCCTGCGCCCCCTCATCCAGCATCCAGCAGCGGTAATTTGTTATCGCGATGATTTATGAACCATTGGAGACTGCGACTCGAGCAGTTTAGTGGGTGTTTACACAAGCCACGGCCAGACAGGGAGACAATAAAGGGGACGGAGCGGAGTACGGCTCGATTCTAATACCCCGTACCGCCCCAGGGCTAATCCAAACACTAGATGGCGCTGGCTGCTCCTTGATGGATTTGTTGCCCAGAAATGCACAAGCGAAAGAAAGCCTTCAGTAAGTGCATCGACTAAGAAGTAACCAGTAGTCTGAGAAGCATACACACCTGTCATTAAAAGTCTTCTGTGGGAATATGTAAACCTATACAAACACTTCCATTGTCAACCATTCACTAAATTTATGCACCCAATTATCCCTAAATTCGTATTTTTAAAATCGCTTACTTTACTAGTAATAAAATGGTATAAACCCATTGTATTGTTATGTACTAGGTAAGAGAGTAGGAAACAAATCTCTTAAAATTTAAATAAATAAACGGTAATTAATAGTATAAGATCCCTAAAAGTTCTATAATCAGATGCCGAATTCGTTTTGTAAATGGGAGTATGTGTATCTACTGAAACTTCAAATTGAAATAAATAAATGGTAAATGCAAATTATTAAATGCAGGAAATTAAAATCTAGGTGATTTAAATTGACATCCGATGTCACAGATACAATAAGGCTTTGACTTTTTTAACATTCTTCTCTGCTATTAAAAACGAGTTCAACCCTTTACTCCAGACGTACAGAGTATGCTGCGAAATCCCCTATTCAATTCGAAGCAAACACTAAGGAACCACATTCAGCGTCCAGAAAGTGCGATGTGAATCGCATGGCACGTTTCCGCATTTTACTGACTCTGGATTGTAAAGCCAACATATTTATCCTCCGCCCTGCCCTGCATCCTGATCAATGGCAGCAGCCGCAGGGCCACAAAATGATATTGTAGCTCTATATTATGGAAGTATTTAAGGTTCTAAACGATTCAATCGCTGGCTCTGCAAACACTGAGAGAAGTATCTCGTTGGGCATAGTTTTTTTCGGTGCAGTATAAGCTGTGATGTCTAAATAGCCACAGAGGATACACGTTTTTTTATTTATGCCCAAGCTGGGCTAATACAAATTGCCTGGGCCCGGAAACCGAGTCGAGGGCAGGCGTAGGCGATAATTGAGAATTTATTCGATGCGTTTTGGGGCGACGTTTATGGGGTCTAAGTATTTTGCTTCCTTTTTGGAGGCCCCAATCCAAAACTCTCGTGGCCCACGGCCACCTGTTGCGCCTGCGTGGCACCCATTAATCAGGTCGAAAAAATACGTGTTCAATAAACTGCTCTTAATGATAACCCCTGTTCTGTAATCTGTTTTAGGAGGAACCCGAATTGTCAACAAAATTGCCGCTGACTGAAAACACCAGCAGCCAAAGCGTTGTGGCTAATGGCTCTAAATAACAATGATTAAGTCGCCAAAGGATCCCGGGATCTGGGACCCCGGCCCATTCGATTCGATTCGATCCGATGGCATCCCATCCCAGCCCAGCCCAACCCAGCCCATCCCATCGGATCCCAGAAAGTTGGGAGTGTGAGTCAAGCTTCGCCGGCGGCAGATCGTCGCGGCTGCGTCGCGCGAAACTCGAGATCGTATCGGGAACGCTCCCCAACGCATCGCCCCACATCGCTGAGATCCCCGAAAGAGGCGCTGGCCGAGCTGAAACCTGTTGACATTGATATTGCCATTGAAATTGGTGTGGTATGGGTAATGGTATTGATATTGGTATCGCTATTGCTGCTCCCCTCCTCGAAACATACGTATAAAGCCCCTGTTTTCACCTCGGCTGCAGGTGCGTAGTCTCATCGGGGGCAGCTACCGATCAGATAGGCATTTTATAAAGGTGAGACCCACCGAAGATCCACTGGTTTGCTTTTTGACTGATTAACCCCTTAATAAGCTGATTATTTTAACGAGAGTTTCATCGAGGTATAAACATGAATATTTCACCAAGAGTTCACTTGAGAAAGGGTTAAGGGTATTGATTGGCGTAAATAGTCTTAATTGTTGACTTGATGAATTGCTTAAATTAACAACAATAAGGTATGTAAAAATTATTTTATCCGAATTAAAATTATGAAAAAAGGAAAAAGTTTGAATATTGAATGTGCAATAAAGTAAGTTCAAATAATGAAATAATTTTTATAAAATATGGTAACACACAACAAATAAAAGTTTAGATTAAAATAAAGAAATAATGCTATAATCGTCTACAATTTAAAATATAATTGTCATTATAAAACACTTTTAAATAGGCTGAACCTTATTATTTCGGGAATTTCGCTAACTGGATAAAACTACGCATTAAGAAACCTAAAATATTTAGCCACAAAAACAGTTTTTTAATTTAACGACTTTATACAAACTAATTAGGAACCCAATCCTTTGCAGTCCCACCAATGAGAAAAGGGATTGATCCCCAAACTACGCCTCTGGTTCGTTGGTTTCTCGATTTGAGGCCATGGCACACGTCTAGCATAATTCAGGGCCGAGTGCCTTGGTTTGCCGCAAGTGGATAGTGGACTTCACCTGACAGTGGCCGAGGTTCTCACGTTGCGAGGGAGTAGGTAACCCGATGACTTGTGCATTCTTTTACGGCTAATTTAACCGATTAGCAAGTTGTCCCCCGAGAATTGAATTTTGAGTTGGAGTTTTGCGGTTTGCCTGTCGCCCGCTGTCAGCCACTACATGGTTTCGGTTTTGCCTCGAATAGGATCGGATCGGATCGGATCGGATCGATGCAGTTTGGCTTGGTGCGAAGTAACCGATATATATTGGACGCCCACACACGTTGTCATTTGCGAGTGGCAGAGGGGTGGGGGAACATGAGCGTACACACACGTGATACTCGTCCATACGTCATGGGGTTGGCTTAAATGCAAAATAGCTGACAAATGGCAAATTGCGAACGGTTCCAAAATGGTCGTGGGGTGAACTGAAAGTCGTCAAAAAGGGGTGCAGACTGGGTGGTGGTTGGTTGCCCTGATGATGGCCATTAGCCGGCAATTTGAATGCCCTAATCATGGGGTCTGCTGGCCAGCGTCTGTCACGCCTTTTTGGCGCCCACAATCGGTCAAAGAAAAACCGTTTAGGCAAAAAACGAGAAACGTACAAAAAATATCAGTGGAACGGGAATATAGAGAGAAAAATACATACAAATGACTGCAATTTTTCAACGCTTAAAAATCACATTAATTAGCGTTCATGTTTTGTGCACCTCAAATTGCGAGCGGCGGCTCAACAAAAACAAAAAAAACACAACAAAAAAACCATATGAATTATAAATTATAAATTTATTCTCACTCCAATTATCAACAAAGTTAAGCATACGCCTAGTTGCACTTTCAGCAATAAATAATTGCACCAAGAAACAGAGGAAAAATTCATATTTAAACACAACTTAAAATGCAAATTCAGCATGCAAGCAGTGGCGTACTACGACTTCTTTCCCTCCTCCCTGGTCATCTCATTACCGTTGAAAGCCAAAAGAAAGAAGTATTTTAACTCGCTTAATTGCCATTCGAGCCACAGGGGAAATGGAGCAGGAGTTGGCCGCGGTGGTCAGTCGGTAAATGAAATTATTTTGCATTTTTAATTGCCAAGTCAAGAAAATAATACCCTGATAAGCTCTGGCCAGTTAGCCCTGAAGAAATTCACACTACAATGTGAGATCGAATGACTAACGCAAATGGCGTTGATTGATGTGATTTATTACAGAATAAAAATAAAAGACAGCCTGTCAAGAAAAATAATAACAACAAAACTTATAGCGATTTTAGCTTTAATCGAGAATTCGACCAAATCGTGCTCATATAATAACCAAAAGTATGCACACCTCAATGACTTTTCATGTATTATATTTATATAATATTCTTATTTTTATCATCTTACTTTGATAGACTTTTATAATTATTTTACTATCTTCATCCAGCCGTTTTATCGTACTTATCTTCATTAGTATGTACTTTTATTATATATATTTAAAAAACGTCATATTTTCACAATTATTACGAACGAAAAGTTGTGCTTTGAAAAAAATGTGGCACGTTCTGGTATCCGGTGAAGGATTCTCAAAAAAGTCTATCCTAAGACGTAAAGGCATTATCATTTATGGTCATTAAATTTTGGTCTTAGTTTATTGACTAATCAAATTTAATTTTATCGAAGTAAGTTATCTTTTAAAAAGCATTAATTTAGTTGTGTTTGAGTGTAAGAACTATCCAATAATTATGTGCCTATTTTAACTTTAGTGCTTAAACACGTTTTATATATTTTACATAGATAAGAATATCATGTTGATACTATCAAACTCTGAGTTTTTAAGAGTGAATGATAGGGTTGGTAGTTCGGATAAGGCAAAGAAACTATAGGGTCTACAATTAGTCGGAGCGTTTTAGGACAGCCTAATGGTTTGATTATCAAGCCAGCCCTGCCATTCACATTCACCCTGACACAAGCTTCTTTATGCATATCCCATTCAAATGATAATGCCGCGTCGGAGGCTAGGCGCTAAGCCCGATCTTATCGCAATGCAAATTTTAAAAGCATAATTCAGCTAATCATAAGAGGCCATGTCGAAACTTAACAAGCTCTCCGAGGAGAAGTCCCCAACCCTTGGAAACCCAGCCCTCGGGCAGACAGCAGACGGCATGCGTGCCGGGTTATGCTAATGCCGATCTCAGTTCCCCCTGCCCCCTTTCACACACCCACCCCTCGGCCGAGAAATGCGAATTAAGCCCGGCCCGAACTGGGGCTAAAAATGCAATTCAGCGAAGAAATTAATTTAAAAAGCGTTGCAATAAGAGCAAGCAACAAAAAGAAATTAAATAAAATGTGTAATAATGGCGAGATACCCCGTTGGGTCCACCCTCCCCCTCTTCACCTGTCTGCTGGCTGTTCCCTCCTTGGCGCAATTCATAAATCATTTCAGAAATTATGACTTTATTTTTAAACTTTTCCCTTCTTCTTCTGGTTTTTTTCATTTGCACATTTTTATACGAAAATTATTTGCCGGCAGGGCGTGTTAGCAAGATAAGGAGAGTAGCAAACTTTAGTTGCGACTTCTTCGAAAAACGTTAAATTTCATATTTTTTATTACGTTTTGATTGTCTCATAGAGTGGATTACGAAAAAATAAAATGTGAGCGTTATATCCTATTTTTCTCATTATATATGGAAATGCAAAATTCATGTTTACTAAAAATTTGAAATTATACTACAAGCATTTTAACGTTTCCGACAAAGAATAGAAAAAATATGTTTTTAAACGCAGTGAGAGTGAGAGTGATGGTACTGAAACAACCCTATTCCTTTTATTTTTGGTCCCCCACTCTTAGCCAAATCAATAAAGCCATTACCTAAACTATTACCAAAACTAGCACGCAAATTTCCAATTGTTCCATAAAACACTCTGTTGACCAGTAATCGTAAACAAATTATATTATTTAAAATGAAATATTATTTGTCCATGCTGAAGGAGAAATTGGCAAGTTGGTTGGGCAAGTTCTACGATCCCACAAATACTCGAAATTACTAAATCAATTAGTGGTGTATTTTATGTATTCAAATTTTCCGTGCAAAGTTACAAAGTACAAAGTTATTTTTTATGACTCTGAAAGAAATCTTTACCTAAAACCAATGATGGTGATTTTAGATACCAACAAATGTAAATAGTCATGGAAGGAACAGTAGGATAAAATTTATTCTCGAATGGGTCCTAAATTTTTTTTATTTTTTTAGCTTTCCGATAAATATTGGAGATATTTATCAGTCTGTACTTAGTTGTGTCGCACTTTCTCTTAAGAGCCATAAGTTAAAATGTGATACTTCAATGTAGGTTTTAAAATGAGCAATCGTATGGGTACTTATGGATTAAAACTTACTTTTTTCGTACCATGATGATGAGAAAAACGGACTTAGTCTCAGGAAAAATAGTCATAAAAGTTATGAAATTATAATTTTAAAAACCAATTTAGCTCATGTATTTTATACAATCTGTTATTTCATTCAGGATTTTGATAAAAAAAAAAAACTAGAATGGATTATGATCATAGTCCTGTTTAAAATCCTTTTGGTCGTTGTCTGTCTCCCCCTTTATTTTCCTGTCTCCATACCTTTTGTCTCCGTTTTTGTCCAAGTAACACGAACAATTTGCGCTGCATTAACCAGCAAGAACCCACTGTTTTGCAGTCGCATTTCCTTATCAAGATGCAGGGCTTTCGCCCCCTAATTCCCGTAGTGCCCCTAGGCTAAGTTCTGGCTCCCCCTTGACGTGTTTAAATGTGTTTACACTCAAAGTGCATTTGTGGGGGAGCGAGAGCAGTTGTGCCAACTAGAATAATTAATAACTGGGGAACAACTCAGGTACTGGCACTGTTGATGTGCAATTGCAATTGCTACCTTTGTTCCATTCTTCGGTGATGTCTGCACTTTGCGAGGCGTTGAAGTTGAATTGTTTTGGTCCACTCAATTCGCGTGAGTGAGAGAGTTTCACTCAACTTCCAGTGCTTGGAACAAAATGGGAACTGGAACCACGCCATGTTGTTCCCAGAGTTGCCACGCTCTCACTCGCTCGCTCACACTCATAAAAACAGCGACTTTGTGGGAGGAGCCTAGCTTTTCCCTTTGAGCCCATGTAACGTTCCACTTTTTTACCCAAAAAAAAGTGAAGCCAACAATTTGTTGTTGCTGTTTAATTACCCGACAATTAAGCGGCCGCCACAGTTCTTCATAATTCAGACACAATTAGTAAATAATTAAAGTTGACAATTGTCGCACACAATTGTTAATCTTCATCATCAGGCCGCTTTTGGTGCGTTTTTCGCTTTTTGCTTCTCTTTGGGCTTAAGTTCACGTCATAACATTAAATAACATTTCATTTCGGGTCCGTACTTTTTACAAATTTATGAAAACTTTTAACTTGCTTAGGAAAGACACGCATAGTAAAAGACTATTATTTTCGTTTCAGTCGTGGGAATATCGATTGATAGGTAAAAACTTTGCAGTATTTATCGGCATAATTTATAAATCACGAAGGTAAAAAAGAGACTTTTGAATAGCAAACTGTTTTATGATTTTGTTTGTTAAGAAAAGTTTAATAATGGTTGCAAATATTTAAATTAAAAGCCAACATGAACTGTATGCAAAACGGATCCGAAGTAATGGGTAAGATAAAATTCAAACGTTTATTAGTATATGTAATTACAATAATTATAAGTCGTAAACTATTTATAATTATCATAATGGTAAACATTATTGCCTAAGTACATTATTGCCTAAGTAATTAGGAATATTTAACTTTTAAGGCAAATTGCAATTAAGGCCAGCCATTCTATACAATTGAGATTTGTATCGAACATTTTAAACATTTTCATTATTCGTTTAATTTTATTTTCTGAAAATAAAAATTAACACAGTACAACACGGAAAATATAGCTGCAGTTTTGACTGTGAATTTTGAAAGTACTTATCGAATTGATGTTGATATGCCCTTTTGGAGTTTCTCTGGTTAAGCTCATTTTTGTTAATTATAGTGACATATTGATATGGAGTATTTTATTTCGAGTTACTATATACCTAAAGTCAATTGAAAATTCTGGTTCACGTCCTCAACATTATTGTTACGCAGTCTTAAAAATGGAAAAATTTTATTTTCAAATTATTGCTAGCACACTTTTTCCTACGTGTAATTAGTATTACATTTCCAGGTCATTTCTTATTTTACCAGAGTAAGTATTTTCATCATGAAGTTGCTAATCTAATTTGGCTTTGCGCGATTTTTATGACGTTTCTTTCTCTTCAGCTGTCGCTCGTTGGCTACTCTAATTTGCATTTTGCATTATATAAACAACTGCCAACCCAAGAACAAATTAAGCAAAAAAAAAAATTGCTTATACGACATTCGCGTGTTTGGACCTCCAATGTTTTCCACTTCCATTATTTTTCGTTGCCAAAAAGAAGCCGCCGCCGCCATGCAGACGATGGCGATGGCGATGGCGATGATGCCAAGTCAGCCCAAACCCAAAACTCACACTCGAAAACGGCTCTGAGTATGTATGATGGATTACAGCAATAATTAATTGCAATTAGCCGACGCCCGACTTGAATAATCTTAACCAACAGTCGCCTTAATTAGCCAATGGCGGTGCTCCACTTAATAATTAGAGGCTGGAATATGGGTGGAACTAAAATATGTTAAGTTTTAAGGATTCACTTGCATTGGCTTAAACAAAATGTTATAGGTTACTTATTCATTGACTTGCATTGACTTAGACAAAATGTTATGCGTTACTTGTTCATATACAAATCATGACCAAAACGGGGCTACAACATTTTATTTTCATGTTATACTCTTTAAAATATTTGGTTTTACTTTAAAAAATGTTTGTACCTTATTCTTACACTTATAACTTCGATTTTTAGAGCTCAAACATCACCATGCATCTTTAATTTACATTAAAACATTTTTTAAAAATTTCTATTAACTGATAAGGCTATAACATATTTATGATTACATTACGTTTTTGGCAGACACCTACGAGCTCAGGGTATTCCAGTGGTCGTCACAGGTCTTCGTAGAAAATTGATTTTATTTAATCCGGTTTACTGCTTTAGTTGCCACTTGAGTTAGTTCTGCAGCTCTAGGCAGACTAACAGGAGATCTGGTGGGCATAAAGAGATGGCACTAATGAAAACTGGGCATGAACATGTTGCCGCCAACTCATTTAAATTAGTTATGTAAATAGCATAATTATTAATTAAACGGCAGCCGTAGCAACATTAATGTTTATTAATAAGTCACTGATTAGGTTTTGGCAGCAACTGGCGCCACTAGATGGGAATTTCGTGGGGAACTTGCACAGGTTTGGAAGAGGAACTATAGGAATTAATGAGCTCAGTTTGAGTGACAAGACAGCTGACTTATTCTCCCTCTTTTTGGCTGCGGCAGCGGAAACCGCAAAACATTGACGACGACCCAGGTCCTATTCGAAAAAAAAACCCCCATAGGACCTCAATTTCGGTGTGGATAATTACACAGAAAATTCGACTTCAAGCCAATCATAATTTTCAATTTATATTTCGCTTCGTTTCGTTTCGTTTCCTTTACCTTCACCGAAATTGACCCGAGCCCAGTTAATCCCCTACTTAGAAGGAGTCAGAGCCGAACTGAAGACCCTTTTATAAAGATAGAAAATAACTCGCACTGCCTGCCCACTTTGGTGAACCCCCCTCCTATTGCCCCGCACTTATATAACTTTTGTGCCGGTTGTCTGTAATTTTCTTGTTGAGAGATTTTCTATGTGAAGGTTGCTGTGCGGCGCTATCAAACACAAAAAAGCAACAGCCTTACAATGGCAAAAATAATTTGCAGTTATGTGTTTATATAGCTCTGACATTGAGGCGACTGTCGACTGGAGGGGAGCACTTAACTTTTGACAATCGCCGACAGCGAAATTGACAGCGTACAGGAGTTGCAATCGCAATCGCAGGAAATTTCGAGTGGGCCGCGTACGGGCTTTGCTTCGCGCTATTTTGCACACTAAAAGGTGCTAATTGAACTGAAATCGATTGATTATTCACTCGGTGGTATATGTACGTACCTTGCCCATTTGGATCGCTGGGTCAGGGGGAGGTGCTGGGGGGTTAGTGAGGGTCTGCCGGGAACGCCTTCGCTGACCGAGTCCGCGCCATTAAATCGCGACTGTCACTTTAGACCAACTTGATGACACGCACATGGAACCCAGCAGGCCAAGTCGCTTGCCAGACATATCGATAACTGACTGACAGGGCCGTCGAGGGGAGGGGGAAAGGCGTCCAAGGGGAGGGGGTCGCAGGAGGCAGAAGGCAGAAGGCGCATAAATTGTCCGCTGCCGCCAAGTGACGTCAGGTCAGTCAGCAGTTGCAGTAGGTGCAAGGATTGCGTGCAAAAATGCACTTCTGTCTCCCATCCCTCGACACCCCCCTTCGTTGTCCTTGTCCGAGTCGCTCGTCGCATCAAAATGCAAATAAAGCATTTCAAATGCCCGCAGATAGGGAGAGTGCCTGCCAGGAGCCGAGGTAAAAGGATGTCCCGGGGCTTTTTGGCAATAACTGATTCGCAAAAATTGTCTCCAAAAAGACCTAACAATAAATCATTTAATTCGAAAACTTAATTTAAAAGTCGTAAGTTGATCATTTTAAGGCACAGAAAGAGAAAAATATAGGTATATTATTTTTTATAATCAGTAGGTAATCTTAATATCATATAATGAAAGCGAGAGCGCAAATATTTTTAAAAACAATGTTAAATATATATAAATAAATATATATATGTTCTTTTGGATTAAATTGTTTTAAACATGCTTTGTAAATATCATACAAAATGAAGATGGGATCTTTAATTTATTTACTAAATCGTTTAGTTAATCTTTTTATTTCATGGTAGACTTTATTTCAAGAAGTTAGTTAGTAAATCTTTTTTTATTGCAAAGTTCCGGAGTATAAGTGTTTGGTGGCAATCGAATAAAGAGCACTTCGAAGTATTCAAGTTGACCTGAGTGAGAAGAAACTGTCTTATAACGGTTTTGGAACCTTTCTCAACTCTCCTCAAATCGTTTCTGCATAACATAAACAAAACTGAGAAAAGATACATCAATTTGGTATCAATTTTGTTTGTGAAAACAATTTTGCTTTTACTTTTTACAGCGAGCGATTTCACCCGATCCTTCAGGGTTATTTCTGCGGCAAATTATAGCGAACCCTGGCTTGGGGTCTGCGGAATGATCCTCTGGCCCCAACAACAGAAAAGAAAAACGTAACTAAAGTTTACCATTAAATTCTCATTTAGGCTGTCAATCATTTGCGCTAATTTTTGTTGGCGGCTTCAGTCCAAACGAAGCCCTCGTCCCTGAGTCCCCTGCCCCTTTGCATCTTTTTCTCCTGCTGTCGATTGCTTCCAATGAAGATTAATTTAGTTTTGAAAGGCATAAGAGTTGGATTTAAGTGGAATTTCAGCATCGCTTTTGTTTTCCTTTGGTGCATAAACTATGCAACGGTTTCGATGGCGATTCCGATACCGATGCCGATGCCGATAGTGGTACCCTAAACTCCTGCACACTTGATGTGTCCTGGCGATTAGCACAATTTGCCTGGAACGCTTTACACTTGTTTCCTCGGTTCCCAATCCCTCCAGAATCGCCGGACATGAGTTGAGGTCAGCTGGCGGGCTATGTCGATCGTAATCTGAGCCGGCGTCGTCGTGATGAGCATGCAAATTCGCCTTTGGGCTTTTGTTTTCGGGGTAATTTGTTAACAAGCCGGGGAAAAAAGGGGTCAGCGAGGGGAAATGGGGCCCAGATCTGGAGCGAGATAATGTTGTGGCTTATAAATTATATCTTTAAAATTCAATAGTAAAAGTAGCTCAAACGTTTTAGTTTATTTACTCAATAGATCATTTGTTGCTTATAATAATATTAACCAATTTGGTGTTTGTGTATACATGTAAAATATATAATATACAAATATATAAGCTAAAGCTATTTGGTCAGAAGCTGCTAGTAATTTGTTATAATATTTTGTTATTTAATATTTTGTTTTTTATACTTTTAATTGCAATAATTAGGTGTTAGATTATTTAAGTAGTGGTAGTTAGGTCTGAAGCAACTAGTAATTTCGTATAATGCTTTGTTATTTAATGTTTTGGTATTTATTATTTAAATTGCAATAATTTAACGTGATATTAATTAAGATTATGTTTGACTTTGTTAAACCATTTCCAGTATTCAAATAAAATGTACTACTTGCTACTTACTTATTATTAAATATTTGTTGTATTTAAATATAATCTTCTGTTTCTATAGTGCTTGTTATTTACAACATTACGTCAACACAGGAAATGTTGGCCTATCTACGAGGAGTATCTACAGTTAAATACAACTAAGAGAAACGAACGAATCTTATAAAATGTCTTTACAATCTATGTATGTTTTTATGTATTCCTATTTTCCGTATTGGCTCTCTGTAGTACGCCATTTTCGAGAGACCCTTTAAAAGCCGATGATGAAGATCCCCATAATTGCTCCCTAAACAAAAACAGAGGCTGACTGGAGCGGGGGGCACGAGCTGAGGGGACCAATCAACAGTGGAAAGATCAGAGGCTGGGGCAGCAGCATCGGCAGCCGTCGAAGCATCAATCAAATCAATTATTATCGACAATGGAGAGTTCGTGGAAATTATATGCGGTTGGGGCTGAAAGCGGAATCGGGCCGAGATGGAGATGGAGATGGGAATGGGAATGGATTTGAAGTTGAAGTTGATGTTGATGTGGAAGTTGCAGTTTGACGGAGCCGCGTCTCAACCGTTGGCCGCCATTAATAAGCATCTTTGGCGGCGCATTTGTTATTTGATTGGTAAATTGAGATGCCAAAGCCAAGATAATGTCCCGCCCGGTCGTAGCCTCTCGGCCCCAGACGAATGTAAATGGCTCCAGTAGGTAGCCAAGATGGCGGTCGATCGAGCGGCTGCAGCACGAACGGTTCGGGCCAGCGGACCAGACGGCTAACAATGCCAAATTACAGGGGAAACAGCTGCCACATCGGCCGAAAGAGCCCCCCCAGGCTGTATTGTGCAATCTCCAGTTAGGGCTGCGAGAAAGATTCACCATCAGTACTTCAAATTGAAATAAGTCTTGCAGTCTTAGCTAGTAATGTCACAAGCAAATCGTACCAAAACGTTTATTACACTTATTTGGTTGCAATGGCTAAACGAACCTTGGTCAAATATTTCCTTTTACTTTATGCTAAAAAGTATAGGTATTAATTCAATACATAATCATATAACACCTCAACGTTTTACTTTTATTTCAATGCCGAACTGTCTAAAAGGAATTGAATTAAAGTTGACTTGACATTTTAAAATAAAAAAACAACTGGTGGATTTAAATTATTTCCTTATTTAGCTATGACTAATAAGATTAGAAGGACAGCCTCATTAATTTTCCTTGAGTTTCTTAGTTTCATCCAATTTGAAGAGGTTTGAAGATCAAAACATATTAGTTTGCAATTGATTTTACTCTGTGAACTGGCCGGCTTTCATCTTGGCCAACACCTCAAGCTTCACAATGTCATGCGGACGATGCGGGAGGAAGGAGGGCCTGTCGCTTTTGAGGAGGAACTGGGCAAATGTCGCGGCAAATCCAAACAAACAATTCATCAAAAGCGGCGACAATTAAGCAATGAAGTGAAATGAAATTCAAATGAAAAACTGTATAAGCGCCAGTCTTTTTGAATGGGGGCGGTGCCAGCGGAGGGAGGTGGATGGTTGGATGGTTGGAGGGAATGAGGGAATGAGGGAAAGAGGGGGGGGACTGGGGAGGTGAGCGATTATGGAAGAAAGAAGCCGCCGACGCTTGATGAGTTTCGCCGCTGCAACTGCGGAAAGATAAATTGCCTCGCTGATGTAGGCAAATGCACAGCGAACGCTCAGATCGCTCGGATCGCTCAGATGCTCTCGCTCACAACAGGCGGCGACATAAATCATTGTGATTGACAGCTGCTGACCATGATAGTGGATCGCAGTGGATGGTGGAGGACTCAGGGGGCGACATGCACTACTACAACTACCACTCCTGCGGCTGCCCGCAACTCAGCTCATTTAAATTCCATTTCAATTGGCCGAAAAAAATAAGTAACAATAAAGCGAAAACATTTCACGCGCTAATTACAGGGTGCCATCGGAAGACGACGACTGGACACAGATCAATCATATGGGTATCTCCGCAGTAATTGAAACAAATGCGCAACTGAGCACTGAAATTATTTCATCAACATTGAGCTGCACATAAATTAGCAAAATATCGACTAAAGAGCTTGATCGACTAAAGGATTACTTTTGTCTTTTCTTGGACTTAACATACCAAAGGCAGCTTAACAGTGTGAAGTATTAAGTGTGAAAAATCGAAAAAGGCGAAGTTTAAGTTATAAAAAACATCATAAGTTTATTTTATTTAATTATTCAATTTAAAGAAATCTTTAAATTATTTTCATTTTTAAAGGTTTAGTGTTAAAAGATTTTATGATCAAAGGCTCACAAAGAGCACTGAACAAGTCCAATACCCCCAGGCAATTAAATTAATGGGCACAACACTTTAAAGATCGGGAGCAGCTCTAAAATTGCGGGAGGCACTCCAGTGGGTAAAACACGCACACAAACGTATACGTTTAAACTCGAATGAGTAAATTGTGAATAATTTCGTGTTGTCTCATCAATATAAATAAAATATTTATTAACAATTTGTTAAGAGCTATAAATCGCACTCAGCAGCAGCTTTCGGCCGATGCGAAAGTCAAATACAGCGAGCCGAAAACCCGGAGGGATGGCAGGGCTCCCCCAGTGTTTGGGTTCAGACTGGAGCGCTTTGCGAAAAGTCCCAGGGTCTCTCACCAGGATCGGGACATGAGGGTATCTTTCGGGGACATAGGGGGCACCTGTGGGGATCTGTGAGGACCTGTAGCGATCGGCGGGGGACCGCCTGTGGTGCGGGCGGCGACGGCGGCAGGCTGGGCATATTAATTGTACGCTTGTTCAGCAAGCGGCGATTGCGTCCGGGTCGGGCCCAGTGCCACAGATCGTACAGATCGTACAGATCGTACTGATCGTCCATATCGGCACCCCCCCCGCCCGCCTTCCCCTCTCGACCGAAAGCTATATTCCTGCTGTTGGTGTCTGGCCAAATTGCTGCTATTTATGTTGGTAACTACCGTATAAACTTTGCAACAACAACACACGCACACCCCGGCACACACAATCGCATTCGCTGCGGACTGCACACGAGACATCGGTGGAACACGGCAAACGCTGAAATCAATATGTTCGCTAATAAATTGTCCCACAATATTCATTAAATTAAAAAAGTAACGAAAAGTGTTGTACCAGCCCGTGGAAAACAGGAGCGCTGCTTCTGCGCTCTGGGACAGTTAACGTAATAAGTGTGTTTAAAAACATTTTTCACTTTTGTGACCACTGTATCGGTATAACCTTTAGTAAAGAATCTCAAGCCCTAGTTTTGCTACCAACTCAAATTGGGGCAGCTGGTACAATAAACATTTTAAAGTGCACAATACAATATAATCTCAAAGCATAACAAATAATAAAATGTCCAAAGTTGGTCTTAAATTATAATAAATATAAATAGTTTTTATATTTAAAGCATCAATTAATAACAATTTTCTTATCAATAAAATACAAGTTTTTTTCGGCAAATATTGATTTCCGGTATCTAATTTAATGAAATAGTCTAAAATAAAGCTTATATTCAGACTTTGGTGTCTTGCTTTCCCCAAATGGATCCGCTCCTGTCGGCTCAGAGCGCGAAAATTTATTTTTAATTACGTAGCCCCAAACATGGCACAAACAGCGACCGCCACATTCTGATGCCAATACTCAGAGCGATGCCGATTTCTATTCACGAATCCCGGCTCCAAGTTTGTAGCCTGTAGCTTGAAGCCTGATGACCGAACACCGAAGACCGAAGTCCGCAAACGGACGCGGCTGGAGATGAGACTGCGGTTGTGACTGGGTTTGGGCCTGGGCTTGGAACAGAGGACTGGAGACTGGAGACGAGACTGGCGCTTGGAATGCACTGCCGACTCTGGTGCTGACTCCTCGGCCCGGGCTGTGCAAAATTATGACATGAACATGAACGAAGTCCACATAATGATGTTATACAATACGCCATCTTAGCGTAAACAAGGCGAAAAGCCGCGCCAGAGTTCGAAGCGCGACTCCGCTGGGGACTGGCGCTTGTTGGCCCGGTAATCCCATCCCAATCCCACAGATCGGAGGCATAGGACATGTGTTGAGTATTTGTTGTTTGCCATGCCCTTAGCATTGCAAAGGAGCATCACAGCTCGTTTTGAATTCGCTCTGTACACATGTACGCACTGTTGAACAATCTCCACAGAGATAACAAAACTGATTTAAAGCAGATTAAATTGTTCAAACTATGGCAGTACTAAAAAGTACAAAGGAAAACTTATTAAAAAAATACTGTTTGGGAGTTAAAAACCAAAAAAAATTATAATAAAGAGCTTTATGAAAATTTCAAAAAAAATCATACACATTCTAAAAAATATAAATAAATAAAAACTAGACAAAAAAAAATTCAACACATTTAGAATACTATTTTCTGTTCTCTAATAAAGATGCCTATTTAAAGACAATTAAAATTAAATATGTGTTAAGCAATTTTAAGAGTGTACAAAAAGCGCATTCGCGTTTGCATAGAATATCTTCGATTTGTGGTGTTCTTGACCAGAAGCTGTTGTCACGAAAAAGGCGCAGCGTTAAAAAAACAGGTTGTATTCAAAATTTTGTTGACTCTTTTACTGTGAAAAATTGGTTTGAAATAATGAATTTATGGATTTTGGGCACAAATATTTCTCGATGAGTTTGTGACTTATGGCCCCGAGATTCGTGCTTCATCTAGAGGTTAATGGCTGCAGCCGCCTCGTGCGAATGGTAGGAATGTAACCCAGTTCTGCTGAGGGTTTCCGCTTTAATGATATGGAAACCGAAAGTCCCAAGAGGTAGACCCTCCGTTCGTGTGTGTGTTTGCACAAGTGAGCGTGGGCGGCCCGGCCTCAGATACTTTTTCCGTAATACATAATGCCGGGTTCTTGACTGCCATTACGCTAAATATAGCAATTACAAGCCAATTGCGAATCACAAATGCCATTGAAAATGCATTCAACAAAAGCAAGATCGCAGGGCTGAGGGGCAGAGCTCACACGCACATTTAGGCTCTGTGAATGTATATATGTACGTGTGGGCCAATGCATTCAGGCCAGATGTGTGCGTGAGTAATTGGCAATAACTGCAATATTCTGTCATTTACTTCGAAATCAACGCAACAGACTAACGTTTAAAGGTTCTGTATGAACGGAGGGGAAGTAAGCCCCCCACCGCCACTTCCCAAGCCCCTGATGACCCCTTTACAATGACAATGGCAACCTTCACACAGAAAATCGTTCATTAAGAAAATTATGGAGCTGTTATGTGAAAATAAATGGGGGCAGGTCGCCGCGTATGTTATATGATGCGAGTGTCGGTAAAAAAAAGCTCGGCGAGGTAAATAGAAGACTTGAGATAATTTTGACTAAAAAACTTCCCATCGTGGTAACCCCACATATTAAGAATATGAGTTTTTAAGAGGTTGTGTCTTTGAGTCGAAATCAACATTTATTTGAAATTGTTATCATGTTCATAACTTGTAAAGAGTTTTAGTCGAATTTCTAAATAACCAACATTTAATTAAGTTAGATAATTCTTCATGTCTTCTTCGGAAGCCTGATTTATATTTTATAATAGATACAACAACCTACACAGTTTACACGACAATTACAACACATTGGCGCAAAATACAAACTTAAAATTTAATTTTAGTAATAGATTAATACCCGAGTTTATAATTAATTTTAAACAATCATTATTTGTAACATGTCCGATGACAATAAGTTAAAATAAGTTGAAAATTTTTCATATTAAGGAAATTTGATACAGGTATAATGAGAACAATTAGAATCTTTACAAAAACAGAATTTTTATAAAATTAGAATATTAAAACAATTTGTTCAATACAAGAGTAACATATAAGAAACAAAAAACAAAAAAAAACGTTTTGAAATAATGATTGTTCTTTTAAGTTTTTTTTTTTAATTTCTTAATAACTTTTTTATAATATTTAATCAATAGATCACATAAACTGTTGTTTTTATAAGTTCATCAAAACCGTTCAATATAAAGGAAACTAACACAGTTTTGTATGATATTTCCTTTTTCTCCACTTTCTAATTGATATTGGTATAATTGAACTATTAAATCACTGCAATCATGACACTTTATCTCTTATCTATTGGGAACTATTCATTCGCATGTTATCCGGCCGAAAAATCAAATGCCGCACATGCAAAACATTGACTGCAGCAGTCGCAGTCTCACTCAAATTGCCACTCAAATCCCAAGCCAGTGGAAGTGAGCCACTGGAATCTGGAATATGGGTGGAGACACCTCTGTGCTCGCTGCCTCTCGCTCTGGGCCGTATGGCCATCTCGTTCTTGCGGAGGCCAGGAATCTCAGTCACAGCAGGCGGTGGCAGCAACAACAAACAGGCAACAACAGCAACAAAGGCAAGGCGTCGCCCAGAGCAACAAAAACAACAAGGGCAATGGGAAAAAAATCAACCACGAAAATTTATGAAACACAAAAGTGGAGGAAAAAGCAAAGAAAACAAAAACGAAAACGAAAACAAAGAGCAAACTTAAATGGCGACGACGACGACGAAGTGGCGGCAGTGATTTTGAACGACCGAAGAAGGGGGTGGCCTAAAAGGGGCTATGGCTGCAGGGGGGGTGGCAGGGGCGGAGGGGAAGGACAAGAGTGGCAATGGCTGCGGGCACACACAGGATAATAAATAATTGCCGACATCGGCAGGAGACTTCGCTCAGATCGCTGGCAACATAATTTCTGCGGCCCAAACCTGTCAATGTATCTTCGCATCCGAGAAATGCACATGTTAAACCCCTCGAGGTGCTTCCGCCCCATGCACTTGGAGAAAAATTTCTATTTAAATAAATTTGTTCTCAATAGTAAGGTTAGATCAAAAATAAAACATTTGAATTTAAAAATATATGAAAGCAAATTTACGAACGTAGAAAAATATATTAAAAATAAATTATTTAATTTGAATTTAAGGAGAATTATTTTAAAAAAAAGGAAGAATGCAAAAAGAGAATTTACAAATTATTTTTACAAATTTTCTATAGTGCACTTGATCCTCTCAGCCATGTGCTGGATCATGTAAAGTTAATCCTGGATGAGCAACGCCCTTTGACACTGACAAGAGGACCAGGGATCAGGACGGGAGAGGGAAGGATCGGCAAACAGCTGGCCAAGTGGCCAATTCAAACTCCAATTGCCGGTGGGCGGGGTGGGAAATGCGGTTGCAAGGTCACCCGACGCTTCTAGGCTAGACGGCTGAAATCGCACCACTCCATTCCAGTTGCGTGATCCGGGTAATTATCCTACTCAGAGCGATCGATCGATCGATCGGTCGATCGGCCGATTGATCTGCACAGGCAGCAGATCGTGACATTTGATGGACATTTGCCGCCGCTGCCGTTTGCCGTTTTCTGTTTGCAGTTGCATATTGCCGGAGTGGATTCTGGTCGGTTGGGGTCTACTAATCAAATAGCCTAGAAGCTCCAGGCCTCTGGACCTCCACTCCACGGTAATCTGCTCTTACAGCCTTCAATCAACTCATTAGAATCTCAATTCAACAAACTGACAACACAGCAAATTGCCATTGACGTTGCAATTGTGAAATCAGAAGCGTTTCAATATTTAAATGAGACAATTTGTAGGCGCTTAAATGCATACAATGGGTTTGCAGTGGAAAATGTATAATAAACCAGAATGAATGCTGTAGTCCCCGACTACAGGGCTTACTTATTGCCCTGTTACAAAATGTAATTACAATTATAATAATTGTGTCAAAACTAAGTAGATTTTTAGAAGAATTTGTTATATGTTTCTATAAGGGCCTAGCATTACAAATTCTTTAATATTGATTTTCCTACTAGTAAAAGTGAAAACAGGGATTACAAAAAATGTACAACCACCTAATTGTGATAGGCCCCGGCGAGATTCGAACTCACGATCTCCTGTTTACTAGACAGGCGCTTTAACCAACTAAGCCACGGCGCCCATATATCTTTCACTGTTTTTATGTGCCCCATGAGGTCTCTTACTCTCTAAATCAATTCAAATGAATTGCACTTAAAATAATTAAATTTTGACAATTGATATTTTCTACCGTCGACGGTGAAGATAGTGATAGGAAACAAAACATAGGAAAAAGATAATTTAAACTTCACCTGTAAAAAACCTAGAAATCATTTTATCAAATTGGAACATTGATAAAGTCATAATAGTGTGTGCCTTATATATGGTTCATGATAATCTAAAAATAGCCCCATTTATATTTAGATAGTACACGCACATATTTAATTGGGGGATCACTGATTTTAAAATTCAGCAAGGTAAGTAAGCTCAGTACATAAATAGTTTATGCTGGACTGATAAATAACAACTAAAAATAACATATAATTTTATGATATCAGTAAAATACATTTTTAACTTAGATTGTTCAAACTAGTTCAAGATATTACACTTTTATCCAATTCAAAAATGTTCTGTTAGAGATTTGGTTTTTTAAATAAAGTACGCTTTTTTTCTTTGTTTGCAACTATTAATGCAAATGCGATTGGTTCTATTGGATTATTCATATTTTATATGGCTTAACTTATATACGTGAGTTCGCAACATCGCTCGAGCTCCGAGAACTAAGTAACTAATGCTGATCTCACATGAAGTCATCTGAATTTATGCACACCTCCATGCATTTGCTTTTTGTGGGCCTTTTTACTTTTACATTCTTTACGTCATAAAACCCTGGAAAATCAAAAATGCATTTGCTATGTGTACGAGAAGTGTAATTATTCAGAAGCCCAAGGATATTTGGAGCAAGTACAGTCGTAGCCGCCTAAAAGAGTCAAGGACCGCCGACTTTTTCTTTAATTTTAATGAATAAGTAAACTGCTTGGGCAGGCATATAATTAATACAAAACATCAACTTACAGCGAAGTATTTGCGAATTCATTTTGCATCAGAATGGGTTTGAAATGGGTTCCACTGCTTGTGGCATGCTCGTGTTTATTTGCGCTGGGTAACAATTTGAAATTTGGCTCAGGCTGCAATTTGGCGGCGTGTTTTGCATATTATCAGCTAATTTCGCCTCCGAGATAAGCACTCTTTCTCCTAAACTCGTTGCCCCGCCATGAGTGTAATTTATGCCCCACCAATCCCCAACCTTTTGGCGTAGCAAGTGAGTGGCAACAATAAAATTGTTCACTGGTTCTTTGTGCAACAAAAAAATATTTATGCAAATCAAGCTGCGCTTTGTTGCTGCACTAGCCATATTTTAATGCATTTTCAAATATAATTGCGCCTCGGGTTGGGCATGAACATCATGAACAGTGGAAGTAGAAGTGGAAGTGGAAGTGGAAGTGGCTGCTCTGGTATTCCACTTGGAGCAGCTTTGCACCGGCGATTTAATCTCGTTTAATTGCTGCGACTAAGTGCGGATATGAGGGCCAGGAGGGGGATTACTTGCAGTCAGCTGCCGGCAAACGAAATTGCATCAATGTCAAGCATGTGGAGCGGCTTTCGAAGCACAAAAAAACGGACTCAGGAACACGTCGAGGTGCACCAAATGATGGCCTGCTGCACACCTTGTTCCCTGCCCCTGTCCCCTGTCCCCCTGCCCTGCCCAAAGATTTTCCGCATTAATATTGCAATTTTATGAAAACAAGAACATCGTTCGGCGAAGGAGCCGCGTCTCCCTGTCGCCGGCCTCAATTGCACCTGCCCATTTAGCGCACGCCGCGCTAATGACAAGTCATTTTGAATATTCCTGTCCCAGGGTCCCCTTGAAAGGGATACTTTTAAAGGATACTCGGTTTAAGCAATTGCCTAAGAAGGACTTTTCAATACACTCGTTTTTGGTTGTACGAAATTGTTCGGATTTAAACCATCAACAACCCAAGAATAATAAATAGTAGCATGAGAATTAAACCCTAAACAGTAGAGTTGGCGTTTTGGTAGATAATAATATGTCGCCATCAATAAAAATATAATTTACTGGTACAATACAAATAGAAATGATTTTTTTTGTTCATAAATTAGGTTTGCCCTAAGAACGAATTTTTAATACATTTTTCCTCGGTTTTGAAGACTTACCCAAACAGCATTTCTTCTGAGTTTTGATTTAAGCCTTTGAGTAATTTAATAATATTTCAATATCAATACACAATTTATAACTGGTTTACAGTCATTTGCAGATAGTAAAGGTAAGTTCCAAGTACTGTTGACTTTTAGTTTAGATAGGGTATTTTGCAAGACTTCAACAATTGCAATGTAATATGTAAGTTAATGGCTCCCCAGGGGTGGCTTTCGACTTGGAAACGCTGCCTAGATCAAGTGGCACTCACATGGAAGGGCGCTCAAAATTAATAACGTTATTTTCGCATTAGGAAGCAGCCATGACACAGGCAGTTATGAGCATTTCGCGTAATTACAGTAATTATTGTATTAATTTTGTTTCGTTTTTACAGGTCCCCAAGTTATGCGATCTGCGATCTACGTTCTTGACAACCCCGACGATCGATGGCAGCGAGGGCGATTAGCCCCTTCAAGATACGCGCCAGTTGCAACGCCCCGAGGAGATGGACCTTAAGTTCGGGTTGCAATTTCAAAAGCGATTATGCTAATTGACCCAGTGAGGAGTAGTCGGGGCTCAAGTCGGTGGATATAATATCCAGCGACAGGGCACAATTTTATGCAATTAATGCAGCGAATTCGGTGTGCATTTTGTAGCCGAAATGCCAACCAAAGTGGACACCCTCCGAGCAGGCTGCTCTATATAAATTGTAGGACCACGTCGAATTTGCATGGCAACAAAATATAGAGTACAATAAATATTTAAATTTTATTGGGCTCCTCGCCCAACATCCATCAACGAAATGGAGAGCGAGTCGTACCAAAAAAAAAAAAAAAAAGCGAGAGAAATAAAAGTTGAAAGCGTTAAATTTACGAGGTCTGGGCAAAGTGCTCGACACATTAATGGCCAAACATGGCCGGACCAACTACGATTGGTCTTCTCTTTGAAAACTCTGGTGGGTTTTTTTTCACAGCGGATAGGTTGACGGGGGGAACTACTTCCATTTCGCATGCGCGCGCATTTAAATTCACTTCCGTTTTTGCCGCAAATTGTTGTGTGTGTGTGTCTGCCTTTGAGTGCTTTGTGGGCTGCCATAAATTCATAACTTTGTGGAAAATCATAAAAACAGAATTTATGGCTTAATTATATATGTACACTTTCAGGAGCGCGGAGAGCAGTACACAGAGCAAGTACACAGTTGGCCTCGACTTAGGCATTTCTTTTTCTTCATTTCACGCTGATGATTAAGTGTCGCACACACTCTCACAGTCGCTAACACCGATACGTATCCACACAGTCGAAAAATACACTAAAATATTTTAAATAAATTTCATTAAAAAATAAAGAATTTTATGATTGTCTATATCAAGCTAACTAACAAAACAATGCAATTTAGGATCTCATAAAAAACGACAACGGTACACAGAAAAAATTTTTTTCTTTTAGTACATTTAAAAAGAATTTTTAAAATAATATAAAAAATTTATAAATTAATAATTTCTTAAAATTCTTTTGTAGAAATTGTTTTTTTTAAGCCTTAATCCCTTAATCTTTTCTTAACAAGAGTCAGATTCTATTCTGCCAACAGCATTTGTCACACCACCATTACGTCATCACCTAATCATCACCAAATCATCACCAAATGATTAGTAACAAGAAAGAAAGCAAACTTCGGCAAGCCGAAGTTCATATACCCTTGCAGCTATCGCAAGAATTAAATATTTTTGAAAACATTAAAATTATGATTTACTTGCGTATATGTTTAAAAACATTGAAGCTATGACGATTTGCAGCTTAATTATTTGATTGTTCTTTTATATATTTTTATTATTTGTATGGGAGCTATATGATATAGTCGTCCGATTTTGATGAAATTTAAACCATAATTCTGAAATATTTAACCATTGCTATATGTCGAAGAACTAAACAAAAAATTAAAAAACAGCAAAGCTATAATTTTTTTTCAATTATTTTTCCGATTGTTCCTATGGGAGCTATATGCTATAGTCGTCCGATTTTGATGAAATTTTAACTATAATTCTGAAATATTTAACCATTGCTTTATATCGAAGAACTAAACAAAAAATTAAAAAACAGCAAAGTTATAATTTTTTTTCAATTATTTTTCCGATTGTTCCTATGGGAGCTATATGCTATAGTCGTCCGATCCGGCTCGTTCCGACTTATATACTACCTGCAATAGGAAGACAACTTTTGGGAAAGTTTCATGCAGATAGCTTTAAAACTGAGAGACTAGTTTGCATATAAACGGACGGACAGACGGACAGACGGACAGACGGACGGACAGACGGACGGACAGACGGACATGGCTAGATCGACTCTACTAGTGATGCTGATCAAGAATATATATACTTTATAGGGTCGGAAACGTCTCCTTCGCTGCGTTGCAAACTTCTGACTGAAATTATAATACCCTCTGCAAGGGTATAAAAAGGACATAATATCATCACCAAATCACTCCTCCCTTTTGAAACTCCAAAATCGTATAGAAAAGTTTTAATTCTCAAAAAAAAAAATAATTCTCTCTGAGCTCAAATGCAGGGTTACCAATACTTTTTTCTCTGAGTGCGGAAACGCGGATTTTTAGCTCGTATTTATGCTTAAATGCGCTGCAATTGTTCTTAAAACGCTGCCAACCTGCACGCGATGATGGAAAACCTCAACGATTTTCATTTTATTCTGGCCAGTAGTGACTGTTGTTGCTGCGGCGGCTGCTGCTCATAACTTGCAATTACGTGCAGCGTTTTCTTTTGTTTCTTATTGATTTTTTTGTTTGTTGAAGCGAAGAAACAAAAAAATTGGGTTAAGCTGTTTTGCATTTGCAGCGGGTCCACACGCGCCCAGATAGACGATTCCCACGATTCTTCGGGCTTGGAGATTGGAGATGGCTTGGGGCAGAAGGAACAGGAGGAACAGGACCTGCAGACAGTTTGTCTATAAAGTTCGCCCGACCCGGGGGAAGAGCTTCTTCGAGAACTTCTTGCATAAAGCCAATTAAATTAAGAAATCTGATGCAGGCCAACGACAACAACACAAACACCAGCAGCAGCGACAACGACAACGACACTTGGAATAAGAAAACAAAAATAAATGGAATGATGCAGAAACGTGAATCACAGTGGAATCTCTCCCTCACTCCCACTCCCACTCTCACTCCATCTGTCTCCGTCTCTGTTCCTCCGCGCAGTCGAGCCTGGCAATTGGTATTTTACAACAAACAGAGCTTGCGTTCTGCTTATTTAACATAAATCGAATGGCTACTGAAATACACCCAGTCAGCCAGTCAGCCAGTCAGTTAGCCAGTCGTCTTATCTCTGACTTTGACTGGAGTTCTCGCTGCTGGGTTGTGTGATGCACCCGGAGAAAAGTTCTTCCAGTAATTATTACCACTTTGAAAAAAAAAACAAGCATACGCCATGTTGGACTCAAAGAAAAATGGATAAATCAGTACTTTGGCTTAAGATAAATATTTATTTCCTTACTATTCCATTTTGTTTTATCTTCAGTAAAAACATTACATACGTTTTCCAATCTTGTTTTACAATAACAAGCAAACAAAAAAGGTAAACTCTTAAATTAAGATTATATATAATTACACTGGAAACATACATTTGTATAGATAAGTTTTTGAAATAATACTACATTTAAAAAACAACAATATCTTGGATGTAAATATATAACCACTGAATAAATATTTAAAGGCAGCCGGCTTAAACAACAAAGTTATAAATTCATTATTTAAAACTTTTGTACTGCCTTTAAATTATTTTGAACACGAGGTATATTAAATTTAAGAGTTTTAGAATTTCGGTTTTATATTTGGAAACACATCTGATAAATTTTAAAGTAAATAAAGTTTTGAGCTTTTTTGTTGGCCTTTTGAAAACCAGTTTGTATTCGGGCTTATTTTTTTATGTCGCTATTGATTATTTAGCTTTAACTATACTTATTTGATGACCCTTTAATTTTTTCCCTGTGTTTCCTTGGGAGCTGGGCCAATTTCATTGAGTAAAGGCAAATGTAAAGGTAAAGCAAACGACCTTTAGAAAAATTGCAGAGGTCCGAGGAGTTGTTTCTGTCTTTTGCAGACAAATCACGACCCGCAGACGAAACCAGCCGGCCAACGAGGACATTTTGTTGGAGGGGGCGACAGTGTAGCGGGGAGGGCTACAGATTTCACACCTCCTCCACAGCGAAAAGGCTGAAAGAAGTGAGACGGACTGACCCAACTAATAAGAGTCAGCTTCGCAAAAACAGCAACTGCAACACCTCAACAGCGACAACAACAACATGGCATAATAAATAAAAGCCAAGTAGCTGCTGCTGCCTCGGAGTCTGGGTCTGCATTTTGGGCCTGCTCTGGTCTGGTCTGGTCTGGTCGGGGTTGGTCGGGGTTGGTCTGTTTTGGCCCAGCCTGGAGTCCGGACTGCAGCCACAACGGAGTCTGCTGGGCCCTGTGATTTTCACAAGTTGATATCGCAAACACAAAATGTTAATGAGCAATTTCGAGATGGTGCGAAGTGATTTCATTATTTAAACTTTTTTTTTTTTTTTTGCTTAGTTTTGGCCTTTTATTTCGTTGTCTTCGGCTCTGGGATTGGGATTGGATGTGCTGTGAGGTTGAGGTTTCTTTCTGTCTTTTCTTGGGCTTCGGGTAAGACTTTTATTACGGCTGCTCCATTGGGTAATGAAAGCGAAACAATTTTAATTGGCACTGGCTGGCAGCACTTTTATTTTGGCCTCTTTCGATGCCAAATTAATTATTTCCTGTCAAATTAGTTTTGAGTTTCGGCATAAATTACGGCCCAGGCACTATGAATATGCATTGCATTCAGCTCAATCCCCACCCCGCGTCCTTCTGCGCCGCAAAATGTCACCTGTCGTGCGATGTCGCGTCGGGTTACTTCAAAACATTGTTCCGCCGCATAAATTAAGGCCAGCAACGTTGATTAATTGGGTCGCATTTGATGATTAAAACATAAATTGCAATGGATGCAGTAAACGTGGCCATGGATACAGCAACTACGTGGCCAGGACTCGTCTTAGGGGTTGCCAGCCACTAAAATTACACTTAATTAAACAACAACCCATTAGGGATCCTCATCCTGATGAGCCCCCTTCGCAAAGAGAAGTAAGGAAGAGCACTCAAAAGGGTTGTAGTATTCAAAGAATTTTATATGAGGAAAAGAGCTGACCTGGGGAATTATTAACTGATCCTGGCAAATGTAATTTATCGGGCTGTCCAGAAAATTGTGAAAGTTCGTTCATGCTAAGCTTTTTGACAGATGCACCATGGATAGAGTTACACATGTGTGCATGAACAAATAAAAGCACTGTGTACATATCTTTTGTTGGACATCGTAACCAGGTAATCTCTAAGGACGTTAATAATATTAAATATAATGGTTGTCTAAAGATTAACCAACTTTTACAAAACGAACTTTATTAATATGTTTATTTAGAATATTAATTATTAAAATCTATAATATTGTTTCTACTCAACGAAAGAACTATCTTTGGCCTTAGCGGCATTCTAAAATTAAATAAAAAAAGTATGAATAGATTTAATTAAATTGGATAATATAGCCTGGCGAACTCAGTCAGAAAATGTTACAATACCTTTTGGTTTGCATCGTTCTACTCAACAGACGCAGCACCGACGGATGCCTGTGCGCCACAAAGGTTATAGTGCGTGTGCCCCAGGAGAAGGACATTGGTTTGATTTTCGGTGAGGCGGACATTTGATTCCGCTCCATTCCGATCCACATTTTTGACTTACCCCAACAGATCTGACCGTCACCAACCGCATCAGGGGCGGCAAGAGGGAAACACTGGATTTCACAGTCGTCTCCAACGGGGAATGCACTGTGAACACGACCAGCGGTGAGCAGGTGCATTCAATGGGTCGAATCTTTGGCGGCGACTTCGGATCCGTCGAACCTGGGAGGAGTGAAACTGTTTCCCTGGTGTGGCCCACGGTGGTTAGTCCTAAAATTAGATGACAGTTAATTCGCCAGTTTTCGTTACATATTAGTTTTACCTTAAAAGACTATTTAAATAAAAATTAATTTCTTTGCATTTCCACAGTCTCTGTACAACCGGGTGGGCAGTTGCCCCATTCTGATCTCCGCGACGTGTGCCCACGACCAGGATGCGGTGGCAACCGCCAAGCAAGTGCTGCACTTTGACACCCGCTTCGAGACCCTTGATCCGCAGAGCAACAAACTGCGCAGGCGAAAGGGCTTCAAGGACTGTCACAACTGGGACAAGGATTACCTCCGCAACTGCACACCGCTGAACTGCGAGGAGCGATACTTCGGCCAGCGCAGCTTCTTCAACGTCGAAACGGAACAGTGCGAACGGGCATCGGATTGCTCGCGACCTGGGGAATATTACGACATATTCAGCAACGAGGCCATTGAGACCGGAAATTTTGTGTCGGAGGATGAACTCGAACTGATCAAACAAGGCAAGTTCGATTCAAACTATTTGGAGCTTCGAGGACCTTCACCGGTGAGTTGCACTTCGACATTTTGATTTTAATTCTGGGCATTACTTCTTAATACACTGAACAAATAAATACAATGCATATTTATTTCCATGATTTAATATTCAAAAACATTAAATGTTTGTGAAAAATATTAAGCCGAAATAAGTTCCTATTTGATTTTAATGCATTTTATTTAAGTTAAATATAAATAAATTCGGAAAATAGTAACATAAAAGTTTTCTTATAATTTCATAATTTTGTATTTAAAAAATTTAAAAACCGCAATAGATTTTAATGTCAGTTATCAGCTTTTACCACAAATATAAAGCTATTTTGGCTCTTGACTATAGCATCACTTTTTTTTTGTTTAATTTGCCTATTTTAACCTTACCTATGTATATACGAATAGTAGTTACTTGAATTGTCTCGTTTTGCCTTACAAAAATGAGCAGAAAACGCGTATGTTACCAAACAACTTCAATTTAGTCACATTGAACTAGCGCCATCTACCGTATTTAGCATGAAACTGCCTATACAACTGCTTGCATTTACGTCGATAAAGCAGGAATTCCAAACAGCAATATCATATATATGTTTTGTTGCTGATGAGGCAAATGGCGCCGTGGCTTAGTTGGTTAAAGCGCCTGTCTAGTAAACAGGAGATCGTGAGTTCGAATCTCGCCGGGGCCTATGGTTGCACGATTGAGTGTGTTCCATTTTTTTGGCACTTGAATAATTAATTCACTTTTAACACTTAAATGTTTGAAAAATTAATCTCTATAAATTATATGGTAAAATATATTTAAGTTTAAAGTTTTGTAAACAAAGTATTTCGGTAACATTAACATTTTACTTATATACACCAAATAATTCTTACACTAATATATTTATACATTAACTGATTATTTATACTTGCGACAGCAGCACGAACCGAGTGAGGATCCCGCGTATCCTCTGAGCAAACAGAGCAGAAAACAGGCTGTAAGACCTCACTTATACAATCCCATAATGTCGCAGGATTGTGATAAGTCCCGCAAACTTACACTGGCTGATTTCAATGATTGCTTTCAGCACTTGAAGGATGTTCAGTCCCTTGAAGACTCTGTAAACGTGAAGAAACTTGTGAAAAAGTCACCTTTCGAGATTCCGCTCCTGACACAGCTCTATTACGACTGGTATCTGCCCATGAGGGCCGACAACTGGGGTGAAGCAAGTGAATTTGGCGCACCAGGTGAACCAAGTCCCCAAACAGCCCCATCAGGATCGCCGCCCCTCATAGACTGGATAAGTAGACTCGACGGCAGCGGTTGGATATTGCTGATCCTTAAAGGCACCGCCATTGTGAGTTTGTAATGTCGGTGCTCGAACAGTGTAAATTTATATTTGGCGATTGTTTCAGATCTTACTGCTCATTATGTTTCAGATTTTTGCCACTCTGATGACCTATTTCTTGGTTTGCCTTGCGGTCTACGGCTTTATGGAAATTTATACTTTTTGGACTTCCGACTCCGAGGCAGCCGACACTTTGATGGGGGACTCCAATTCTCAAACCAGCAACTTTGTTCTTGTCACCTCAGAGAGTCTTATGTCCCAACGTTAACTGAGTTTAATGAGTTTTGAATGTGCATTCAGTCGAAGTTGAAATATAAATCGCTGCTGTCATTACTTTTTTTTGGCCAAAAATGTGTGATGAAATTTGTTTAAATCTCTCAAGTTGTTTTATTGGTTTTTTTTGTGAAGAAACTTTTTTTTTTTTTATCTACCCGGATTTATTGTTCTATAACACTCCTTTGATATTTTAATTTATGTGTGATTGTTATTTTTCAAAACAAAAAAAAATGTTTTATGTGTTACAAAAAACAGAATATATCGGCTTAAATTCAACACAAGTAAATTCTTATTACTTTTGTCATTCAGAATATAAGAATAAAGAATACCCTAACTAAACAAAAGACAGTGTTGTAAAGCGGCTTCCCCAACACTACTCTCGTGAAATTCCTACTCGGCGAATTATTTTTGTTTATTATATTTAATTTAAACCCCCAATTAGCCAGCTCTAAAATGGGACCCGAGGAGGAACTGCTGTTCCGCAACTTCCAGCGCCTGAAGAGTTACATGTTCGACGACGAGAAGGTGTCCACGACGACGTCCCGCGAGCAGGTGAGTAATCCCGGATAAAAGTCGGTCGGCCAGATAAAGATAACCGATGGAGTGTATTGCAGCAAAAGACGGAGGGCTCGGTGGAGAAATGCTTCGATCGCTTCGAGCAGCTGATGTTCACGCACCCGCGCCTCACCCAGATCTTCCGACTGGAGCACCAGTACTATCTGGACGCGATGTTGAGGCGATTGCCCTCCAACTACGAGTGCCTGGACAGCAGTCGTCCGTGGTGCGTGTACTGGATCCTGCAGGCGGCACAGTTGCTCAGCTTCAACTTTGACGACCAGACGCTGGACCACGTGGTGCAGTTCCTTGGCAAGTGGGTCCTTAAAGATATACCAATGCTGGGTGGTTGTAAGCCATTAATAATTCTCTACCAAACAGATGCCGGTCGCCGACGGGTGGCTTCGGAGGAGGACCTGGTCAGTATGCCCACCTGGCGCCCACCTATGCGGCTGTCAACAGCCTGTGCATCATTGGCACTGAGCAGGCTTACCGCGCCATCGACCGCCCGACTCTGGTTCAGTTCCTGTTCAGTGTGCGCGAATCGGACGGATCCTTCCGCCTGCACGTGGACGGGGAGACGGATGTGCGCGGAGCCTACTGCGCCATCTCCTGTGCCAAGCTGCTCAATCTCCCCGAGCCGGTGCTAAAGGAACTGTTCGCCGGCACCGGCGACTGGATAGCCCAGTGTCAGACCTACGAGGGCGGTTTTGGCGGTGCCCCTGATCTGGAGGCCCATGGCGGCTATACCTTTTGCGGCATTGCCGGGCTGGCGCTGCTCAACGAGGCGGACAAGTGCGACCGACAGGCTCTGCTAAAGTGGACGCTTCGCCGGCAGATGACGTACGAGGGCGGCTTCCAGGGGCGAACCAACAAACTCGTTGACGGCTGCTACTCATTCTGGGTGGGCGCCACGATCCCCATCACACAGGCCACTCTATCAGGCGTTGATAAGCAGATGGAGCACACCCTGTTCGATGTGGAGGCCCTGCAGGAGTACATCCTGCTGTGCTGCCAGAAGCAGAACGGTGGGCTCATCGACAAGCCCGGAAAGTATGCCATTCCCACCTATTTGCTGGTTACGCTCATTTAAAAGCACTCTATTTTCAGACCCCAAGATCTCTATCACACGTGCTATACCCTCAGCGGAGTTTCCATTGCCCAGCATTCGGAGTGCGCCAACAGCCCGCAGGTCCTGGGCGACACTATTAATGAGCTGCTGCCCACCCACCCACTCTTTAACGTCCCACCGAAGTCCGTTGCGGCTGCCAGGAGCCACTTCAGCAATTCCAATGACACTGAGTTCTCGGGCAGTGATAGTCCGTGCAAGGATAGTTAAAAGGTCGATGCACTGGAGAGCTTTTTACTGGATGGTGGTTTACCTTTAAAAAACTAAATTTGCTTTAATAAAATAATCTTTGAATTATAGTATGTTTCGCTTCTTAAAAATGTGTGTGAATGGAAAGAGGAATTGATTAAAATATACTTTTTGAAACTATTTTAAGATGAAAATAATTTTACTGCAATAACAATTTGACAAAATATAACATTTATACTAAATAAAATACCAAATATTTATTTATCTTATGTACATTGTATAAAATGAAGTATTCCAGAATATTTTGAAAGGACCAAAAATAAAAGGAAAAATGGTTTAAAATGTGATGTCTTCTACATAAACAATTAATGTTTCAAACCAAAATATGTACCGTTTTTAAATAAATATTTTACATTTTTTAATTTTGTTTTACCGAAAACCTGTAGCTGTTTTTGAGAAATTAGCTATGATATCAGCTATTCAAATATCTATGTTTACGTGTGAACGTTTATTCAGAAATAATTCGTTGTGAATGGCATTTTGGAAGCCATTTGAAATCGCGTCATTGTCCCTAGTTGTTTATGTTCTCCAGCCACAGGACATTGAAGAGGAGGACTCCAGCCGAGGGCATAGATCGCCGGGAGTATATCGGCCACCTGGTCGATGAGTATTACACAACGACAAACGTCGGTGAGTTGGTTATTTGTTATAAATTGCCCTTGAACTCATTTTGGATTTGCGGTTCCAGAGGCCCAGGAGCAGGTGACTGCGAATTTGGCCAACTTTGCCTACGATCCCATCAATTGGCCACATTTGCTGGAGGCAGACGCCCTGGATGTGTTCATAGCATCGCTGGAATCCCAAAATCAGCGTCTAAAACTGCACGGAATTGCGGCATTGTGTAACATATGCTTGGGTATGGAATACAACGATTTTAAGGACTCTTCTCCATGGGTTTTGTTTTGATTGCAGACAGAACTGCAGCCAAATTCATCAGGGAGCAGCTACAGCTTATCACCGGCCTCTTTGTGCGCACAGATCATCCGGAAATAGTGCTCCATAGCCTGGCGCTCTTTTACCAGCTCCTCGAATCCGGTGAGGTTGACAGGGAATTGCTTCTTGGCCCTTCGCTGCTGAGGACTGTGCAGGAGTGGCGGGTGAAGGCTCACGATCAGCGCATCGTTAAACTCTGTCAACTGCTGCTGCAGGATTTCGCCACACGCACCGAGGTTGTCCAGTTGCAGAATGCTCCACCAACTCTGCCGGCAGCTGAGCAGCCGAGCACCTCGGCAGGTTCAAGTGGTTAAGCGCTTCTCGCAAAGCGATTTGGAGCAGTTTGCCCGGTTCACCGGCGACCACAACTACATCCACAGCCTGGACACTCCCGTGGAGGAGCGGCGCGTGCACGGAGCCCTGCTCAACGCGGTGGTGGCGGGCATAATGGGAACTCAGTTGCCAGGACCGGGCACCGTGGTTCTGGAACAGAGCTTTAAGTTCCTGAAACCCTGTCGCATTGAGACGGACACTCTGGTCACTGTGAGCCTGGTGCAGGCGCGTAAAATCTCCACCGTGGAGTACGACATGCGACAGAACGACGAGGTGGTCTTCGCAGGCAGTGCCAAATTGCTGACGCGCAGTGACCAAACAGACTAGTTTTTTCTTTCAATAAAAATGTTATTTTGTATATATTTATGGTACTATTTCTTGGAGGCACGCTTGCCCTCGCCCTTCTTGGGCGCTGCCTTTCCGCGCAGCTTGCGCAGTCGCTTCATCTCCTCCTTGAAGTCCTGGTGCTCGTCGCGGAACAATCCGTAGTCGCGGAGGTTCTTCATCAGCAGGTGCGTCTCCACGTGGCGCGGATACCAGTTGACCACGTAGTCCCGCTTGTGAATCGGCTCCTCGGAGAACATGCGAACTACCTGGTAAAGTAATATACTATTATGTTTAAGATTTACTTAATAAACAGAAGTGAAATCAAACCTTCATGGATTTATCGTTTGTGGTGCGCGCAACTTCGCCGAAAATGCGATTTGAGAGGTAGTTCATGCGTCGCGCATACTGTGTGCCGAGCTTTATCAGCTCCGTGTACTTGTGGGACATTTCTACTTTATATTTATTATTAGTTTACGTTTGTTTTCATTAATTAATTGCTAAGATTTAGCTTTTAGTAAATTGCGGTTATGTCACGAAACAAAAACAAGCGACAGCTGATTGCCAGGTTAAATTGGCATTCACAGTGAACGCAACTATTAGGGGCACCCTTGAAATTTAAAATTGAAGTTATAACCGTTATATGGCCGAAATTATTTTGAAAAGCAATTTAACAATTTTTTTTTAATAATAGTAATTACGCGTGTGATTACTTAAAAGTTTAACTACATAAAATAATTCTATTGGGAAAAAATATGTATTTGTAAGTAAAACAAATTAACAAATCTGTTGTCGCTTTCGGATTGCATGTTATTTATAACATGCCAGTTTAATTGTATTTGCCTTGAGATAGTTTTGGAAAACTTAGTGTAATAACATTTCAGAGGATTAAACTTCCCCAAACTCAAATCGAATTCGAGTGAATCGATCCAAATCTACTATATAACCAGAACGGCCTAATAAGCACCCTCAAATTTAAATTTTTAATGTCTATGTCACTTATTATTTCATTATAGTAAAAAAAATTGATTTTGAAGCTTTATAAACGTCAAAATTATAAACTAATTGGAAAACTTCACCTTAATTACCTTTTTAGTTATTAAAGATACAAATAAAAATATCACATAAACATATCAAATTCGTCAAATTATCTTTTATTTAAAACGAAAAGCCATTAGAGCATGTACCACCGTATTAGTCAATTGGAATAACAAAATGTCAGCAACAATCTAAGCTTAAGGCTCCTCTCGTGTAATACTAGAATTACTTATCTAAATTAGACCGTCTCAATAGCTCCCCGTCGTCTGCCTTCCGTGCCGCCAGTGGAGTCATTTCCGTCGTTCCCGATAAAGGACGTCTCCTCGGAGCTCTGCACTGGGACCACTTCGCGGGCCAGGCCGTTCAGCTGGCTCAGCAGGGCGTTGGTGCCCACCAGGGACGCTTCTCGGGGGGATCCGCTGTGGCCGGATAGCTGATCGTAGTGGAGCACCCGGATAGGCGTGTGCGAGCGGGAGGCGGGCGAGGGGTTGCCCCGCGAATGCGGGCTGTTGTTGCGCGAGTGCTGGAAATCCTCCAGGGGAATCTCCTCCGAGCTAAAATGAAATTACAAAATTATAAATTAACTTTTAGAACGAATGGAAGGAGTTTTTAAGGCTGAACAGTTGCATGCAATTGAAGATGAATTTTTAAAATGACATCGAGAAAAGACAAAAAAATATTAAAAATTTCTGATAATAAACTATTTTAATCACAGTGAAATTAACAAATGTATAGGTACTCTCATGGTTGGTTAAATTGATTCCCACAGAATAAAAACATGCCCGATTGGTTTTTATTTTATAAAAAAGAAGCATACAAGACATAATGCAAAACTATATTTGATTCTTTAAGGATATTTCCATATAATGATGTACAAAAAGTATAATCAATTACATGGTAAATATATTTAAATAAAATAAATTGAGTGAATTATATAATTTGTACAAACATCTAAATTTGGAATATAACATGGAATAAAACCATGAAAATAAACAGCAAAATATATGTACATTTTGCAATTTGCTAATCTAAATAGCCTAATAAAACGTGCACAACTTGAACACTAACTTAAACAGTTCTATAATCCCAATTATAACAACCATTCCATAGAAAATCTGATTCGTTACCGCGGCCTGGGCATCCTTGGACTGCTTTCCCGCGATCGGTTACCGGAGCTTCTGGGCTGGGAGTTCTCCCGCGACTGCGAGGAGCTGATGCTGCCCACACTGACACTGGGCGATCGCTCCCGATCCGAGTGATCTGCCCTCAGATTCGAGCCAGAAGTTGAGCTGGGACTGCGGCGTCGGGAGCGGCCTGCGCTTTCATTCCTAATGCTGCAGGAAGACGCACCAATGAGGATGTGGATGGGAGGCATGAGAAGGAAGGCCTGTTTTGAGCTTACCCCTCGATGGAGCGGTTCTGGGCCATCTGGGTGCGACTGACTCCGGCACTGTTGTTTCCCCGCAGCACGGCCGCAAATCCAGGTACACGATTGGCCGTGAACATGGGACGATGGTGGCTGCTACGCGAGCTGCTGCCGCTGCTGTTGCCGCTGCCTCCGCCACTGGACGTCGCCATGGTGCCGCCCACCGCGAACACGGGCGAGTCCATTTGGCCAGGGATCTCGATGAGCTGCGCTATCTGGTACATCTTCTTCTGGCGCGCCTTGCTGCGTCCCTTGGTTAGTCGCTGCTTGGCCGCCATGCAGCGGATGTGATCGTCGAACAGGAACTTGGCCGAGAGCAACGGGGTGCGGTTGTGCGTGACTCCGCCGCGATGCACAGTGATATGCAGGCAGCGTGAATCGTCCTTGTCCCCCTGCACCTCGACGTCTTGCAAAAAACCCACGAACTTTGCCACGCCCCAGCCGAGCAGTTTGGCATCCGGCTCCACGAGGATCAACTGGAGAGCGTCAATTACCAGAAAACGTCTTTGTTTGCTGCTGTCCTTGGCCACCACGGTGCAGGCAATCAGGTCACTATTGTCTGTCCGGGATCAGTGCCAGTTAGTAGGTTCGTGACCAGTGGCTTGCCAGAAATGGATACTCACTCAGATCTAGCACGTTCTCCACCTGCACCAGATTGACGACATTCGTCAGCGGCAGCAGTGATTCCTTCTCATTCAGAAACTTTTGGCACGTGCGACGCAGCAGGAAATAGACGCGGATGGCGCGTCGGGCCTTTTCCACCTCCCCGCAGGGCAAGCGTCGTGTGAAGTTAATTCCCGTGAGGGGCGTACCCGTGGGAGGCAGTAAGATGGTGGAGTCCATACACAGAAACTCCACGTTCAAATGCGCCTTTCGCATCTCGTTGTACTCGTCTTCGAAGAGGTCAAGGAAGATATCCTCCGACTTGTAAAAGTTGCGCAGTACCGCCATTGATTGGTTGCGGGCGCTAAAGAGTAGATCCTGTTGGGCGGAGGTAATGCAGCGCGTCTCATCCGAACTGGGACGGGTGAAGGTAACCAGCAACTCCAGGGCAATCTCAACGGTTATTAAGCGAATGCGAGATGCTGCAAGCAAAGGGGAATTTATTAAGAACTGGAGTTTAGTGAACACTTCCTATGAAACTTACATGGCTGACTGGACTGTGTGATAATATTCAACAGATGCTCAATTAGGGCCGTCTTGTAGCTGAAGGCGCCGCGCGTTGACTTGGCCAATACCTGTTCGAACCACTCGTTCTTGATGCCTGTATAAGAAGAATTGGCCAGAAATTTAGTTAGCAAACGAAAATGATAGATGATTTCGGATAAGTACGGAAAGTGGAGATGTTACGTACCATCTGGACGGAGTGGGACAGATACCAGAATGTGAAATGTTCATTACACACATAGAAAGCAGTTAAAATGAAGCACAAATGGGGTGATCAGAACAATGGAAAGTTACACAGCATTAGCCCATGAATAGAGCGACAGGTTAAAGAACAAGCGAATCGCAATGGAACCTACCACGATTGTGCGACATGGCATAAATGAGACACAGCGACAACAGGGCCAGGTAATCGTTTTCGGTGCAGTCCAAAGCATGCAGGACAGTGTCCAAAAACGGTTTGGCCATTTCCCCGAAGTCTGACTTCGCCGAGGAAGATGACTTCTGCAGCAGTTGCTTCTCCTCGTCAGTTATGTTACGCAGCTTCGTCTGCTCCGCTTCCACAGCATCTGCCTGAGAGTCCAGTTCAGTGGCGGCAGGAGAAGAAGACTCCACACCGCTGTCCTCGCTGAGGGCATAGCTGGAGGCGCTGGACTGGCCGGTGACCGTGTCGAGGGCCTGTTCGAGACTCTCGTTGGGCTCTCCGAATCCTGGCACAACAACCTCGCGGTGCTCTACGTACGAATTGAGAATCTCGGCCGCGCCCTCCTTGAAGACGCTGTGGTCGCCGTTGAGAATGACCCATGCCAGGGCATGCACCAGAGGGGCATGCGATACCACCAGAAAGACCAATGAGAGCAGGAAAAGGGCCACGATTGAACTCACTCGCGGGTTGTGCATCTCCTGGATGTCGATGTCCACGTTGCGATTGAGCACGGCAGCCAGATTCTGGGTGACCACCGCCAGCGAGGGCGGTGGTGGGGCTGGCGTCAGTGAGAATATATACAGGGGCACAAAGAGCTTATGCAGCAGGTGCTCGGTCAGCACTGCGTTCAGATCCTTGATGTCGAGCAGAAGAATATCGCTTAAATAGTGCAAGTGATCTAGGTGCTCAGCCACTAAATTGGACAGCTTCTGATTTGACTGATGGCTGCAAGCGGAGAAAAGAGTAGTATCCAAATCGAAAGGGCTGATCAAGGGTTTTACTCTTACTCTATATCTGTGCGCACACAAGTATCTAGTTCCAGAATGTGTTTGCCAATGAACCAGACCAGATTACTAAAGTAAGGAGCGGCCGTTCTGGGGGATAAAAAAGGTGGTTTAGAAGAGGCCAAACAGTATTTGAGATAGGCATCATACTTGTCTCGGATAAAACGCAGCATGCTGGAGTTTTGAACCTTGTAGACATTTAAGGAAATGGTGCGCACAGCTATTCTCACCATAGACTCGGGATGATTGAAGAACTTGATGGCCTCCGTGTACAAGGGAAAATCATTTGTGTGCTGAAAAGGCAAAAAAAAAAATACATTAATAATTGGTTGACGGTCCTTTTGAGTAATTCAGACTTCATTGTAGAAAAAGTGGATCGTGTGTGTGTTCAGCTTTAGACTGAGTGTCTTCAGGAAAAGTATGTAATAGCCCATCACATCCTCGTCGGAGAAGTCGAACTTGTGCACCATTATGGAATTAACATGGTTATTGCTCAGAAGATAATCTGGAACAAGGCAAATCAGATTAATATATAGAATACATAGAAGAGCATATGGGACTAACACAGAGACGTCTCATTGCGTATGTTCTCGAACAGAATGTTGAGTGTTTGCAGCAGCTGGACGCACACGAAGCTGGAGCCGCCACTCTTCTGCCGCATGATGTGCAGGAAATAGGAGAGCATGTTCTTCTCCAGAAAGAAGCTGGAAAGATAAATATAAATATGACACTATAAATATGTTTCCGCAACTTACTCAAACACCAGGGAGTCATGCTGGTCACCCCAAATCAGGATCTCTGCGATGCAGCGCAGCGACTCCACCAGCAGACCGCGGTTGCTTTCCGACACGGTGGTGTTCTTCTCCAGAATGCTATACAGGTACTTAAGGTGCTCCAGCGAAAGACGGTTCTTGGGGCGGCCGCCCCAGGGTCCGCCAAACCAACTGCGACTCCGAAACATGCTGGCTACTTGGCTGGAATCAACTGGACGCTCCGCCTGGCTGATCTCATATCAGGTTGCAGTGGATTGCGGGGGCGCTGTTCCCTCGGATCTTCGCATGCACCACTGCTCACGGTCACGCCACTGGGTTGGCCCACAAAACGGGGGCACCAGATGCCTGCGATTGCACGAATCTAATTTTGTAATTGGCGAATTGCGATTTTTTCAACAAATTGCTCTTCTTCTTGGGAACACAAGTGTCACAGTCAGCTGTTGCTTCGACCAAACTTATTGGTTATCGGTATCGGAGTAAAAGATAATAATCGTTGCTTCTACTGTGACAGCATGTGAACTGCGACTTGGTCACGACTTACCAAAAAATGTTTAGATTTGTAATTAAAAAACTAATTTTAATTGCCTATAACATTTAATTAACAAGAAGGGATTCAAACTCGGAAGGAACCTATTACGTTACTGCATATCTCATTATGCATATTATAAAATAATAACAGTAAAAATCTGAGAAAAATTATATATTTTCAGATTATCTTAAGCGCAACTTTTTAGTAACCTGATAGTGATTAAAATGCGTATATTTTCTATTGATGGAGGTGTAAAATGTACGAAAACTGTGACTTGGTCACGTCTTGCTAGGGCTAAACTGTTATTTTTACAATATCCTCGAAAACAGCTTTATTTCTTTTTAGGCAAAACTTTTAACTAGCTGGGTTTTTGGTTAAAGTTTATGGAATACGAGCCCGTGTTGGGATCCTGTTGCATTTGGAAATTCTGTGTGGACAGTCCGAACGGCTTGAGTATCATATTGCCCAGATCCTTCAGGCTTGACATCATCTCGTTCTTGAGCTTCTCATTGCGCTCGTTAATAATGGGCGGCAGGCGAATTTGAGCCTCGCGTGCCTCCTGCTGTCCAGGATCAATCTCAGCCACCTTTTTATAGTCCTCCAAGGCCTCATCGGGTTTGTCGTCCTGCTCGTAGAGTTTGGCCCGCCTGCAAGGAGGAAGTAGAGTTTTAGGAGACAAGGCAGTCTGATGGTTTCATATTTAACCCCACCTCAGGAGCACTCTCACATACTCCGGCCACAGTTCGATGGCCTTTGTGCAGTCGTCGATGGCCGCTTTGTTGGCCTCCAGCTTTATCTTGGCAGCCGCCCTGTTTCCGTAGAGCACCGCTCGTTCCTTTGTGCTGTCGGAGGGGCAGATGCCCAGGGCTTCTGTGTATGTCCTGGCGGCGCCTTCGGGATCGTCGTTCTTAAAAAGCTCGTTACCCTCCAGCTTCAGTTTGTCGGCCTTCTCCTTGTTCGCTGCCAGCTGCTCGGGGCTTAGTTCCTTCTCCCGTTCGCGCAGCTCCTCGATAGATATCTCGGAGTCCACTGTCGGTGGTGTCACTACACAATCTCCGCCCGCCGCTCCCTGTTCCGCTTCGTCATCCAACGCCAGCTGGCTCTGCTTCTCCACGATCTCGTCCACATCCTTCTCGCTCAGCCGCGTGCTGGTGGCCTCCTTCTCTGTGATCTCCTCTCCGATCGCGTCCTGGAACTCGTCGTCACTGTTGGCGTTGTCGGCCATCCTGTTGGATTTTAATCCTGCTCGTTTATGGGAAAATTTAGTTTTTTGTGCAGCAACAAATAAAGCTCCTCATGCTGCCGATAACAGTGCCTATCGATAACAGCCCGCCGTTAGTATGTAATTAGTATATTCTTTGAGATGCAGTGCTGGGAAATCCCAACATAACATGGGTACAATTTTAGAGCAATAATTTAATAAAATTAAAAACTTCAAACAGCCTCAGAATTTATAAATAATACATACTTTTACGTAAATAAAAATACATTTGAAGCCGCAATTTCTTACTAAGCTGTATTCTTTTTTTTTAAACTTTTTGCCTGAACAAAATTAGATCTTTCCCAACACTGCTGTTTTGGCGCTCCTGTCTGCTGCAACCCTCCTTGACATGCGAATCACCAAATCCAGATAAAATGGACATTGGAGCGTATATTCTGAGTGAATATATCCCCGCCAAGCCGCTGGTCGGTAATCTGGAGGTGTGCTTTACTGGGGATGAACAGGTGAGAGCGGCACAAACATGGGAAAAGCTCTTAAACGCCTTACTTGCAGACACAAATTGATACATGTGCCCAACTAAGATGCGGCGAGGTATTAAAGTTCCCATTCGCCCGTCCTGACTTCCAACCGCGGTCAGTGGTAATAAAGGGGAACACATTGCTCGTGGCAGCAGACAAGGCTACGGAGACAAAACGCGTGGTGGAGTTGACCCTGGAGTCGTCGTTTGATTATCAACCCGGTGACACCATTGGCATTATGCCCAGCAACAAACCCGAACTGGTGGAAAAGCTGCTCCAGCGGCTAGAACTGAAGGACCAGGCAGACACTAGCTGCCATTTGAAGCTGGTGCTGCACTGCGCCAATAAGAGCGCCAAGCTACCCGCTCACATTCCGACAGCGACGAGTCCAAGGGAGATCCTCACCCACTGCTTGTCTCTTTGCTTTGTGCCGCAGAAGCAGCTTCTCAGTGCCCTGGCGGGATTTACAAGCAACGAACGGGAGCGCAGCTTCCTGGCCTGTCTGTCCTCCAAACAGGCCACCAAGCACTACAATTCCCTTATCCTGGAGCAGGGGCTACTCTTCATGGATATTCTTGAGCTTTGCGGTGACTGCAGGCCACCGCTTGCCTTCCTGGCAGAACACTTGCCACGTCTTTTGCCACGACCGTATTCCATAGCCAACAGTCCTTTGGAAGCCGGCGACCAGGAGCTCCGCATAATCTATTCCCTGCTCAGCTACAAGCCAGGGGTCACAACCAGCATGTTGGAGGCGAGAGTCCAACAAATCAATCCGGAGCAGCCCGCTCATGTGGTTATCTACCCCCGAGTAAACAACGCATTCCGCTACACCGAGCAGGATCTGGGCAGCAACCAAGTACTCATTGCGGTGGGCACTGGTCTGGCACCGTTCCTCGGCTTCGTGGCCCACAAAGAAAAGCTTATAAGCCAACAGCCGCAGCGGGAAAAGGGTCATTCCTGGCTTTATGTTGGTGCCAAGACACCAGAAGCTATTCTGAAGCGGGATCAACTTGAAGCCTGGCATAAATCGGCAGTTTTGGAGCGACTGCGCATGTGTCATTCGCGAGGAGAATCGCCAGGCTATGTGCAAGAAATGCTGGCGGAGGATGGCGAGGATCTGGTCAAGTTTATATTAAAGCCAGAGACTGTGATATACGTCTGTGCCGATGGTGCCAAGATTTCCCAGTCCATTGCCAATGGCTTAAGCCTGTGCCTGCAGAAAGTTTTGCATCTCACTGAGGAGGAGGCCGTTCGGCAGCTGAAAGAACTAAAGGCTCAGGGCAAATATCGCGAGGATGTTTGGCTTTAAGGAAGCACTCTATGTGCAGTCAATAGCTCCGTAGAAGAAGCCTCTCTAGATGCTCTTACAGTTTAATTTTGTTTTACTTTTGCTTTTTTCTTCAACTTCTTTCGGAACGAAAAGGGAACTTCCTTTTGAATTTTAAATTTGTTTTGGTTTTTCTTTTGTATCGTTTTTTTTACCAATGTTAAAATAAATATTGCAGAAGAATTAAAGCTTAGTTTAATTATATCGATTTGTGAAAAATTTTAAGTACTTAAAACCCGATTTGCTATTATTTTGACTGCAGCCTTAACATAAAAATGTTCCAACAGAATGCTTTGGTCGAATAAGTAAATAACGATATATTTAACAACACAAAATAAAAATTACAGTGCAAGGTAAACTAAATACATACAATTGTGAGGGCCATCTTCAATGATCGAAGTGGATGGGGCTACGAAAACTAAATGGTTTTGGGTCTGTGTATAAGGTTGACTTAAGTGGTAAATTGCAAAATAAATCTAAATAATGGTAGAATATACGAATACGACTTAGGTTTCAAGCAAAACTAAACGTGCGCACATAAAACATAAAATGTATTGGGGGTTTGCCCATTGAATTAAAGCGATCGATAATGCGCTAATGTATCGTTATTGTTTTTACGCGTTTCTAAATATCTATATCTTCGTGTTATTTATCATATTTTTTATTTTATTTGGCAAGTCAGGTTGACCTTGCACAATAATATGCATCTTGTATTTTAACTACATTTAAGTTTAATTGAAATAGAGCCAATTCTTTTGTGTATATTCATATCATTGCGAATCGATCAAAATTGATGTCAGCTTCTTCTTTCGCCTATTCGTCCCTTTACAATTGCAATAAAAGTTGCGTATAAAAAATTATGCTACCTTTTGTTGTTCTTTGTTTGGTTTGAAGACTAAAGTTTCATTTACATTTACGTTATCAATTGCAATATTTGCGTTCGTCTTAAATGCATTCGCGAATATGTAATGTCGGGTATGTCTCGGTTTCCAAAAAGTCTATTAAAACCAATATATACTGACCCTAAAATACTCTCCGTTCGTTGCCTTGCCTAATACTCATTTAAGCTAAACTAAGAAAATCAAGTAAATTTTTAATTAATGGTTAAGCTCTTTTAAAATATTAATGCATAATTATAGGCCAAAAATTGGGATTTCGTTTCGTATATAAAATTTAACTATGAACCGATCTGCAGCAGCAGCAATCCATTGCCTACTTTCTTAAGAATTGCAAGTAAAAGATAATCCCTATCGGTAAGTGTATACATAACAGTTAAAAAAAGCTAACGTCGGCTGGTTAAAGATCTTTGAATGCGCCCTTTTTTGTTCCTTCTTCGTTGTGTTTCACTAAAATATTTAGAAAGTGTGGCGACTAGTTCTAGCTATAATTCTCGAACAAATCTTGTGGTGGTAAATAGCATAAAATATTCTATTTAAAAAGAGAAAAGAAAACAACCTTTTTGGCCAAGGCTTAGGTGTGGATTAGTGCCTCTTCATGATATTCTCTTCAGCAATTTGCATTGCTTTTAATTCCCGTTGGGACTAGGTTTAGTGTACGTATACCACTTCTATATGCATATACTCCCTGTAGGGATATTCTTTGAATCAGTAATTCACTTTAGCTTTGACACACACATTACCAAGTTATATAACAGTTCTATTGTGATAGGGTTTTGTTTAGAACTACAATTTTCTTTGTGCGTATGGCAAAATCTCTCGGGGAAGGAACAGGGAAGTCTATTTTAATTTGTTCTTTTGTGGCGTTTTGGTTAGTCTTAAGTTTGTACTAATTAAAATGGAATATCAAACGTTTTTTCCTCAATCCCGTCAACACTGTGAATATCAGCTAATTTACATGCTCCGGCTAGGTGTCTAATTAGTTATCTGTTGCATTGATATCTGTATTCTACGGGAAATGCATAAATTGTGGAGATAATTTTGCTGTTGCTGGTGTGTCGCTTGCTGCTGCTAGCTCTAGTCCTAATGGCACTTGTTACACTCATTTCGACTTGCTATAATTATCGCCTTTGTTTTTGTTTTTGTTTTGAGTTTTTTTTCTGTTTTTGGTAATTTACAATAGGTATTGCATATTTTCTGTTTTAGGGCTCGTTTGCACTTACTGACTACGACGAATTTTATAAAGAATCGCATAATGCAGATTTGATAAAATCGCTTAAATCACAATTATGTATATATACGGGTATATAAAGTGTAATCAAACTTATGTCCCTACAGTTAATAATACAGTATCTATATCATATGTGCGTGTTTGTGTGCTTGGTCACATATAGAGTATATGCGCCCTGTACGAAGTAAGCTAATTTGCCATAGGACAATCTAATCTAAGCGTTACCCCCGCCCCTAAGCCATCGATGAACTGCTCGAGCGATGCGATATGGATCCACGGTTTTGCGACGGTTTCCCTCTGAATTTTCCGCTGTATGGTCATCTCTCTGCCCTTACTTCCTCGTGCTGCAAAAAAAAAGAAAAAAGCGTTAGTTATTTGTTGTTGTTTAACTTTCAGGTCAGATTTGCTGCACTGCAGACAAGAAAAATGGCAAAACGAAAATGAGATAGCGAATAATTAACACATCGACCTCTAATAATTGTCATCACCCTGAAATACGTTTATGGGCAAAAGAATGTACACTAGCGGGCACAAATATAGGTAAAGTGAAAGCACACAATTAAAAAAAAATTAATACTATATTTTTATAAGATATTGTAAAAACGATTCCACTCTTAAAGTGATTTCCAATAATAAGCTTCTTAAGCAAGATGGACCTAATCCTTTCAAACAAGTGTCTGTATGGCCAAAAACAAAATTTTTCGGGAAGCGTAAAGCAAAGTTAACTAATCAAACAACTGTTTCGTTATCGGCGGGCCCCTTATCAGCGCATTTGATAGAACCAGCTGATTAGCTGGCCAAAGCAGTTGTTTAAAATAGATCGTAACACTCACGCCAGGTGGGCGGGCCTTGAGTTGCGGGGTTGAGGTCAGGTGGACTGCACTTTATAATTAATAATGCATTATCAGTCCTATTTTTATGGCGCCCCATTTGATGGGGAATTTCAGGGGGTATCTGCATAATCTTTTGGCGTCGTTTGCCCATTACGTTCGTTCGACTCCCCTACCCTTGTTCTCTCTGTTGTTGAAAAGAACTATTGTTATGCCATGGGAGAGCTGAGAGCGTCAATTATCAGCACAATAATTGTTTATATTTATCAGCATGTGAAGCGGCACCCGCTCCAAAGTCACGCTTCGATTTCAATGAAATGCGGTCTGCCGAGCATTTTCAGTTTTCCACACAGTTTTTCTTTGACGAAAACAGAAACGAACAGAATAGTCACACAGAAAAAAAGTTGTTTTGTAGTTTTAAATCGAAATCCTAGGAAGACATTAATAATTTACGTATAAATTCACTTTTCAGATGAATAAATGATAAATCGAGTTGAGTTCTGAGTTTGTTTTTGTTTGAATCTGTTAATTTTAGTTTTGTAGTATAACATTTGTAACATCTTTAAGTAATATAATTTTTTCTGTGTAGCTGATAGTTGGTTGGCAGGCAAATGAGAGCGCGTTCCAGATGAAAAGAGGGCCGAAAGAAGTTCACTTGTGGATCGTGTACCAATGCATGCACACATTACATTGCGATCCACTGAGTCGCACAGCAGAAATATATATTTTTATTGCTAGTGTACTTGCAGTGAGGGCATGTGCTTATGTGTGAGTGTGGATGAGTATGTCGCAGGCATTGAAAACTCTGACAAAACAACCGTTCGCAAATGTTACTAAAACCAGTGGATTGGGATTGAGTATAATACACAACTTTGCATTGTTATCTTGCGTGATCGGTCCGGGGACCCACCGGGGGGTGGGTCGTTCATAAACACCGCCCCCTTCGACGTTGGGTGGGAAACAAGTCTCTGGCGCAAAGTAATGAATGAATCATCTAAAATTCCGCATAGCTACCAAACAACAACTTGTGTGGTTCAATAAACGAAACACTCACACACGCAGACAAGCAGCCGAAAAACCTTTTGAGCAAGGTGAAATTATCATTCCACGGCGCCATTCCAAATCGAACTATATGTGAGTGGTTTAGTCATTATTTCTGGGTCTTTGGGCGTCGCTCGCTAGGCCATTTCCAAATGTATCTGGGGATTCACGAGGCCCTTTCACTCACTATCGCACACATGGCAACACAGAGAGAAAAATAGTGGTAATAAATTTATCTATTTCATGAACATTCATATATTTTTATATCATAAGTAAAAAATAATAAACTAGTATTTTCTAATATTTAAATTTGATATAGATATATATGCGACTTAAAAATGGATAAATATTGTTATTTATTTGGCAGGGTGATTTGATTTTTACCAGAAAAGTAAAAATGACCAGACATTACAAATCAAAAAGAAATTAAATATAAATTTAACATCAATTTGCTATTTTTCTGTGTAGCCAGTTGTACTTTGGCCCCAGCATCGAGGTTCCACGCCCAGAAGCCAGAACGGAAAAGAAGAAAATATTTCAGCTTTTGCGGAATTTCGCAAAACCCCTTTGCAGCCCTTTTCCCCTGTTTCCAGTACATTCACAGCATTCAAGATTTCAATATCCGCAAGCAAGCAAATCCATATCACTCTCTTTCTCCCTCTCACGGAAAGCAAAAGTATGCGCCAGTAATATAAACAAATAAAGAGCCTAGAGATCCGGTAGAAGTTGAAAAAGAAGCCAGGGGCGGATCCAGAGAAGCTAACAGGGTATGCCCCATAACCCTTATAAAAATAATATTATGACAAAATAAATTTCATTTTTATCCGTTTTCCGTTTCATTATTAACTGTATTCGAATCCGCCCCTGAAAGATGAAGAGCCGGTGCATCACAATGGAGGGAAAGAGCCAAGGCAAAAGTGGGAGTGGGAGAGGGTATAAATAGCGCAGCCAAGTCGCGACGTCGCCATCTCTCGCTTGTTCCTGCAGCACAAGCAATTAAGTTGAGTAAGTGGGAGGGCGAGCAAAGATGGAGAGGGGCAAGAGTGTGGGAGCACCGCCATCAGAATCAATTATACACACTCTCATTCTGTGTGACTCCACTTTCGCTCTCCCACCGCTCTCTCTCTCTTTATCGTAGAACTTTCACGATCTAGGTTTTTTTTTGCTGTGCTTATCACATCGAAATTGGACAAAAAATTGTTCTAAGAATTTGATAAATTTCGGTCGGCTCCGGTTTTCTGGACAGCCGAGGGGAATTACAATAGCACTTATATTGTGTGTTGTACTCGGCTGATAAGGCCAACACACATGCACTCCGATGCGCGTAGGTGTTTTCTGTGCTGTTTGTGTGTGAATTAAAGTTTTCTTTATTATGATGTATGAATATTTTTTGGCCAGACAAAGCGATATTCCAAACAGGAAATGCGAACGAGCGTGTTAAATTGCGTACTTAGTTGTTGTTTGTTGCTGCTGCCGGAGAGGCTTCTTTCATTTTTTCGTCCATTGTCAGTCTTCAATGGGATGTCTTGTGCAAAAAAAAACTCTGCACGTATGTATGTACCATACGTAATAGGTGGGCAAATGAAAGACAAAAAAATGAATGCAACATTAGCTCTTGCCAAATAGCGGGACATGCTCTAGGGAAAGAGTAAGTGCAACTGGCAGAAACACACAGTTCATTTTTAGGAAACATTTCTTAAAAATATATAAAAATAAATATATCCTATAAAGTCTTACAAAAAAATGTGCAGAAAGTTTAAGGACAAAAATATCTATTTACATATTAACGTTAAAATATCATCTAGAAAGATGATTTTACATTAATGACGTTAACTTTAACACTTTAATTGAAAAAAATCTTATTCAATGGAACTTTTTTTTGTGATTTTAAATCAAGAAAATGCATTCAGAGTTTTTTTTTCGCTCTTGTTTGCAAATAAAGCTTTGTATAAAAATGTTGTAATTGTATTTTAATTTAAATAAACAAGTACGTAGTACGATATCTATGCTTTAACGAGGAGAGCGTAATTTTTAGATCAGTGTTGGCAGTTTGACTCTAATTTCTTTAAAGTTTTAAATTTGTCGAAAAGCATATTTACTCTTCGTGGCGTTGCAAGTCATTTACCGAGTTCAGCATTCTCTTTTCTAACTATTAAAGCACAAAAACAAATTAAGAGACAAAAGCCTCGTGCAATTCGCAACCTTGATCGAATTTTATATGTTGTTCGAACCGGAGCCAGTTACTGATTAAGAGAGTCAAGATAGCCAACTATCGCCGTTTTGGGTTTAGGTTTTTGACAAAATTTGGACAACGCAGTGAAACTAACCCATCGGCCAATAAACCGACAGCCTCTGTTTCCACATGCGCGATTGCGAAAAGGTTTCCGTTGAAATGGATATATCGCTTCGCTTGAATAATGAGCTCGGCCAGATGGGCTGGGCTACCTGGGTATTCGAAGGGCGGTCAGTAAGCGGGACTTACCTGTTTTCGAAGGGGAGTTGCCGGGTCCTAGTCCTGCATTCGCTATTTCTACGGTTGTACACACTACAACGACTACGATCAGCATTCTGTTCCAGTTTCAGTTCCGGTTTCGTCCACACAAAACAAATTTACATTGAAAACTCAATATACACACGGGGCAGATCCCGATCCCGCTTCCGATCACGCGTAGAGCAACCTGGCCGCCCGGTGATTACACAGCAACTATACGTTGCGGCGCAGCACTTTCTTGGCGGCCTTGATGTTGGGCACCAGGGCCTTGACCTCGCTGCAGTCGTTGAGGAACGGATGGCTGAGGAGCTCGTCGGCGGTGGCCCTTCGGTCCACCTCCACCTGGAGGCAGCGGTCGAGGAAGTCCTGCAGGTTGGGACTAAGCTTGTCCCAGCTCTTAATGTCCGGCCGACCATTGGCCGCGATCAGGTAGAGGGCGCGGAGCGGAGTCTCGTACAGGTAGGGTGGCTGGCCTTCGATCATCTCTATGGCCATGATGCCGATGGACCAGATGTCCACCTTTTTGCCGTACTTTTTGCGCGTAACTACCTCGGGCGCCATCCAATATGGGGTGCCCACCATTGTCTGCCGCTTCTCATCGCCTTCGATGTTGGCGCAGAACCCAAAGTCCGTCACTTTGACGCAGCCATCCATGCCAAGCAGCACGTTGTCCGACTTGATGTCCCGGTGAATGATGCCTTTGGCGTGCAGGAAGCTGATCGCGTAGAGCGTCTCGCGGCAGACGCACGCAATTTGGCGCTCCTTCATCACAGTCTCGGTAACGACGTCGGTCAGCGGGCCGCCGTCCATGTACTCCATGACCACCCACAGCTGGTCCTCAGGCTCCAGCAGGTAAGCATCGAGGAAGTTTACCAGGTTCTTGTGGTTGAAGTCCTTGAGCACCCGGATTTCGGTGAGTATGAGGTCCTTGGAGGACTGATTCTTCATGTCGATGGTCTTGACGGCCACCTGCGACTCGTTTTGCAAGTCGTTGGCTATGAACACGATTCCAGAGGCACCTTTGCCCACCTCCTGGGCGGTCTTGTAGCGCTCCCTGGGATCCTCGGGGTTGCAAATAGCCCGGAGCTCGTCGTAGATCTCAGCATCGGTCTTCTGGGCCCGCTTCTCCTTGGAGCGGCGCAGTATCGTCTCATCCGGATTGTCATCCGCTCCGGCATCCTGGGCACCGCCGGCTGGCTTGATAATAATGGTGTCCGTGTTGATTTTATGCTGGTTGTCGGAATCCTCCTCTCGCCGGAGATCCGAGGTGCGGGAGAACTTCTGGGTAACATTCCGGGGTTTGGGCTTGATCTGTGGCTTGGGCGGCATGGCATGTGGCGATTTCTTGGGCGGCACTGGGGGCGGCTCCTGGGGCGCCGCCTTTAGCGTTTCGCGGTGCTCCAGATTGGACTTAAGCTCCTTGAACACTTCCTCCAAGGCGTCCAGCGGCACTGCCGACTGCTGGCTGCTGTCATTGATGCTGCTGCTGTTGCTGTTGCCCGCCGAGGAGCCGCAACCGCTGCTGCTTTCCGTCTCCGTAGTCGTGGAGCTGCCGTCGTCGTCGGATTTCTCCGGATCCTGTGACTTGTGCTTGTTTTTGTAGTTCACATAGTTCTCGATCTCCTTGGACTCCTCGTGGATCACATCCTCGGTGATGAAGGGCTTGAAGGCCTCGTTCTCCTTCTTTTTGATCGAGTAGTTGTAGTATTTCACGGCATGGTAGGCGGCATCAGGATTTTTGTCCTGTTCATCGCGTGTGATCTGTTGGTTCATCAGGCGCAGCCAGGGCGCTGGAAGACCTTCCAGATCTCCCGTCTCCTGGTTCCGCGAGACATGGAAGTGACGCTGGAAGTTTGTGGGCGCGCCGATCTCGGAGATCGCCTCCTTCTTCTTGAACCACTTTGTGAAACTCATCTTTTCAGCGGCTTTCTCTCTTTCCCTTTATATTTGTGTGATCTGTGCGTGTGGAATTTTCTTCCAATGCGTTTAGTTACGCTCGACTTGGGAAATTCTAAACGTTAGACGATTTGTTGTTGTTCGCGTTCTCTATTGTTACTGTTACTCAAGCCACCACTCTCGCTCTCTTTCTCTCCCTCTCACTGAACCAGCCGTGAGTCATAAACACATTCACACGCACGCACACTCGTTCGTTCGGCCTGCGCTTCTCTATGTGTGGGTGTATGCGAGAGCTCTTCTTATCTCTAACTGTAGCTGTAGTTTCTTTTGCTTACGAAAACGTAGAAGATTTTCACTTTTTTTTTGGCCCCACTTGCTTCGCTAATTATTAATTTAGCTACCTTAATTTATTCAGCAATCACCAGTTTTCAATTGCTCGACACAAAGGCGGACGCGGACACGCAAACGCACACATCTCGAAGTCGGACACAAAAGGAGTGGCCGTCGCAGTCTTGTTCTTCCTCTGTCTGTTTTTGTTGTTGTTGTTGCGGAGCCGAAAACTCCCTTCCTGTTCTCAACTATTCCAGGGTCCCATGACTATCCAGCAGTTTATCGTTTATTTTGTTTTTACCAGCTAGCCTCCACTCAAATATTATTAACTTCTTTGGTTTTTCCCCTTCGATGCAATCGCACTGCTGCACTCGGCCTGCTATTGCTGTCGCACTCGCACCAGAGTTGTGGCGATGTATACGATATACAAATTTAAGAAGTGGATATTTTTTTAGTAGCAACCAAATTAATATGGTTGTTTTCTTCCCAGATTTACGGTGCTCCTTCTGCGTTACAATTTATGTTTTTTTAACACGAGCCGAAAAACAAGCGCGCGTGTAATTTCGTCTATCGGCGGAGAAAAAGGTTTGTCCCCAAGGTTGGGAATTGGTTATTTATTATGATCCCGTGATTTAATATTTTCGACGACGCGACTAGATGTGTTATTTTCTTGCTCCTCTTTCTCAACTTTAGCTTAAGTTCGAATTCAGCCTTTTGTAGTTTTAGCGAGGCGCAGCGAAAACACGTCCGAACGGCGATGTGTTGTGTCTCTTTCTCTTTCTCGTTCTTTCTCTTTCTCCATCTTCTTCTCTAGAGATGGAGAAACTTCGATGCCAACACCGATTGTTAAGAATATCGGTCCTATCGATATTTGTCAGGGATTATCGATTAATACTAACTAAAATTAAAAAATGGTCACGCCGAAATTATTAATTTCTAGTTTCAAAAATGTTTGCTTTATAAGTTTCTGTATTCGTAAAAACAGCACCATAAAAATATCACAATGTAAATCTATGCAAATTGTTTTATACATATGCCCAAATTGAAAAACTAAAAATTCGTAGTTTTTTTTTTTTAAATTGGCTAGTTGCATATTTTGATATGTATTTTTATTTTAAGTGTGATTTTGAAAGGCAATTTAATATTTTCTAGGATATATGCGTTTTGAAGTTATGATTACCAATTAATAGGAATTCCTAGAAAAAAAGGTTAGCTTCCTGTTTTTTTAAAACGCTTATCACAAAATAATGTAGTTTATAACACAAAACATTTTAAATAAGAAAGGTGATTCAATAATATTGCACATTGTATAATTATTAATTAAAAAGACCACTTAGATCCGGCCCTGTGCTCAACTGTCTACATCTCCTTTGGTTCCAGCTTTCGCCCATATGGCTTCGAGATAACCCGGTCTTAATGGACCTTACTTTGCCACCAACACCTCATCATATCTTTCGGAAAAAAGAAAATTCAAGGACAAAAGCAAACCTTTTCTGCTTTCCTCGACCCACTGCTGCATAACCCTATCTCCCCAATGCTCTTGCGGAAGTTCATTGCCGTCGTCACCGCTGTAAAGAGTAATAAAATCACAGAATCTGGAAGATAGGCAATGAAAAAACTCAACTGACAATGGTTAATTACGGCACAGCTTCTTCAGAAACCGTGTACCCGACTAGATAACGGCCGCAATTGATAAAGCGTCAGCGAAATATATCGACTTACGGATTCCAAATGCTGGTTAGTTTCCACTCGTCCGCAGAGCCATGCAAAAGCCTCGATTCCCGATCGGTTGCCTCCTGCTCACTGGGATCAGTCTGATCCTGGCAGCATCGCTATCGCGCGTAGATGCCGCAGCCCAAAGAACGCCGGACAGTCGGATCGTCAACGGACGCGAGGCCGTCGAGGGCGAATTCCCATACCAACTCTCGCTGCGCCGCCAAACGGTGCACATCTGCGGCGCCTCGATCCTGTCCAGCAACTGGGCCATCACGGCCGCCCACTGCATCGACGGCCACGAGCAGCAGCCCCGGGAGTTCACCCTCCGCCAGGGCAGCATCCTGCGATCCACTGGCGGCACTGTCCAGCCGGTGAAGGCCATCCACAAGCACCCTGCCTACGATCGGACTGACATGAACTTCGACGTGGCCCTTTTACGAACGGCTGACGGAGCACTCAGCTCGCCGCTGGGCAAAGTAGCGCCCATTCGGTTGCCCGCCGTGGGTGAACAAATTTCGGACAGTGTGTCGGCCATTGTCTCAGGCTGGGGACACATGAGCACCACTAATCCCGTCCTGTCACCGGTTCTCAAGAGCACCACCGTCCTGACGGTTAACCAGGAGAGGTGTCACAACGACCTGCGACACCATGGAGGCGTCACCGATGCGTAAGTAGGGAAAGGGAAACACCGGTCATGATAAACACACATTTGATAAATCTCCAAATCATTTAGTAAAATGTGACAGTGGTATATGTTTTTCCAGATGTTGTTTAAACTTATTTAAACATTATTTATTTATTATATTACTTTTTGAAATTGTTGATTTCCCTTTTAAAAGGGTTTCATTGAATAACTGGTTAGAAAAAGGGGAAATTTAAATTATTTTTTTCTAAATTGTTGACCTCATAAAATATTGTCGAAAGATACAATTTATGTTAGGTAATTCTATGCAATTTGTGTATTAAGTCCAATGTTTTTGAACAGTAAGCAAGTCAATGAGACAATCTTGTAGACTCCCCTTCAACACAATTACAAATAACAATATTTTTTAGTCTTCAAAAAAAGACAAAAAATCAAAGCCTGATAAAAGCTAAACAATTCAGCGATTCGACACATTAACTGAGTCAATTAAGTCTTAACGTTTAATTACCAATCTTTCAGAATGTTCTGTGCAGCCGCTCGAAACACAGACGCATGTCAAGGTGAGTTCTAATCACCTTGTTGATAATGAAAAACTTAACCTGATCGGTCTTGCAGGTGACAGCGGAGGACCGATTAGCTCTCAGGGCACCCTTATCGGAATAGTATCCTGGGGAGTGGGCTGTGCGGACCCATACTATCCGGGAGTCTATACGCGCCTAGCCCATCCCACTATTCGCCGCTGGATACGCCTGCTCACAAAGTTGTAGATTTTAGCCAAATAAATTGAATTGAAAATGTTACTGCATACATAAGTTCTAATCTTTAGTAATTCATTCCTTTTTAGATCTGTAGATCATGTAGACAACTCAAAGATCTAATATAGTATACATATAATTTAAAGGAAAAATAAGCCTAAAAAAGATTAAGCCAATGAGAAAGATCAATGATATCTGAGTTTGGTTTGATTATGTAGCGGCATTGATTAAAAAAGCTGTATTAAGAAAAAACAAATAAAGGAAAAGTTTCTAACAAACATATTATTTGATTCCTACGTAAACTTTTCATATGCGTATAATTAATTTTTAGCTAAACAAGTTTTTGGTATATCTATTTCTATATAATTTTGCTATTTCTTCTGTTCAAGTGTTTTGAAGAACAAGTTATATTGCTAACATTATAAATATAATTTCTAGAAAAAATATTGAGTCCTTCGTGTGTCTGGTAGATACTATCTACTTTTAAAAAAATCGCGCCCTAACCACCGTTACATAAACAGCTGATTGGGGGCGATAGACGATTGTCGATAAGCTGACGCACCGATAGACAATTGGCTGGGAAAATGTACGCGAAATTATAATATTATAATATAATAAATAATAAATAGTATTTTTTAAACTATAGCCATTCAACCGGGGTGAAAACGAATCCGTTTGTGAAAGTCACAAAATAGGAGCAATCGCCCAGGCGGAGCACATAATCCCAAAGATCGGGCGAGGGAGTGGCAGTGGAGGAGTAGCGGCACTCATTCTATTTAGGGTAAGTGCGTCTGAAAAGGGCACGGGGATAAGACACTCCGGATCAGCACTCTATATCTCTATATATCCCGGCTACCCGACTAGTTTTGTGCTGAATGTCCTACTGGCGTTGGTTGTGGTTGGCCCTCAAGATGATTTACCAGCTGCTGTGCTGCTCAGTGAGCCTAATCCTCTTCTGCTTCAACGTATTCTGGCTGTTCTGCAACCTGGCCATACCGTGGTGTACCCTCACCCTGCTCATCGTCTGCATCGCTTCCAAGTTCGTGAAGCTGCAGCGCAGTCCCAACGAGAAGCGTCTGCTCAGCCTGCTGAGCACGCCGGAGGATCGGCCCAGCTATTGGGCCATCGCCAACCGGGCGGCCGGCTTTGATGCGCCCGAAAACTCCAAGGCAGCCATTAAAAAGGTGGGTGGTGACGTCACGAGCCGGTGGTCGGCAGCACAAAAATCAATAACATCCCCTTTTCCACCCCCTTGAATAAACATGTGAAAACAGTGCCTCGCACGTGGCTATCGGAACGTGCTTCTGGATGCCGGCCTCACGTCCTGCGGCGAAATAGTCTTGGCCAACCCCAAACGCCTGAATGTGGCCCAACAGTCGCTGGACGAGTTGCAAAAGCTAAACATCACGGAACACCATCCGATGGGGTAAGGCACATCACATCAGTCAAATGGAAATGCTCTTAAGTCACATTTATATGTCATCGCACACAGGTCGCAGTACGAGCCGGAATCGATGGCCTCACTCAGACAGTTCGCCGAGTTCCTGGACGCGGAGGCTGACCAGGCCACGGTTTTTCTGCGCCTGCACGACACCAGCGCCCGGATGCTCGACCAGCTGCAGAAGTTTATGACCACCGACGAGGCGTTCACCCAGCGCACAGTTGTCATCAGTAGCTCACCACTTGCTATTTACCAGGTGAGTCGGAAATCCATTCATTCACTTTTCTATGTGGTTGACTAACATTCTTGGATTTGCAGCTGCGAAAGCTGAAGCCAGAAATCATTTGCGGCCTTTGGCACGAGACCTTCTTGTCACTGGCTATCCTCAAGTCCTCTACACTTGTTACTTCAATCTACGGTGCTATTTTGCGCAACATTATTGCCCCCGTAATCGGAATAAGCGTGGTCTTTCTAAGTAAAGAAGAGATAAACTTGTAAGTCATTAGATTATTGCCGACTTTAATTAGGTCATAAAACAGTAGCTAATTTTTTAAACTAAACAAATTTTCAATCTTTATTGACAGTCATTTTCAGCCAAATTATTATTTTTAAACAAAAATAGAAAAACATATCGTTGACTTGAAAATCCAATTAAGTACAAACTGTTCGTTTAAAGCAAAAGAAAACTGTTTTTTCATATTAATATATTTATCTCTAAATAAATTAAAATGTTTATTTTTGATTGGCACTATTTGATCTTTGCCCTACTGTTCATGGTATAAAAATAAACACGTTATTTTCGTTTTCAGGCACATTGCCGATCTGTGGCGCAACGTGGGTGTCCGTCCAATAGTCTACATGGTGAATTCACCTAACGAGAAGCGATACTTTCAAAAGACTATGAAGATCCAGTATCTAACCGATTCACTGCGGTCCGAGCCGCATCTTCTTATGAAGGCCTAAGAGGATCTTGGGGATTTGAACGAACGAAAACAACAAACAAACGAAGATCGACGCACATACACTTACACAAAACTGTTTGCATTTAGCTGGCAGAGCTTAGTCTTTAAGAAGAACTTATGTACGCATGTGTTTTGTAGAAGCCTTAGAAAGTATTATTCCCAGTTTACCAGCACCAGTGAGATTGAAAGTATGATTTAGTTAAGTTCTGTGCTTTGCTTAAGTTAAGCATTTCGTTTAATATTGACGTCCCGATTTATTTATTTTGTTATTTATGGATTTATTTTGCTTTATTTTAAACGAACACTTGTTCTCAAATTTTGTATAGGCTTTACGCGATGTACAATATTTCTACTCATGTACTCTGCACACCATCATATGCCCTATATGGCGTATGATTTTTGGATGTGCTATTTAGGTATACATACACCCAGCTTTTATATTATTCCCCTTGTTACCCAGATCCCAAAGGTAATCAAAATCCTAAACAAAAATGTTTACCAACATAAGATATATGTGTCTATACCAAAAACCAGTTTAAATGAAAACTACTTTTTATTATGATGATAATAGCAAATAAAGATGATTGCAACGATTGATTTAAGTCCATATTCCTGCTTCTTCAATAATCAGTTTTCAGTCATAAGGTTTATGAATCTTTATTATTTTTGGGGGTTTTTGATAGTGTCTTAAAGGTAAAACTATATATATGTATTAATAGTGTGAATGCCTTAAGTCTATTAAGGATTTTGGATTTCTGAGCGAAGGGAGCCACCTATGTCCCACCGAAAATGGGGATTAACAATAAACTTAAATATTGTGCCTTGATTAATTTATAAATGCAAACTTTTTATACATAATTTAGTAACATAAGTGGAAAAAATGCAATATTATAAGATAACCAAAACAAAAATTATACAAAGTGGTGCAAGCTTCTGGATAAAATATATAGGTTTTACTTCCGGCGGGATCGAGTTGAGACCTCCGGCGCAGCCTCAAAGTGCACCTTTTTGCCAAGTCCACCGCGCACTGTCGCCGCTGATGTGGAGGCGGCGACTCCGACTTGGGTATCCCCGACGGGCTGCTCTGGTTCTACCGCCTTCGCGCCTCGTGCTCGACTTCGAGCAGCGGGCTTCTTGACTGGCTCCTCCTCTTGATTAGCGGCAGACGCTTCTGCAGACGTTTCTGCCACAGGTGTTTTGGCACGTGATCCACCTCGCGTCTTCTTGGTGGGTGGATGCTCCTCCGAGTCGGTCTCGACCTTGGCTTTGCGTGCCGTGGCGCGAACATTCCTTTTGGCCGGCTTTGGGTCCGACTCCTCCGTGTCGCTGTGATGACCGCGAGATAGTCGCTTACTGGCTGGCGCCGATGCATCGGCTACGTCGTCTGCCTTGCGACGTGTAGCACGACCTTTGGCCGCGGGCGCCGGCTCATCTTCCGGCGCAGATGCCACAGGTGTTTTGGCACGTGCTCCGCCGCGCGCCTTTTTAGTGGGCGGATGCTCCTCCGGCTCTGTCTCGACTTTGGCTTTGACTTTGCGTGCCGTGGCGCGAACGTTCTTCTTGGCCGGCTTGGGGTCCGACTCCTCCGTCTCGCTGGGATGATCGCGAGCTCCTCTCTTACTGGCTGGCATCGATGCATCGGTCACGTCGTCTGCCTTGCGACGTGTAGCGCGACCTTTGGCCGCGGGCGCCGGCGCCTCTGCTGGTGGTGGGCTCTCTGGTGTCGCTTTCTTTACGGGGGGCTCTTCATCCTCCACCGCCTTGACCTTGGGTCGCTTTGGAGTCGCCGGACGCGGCGAGGAGTCCACAATCAACTCCAGGGCCTTCGCAGTGAGATTGCGCACCCGACGACTGCGAGCCGATGTGGGCTTGTCGTCATCAGGCACCTCCGTGTAGTTCTTGCGCGGCAGATTGCGTCCCTCGCGCCGCTGCGAACTGATGGGGGTGTCTCCTACCTCGACGGCCGGTTGTTTGGCTGTGCCTGTGGCTGTCAGTGCATCTTGCTCTGGCGCCTTGCTGGTGTCGGGAGTGTCTTCCGCCAAGATGGGCGGCTGCTTGGTTATGGGTGTCGCTGTTAGGGCATCTTGCTCTGGCGCCTTGTTGGTCAAACCCTTGCTCGCCGCTGGCTTGCGTGCCCGGCGCGATGCGGAGTGCGGTTTGTCCTCGTCTGGCGCCTCTTCGTAGTTTTTACGCGGCAGGTTGCGGCCCTCGCGCCTCCGCGGAGTAAGTTCTTCTCCATCACTCGTCTTCGAGGGGGAGCTAATGGTGACAACGGTTGCCGGCACATTTTCCGTGGACAGGTTCTGTAAATCAATTTGATTATTCTGTTCTTCCTCGTGGACATCCTCTTTGCGACCTCGTCGGTGTGTCGTCTTCTTGGCCACTGGCGTCCCGTCGTCGACATTCGCAGAAGCCTTGCGGGCACGTCGCAAAGGTACTTTCTTCTCCGGTGCTGTCAATGGAGTCGTTTCCACATCTGCGCTCGGCTTTCGACCGCGTCGCGTTGGTTTTGCCGCTGGCAGCTCCAAAACCTCTGTTGGGATGTCCTCCTTGTGCTCCTGATCCAAGGACACCCTGCGTCCCCGTAGCTTTGGCTTCGGCTCCGCTATGTCCGCAGTTTTTGGGCCCTCATCTTCGGTAGCCTTGCGTCCACGCCTGCGTGAGTGAGATGGGATCTCCACCGTTTTCTCTGGCGAGTTTGTTTTTATGGGTGCCTCCTCCTCCGCCTCCTTGGGCAGTGGATTAATTGGAGCTGGTTCTGATTCCGAATCCGGCTCGGTTGCCTCTGCAATTTGCTGAAGATGCTCCTCCCCGCTGGTCGAAACGGCTTCAATAGTTTCAGCCGAAGCTTTGCGCGCATTGCGCCTGGTCTTTTTCTCAGGCCCCACAACTGGCAACGGCGGCTCCTGCTTCTCATCCTCCTTATCGTGCTCTGCTGGAGTTTTACCCCTTCGTTTGGGTTTCTCCAGAGCTTCTTGGGCCACATGATCGATGTCTACTGATGGCTTGCGACCCCGACGCTTGGGTTTTTCAATGTGATCGTCCTTAGTTGCTTCCTGGACATTAGCAGCCAGAAACTCGGCGGATTTTCGTGCTCGCACTTGGGGCTTGCTTTCCTCTTCAATAGATGCCAGCGCGGCCTCCGCTTTGGTCTCTTCTGTGTTATCATCCTGCTGTTTACTTCCGGTGGCTTCCAGCACCTCTGCCGATGGTTTACGTCCCCTGCGCTTCGTTTTCTCCACTGGAACTTCTGCAAGATCTTCGCTTTTCTGCTTTTCAATAGAATGAAGTTCATCTGATTTGTGCTTATTGTCTGGTACTAGGCTTACGTCTTCTGATGCTTTGCGAGCCCTCCTACTTGGCTTTTCTGGAACTACTTCCGGCTCTTTCTCTAAGGTCTCAACTGGCAAAGGCTCTTGAGGCTGCTGCTGTTCAGAGCCATCCAAATGGTCTTGATTGGAATGCGGAGGCTTGTCTTTATTGGTGGCTTTCAGGTCATCTTCAGTGTGTTCATTCATGAGCGATGTCGTTTCCGTTTCCTTGGCCGATGGTTTCCGCCCACGTCTTTTAGGCTTTTCTACGGTATTCTTCTGGTTGATAATTTCGTCTTCTTTTGGGTTTGGCATTTCAATAACTGATGACATTGGCACAGGCTGTTCAAGTTCTATTTCTTGAGTGGAAAGCGGAGTACCATCTTCACTGACGATCTCTAGATCAAATTTAGTATTTTCTTTTTTGTCCGACGAGGGATCTGTTTCTTTTGCAGATGCCTTGCGCCCTCGTCTTTTCGATTTTTCAATGGTGCTCTCCTTCTGGTTGGAATCATCATCTTCCTTCTCAAGTTTTGACTCATTTGCTACATTCAGCGACCCAACAGTAACAGGTTCTTGAGGTTTCTGTTGTACCGTCTCTTGTGGCTCCGCCTCTTCTTCTAAGATGGGTTGCAGGACTTCTTCCGCTTTGTGGCCTTCAACATGTTCCTTCTGTTTGATCGGCACAGAATTTTCTGTTGATGGAGTACGACTTCGTCCTTTTCTTTTTTCTAAGATGTCTTCTTGTTTGCTCTCATCTACTTCCGCTGATGGCTTTCTAGCTCGGCCCTTGGGCTTAACGTGCACATCATCCTCTTGCTTATTATCCTTTTCATGGTCATCAACCTCAGCAGAGGGTTTCCGCGCCCTCTTCTTGGGCTTTTCAGATCCGATAGCCTCTGCAGGTCTATCGGAGGAAACCGATCCCTTTCTAGTCACCCGATTTGCTGGTTTAGTATCACCTTCATATGGGAATTTATCTTCGTGATTCGATGGCTTGCGAGTTCTCTTCGTTAACCCAGAAATTGGCTCTTCTAAGTAATTCATTTTTAGGTCGACTTTTTCTTTATTTTCTGTTCCCAAATCTGAAGTACTTTGATCAAGCTCCTCACTTGGTTTATTTTCAGTATTGATTTGGCTTTGCTTAGCATAAGCGTTTGAGACTGGAACTTCCTGTACAACCACGACTGCTGAATTTGGTAGTTCTGAAACAGGTTCAATCTCACCATGATCCGTTTTTCGTTGGTCTGATAACTCTTTTGCAGCGTGATAATCAAGTACTGGTTTATCAATTGTCTTCTGGTCCTGCATTTCTAGCATAGTTTCTGGTTCAGGAGATGCAACGCCTTCTTTCGGAAGGTTATCCAAAGTGGCGTCATACTTTTTAGCGGCACTGACATTTTCTTCTATAGACGCTGGCTTAGCTAGCTCATCTGATACCTGTGGCTCATCTGATGGCAATACAACGGAAACAGAAAAAGAAGTACTTGCTTTTGGTGCACCACATTCTTTGTCATCAATAGTTTCAATAAGTGTTGACTCAGGTCCTTGCGCGCTTGAACTGGAATCATCCAAATCAATGACATCCATCTGTTTCGTAAGTGTAACTTTTTCATCAGTGGACTCGAGTAGCGATGTTTCAGGTTTCAGAGGTGATATATCTTCTTCGTGATGGATATCCAAAGTGGCATTAGAAGTTGTTGCTCTTCTATCACTATCTTTGCCGGCAGTGAGATGTTTTACAAGATCATCTGGTACCTGAGGCTCTTTTGTTGCCTTTGATGCTAGTATATTTTCGTCAATGGTTTCGGGTGGCGTTGTTGCAGGTCCTTGTGCGCTTGAACTGGAATCATCCAAATCAATGACATCCATCTGTTTTGTTAGTGTAACCTTTTCATCAGTGGACTCGAGTGGCGTTGTTTCAGGATTCAGAGGTGATGTGTCTTCTTCGCGATGGATATCCAAAATTGCATTAGAAGTGGTTGCTTTTTTATCACTATTTTTAACGACAGTAAGATGTTTTACAAGATCATCTGGTACCTGAGGCTCTTTTGTTGCCTTTGATGCTAGTATATTTTCGTCAATGGTTTCGAGTGGCGTCGTTGCAGGTTCTTGTGCGCTTGAACTGGAATCATCCAAATCAATGACATCCATCTGTTCCGTAAGCATAACTTTTTTATCAGTGGATTCGAGCGGTGTTGTTTCAGCTTCAGAAGGTGCAATGCTGTCTTTCTCTAGGTTATCCAAACTGGATTCAGAAGTTGATATTCTTGTATCACTCTTTTGAGAGGAAATTAAAGTGACAGACTCTTTTGCAGGCGCTGGTTCATTATTTGATTCCTGAGGCTCATCTGTTGGCAGCGTAAATGAAACAGAAGCATTTGCATTTGATGCAACAAGTTCTTCTACAACAATCTCCTGGATTGAGGTTGTTTCAGGTCTTTGTGCGCTAGAACTTGAATCTTCCAAATCAATTACTTCCATTTGTTCGGTAAGGGTACCTTTTTTCTCAGTGGCTTCGAGTTGAGTTGTTTCAGGCTTAGAAGGTGCAACGCAGTCGTCCTCAAGATTATCCATTGTGGCTACAGTTTTCTTACTAATTTTAGCGTCAGTGTCAGTGACAGATTTATCTAAAGGCGTTGGCTTAGCTGGTTCATCTGATACCTGCAGCTCCTCTGTCGGAAGTGCAACTGAAAGCGAAGGACTTGCTTTTGACTCGACAAATTCTTTTTCATAAATGGAATCGAGTGGTGTTGTTTCAGGTCCCTGGGCGCTCGAGCTTGAATCATCTAAATCAATAACTTCAACTTGACTTTCGGTACGTGTAACTTCAGACGGCTTTTTCTGTGGGGTAAATGTATCATCTATCTGTTGGTCACCTGATTGTGTTTCCATTGCTTCCTTTACAGTTTCCTGTACTTTAGTTGATGCTTCTTGCTCTACAGCGATTGCACTAGATACGTCTTCTTCAGTTTGACGTACAAAACTTTCTTGGTCATTGGAATTTGGAACCTTTAGCTCGATTTCTGGTGCAGATGTATGGTGAATTAAGATTTCTTCCTGGTCCTTATCTGATTCATTTACTCGAGAGTCCGAATTATGCTTTGTAGAAACTTCGGCGGTCATAGATAAAATATTCGGGCAGCTTCCTGTCTCGGAGGACTCTTCCGTAGAAGTCAATTTTACAACAGTTTCTTTATGAACCTCAGCATCAACAGACATTTCTTGACTAGCGTGCAACATGTTGCTTAAGACATTAGACTCTTCGGTTTGCTCCACTATCTCAACTCCATGATTATTGGAAGAGGATTTATCTATATTAGCTTCTGCGGTCTCAGTTTCCTGTTGTTCCGTGTCCGAAATTGGCTTTGTTTTCTCACAACTAGATGGTTCCTCGAGGATAGATACTTTATTGTGCTCATCGGTAATGGAATGCTCAATCAAAGAATTTTCTACCAGTATAGATTGCTCAACTACGTTCGAGTCATTCAAGTCAATCACCTCACCGTCAGCTCCGTTTTGTTTTGACGTTTTAGACACAGATTTTGCAGCTTCTTCTTTATACATATCCTCATCTTGCTTTGTTTTGTCCTTTAGAATATTTATATCGTTGGATTGTTTAGGGATAAATTCCTCAGTTAGTAAACTTTCATCTAGCGGATTTTGCTCTGCAATGCTAGACTCATCTAGTTGAATCACATCTTTGTCTAGTCCACACTCGTCAACTTCCTCTTTGTCCAGCTCTTTATTCTCCTTCATTTGGTCGCAACTAGATGATTCACCTAGAATAGAAACATCTTGGGGCTGAACAGTCGCGGAGACTTCATTTGGAGAACAATCATCCAGTGAAGTATGTTCTACTATGCTCGAGGCATCTAACTGAATGACCTCTTCGTCGGTTTCCTTGCCTGCCTTTTGATCCAAAGCCTTATTTTCCATTGATTCTTCCGGATTAGAATCTTCTTGGGATTTATTTTTTCCGGTATCTTCAATTAATGAACATTCTTTTAATGAAGTTTCCTCAACATGGCTCGTTGCATCCAACTGAGCAACAAGATCGTCTGTTTTTTCTGCTTGATTAGAAGGTTCTTTAAGTTGGCTAGATGATTCATCCAAAATAGGAACTTTGAGCTGATCAGTAATAGATTTATCAATTTGCGCACTTTCATCTATAGGAGTGTGATCAACTACAACCGATGTAGCGATATGAATCTCCTTATCCTCAGGACCGTTTTCGCTTGGTTTTTCAGCTTCCTCTGCGGAGTTAACTTCTTTGCATGATTCCTCTTCTTTTTCTTCAATGTGCGAAGTTTTATCCAGAGAATAAGTCTTAGGCGATAATTGTCCCTGGCCGCTGATTTGAGGATTTTCAGTTGGACTTACATTTGTCGATGTGTCCATCAAAGTAAAATCTTTCGGTATATCTTCGGTTATATCCTTATCTAAGGATTTTTCATTAGGAAGTTCGGCCGCACCCGGTAAAGTTTCCACATTCGGCTGGTCATCGTGATTTTGAATGCTATCCTTACTTGGAGCTGCCAAATTTGTTCCAGTCGATTTTACTGACGAATCCACAACTTCAGAATATTGGATCTCATCGGTTGAGCTGGGAGATGATATATGCTGTGCAGATTCGTCACAAGTTTCATTCTTGGCTGCGTCTTCAAGTCCTGAAGATTCTTCTTGGTTTTCTTTTGCTTTGCTTTGACCATCCGTCTCTTCGGCAGAAATAATTGTAGGTTCATTTTGACTTCCCTGTTGATCTTCACATTGCTCTCGATCTATAGCGGAGATAGTGGTAACGCTGACAGGAGTTGCCTCACAAATTGCAATTACATCTTTTGGAAGTAGTTCAGGTTCTTGACCAACGCTATCACCAGTTGCTGCATTAGTGGTTTTTTGAAGAGGCAGATCGGTTTGTGAATTTGCTGATAATGTTTCGATGATTGGTTGATTTGGTATTGCTTCAGTAGACAATTCATCAGATTTTCTGTCCTCTGAATATTCTTGGGAAGGTGAAGACTCGATGATGGATTGATTTCTATCTTTATTAGTAGACACCTTGTCAGTTTGTTGTTCTGCCAATAAAGTTTCGATGACTGATTGATCAGTGACAGTTTCAGTGGATTCATCATCAAGTTTGGGTTCTTCTGGACATTTTTCAGATGCTGACTTGATAATGACTGGTTCATTAGATTCAGAGGTATTTTTTAGAGACAAATCATTACTTTCTTCTGGAAGTCCATCTGAAGTTGATGTTTCAGTGAGTGGTTTGTCACATTCTACATCAGTGTTCTTTTCAAGATCAGATTGTGGTTGATCCAAATGACAAACGTCTTTCTCTGCAGCTTTTACAGCTACAACTTCTGTAGATTTGACACTTGCAAGGTTTGTCGTCTTGGAATCGACTGCTTTAACATCAACGTTAGGTAAGATGTCCACCACACTGCAGCTAGAAACATTCGAAGGAATGACAGAACTATCTGTAGTTGTGTCTAGGGGAAATATCTCGGACTCTAGGATCGTCAATTCCTCAACGGCAGATTCATTATTTTCTTGACCTGGTGCTTCCTTATTCTTAGAAATATCTAGTTCAATTATCAGAGATTTCTCTTTAAGAATTTCGTCATCTGCTGGTTTTGTAACGTTAATACTGCCCTCAGTTGTGGAATCTTCAACTTCAATCAGTGAGACTTCAATGTTAGAATCCATGTCTTTTTCTTTAACTGATGTCTCAACAACAGATTTGTTGTCAATCAAATCATCGGTTTCTTGAAGCTTGTAGGCTGTAGATGTTTCCCCGAAACTCTTAGGCTTTTTGGGAGTCCCTTCGCATTCATCTTGCTCCTCTTCATCATCACTAAATACTAGGGGCTCAGTAAGACCAACGTTGGAATCTGTGTCGGACCGATCCTCAATGTGATCCGCAGGTTGGATGGTCTGACCCGATGTCCTTGTCTCGTCGACAGTAACGTCACACGACTCCACACCCGTCACTATTAGAGGTTCGGAAAACATAGAGTCCGATGTCTGATCCAGCAACTGTATGCCGCTCATCTCGTTTGGATTGGGCGAGGTGGTCCTGGAACCACCATCTCTGAAGGCGCTTAGATTCAGATCGGCCTGCATCGAAGCCTTGTAAGTGGTGCTGGTCAGAGGATCCTTAAGGGAATTGCCCATTGTTGCCGTATTACAGCCCGTCATCAGAGCCTCCGATGACACGGAGTCATTCAGCTTTGAGGAACCCAAGGGATCCCCACCAGTCGCTGTGCTGATCGCAGTGACATTTATCTCGGCTTCGGTGTCCTCCAAGTTGGTACCAGTTGTTTCGGGCATGTCATCAAAGATTTTGTCCAAATGCAACGTGTTATTCGTCATGTTCAGATCGTATTCGGTGGTCGTCGCCAAAGAATCCTCGCGAGACTTCAATACCGCACTAGCAGGCTCATTTGGCACCATTATATTCCTGGCGCTGGGCGTCTTCAAAATTCCCTCCAGTGGGTTTCCCTGCTCAACGCGAGCCACCGTGATGCTCTTGCTCTTGTGGTACGGCGTGCTACCAGCAGAGGTTTCTAACAGCTCTGCTAAGTTTCCCAAAATTGGTGAATCGGGAATCTTCGGCGTGCGCATCATTTCCCTCAGTCCTTTGAAACGTGGCGTGCTACAATTTTTGGGTGTTTTTAACAAATCTTTCAAGCCGTGGTAGTCCACTTTATCTGCATTATCGACGGGGAGTTCGTTGCCATAATTCTCGTCATCAGCGATGGCCGATTTCTCTTCTGTAACAAAAAGTATCTCAATAAAATATTTTCTTTTTTTAAGTGCAGTGAACATTTCTCCAGTAGGTTGGAATGTGTGAGTTCAGTAAACTATAATTAAATTTTTGTCACTCACCGTCTGCTGGACCATCTTCCTCCAAGATGACGCCCATATCGCCCACAGATTCATCAACTTGATGTTCCCGCTTGGGCGTGTTAATGAGACGCTTCGAATGGCGCGTTGGCGTAGACATTTCCTGTGTAAATCGACGCTTGCGTCGTGGAGTACCCAAGTCTTGGCTTTCCACCGCCGAACAGGAAGCTCGGCGTGTGCGCTTAATGTTGTCCTGCGGATCAGTCTTTTTGTTGGTGTCCACAGAGGATCTACGAGTGCTCCGCCGGGGCGTTGTGGTCAGTGCCCTCTGGTCAACAGAGAGTCGGCGCAAACTTCTCCTAAGTACGGGTGTCTCAACATTTGGAGTTTGTTCGTTCACCTTTTGTGATGTCTTGCCTGCCGTATTAGTTTAAGAAATTAGTTTAGGTTAATTAAAAAAATAACATTTTATACATACCCAGTTCAACAGGTACATCAGTAGACTTAGTCTCCAATGCCACCTCTTCGCAAATTTGATCTTCAATTATTCCATCAGAGCTAGCTGTATTCGTTTAAAAAAATTATTTACTATCGTAAAAATATTTTTTCAAAATAATTTCACTTACCATTATTGGTTTGCTCTGGAATATTTGCATGAACCTCTTCACAAATGCTATCCTCGATAACAGATTCTACTAGTTTTTCGTTAACTGGAATGGTTTTCTCCTTGTCTTGTAGACTATCCACTGGCGATTTTGTTGATACCTCTTCAACATTAGCAGTTTTTATATCGTTTGGCTCCACATCTTCGTCGCAACGTTCCAGTTTTCTATTTTTTTCATCGAGTATGGCATCATCTTTCCTAGAATTCACTTCTTCCTCTTCAGATTTGACATCCTCTTCGACAGAAGAACTTTTCTTGTCAAATACTTCGGATGCGAGCTTAAAGGACACTTCATTTTCCACTTCACCAGTGACGAGAGCAGCTACCGCTTCAAAAACTGTTCCCAGCCCACTCTGTTCCCTTCCTTCGGTTTCATCCATGATGGTAAAAGTGCGGCTTAATTCGTCCTTTGAATCGTCAAGTTTCTCCGGAGTAGAGCACTTGTTCTGGGGCAAACTAAACGTGTTTATCGGACATGGCGATGCCGGCTTCGACGATCCCGGCTTTGGGGATGCGCTCTTGGGCGAATTGAGCGAACGCCGTGCCTTGGCTACCAGCTTGTTGCTCTTGTCAACCCCGGGACTGCGCTTGGCCGCCGCAAATGACTTCCTGAGCTGGGAGACCTTGTTATCCCTGGGACTTTCCATGAGTGATTTTCGCTTGCGTGGCGATGTCTTGGGCGCATTGCCTCTTGCCTGCTCATCCAGCCGGTGCACTGGCGTCCGCCTAACCGGGTGGAAGGGCAAACGACGGGGCGTGGTAAGGCACTGACGACGGGCCTCCAGCAGCGATCCTGGTCGCTTGGCATTGGCCACGGGCGTGGTCTTATCTGTCTGGTTGGCGGTGATCTGCTTCTTGGTGCTGGTAAGAAGCGCCCGTTTCATGAGGGACTGCGGCGTTCGCTTGGGTGTGGCGCCAGTGACGCCACCAGGACGTCGGGGAGTGTTGTTCCGTGACGAAGGGCCTGGTGGCGGCGTGGCGGAGTTGGTTATATCAATGACCAGCGGCGAGGCATCGGACGACTCGTCCGTGCTGTCCACGGTAATGGACGTAGGCGTCTGCTTGGGCGTGAGTGTGGGTCGTAGCTTTGAGGGTGTGGTCAAGTCGATCAGATACATGGAGGACGCTCGCTTGGCCTTCTGCGAGGTGGACGGCGTGCTGAAGTCCATCAGATCGCGGCTGCAACTGTCTTCGTTAAGTTCCGAAAGCACGCCGCCCTTCGGAGTGCTGTACACGCTCTTGGGCGTGGATACGACCGAAGCCGCTTTGACCGGCTTACGCACACAGGTGAAGGACTTCTCCACTTTGACGCCCGTCTCGCGCGGCGAGAACGAGGTGATGACCACGTCGGAGCGGGCGCACAACTGCAACAACTTCAGATGGCTGCCCGGTGGAGTGGCCGTGTTTTCCTTGTTTTGCGTGGAGTCCAGCAGATTCACTTTGGGAGTCTCGCAGGCTGTTATTTCCGAGCTGGGTGGAGTGGAGATATTAAGGCTGTCCACCTCCAAGAGGGATTCGTTCTGATCGCGCGACTCTATGGAAGTATTGCCCTCGTCATCCGAATTAATGCTGTAGTTAAAGCTGAAAAAAAAAATCGGGGAAATAAGGATTTATGAGGACCATTTACAGACAGGCAACACATGCTTGCAACAGGGATTTTATTTCTTCCTATTGTTGTTGCTGTCGGGGACATTCAAGAAATTTTAGGGGTTGGCCAGGTAGGCGGCCTGGCGTCTGCCTGCTGCTTTTCACTTACTTGTGTACCGTCAGGCGTTTGTCGATTTGCGGCCGATGCGATTGCTAAGGGCAAATAGAAAACATTCGGAACATGTATGAATGTCTTAGAAGACTGTACTCGCTGGTGGAGATTGTGGACACTAACCTTCGGCGCGGGGCAGGAGTTCGAGGCCTGCTCGACGGCCAATGTGGTGCTCTTGGGGGTGCTCGGTTCGTCCTGCGTCTCTGAGGACTTGGGGAACTCCCAGGTGTAGACCTTGTCTCGAATGGTGATGCGACAGCCATGAAGCAGGGGACGCTTGCCATTGCACGAGTAGAATTCCTGGTCGTTCAGGTGGATGGGCTCCTGGCTGGACTTGTTGTAGATGTTGACCTAAACAACGAAAACCGCGGAATGTTAGGGCGTCAGGCTAAAACCGTTTTTTGTAGTTCAGACTTACCCTGCCGAATGCGTCGCACTTTATCTCACAAAGCAGCCGCTCCTCCTGCGGATCCTCTATGGTCAGGTCGCAGTTGAAGTAGGAGCCCACCTGGAAGGTGCGTCCCTTGGCCGCCAGGACCACGACTTGGCCATTTTCATCCTCATAGCGCAATCTGGCGCCTTCCAGCGACATTTTCCCAGCGGCGTCGCAAATGCGGCTTGGGTGCGGGGAAAACGAATACCGAAGCGAGTACTAAGAAAAGCCGCAAAGCCGTCGAATCTATTGGTGATTTCGGACGACGCGATTGAACAACACACAACACCCACGAACTTTTCACTGTTTTCTAATTACACTAATCCATAAAACGCTTTTTTTACGGCCTACATCACGAGCTTGCCGAAGTCAGTTAATTGTACCGAAAACTCTGTGAAGGAATTTTTTTTTTTTTGCAATGGACGCGCAAGTCATGCCAACCTGGTGCGAATGCGCCGGCATAGGCGTTACATTTGAAATAAAGGGCGCGGGAACTGGCAACTCGATTTATGTAAAGGTATATACCATCTGAATGCAACAAATAGTTCTTATTTTAATAAGTTGTTACATAGGCATTGTTTTTAAGGATATAAAGAAGTCAGTAATCACACTTGCGAAATGAGAGGTGTTTCTTTCTTTTATCATAAATTTCAGCCCTGGCTTGGACAATCTCTTAGCCAGTGTTGCAAGGTATGAACCACTTACTATTAAATTTAAGTACTGATAATTACTATCAAAATACATTAAAATTTTAAAGAAAACGAGAGCTAACGTCAAGCATGGATTCGAGATAATATATATAGAAAACTGCTAAATTTTTACCCAATGTTTCTAAAGGCAGCTATAGGGTATGTCTAGTCATGATGATCAAGAATGTAGATACTCTTTAATGTCGGAGACGTGTTCTTTTCTGCGTTAGAAACTTCTTACTAATTTTGTAATAAACGAAATTTATGAGGGTATTATAAAGTAAGGGCTATCTATGCATTTTTAATAACATTTTTTATTTTTGTAAAGTTTAACTTTTCATAAGAGCAAAATTGTAAATGTTTATTAAATTGGGTACGCAGCAATACACTCAACTGCTACCTTTCTCAACACTGGTTGTGCAAAGAATTAAAGTGCGGTCCAAGGAAAAGCTTTCGATAGTGCCATCACTTGTAAGTGTCATCCCTAGATTAGAGCCGGAATAAAACAAAAATTCGCAACAAAAGACGGGAAATTTAGGCAAAAGTACAATCGCAATGGACACTGACGCCGCACAAAAAACCTGGGAGCTGGAGAACAACATCCAGACGCTGCCCAGCTGCGACGAGATCTTCCGCTACGACGCAGAGCAGCAGCGCCAGATCATCGACGCGAAGCCCTGGGAGAAGGATCCACACTTCTTCAAAGACATCAAGATCTCGGCTCTGGCGCTGCTCAAGATGGTGATGCACGCCCGTTCGGGCGGCACGCTGGAGGTGATGGGTCTGATGTTGGGCAAGGTCGAAGACAACACGATGGTGAGTGGCCGCAGGAGATGAGCAATCCGCTTTACTGTAGATCGTTCCTTTGCAGATTGTCATGGATGCATTTGCATTGCCAGTGGAGGGCACAGAGACGCGCGTTAATGCCCAGGCGCAGGCCTACGAGTACATGACTGCCTACATGGAGGCGGCCAAGGAGGTGGGCCGCATGGAACATGCCGTGGGCTGGTATCACAGCCATCCCGGATACGGCTGCTGGCTATCCGGCATCGATGTGTCTACCCAGATGCTCAACCAGACGTACCAGGAGCCCTTCGTGGCCATCGTGGTCGATCCGGTGCGCACTGTTTCCGCTGGCAAGGTCTGTCTGGGGGCATTCCGCACCTATCCGAAGGGCTACAAGCCGCCGAACGAGGAGCCATCGGAGTACCAGACCATCCCGCTGAACAAGATCGAGGACTTTGGCGTGCATTGCAAGCAGTACTATCCCCTGGAAATTAGCTACTTCAAGTCGGCACTGGACCGCAAGCTGCTGGACTCCCTGTGGAACAAGTACTGGGTTAACACACTGGGCAGCTCGGGACTGCTGACCAACACGGAGTACACCACCGGGCAGATAATGGACCTCTCCGAGAAGCTGGAGCAGAGTGAGAACTTTTTAGGTCGCGGTACATAACGAGTCGAGGTCGAGATTTATGCATATAACTGACAGTTTTGCACTCCACAGGTACCGATGTAAACGAGAAGCGCTCCGAGGACAAGCTGTCAAAGGCCACACGGGATTGCAGCCGCTCAACCATTGAACTGATACACGGTCTCATGGCTCAGATCGTTAAGGACAAACTCTTCAACAAGGTCGGACTGGGCAAATAGATCAAGACTTCAGAAATATTTCCATTGAATATTAATGGATTTTCTGTTCAATCAGGCGATTTATAAACTCATTCCTTTGGGAAATATTTTAATTAAATCAAGCTTATCCAAAAACAATATAGGGGCGCCTCAGGCGGATAAAAATGCTGAAAACGTGAGTCTTTATTTTGGATAATATTAGAGTTCAATGCTAATTGTTTAAAGAAGCATTGTGGTAGACACTTTTCACAGGTTTAAATAAAAATTTCCTTTTACTCAACGAGTTTACCTAAAAACAGTTTATTTAAAACTTATTTTCGCATCGAAACAATTTGCAATCTAATTCTAGCGTAGATATACGACCTTTTCAACGATTTTGTTGTGCAATAATCACTGCTAAAAATATTTATAGAAAGAGTTTCATATAATTCGTATTTGATAAATTAATTAAACATTCTATTTTGATTGGGATAACTAGGAATTTGAGAATTTTTAACGGCTTTGAATTGTGTAAGACGAGCCGGCGTCAAAGGAGCAACTGAATGCTATTTTTTTTGAAGTAAATGTTACAGAGTCTGGTTAGCGATTGGGGGCTGCAGTAACTGCGCACCTCCCATCAATTAAGGGTTTCATCATTTATGTCGTTGGCGTTTTTTACAACTTTTATTCCTAGATTGCGTGTCTGGCGATGGGTGGGTGGAGATCCCGAGTAGACCCGTAGTCTGCTGTCTGCCCCTGGGAGCATGAGCTACAAGTGAGATGTCAACGCCCTTCCTGCACGTGGCCCAATCAATTGGGCTGGACAAGGGGGCGGTGAAGAAGGGCACTAATTAAATACGTTGTCACGTTTATGGCCGCTGTGACGTACCAAAAGAGGGGCTGCTAATGCAAATACCAGTCCTGTTTAACCGCTATCATCACTTCTGCAAGGAATGCTCATTAAAATGTCAACATTTGTGTGCATGTGAGCTGTTTTTATGTTTGCGCGTATGGGGATTTATTCTCTGAAATTTTAAAATCCTCTTAAAGTTAAACGTAAATTGTGGTGCGATGCAAGCAAAGGGAGAATAAACAAAATTTCAAGATATATAAGGAGACGCCAACGGAAAGCCTGCATAAAGATTTACGTGACTAACTCGCCGTTTGTGCGTGTAAGTTATTGGTAGGAAAGCAATAAAACTTTCATTTTTTGATATTTTATCGAAAAGTAACCGTCAATTGGTATCAACAAGGAGCAATGACATGAAATGTAACACTGCCAAGGGGGCCATACCCACCATTTAGCAAGGGGGAAGGAGGAGTCTAAAGCGAATGCCGAGCGACTATAAAAGTCCTGGCGTCAAACGACTGGCGCTTCATTCGCCTCCTGAATGCGAACTGCAAAGCTTGGTATTTACGATACACAAAGTCCAATCTGGTTGAGGACATCATGGCATCCACAGCATCCTCCTCAAAGTCGTAAGCACCCATCCAATAAAAATCAAAGTAACAACAATGGCAGAAGCGTTCGTTGAGTGCTAGTGCGTGTGTATATTGCCTTGGGAACTGTAGTCAGCATATGCCCCAGATTGTGTGTTCTCATACATTGAATTTGCGTGGAGTTATAAATAAATTAGCCACAGGAAATTACCAACTAAAGCTGAAAGACAGCAACACACATTTTAACGGATATTTAAACCAACGCATTTCCATTTGGACCTGTTGAACAAGGTAAGTGAAACTTAAAGCACGATAGATTTAACGTAGGATTTGTATCTATTTTATTTGACAGGGAAATTTTAAAGCTAATTAACACTATACTCCCTGAAGATTATGTTTTATTGTAATCTATTTTATTTGACAGAGAAACTTTAAAGCTATTTAACTTTGTATTTGCCTATTTCGTCACTACCTATCAGGTTGTTAAAAAATATAAGGTCTAACTGAATGGACTAGAAAGGAACTTGTACAAAGAACGTACAATTTTTGTTTCTTTTCTTTAAAAAAATATATGTTTTCTAAAACAAGAACAAGTATAATATAATAAATAATATTTTCTTTACAATGTCTTTCTTTGAATAATACTCCAGTCATATAAAATATTAGGAGGGTAACGTCCTAATACAATATTTTTTTTTTATTAATTATTATTATTGTTATATTATTATATTAAAAATATTTTTCAGAATTTTCAACCATGTATGGAATGCTTTACGAGAGTGTTCAGCACTACGTGCAGGAGGAGTACGGCTTGGAGATTTGGAAGAAGGTGTGTCACATCATCGACTGCAAGCACAACAGCTTCAAGACGCACCAGATATACCCGGACAAGCTAATGCCGGATATCGCCGAGGCTTTGTCCGCCTGCACGGGCGAGTCCTTTGACTTCTGCATGAACTTCTTTGGGCGCTGTTTCGTCCGCTTCTTCAGTAACTTCGGCTACGACAAGATGATTCGGTCCACGGGTCGCTACTTCTGCGATTTCCTGCAGTCCATTGACAACATTCATCTGATCATGCGCTTTACCTACCCCAAGATGAAGTCGCCCAGCATGCAGTTGACTAATATGGACGACAACGGAGCTGTGATCCTTTACAGGAGCAGTCGCACCGGCATGTCCAAGTATCTCATTGGCCAGATGACCGAGGTTGCCCGCGAGTTTTACGGGCTGGAGATCAAGGCTTACGTCATCGAGAGCCAGAACGACATCAGCGGCGGCACCGCCGGACCCATCAAGCTGACGGAAGGCCCTCTGACCGTGATTGTGAAGTATCGTCTCGACTTCGATAACCGAGAGTATATGGCGAAGCGCGTCAATACGGAGGCCCATCCGTCGCAGCTAAAGATGCCTACTGTGAAACTGGACGTGTTTCTCGACCTGTTTCCCTTCACCATTGTGCTGAACCACGACATGAGAATCACACATGCCGGAGAGAAGATCGTGGAGACGTGGATTATGCACAATCCCGGTGCCAATCCGAAGGGCTTCATCGGCACCCACGTCATGGACCTGTTCCACTGCCGTCGCCCGAAGGACACCACCATCGACTGGGACACCCTGATCCAGATGAGAGCGGTGCTCTTCGAGTTCGAGTTGATCCGCACCGGGCACAACCGAGCTGCCTACGACGCCGTTCTGAACATGGACTTTGAGAACTACGACGAGATGGACCTCAACGAGGCCCAGACAATGGCACTGGCCAAGGCCAAGGAGTTCAACGAAGCGCATCCGGTGGATGCGGACGGAGCCTCGGGGGAGGTCGAAATCGACCCGGCCACTGGAGAACGTCGCTCTTCCCAGGGCCTGCGGTCTATCCTGTTGAAGGGCCAAATGTTCTACATCAAGGATGTGGACTCGCTGATCTTTCTGTGCAGTCCGCTGATCGAGAATCTGGATGAGCTGCACGGCATTGGTCTGTATCTGAACGATCTCAATCCTCACGGCCTGAGTCGAGAGCTGGTGATGGCCGGATGGCAGCACTGCTCCAAGCTGGAGATCATGTTCGAGAAGGAGGAGCAGCGATCGGATGAGCTGGAGAAGTCCCTGGAGCTGGCCGACTCCTGGAAACGGCAGGGCGATGAACTGCTCTACTCCATGATCCCTCGTCCCATTGCCGAGAGAATGCGACTCAGCCAGGAGCAGGTGTGCCAGAGTTTCGAGGAGGTGTCCGTCATCTTCCTCGAGGTGATGAACGTTTACAATGAGGGGCTGAACAGCATTCAGGGAGCCATGCAGGCGGTGAACACCTTGAACAAGGTCTTCTCGGCCCTGGACGAGGAGATCATTTCCCCCTTCGTGTACAAAGTGGAGACCGTGGGCATGGTGTACATGGCTGTCTCTGGTGCTCCTGACGTAAACCCTCTCCATGCCGAGCACGCCTGTGACTTGGCCCTGCGTGTAATGAAAAAGTTCAAGGCTCACGACCTGGAAGACGTGGCCATTCGGGTTGGCATCCACTCAGGACCCGTTGTGGCCGGAGTGGTGGGCCAAAAGGTTCCCCGATACTGTCTCTTCGGAGACACCGTTAACACCGCCTCGCGCATGGAGAGCAGCAGTGATCCCTGGAAGACCCAGCTATCCAAGTACACCGGCGAGAAAGTCCGCCAAGTGGGCTACAAAATAGAGTCGCGCGGCACCGTCAAGGTCAAAGGCAAGGGCGAGATGGAGACCTTTTGGCTACTGGAGGGGCCAGAGCGTTAGGGATTGACAATAATGACAATTAATGAATCTTAATGTTGAGCACCAAGCTCTGAAAAATTGTATGACACCTAAAGCTTTTGTAATTCGTTGCAATAAAAGGGTATTTACCTTATTTTTCAACTCTGGAGAGATTGGGCCCCACAACTATTAGTTAAAAATTATCAAAATTATTATAGTTTTGACAAATTCTTAAGAATATTTTTGTTTTTAAAAAAATTAACTTTAATTTTTATTTTGGAATTTAGGAAGTTAGGACCTTAGACCCATTTTTATAGTCTTTATTATTAACAAATAGGACCGCGAGACATATTTCCCCTTTCTCCACAATCAAATGCTTAATTCACTACCCGCCTTAGCCATTAACAACAGACAACCCTCGTTTCCGAAAATCCATTTTTAATAACTTTTATGGGCGGTTTGCGTGTCACTTTGCAGACCATCAGCTACGCCATCCGCGAAGGACCATCATAAGCCCATTGAATCCTCCTGTGGAGTTGGGTCCAGGGCCTTTTCTCTTGCTCCCGAAAGAAATTAAATTAAGTCATTGTGCGTGTGCTGAGAAAGAGCTGCTCAAATTTCTAGACATTGGGCAATTAATTCCAGTACAATACCGCAAGAAAAAATATATCCAATGTCACAGACTTCCGTTTCGTAATTGGAAGTTAGTTTCACTGAACACTATTTAATTTTTTTTCACAAGACTTGATCTTTTTTCGCTGTGTAGTTAATGTTATCATATTAATTAAGAGTTTATTCTGGGAAACAAAAGAAAACCTTGTGTTATTAATGACATTTTGAGTGGCATTTAAGCGTGCTCAAAATATCGTTTTCGTAAAGCCAGGCAGGCCCATTATCATCCTTTTGGCCGATTCATGCACTGTCCATAAAATTGGCAGCGTTTATTTAATAGGCTCGCCCGAAAATCCCTTTTCAGTTAAGTGGAGCAAAGGCTTTTTGCTTGACGCTGGCAAATCCTCTTTAAATTGCTTTAAAACAACACATCAAATATTGCCAGGACTCAAGGGAACATACACATATTCAAACAGACTTATGTGTGTATTTATTGCAGAGGTATGTGTGAAATGGAATGGCATTTAGTACAGATGCCCTAAAGGGCCGAAGCGAAAAACTCTACAACAATGATATATTTGATAGACTGTTTCCAGGGCCTTGGGATTGAATTCGCAAGTATTCAAATGTTTTTTTTCCTATTTATTTTAGTGTTAATGAATTAAAATATTCCAACTAAAATTCGTGAAATAATAAAATTTTTGTTATATATGTAAATTAAATTTTAGAAAAAGTTATGTTAATAAAAACAAAGTAACAAGAACAAAATTTAAAAATATAGAAACATTTTATTGTTTGGTTTAGTACCAGATACCAGTACCAGATATATTGGTAGGTCATTCAGCTTTTAATTCTATATTTTTTAATCGAAAGAAGTTACTTAAATTTTAATACAAATATGCATGTTAATTAAATAAAATATTCCTACTATGTATATAACAAATTTTAGTGTTATGTAAACAAAAAAATAACAATTTTATTAAAGGAAACTGAGACAATTTTGTTGCTAAGTTTAATTTGGTATCCCACCATAAACCCACCATTACCTAAGCTAACAGTAATATGAACTCTATTTTTGCTCCCCATCAGGATTCCTTTCTATCCATCCCTGGAACAGCGCTTGAACAGGAAGACCTAAAGGACAATTCTTTGCACGGAATGCCAGGACAACGAACACACATACAGCGATGTGAGGGAGTCAGGGGCCATAAAAGGAATCAACCGAGAGAAAAATGACTCCTTCGGTTGTGTGTCAATGTTGATACTGTATCGGAAGGAAAGACAGTGGCAATTGGGCAAAGAGCATTGACTGGCGACTGTTCCTGGTACTGATGATGATGATGATGATGATGATGATGATCACGATGGTCAAACAAAGAAGTGCGTGTCGAGGCGCCGGCACGTAGGTCCTAAGTGGGCCGGAAGTGTTGCTCCAACTGCAACTTGGCAGTGGGTGGGCGGCTATAAAAGACCTGACCACAAAAGAGGCACGCTTCATTCGACCAACATTGGCCGGGCTAAAAGGGAAAGCTCCGCCCGACGTATCCGACGGACGTAAAGGAACCGACAGACTCACGAAGCTCGTCAGAGGAAATCATGAAACAAATCAGACAGCCAGAAGCCAAGGAGCAGCGACAGGCGGCAAAACAAATTTAGTGTAACAATAGCAACTGCCGACGACGCAACACGGAGTCCGGAAAAGTGAGAGCTCCCGGAAAGTGTACGAAAAACATACGTATATATATATATATATACACGGAGTTTAGGCATCCGGGGAAGCTGTGTGTGTGAGCGTATGCCTTCCTTAAATTATAAATAAGCGAAGAGCAAATGCCGCGGGGATAAAATTAAAACTCTTTGAGAGGTGCACACAAACGCGATTCGATGCTGGAGAACTTGACGCTATTAAGTTAGTGGATTGGAAAGAGGCGGAGAGCAATAAAAAGTAAGCGGGTAACGATAATAAGCTAATTTCACGGTATTCTAATCAATGAGATTTGAAAGGGAAATCTTGAAAATCAAGAAAAGAGCAATTCGTAGAAGGATGAAGTAAAATTATGAGAAACAAGAAGTAGGGAAATATATATTTTTGGTAAACTGTACATGAATTTAAATATACTTAACTGTTAGCATTGAAGCCATTGTTAATTAATCTTTGAAATTTATCAAATATAAATTATGAGCCATTAAATCCATCATTATCAACCTTAGTTAAAGGGAAGAGAAACCAAGTATTTCCCTTTAACATTTTATTTGACAGTTCACATTCTCTAAACATTAATCATTTTATTTGAGGCACACGAACAACAGCATTTTTATCTACTTTTAACGACCTTGGGTTAGGACAGAAATTTGCATGTTTTTGCTCGAAATTAAATAAACACAAACTCCTGAAAGATGTTTGAGAATTTATGACTTAGTAGCTGACGCTGACGTTTGAAGAAAAAAATTGAAAAGCGCTCACTGCCACCACTGCGAATTACCGGCAACAGCAAACGGAAATAAGTTAAGAATACAATGAGCTATGTTCCTTCCGCCGAGAACGTGACAGGCTTAAAGGATACTGGGGAAAGGAGACTGAGGAGTGGAATCAAGGACTCTCCGCGTGGGTATCACATTAAACTGTCGTGGCAATAAATCAAATAACAAAGTGGAGAAGCAGACTTTCCTAGAGTGTTGTTGAAGGCTAGATAAGAGGAAATAGATCGATGTTTCACGCATATGTAATCGTGTTTTATTTTCTTTTAAGAGAGAATTCAATTTTACGTCTGTTGGGTTCTGTTTATTTAACGAAACGATACCAAACAGGCGAAAATAAAAAGGTCAGGAAACAGATTACCAAAATTATGTTGCCTATATTGAACTTTAAGCCAGAAACACAGTAGTTGTTGATTCATTATATTAATCAAACACATTACAATTTTGTTGTTAAAAGTACGTTTTTAAGCTTGATTAGCTTCAGCTCATAAATAATTAAATATTTAAACTTTAAGAGCAAGAGCAATAGGATTTGTTATCAAGACTTTTAATAATAATACATATAAATATATGATTGTACGGTTTAATTAAATAAATATTTATTTAAAACGTAAATCTTATTGGAGGTAATCAATTAAGATAAATATCATATTAAGTGTTAAAACGTAAACGTCAATCCAATAAGACTTTAAAAATCCAAAAGACCTTACTAACAAGTTCGTTGGTGCAGGACCCTGTATTTAACCTTCCTAACTCCCATCAATCACTAGAGTTATATATGAGTTTTCTGGACTAATCCCTGACCCAACACAACAGAATTGACTCAAATCCTCCGGAGTACGAACACAGTTTACCTAATTACCAGCTGTGAACGATGGAAAAAGTTTGTTTAGCCTCACCCTGATTATGTGCCCTCTAACTTTGCGTCGTTACAGAAAAACTTTTGCGAAAGCAATTTGGACGACAGACAGGACCAGAAAACAAGCCAAAAACCGCAGTCACCATGTACGGAATGCTGTACGAGAGCGTACAGCACTACATTCAGCAGGAGTACGGGATGGAGACCTGGAGGAAGGTCTGCCAAATAGTCGAGTGCAAGCACCAGAGCTTCAAGACGCACCAGATCTACCCGGACAAGCTGATGCCGGACTTTGCTGCGGCCCTGTCCGCCACCACGGGCGAGTCCTTTGACTTTTGCATGAACTTCTTTGGGCGCTGTTTCGTCCGCTTCTTCAGTAACTTCGGCTACGACAAGATGATCCGCTCCACAGGACGGTATTTCTGCGACTTCCTGCAGTCCATCGACAACATCCACGTGCAGATGCGTTTCACCTATCCCAAGATGAAGTCGCCCAGCATGCAGCTGACCAACATGGACGATGACGGAGCCGTAATCCTATACCGGAGTGGACGGACTGGCATGTCCAAGTACCTGATTGGCCAGATGACCGAGGTGGCCAAGGAGTTCTACGGCCTGGACATGACGGCCTACGTCCTGGAGAGCCAGAACGACATCTGCGGGGGCACGGCGGGTCCTATCAAGCTAACCGAGGGTCCTTTGACCGTGATAGTTAAGTACCGGCTGGACTTCGACAACCGTGACTACATGGCCAAGCGGGTGAACGTCATCGCCCATCCCTCTCAGCTCAAGATGCCCTCGGTGGACCTGAACGTGTTTCTGGAGCTGTTTCCCTTCACCATTGTGCTGGATCATGACATGAGAATCACACTCGCGGGGGAGAAGATCGTAGAGACCTGGATCCTTCATAACCCAGGCGTAAACCCAAAGAGCTTCATTGGTAGCCACATTATGGATCGGTTCAAGTGTCGGCGACCCAAGGACACTCAGGTCGAATGGGAGACCATTCTCCAGATGAGGACAGTGCTCTTCGAGTTCGAGTTGATCCGCACGGGTCACAACCGCGCCGCCTACGATGCGGCCTTGAACTTTGACTTCGACACCTTTGACGAGGCCGGCAGTCTGAACGAGGCTCAGGCCATGGCCTTGGCCAGTGCCAAGGAGTTCAGTGCGGAGCACGCCAGCGATGAGGCAACTGCGGCCGCCACCTCCAAGGATGAAATCGATCCGGCCACGGGTCAGCGACGCCACTCGGTGGGTCTGCGGTCAATCCTGCTGAAGGGTCAGATGTTCTACATCAAGGATGTGGACTCGCTGATCTTCCTGTGCAGTCCGCTGATCGAGAATCTGGATGAGCTGCACGGCATTGGTCTGTACCTGAACGATCTCAATCCTCATGGCCTGAGTCGAGAGCTGGTGATGGCCGGATGGCAGCACTGCTCCAAGCTGGAGATCATGTTCGAGAAGGAGGAGCAGCGATCGGATGAGCTGGAGAAGTCCCTGGAGCTGGCCGACTCCTGGAAACGGCAGGGCGACGAACTGCTCTACTCCATGATCCCTCGTCCCATTGCCGAGCGAATGAGGAAGAGCGAGGAGCACGTCTGCCAGACCTTTGAGGAGGTGTCGGTCATCTTTATCGAGGTGCTGAATGTCTATGACAGCGGGTCCAACAATATTCAAGATGCCATGCAGGCGGTGACCACATTGAACAAGGTCTTCTCGGCCCTGGACGAGGAGATCATTTCCCCCTTCGTGTACAAAGTGGAGACAGTGGGAATGGTGTACATGGCTGTCTCTGGAGCTCCAGACATCAATCCCCTCCATGCGGAGCATGCCTGCGATCTGGCCCTGAGGGTGACGAAGAAGGTCAAGGATCACGCTCTTCCTGGTGTAGCCATTCGGGTGGGAATTAACTCGGGACCCGTGGTAGCCGGCGTGGTTGGCATGAAGGTGCCTCGGTATTGCCTCTTCGGGGACACCGTTAACACCGCCTCACGCATGGAGAGCAGCAGCGATCCCTGGATGATTCAGCTGTCCAACTATACTGCCCTTAAGGTGAGAGAGGTTGGCTACAAGGTTGAGGCGCGGGGGTATGTCAAGGTCAAGGGAAAGGGCGAGATGGAGACCTACTGGCTCCTGGAGGGACCACAATAATGTTCTAGAGTTCACAAAAATGTAATTAACCAGAATGAATACTATTGAAAAAAGCAGAGGGAACACTTTGATAAGATACAAGAATATAAAAAAACATAAAATCAGAATCGTTAGTCCCTGCAAATATCAAAATGAACAAATTACTTTTTACAGACAAGGAAAAGCTTGAGCTTGGCTTGATTTAAGAGGTGGAAAGCCTCACGTTTGACCCATCACCTCAAATTGCAGCTATGACTACAGAAACTTTGAAAACTAATATTTTGAAATATATAATCTAGTTTTGGTTTTGGCAAAGGCTGTCTCAAGCGATTGTAAAATAGATGTGGAAAATGTAACAATAAATAGCCGAAATTTTAAATTTGTTAATGTTTGTATTGAAGGGATGGTTGGAACGAAGTTCATTATTTGAATCGTAACGTAAATGTCTTTTTTAAATATCGATAAGTGGCAATCGAAATCGATTCCCGCGCAGGCTCGATCAGCTGATCAAAACCGGCTTTATAGCTGATTTTTAGGTGAATCCAGAAGAAAGATGTTGCGCTTTAATCTTATAGTGGCAGTGTGTGAGAATTTCGGGATTGGAATCAAGGGAGATCTGCCATGGCGCATTAAGTAAGTTGGTAATAAAAGATACACTGCATGTTAATGATTGAACTATTTTAGATCTGAGCTAAAGTACTTTAGTCGCACCACCAAGCGGACTAGTGATCCTACGAAGCGCAATGCCGTCGTGATGGGCAGGAAAACGTACTTTGGGGTACCGGAAAGTAAGAGACCTCTGCCCGATCGCCTCAATATTGTGCTAAGCACCACGCTTCGACAGGAGGAACTGCCGCAAGGCGTCCTTCTTTGTCCCAGTCTGGAGGCGGCCATGAAGGTCCTGGAGCACGAGAGCGAGGTGGAGAACATTTGGATCGTGGGCGGAAGTGGGGTATATGAGGAGGCCATGGCCTCACCCAGATGTCACCGGCTGTACATCACCAAAATCGAAAAGCAGTTCGAATGCGACACCTTCTTTCCTGCAATCCCAGACAGCTTTAAGGAGGTGGCTCCCGACTCCGACATGCCGCTGGGCGTTCAGGAGGAGAATGGCATCAAATACGAGTACAAGGTCTTGGAGAAACAGCCGTAATAAAGAAAACCACCAATTTATTTGCTTCGTATGTCGTTTGCCGCGCTTGTATCATCACCTATACTCTTGGCCGCCAGCATGAGCTCGTACAATTGGACCACCTGGTCGTCCTTAAGCATTTCCACGGCCTCGGGATCGATCTGCTCGCCCAACTGCCCCTTGGGCTTGCCCCGTATGCCCAGTTGCTGGGTGATCGTGGACGCATAGCGCTGCAATGGAACAATTCCTTAGCAGAGCACCATTTTGTAATTACGTAAAACTCACGGCCCACTCGGTCATGAAGAGCTGTGCCTCCATGGGATTGCAGGTGAGGTGCCGCCGGAATTCGTCCCGTACATAGTTATCGCCCAGAGCACGCAGTTCAGCCGGAAGTCCTATGGAACACAACAAACCAGGTGAGTTGGATGCCATTTTTGGGAAAGTAGTCTCACCTCTGTGCAATCGCAGAATGGTTTTGTACAGCAGGCGAACACGCTGCGGGTGGGTTAGTTGATTCATCACAATTCTCGACATCCTGAGTTTGTTTCCTAAATTACTATTTAAGTCCCAGCCAGCTTAAAATTAAATAAAAACGAAAAATAACAACGAACAAATTGTATTGGGACAGGCTGTGTTGGCTAACGTTGGCTAAAGGTTCAAAACGGCACAAGGCAACACTGCTTAAATAATTTTGACAGGTGGCAACGTAGGGAACCAGTTGGCGCGCATTTAAATTTTGACTTGCGCGTCGGCACGTTTTAAAAACGAATTGATAATGTTTTAAATATACTATATGGTGCACTTTATGCAAATCCGTTAATTAATGTATTTTAAACCTTCACTTAATGACTATTGTTTTCAATCACTCTATTTAATACAAATAATTATTCGGGTGCTTATATAAACAATGACCCCGGTGTAAACAAATGTTTTACATTTTAATAAAAGCTTATAAAGCCAGTTCTTTTCACAAAATTAAAAAGTTTCAAAATAGAGATACTGGACTCCTACAAAGCTCTTTCAATCCCCTATACTATTTATAAAAACTCCCAATAGAGCTTTTTACATCATGGTTTATTTGTAGCATGTTTGTATACATATATTTAATCACATGTGCAGTGTAGTTTCAATCTGTCGTGAATGCATCCCTTGGGGGCAAATTTAAATTTAAATTTGAAGAACATAACGCGTGGAAATTGGGCTCTGCATCAGAAAACAAACCAATAGATGGCATACACACACGCTCTGCACCAACTTTGGCTAACTATTGCACGCCTCTTTCACAATACTTAACGCCTAAATACACCAAGCACCAAATGGAAGGTGGCGGAGGGGTACAAAACATTGTCATCATCATCATCGTCGTTGACGACGACGATCAACAACAATCAAGTTTTCTAGTTTTGTTATTGCGGGGCCGCAGCAGCCGGCGGCGCTGGATCCGCCGGTTCCTGGTCCTGCTCCTGTCCGTCGGCCGCATTCTGCTCCGGCAGCAGTGGCTGACCTTCGCCGCCCCAGGGGAAGCCGCCAGGACGGTCCTCGGCGGCCGCCTGGTAGTTGCGCTCAATGTGCTCGTTGAAGAGGCGTTTCCTGAGGACAAAAAGAAAAGCTGCTGAACATACACCTCTAGACTTCGAAATTGACTCACAGAAAGTAGGGGGTTTTGATCAGTCTATAGCCGTTGGACAGCGTGGGATATACGTCCTCCAGTACATAGTAGATGTGGCCAACGCCCATGCCGATGACGTCCACCCACACGGTGTTGCCCAGTATCATGGAGCAGCAGAGGAGCACCCACGGCAGGTAGGGTGCCTGGAAGTTGAGCACGCCGAAGAAGTTCATGGGCACCAGCGGATTGCGACGTGACCACACGTAGACTAGCATCAATGTGAAGGCCTGGCCCAGGAAGAGCAGATTGACGAAGATCCCGAAGAAGGTCATCAGCACGCCGCCAAAGATGAACATCATGACAAAGTCCGAGCTGCGTCCGCGGAAAGAGCCGTCCTCCAGCATGCGGCAATAGCGATAGGTGAAGACCATGTTGAAGAAAAAGCTAATGCCTATGGTGCCGAAGTACAGGAATGTGGTGGCCAGGCGCCAGATCTGGAACTTGCGCACGATCAGCGTGGGATTGAAGTATAGCTGCAGTGGCGACACCAGATCCAGGTGCTGGAAAGTTGGCAAAGTTCACCGATTAAACACGTACACGTCACCCTAGTCTCGATAAAGAAGCCCACGTCCGGGACGAGCACTTACCACCGCCAGAGTGGTCAGCACGCAGACCGTAGTGTAGGCCCGTGTGACCACTGGGATCTCCAGATAGAACTGCCGCAGGGCATTCATGGCGGCTCCTCCTGCGCCGGTTGCGGAATACCTGCAGTTTGGCAAGTGGCTTGCGGTTGGATCCTTTGGACTTTTGGCCTCTTCCCCCGTCGTTCCCCTCACATCCAGTTGTGGTCGCGATGTCTGCAGTAGTCGCCTCACCTGGCTGTTGGGATCTCACGGTTTGACAAGCGGAATTGGATTTGGGGCAGTGCACGGCCCGATGGAAAAATAAATGGAACGCTAGTTTTTATTTTTATGCATCCCCGCCAGTGTGACCGCAGCCAGAGCTTTTAAATTATACCAACGGTTCTTGGAAAATCCACTAAGATAGAATAGGGGTATTCCTGAAATATTTTGGTAGACCGATTACACTGCACATTTTGTATCTACATTTGTTCAATATATTTTTTTAATTAGTTACAAGACTTTTTTAGTTCAAATTTTAATTATTTTTAATTTTTTTTCCTGATTACAGATAATTGGTTCATAGTTGGTTGGTTTCATTATCTACGAAACTATTGCCATTGTCAAGAAATATTTAAACAACAGTTTTAGATGTAGAAAATATATATTTTGGGGCAAAAGGCAAGAACCAAAATAAATAAAGGTCTTTTTAACAGGGAACAATTATTAGCCATTCTAATTTTTATAAAAACAAATAAAAAACAAAAATAATATTTTCATTTTATTAAGTGTTTTAGCCGTGAAATCAGCAACAAAGTTTAAAGCATTAAAAGGTTTATTCCAAATTGAAAAAACAAAATTTGGGATTTCTTGAAAAAAAAAAAAAAACTAATAGTCTAATAGGTTTAACATAGTTTGAGTGAAAAAAAATACTTTGACTACTGATCTTAAAACACACTTCGATTTATTGCACTTGTTTCTTAAGATCTAACATCTAAGCTAAGCTGACTAAACTAAAAATTGCACTGCGTTTCTGTCTAGCTAAGGAATACTAAAACAATGAATTAGATTTGCTAAATTCGAGCGGCCGGCGAAAGGACTGCTCCAGGTTGTGCAACCTCTGCTCCAGGTCGTTCATCGAGTTCCGGAGGGCGTGGCCCCGGGGGCGCAGCGAGATCTGCGGCGATTGCTGCATGAGGTCGTCCTTGACCCCAGAGAAGGAGTGCCGCACGCAGGATCGCTTCTCGAAGCGCGTGTTCTGGTAGTGTGGGTGATGGCTGGGGTGGTGCTGATGCAGGCGGTTCTCGCAGTTCACACTGCGACAATTGTGAGCCACCAGTGGCTCATCGGTCTTCAGCGAGTCCTCGTAGGTGTCACTGGTATCAAGGATAAAAGGTGGGCAATATTATTAAAAATTCAAATCGAGAATTAAGGATAATGTATGCCTCTTGACTCACTCACCTACTGTCTGTATTTGGATGAGGCTGGCGCAGCTCCAAGTGAGCCTTGGCATGTCTGGGGCAGAGTACTTCCGGATTGGTGCCGCGCTTGGAGCCACCATGCTGAAAGGAGTCCGGCGAGGTCTCGTACAGCTCCCGACTGCTCAGGAACTCCACCCCAGAGTCCTGACCCGTCGAGTGCAGTGAGAACAGCGAGGTTTCATAATTATTCCTGTTAAGAAATATTTGAAAAGTGGTAAAAGTTTAGTTTTAAAGGTCATTTTTAAAAACGTTAACGGCAAGATATTTTTTAATTTAACGAGATATTTTCGGGTTTAAAAAATGTTTGGTCAGCCAGTTTAATAACTTAGTTATGTATGTGTATATATGCAACTCGTTTACTTATTTTAAATTTGAATGTTTGCATAAGTTTTTGTCTTATGTGACATATAAAAATTCCTTTCTTTTAAAATTTGTATTTTACACAAAACCCTTTTTTAATTTATAGACTTCCACATAATGGTTCCAAAAGGAAACATATAAATTGATAGGAGTATGATTTTAAAATTGTTATGCAACTCCTTTTTTAAAGAACAATTACAGTAGTAAAACTAATTGATTAACCAAGCCTTTTTAAAGTCGGTAGAATGGTGAAAGCTTTTTAAAAAACAATAACAATGCCCTAAATATGGACAATATAATGTCCTAAATACATTTTTTACTTTGTCAACGAAAAAATGAATAGCTTAAGTGTTTCAATAATTTATAAGATAGTTGCACTTACAGATTGTTCACTGGCTGACAGGCATTGTACTTGAGCACGAACGGAGTGCCGCCGGTGCCCACGTTTCCATCGCCTCCACTTGCCGCCGCCGCCGCCGCTGCCTTGGCAATGGACTTGGGAAGAGGAACGTCTATATATTCGCGCTGCTGCTGGCGCTGCTGTTGCCTAATCGAGGATGGTTATGTTAGAATGAAAACACGTTTAACTGGAAACCGGCCATTCACTCACTCGTTCAGGTACTGATGGTGTTGCTGCTGCGTGGCCATCGCCTGTTGCTGGTGGTGATGGTGCAACTGCTGCTCCAGTTTCTCGGTGGCCGTGGCCGTCGACTGGGTCTGGGCCGAGGAGCAGACGGACTCCGGCATGAAGGCGCTGGTGGGCCGCTGGCTGCCGGTGCTGCTGCCCTTGCTGCAGCGCTGCGTGTGCCGCTGCTGCCGATGGCGCCGCTGCTTCTGGCCACGAGCGGACCCGATGCCCGCGATGGTATACGTGAGACCGGCGTCCGAGGCGGAAAAATCTCGCTGAGACCAGAGCCGTCTGCAGTCAGGCAGGAGAAATAAACATTAAAAAATATAAGAGGTTTGAATAACTTACAAAAAATGTTTGAAATATAAAATTTTCTTTTAACAAATTAAACAATTAAAATGATAGATAAAAAATGATTCATAATCTAATATCTTTCTGTTTCATTAGTGTTGATATCATATAGAAATAACTAAACAAAATTTTTCTCCGTGCAGGATGAGCTGATTTGATGAGCTGATGGGGCGATTTGATTGGCAATCCCATTTGGGATGCAGTTGCACAGATGTCACCAGATCTTCGTCTAATTGCCTGATGTTGCAGTTGCCGCATTGTTGCCTCTGATGTTGTGTTTGTTGCCTTTTACCGTTATAATTAAATCGGACAGGAGAGGTCCAATGCCAGCCGGTTTACTCAGAGGCTAAGACACATCATCAACCAATGCCATGGCCATTCGCAACAGCAGCAATATACCGACAGCAGCAACAACAGCAACAGCAGCAACAGCAACAGCAGCAACAACAACATTTGCAATTGACTTAAGATTTATTATGGGGCCTTCAGCTTAAGCTAACACTATAGCTAACATGAAATGCATCTATGAGCTACACATTAGAGCGCCCAGTAAGCAGTCTTTCGGTTGCAGTGGCAGTTGCAGTTGCAGTTGCACTTGCATGACACTTGTGCGCCTCATTCATACCGTTTTTGGCGCATGCACAGGTAGCAGCAGGCGGACAAGAGGGCCCCCAGACTGATTAGTGCCAGTAGAACCACCGTCACAAATTCCAATCCTCCCATGAAACTGGACGCGGAGGCGTGGGTGGGTCGGGCCGACTGTCCGAACTCGGCCAGCTCGATAATGCGAGGCATTGGCTTCCCGCCGTCGAGCTTCTGCTGCTGCAGCTGCAGTGCATCCAGTTGGAGGCCAGCCAGGGAGCTGGAAGAAATGAAGATGATGGCATTTACAACCATTAATTCGCATGACAGTTCTGGGTCAATCGATTTTGGATGAGGATGGGGATCGATGTGGCAAGGAAGGTAGTCTGTATGGAAGCGGTTTAACTTACTCCTGCAGTTGCTCCATTTCCATAATGGAATTCGTGTGCGGATCGACGGCATAGATGTAGGCATTGGTGCTGTGAATGCAGAGTGAAGAAGAACCTGTTAGATGGGGCTCGAATGTTTTGATTGCAGCTAATGGCCAATTATCTTATGTAATGCGGTCAAGATGCACATTTTATTCAAATTTATGTGACAACTTTGGGTTCCAGGTTAGGAATTTTTGCATAACAGTATTAATATATCGATTTCTTGTACTTTTTATAAAATGGATAATAAGTAGATGTAAAACTATTCTCTTTTTACTTTAAAAATGTTGCTTTATAAACATGTTAAACATGTAATTTACAAAAACTTTAACTATGGAAGATTTCTTAAAAATAATGCCAACAACTTTGTACGCATCCAAAAATTATATTTTTTAATTTAAGCTAATTTTTGACATAACTGATCGTGGATATTCTTAAAATAAAAGAATATTGTTTAATTAAAATTCAATTTACTATGTTAAGATAACTTTTTTAACAAGACAAGCCAACGTTTATGTACTTTTGCAGCTGTAACAAAAATGTAATAATTTTATAAAAATAATACTATCATTCTTCTGAATTAATGAAAATGACTATATATCGGAGTATATGAGTTTATGTTCCAAATGATGTTTAACTTCTACTTTCAATTAATTTTTTCCAGAAACTACTTTACGTAGAATGGCACGGACAGACGGACATGGCTATATCAACTAATGCATGGCAAATTTCTGATTGAAAATATGTGTAATACTCTATGCAATTTTGAACAGGATGATAAAGGATGACAAAAATCTTTCTGATTTTAAACATAATATAATTCATAATTTAAAAGAAAAAGGTAAGCTGATTTTTGGTTAGGCCAATCATTAAAATAAAGTAAACGAGTATTGTTAAATTGAAGTATTTTAACTTACGCTGCCTCTACTCCTCCCGAATATGGCTCCAGCAGTCTGACACGCACATCCTTGCCAATGGCTTCGCTGAGCGCCTCCATAAGTCCCTCAATGCGGCGTTCCACCTCCACCGGCATGCCGGCCACCACCAGACGCACCTGCTTGGCCTCATCGATGATGTAGACGAATACGTTGACGATGCCACTTCTTCCGTCATCGGCACCCATGCGATCCGTGGCCTTCACATCGAAGCCGTAGATGCGTTCGTCGCGGGAAAGGTCACCCAGCAGGCGAATATTACCCGACAGCTCATCGATGCCAAATAGTCGGGTTGGCTCGTTCAGCAGACGGTAGCGGATCTCCGCGTTTAGTCCCTCGTCCACATCGTTGGCCACCACTCGGGTCACAGGGTATCCAAAGCTGGCACTCTGCGGCAAAACCGCCACAATCGGTTGTCCATTGCCCCGGAACTTGGGTGCATTATCGTTTTCATCCGCAATGTGGACCAGAATACGACACTCGTTGAGGGAGAGGCCTTCGATTCGCTCGTCCACCACTGGATATGAGACTCGGGCATAGTTTCTAGCCTCTCGACTCAATCGATCCGCTCGAATCCTCAACTGATAGCGGGATATGTGCTCCCTGTCAAAGGGTTTTAGGGCATACAGCAGCATATTCTTGGCGTCATACTCGAATGGCGGATGGGCGTCCGTTTCGTCCAGACCCTCCTCCAACCACAGGGACCAGCGATAGTTTTCGGGATTGAGGCCAGCGCTGAGATTCAAGCGCATCACCTCAATGGGTGCTTCGTTGTTCTCGGTGAGCTTAACCTCATAGTAGGCGTGCTGGAATACGGTTACATTCGCAGGAGGTTCGGGCTTGGGAGTGGACTTCGGAGGATCCGTAACTGCCTGTCCCTGGAGATTGACAATCACAACAGCCGTGGCGGATAGCGTGGGACTGCCCACGTCCGAGGCAATTACAGAAACATTCAGGTGCTCATAGTCGTTGTAGCCATTGATGCGGGATATGGTGGATATGGTGCCGTCCCTGGAATCGATTTGGAAGAGCGGTGCCTGCATTTCCTGATGCCGAATGGAGTACAGGACCAGACCATTGCCATTGCCCACATTATCTTTGTCGATGGCCGTCAATTGCCTCACAAAAGTGCCCGGCTGGGTGCTGCGATCCAGATACGCTTTGTACACCGGCAACATCATCGTGCGATCCGCCACATTCGGCATAAACTTGACCGCCTTCGTCTGGTCATCGTAGCCAATAAACTCCGGCCGATTGTCGTTGATGTCCAGGACATTTACTTCCACATCGACGGAGCTGGACATTCGCTGCATCACGGGTGCATTATCGGTGGCTATCACCTGGAAGCTGTACTTGTCCTTCACCTCTCGATCGAGTTGTCCGCTGATCCTGAGGACCCCAGAGGCTGGCTTAATGGTAAATGGCAGCTGCAGGTCACTAAGCGTATACGTGATATTGGCATTCTCGCCAAAGTCCATGTCTATGGCAGTCAGTTGACCTAAAACGCTATCCTTATACTCCCCTTCGGGGGTATCGAAACTGTACCAGGACTTCTTGAATGTCGGCGCATGATTGTTTACATCCATCACACTGAAACGTAGGCAGGTTGAGTCCTTCAGACCATCGATGTCAGTCACTGTTAGATTCAACCATATCTCGATGTTGGCCGACAGGGGATAGTTAACCGATAGCTCGCCGCTGAGTTTGTCAATAGCGAAGTACCGCACTCCTTGAACCCGCAATAAGGGCATTCCGGGCGTCCGCTCCACCTGCTCTCCCTGGATCTCATAATGGAGTTGGGCATTCTTTCCGTAATCTTCATCGCTGGCACTCAGTTGAAGGACTTTCGTGCCCACCGGAGTGTCCTCGTAGATGGCAAACAAAGGACACTTGATGGCCACGGCACGGATCATTCTGCGACGCGACTTTGCTCTGGCCACCACACCCAATCCAGCACCCACTCCCACGGATCTTTCCCGCTCCACATGCAGCCTCGGTGAGCCGGGAATATGATATGGCGGTGGTGCCAGCATCATGGCTGCCGTGGCCAGTGGTGCTGCCAGCCCACTCGAGCTCTCTACAAAGTAAATCTCCATGTCGGTGGTGTACTCACGGATCTCCAAGCGCGAGTCCTTGAACACCGAGATGCGCTCGAACATGGGAGCATTGTCATTGACATCCGCCACGAGTATGGTGAGATGGGCATATCCGGACAGACCGCCAGTGTCGGCGGCTATGATCTTCAGGTTGTACAACTGCTGCTTCTCACGATCCAAGCCCCGCTTTCCCGTATAGGAAACGCGGAAGTACGGACCCGAACTGAGCTTAAAGTTCGTCTGCATAAAGGTGGTGTGCAGCTCCTGGTACTTGAACTCATCGTTCCATTGATCCGTAAGGTTGAAGATGTTGAATGCTCCCGTTGTGGGTGGCATTTTATGTTGGGTAGTATTTCCCGTGGAGCTGCCATTCACATACTCTATGCTGAACTCCTCGCTATAGTCGCCTTGCAGCTGAACTCTGAACTCCGCGTTGGGACCCTCATCTGCGTCCTGGATGAGAATGGCATGGTTCATCGACAGCTCCGTACCCACGGCGCAGTTTTCGTTGATCAGACCCACATAGGTGAGGGCATTGAACTTGGGCGCATTGTCGTTGACATCGTCCACCTTGATGTTGACCTGGTAGATCCCAGCTCCACTCACCAATCCAGTGCTGTACTCCACTATCACAGTCAGCTCGTAGCTGGCTTGCTGCTCACGATCCAGTCCGATCAAGGTCAGCAGCGTTCCATCCTCCGTAATGGAGATCTTGTTCACCACCTCCTGCTGGTTGGCAATGATGTAGCGCAGTTTCAGATTCGTGTCCCCCACCAGACGTCTCGGCAATCGGCGCTTCGACTTGGAGCTGCGACTCCGATTTCGACTGCGGAATCTACTGCCCATGGTAAGATTACGCCCGGTTGCCTCAGTCGGCAATTCCCGGAACGTTCCCAATTCGTTGTTCACCAGATTGACGCCATTCTTGTACAGCAGTTGCCCAATAATGCCACCCACAACGTTCTCCTCCACATGGAAGTTGATCACGTTCATGTTGATCTCTCTGTAATCAATGAAATTCAGTTAAACATCGTATCTTAATGGAGTTGAACTGCTTAAGAGGTTTAACAGAATTAATCAATATTGAAACGATACTTACTCTATGACAGGTCTTAGGGGCACCTTTTGATCCGGCTTGTTGACAATATGGATGGTGAGATTAGTGATGAGTACGCCTTCATCGCTGAGTTCACCTGGCGAGGCTATTGTGGTCAGTGGAGATGAACTTCGCGACATCACCAGTGATTGCGAAGAGTTAGCAAAGAGCTGGGGAAATCAAATAACATTATGGGAACTAAGCGAAAGCAACGTTTGAAATAGACTTACATAATTGGCCACCGCTTCGAACTGGTAGACTTTTCGCCTAAATTCCGAAAGCTCACGAATGACAGTGATGATGCCCGATCGCTCTTCGATGGCAAAGGGCACGCCCTCCGAATAAGTGTGAAGGAGATCGTACATTATCTCATCTTCGCCGTCGTAGATCAGAGTGGTGCGTACTTGACCCACCGAGGTGCCCAACGGCGTATTAGCCCCCACCCAAAACTCATAGGGTGCACCAACGAAATCTATGGCCTGGTCATCGATGGTGGCATAAACTTCAATGGTGATCACTGCCAGGGAGAATCGCCGCTCCGAGGGATTAGTGGGTTGATCGCTGGCCTCCACAAAGACAGCGATGCGTCCCCTACGCAATGGTCCGCCCACGTAAATGGTGCCATTCTTGTTGTCCAGTCGAAAGGGAATATAACCACTGCCTTTTGGTCGCTGCAGTTCGTACAACAGTTTACCATTGGGACCCTCATCTGGATCATGGGCTGCCACCTGACCAATCACATAGCCCGTGGGAGCGTTGATGGGCACCTTGAACTCGTACAGATTTCCATGCTCGAACTTTGGCGTATTATCGTTTGTGTCCAGCAGCGTGATCTCCACTTGCACCTTGCTGGGACCCGGCTTCTTCAAGTGCTTGTCATCCAAATAGGATGGATTCCGTTCGAGGGCCTCCACATTCAGCTGAATGGACCTTCGCTGCTCGCGATCTAGCAAGCGATCATCTCGCACAGTTATCCAACCAGTGCGGGAGTCAATGCGAAAAGCACCCGCAGCATCCTTGGTCTCCACCAGATTGTAGAGGAACTCGGAGTTTTCACCTTGGTCGCGATCTACGGCATTTACCTGTAGAACACTAAAGCCCGTCGGCAGGTTCTCCACAATAGAAATGTTATAGTAGTCAGCCTCGAACTCGGGAACATTGTCATTCAGATCCAGAACCTCCACTTCGATGCTGTAAATATTTGAGATGTTAAATGAGATGTCAAATGATTGTTGTTGTGATTGTCAGAGTCTTCTACTCACCGTGCTAGGGCTTTCTTGAGGGGATTATCCTTTTGACGAGCCTCCAATTGAAGGACGAATGTGTTGCCCGGCAGACTCTCCTCCTCCAGATCGATTTCCTTCTGCAGATACATGACTCCGTTGTGGGGATTGACCCGAAACAGCTGCCGTTCATTGCCCGAAATGATGTCGTATACGAGCGAAGCGTTAAGGGAGTCCTGATCGAAGGCCATTATGGGTGGGGCAAAGTAGAGGGGTATCCGTATGGGCACCCCAGTCATCGGATAGAACTCATTCAACCTGGTGCGATACACGCCCTCTGTGAACTTCGGCGGCAGATCATCCACATCCCTTACGTTGATTGTGATTGTGGTGTTCGCTTGGTTGGCAGGAGTTCCTCGATCCCAGGCGAAGATCGGCAGCTTGAATTGCCTGATGCCATTATCAAAGTCCAGTTCCCGCTTCAAAATGAGCAGTGGCCGATGCGGACTTTTGAGGGCAAAGTATGGACTCCCATCAGCTGATAGTTGTTCCGGAACCGTGGACATGCTGAAGTGCACCTCGGAGTTCGGGGTATTGGGCTTGTCCCGATCGAATGCCTGTACTCCCTCAAAGATTATGCTCTCAACGGAGGTGTTCTCATCCACATCCACTATATAGGGTACGTTGAGAAACTCTGGCGCATTGTCGTTTACATCCTCTATGTACACGGTGATAGACAGGTAGCTACCCTGGAAGTTTAGGGAAACGATACGTATTTATTTTAAGGTTTTAAAAATAATATTATTTTGGAAACAAGTTTACTTTGAATTACATATATTAGTTATTTTATTGTACTTATTTTATTGATTCGCTTTTTGAAAAGTCCAGAAAAATAATTCTTTAAAATACATGATTTTAAAACAACATTTTTCGGTTGATCAAAATTTATATCAAAGATATTTCGGCATTCTAAATTTAATTTTGTATGGTGTTTAATTTAAAATGTTTATAAAACAAGACAAATTTACTTATATTGTGCATTGATAATAAAAATTAATATTTATTTTTCTCTTTTGCATTTCATTAATGTAGTTTAAATTATAGTAAGAAAGAATAGAAGCAAAAAAGTGATTAGTAATAGTAGTAAAAGTATTAATAGTAGTAAAGTAATTAATACCAATACAATTCATAATTGTTTAAATAAATTCAAAAGCCCTACATCTATTAGTTATATATATTATAGGTATGGCTTAAAGTTATATGTGCCCACATAGGGACAGAAAATGAAGTCAGTAACCCACCTCCTCGAGTTTCTCCTGCTTGCCCGCGCACAGGATCCGGAACTTGAGCAGGTTCCGGGGCACATCCCGGTCCACCAGTCGTTCCAGGGAGCGTGCCAGGCTGACCACCAGCGTGGTGGCGTTGTGCTCCGTGAGGTTGAAGTACTTGTGGTCCCCGCTGGCGTCCGCTGCCTTGAGGGCGGCCGTGGAGCGCGGATAGGCCTGCAGCCGGAGGATCTCCTTGCCCACTTGGGCGTCTTCGCGCAGTCGGATGAAGCGCACACCTTCGCTTTCCGCGGCGACGCCATCGAGCGTGTGAAACGCACAGCTGCCGGAGCTGGCTAAAAAAAGTGGGGCACGAGATTACAGATCACAGATTACTATACATATATAGTGGTGGTGGCATGTAGAAGAAAAGTAAAACTTTGACAAATTGTCGTTGTTGTTTATTTGGGCATGCAAATTTTCGCGCACTCTGAGAACCGAAAACGGAAAAGCCCCCCGAAGACAATTGGAAAATCATCGCGACGCTACGTGCGCAGCGCATTGTGGGCGTGGAGGGACGACTTGGTGGTAAGGGGGCGTGGCAGAACTGGCGCCAGCTAACCAAAAACTTTCTACGTTTGTCGCGTGGCCCCTGCGACTGCGATTTTCATGTGCAATTGCAACACTTTTCCACATGCATTCAGCTGTCTCCCTGTCTCCCTGTCTCGGATTCTCTCAATCTCAATCTCCAGCTCAATCTCCAGCTCCATGCTGCCGCTGGCCTGGCTGCAATCAGCTTTTGCAAATTATTTTCTGCTGCCTTAGTTCCCACCCTCATGACATAATTAAGCATTTTTTGTTTGCCCACGGCTCGACTGGCTTTTGGCCCAAAAGGCATCCCATTCCATACCATACCGAATGCGTTCCGAGTGACAAGAAGACACACCACATCGTCTGACTCGCTGACATTTCTCCAAGCTTCATTTTCTTTTTTCTTTTTTTTTCGGAAGATCTCCTGCAGTAGTAAATTATAGTTGTTGCTTTCAGATGCAGATGCAGTGAAATCTTGGCCATCGTCAAGTAACTTCTTCAGCCGGAGACTTTGACTGTGGCCCCTTGTCGTCGTAGGCATTGCTGGTTTATTGTGTTATTTGCGGCTTAGTTTTATTCCATTTTCGCTGTAGTGACTGCTGTTGCTTCTTGTTATGGCCGCAGTTGTAATTTTCGCTGCAATTTCTATTATTTACTTGCAGTTTCTGGCTCACTTCGGTGTGAACTATTGGCGTTGGAGGGGAAACCCTCTTACAAAGAAAATAGAGTGCCACCCACCACCATTCGCACAATGAGCAGAAATATTTTATAGGCCTAAAGATTTTTATGATTTTTAATTTTCTTTTCTATTAGAGACTTTATGAGAACAATTCTTTTAGCTTCAAATATTTCAGAAACTTACGTTACCTAGTTATTTTGAGAAAAATAAACACAACAATTAAGAATGTGTATTTTAGAGAGTCACAAATTTTTATTTTCTATGGAATGTTTTCAATTTATATGGATTTTGTTTTTGTAAAATTATAATTTTTGTATTAATTTGTATTGTCTTCAAAACTTGAACATCATTTTTACTAACTTATATATTACTAATTATTTCTTATATATTAAAAAAATTCAAATTCTTGTTAAAGAAATTTACCATTAAACGTAAATCTTAAACTTTGATAGTTACTTCCCTAAATAAACAAATTTTTAAGATAAAAAAATAAAAAAGTCTCTACGAAAGTTTTAATAAAATGCAGAAATGCACTTAATAAATAATAAATAATTCTTTGTAAACAGTCTGAAGAGTTAACAATAGTTGTACGGAACTATCATAAATTTGTATGATAAATTTCCAATTTTTGTTTAATATATATATTGCTGTGATGCCACTGAATTGATATGTAAGCCTAATCGACTTTGTTTCCATAAAAAAGAAATAAAATCTTTTAGAAACTTCACCTCTTGCTTATCCATGCGACGGTTTTCCTATTCTATTCCACATGTGATTTTAAATGCAAATGTTTCCCAATCATTTAGTAGAGCCACATTCAAATAACAATCCAGCTCTATTCCGATTGCACTTAACACTTTCAAGATTGAAGACTTTTCGTAACGGTTCTCCAACTCATTTCCCACAACATAAATGTCATTCGCATTGTTCTCATAAAACAGAAATTATATGTAATTCATATGCACCATTCACATGCGACCCGAACGCTTTAGCACTTGTTGGCGCTACGTTGTCTAGCAACAATTTACCCATTCATACTTGGCTTCGAGTTTAGCCATCATCTAGAACATTAAGCTCAGGCGGTCATTCCAAGTAAGACAAACAAATTAAGTTTTAATTAGAACATTGCCACACTCGCAGCGGCAGCGACACTTGGGTTCCCAAGTCGCGTTTTCGAGTTCACGGTGGGTCGGTGGCAGTGGAAGGTGCAGGAGCAGGTTACCAAAATGGGTCAGTCCGTGGAGAAGGGGATACGGGTAAGGGTAAGGTGTGAGGTGTTAGGCGGCCGGCTATGTGGGTCAGCTGTCAGTCATTGCATAAACAAATCGACAGGTTGCCGCATTTAGATAGTGGTCTCAAAACAAATCGATTTCCTTGCACATTTTTCGCCAGCCCCTGAGGAAAAGCTGTCGCACCAGCATTTAAATTCGAAATTTGGGTTATTTAACGGTCCGTAAACGAGCCAAACGAGTTGCATGCAGCAAACAACGAAAGACTTAGGCGACAAACTGCGTCCAGCACTTGATTTACGCGAACCAACACATTAGATTGAGAGAGATTGTGATTGAGATGGAGATGGAGACACACACACACACACACACACACATTAGCCGAGAGATTTATGAAGATATCCCGCCTGCTTAAAAGGCTATAACGGCTTTCGGCCAATTGCAACTTGCCTTGCACTTGTCCCGTTTTCGCAGTTTGGCCCATATCGAACAGGCCCAAAACCAGCACGGGCAGAACCCAAATACATATGGCTGCCATTATCTGGCAGGATCTGGAGATTTTCACTGGACTTTTCCACTGATTTTATGCTAGCACTATCCAAGACGCTCGCATCGCGCATCAAGCGAACCAACCGACAACGCAAACACCTCGCGACCAACTGAAGCTATCTTCCCAACTGCAGGCTAAGCCGACTGCGATGAGACTAGTTTTTCACACACAAGAAAACGAGAAAAGCCACGACAAGTGGCTGAGGAAAAGCGCTGGCAGTTGTGGAGTAGTGAAGTGTGAGGGGTTGTGTACTGAGCACTGCGTATCCTTTGCCATATAGACTAGACTCGTTCAGAAACCGTTGCGCTACTACAATATTTTTTTTTTATTTCTTTAGCGCATTGCGTGCTGGCAGAAAGACAAAAGCCAGGCCCAGTGGATGAATGAAAGGCAGCCAGAAAGCGAGAAACAAGGAAGGAAGGTCCAATAGCGCTGGCAGAGCAAAAGCCAGTCGTAAAAGTATAAACAACAAAAGTGATTAACATAAAGCATAAACATGCAGTTCGCTGGGGCCTTAGCCCTAGGCACTTTTGATGGTGATGATGCCCTCTGATGGTAATGGCGATGGTGATGGCGATGTCGATGTCGACGAAGATGCCGCAATGGAAAGCCGGCCGAGTCAGCAAGTCAAAAATCAGACAAAACACGACCCCAGACAATATAGCGATAATCCAGTGGATCCAATATGAATCGAATGGAAACCTGCTGCAGTTTGCTGCCATAAAGGCGTCTTAACGGTTCTCACTTGTGGCCAAGTCGCAGATGCGCTGCTGCTGAAAAGAAAAGAAAAGAACCAAGGGAGCGCCCAAAGGTGGTGGAAAAATACTAAGAAAACCGCCGCGCAGAAAGAGCGAAGAAAGACAGAAGCTAAAAAAGACTGAGCAGCGTTTGCATTATGCGGTTTAATAGCTTTTACATAACACCTGACTGGAGACGAAGTCGGAGCAAAAGCAGTGGCTGCAACTGACCGACAGCCCACAACAACCTACGCAAAGGTATCCACTGCAAAAAAAAATCTTTGCCAAGGGGGTTTTGGATCTATACGATGAAGAAAACTGTGCACATACAGAATAATATGTTTGTTAACCAGAATGGGTTGAATGCTGGTTAGGTAAGTCTATAATAAAATATTTAATGAAACAAAAATAATCTAAAAAAAAGAAGAAAAAGAATAATAATGAATATTTAATTGAAAATGTTTAGGTTTGTTTCTTTATAAATTGTCTGTAAGCGTAGCTCTTGAAGCACTTTATTTTTCTTGATTTTTTTTTTGTCTTATTAAATTTAAATTTTATGTAATCCAAAATTTATTAATACAAACAACAAATCAAATCAAACCATTTTTCAAAACACCTACTATTTTTTTGCAGTGCGTGGGTAGCAAGCGGCGGCGTCTTGAAGATCCAAACCGATCGAGTCAGCGGCTTGGAAAATTGGCGCGTGCGAATGCTCCTGATGCCGGAGCTCGCTCGTGGTTAGCCACGGCTCTTCGCTGGAAGAATCAATGCTAATCAGCGAGGGCTGATCGAGAAGTCGGCAAGTGAAAGCAGGAAGACAATGGGTAAGTCGATATGCTAATCGTTCAACTCAACTGCCAGATCAGATTACACATCAGTCATTGGATTCGTGGTGAGGCAAGCAACAAATTGGGTATGCATCGTTGGGTTAGGGGGATTTCAAAACATAACCAATTAAATTGAACATTTGCCTATAACATTCGCTCTTCTCTCTTTCGAACACCTTTCTTGCAATTTAATCTTTATGCAACTTTCAGTTTTTTGGCCTGTGTCAAAAACATACGCCACAGCAATTAATGATCAATTATAGCCATCATATGTTGCAGTTTGGTGGCAGAGTTTAACGATTTCATGTTTTTTTTGACTGCAAATCTATTTCAACTAGTATTTGGGATTTGCTGGCTCCCACTTTCATTTCCAGTTTACGCAATGGCCAGTCAAGTGACAAAAGCATTTCACAAAAATCATATCGAAATTCACGAATGCGATTAAGCAGCGCGGGCAAAAGCGACAAAAATGTATTGAATGGAGTTTTTGTTTATCAATCTTTGATGATAAAATCAAAATTACTGTCAATGCTTAGCCTGCTCCACTTACATTGACTAAATTAAAAATAATAACAAGCGGCAACAATGCCGCAACTCACACGCAACTTAATAAAAAATAATAACAATAAATAAATTGTGTAATTTACCTTCTCATTTACATTTCGACGCTTTGATTTATATTTGTTTTGCCTAAAAATTATGTTAGTCAAAAGACAAAAGAAATATTGATTTTCGAAAAAAAACATTTGTTATATTGTTTTGCCGATTAATTTTTTTGCAACAGATGGATATAGTAAAATTTCCATTTTGACAAATGACAAAGAAAAGACATTGTTTGTGCTTTATGTAATTGAAATAATTAATAATAAAAGCCATAGTTATTAAATGAATGGTTTAATATCATTATATTTATATCAAAATAGTTCGAATATTTTAATAGTTGATATATTAAAATTTAACTCGAAAATATTACAAAAATAAATTTAAAAAATGTAATTTAAATTAACTTAAAGCCGCAAATGATTAAAATCAAAGCACAAAATATTTAAATTTGGGATGAAATACTTGCGCTTACGATGTTTTTTTAAGCAGTGTATCCGCAAAATAAAAATGTATTAACTAAATTTTCATCTTAATTGAGGTGTCAATATCAGAATTCTTTATTTATAAAATACGGTTAAAATCACCAGTAAGTAACTTTTTAAATTGCGCGGTCAAATTAATTGGGCCAAGCTGGCGACAGTTGTCAGTTTTTGGAATTACAATAGCGCCATCTAGCAAATACATTTTGTGGTTAAATCTAACGAGTTTCTAGCAGCTGCATTTGTGGCGCCACTGTGCAGGTTTCTGCGAACGCCTTTTCATTATTTCTGTATAAGAAAAAGTATACGAGTATATTCCCAAGGGAAAACTGAGGTTTTTCGGCACTTTCTTTGAAAAACCGATCGCATCGATCTTCTCCAACACTTTAAAATACACGAAATATGCAGCGGAAGGGGAAATCAAGCGAACAATTTATTTAAGTATGGGACCGTTTGAGCATTCTTGGATTTTTTGGGAATTAGGCGCTTCGTCTGGGCAGGCTCACTTGCACTAATATATTTCTTGATCCTGAAAATATGCAGCAAAAATTTTGCCTATCATTTCTCACCAAAAAGTATGCCAACAATATCAAGCCCTATTTAAGCGATATAGCTTTAAAATAATATCCTTATAATCATAAATCCATAAAATCTTAGTTGTATAAGTAAATAAATGTTGCTATAATTTGTTAGATATTGCACAAACGTTTCGTGTGTAATTGGAGTTAAACAAATAATTGAGATCCTTTAAGTGTAAGTAACATTCGACGTCTTAAGTTTAAGCATGTTTCATATTCTTCAGGCCAAACTGCAGGATAATCACAATAAAGTTCATGGCATATGAGACGAGGAAAAGCCAAAACGAGTTGTCCAAGGTGAAGAGACCCAAAATACTAAACTCGACACTGCCAGTGGGTGAGACCAGAGGAAATGGTGTTGAAGTCATGGCCTGGGAACATGTAAATTTCAATTTAACCTATAATTTCTTATTTATTTCAGATTAACCCACCTTTTCCGGGGTTAGACCTTCGGGCACATATTCCAGTTGCAAGCAGCTTTTACGCAACTGACCCGACCTCACCTGGCACAGGTGAGCTGCCAGGATCAAAGCATACAGCTGGACAGCCAAAATCATGCAGTTATTGGAGATGGTTAGCGGAACACCATGCTGCGCCACAAAATAGGACATGAAGGCGTACATGTTGGCCAGAATGTTAACGAAACTGCCAAAGACCAGCAGAAAGATGCCCAGCTGAAAGACCTTCACAAATCTCTGCACCACTTTCAGCCAGCACCGTTCGCTGTGCAAAAGTCGTTCTAATGCGGGATCCCCTTGTTCCAGTTGATTGTAGCACTCCAGGATTAACAGCATACCGCCGAACAGTCCGTTTGCATAGACACTGGTCACATGCTGAACATACAGCTGGACTCCATAGGCCAGTAGCTGGTGCCACGGCAGACGAGCTCCAGCTCCCTCGAGAAAGGGCACATTGCAGAGGAGCTCGTAGAGGGAGAACAGCAACTTGAGCCACAGGAACAATGTGGACCACCAGCTTAGTCGTCGGCTTCGGTGCAATCTGGCCAGGCTATTGACCAGTTCGGCCAGCTCCTTGCGATGCCAAAGTTGGGCGCCCTGAAGAGCCAGGGAAATGCACACATCGCCCGTCATGGTGGCCATGGCAATGGCCTTGAACACCGCCGAATGCCGGACATTTGTGGCCTCATACATGGCGGCACTTTTCCACAGGATGACAGGGGCCACCGATGTCAGCAGAAGGCATCGCAAGGCCGCACTCAAGGTCACCCATCGCTGACACCTGGCGCCCACTCGCCCACCAAACCTAAACGGCGCCAAGGCCAAAAGCTGCCAAATCCGCAGCAGCAAACAGAGACCGCAGACATGCGGCAATCGCGACATTTTCCGGGAAACTGACCTCACGGCACCCGGACTCGGACTCGGACTCGGACTCGTACTTGTGTCTTTCACAGTTGTCAGCCATTGCTATCGCTGTCCCCAGCGGCACTAAGCCAATTCCAGATAAGTGCCATTGATATGTATTTCTATCAACGAATTGCAAGCATTACGATTAAGTGAAAGAGTTGTGGTGTGCCTCGTTCGCCACGGACTCATTGTTCCAGTCCCCATGGACTGGCGCTGATTCCACATTCGAGGGCAGGCGTTCAGGACTTGGGTTTGACACGCAGGTTAAAGGTTTTCGTCAGCGTGGACATGAAGTTGGGCATTTCCTTCATCTGGTTGAGGGCCTCGTTCTTCGTGTTCGACTGATACTCGTAGGCCACCTTGCGGTTCACAGCGGTCAGCAGGCGGAGCAGCTCGGCGCCCTCCGGCTGGGAGGCCTCGTTGCAGGCGGCGACGTCGAGGACCCGGCACAAGCTCTGGATGAACCAGGACCCATCGTCTACGTTGCGGAACGAGAAGAATTCTAAAAGCAATAAGGGGGATTCAATTAGCAGGGAAAGCTCGAAAATCTCTTCTAAAAAAAATTATACATTTTTCAAGAAATTTTTTTTCCCATGGAAACAGCTTATCTAACAGCTTCTATATACTTTAAATTATAAACTTTAAATAAAAAAGCAAAGCATTTTCTTTAATTTTGATTTAGGAAATAAAATTGAACTTATTTAAAAAAAATCTTAATAGGTTAAGAAACAAAGTGAATTCAATCAATTTATCACATTAATCGAAGTTTTTGCATGAAATTGCTTTTAAATAATTTAAAAATATACATAATTTAATAAGATTATTTTAAGTAATTAAATGGTCCGTGTTTATAAACTTTGCAAGCTTTCTATAAATTCAGAAAACAAATGGCATTGCTCAAGAAATAATATTAATAATAAGTTTTAAAATAACCAAGTAAACTGGTTATTTGGGACTACTTTAGGTTAACTAAAAAAATATCCTACATATACTACCACATTGACAGCTTATGTTTCCATTAATTCACATATGTTTATCTTTGTGTTGTTTAATATTCTAGTCAACAGAATTTTTTCTACTGAATATTTAAATTTGCATTTTAAATGCTCAAAAGAATACTTGTAACATTCTATCCTATTAATCAAAAAAAGTACCGCATTGATTGATGTTTAAAGCTTATTAAAGGCATGGAAAACTTTCAATTCATTGTGAAACTATGGAAAAAGATTACTTGTGTCAACACTCACTGTCGAATGTGGAGTAAAAGACGAGCATGTCCGCTGTGCTGGGGATGGCATAGGTGATGGGCTGAACGGGGGCAACGGGTTCCGGGGCCAGTTCCCTGGTCATCACCGCGAAGCTTGAGAACTCGACGGCCTTCTCCAGATTCTCGCCACGGCAGGCCTGGATGAAGAAGAGTTTTGGCTTGTTTTTCAGCGTCTTGCAGTTGTCGCCGAGGAAGGGGTTCCACAAGCGCTCCACCGGATAGGACATGTCCTTGGCATAGACTTTGCCCTCAGTTCCGTGCGACATCACAGCCAGCACAAAACAATCGTTTTTACTGTGATCCTCGCGTGCCACTGTAAATAGAAATAGTATGATACATAAAATCATTGTTAGCACCTTAAATTGCCTGGAAAAAAGAAATTTAATCTTATCCGTTTAACAATCATTGAAGAGAAATAACATAAAATATATATCCAAAACACTATTTTCATTAGAATACAATTTAGAGTACTTTTGCCTGGCTTCAGATCGATCAGAATAACCGATTACTGCCTTTATCTCATAATTATTGCAGTCACAAAAGTAGTGACTTTTGTTTTGATAAAGATAAGATATCTGAGTTTGAAATGTGTTACCGATTCCGATGAACTAGAATCAGTTGAAACTTGATTTGTATAACAAGAATAGTGATTGTGAAATAAATAAGCCTAAACATTTTAATTGTTTGTATTACTTTGAATATACAAACACTTAAAAGGTCAATAAACACAAATGATTTAATAATATTCTTCCTTAGATATTTTGTACTTTGTATTTTATAACTACAAGACAAAAATAAACCTGATTCAGCTGGTAGATAATGCGGTTTTAGTGATTTATGAGTGCTGCGGGGCTTCTGGCTTCTGGACGCATATGTAACAGTGGAAACTCACCCTCCTTAAGCTTGTCGTTGATGTCGGAGAAGGTTAGATCGTCGTAGGTCCGCACATCGAATCCGAATCCCTTGAGCGTGGCCTCCATGTCATCGCGATCCCGTTCGGTGCCCACTCGCTGCTTCTGCCCCTTGACATCCTTGTGGTTGAGGATCAGCGCGATGCCCGCCCGTGGGCAATTCTCGTATGTGTCCTCGTTGGTGGGCCGCGAGGTGATGATCCTCTTGAGGTCCAGCTCCGAGGTGGGCGTCTTGGCGATCTGGGTGGCATCCGCCTTGTCCTTCTTGTGCTTGTTCTTCTGGCCGAAGAGCGAGAAGTCGGTGTCGTCCATTGCTGACCGTCTGCGCGCTTAGGCAACCTGTGACTAAGCGCGATTAGGTGTCTTCGGGCAAGCTATCAAAAAATGGGGAAAAAAGCTCTCGCTCCAAGCGCTCTTATCTTATCAATGCCAATGCATTCGCCTTATCAGCCTGCTGGGGTGGAAATTCTCTCGCTCTTCGCGACATTTTTTTCGGCTCAACGGCCCAACGTTGATTAGCCTGCTCCAGGGGAAGTCGTCTTTATTGGCGGCAAAATACAATTCGCTTTGCCATTGCACCAGACAATTTGATTTCCCTGACGGGTCACGCCCACAAAAAGGGGGCGCTCGTCAGGGAAATTGGCAACTTCCGGCGAAAGTGTCGCTGCTGCTACTGGAAAGTCTTAATGTGTTTTCAATAAAATTCAGATGCGCAAAAATATGCTGGGCGGTAAAACTTTGCCACGCAATTCAAATTTCGCACGCACACAAAGTAACGGAAACCGGAAATGAGTATAGCGCCCTAAAGTTCAAGGAGTACCATTCTTACATGTACCGCACACAGCAAAGAAAATATTTACGACGGCATGGAATTGGGTTCCAAATGGATTGGAAATGTTTTGATTTGTGTTTCTATTACCAGAAAATTGTATATGTCCGTTATATTTATATATTTTAAGTAATTTAAATTATAAATATTAATTAGCTATTATCACTTATCTAGATTTAATATTAATTACTTATTTAACTCCCTAACTTGTACTGTTATTTTATATCGCAACGCTTTTTTTTCCCGTGAACCAGAAAAATGTACCGCATCAAAGAGAGCGCTGCGTGGGCACTAAAGAGAGTGAAGTAAGAGAGTTCTGGAAACGCGTGGCAAGTGGAACATATAACAACAATTGCGGCTAATTAATTATGCTGCTCCCACGACCTCTGATTGGGTGCCAATTAAAATTGATATGTAATTATAATTACCGACATCAATCCCTCTGTCAACTGAAGAGCTAAAAAACCGTAGGTGGGGAGCAAAAAAGTTGTTTAGCCGGCTTTTCAGAACAATCGCACATTGGCTTCTCAAGGAGCCTTGGCCACTGCCAGCAGTGACCTGAAATATGCTCTTATCTTATGGCTTCGATAAAGCTCAGAGAAAGGAGAGATTTATTGAGTTGGGATTCGAAAAATGCACTTGCTGAATGCCCAATACGAAATGATTTATTGAGGGCACTGTATTGGAATTACAATGCAAAGCTTTACCTGAAATTAACGAATTTCTTGGTGCTTGTACATAAATATATACATATATATATTTTATATGGTTTGTTGTCATTTTAAATTTACGTGTTAATAACATTAAAAATAGCAAGTTAATTATTTAATAGATAGCGTTTTCGTCCAGAAATAATTACAAACTAATGTTTTAAAATAATTATAAGTATCGTATTAATATTCAAATTTATTAATTGTACATTTCAGAAACCTCCTTTTTTAAGCGGCTCAAACAAAAAAGGAAGCTAGCTTCGGCTTGGGATATTAAAAGTAAAATTATGATTCAATGTAACTATAGTTAACAAATTCAATAAACAAATTAAGCTTAGCTTAGCTTAGCTCTTATCAAATCGCTTATCTTCGGTGAGTTAATTGAACATCTCAAAAACATGTATATAATTCAGTGGGCATTACTTAAAGTGCAATGATTTACTCCCACCGGTTGATCATGTTTTTGTTTCTGCTTTCTCCGTTGTCCGTGCTTATTTTACCTTGCAACATCTCCTGCAAAACGTTCTCTTCGAACTGCAGCCTTGCGACGAGCTCGAACCAGATCGCACTGCAACTACATGTATGAGTTTGAAGTGGGTCTCTCAAAGAGTGCCTGTGTTCTATTTCCACTGTTAGCGAAATAAAGCTGTTGTATTAATGTTAACTGCAGGGGAACCAAATCTATTGTATGTGAAATGCAAATATTTACCAAGTATCTTGAAGTTTCCAAGTTTAATAGTTAGAAAAATCAATTGGAATAAATGTACAACATTGGCTACAACATCTTCTAGATTGTGCAATACAAAATTTAATAGGCATGCAAATAGGGAAAAATCGTAAAACGAATTTAACGGGACTGGTAAACTTTTATTTCTGGAGGATTTTGTCGCCTTAAGTACAGTGTAATATTTACAAAATCAAGAACATGCCAAAAGACTTTGGTTTAATTTTTTTTTAATTTAAAAATTTAAATGAATCTGTAACAACAGAGAAATGTTTTTTTGAAAACAATGTCTGTTGTGAAAATGTCTCATTTCGATCTGGTTTTCTGTATACAATTAAATCTCTATACCGTTGTGCTAAACAAAGTAATGTTGTTATAATTTAGGTCCCATGGAAATTAATTGTTGATTGTTAGAATCGTTAAACAAAATATCTATTTACTTGAAAGCTATAAGTTGTTTGATTTTATATTTTATATTTTATCTGCCAAGAAATAAGTGTGGCTACGCCCATGTTTCTGGACCTTTACAGATTTTCCGTTCGAGAGGCGTTGCATCAGTGAACCGAGTTCGAGAGAGAAATGTTGGCTGCGTGGGAACAAAAACAGGCAACTTTCCGATGTTCGCTTCAATCTGTCTCAACGGCTCGAATCGCGCGGTCGCACCGTTCCGAAATAGCAGAAAAAAAATTGAAAAACGGGAATTTCGAACTTGTACGACGACAAATCGAATTCGGTTCGAACCAAAAACCAAATTTTCAACCAAAACAGCGACGCCAAAAGCTTGGTTTGTGTTGCTCAGTGTTGAGGTGTAGGTGTGTGTGTCGGAGAAATATTCGCATTTTTTGTGGGGTCGCGGGATCCCATCCTACGGGCGTGTGTTTTTCCTCAACCTTCCCGTTGTTCTTAGATTAAGGACGAGCGGGCGAAGAGAAAGCCGAAGGAGAATGTTTTGAGCTGTGACAACAAAAACAACATAGTGTTGGTGTGTGCCAAGTGCAAGGAGTTGTAATTTATAGTTGCCGAAATTAAATTATGTTAAGTGCCCCAAATCAGTAAGAAGGTGCAGTGAAAAGCAAGCGGCAAAAAACAGCATCCGTGGAAGGTACATAAGAGAAGCAAAGTCGGTGCCATCAAAAAGTAAAAAAAAAGTACGTAAGAGGTGAACCAAACAAACTGTTTGATCATAATAAGCGGGGTGCATACAAACTCATTTAAGATGAATGTGCGAGAGTGTGTGTGCTTTGTATGCAAAAAAGGTTGACAAAAAACAACAACAAATTAGGGTGGCTGGACCAGATGACAAAAGAAAACAAAAGGCAAACAACGAAATACGGTCTTTTTGGGCCGTTCCCAAAACCAACCCATATACATAGAGGAAAAAAACAGAGCCCACAATGCGAAACGAAAACGAAATCAAATCAAAAGCAGAAGCCAACAGCCAACAGCCCAACAGCCCAACAGTCCGCCGAAAAGGAACAAAAAATCCTCAGCTAGCTTTTAGGCGAATGCCCTCACAAAGCGCATAAAAAAATAGATTAACAGGCTAGGCAGGAAAAAAAAAACATTGAAATTCTAACGTCGTCGCTGGCTAAGCCTCTGCAGCAAAAATAACAGGAGCATAAAAAACATAAAACAACAAGTAGGGATACCAGGATCGAGTCTTACGATTCTGTGGTACCGGGTACTTGGATTTCATTTTCACTCACAAAACACATAAAATATATCATTTTCATACTTTTTATATAAACGTAAAAATACGTCTTCATAAAGAATACAACTCGATATTATTATACATATGCATTTACATTATAAAAAAGAAAGGAGTTTGAACAACTTTAAACCTTTTTTGTAAACAAGTTTGAATTAATACTCTAGAAATGAATACAAAAATCTTATCTTGTCATATTTTGTTATTTTTTATACTTAACATTAACAAGTGTTTTCAATAGCTTACTCTTATTTATTAAATCCTGTTTACCATAATGTTCCTAAAATATGTGATTTCACAAGCTTTTAAGTTTCTTTACTTATGAGATGGTTTTGTGAGATACATACAATATTGAAGTTAATAACACAATTTTAGACTTAACTGACATTCTTGAAGATCAAGGAGTATGCCCAATAGTGGTTTAATATAAAAACGAAATAGTTCATATTAAAAATACAATAAATAATACACTTTTCATGACAGACTGTCTTCTAGTCTTTCTTTAAAGAAATCTTAGAGACTTTGGGATAAATATTCCCTCAAAGCCCGATATGATAGAACAATTTATCCTTCCCAATTTGATATACCCTGAAAAACTGGGTATGCCAACAACAAGTTGGCAACTAACCAGCTGGCAATGTAACCGGCCGCGAAGATTTTCGTTTCTTTTTTACACTGCTGCAAATGAAGTTGCAGTGGACATCTAATGAACCCGCACCTGAATGTGACGGAGACCCTTAAATTGCCAGCACACCTGAAATATTCAAGATACTTTATGGGCATGCCGCAGCTGGGCCAGAAGCATGCCAGTCATGCCGCAGGCAGTGCCCCATCCTCCGTCTAGGTGTAAATTCTGTAGCAGAAACATTCATTTATGAGCGGGCTAAGGTTGCGCTTTTTGCCGCCATCCCTCGACCCTTTTCATTGGGGGACTCCCCTGGGGGCTTGCGCCTTTCCTCCGGGGGCTCCTTTCCCGGTTTTATGAACTTCAGCTGAGCAATTATTAAATATGCAAGCTTTTTGCAACTTTAAGATAAGCCCGGGCGGTATTATGTGGGTGGGTTCACCTTCTCTTTTCGGTTTGGCCCTTTGATGTCTGTTTAAAGGGGGGCTTCTAAAAGTCTAAAAATGCGGGAGACTGACAAACAAACATTAATTGTAACTGTAATTGGTGTGAAATGAGCGAGTGACTGAATGGATGAATGACGGAATGAATGGATGCTTAGCAGCAGCTTGAACAACTGAATGGATGACACTCGAGTGGAGCCGGCTGCCAGTGGCAGTGATGCTCCCGGCTCTTTCAGCACTGAAAATTGCGTTAAGTGGATGTCATCGTTGGCCAGCGACAATTTTGATGAACTCAACAAAAACACTTGACAGCAGCGCCGAAGATTTGAGGGCAGGAATTGGGGAGCTGACCGAAAGGCAGGCCGTGCAATAAACGAAATTATGACGCTAAATTGAACACAAAACGCCCAGTGAGACAGATGATATAGAGTCAAAGAATAGTCCAGGAAAATATAGTTATGGGCGAAGGGGTTGTGGAAGTGGAAGTGGAACTGGAACTGGGAATGGGAATGGGGGTTTCACTTTCAAAAGCATCAACACAGCATCCACTCCGCATCTACTCGTTCACATTTAACGCGCGAATGAACAGCAATCAGCCGAAATGGGGATCCAACGAAAGGGGGGGCGGGAAAAGGGACTGTGGGCATGGCTCTGGACCGACCGGGAATCGGATGGGCATGGGTATGGGCACTCGGACTATAACTGGTTGTGCCGTGGTGTGCCGTGGTGTGCCGTGGTGTGCCGCCTGCCCGGAGGGTTGTTCATTCAACAATAAAAGTCACGATAGACATGGCAATACGGAAATGCTATTTTTGGGGCTGTCGCTGCCTTCACACGGGAATGGTCCACGTCCGCCCTGCGAGCGGAAGGTGAGAATTAAGAAATTAGCGTATACCCAGTCGCAGTACACAGAGTACCCAGTACCCACTACCCACTACCCAGTAACCACTACCCAGTACCTATTACCCAGTTGGATGCCCCATCCAGTCGCGAGTTGGAGCTGCCAGATGGGAGCCGATGGAGCTGCTCGTAAATTGCCCGCCGCCGCTCACTTTAACTTAATTATATAATTTGTGAGGCAGCAGAGCTGGAAAAGGGAGACTAAACGACCAACGAAAAAAGGAAACTTGACAAAAAATGTTTGATTTGAAATACTGAAGTTTATATACCCTGGGAAAAGCTTATATTTTGCAAAGAGTTTAGTTAAAAGCAAAGTCCCTAAGTCAAATAATGATATGTTTTTTTTTTAGACAATATTTATATTTCAAAGTAGTTCCTTCAATTGAAATGATATTATAAAGTGGTAAAATAATATTAAGCATATCATTAATAAAGCAGTTTGGATAAATCTTATATATGCTTCTATATCGATTGCATTTCTTGTTTACAGAAGAGCAATATATTGCTTATACATTTTGCAAACCGGTTTTAAAAGTAGTTCAGGGCTATAATATGAAGCTGAGTTGCAAAAATTATCGTTAATTAAAATAGTCAAATAGTCAAAAATGGTAGAAATCCGCGACTTTGTTGAAAATGTCGTTCAGCAAAGAAAACTAATTAAGCTTGAATTTGAACGCTTTGATTTTAGCAAAGGGTCTACAAAAGGGAACGGAAAAGACATAAGGAAAAACTATAAAAACTCATTAACAAAGCACTGAGACTTTTTGCTAGCATAGGGTATAAAAAAAAGCGGGCTCAGTGGGTTTTTGCGGTGGGCTGCAAATTAAATGAGCTGAATGCATTAAAGCCCAAATCAGCGCAGGCCGTCGGCTTAGTGACGAGGACAAACTGTGTCTTAAGTGAGGCAGCAGGAATGCGGGAGCAGGACGAACCCCACCGGCTTCGTTAATGGGTGTTGCTGGAAAAAAGTAAATAATCCTTTAACCACAAAGCAATTATGCAGCGCAAGGCGACAGACGGGCGACCCGGCCAACAAAACGGCAACGGCAACGGCAGCGACAAAGTCGACGTCGACGTCGACGGGAAGGCGACATCTTGTCAGCCAGTGAAAAATTACCAACCAATGACGGCGACGGCAGATGTATGCAGACGGAGATGGACGGCAAGAGGAAAAGGGACTCGGTGGAAAACTGGTGGAACGAAGCCGAAGCCGAAGCCCACAGGTTGCAGGCAGCAAATTACTTAAATGCCAAGCCGAAAAGTCTGGCAAAAGCTTATGTGGAAATTTAATTTGGCGAGGAGGACGAAAGGAGGATGGCTGAGAGATCGTTCACTCTGCGGTTACCTTGCACTTTTGGCCGCAACAAACCGGTGACATATACATATACATACGAGGGGTGGGTGTGAAATGAGAAAACATTTTATGGACCTCCAGCACTTTTCATTAAAACGTGTGACTTTGTTGTTAGCTGGATTTTAAAAGTAGTATTTATTTCAGGCACGTCTCAAATATACTTAAATTTATTTATGACCAAAGCAAGAACTGTTCTTTTAGCAAACTTACCATGTAGAAAACCGTTCTGTTCGGGGTTGCATTGTCCACCCCTATTATATGAAAAGTGTCCTTTTTGTCAGCTCATCCATTTGTTCACAGTGGTCAACTCAATCCCGAGATTATCAATAATTTGTAAGCCCAAAAGGGCTCTGCGATTTGTGTGGAGATTATTCATGCCTGTTGAGCTATGATTTTTATGGGTTTTCGGGGATTTTATAAACATTTGTTTCAAAATAATCTTCATATTTTCCCTACCATATCGTAAATTACGATTCCTCTTTGTATTTTCTATCTGAAATGAGTGGTAGAACCAAGTCAGTGACACTTCTCACTGTGTATCAGAGGCCAGCTAGATTTATCGTCTATGCATCTAGCTTATCACATCTCATTCACCTCCATGTTTCCTGTATCTCTCTGCCATTTCCCACGATGTGGGGCCATGTTGAGCTCAGGTTGCAGTTTCATTGGCAACTGACAACCAACTCGTGCGCCTTCAGTGCAGAAGTTAAGCGCTTTTCTATGCCTTCAGTGCCAGATCAGAGCGCAATTGATGGCCAACTGGTCGAAGCCTTTAACCTGCCTTAGCCGCAACATGACAATGCCACACAAAGAACGAAATGGAAAGAAGAAGTAGAGTTGCGGAGGAGGAGTTGGGATTTGGCCAGACGGAACCCAAGACCCGGCCCCGTCGAATGTCCAGCTGTGTCTGTTTACATTGCCACAGCTCTTTAGCAACCCGTCTGGACAACGTTTTATGTTCTTCTGGTCGGGTCTGGGCTTCTATTTTCGCCTCAGACGGGTGAGGGAGTTGGAAAACGGCAGGGGGGAGGGGTGGGTGGCCCTGCGGGTTTGGTCAGCCCGTTGGACGACCTTTCAACGGGGTCGCGGATTTACATTTGTTGCTCGTCTCGGCGCCAACTCATTCATAAAAACGCACGCAAAGTCAAGCGTTGCAATTTGAAGGTTGCCCTGCCTGTGGTTATACCTCCTTCACCTCCACCTCTCCCACCCCTCACCCACATGCCACCACCCCCCTTTTTTCCCCACCTTGCACTCGCCTTCTGTGCTCAAGCTTTTATGCAGTTAAGTGCTTAGTTGCGTGTAACTTTACACTGTTTAACAAACTCACTCACTCACCGCACAGTGAGTCAAAGGAGTTTCTGAAAAGACGGGTGAGGAAGGGGTTAAAAGGAGGTGAAAATGGGAGGGATCACTGGTTTGCACTAGACGACTTTTACCTCACAGAGTAAGTGTGACTTTGTCGTGTGTGCCAGCTGCAAATAGAGGGAAATGCACAGGAAAAACTTTAACCTTCGGATAATGAAGTTTCGACGCTAGTACCGAAATGAATTTCAGAAAGGGGTCTACATTGTAAAGTCCTACTTAAATTACTTCATTGTTTTGCTCTTACCTCAGTAATTTCGAAACTGTGTGTTATAATCTCCTTTAATAATTTGCGGAACATAGCACAAATTGCTAAAAGTAGTTGCAACTAACTTACTTTGATTATGAAAATGTTTTATCTTCTTTTGTAATAAAACATTATTACATATATTTTTTCCTCTGCACGAGAGGACATTTGTTAGAGTTGGTTAAACTAACCGGTCGCAGGATGTGTGTGTGCCAAGAGTTAATTACGATTCCTCTTTAGACTGCTAAGCACCTGGCTGCCTCAAATGAAATCAAATAAAGTGAATGGTGGCCATAAAAAAGGAAATACCTAGGCAACAGAATGTGTAGGAGCCAGCATAGATGATGTTAAAAAATCCTGAAGTAGGAAGCCGCAAAAAAAGGGGTAAGGGAAGTCGGGTAGCCAAGTAAACAAAAGCAAACATTGCGTGCCAAAATTCCGGAAATTGTTAGGAGTCACAGCATGTGTAAGCTGAATTTTTACAAGTAGACACACAAACACACCCAAGACCTCACCACTGCACGCTCAGCTTCGGAACAACATCCCCCCACTTCTCGTCATTATCCGTCTAGTTCCATTCCTTAGTGCCATGTTTCCTGTCTAAGTGCTAAATTGAAATTCCAAAATTAAGTAATTTCTCCCAAGGGCAACTTCTGCTGGAAATCTTTACCAAATACGGACACACACTCTCTGGAGTGGGCGTGGCCATCAGTGTTGCAAAAGAACACCCACACACAGCAACATGGCAAACAGTAAAATAAACAATAACAACAACAAGGCTTGGCAATGAGCTGCACTAATAGTTTGTGTGAAGAAGCTGCCTGTAAAAGAAGGCATATAAAAGGAAAATCCCAAACTGTGAGAGCAACAGCAACCGCATCTACATGAAAACAAGCTGTAAAAATTATAGGGAAATAGCAAACGACGCTCACATAAGTATTTTGTTACGGACATTAAAGCTAACGCCAAGATTGGTTGTCTCCAGTGACTCGCATCGTTTAATCCTAAACTAGGGAGCTCACATAAAAAGTGCAGGAATATCTCGCATCACCAGTTGGACGGAACGAGCTAAAAGATATGGATGTAGGCAGGGCGTAAAATGTTATAAAGTATCTTAAGGCATTTTTATGAGAAACTTAAGAGTGCTATACTTATATTTTAAGTTTATATTGGATTGGTTCTTATGTGTATCGAAACCCGCTTTCAAACTGTTCGAACGTCCGGTTATAAAGTTTTTTTCTTTTAAATTAATTGTTATATAACACATTTTCTTAGAATCTTCATAAGCCGCAACTCGTTTGCTTGCAAAGTCTTTTGCCGTAAATGCAATCCAACGAATATCCAAATCCCTAACCAAATGCCATCTCTTTTTTCCCTTTTTTTGATCTCAAGTTTCTTTTTTAGGTTACTCCAGCGGATCCTTAATCAAAATCAAAATGGCTCAACACTTTCAATGGCTGCTGTCTTCCAAAATCGAAAGTTTGCCAATTCATTCCGTCACCACCCACCACCCCTTTTTCCTTTGCAATATTGTCGCCCTTTCGTGGCCCTGTTTCAGTTAACTTCAAGGAACTTCTACTTCAGCTTCCTCAATATTTTTCAATTTAAATGATGGTGCAGGAAAAGTAAAAGGGAAAGGGCGAGAAAGGGTGAGAAGGAAATGACGCTTCACACTTGTGAGTTTGGAGTTGGGGCTGGGGGTTACGGGTCCTGGCTGCCAAAAAAACAGTCAAGAAAAACAGGGAAGGAAAAGCGAGGGAACTTAAACACTTCTTGCATTTTTCCTATGGCACGACAACTATTTATTGCCTCGCCCAGACGAAGCTGTCGAGGGTGCCCTGTTGTTGCTGGGCTCCTTGTTGCCATTGTTGTTGCTGCTGCTTACTTTTGTAGTGGCAGCAACAAAGTTCTTTGATATCGCCAACGGCAGCAGCAACTTACACCTGAAAAAATGTACTCTTACCTAAAATTAGCATTATGAGCATTATTATTTCGATTGGTTGTGGTATGAAAAGTTTAGATTGAGATTAATATTATAAACATCTAGCAGAATATTCCTCGGTTTTTTTTTTCTTCAAACTAGATAGTGTTGATTTGTATGACAATATAGCTTTTAGACTAATGAATAAAATAATATTTTGTATACATTTTGTATACTTTCGTGTGAGTAGTATAGGTAAAATACGGAATAATAATACCTTTCTTTTATTTTGGTGTCGACTATCATTTAAGTTCATTAAGTTCCTTATCCCAGATGAGAGTATTTTTTTTTTGAGTGTAATACGACGGCTTCTGAAGCTGACTACCATGATGATGACGTTGGATATTGGGGTTGCTGATGGTGCTAGCTTTGGTGATGATGAAAAATGCACATGTGTTGCTAACGGACCGATTATTTTTATTGTTTATTTACTTTGATTTGGCCCTCTTTGCTCTTTCTGTGCTGTTTGCCTTCATGTTCTTGTTTTTATTTGCCACAACCGGACCCGTGGCCATGTTCTTATTCGGGTTATTTGGGTTTGGTTTGGGCATTTGTGCGTAACGAATAAATTTAGCAAAATAAATAAGGACAATAATCCCTTTGAATGCATTGCAATTGAGCTTTTTACAGCCATTGACTGTAAGCCAACCGTCCGCCCACCAATACCCATACAGGCGCAGGGGCACACACAAACACACACTCACACACACTCAAACACACACACACACGTACGTGTGGCACTTAACTCAACATTGTTGGCTGGCTTAGAAAGCTTTTGCCTCTTGGCCAGGATTCCATCCCGTTTTCGGCGTCCGGCTAATGCCATTCAATTCTGGCTTGATTTGCATTTCAATTCCAAATCAAATTTTTCAATTGCCAGCTGGACGCACTCACCCACCCACTCAAACGTACGCCTAGCGATGTGTGTGTGCTAAGTGGCCGCACACACACCAGTTTAATTCAATTTGAGATGGAAGGGCGAACAAATTCATAGCATACTTTGTAGCGCTGCTTGACCGAGTCGATTCTGTGGACTCCGGCGTAACTCCCCATGTAATTGACAAAAGCTGCGCTCCAAGCGCTCCTCGAAATTTGAAATCAATTTATTTTATATTGAGTTAGCTGTCCCCAGACCAACGGAATAGCATTAACCTCTGGCAGCTACATTGTGTAAAATCGAAATCGATATGACGGGGAGCGGGAATCGGTTGTTCGGCAGCCAGCCAATTGCAGTGTCAGCTCAAAACTCATTCGACGAACAACGGACAACGAACGCCCGCTTCACACACATGCTCTTATTTGTTAAATTAAAAGCTTCTCCACCGCCTTGCATTTGTTATTGTTACCCGGACAGCGGCATCATCATCCGCATGCCCGTCATCATCATCATCATCATTATGATCATCATCGTCGTCTTCATTTGCCATTATTGGCTCCGGAGCGCACAAGACTTTCAATTAGTTTTATTAGGGTGTTCCAAACATTCCATTGACTCGAAATCAAGGGGTGAGGCGGTGGCCTCCATTGTTGTTTTCGACCCAATGCCGATGCCGATGCTTATGCTGCTTCCGTTTGATATTGGCCTTTTGACTTTTATGCTTTTTTCGGGTTTGGCGCAAATTTCGCTTTTTGCGGTTGCGGCTCCTGAGTTTTGGGTGGTTATGGTGGGGCCTTTTCAATAGCCCGATTGTTTTTTGAGTTTTATTGGGGCCCCTCTTATTGTTGTTTTGGCTGTTAGGCGCATGATTGCGCAATGCCAACGCACCGAAAATAAGTTATATTAGATGTATAAATATGTATGCGCAAAAGATTGGCTTGTGGGCGTGTGGGAATGTTTAATCAGCAATCGAGACCGCATAATGAATCAGCAAATTGGAAAACTCTTCACTTGAAACTGAGAAACACAAATTTTTAACTGTTGGGCTTCAAATTAATCCCCTTAGGCGTAAACTAGGAGAATTTAAAATAAATACATAAAGGAATTTGTATTTTTCTTTGATTTAAAGAAGAAACTGTTTAAAGCAAGAAATGCTTTAGACAGTAACACTAAATATAGTTGCATTCAGTTTATAAATGAAACAACTTTTATTTCCGTAGACCTCTCTCCGCAGTTGTTATTTCAGCTATGAATTATTAAGCAATCCTTTTAATTATTCTTGAGTAATAGTTTTAAACTTTCCTAAAACTTTTGCCAGGGGTTCCCATATTGGTCAACTTTTGGATACTTTTAAAGCTGTTGTATTTTTTTCTAGAAAACTTGTAAAAAAGTTCTCGAGCTCATTTCTTTTCTCTAAAGGGCATTACAGTTTCGTTGTCTTACCCTCCATCTTTCCCCGCCGTTATAATTTCCACTTTATGACTTTTGTATTGGCAAACGCCCCCATTCTCCGCATTATTCCCTTCCTCTGGCGGTGGCATGTGGGGCAGAGTTGAAGGCAACAAATGTTTTTGACACGACAAGTCCATGGGTCAAATGCCCCTCCACGTCTTGTTGCTGCTCTTTAGATGTTTTTTATTTGTTTCTTGTTTTTAACGTTTTTCTTTTTTTAATACTTATTTTTTTTTTTTTTTTTTTTGTCAGTGACTGCCACTGCTACTTGAGCTAGAAAAAAGTTTTGGCCGAAAAAGTTTCGGTTGCCCGATTCTTGCGAGGTGCTTGGTGCTCAGAGCTCAGCTCAGTTGCCTTGGCTGCGGGATGAGCACGCCTGGCTGAACTTCGAAGCCAAGTCGTCGACAGTGGGATATCAGCCGGCCGCCGAGCCCGGCTGATTATTGAAAATGTGGCGACACCGCCGACGGTCCAGTTTGCACATAATTCATGGGGAAAAAATACACGTACATATAGCAGCGGCACCCCCTTAGAAAAGTTTCGCCCAACTTTATTTTTCACTTTTCTCCTCATTCTCTATCGTTGCAGTTGAAAAGTGAACGCAGAGCTAAGTAAGTTGCAATGTGAAGAGTCTTGGAAGGACAAGTGCGAACCAAGGAACAGGACTTGTCAACGACTAACAGGAGCAGCTGCCACTGCAGCGATTGACAGGACAAAAACAAAGCCCGGCTAGCTAGCCGAGAAAGGACTTCCCGCTCAAGTGGCACGAGCAGCAAAAGTTTAACGTTGTTTTTCCGTTACATGGCACCCGGAAAACTGCAGCAACGGGGCGCAATGTGCTGGCCAACTACCGCAGTCGAAGAATAGAAAATCACTCGAAGGCCTTGCCCAAAAAAAAAAAGAACACAAACTGAGCAAACGAGAAAAAAAAAACAACGAGGAATACGAAAAAACGAGCAACCACTGCGGTGCAGCATATGTGCTTTCGCTGTGCTTTTTCTGTGATGCCACAAGGACACAAGGATCCTTCAAGTGACAGCAACATACGCGAGTTTTTCGTTCGTGGAGAGCCTTCCATCTAAGACGCAGCAGAATGCGCAAGCACAAAGCGCCGCCCAGCGGTAGTCCAAGGACAATGCCCCAGGACATTTCACAATCGGAGCCATCGGACGTGGGAGGGGACTCCCAATCCACCGCAGCATCAGCAACAGCAGCAGTAGCAGCAGTGGAAACCCCGCAGCAGAGCCTGCTGCTGGGGCACAATCCAGCGGACTCATCCGCAGCAGCAGCAGCAGTAGCTAGTCGCTTGGCCCCGCCCCCCTGTCAGCCTCCCATCAGCAGCAGCAGCAGCAGCAGCGCCATCGGCACCAAGGAGCGACCTCGCCCCACTGTCCGGCTCCTATCCCTGCTGCACGTGGCCAGCTACGTGCTGTGCCTGTGCGCCTTCAGCTTCGCGTTGTACGGCAATGTGAGGCAGACGCGGCTGGAGCAGCGGATGCAGCGCCTCCAGCAGCTGGACGCGCGCATCGTGGAGCTGGAGCTGCGGTTGGAGCAGCAGCAGCTGCTCCACTGGCCCGCCGAGCAGACGCAGATCCTGGCCAGCAGTCCCAGCGACAGCGGCAGCAACAACGGCAGCCAGCACCTTGCGCTGCACGTGCGGCGGGAGCTGCACCGCCTGCGCCGCGATGTCTCGCACCTTCAGTTAACGAGGCGGCAGCAGCGACGCCAGGCGGCCGAGGCGGCGGCAGCGGCAGCCAGCGGCGAAGGAGGATCCGGTGGTGGCCAGTGCCAGTGTCAAGCAGGTGAGTTCGAAAATAAATATTCCTTAAAGTACAACTAATATACGAATATACAAATACGAATATATTCATAATTTACAGTGAAAAAAACTTAAATTTGACAATAAAAACACTTTATTGTTCAATCAGTGTAAGCTAGCAACATCTCTCCAAATACCAAACAATTTTGTATGTAGTTATTTTGGTTCTGAGGCAAATATAAAAGCGGGAGCATAAAGCTTTAACCACAAACTTGTCATACCACTTGTTAGGAAGGTTTTTATGCATCTGGTTTCCTTAACATAATAATAATATTTAAAAATTATGACATTATAATAATATTTGAACTTTGAAAACCAAATTCATCTTAAATTTCTTTCAAAAAGATAAGCTAACTTTTAAGGTAAACATTGAAATATCTAACATTTTTAAAATAAAGGAATTTAAGGAATCGGTTATATTTTTAAATCAGATTTTCGGAAATAGGATATTCATTGTGAAAAATTCTGTTTCTACTTACATAGAAAAAAATCCACTTACATTTTAAAACAAAGAAAAGAAATATAAGTTAATATATATATTTTAAATAGCCTATTAAATGAAAGAAACTGTCTATCAGTGGAAGGTAGCCCTAGCTAAATTCCGTCCACTTTATAATTCGACTGATTCGATGTCAATCCTAATTGAGAGTGTCCAATCCCTTTGTGAATTTGATGATTGGTTAACCGAAACCTAATTCGGGCAAGTTTTTATAAAAACCCCAAATGTTTTTCCTCTTTAATAAAGGACGTACATGCTCCTTTCTCTCACATTGGGATATCTTGTCAATTTGACGGCCACAATGTTGGCCATGAACCGCCTACATTTGCGGTCAGCGCGCAATTGGTCAGAAATGTCAGACGCAGCCACACACACACGCACACTCTCGCAGTTTCAGCCTTACACCCATAAGTCAACAAGTCGTTGTGGTCGTCTGCATGAACCAATTGTGTGTGTGTGTGTCTGTGTGTTGCGTGTGGGCCACGAAATTTAATTATTTGCGTCCGGATCCAAATTTATGGCAGTTTAGAGATTTCATTAATTGGAAAAGTGTTTTCCCAACTGCCCGAAACACACATAAAGAGGGGGAATAGGAAAATCGAGGCTAAGGTGGGTTGGCCACCATGCCTTCCTTGGGTTTTTCCCAATTTTTCTGGCTTGATTTTCCCCAGCTTTTTGCCTTTGCCTTTGCCTGCCTGTCTCCGGTGACATTACGGAAACTTTGATTACTCTGGGATTAGCAGAGCACTCCCCGGCACATACACATACACACACACTCACACACACTCACACACACACTTGCATAAATAAGCACTCGGCTGCCAGTTTGCCTTATGGTTTGCATAAATTTCGCTTAAAATACTTTTTGAAAAGTTTTGCGACACTCACGCGGCTGCACAAGAGCTCTCCTTCGCCCCTGACCTTTTGCCGATGGGAGTTGTGAAACAAGGAGTTTCCCTTCCCTTGAACTCCGACCATTTGCCTTGCGCGGAGTCTGGTCGTATTAACGCAATTTGTCTTGACATTCGCACAATTAACTCACCCGCTAAGCTGCCGGACAAACTTTGGGGCTAATCCCGCTGATTTCGGTTTCCATGCATTGAGCATATGACGCATACGCATCGTGGACCGGGCAGCGGGGCCAGTAAACGCTCGGCGCAATTATTTAACAACTTTGCCAATTCCAGCGAAGGAAGCTGCAGACGAGATAGGACAAAAAGTTTTATAATCGATGCGCTCGCAGGTCGAAAGTTTCGCCCGCCCTGGCAACGGTCGAAGTTTCTTTTCAAAGTCACTGCATATAAATAAATTTCTACCACTCAAAGAGACACTCCACACCCCCCCCGTTGTCTTTGTCCCGAAGGATCCTTGATAAGCGCGTGCCAGGCGACAGGACACAGCCTTTTCACAACTTTAAGCCCCGCACAATAAATCAAAGCAGCTAAGGGGGCGGGGCGGGGGCGTCACAAGGACTTGTCACTTGCTTATCTGAGGCGTAGACGATGCGGCAAAGTCATCATCGGTTAAGCCAAGTTCTATCCGTGCATAAATGCAGGCTAGGACTACAAATTTTTCATGCCGTCATCTGCCATTCACAATCTCGATTGGCTGCGAAGTTCACTTCAAGGACATTGCAGTTGCTGGCAAAGGGATAAGCCAGGGACTGCCGAATGCCGATTAAGACGATTAGTTTTGGGTTTTATCGACGTTTTCCCCTAGCTTTGCAGGAAAATTGATAAAATTAGTGCGACAGCAGTTTGGAGTGGAGTGCCAGGGCATTGGAGGAAGCATTAAAAGCAATCCCACATTTTGTATACGAAACGGAAAGTAGTGAACAGTGGTATGGTGCACCCTTAACTCAATTCAAAGGGATTTCCTCAAGAGCTTAAAGTTCTCTAAACAAATATATATATTTTTAATTGACAGGTATTACGGCTCTTCATGTTTTACATTTTTGCATAGAATACATTAAAATGAACTGATGAAAATAACGAATCTATTTTCATGATACATTTTAAATGTATATTTTTTTAAATTGATAGAACGTTTAAAGTATGACAGATAAATTTGCATCAATTTAATTTGCATTAAAAAGCTAAATAAAAATTTGAATAAATTAGGTGGCATTGTATAAATGTTTGTTAAAGAACTATGGAAAATGTAACGGAAAATTTGTAAAACAGTCCCCATTAAAGAGCTAATTTAATAGATGACTGGATTGCATTAGAATAATTTACATTTATTTCACAGTGGGAAGTGATTTTCCTGTGAGAGCTGCATCGAAGCCAGCTTAAAGTGGCCTGCCTTGCACATTTCATTTTTTATGAGCATTCTAAATTTTAGCATTCAAAATTTATGAGGGTCCCATGGTGCAACCACAAACACACAGGGACATGGCTGGCTGGGCTTGTCAGACTGCAAATGACATTTGGCCACTTCTCATCTACTCGCATCCTCAGCTCGATTCCCACTCGTAAAACTGTTGTTGCATCCGCTTGGCGGGGATGAGTGCCGAACTCCGTGCTCCGTGCTCAGGGTTCCGGGGGTTAAGGGTTGAAGCATCGGAGTTTAGGTAACGATACACCGGTCTACGGTCCGGTTCAGTATGCTGCCACTCTCGTTGTCCAGCTGAAAACCCTCAATTTATCATAGCCGAGCGCAAAATCCACTTTAGCAGCTGGGCCAGCGACATCGTTGGCTGCGTATGACATTTTGCAAAGCCAAAATATGTAGAACATGCCACAGAGACACATCCAGATAGTCGAGGACTCAGATACACAAGCCCAGCCAGAAACAGTCGCTCACACGTAGCACTCACTCAGAGCAGCAGTTAGGAATATGGCATATGAACTATGGAAATTCCCAATTAGGTTTTAATGCGTACAAGTGCTTTTTATTCACTGCAATTTCTCACAGGACCCCAGACGGCCACAAGAAGGGAAGGATGGGTTCGTTCGTTCTCCTGGAATTCAACTCACGATTCGGGGTAGCAACGCGGCAGCAACATCCCCTGTGTGTCTGTTGCGTTTATTTGCCAGTCATAAATTTCAATCACGTTGCCGAGTATAACACCGAGTGGATATACTCCATATATCAGCTCTGCTTTTCTGATTCTCGGCCTTTCTCTGCATATGCTGAATGGTAGCACCTGCCAACCCCTCAACGTCTTTTTTTTTAGCTGTCAGTGCACCGGGAAAAATATATTAAATGATATATCATGGCTTAAGGGTTACGCCAGCAAAAATTGTCTAGAAAAAGACTACCTAAAGATTTACTAAAGAGCATTTATGTTGAAAGTGGGAAGTGTTTAAGTTAATCTGTAGGTGGATTGTTGTTTTAACTATACCTATAAGAAATAATATAATTATAATAATTTTATAAAACACCTTATGAGTAGTGGATTACATTGCAGTTATGTCGTTGTATGTCTGATGATCTTAATTTATATTAAAAGCTGTAAGAAAGTTATTGATATTTAAACGGTATCAACAACACAAAATTCTTAAACAAAAATATATTTCTTATTAGTGACACAAAATCAACATTTTTCCATATTTATCAGATTTTTTTATTAACTCTTAATATCGTCTTATTTCATTAAATGCTAAAAAAATGGATATGATGTTAAGGAGTATCTGGTTTTTTCTGTGCACACTTGGTTGTGGTTGTTTAGGGCGTGTCGAAGCGGCAGAGTGACAAAACCACCCATTGCCTGGTCCTTCGAGCGTGCCCACAGGGGCTTGTGTGGTTTTTGGACCATCCAACACCCGAACCACCGCACCACACCTCGATTGGGTTTCGTCCAGTATCGATTGGCGCTGCACATCAATTGATTTCCTTCGTTTTCGTTTTCAATTTGCCAGGGACATTTTTGTTTATGCTCCTTTGCCGGCCTGCCGGTCGTTAGTTGTGTTTGCGTTTGTGTGTTTGCTTTCTTTGTTGCTCCTCTGACTGGCAAGCTGGCTAGTTGGCTGTCTGGCTGGCAATTTGTGACTTTGCGTGACTTTCGGCTTACCTGCGTGGGCCACCACGCCTTGATTGCCATTTAAATGCTCCGCTAATAGGCCAATAAACCATTTCGCTGCACAAAAGATATCGGGAACAACAGCAACCGAAACCAGCGCCAACAACAGCAACATTTATTAATTAGTGAGAAAAAATTAATGCGCAACTGTCATCATTACTCCTGCCCCATCCAAAGGATCTGGCCATTGGTGGCGGATATGGTTTGTTGTTTCCCCCGCCCAAACACCGCCCTTCCCACACTCACACACACACACACAACAACAACAACAACAACAACAAAAACGCTGGCCAGCGGATGCCACATTTGTTGACAAATTTATTTGTCGTGTGCCATGCTGACACGCCTCCTCCGCGCCCAGCTCCACCACTTTGTTTTATTTGTGGTTCCAGCCATCTCATCGATGTGCGTTGCTCGGCATTCCTTGGTGGGGAAAAAAATGCTATTAAAAATATCACCAGAGCCCAGGCGAACAAACTAAAAGAGAAATAAAATAAGGCAAAGTAAATTCATTGGCAAAACCACACACAGGCACACACAAAAAGAAAGAACAGGAATGAATTACCCAGAAAAAGGAATTTCATAAATTTCATCTGATTGCGTTGCAGATTTACGAGGATGTGTGTGTGAGTGTGTGTGTGTGGGTCTGACTTTTATTTTTGGCACGTAATGCTATTTTTTCCATGGTACTGAGATCATTTTAATGAGCCAAAAACGTAATTTGTCTGACTGGAATCTTTTAAGCCTGTTAGCTGGGTGAGTTCATTTAAATTCAAGAGCGCTCGAAACTTATATTTTTATGGCGATGCGACTGGAAAAATTGCAGTGCCTAGTGGAATGTAAAAGAGTGTGGAAATTGATGTTAAATTATAAAAAGCCAATCCACCTGTGGGAAAGAATTAAAGAGCTTGTTTTTTTTTTTGCTTTAATGGAAGTTTAATTTTCTGTGGTCAACCAAATTGGTCAAAATATAAATTGTGCTGAAGTTTTGGAAGGCATTTTAAAGCGATCTGCGACTTTAAAATTTATATAAATTTGTCGTCTGACATTTTAAATAAAACTCTTAAGACGCTTTTTACACAGACATAATTTAACAAAATTAAAATACGTTCCACTGATGGCTTATCCACATATAAATTTAATGGCTTTTAAATTCACTGCGAGCATTCGCCCCACATCTGTCAGAGAAAATTATAAATTTGAAAACGAATTAATTTATTCGAGACTTTTTCTGCCTATTTTCAAATTGGTCATAACTTAATTAAAGAGGCGATAAGCTAATTTATCAAATGGGAATGTGTGGATGGAAAATTAAGATAATTTACCATGTAATTCGGTAAAAGCACACACAAGTGAGCACAAACAACCATGAAGTTTTTCAGTATCCAACCACTTAGCTTCAATTTCCTCACTAATTGTCAATATCCACACTCTAATTTTCCCATTAGCCAGTCACTTTTAGCAACGCAAATTAGTCTTCGAGTAAAGCTGCCACTGACAGTCATTCGGTGACTTTTTTCGTTGGCTAAAACACCGTTAGCTATTGGCCAAAAAATAACTTGCTAATTAGGTAAGAAAACTTCGGAATAAGAGCAATTAGAGGGGAGGAGTTGATGGGATGTATCATCAATCAAGTGGAATCCCAGTGCCGTCCAATCTGACAGTCCATGTCCCTTTCTGTCTTCCTGCCATCTAGTTGTGTTTTTGTATCGGTGTGTGATGGAGTTCAATCAACCATCCAAAATGCTGAGGGCTCAGGTACAGATACAAATACTAAGATACAGATATAGATACTGCCGCCGAAATATAGGTTGTGTGCCTTTGCAGCTGCGACCGGATCGGCAAGTGTCCGCATTGGTTTTGGCTCGGTTCAGTTGAGTTCAGTTCGCTGTGGTTTGGTTTGGTTTATTAGCCGCATATGCTCGGGTTTTCCTTGCTGCCGCCGAAAAGCCATTCCTGAGACCCAATTGAGAGCTGCTGCGTAAATATTTCAGCGGCAATCTGAAATTTATTCGACTTTTGGCTCGCCAGCGATACAGCGGAGCACCCAGACTGGCGGACAGATTTCATTTTTATACATTTACGTGATTTTCAGCGGCAATTCAGCGAGTACGGCGACAACGACAACAGCAATGACGACGCACATGCTCCAATTTCAGCCCAAACTCACGTACGCCGAGTCCGATGGCAAAAACTCCACACTGAGCAACGGGGATTGGAGGGCATTGGGGATTGTGGATTGGGTACTGGGGACTGTGGCTGCTTTATGATTTATTGCCTTGACACTGCCTGCGTGATGCTGCCTCTGTTCCGGCACCCAGCCTCCTCTGGCCACCGTTTATTTAAGCCATCTCTTTGTTTGCTCGACTGACTATCCACAATACAAACATAAACATACACTGGTCGGGGCGGGGCGGGGTGACTGGCACTATTCGTCGCCCAGGATTTGTTGGGATATTCCACTGCAGTGACATGTCCTCAGTCCTCACATTTAGCGATAAATACAAGTTTTATGATGGATAATAAATGGCTTCATTCGCGTTGACAAATAGTCTGCCTTCATTTGTTTTTCCCACTGCCATTGTCTGCGTTGGCTTTGTCTTTGTTTACGTTTTTCCGCTTTTCCTTTTCCTTTCCCGCTGCTGTCGCTGTTGATGAAGCCCTGGCTTCCGGCCGAGGTGGAGTCGGAAAATCGGTTCAGAAAGTGGGCGGGGCGCCGATAAAGATGATATATGACGGTTTCGGGCTGGCAATCTTCACTCTTCAAGTTCGCGTGGCCAAGTGGGTGGATTATGTTTTCAGCGCGGGATTAGCAATTACGCTTATAAATAGAATTTCCCTCAATTTATCATGCATTTTTTGCCATTTGGTTCTGCGCTGAAATCGACTGAAAATCCGCTGGTAATAATGTTAAACGAAAAGTTTATTGCATCATTCGAAATTTGAATATGCCACCCAAATAATTATGGGCACACCCCGAATTTCATATGTGTTGTCCCTGTGGATTTTATGGCTAAATAATTTTGTTGCCTTTTATGCGGCATTCATTAACATTTTTCCCAGACCAAGCCAGCAACCGAGTTATTCATTTTCAATTTTCGACTATTTATGCAAATGAACCGAGCTGTATGCATAAAAGCCGAAAATGTCATCATTTTCTTTTTTTTTTATGCTCGTCGAAGCGCAAAATATCACTCATACGCCCCATGGCGAGGGCCAAGTACGGCTCATTAGGCCACAAGAGATTTCCACGGCGCATTGGCCCCGTCTCGTTTATCTCTGCTGTCGTTCGATTTTGATATTTTATAACGTTTCAATCAGATGAGAAATGAAAAGGAAAATCAAAAACCCCCATCAATGTCACGGGGTCGCTGGCAACTGGCAACTGGCAAGTCGTTTGCCTTTGCTGGCTGGCCCATTTGGAGTGTTTTACAATCTGGTAACACAATCTGCTTGTAATGACCCCCACTGCCTGCGAAAGCCAAAATCAATCTTGACCGCTTCTCAGTCATCCATATCCATTTCAGACGGTTTTCGTTTTCGTTTTCTCTGGGCATCTTTTCGGACACTGGATGGCTGGCTGGCTGGCTGGCTTTTCTCCTTTGGTGATTCGTCTGCTTAGAAATTAATTGCTCAGACCGATTTGACGGCGTCGACATTCTTACAAATCACAATCGATCATTGTCGAATGGCCAACACAAAAAACCAACCAATATATATTAATCGTTAGAGAAAAGAAACTCGTTCGACTTGGGTTCGCCTTCCCTGTTTATGCTCGATTGCTCGTTGGTTATAATTAAATTTTCCTCTGTTCTTGATTTTTTACATCTTTTCGCTGGAAATTCAATAAAATTTCAGTGCTAAGAGCATTGGTTGGGCATGGGGTGCCAAAGTCAATAACCATTTCAATGCTACTGTGCGTGATGGCCGGGGTATGAGTAATTGGCCATCGGCGAAGGGATGGGGATTGGACTCTGGAATAGGGTGACAACCGAAAGGAGCTGTGCTGCACCGCCACAGTGGACAAGGCGAACTGGTTTCCTGCAGTTGATGTTGATAAATTATGGTCTATAAATAGGGAGCCACAGGGTTTTTGCATATGCTGGGAACATAACTCCCAAGGTGTCCCGGTCCTTTATCTCAAATTTTCATGGTTGCTTTGGCTTCAATTGAAATTCGATCCGGGCAATCTCGGGCAGATAAGACCCCGGTGGTATCTAATTTCTGAAGTGAAAGCGGAGAAATAAAACTATGCTGCTGGATTCGAATCGAATCGATGGGAAACTCAATTATCGGCTGCCTCTTTCGCCTGGATGAACCACATCAATGAGAGCGTCTCGCAATCGCACTTCAACCCTTTTCGGATTTTCTAATGGAGTGGCAACAATTACCTTTGGGAGGCTCTTTTGTCATCGCTTCCCGGCCGAAGGATGCGTGCCAAAACTCAATCAAAAATGTCGCCGTTTGTCAAAGGTGTTGGCCCATCCATTTCCATTTCCCCCTTCCCTTTGACGCGCCCTTTTCGCCGGCTGTGCAATTAAGTCGAGCTTGGTTTTGTGGGTTTTTCCTTTTTGACTGTCTGGCTGGCTGGCGCGCCTTGTCTGGTCTCCCCACATTTGCATTTGCATTTTGGCCCAAAACGCGTTTTTGCCAGGCAAGCAACGCGGTTAGACCAGCGCATCCGCGGCCTTTGCCGCACAATTGGAGCGCTTCCAAAGCGTTCCTAAATCTAATCAAAGTGCACCTCGGTTTCCATCGCTGCTGCCAGTTGCCAGTTGTCGTAGTTGTCGTTGTTGCTGTTGTCGCATGTCGTTTGTCGCCTGTTTACCAATCACTGACGCCTTTCTTTCGCACTCAGCCCGCTTTGCCCACTCGTTTAGGCTCTTTTTCATGGACTCACACCTCCGTTGCGAGTACAGTGTGTACGTAGGCCGATCAGTCGCCATTTCGCCATTCAAATTACCAACAGCAACAGCAGAAACAACTGCAGCAACACGTTTTTCAAGTGCATGGCAGACAACACCTTTTGACATGCTCGTTGCTGCCGCTAGCCGCTGGGGACTCTGTCATCCGTGTCTGCGGTGAAAACCGTACAGTGATACCCTTGCACACAGAAAAAAAAGGGATCGCATTCGACAGAAATGGATTATGTGATGGGGAAAAACTGCAAGCTGATCTATGGCTAAACGTATATATATTTCTTAATTATTAACTACATTTGCTACAAAAAGTTTATGTGCCATAGAAACTGCTATAAATTCGAACTTCTTTTCAAATAAGTAAAAAGAAGTTTTGTTGAAAGAGTACTCAATGTCTCGACTTGGATTTTCATCCAGCCATTCATTCTTGTTTTCATTTCATTTGCCTAGCGGTGACTGCGACAGTGACTGCAGCTAAAACTGCGACGGGGCTTCTGGCCTCTGGTTGCTTTTTTTTGGGCCGGCTGGTTTGGTGACTCTCCAGCAGAGTCGTTGCCTTTGCTGGGGCTTTGCGGTTTCGCGTCCGCCTGTCTGGCCTTTTGTCACACTCATCTTCGTCGGTCGGTGTCGCGTCAATTTCATTGGAATTGCATTTTGGGCGACGGTCGTACATGGTCAACGCAGAACGCATGCGCAACGCTATTGGGAGGTGGGTCTGTTGAGGTGGAGTCCCTTGTCCGCTCCTATCGCAACCATCCATGCGACTACCAGTTTGTCAACCAGTCGCCGGAGCAGCTTACAAATTTAATCAGCTTTAAACGGCGAGTCTTGGGGCTTGGGTATTGCACAGCAAAAAAACAAGAAATCATATTTAAATCTCTTTCAAACGAATTTTTAGCATAAATCTAGGTTCACTTAAAGTTTAAAGTTGTTCAAGTCATGACAAAGTTGTTGTTCATATATCATATTATGTTCATATATCATATTATGAACATTTGATGGAAAAAACTATATTAATATTAAACAGATAAACAAAATACTAAAATTATAATTTTTTCTTCGAGTGTGAAATTTCCTATGCTCCACTTGACGGAGACATTGTGACGTTGTTTGCCGCGGACCATTCATAACTACGCATCGCTTTCGGATTCCAGTTATTCACTCATTTCGTATGCAAGACGACCGCTGCATTCTGGAGCATCTTGGAGCTGCACAGTGGTTAGAGTGAAGAGTGTGTTGGCACAGTGGGGCCCATTTGAATCTGCTTAAGTCAATGGGATGCGCTCTTTGTGCCGCTGGTCGCCCCATTCACTTAACACCTCGGCTCAGTGCACTCATGCATGGCGCTCTCATATTTATTTATTTTTGGCCTTTTCACCTCGCGGGCTGTGTGAAGCGTTTTAGCATCTCTTAAGAGCTGAGCACACTTACGGGGCATAAACAGGGCAGCATTTACATAGTTAAACACATTAGACGTAAGCAAATGCGTTTTGTGTAAGTGAAATGTTTATGCAAACAGTACGAACAACAAAGGGCGGGAGAACACTGGCCGATCTTGATCCACGTCCCACTGTGCGGCGCGGAGTTGGCTCATCCCACTGTACCAACAACGCCAAAGAGTTGTCAATTAAAGTCAACACCAGAACGGAGCTGCAACAGCGATGATTATGGAGCCATAACAACGACGACAACGATTGCCGCCTTATCAAGAAAACAGAGCTGACGTATCTCGGGTTGGGGAAAACAAGGAAAACAGGGAAAACAGGGGTAACTAGCAGAGAAAGACAAGCGAGAACCTGAAAACAAACACTGAGAGTCATATTTATTATGTTTAACAGACCCCGATGGCGTCAATGCTCCAACACCTTCAACCCGAGCGAAGAGCCGTGAATGCCATGAATGTCGGGTTCCAGATTCAGATACAGATACAGATACAAAGATACGTTTTTATGGCGCTACGAAATGCGGCTTAAAGTTGTCACTACAAATTGGTCGCGGCTGCTAGCGGAGGTTGCACTCTATTCGGGGTTCTATTCACATGCCCGGCTTGATTAAGCGCCATAAATCTTAAGGGTTTGTCCCAAAAATGGGCGATCTTTCCGAAAACGTTTTGTTCCCCGCCAGTTCACTGATCTCCCGCCAGCTGCTAGACACATTTAACACTTTATATAATTTATTGTAATTCTTCTCACTCCTCTATTCATTTGGCTTTTGTGGCAGGCCGTTGCTAACAAAACGTTTTCAACATAAGCCTCGTACCTTTTTCAGACTTAAGACTCTGCGTTGCGGCTCTGCATCGTGAACAGCCACGGCTTTGGTCGGAAACTGCAACTGCAAATGCATCAGCATCTGCATCTGCATCTGCATATGCATCTCTATTGCTGCTTTGCAGGCATCAAACCCACTCAAAATCCAGATAATTTGTCTTTGGCCGGGGGCAAACGAGTTGCGCAAGCTGCCAAGTCGACGCTAAGCTCTGGGATTGAGTAAACACTATGTTTATGCGTGGGTCGATCGTGATTAGCAGATAAATAAGAACTACTTGGCTAGAATCGATATCAGTTGATTAAATCTTCCAGTGTGTTGACCCTACTACTGGTGAATACAGTTATTGGGAGCTAGAAATGTAAATTGTAGAACAAGAATATTCATAATTAGCTAGCGTGTTGTACGATTAAAGTTTCAGATATTTTTTGAAAGAATAAAAAGGAATTTCTTTTCCGCCATTAAATGATTATCTTTAACTTAATTTATATGATCGGATTTAATCTTTTAGCTTAATTTTAAACTATAACTGACTGAGAATAATTGATACTGTTGGCAGTCTGACAGTGTCTATAATCCCTTCCAAACTCAGTTAATATAAGTATAAAATAATTTAATGCTCCGGTTATGACAAATAATATTATGAGGCAGCCAGAAAAATATCAAATAAAGCGAATTTCCATGACAAGCCTGTAATTTAAAGTCCGACTGCACGGTCTACTTATTTTAATTCCACGTTCAACTTAATCCAGTTTGAAAAGGAGTTAAGTTAATCGACCCGTTGACAGTTGAGCAACTGACCGGAAAATATTTGCCTGGCTGCAACCCTCATCACATGACTAATCCCACGTGTAAACACGTTTTCGCATTGGAAACTGCATGGCCCTGCTCCTAATTGCCGCTTGTTCCCAGTAACAAGCTCCTCATGCCCAGCTCACCATCACGTCTCTGCTCTTCGGATGGTTATTAGAACCTTGTTCGATCTCTATCGGAATCGGTTTGGCGCGGCATTAACTCTGTTTGCCGTTCCTGCTAAGCCGGCCCTCCATCTCCATATTTTCCTCAGTCGCCCTAACCCTCCGGCTTACCTGTCCCGGGATTTTGCCAGTCTTTGTCGATGCTCTTTACATGTCAGCGGGTCTAAGCTGTGAGCCGACGACCGCCCGGCATCTCCAGTCTACGTCTGCATTGTTTGCACTTGAATTAAAATTCCATATAAATTTAGATATTTGAGAAAAATGGATTTTCTTGGAAAAGATTTGCAAAGAAATTAATGTAATGAATGTGGAAATCGTTAATTTAGGTAATTAAATGTAACATCTCACTATATAACATTATTTTATGTTAAAATATATTATAATATCATAAATATCATAATCGTGTCGAGTATTATTTTATTTTAGAAAATATCTAAAATCTTTAATCCTACATTTAGCTGTTTGAGAATATATAAATGGTTTCTACTATATTCTCTAAAATAATCGGAAAGAAGTGTAGTATTCTGGCTGATCCTTAATAGCTTAGCAACATTTTGTAAGTCTTTTTTCTCATTTTCGGTGGCAACAACTAGATTTTGAGTGTTGTTTTTTCTGTGCACTATCTGCCTTTCCCTGGTAGCGCCTCATAGCTCCTTTCCGGCCAGCCCACCGCATTTATCGTGGCTTCGCCTTTCGCCTTTTGTCTGCGATTTGTGTGCCTCCATCGCCTCCATCGCCTCCATCGCCTCCTGTCCCATTGCCCTGTTCTCTGTTACTGCCGCCTTTGTGAAACTCGTTTGCATATTGTCATAATTTCTGCCCAAGCACACACACTCATCCGTTTAGGCGGCTCAGCTCCGGGTTCAGTCATTCTCTTTTATTTTGTTGCCATTTGTGGGCAATGCTGCATGTTTTATTGTTATTTTGATTGCATTTATTGTATTATTAAGCTGCATTGTTATGAGGTCTAAGCCGGGCTGCCTAGCAGCAAACATTTGCCATTTGTGACCTCCGATCCCCTTCCCCTTTCCACGGGCACATGTGTCGGTTTTGGTTTTTCGAATTCCGCATGTCTGACTGCAGGGTGTAATCCAGAATCGAAGAAAATATCGATTGGTACATATATGTAATACCTACTCAGAGGATATTTTTGTCAATCATATTGCCAGTCTGGGATAGGAGGGAGGCGCAAATATGTGGATTACAATTCTACGAAGAATATCCTGATTTTTGCTGTTCAGACATAATGAAAGTTTGCCCTTTTTTCACAGAATCAATTTCAAGGCTGTCAAATTTGGCAATATAAAAAGAATAAAGTACGGAAAGGCCATTTTATTGCATGTGCGTATGCCAACTGAAAAGGGCTTAAGTCTACTTTAAGACTTAATCCGCTATTTTGACTAGATTTAAAAAGAGCCAAACTTAAAACCACTTTAATAAAATACTTTAATTTAAAATAAATAAATATGAATATCGCTTAAAAAGATTCAAATTTTATAAATGGTAAATATGTTTATTTATTAAATAAATATAACAATTTCAAGCTCGATTAGTTGGTTACCTTTGTGTATAAACAATTATAAAGATCTTAGTATATTCATTAGCAAACAAATGTTTGGTTAATATTGTAAATGCTTAAATGAATCCCCCAAAATTTCTATACATTTTGTGGTAGCTTTAAATTACAATATTTACCGTAGCTAATAGCGAGAAATTGAATGACTGCAGATATAGATGAATTTATTGATAAATAAAACTGATTTGTGTTTGCGCAGATCTTTAATATTTTAATCACAATAAATATACATATCTTTTGAAGTTGAATTAACAATATTATTTGAAATTTACCGTGGCTAATAGCGTGAAATTGCATAATGAGTGCTGTCATTTCTGAAGCACATTTTCCAGTTTGGTACTCCGACCCATTGTAAATATTTTCCATCGGTTCCCCCGGCTATCCCTCCTCAATCCCTCTGTGCCTTATTGTTATCAGAGTTTTTGTTTGACTAACGGCCTCGGGTGTTTTGTTGTCATTTGAAGGAGCGTTTGGCATTGCAGCCTGTGGACTGTGGACCGTCCATTAGTGTGATCAGTCGACTGCTGTGAAATATCTCAGGCGAATGGAAAATGCATCTGCATCGGCGGCAGCTCGAGTGTGACGGAACCGAAGGTGTCGGCTTACCAAGAAAACAGAAGCAAATGAACGGGATGGCGGCTCTGCCGCCGGAGGCTGTCATAAAAACCCGTTGAGCGTAATTAGGCGTGTTGTGCGCCGCGCTGTCGGCGGCTCCTTCAATGAGTCATGCGCTCAAGCGAGCCAATATATCAATCTGCACGCACTGACGGCCCATTAGACATGCCAGGCGTATGTACGATATATGCAAATGGCCGCGGTTTTCCGTCTGCTTAATGCAAATGCCAGCCAGAGTTGCACAGCTCCAGCTGATGCTAATTGATGACTGCTCCATCGACAAGCGCTGCCGAAACTTCTAGGTACCTCGCCACTGATTAGCGATCCTTAATTAAAGCAGAGTTCACGGCAAAGCAAAGTTCTTTCCGTCTTTCGACACGCCCTTGTGGCGCCTTTGAACTTGTAACCTGCTCATGTGTGGACACTGCAAAAAAAAGTACCCTATATCAGACATTATTCAGTCAGTCTTACTGCAGCGTTTAAACAAAATAGTACTGCTTAATATCAATACGCACAACAAATGCGTAATGTTTACTTTTAATTGTAAGTTGATGGGACTTGCTAACTAAAAACACATCCCAAAAATACTTGTTAATCAATAAGGAAATTATGTTTTATTTTGTTTTGTTGAATTTTTGACTGAAAACCTGTTAAAATAAATAACAAGTAAGGTCCATCAATAGGGTATGATTTCCTTTAAAAATGGTATTTAGTAGATTTTGTAATTATATTTATTTGATTTAAGTTGTTCGTTTATAAACAAGGTTGTACAAGAAATAAATAAATAACAAATGTAGCCGCTTTTTATCCGAGTGTGATATTTGTGAGCGTGGCAGAGGTTCTCTGTTCTGTTTGCTTTGGCAACTTTTTCCACCGAAAAACTTTTTGCTACCAATTAACGTAAATAAATTTCGCCGACATCAAGGTGAAACTATATTTCAATATTGTTTGTTTGCTGCGGGCTGGATGGTGGCTTGATTGGAAAATGTCTGAATAATTGAAGTGGAAAAGCACGAACGAGTGGAAACGATTGCGATTCGAACCATTCAAAAAGGGGTAAAGTATTGTTTTAAAACAGGCTCCACTTAAACTTTCCCTGACTGACTACATAGCAAATTAGATTAATAACTATAATAGAGCAATTACCTGCCGGATAAGGGCGTTCTTTAGGGACAGAACCCAGAAAACCGCACAAAATCACACACAAAAAGTTGACAAAAAAGTTGCCCAACGAAATTTGTTGAACGTTGTGCTTTTTTTTTTGTTTTGTTGGACGAACAAACAAGCAGATAAATATTTAACGTACTTTGTGGACTTTTTCAGCAACCACGTGGCATAGAAAATTTCGGAAAACTAGTTAAATATCACCCAACGGTATATCAAATTTAACTGCCAGGGGCATCTGCAGAAAACAAAAATGCGCTGCTCTTATTGATTTGCTCTCTGCAATTTGTTTGTACATAGTTATTGTTGTTATTGCACGTGTAACCTAGAAATGAAGACAGTCAACAGCAACAATCACAAGACACGGTCATAAATAACGAAATTGTAAGTCGCAACCAGGCAGAAAGTAAAAAACGGAATTGAAAAAGGGAAACATTCGCCGGAAAACCCCACGAATATCAACTTGCCAGCCCATTGTTGTGGCGGTCTGCTGTTGTTGTTGCTCTATCCTTTGTTGCTGCTGTTGCTGTTGTTGCTGTTGTTGTTGCCGTTGTCATTGTTGTTGCCGCTGCTCTTTTTTCGGGCCGTGTCTATTATTGTTGTTGCTGTAGTTAAACAACAAACTGCTGCGCCTGCAGGTTTTATTTGGGCAAGAAAGCGAAAGAGGATAAATAACTTTTAGCTGGCCGAAAAAGCAGCACAGAAATTGGACAGTCAGACAAACGTACATAGGATAAACAACACCACCGACGATATAACACGAATTGTGGAAAATGCTACAAAAGTGGCATGCTTTACATTTGAGCAAAACAGCCCGGAGGTCCCTTTTCGTTTTGGCCTCCTTAATTAATTGCCAAAAAGCGAGTCGGACAAAAAACGAAAACACTTGTGGCCCGGGCCCAGAGAGTCCGTTCGACCGGAAGGAAGTCAGTAAGATTGTGCACAAAAGGCCCAAATACACATACACACACACACTCACACTCACTCACAGAAGGACTCACACCCACACAGAGACAGCCGGTGCACCCACACAACAAAAGCTGTTGCCATTTTGTAGCATACTTTCGTGCGCGCCTCTGTTTATGCGACTTGTAAACTTGGTCTTCTGGCTGGCCGTGTTTGTGTTTTGTTGTTATTTTCTCACTTCCCTGCTGATTGCCGGCAACATATTTCGCAAATTGCTGTCAAAGTGTTAAGGAAGTTGACTCGGTTCGAGGCCAAAGGGACCGCAATGAACTCGAGCAGAGCAACTCCGCCCCCAAATTGGAGTATGTTCGCCTACTCTAATTGCAGGCAGTTGGGAAGATGAATTGCTAATGGTTTTATGTTCCTCTGTTTTTTGTGCTGTGCAAACAATAATAATAATTATAATCATGGGCCGACAGGGTTTTTACAGCCCGAGTTTCGAGTGTCAGTGCCCACAAAAGAAACCATCAAGATATATGGATAGGCCACTACCGTGGAATAATGATGATGGAAAATGCTGAGCATGAATGCTGATGAAGATGGAATAGATGTGTGGACTGTGAAGTGCTCTCCAAGGCTGTGCTCGGGTGTGAAAATTTTCAATTACCATTCGTCGTACTGTTTTAGTTGAGCATTTTTTTTCTGCCCGAAGCAATCCGTCAACTTGGCTCTACCTGAAGTAGCTTCAATTAGTGGCAAATGCAAGATATTTTTCAATTAGCAGGCAGAAGGCGGGGCAAACTTACTTACTTACATTGGTCGGGGAATTACTGACTGAAATACTGGGAACTGCAGCGACAGCATTGGATCTCTGCGGCTTTGGCAATGCAATTAACAGCATCACGTGACCTGCAACCCAAGGCGTGCACTCAGTGGCATGAAAAATGAAGTCGAAGCAGTCGCTGCAGGCGCCTTAGCATCCGCCCCATCCTGCTGACCCAAACGCCAACCCACAGTCATCACTGCACCACCATCTCCAGCTCAATCACGACCCGAATTGACTTTTGGGCTGCTGTGCATCATTAATTCACTTCAACCGAAATTTCGGAAATTCGAATTGAAATTGACTTGGGGTTAGGTAACGGGAGGGCGTTCCGTTTGCGCCAAAAACCGAATGAAAATAATAAAAATGTAATTAACGCCCAGGCCATAGACAAAGTGTAAGTGGGGCAGGGCTCTGCGGCCTGTGTTTTCTTTTGCTTGTTTTCTCCCCTCAGATCGGATTTTTTTGGGAGCATTTGGCTCATTTCTTATACAATTAAGTGGCCACTGCTTATGGTCAAGGGCTCCGGAACCCCGGCGATGTCTGCCCTTCTTCAACTTTGTCTCTGCCTGTCATGAATCCCATTGCGGGGCGGTTGTGGGTGTGGCCGCTTCGTTTCATAGCTACTGCTGTTTTTGTTATTGCTTATCTGATTATGCGGATGGCTGGGTCCGGGGTCCGGACTCGAGACTACGGTCTACGGACTCCGTTGGGGTCTCGCCGGGAATGACACGTCAATGACAGCTCCGTGGAGAGTTCAAAAGTTTAATTACCAGTGGCAGTAATCAGTGTGTTTGGATAAATAAGAAGGTTTATGTAGAAAAGCTGAAGCGTAAGCCAAAGTTTGGGCAGAGATGGCTGTTTTACGCGCTGCCAAAAATGGATCAAAATTGACAAACGATTATGACAAATGCACAAGTTTTTTTCAGTAAAACTTTTATTACGTGTTTTGAGTTCAACCGAATAAAAATAAAGTTTAAAATAAATTTTAAGTTTTTAGAATTGGCAAAATGAAACGTTCTTTTAGGTATTTTCAGCAAAATAATAGTTAGTTAAAGTAGAAAATAAGTAGTAGGTTTATTTAAATGCTTAAATAAATACATTTTAAAGTTAGTTTCTTTGACCGTTTAACTAGTATTCAATTGACTTCAAATTAAATAAATTAATTAAGAAAGTTCAAACAACACTTAAACCAATCTAATAAATTCATTCTTCTCTCTCTTTATTGCAGGTATGTTGAATGACTTGTAAAGTACTACTATTTAAATAAGTAAGTTTTTATTGAAAAAAAAAAAGTTTCTTTGGGCCAACATTTCACTTCCTCCTTTTATTGATATAACAAATATCCACCGCATAGGGCAATCAATCCCTCCGGCAACCTAACATTGGAACAAAATTCTTTTCCTGCCATTTTTTGCGAATTTGTGTTCATGTGGACCGGTGGTATTGGCTTTCCGATCCCAGTGGGTTGTATTGGGTAGAAATAACGAAACAACACAAAAAGTTGATGAACAACAAGACAATGAACTATGTAAAACTTCCAGCCGCAGTAAACGGCTAAACCCGAATGGGCGGCAGCCGTGGCTTACAGATACACTTTTCGCTCAGTGCAGGAGGGGAGGGGAAGCAGAATTGGGAGTGAGAAGGATGGACAAAGGGTCCGTGTTGCCCTCGGGGGAACTGGGCCAATGGAACGTCCGCAACGGCAAAGGAAGCGAACGATGGGAGCTGAGATACAATTCGGCTAATAGAGGCCAGGAAAATGTGGACAGAGTGGGGAACACAACAAAGTGGCAACTGCTCGGCACTAGATAAGCTCCGTTGCATTGACCACTTGGCTGATCCGAATAGATTGGGGCAACTTGGCGTCCACTTAAGATACACAAGGCTGAAAAAGATACAAAAGTGGGCAAAGATAATGGAGAAGAGGGCCGCAAACCGCTCAAGATGCTGGCAGGCAAAAAGGCAAGAAACTCGAATCGACAGTTGGGTGGGGGGGAAAAACAAAAATTGATTAATGGATGCAAACGATTGAAAAACGACAAGCACAAAAACAACAGAATCAAAGCTAGTCGATGGAGGGAGTTGGGTGAAGGGGGAGCACCGATCTGTGGCAGGGAACATCAAAGTTAAGGTGCATGCCACGCGCCATGTGGCCCGTGGAGGTGCTGACCCCAAAAAATACAAGCCAAAAAAGAACATCAATTTGGTTGCCAATCAATTGAAAAGGCCTTGCAATCAGTTTCAGATAATCACGGGCAAAGAAATAGGGTTATCATTAAGAATTCTAAACACTTTGAGTAGGATTTAAGAAAGATTAAGACAACTAAGAGTCATACTCTAATTTAAAGGTACATTTTTGTTTGCTCTTACAATCAATTTTTCATAAGTCAAACCCCAACTCGAAATCTCTAATGCTCGAATTAGATAGTTTTATTGATAAACTTAAACATAAATGCACATGTTATGTATCCTATAAATCGATGTCTCCGTTAATTTAATGAATGTAGTTGGTTCGATCGAAATCGAAACCAAAAAACCAAATCTTGGAAAAACTAATTACTTAAATACTTTAAGTTCAGCCATAACTGTGCGTGCCCATAAACCGACTTGCGGTTGCTTTTTATTACTCACTAAAAATGAACCACGATGGCATTGCATTGAATGCGCTGGCAGCGGCAGCGGTCCATCGTCCATCCATCCGGTTATCCATCCATTCATCCATCCATCCATCCATCCATCCATCCATCCATTTGTCCAGCCATCCATCTCGTCTGCTGACCCGACTGCAATTGTTTTGTTTGCTTTTATGTCTGCCCCGCAAAAAACATACACCCATCTTCCGTGAAGGAATTGTAGCGCAAGAATAACACAAACCAGCGACGACGTTGGCGTGCCTAAAGTACGGCAAATGTTTGTGGATTTTATTGTGGCTGGATGGCGGACTGGTGGACTGGCGGAGTCGGATGCTGAGACTGCATCCGAAACCGCGAGAACAAGACCAAGACGAAGGCCAAGCGTCGCCGATGACGCTGATGAATTTCTATTTACTTTGTTTAATTTGTGTTTTTATTTGCCATTCGCCGAGCCACTCAGCAACGAACATCGAATGTGGATGAAGAGGTCTGCGTGCAATTAACGCAAAGTGCTTCACTGTACTTCGATCATGTAGGTGTGAGCAGGAGGGTATCGGATTGGGTGTCAGAGATGTCCAGTAAATCGTAATAAAATGTAGCTATGACCACTTTTTTAAATAAAAAAAATCCTAAGCTTAAACAAATAAAAAAAATAGTTTTTTAACACATTTTTGGAAACTTAGACTCTTGAGAACTTTATGTATTATTTTAAAGTACCTATTCTGAAGGATATATACTTCACTTCACTGTTAAGGCACTAAAAAAACATTTAAAATCTACCGCTTAGGATTTTACAAAAAAGGGTTAAAATCATAAAAAGAACGAATTCAGTTTTGGCAAGAAAAAATAGCCAAGTTAGCAACACTGATGTGAATTTGTAAGCTGCAATTACCGTTCGCCTGTTGCCCATTTAATTGATTTTGACGCCGGTCGTCGAATAACATTGATGGGTCTTTTTCCTCCTTCTCGCTCGCTCACTCGCTGTCCCTTTCTCTTTTACAATTAGTGCACTGAGCTGCTGCATTTTCGATATGTGCTAAGAACACATTTCCGACTCCTTCCCTTTCTCTCGGCAAAGTGACCTGCAGGGTCAGTGGGAAATCTTAAATCCCGAGACAACTCTCATTTTTCTTTGGCTTCTTCTGTTTTGTTTACTTTTAGTACTTCCTTCCTGGTTACTTTGTTTGTCAAGTGATTAACTACTGCTAACTGCTTACTCTCAGCCTTTTTACCCCGTTTCTCTTGCTTTGATTTTCCCGTAAAGAGAAGCTTATCCCACTTCAGTAATTATTTACCCAACTTATTCATCAGTAGCAAACTGTTTGGATTCATTTTTTTGTGCTGCTTCTTAAGAATTTATTTAGCTGTCGAAGTCAAATGAGGTTAAAATACGGATCGCATGTTTGCAAAGCCAAAAGAGTGTGTGTGCTGGGCGTAAAATATTTTAGCTCAAACAGATAGAGTTACTTGCTCAAATAGATTTTCCTCTGCCACTGAATTTGCATTACAGCATTCATCCTGTGCACGTTGGGAATATGTCAGAGTCGGAAAAGCACGTTAGGGAATGCAAATAAGAAGATGTTCGGAATGAATTACCTCACATTGAAATTGAAAGCGAACACAATCATTGCGAAATATCTACCATTATTGAATCATTGAGAACATCAACTGGGAGAACGCACATCTTAAACAGAAGCTTTTATCATAAATTCAGCCAACTTAGTGTGCGGGAATGTTCCCACTAATTAGTTTCTGGCATTCCCCTGAAAGAACGAACAACCAAATCTGCAATAACAAATAGCTGCGGTAAATCAATTGGAACCGAAACTAGGAATTATATGAGCCATATATATGCCCACAAAACGGTCTCATAACTTTCCGCGCCATTGCAAATGGCTGCACAGCCCCCCCGATTCCCGATTCCCGATTCCCGATCCATGCCATTCTATATTGCCGACTGGTGAATAACTCACAATTCGAGCGGAGCGATTCATGAGTGTGCCAAATGTTGTTTGTTTTTTCCCCCGATTTTTTGCGCCTTTTTCAGGATAGAAATAGAGAGCGAGCGGGAAATGAAAAATATTTCATGGCAGCGATGAAAGCAAAGACTGGCCTAGTCCTGCTGTGGAACAACTAATAAATTGGCGCTTAATCAACTTCTGGGCCAAGCGAAAAACAAAACAAACACTGGCCACATGCACCAGCTGGCGCGCAGAATGTTGCAAACTGCAGTCGGGATGAAATTGTGTATCAAGTGGAATTAATTTAACTCACGGACCACAGCCGCAGACGCAGCCGAGGCGCCTCTTTCAGCATCTTTCATATAGATATAAAAAAGTAAATAAAATGCAATCAAATTAAATGCAGCACAAACATAGCAGCAGCAGCAGCAACACCAACACTAACTGAAGCAGCAACAGCAGAAACAGCAGCAGCGGCAACTGAAGTGGCAGCAACTTTAGCAGCAGCAACAAATGCGAGTGCACTTGAGAACAGGGCCAGAAGTTTGGGGATTGGCGAGCTCTGGCGCTAGTTGAGTCCAAGTAAAGACCACTTCTCAGGGTCCAACTCCCACCACGACCCAACTATCCCCTCCCCACTTCCTTTAGCCTGTTGCTCCTCTTTGCCACAGCGTGGTGCAACATTGTTGTACTTACTCTAGACTTGGTGTTTTGTTTGGTAGGCGCAGCGGAAGCAGGAAAAATAATAACAACAAGGCGCATAAATTTCACCAGCCACCGCAGCAACAACAAACAAAAACCGGCAAGGAGGAGCGAAAAAAATACAAAAGCTAGACTAAAGAAATTATAATCTCAGTGCGCTGTCGTGGTTGAAGTTTTTATAGTTGTATCACACTTTTGAGAGAGTAAAAACTATTGTTTTGTAGATCAATTATTGATAAAAACTTGGCGAAATTTAAAAAAATTTGTAATTAATCCAAAAATTGTAAATAAGTTAAAGAGAGTAATAAACTGGTATAACTGATTTTAAACATATTAAACGGACAGCTTCAAACAATTCTTCTTTAATTTATTAGATTATAAAAATCAATTAGTTTATCTTAGTTAAGATTTATTGAATAACTTATTTAAGCATAAGTCTATTAATTGACTAAGAGCAATGTTGGCTAGAACAGTCTCTGTTGCTTTAAGAAAATGCTCAAAATACATATATTTTTTGTAGAGATGTGTGATGCCACCTTAAAGATAATACACTTTTCCGCTCCAGAGTCTTGAACTTCTCGGTCGCCACATCACCAGACAGCTTCGAGTAGTTTCTGTTGTCGTCACTGGACTGACTTGTATTTATTTTGATTTAGCAGGCTCCCTGTGTTGGCGGCGCTAGTATTTTGTTAATGATGATGAAGCGCAGCATGTTGAAAGGCAAATAAACAGCGGTGGAGCTGCAGATGTTTCTTCACACACGCGTACACACATTCGCTTTAATTAAGCAAACATTGAGGATGCTCAGCGTTGCGGCTAAAAAATGTATTAAAACAAAGTTCTCCCCCCTAAGATTGCTGGCGACCAAAAGAGCTAGGAAAACGCTTCGAATTGCTTTGGGGTCGCTGTTTTTCGCCTAGCCGCCTTAGAGCAAACAAAACGCACACGCGTCAGTCGCAGACATTTAATTTGCATAAAAGTTTGCCATCCGTCGACGCTTGCTCCTGAATTCATATCCTTGCCGCGGGAATCAGGGGACGCCGCCTGGCGTCTTAGGTCCGCCGATCCTTTGTGGGCGGTGGGATTGGGATTGTTTGACTGCGGCAGCGACCCGCGACAATGTCGAGTATAATGGCAACTGGCCAAATTTGCATAATGTTAATTTTAATTTGAAATTTGGCCACTCTACGGTGGCCCAGGCATCAGCAGACCAGGCCCACATTTATCTTACAACGTGTTGATGCGGTACATAAAATGTTCAGCAGCTCGGACTCTAAAATAATACGACTAGACAACACTTAAGTAAAGCCGGTAGAAAGACAAATTTTTTTGCAATTTTAAAATCGGTTCTTTAAAGAACTAGATGTATTAAGTCAGTTTGTATTTTAAAAAGTACTCCTAACAAAGATGTGCATTGGTCAACACTTAAATTTTGTTTGGTTTATGTCTTAAGCTCATAAATAACTTATATACTTGAAATAATATTTGTTGAAGCATTTACAGTGAAATAAATTGACTTTAGCCAATTTAAGCCAAAGGCTTCAACTTCTTTGATAGAATATTAGGTTTTCAATTGTTTTGTCAGGGGTTAAATGGATTTTATTTTGCACAGCTGTCAAAGACAATTAAAATATTCATATGCATTAAGCTGGGCAGAAGATGTTTAATTAGTGCATAGGTGTGACATTCTATTTGCTTTTACAATTATTTGCCATTAAATAATAAAACACTGTTGGTATGCAGATTAGTAGTAATTAGTACAAACATTGCCCAAACTTTAGTTATTTGTTTGTGATTATTATGTGTGTATAGTTAAGCAAACAAAGCAGATTAAATTTAGCTTATTGAGAAAGAGCAAAGTCAGGCTTTTCTTAAGTTTTATATGTATTGAAATCGTTTGGTGGTCGTGCATTTCTCCTTCTATTCAAATTGGTGGCCTGCCTTTACCGTTGCGCCTGTGGGCAAAGTTGGCTCACTTTTTATTCGACTTGGCAGGCCTTGTCATAATGCGACTTGCAGTGGCCTGAGGTCATGCCGTGGCCACTGTCGGGATTTATGTGACCCGTTTTGTGGGCCAAGTGTTCCGGCCAGTTATGCCCGCACATACCGTAAAGTGCATAATTGGCCATGTTGGCCCAGTCGGAGATTTATGCAGATGGTGCTCCACCGACTACTGGCTTGGCCTCTCCGGGCTGCATAATTAGCGCACTGGCACTTGTGCCTAATGACCCTGTTAGACACGACCACATCACATTAGGGCCATTCAGATGGGCTGGCCATCTGAAAGGATGTAGGCTGAAACCGAAAGGTCAACCTCCGCACACACAGGAGGGCAATAAATAATATTTACTGGCCGCCCATTCAGGCCCAGGTTCATGTTTCCCTCTGCCATCGAACTTGGCGAAGTGCATTGCACTCAAGATCCGATCCCCTTGCCTGCTGGCAAATCATGCTGTCTAAATTTGTATTTATTAGACAATGCGCCACAGGGCGTATGTGTAATATGCCATGCTATGCCATTAGATGCATTCCAATCCGACATGACAGAGCGTCTGTGTTGGCTGTGTGCTCTAAGCCTGTGGTTACAACATGACTAGCAATCTTCGAGAGCTCGTGTGGGTGCGGAAAAATCCGGATTAGCCACGAGATTCGCCTTTCTTCTTGGCCCGGGACTGCGACCGGGAACGGTTCTATTGAACCCGTTTGAAGTGCCCACATTATCATATTCCCCCGTCTGAGGGCCCGAGGAAAATCCCATAAAAATAATGAAGCCCGAGACAGTCCAGCAACAACAATGGCGACGACGGGTGCAACAAGAGCATCAGTATAGTGTGCCATAAAAAATAAGCTGAGCAGCGTATGAAAAATATAAAAAGTTAAAATAATAGAAAGCTGCTGCTGCTGCTGCTGCTGCTACTGCTGCTTCTGCTTCTACTTTGTGTGCTGCATATTTTGACTCCAGAATAAATAGACTTTTGCATACGGGACGAGACGAGGAATGCGTGTGTATGCGGCACATTCCCAATTTATTTACAAAGCGGGACCCTCAGTCACAGCATCGCTCTGTGGCAGTTGTAGCGGAACATATAAAATGCGAGGAGTCAACACAAGGGCGTGGCTCTCCATCGTCCTGCTGCTTGCATTTCGGCCATCTGAATTCTGCATTTAACCATCCAGCGTTGCTCTGTAAAACTGGGAACCGAAAGCATCAAAACATATTCTGGGTAGTTGGGAACAGAGACAGACTCCCTCGACATCCCATTCACACTCAATCACACACTCGGTGACCGTTCAATGGGCAAATAACATGTCAAGTCTCATTATGTTTTGCAATTCGAGTAACCACATTCGTTGGAACAGTGGAGCAACAGGAACATAAGCCAAAGTAATTGGAAATTTAATTGCCCTTGCAGAACAGTTGTTTAATTAGTTATTGGGGCAAAGTAAGTTTGTGAGCAAGACTAAAAAGAGTTTAGATTCGTGATGTTTTCAGGAGAATATCCTTTTAAAATGAAAGTTGTAAATAATTATTATTAATTACTGGCTTTTAAAATCTACAAGTTACAAGAAAAAAGCTTTAGTTAGTTATTTTTTTTTATTCAATATTTTCCATTTCCATATTTGTTTTTCGAATATACTTTAGTGAAGTAAATAAGCTGCTTAAAAATAATGTTCAGCTATAAGCTATGTTTGCAGTCAGTGAATAAGAAGCTTTGTGTTCACAAAACAAGCTTTATATTCGCATCCAGAGAGAGTACAAAAACCACTTTAAAACAAGTTTACGGTCTTGTGATGATAATTATTTGCCTGCTTATCAGTAAATATGAAGGCATTATTATAAATTGGCCTTTAATCACCCGTAGGACCACTGTGGCATTCCCCAGGTTTCGCTTCATCGGCGGTCAGAGCATGGTTTTTATCAGCCAACCTGCGCCCCCCGCCCTTTCCGCCCTGCGGCATTGTCCCAGCCATTGTGCCCGTCTGTCCGGGAATCCATCTCCTTCTCGGTCCGGTCCGGACTGAAACTGGAACTGTGTGTCCGCTAAAATGGCTGGCAATTTAGAATTTATGGCAGCTGCATGATTTGTATGATACGAACGTAAGCAGTTTGCACTCACGTACCAGGGGGGCAGCCATATTCTCGCCCAAAGGGGGGCAGGAAGTGGAAGTGGAAGTGGAAGTGGAAGTGGTGGCACAAAGGGTTGCCGGCATCCGCATCTGTATCTGTATCTGAGGCTGGCTGTCTATCTGTATCTGTGCCCCGGGCAGCGGCGCATTTGTCTATTTGAACTTGTACTGGGCGCAGTGTGATCATTTAATTTAAATTCGCGTCTGACATGGCCGACGGGTAGAAAATTAAACAACGCAGGATGCGAGAGGACTGGGCTTTTTCTATATACAAGTATGAGTATATGTGGTATATATTTTAGCCGCCGCTCATTTGCATTTGCCAGTGAAATTGGTTAATTTCATTCCCATGTAGCTGGCCGCAGAATCGGGTGGCGGTGTCTCCCCTGTAATTTGCTCATTAAAGCGCGGGGACAGCTGCCAAACGGATGCAGGACGAATGACGATGGATGTGGATCTGGATGTGGATGTGGATGTGGATGGCCATCAGGCATCAGGCATCGGCATCCGGCCATTCAGCTGTTGCTGCTGCAACAACAACTGCACATCGCATTATGCGCGTAAGCGTAAAACTTTCAATTATTTAAATTATGCCACACGAACAATGCCACAAAAGCTTCAAGCCGTTGCATATGCCACTGAAAGCGTCAGCTGCAGGTTGCTTTTATAGTTGTTGTTGTTGTGGCTGATGTTGCCAGTGCAACATTGTTTCCAACATTGTCGCCCATCGTCATCTGCCCGTCTGCAGATTCCATGTTACAAAATTGCCGCAAGTTAAACGCATGTCGACACAAACCCATCCTTAAACACACCACACCACCCCAGCTTTAGCCCCAGCCCCATGTCCCCCTCAATCACCCCCCTCTCTCGTGCAACAGAACACCATCCACATAACTCATTCATATCATCAGTGTTCGCGCTACGGCGGAGACATCGCCGGATGAGTGATGGCTCCAGCATATCGCGCATATCGGCAACATAACCATTGTGTAAATGTCACTTCATCCCATCCCCAAGTGGAAAGCTGAGGTGTCAGCAGGAGCGACTGTTTGTCCCTCCTTTTTATTTATTGGAAATATAGCACATACGGCGGATATTGCTCGTCAAAAAGAAGTAACTACTGAAGCGTGATCTGCTAGTTTGCTTATGCACTCGGAACATGACAAGGAAAGATAGCAATTTACTATAAAGTTTATTAATCAAGCAATTCTGCAGCTGTTTTAAATATTATAATTTTTTTTTTATTGCTTCCTGGCTAGAACTCATATAAATGTAAATATGTTTTTTTTCAAAGATGTTTAAAACGTTCTTTCCAGAGTTGTAAACAACATAAAACATGTTTGTCGTTTGATTTCTTTCTGAGATTGCAGAGTAATTAAGGTTAACCGAATAAATATGAATAAATCATGTTTACTTTAGGTATAATATTTTTTCTGGGTGGGTAAAACCCGCTGGCTGCTTATCTCCGCTGAAAACGTTGTCATGTGGGAATATAGATGAGAAATTATTTACATGGTATTTTTTTTTGCCCAAGAATCTCACAAGCCCTCTGGAGCAGAGGGTATATCTGGATCGGTGGTGAGCCACTGCAAGGGAACTCCAATTTGCACTTTTGGATGGGCACTGTCAAACAAGTTGTACGGCTGGCTGGCCAGCCACCTCATCCACCGACGCTGACATCACAATTAAGCCATAACTCATCAGGCAATGGCAATATGTGAGCTGCATTTTGTATTGTGTCAGTGGCTCGGTTACATTCCATTACGGCCATAAAAAGAGGCTTACCACCGATGATGCCGAAAAAAAAGGTGGGGGGGCCGGACAGAGAAATCCCTGCAAATGCCACACACGAACTGCAACGGCAAAAGGCGGCGGCGGCAGACCAAATAAAGCATTCGGAGGCGGTGGACAGATGACAGATCAAAAAAAAAAAAAAAAAAGAAGCGTGCAGATGGCGCGGGGAATGATGCAGAATCGGATACAGATACGATACGGCTGGCCATGCATATATAGATACGGATACATATTGCCATTCATTCCTCCTCTGCCGGCTTCATATTCGTATTCGCATGTATTTACTTTGTATCACTTGTCACATTTTTTATTGCCATTGCCCGCTGTGGGTGCCTGTGATTTTTTATGGCTCATCTGTAGACTGGCCAGGGATTCGGCGGGGGATCCGAATCCGAATCCGCTATTATTATTATTGTTATTATATCATTCCTCATCAGCTTGATTCCCCCATTCATTGTTGTGTTTATAAGGCACACAAAAAATATCTTTTATTATTTGTTTGCCGCTGTCGCAGCTGCTAAAGGGATTAATTTCTTGATTTACCCATGGAATATATTTATGCATGTAAACTCCAGAGATTCTAGGGCGAGTGTTGGCTTTGTTCTTGTGCCGTTGTCCCTGGCACCAGTTTAGCAGTTGCCACCAAAAGATGGCTCCGATTTCGCTGTACTCTTGCCGCTTTATTTCCGACCGTGCATTTGGGTGGAAGCGTATCGAAAGCGAGTCCCGAGCACTCGGCACCCGTGGAAAATATGCTAATGCCATTCGATCAGCGGGAGGCTGGAGCAAGGGAAGGGACATCAGCCATCAGTCAACAGCGTGTCAGATGCGCGGAAAGTGAAATGAAATTCTTATTTTCATTTTTTCGCTTCTAAGCGCCAAACACTTTCTATTGTTGAGAGGGCTTTACCCCCAACATTTTCCCCTTGCCAAAGCGGTTTTTTCTAGGGGATTATCGTTCCTCCATTTCTCCATTTCTGTTTTCTTTTTTTTTTGCGAGGGTGATGTTCGTTTAAAATTGTTTTAGATTTTTCCTTTGTTCATTGGAACTCGTTTTGCAGATACTCAATTGCTTATTTTGGTCCAAAGAAAACAAAGCAACAACTTCCCAGGGATTATCCTTGGGATTTTCTATTAGTCCCGTATTTGTTTTCGATTTATTTGTAAGTGAAAAAAAAATAAACGCAGGAAAACAAAACCATTAAAATCTCGAGGCCACTAACGGCGGCAAAAAAGAAGGGTTTGCATATACAAGTTTGCCTTATCCCAAACACCGGCCAAAGCTGTTTACCAATTACTTAAACATAAGGTAAAGCCCCGGGGGGATTTACAAGTGTTTTTCTCCGTTTTCTCCTCTTTGTTTCGGTATTCTTTTTTTTGCCATCCGCATCAGAAGACAGGCCTTTTAATAAACTGAACTTTAAGGACCTCCGAAAATAAGTGTCAACATTACCGTTAAATCAAATGACTTTAAGTTTCCAAAACAATGTGACAAAGTTTTTAGCTTGAGTGATTCCAAAGAGAAAGGCCTAAAAGTTCATGTTTTTTTTATCGGAAATTCCCATTTCATTGCTTTTATGTGATTCATAACAAACTGACTGCCGACTGTCCTGGTTGTCACAACGAAAATTTAACCCCGACACCCACGCAAATTGTGACTTAATCAAGTTGCATTTAAAATGCAAACCGGGTAGAAGGCAAGCCCGCCCGGCAAAGAAAGGCGAAATGCAAATCTCTGGTTGGAAAATGAAACCGCGAACAGCGAAGAAAATGAATTATTTTATTAACGCTTAACAAAAGCAGGACTGAAAAACACTGCGCTCATAAATATCAAAGTAAATTCAATTCCCCGCTGCTCTATTAAAATCACATTACCCATCATAAAATGCCATTTAAATCATAAAAAATTTCCCATAAATTCATATAACAATAAAGCATTAATTTTAAGCAAATAAAAAATAATGTGCTGGACGCATAAATCAAAGCAGGAACTGCAATAAATTATGCAATTTGCATTTAAAACCAAAATATAAATAACAAACAGTTGAAAACAAAAAGGAGTAATAACAATATTCCCGTAGACAACAACAAACAGAAATGAAATGCCAAACAAATGTGAAGCTAATTTGTCAGCTTGCTGATGTCGATGGAGTGGAAGTGGATGTGGAAGTGGGTTTTCGATTCAGATTGGGTCAGCGTGATGCCAACGAGACCACAAAGCCATGAAGCCGTCACTCAATCAGATAGCAAAAGCGAATTGAAATTCGTGTGCGGCTAGTGAGTGCAATTCACAATTAACCGAAGAATGGTTTTTTCCAGCCGCTCTCCGGAGGCAATTACCTATAATATTTATGGCCAAACCGCAGAACATTTGTCAGGCGCAGCATTTACATGTGTAATTGGCGGGCGAGCAAGTCGGTGGGCGTGTCGCAGTTTGTGCTAATTAATTGCCCCACAAGGGCAACCTGTTGGAGTACGCTCTAATTACGTATACGCAATGTCGGTCATTAGAAAACCCCTGTTATAAGTATCACCACAATGGAACCGGGGGATTTGGAACTAATCAGCATTTCGGTCATTTAATTAGAGGAAATAATGGCAATGACGTGTCGTCGAATCGTTATGCAGACAGGATCCACATGGGCAGCATATTGCTTCCATAATGCAACAGATTTGTCCGACATTCGCCTTCTGGCCTTGGCAACAACCAGCTCACCCAGCTGCCAAACATTTGCACTTGTCATCTGTGTGCATGTCTGGTGTCTGGATTTGCTCTTTGCCAACCGCCAGGCATTTACCTCGTGCAAATGTTCGCCTGTAAATAAAACCAGCCAGGGCCAAGGAGCCGAGTTACTCAGCCAGTGTGCGAGACTTCCTGTGTTTCTGGTTCCGTTTCCCCACACACACTCACACACAGCCAATAAAAGTTTGTCAAAATGCATTTGTCCGACAACCAGACACCGCCCGAGGACCACTAATTTGGCCCGGACCATCATTGTCAGACATAATGATCTGACTATTTGATGCTGCCATTTATGGAGTTACGCATGTTGCACACAAGACATACATAAGTCAATTAGAGGGCATTTGTGCTCACTCGAGTGTTATAATTATAATTATAGCCATAGTAACCGCTTGAATTGAATTATAGTTCGGATGAAGATTGGCTGGCCAAATTTAATTTGTGACTTAAATCGCAGTGTTAGGCCTGTCTCCCGTAACCTATTTAATGGCTAAATATTTATTGTATATAAGGAACAGGTTTCTGTCCTAATGAGCAGGCATAATTCAGGGAAACCCAAACGGGTTCGCCCATCTGATAATCACCAAATCATATTCAGGCAGGCACTCCTATCTTAGCTGTGTGCCAGTGGTATGGGGACTTAAGCTGGTTTCCAGGAAGTAACCGAATCGCTCTACAATTACAGTCTCCCAGAAAAGCAGTGTGTGCTACCGAATCTCGTATCCCTGGGACAACATGAGACACTTTTGCGAACAAAACACCGTTGGCAACGAGGATGGGCTGCTGCTGTTGCTGTTCCAAAAAAAAAAAAAGAAAAGGGAATGAGCAGACGAGAAGAGTTATTTTGTATGGAAAGTATCGCATATCAGCAGACGACAGGGACAAGAACAGCGCCGAGAGCCAGGACGAGCAGTCCCCGCCTTTTGTTGGGATGTAATGTAGCGCCGCACTTTCCTCGGCTGCTTCTCCATTGCAAGTCGCATTTATTGAATATTTACAGCGGCAACTTGCAGACAAACAAGCAGCAGCACAACATTCGGTGCGCCTTTTGGCATTTGAGCAACTCGCATACTGTCCTCGTTCTTTGTTTTCCGCCCCTGGCTATGTAATTTCATTTGCATTGGAAAAGGGGTGGCCAAAGTGGGCGGCAAATGCGTGACTCCTTTGGGGCTGGCTTGGGCAGGCAGAAAACTTTTGCAGTTATGTCCGCAACAGGAAGGAGCACCAGCAAATGCTTTAAGTATGCTTACCATTTTGTATTTGGCTGCATTCTGCGTGCTACGTTCTGCATCCTGGATTTTCCTGACGCTGACGCACGTACGAAGGACACCGGGGAGTGCAAGGACGACACACGTCACGGCAAAAGTTAAAAGTTTGCCATCAATGTTTGCATTGCAAGTTTCACTCCTGGCTGGCAGTTCATTTTGCGCTGCGCACAGACGTCCTTGACAGGATGACAGCGATCCTGGATTGCGTAGCAGTTGCAGCTGCACCGGCTGCTTCCGCACTTTCTGTCACTACTTTAAATAAAAATGTAAATTACCTCTTATGCTTTTGCTTTAAGCACGGCTAATGAAACTGCTAAGTGACTGCCTTAAAGCTCAAGAATCCGATTTGTGCCAGCAAACTTTTCGCATAACTCAAAGTCAAGCAGAAGCTGCACTTATGGATGCTACTTTTTCTTTAGCATATCACAGCATAAGTATATAAAATGGGATTAAATATTATTTAAAAAGGGGATCAGCAATGCACTGAAGTTAGGTTGTTCGTTTACCAAATGTAAAGTTGTATTTAGTTAAATTGTTAAATTTAAGAGCCAAATGCAGTTTGATGTATTCAAATGCAACCCCAAATATATCTATACATTTCAATTAAAATACATGAAATTCGAAACGTACCAAACACCAAGAGAACTTTAAGAAATTTGTAGCACAAAAGTTGATTTAGTTTTTGCCATTTAAAGACCTGGCCATTGGCAAGGAAACCATTTGGCATGCCCCTTTCCGTTGGACATCCAATCAGAATGCTGTTCAAATCGAGCCCAAAAGAGTTATCCTTTCAGTGGAAAATCAATTGAGCTTTGACCAAAAGCTCAACCGAGCTAAGTCTTTGAACCCCGAATTGCCTGCTGCCCTGCCGTTTTTTAGTCTGCAGCCCGGGCAACTTGGCAAATTAGATGATTCTCTGGGTGAATGAACAAGCCCCAAGTGTGGCGGCAAAGTTAGTTGATGTTGCAGCCAGCGAGAAACTTCAATTTCCCGATCAGGTGCAGACCCTTTCCAGTTGTCCTGGCCACCTAAGAATGGGGTCCTTCAGTCTGCCCAACTCTCCCGAGTGCTTGCCAACTTGTTTAGCCGTTGTTTGTAGTACGTGTTGTCGTGGTGTTGTACGCACGTAAGCGATGCCAAGTCGAGTATTTATTACGCTCACAACTTGACATAATTCCCTTTTTTCTGGGGGAGGCAAACTGGCTGAGCTGATGCAGCAGTTGAACTAATGCCATCGATATAGATTTATAGCTCCGCTGGCACGTATGTGCGAGTACGTTCAATTGCCTGCACCATCATCATCATCATCATCATCAGCAGCAGCAGCAGCAGCAGCAGTAGCATCAGCATCAGCATCAGGAGCGGGAAAATACATTGAAGACGACAGGACTGCCATCAAGTTGGGCGTAAAAAACAAGTTGTGACTTAACAACTTCATCAGCTGGCAGCGCACTTAGTTTGGCTGACAGCCTATATATACAATGGAGTTTATATACGTATATGTGTTCACAATAAGATTGCTTAGCGCATTAGGCAGCAGGACCAACAGGAGCGGGAAGAACAACAAATAAATGCCATTAGCAGCCAACAAACTGTAAGCCAAAATGGCGCCATCAACGCGAAAATAATACGGAAAATGCGGCGTTAATGGCAACGAAGAAACCGGATGAGGACGAGACCGAGGGCACCCATGTGAAGGCAAACGATGTTATGATTATGATTATTATGTTGCTATTAGATTAAGAGCAATTTTAACTTTTTCCGCTCTCTCACAAAGGCCTTCCGCTTTCCCATTTCCCATTTCACCCAACCCGCTGACTGCCTGACTTTCCGTTCTTTACTTTCTTTTTTCGTGCGTCAACGCTTTCCGTTTTGCGTTTTCTTACGACACTTGACGCTCAAGTCCCTCCTTTTGTCCTACCAACTTTCCCTTTGTACTCCTCCCCCCCCGCCGGGCAGAGTTACTCCTTCATTGTTTCTAGCCCGGGTCTTAGCCACGCTTAATTGGTTGGCTTTTATTACTTGGCAAGTGCTGCAAGCGCATAATTTGCGACCACGCCGAACAGTGGGCCAACTTCGAGATTACGGAAATTTCACGGATGGCTTGACATAGCACTTGTAGGGCTCTCTGGGCGATCTATTGATTAGCCTAAGCTCATGAGGCAGGCCTCCATAAATATTTGCTACTGGATATTACTTTCCTTTGTAAGGTACTAGAAAATAAATTAAATATAATATAGGTACTATTTTTGGTATTAATTAAATTATTTAAAAACCAGTTAATTTAAATAAGCCCCGAATAGTGATTAAATATTATTAACAACGTAGTTAAGGGAAATAGTTTAACATACGAATGAAAAAAGTAATTGTAAATTTGAGAAACATTTATTAAGATTTTCTTGTCAACTTAAGTAAGACGTTTTTTATTGTCAAAGAAAGATTTTCTTTAATTCCTATAAAAATTATTCTTTTGCTTAAACCTATATATTACACCTAAACTCCTTATATATTTATATTGTGTTTTATTTTCTATTGAAAGTCGAAGTGAAATTCATATCAGAACTTAATAATTTGTACTTTATTTATTATGTTATAACTTTTTGTATATACAATCAAATATACAATCTTTTTGTTTGGGAAAAAACAACGATAACATTTCTTGTAAATATATTTTACAAGTCTTGGCTCTTTTGCTTTTTATTTGCCTCCATTCATTCTTGTTCCTTGGTGCGTGAACCGAGAAATCTTTTTTTAATTAAATAAGCATCCGTAGATTAGGAGGAAGGGGCATCGGTGGCCCTTGGCCGGAGTCATGCTGGCTGCCTCACTTCGCACCTACACCTACATAGTCTGCAACATGGCCACGCCCACTTCTCAGTGCCACGCCCCCCATCCATTTTACCAGAAGGCGCGCGTGCCTTTGGTAGTTTGCGGCGCCATTTTAGCGCGAATGAATTTAAATTGTTTGCCGGCGTTTCCTGCATTAAGGGCAGCTTCCTTTCGAAGACCCAACGCTGCCGTCTTTTTCTTCTGCTCCAGCGGAGAATAAAAAAACGAAATTACTTAATTACAACAATTATTATATGAAACGGCCCCAAAAAACTTCTCAGCCAGGGTAGGTGGTTTCCTGTAGCCGCCCTGCTTTTGCTGTTGCTGTTGCTGTTGCTGTTGTCTGCTGTCTGTTAATTTAATTAAATATTTTCACACCTTCCGACTGATACATTGGACCATACAAAAGCCGTTCGGAGCCTTTGTCTTGGAATTTAAGGTGTTAATTTCCTGTCCCGTGGATGCAAAAAACAACAAGTGCAGCGAGTCGGCTCTAATAAAAATAATTGCCATGGGCAGACAGGCAGCAGCAGCAGCAGCAGTAGCAGCAGCAACAGCAGTGGAAAATTACAAGACACGAAGGACCTCGCCCTGGAGTTTTATGCCATGGAAAATTGCATGCGAAATAATTGAAAAGCATCGCATCGACTTCAGCTTTGTCCTGCAGCTCCTTGCGCCGCCTCCTTTGGCTAGATAAACTTTCCTCGCAGCACCGAAATAATAGCAGCCAAAGTGGTTGTAAATATTTTGTGCCCGCCATTCGCCACTCGCCATTCGCGATTCGCCGGAAACTTTGCTTCTCTGCCCGCAGTGTGACAAAATGCTGCGAAAAGTCATTTTTCAGCTAAATGAATTTGCGCCAACTGCGCAAAAAACAACGCCCAAAAAAGCGAATTTCAACTGGGGCTCGGGAATTCGGGGCGACGATGATGATGATGATGATGATGATGATGATGTGGCCCAAGGAAATGGCTTGCCACTGGTCCGGGGTCCGGTATCCTGTGGGTCAGCGGCAAGTTCAATGGGCAACTAATGAGGCGACCTTAAGATTGCTTTTTCACAACTAACTCGCTCAACTTTCCATTGCAGGTCCTCCAGGTCCGCCCGGTCCGCAGGGAAAACGAGGGAAGCGCGGCAAAAAAGGAGACGGCGGCGAAAAGGGCGATCCGGTAAGTGGCAGCTGAGAACAGGAAATAAAGTACATATGCTTCGAGAACTTCAAATAGAAAGTGTGATGAACTCAAAAAAAAAAATTAAATTGTTAAAGTATCAAACAAAGAAGGTAACCAAATTTTAACAAGCTTTTAGGTCCAAGCTTTAACTTGAAAATGTTTAACTTTTAAATAATATCACATAAATCTCAAGAATCTAGGAAGCCCTTTGTAGCATGTGGTTGCTATATTAAAATGTAGTTATTTGTTACGAACCAAATGCATAGAAGTATAAATATTGTCTTAAAGTCAGTAAATATCTTTAAATTTACCTTTTTTCCCAAAAGGTTTAACATGAAAATCTTTTTACAAATTAAATATACAAATCAAATATTAAAAGTTTTAAACCAAACTTATAATTGTTGTAATAGAGAAATTGGAAAGTATTACTAAGGTACTTAAGATTGAGATAAAATTTACATATTTTGATTGGAGTATTTAAAGATTTTGTTATAAAATATTTAATTTACACTCGGGATTGAACGGATTGGATTGATTGGAACGTCGCTTTTCCATTTAAAAGATCGGAAGTCAGAAACGGTCTCAACTTAAACCATAAAACTAATTATATTTTTCTCCGTTCAGGGCATGAATGGCATCAGCGGGGAGAAGGGTGCGGCGGGCAAGCCCGGAGACAAGGGCCAGAAGGGCGATGTCGGGCACCCCGGCATGGATGTCTTCCAAACGGTGAAGGTAAGTCTGCGCCCCAGGCCTCCTAATCCTCCAAAGGCTGCTGCAATCCTTGGCTACAAATTAAACAGAGTCTAACCGGACCCAAATTGCTTTGCATTCCTAGGGGCTGAAGAGATCGGTGACAACGCTGCATGGCGGCACGCTGGGCTATGCGGAGATAGTTGCTGTTAAGGTATTGCCACCACCCACTCATCAACCAATCTCTTTACCACTGCACCACTGCCCCCCTATTCGTTAGACGTAGACATGGTCAAGACCATTTTTCAGGGGCCAAATGCAGATGGCCGGGAGACGGCAGCCAGCGTACAACAAATTATTCGCAACTTGTTGTCCTTGGCTCAGTCGTTCGGTCTCTGGACTTGTCCTTCTGGTCCTTGTGGTCCTTTTACTTAGTTGTGTAGCTGTGTTTATTGTCTCGCTTCATTCTCGTTTGTAATGCTTTTAAGTTGTCTCCTGTCTGTTGTCCTGCTGCCTTAGCTCTTTTGTTTAAACTACGCCATAAATTCGTTGCAACATCGTAGTTTGGTCGATGTCGACGTCGACTTTCCCCCTTTTTCTTTTTCTTGGGCAGTGGCATCTTTTCGGACAGATCCCCTGGTAGTTTTTAATGGAATTTCCATCCTATTTGTTTCGTAGTTTTGAGTTACCCGTTAAGAACATTTAATTTGGTTTATTTGCTTTTAATTTGGCTAATCCCGCTTTTGCAGCAGCTAAAGCTAACGTTATTTTGATGATTTATTAACCGTTTTCGTTGGAACATTGTTTTGATTAACCCATTTGAATTTTTAATATTTTTTTACGGTACGTTTAAACATGTTGTTTTTGGTATTGTTGATGCTGTAAGGACTTGCAAGAAGCAGGCGTCAATGTATCCGCTTCCACAGTCATACAGCTGAAGGTGAGTTGTCTTGCACCCATTTTCCTATCCCAGCATGTCCTGTGTGCCTAGTTTATGTCCTGCACGTGCCCCCAGACTGGTTCAACTCCGCAGGAGATCCTCGGCTAATAAACATGTTTCCTCGTTTCCACAGGGAGAGCCCGGTGAGCCGGGTCCGCCAGGACCTCCGGGCGAGGCGGGTCAGCCGGGAGGGCCCGGCGAGCGAGGACCGCCAGGCGAAACCGGAGCCCAGGGCCCGCAGGGCGAGGCCGGACAGCCTGGAATCGCCGGACCGCCCGGACAGGCCGGCGCACCTGGCACGAAGGTGAGTTTGAGCGGTGATTCACCGAAAATCCCATACAGCAAACCGAAACAAAGGCTCAGATAAGGATGCGCACACACTCACACACACACACACACACATAATAACAACAAAGTGGATTGTTGGGGAGGAAGATGTCACCAGGATTAATGCATTATTTGTATCTGTTGGATAAACACGGCGACGGTTTAAGTGACTGCCAGTGATTCGGTGTCATCCTGTCGGGTCGTCCTCTTTTGTTCTCCTCACTTTCCCATTTTCTTTATGGCTTGCCCGTGCGGGTCTCGGGTTTTCCACAATATTTATCGTTTATTTATGCATTTAAACTGCCTTTTCCACTTAATTTCCACAATGACTCACTCTCGTTTCCCGACTTCGCAGGGCGACAAGGGCGATCGAGGCGATCGCGGACTAACCACGACCATCAAGGGTGACGAGTTCCCCACGGGCATTATCGAGGGTCCGCCGGGACCGGCGGGACCACCTGGTAAGTGTGTTTGTTTGTGCTTGCATTATCCAACAGCCACTTAACGCACTCGAAGATACGGATACACAGATGCACAGATACAGATACAGATTCAGATACAGATACATCGATCGATCGATGAGTTTTTCAAGTGCTGCCACGCGGCTGCGGGTCGCCTAATTTATTGTCGTCCGCATCTGGGAATGCTCTCACACATTTGTCCCATTGAACATGGATATGCTGCCCCCATCCTCGTCCAATTGAGTCATTGACTAGCACTGGGTCCCATTAGTTTGGCCTTTAAGTTGGGCCTTTTTATTTTTGGCCGGCTCGTTCAAAATGGAAATCAGGGTGGCTGCGCGCGCTTTTCATGCTTTTCCCGGTTTTTATGGCATCACACATATTTTAAATATTTTATTCGTTGCCTCTGCCATATTTGGAAATCAAATTTTCAAATTTCATTTTCCACTGCTGCATTTTGCGATAACTTTTATGGCCTCTGTTGTTTGCCCAGTTCGGACTTCAACGTCAATTAAATGCGCATAGAAATGTCGGCAGTTCGGCATCCCGCCTCCGGGCCACGCCCACTTGAATGGCACACCCACAACAACAATAGAATTTCCATTCGACTCGATTTTATGAGCCGGCCATAACACATTTCTGCACTTTATTTGAATTTAATACACGAAAATAGCCCCAAAAACATGCCGTTCCAAAAAATAGTTGAAACGCCCGAGAATCAAACACAAATCCAGTGATTCTCGTAAAAATTTGTAGACCCCGAGAACTTGTGGCACTGGCCGCAGTCGTAAAAATGCAACTTTATGTCGTTTATGTTGCTTTTAGCGGCTCATTAGCATGAACTACCAACGAGTTGGAGTACAACACCATTGGATGGCATAGGATGGAATGGGTTTGGGTTTTGGTTGGGCTGGTTAGACACTGGCTACTATTGTTTTACTAGGGGCACTCAGTGGGCGCAATAAATAGGCAATCGCTCGAGTGGGACTGATGGATATAGTAGATGGATTGATGGCCCATAAATGTCGGCTGAATGACACTGGGCACTTTTTTAACCAATTGATGGATTGCAGATTAATGGTGTTGACGATCCGTGGTTGACGTTTTATTGGGAAAACAAAATTTTAATTTGATTTTGGTTCTAGTAATTCATTTGCAATGCTTTGGAATTACGCCCACTTGAAATTACGTTTTACACAACATTGAATATCCATTAACTAAATTGGCTTTAAAATGTTTAATGACCATTGGTGCTCTAGGAAGCTAACACTTTATTGAAATTTTTTATTACTTCTTTGTATTTTTATTTGATGCATAAAAGGAAAGCCGTAATAAATTAATCTGAATTTTCAAATTTTTCATTCTTTTTGTCATTAAATATTTCATTTATTCCTAATTGTAAAACAATTAAACCTATAATGTTGTTAAATATTTTTTCAATTTGTTTTTAAATTGTTTTTATACTTTTCTCAAACATGGTCGATAATAATTTGTAAATAATTTTATACTCTGTCAAATGTTATCCTATTCTACTTTTGATTGCTACAAAAGGCTTATAATCAATCCCACTTATTACTAAGCCTTTTACTGAGTCCTGGTGAAGACTTAAATAGCAATGAAATTGAATGAAATCCCCATCAAGCTAAATGATTTAAAAACGATTTATTTTCATTCCTTAAGATTTCCTTGATTGAGTACCCCTAGTACATTTGACCGTTCGTTAGGCCAGCAAGCAACGCCATCAATTAGGCGCTTTGCTGCGGTTTGTGCAGCCCGCATCATTACGAGGGCACACGCCCTCCCCTCCTCCCATCCGCCCCTCGACTTGCCACTCCCCCTGCCCCTGCCCTATTTGCTCATCCACCTCTTGACTTATCAGTTGCCTGGCATCAAAGTGCCTCGATGTCGCAGTGACATTTCGATGTGATTGCGATGACGATGCTCTTGTTGCTGGCCATTGTTTCTGTACTTCTGGCTGTTCTTTCGGCACAAGATCTGCTGAGGCGATATCTGTCGTCAGTGGCAGTGGCAGTGGCAGTTTCAGTTGCTGTTGCACTAATGCTGCATTCGATTACTACCGCAGAGTCGTGGGCTGGAGGCCGCCCACTTTTCCCTGGTGCGTTGATGGACACGAAATCGCAATTTACTTTTCCCCAATTTCAGCGACACAACCGACCCAGGGGACAATTCTTCTGGCTTGATTTGAATAAATGGAACGTCATTTGTTTCCGGGATTCCCTGCGTCTGGTCTCGACGGCTTATCTTATCGGACCCGTAATTAGTTAAGCTTTCTTTGTGTGTGGGCTTGGCAGCCCAGAGCAATTGAGTGTCCGGCTGAAGGGCGGATAACGCCCGTCCCAGAAATGAAAATCTCAGAAATGAAAATGAAAATGAAAATGCCAGCGTCCGGGTACGAAACAAAAGGCAGTCCCAGCTGTAATATCAAAAAATTCAATTTATTCCATGATTTATTTGAATTTCATTCCATTTGGTTTTTGGTTGATTGCATTGCGTCTTCGGGCAGCTTCCGTTCTATGAAATTAAAACTTATCTCGGGCATTTCATCTGCTGGCAAACAAAATAAACACTAAGCTGGCCGGCAATCCAATATCCTGGACACTATAAATCCACAATACTCTCTCGTCGTTGCCTGTGTATATAGTTTTAATGCTGTTTTACAATTGTCGACTAAAATGCTTAACGGTGAATTATGCAAACATAAACATAAAACTTTGGGGCCAGACAATAGAGCTGGCGGCTAAACAAATGGTAGGCGACATCAAAGGATCTCTCCTGGCAGGTCGGCAAATTTATGCTCTCCGCAGGACGATGCCCTTTATGTGCAACGCAATTTCACGAACTTAATAAATTCTCTATATCTTTTCGCCCTGGTCTGGCCCATTTTGACAAGCCACACAATTGGATTTATCTATGATATGAGTACCTCCCTTGCGCCCTTGTTGGCAGTGCAAATGGTCTCATTTAATGGCCATGACAAACAACCCGAAAAAAAACGCAATTTCTCATTATTCTAACTAAACAGGTTGCTCGTCGGCCGCACAGTGGCGCAAAGTCAATTTGCCACTGATGGATTTATGGGCCACTTCGATTTAGCGGCTTGGGAACAAAGCACGCAAATTGTGTGAAGAGACAGCGTTTAGCCAGATTGTGAGTTACCGTGGAGCGGTTTATTGGCGGGATTATATGGGGGGCACAAATTGGATTTGCGCTGGAGTGTTTGCTTCACACACAGATCCAATTCCTGACCCAGTTAATGGGGGATCCATGATAAATATCGACTGCTTCTGCAGCGAAAGTGCAGCTTATGCATATTAAATTGTTATTCTGCATCTGTTTGCATGCCAATTTCGCCGAGTAGCGTCGAAGGGAAAGGTATACGACGTTATATATGCACCATATATATATATATGGAACGCCCTATCTGGGTCAAGTCGTTGCCGTCATTAGCATGGAAGTAGCAGGAGAAGCTGGGGCCTTGAACCATTTACCATTCGACTGTCGACCAGTGTGAACTCAGGGCAGTTCATTCCCAGGCAAATAAACAATTTGCATTGCCAACTAAGCCCCGACCATCGTTAAACCATCAAGAGCCTGTCCGTCTCTCGCCATCAACCAGTTGAACAAATTGCTGACCAAAACCAACAATCCAAAGGGGGGGAGGGTGGGGGCTGTATTGAGCTCTCGGTGCTCTATAATTACAAAGGCCACGCCCACTGTTTGCACAACACTTGCGGGCGTATCTGTATCTATATCTGTGCAGTATCTGTAGTATCTGTGTGCCCGAATATAGGTATGTCCGTGGCATTGTTTGCACGCATTTTAAAATCTGTCACTAGAAGCGGTTCGCTGAAATTAACATTTTGCACAGGTCCGCCTGGAGAGCCGGGAGTTCGAGGAGAACCTGGACCCATTGGACCTGCAGGACCCCCCGGCGAGAAAGGACCGCGCGGGAAGCGCGGCAAGCGGGTGAGTAATCAACCAAACACAAAATGATGAACTGAATGAGAAAACAAGAAAAGAAAAACAGAAAAACAGAACAAAAAAACAACAACAGAAAAAACCTGATTCCACTCGATTTTTAATTAGAAACTCAACGGCGCGGGCCGTAATTTGAGTTTGAAAACAAGAAGTGTATTATCATGTAAATTACTTTTGTATAAATGCGTGGGCGTGTGCGTTAATTTCATGCTAATCTGTAAATACTAGTGACGCCGCGGGTGTATATATAATACCTAAACATATATAGTACATATAAAACTTTATACGAGGGCAAACCCGAAACTTGTCCTTTCGCATGGGCTCACCTGCATGTCGGCAGTCGGTGTAATGAGCATGTTTACACGGCTGCGGGAAACGTGCTACTTAACTCATTACAGCAAGTACGAAACCTGAGACACAGTTCACAACTTTGACAAGCTGCCAAGGAGATAAAAAACAGCGCCAAAGTATCTGCCAGATACTTGGCAGCCGCGGCAAACTATACACCCCTGCCGCCCATCGAATCGCGATTGCGCGTCCCCTAATCTGGTGCTTAAATTACGGCGGAGGCGCCTCCATCGAAATACTTGTTTTATATCGGAGGAATTTATCTAGTATCTCGCCATTATGACTCTGCCCTGCCGGAATGTCAACAGTGCAAAGATACTTAACATTTTTATTGGCACTCCAAGTGTCGGCAGCTGTTGCCGCCCTCTGACGTGCTGATGGATGCGCGATCTATACGTAGGGATGGGCATATTGGAGCTGAGAATTTTCATTTCATTTCATTTCTTTTCTTTTTTGCGCATACATGAATATGTGGGCCAGCACGTGTTTGTGTGCGATATGAAAAATGCATAAGCGCCGCCGGCGAAGCTGCTACGCCACGGATGAGTTTCCTCGCATCCCATCCAGATATTCAGCTTTTGGCCAGGGCTTCGGTTTCGTGTTTATGTATTATGCTGCTCAAACAGTGCGCAAACATTTGCGCATTTTCCCCATTTTGCCCATATTCACGTAGCCACCGAGGGGTTGGGCGCCAAAGAAAACAATCTGATTATTGTGCAGCAAAGGCAACGTCAAAGTCAAAGTCAAAGTCACGGTAGCCGCTGTTGCCGCTTTTGCCTCTGTATTTGCAATAACGCATAATGCCAAAAGAAATGGCAGGCATTGGCATTGGTTAATACGAAGCGACTTTCAATACGCCCAGCAGCGAAACAACAAACAGAAAACGCGGCAACACCAACGTGCTGAACTTCTTTTATGAGTTCCTCATGGATTCTCCTGCAAAGCCAGCGAGGGCAGATAGAGCACTTAATGTCTAGGAAAATTGGCCAGATAATGGGATTGAGGAGATAAAAATATACATAAAGGGATTAAGGCGAAAAAAAAATGTTGCTTATATACCCAAATATTAAAACAAGAAAAATCATAAGGAAAAAGCAGTTTATTATTCACCCAAGGGTTGTATACTGCTTTAAATCACTAATTTTACCATTAAACACAGATATTGACAGTATGCAAATTTGCAAATCATAAGCTTGCCTTTGTCAAGACAAATTATCAAAAACAAATATTCTGCATTCATTAAAGAATGCAAAAGCAAGATACTAAAGGTAAGGCAAATGCCCAAGAATTAATTTGAAATTGTTTTAGTGGATTGATATCCACTTTGCTATGTGATTTTGTACAACAAATATGCGAAATATTTTACAAGAATCTTGAACAATTACAAGTTATGAGTGAGAATAAAAGATGAAAAATATTTTGATTTTCCTACATAACAGTAATTAAAATATAAAATCGATGAGTATTTTCCCGACATAAGAAAAAGTCAAAAATGCAGCCTTTCAAATATGTATCTACAAAATATTTGCCAAGCATATTTGCCTTAAAATCAATTTAAGAGTGTAGCACATACTTTCATAACAATATTTAAATTCATGTCGATTTGCAAAGGAATACATTTTTGTGGCCAAGAATTTACCATGCTTTTTTGGCCAAAGGCAAAGAATAGTTTCTCAATAGGGCAAACAGTTATTAGGCATTCCATAAAACTTTTCGATCTAGCCACCAGGCAGACAGCCTTTCATTTCTCCTTGCCATTTTGTATGAGCCGATTATACTGCCTCCGTGAAATTCCCATTGCACAGCACTGCAGCAACGTGATGTCAAAACAAATGAAAGTCATAAGCAACGGCTTCTGCCTGTGGGCCGACTTCTTTGGCAAACAAACAAAACTTTTGCCATCGCCAGATATAACTATATTCGCACTCATGCGCCGCACCGCAGGCAGTGCAAGGCATAAAAAATGATTTGCAACAATTGCCGTCATCTTCGGTGGAAACGTGATGCCTGCCAGGCAGCCAGGCAGCCAGTCAGTTGATTTTCCAATGCGCCATCGATTTTCCTCTAAAAGGGAACCCCCAACGCGATGTCGCTTTTGCTGGCTGGCATCATAATAATAATGATGTGAGGAGCTGCATCGGTGGGAAACAATGCCTCCATCTACAGTACAGTAGACTCCCGAAATTAGCTCACTTTGCCATAATTAGCTCGGCAAATCGTAAAAAATGCCCGAGCTATTTTCGAAAACATTTATCCATTTCTCGCCAACGGCATCTGGCTTTGGCTCTGGCCAAAACCATTTCCCATTCTTTTCTCCTGTTTTTGGGGTTATTGCCTAGCCGTCGGCGTCATAAAAAAAGCATAACGCAATTGCTGGCATTATAAATTTGACATGTTATTTTCGTCGCCTCGTCAGAACAAAATGCTCATATAGATTGCCACATTCCAGGGGCGGAGCGAGAGGTGCTGGGGGTCTGATGACGGGTTAGCATATGAAATGAATTTGATGTGTGTAGTGAGGCGTGAGGCAGAGTTTCGCAAGAAGCCAGCCGATGACTCTATGCCCTATATACACAACAGTCATAATACTAAGCCCAGTGACAAATGCAAACTAAATCAGCTGTCAAAGACCGCTTAAATATCGATGCCAACATACCCCTTGGCAATAGGGTATTAAAATGATTTTTGGCCCGCAGCACAAACATGAATTTACGAGCGGGCATCATATTAAAAATTTAAATTAATTTCAAAGCGGGTGTGTCGCATGGAATTTCGTATGTCATGGCCCGTTTAAGCAGTTGCAGATTTGCACTTTCCACATCTATATCCCGCTTTAATAAAGTCGAAACGATAAGTCATATGGGGAAGCTGGATGCTGCTAGGGCTGACAGCAATCTCAGCCAGAAGAAACTGTTTGTGAAGCGTTTATGTCAAATTTATGCTAATGTATTTTACAATCGTTGCTCAGCTCAGTCAGGTCCCATGTCAAGTTTGTTGTCTTTCGGGCCCTCGGTCCTTCACATCAGCATAAATTTCCCGCCGCTTTTGCTTTTGCTTTGCTTATCAACGAAAAGTTTTCCCGTGCCGCCTGCGCGTCTAAGTAAATGGAGTCATAAAAATTGCGAAAGTCGCAAAAAACTTGTCAATTCGCTACACGTCACACGGTCTCGCCCCCCAATGGAAATGCGATACCGGAAACTGGCAGAAAGAGTTCTTGGCATACTTTGCTCGGCAAATCAAAGACTTAAGGTTGCTTACACGGAAATCCAAATGTGCCAGGACCTTCTTTTACTGCCAAAGTGTGTGTGTGATTGTAAATATGTCTGCCACTCAAAGGGTTCATCTCTGTGGCTGCCACTTGGCCAATTCGTTGGCTCAGACAACTCGGGTGTTGCCTAAACGACGCAATAAGCTTAGCACTTCCACCATTCACCATGCACCACCCATTCCGGATCCTGGGCTCATTGCCTGGATTTTCATTGCTTCAGCTTGAGTGGAGACGACTTTGTCCTACTCTTTTCCCTTTCCCTTTCCGATTTACTGATTTTCCGATTTGATAAGCGCCACGAAATGGCCAAATATGTGAGCTTATGGTTGTGTGTTGCGTCATTGTTCATTGAAAAATGCGCAGCATGCAAATTCACCAACCCCCATACGGCTTTCTTTGTGCGCAATTTTCCAATTTTCCTTGGCTGCGGCAATTATTTGCGGTCAGCGTCCATATATCTTGTATTGAATGGCAAGATGGCCAGATTGTCCGGGCTGAAAAGCGGCGCAAAAAACCGGTCAAGCATGGAACACGCCGCAGGACATGCGTGGCTACACTATGTTACACACATGTGGGTGCGTGTTGGGGGCAATGTCCTGGCCCCAAGGGTGTGCGTAACTTTTATTTTATGGCCGCCGATGATGAGAGCCCTGCGGGGGTCGCAAAAACGATTGAATAAAGAAATCCGGGCTCACCCACGCAGAGTTGGCGACAATGTCCTGACCCCCAACCCCCCACTCACTAAAGTTCCCCAACCCCCGCCCACAGTTAGTCAGCCTCATAGAAATTTATGGGCACGCGTGTTACATTGACGTGGGTTTGAGGTTGCCACCGCTGGAAATTGGAGAAGGGGGATGATTCTGGCGGGTCAGGAAATGGGGAATTCGGAATGAGATGGCAGGGGGCGGGGGGCGGGGGGGCTGTGCATGCGAAAGTAGCAAAATTATACGAAACGAACGCGCTTTGGCAACCTAAAAACCAACAACCAACCGCACAAATGCCAACTGCTTCCATCTTGGCATTGATGTGGAACTGCTACTGCTCCTCTTGTTGGGTCGCTGAAGACAGCGGCGGAGGCAAAACGACGAAATCTTTAACAACGATTTCCCTAAATACTTCCGAATTTCATACATATTACAATATCACGGCAGCCGGAGCAACCGCAGCTACATTGTTGGGGGCGAAACGAAATCACGCGAAATTTTTACAACGCGACTTGACTTGCTTCCTTCGTTTGAGCTCGGAACAGTGGTTGCTTTTGGTCAATTTTTACATAGATTTTGCATTTTCTATTGGTAATTTAATCATCTATCAGGTTTGATGATGTAATAAGGCAGGACCACAAAATAAGATTACTAAGAAAGTTTGCTAGCCATTAATTAATAAATAAATAGGTTATACAAAATCTTTTGTTTACTTTAATCAAAGAAATTAATTAATTTTAAAAATTTTACTCTAAAAAATGCAAATTTATAAATGTAATAGTTTCTACTGTAAAATCCAAGTGTTCCATTTTAAGGAATTTCCTTTCAAAGCCGAAAAACTATAATTTTGTATACGGCAGATGCTGTTATGAGTTTCGAAAAATTCAATCGCTTCCGTATTTCTAATTTTTACGATATTCTCTTAGATTATTACCTCTATTTTCCGATTGTTTATAGTGCCGCCTTTTATGGCCCGAATCGCCCATTGTAAGCGGTATCAATGCGAGGCGGAACATATTACGAATTTAATGCGCTCGCGTACTTGCCAAGAACTTCCCGGCAACCCTCGAATGTTTTGTAAACTTTTGCGGCAAACGCGCAGCGCATTACACGCCATGAAGTGGCGGGATTTCGGCTGTGTGTGTGTGTGTGTGTGTGTGTGTATTTTGGTGTGTGAGCCGGAAACGGGCTGCAAAACTTTCACCTTAGGCGAGGCGCTGGGTCGGTGGGCGGATGGTTGTTCAGTGCGCTTTCTCCTGCTCCAGCTGACTGAAAAAAAATATGAAATTTCAAAAGCGGAAACTGCCGGGGAAAATGAAAAATTGTGAAATATATGCGCGCACGCAGGGCGGCACATGCTGTACTTGAACGCGAATGGCCGGAGGTGGCCTCGTCCTACGCATAGTACACCTCCTGGTCGCTCTGGTCCTCCAGTTCCATTCTCTGTCTGGTTCGCACCCAACGACATCCGCAAAAGGTCGCGTCGAGATCAAAATGATTTTCAATTTAACGCGTTTACGTGCGGCCATTTGTCTGTTTTTCTTCTCCGGTTCGCCAGCTTTAAATGGAAACTTCGCCGGATGAATACTGAGAGAAATCCGGACGTTAGCGCAACGACACACAGACTGACAGTCAGTTGGGGCAATTAATTCACAATTACAATTTACATTGACAACTGAAATAGGAAAAAAAAAAGGTGCGCCCGAAAGTGTGCAGTGAAAAAAGGTCATGACTGTGGATGTCGAAAATTCATTTGGCTCGTCATTTGTGCGTTAAATCGAAAGGCGTTTGAGCACAAATATTTTCAATATATACGCATAATTTAAGAGGACCCGCCCGCCCACTCATGTGCCTGTATCTGGATACATTGAAAATTAAATTCAACCCGAGGCGCTCGCTTGATACATTCTAATGGATTTCCCTACAAGCACAGACACACACTTACGCCGCCACAAGCCGATTGGTTTTTGGGCTGCCGAAAGGAGGCAGTGTTTTTTTTTTATCGTAGTTAGGCAGCTGCGCCAACAGTCGTCCTTGCGAGTCCCACAAACATTTGCCCGATTCACTTGCCGCCCTCTGCAACTGTATCTGTATCTGTATCTTTTATTTATGTTATTTATCGTATCTGCCGGCAGTTGGCTTTAAAAGCCTTTAAACCTCGACTGTTTTTGCTGGGTGCTGGGCACTGGACTCTGCGATCATCGAATGGCCGGACAGCGGGGAAAATATGGGCACGTAAGCCCTCAAAGTGTCCCTTAATTACGGCAGAAGGCAAACGTTAAGCACTTGGCTTTAATTCAAATCGCTTTAATTGCTCTACAAATGGCCAAGGAAGAGCGGAAGCCCTGGCGAATGGGAATGGGAATGGGAATTCCCCATTCCGCATTAGGAACAATGTGCAAAAGTTGCTAACAAAGCGCCAACTGAGGCAGGAGCTGGCATCCTTCCGTGCACACACCTGCTCAGGTGCTCGGGAGCCACATGCAGATGAGCTCACGGGCAGAAAGAAAAGATGCCAGGAGGGAAAAAGTTGAAATTGGGAAGTGCATTTGTGGTGTGGCAAAGGACTTATGCTGCTGCTGCTCCTCCTCCAGCCACACCCCTTTCCCCAACTCCCCAGTTGTCTTTGCCGCCTCGTCCTTTTGTCTGTCGCATTTCGCCATTTCGCAGGACCAACAACTTGTGCATGTGCACATATGCCATGCCACATCCTGTCCGTATAAGTGTGCGTTAAGCGCTTACATTGTTATGCCTTGCCGCTGATGCCGTTCTTATGTGCGTTTGGTTGCTGTTGTTGCCGGGTTTTAATAACTGTAAGTACGCCACTTCCTGTGACAGAAGAAAATGTAATTGTTGCACATGGGCATGCCCGGGCATGCCGCAAGGAAATTACACTTCCACAGGCACAGGCACAGACACTGACGCAGATACAGATACAGAAACAGGATCAATTGCGTAATGCCCGGATAGAGGTGAACGGCTGGGTGTAATGCATATGCGTGTGCACAATCAAAGGACTAAACGGATACATTCAATCAGATTTGCGACAATACCATGGCCTGAGTACTGTTCGGGGAGCTCCTTGCTTTAATTCAACGAAGAACTCGGCTTTAGTGGCGAGTCGAGACCCATTTAAATTCCCAACTCGATTTGCCGGAATGCGATTGAATATTCCAGCGGACGTCGAGTGACTCTATTTGCTTGAGCCACATGTGTAAATGGTTTTCCCTTTTTCCCTTTTCCCTTCGCTCTAGCCATTTTCCATAGCTCCTTAGCATATTCCGAGGCGCTCGTTGTTTTTGCTGGAGTTGCCTTTTATGTCGCTCAGCATTCGCCTAATAGAGGTTTTTTGTTTGGGTGCATTGCGGTCTGAAAGCCCCCGTTCCCAGCAACTTTCGGTAATTTCCCGTCAGCCACACAGTGCACTGGAAAATAAGAGAATATATAAGTTTGGGGTTAAAGTCAGCAAACACGCTTTAGTCAAAACAATAGAGTTCTGCAGTGCAAGAACCAATTTGTATAATTTTAAGCAGAACCAATACACCTCTAAGGCTTTAATCTCCCAAAAAAGTAATCATTAAAGTTACTTAAAAATAAAGTTTTGAAACAATAAATTTAAAAGGCATTCTTAGTAATCCCTTCGTTGGGGACAACAAAAGTTGGTTCGATTAAGAAACTTTGTATTTAAGCAACGTATATTTTCCAAGAGAACCATAAAAGAAGCATTAAAATGCGACAGCACAAATTGTAAGGTCAATTTAAAATCTCACAAGCCAAATCCCGATTTAAAACATTGATTTTGAATGGCTTTTGCGATGGCAGTGCACGTGTGGATGTGTGCTCACTTAAGCCCCATCGAAACTTTGGACCTTTTGTGGCTGGGGTGATGGTGATGGGGCGCTGGGTAGTCTGTGCCTTGGAAATTTGCCTCGAAGCGCGCACATTAAACCACCAAAAAAAAAAAAAAAAAAAACAGGAACAAAAAAGAATTAATTGTCTTTCGCAATGCACTCACTCACTTGCACACACACACACACACACACACGCGCGCACAATGGCAAGAGCCAAAGAGCACCAATACACACTCAAAGGGGGGCACTCACACACAGAGGCACTCGAAGCACGTAGAGAAGTCGCCGACTTGACTTTATTTTCGACTCTGGTACTCCCACGCCAGTACGTACCCCCTAAGCCCGCCACACACCCACAAAAGCTCCACGGAACCGGGTACGGGTTTAAAGATTTTCTATGCAGCCATTGTCTCAACGGGACGCGGAGTGGGTGGTGCGATGGCATGGATGCTCCACAACCTGCACTTAACACAATTTCGTGGCACACAAAAGACTTTCGCTGCGGCACAGCCACCAGAACACGCCGCACCACCCCCGAAAAGCAGCCACGCAGCCACCGCTCTCCTGCGTGCGAACTTTTTTCCTTGGCTGCGAATTACGCGCCGCTTTTGTTTTCCCCACCAAAGCGTGTGGAACGAGCGCGTGCAACGCCTCGGGTGGTGCCACGTGGCATAAATTAATCTTCCCACTAAATTTGGCGTCTTCTTCTCTTCTCCCACTCCCCTCCCCCGCTCACACGCGTAATTCGGGCAGATATTCGGACCCGGAGGCACCAAAATAGACGAGGACTACGACGATCCGCCGGTCACACTGTTGCGAGGTCCTCCAGGACCTCCGGGCACCGCCGGCAAGGACGGACGCGACGGACGTGATGGCAGCAAGGGTGAGGCCGGTGAGCCGGGAGAACCCGGATCCCTGGGTCCCCGAGGATTGGATGGCCTGCCCGGTGAGCCGGGCATCGAAGGACCTCCCGGCCTGCCGGGATACCAGGGTCCGCCGGGAGAGAAGGGCGATCGCGGCGACATTGGGCCGCCCGGATTGATGGGTCCTCCGGGCCTGCCAGGACCACCTGGCTATCCTGGCGTCAAGGGAGACAAGGGCGATCGTGGTGATTCGGTAAGTACTTCTCTTATGTTTTTATACGCATTACTCATAGATTAAAAGGGTATAAGGAAACGCATTGTTTAAATCAATGTATTTATATATTAATTTATACAAAATTAGGACTGAAATAGGATGACAGTGCTAGCAACAAGGATTACTTGTACTATAAATATTTTATTGGGTTTTACATAATGTTATATACATTCTTTTGCTTTAAAGTTTTTTGGTAAGAAAAAGTATTTAATCCAAATATTTTGCACTCAATTTTAATATACATTTTTTTTCTAAGTTATTTTGTATTTTATTATATTATTTATTTGACTATATAACAATTTGATTTCAATAGTCGGATAATTTATTTGTTGAGCTTTTTTTGGTCAGAGGTCCAAAATGTATTTCTTGCGGTGCACCGCAAGTGTTAGAATCGAGAAGGTGTTTATGTGTTAGGTTGGTTTTAAATCATAAATTTTAAGCTTATTTCTCTTGAATAACAGCCTTGAAACACCCTTCTCTTAATTGGCTTACCCATATACCATAAATTAAACCATATCTTGAGCGTGAATAATCCTGAATTCCCTTTCAGTACCGCAAGATGCGTCGTCGCCAGGATGACGGGATGTCCGATGCCCCGCACATGCCCACCATCGAATATGTAAGCCAAGCCGTTTGATCCACCACCCAACGGATTAATCCTAACTGATCTGATTTCCTTCGCAGTTATATGGTCCGCCGGGACCACCAGGACCCATGGGTCCGCCAGGACACACCGGCAGTCAGGGGGAGCGCGGCATGGACGGACGCAAGGGGGATGCGGTAAGAGTCAATACGTCGCCGACTAATATCTCTAAGTATCTACATAGCTCTAAATCTGTTCCCAATCGCTTTTGCAGGGCGAGAAAGGCCACAAGGGAGATCAGGGACCCATGGGGCTGCCGGTAAGTGTGCGAAATAGCCCGAGGTTTACTTTACCCCATAATTATAATGGAATGCAATTGCAGGGTCCGATGGGCATGCGAGGCGAGTCAGGACCTTTTGGACCCTCGGGAAAGGCTGGCTTACCGGTAAATTTCAATTGAACTCGGGGAACCCCCATTGTTTGGCATTTAATTTGGTATCTCACAAAATTTGAGTTGTTATTCCGCTTAGCTAGTCGTAACCCTCCCGGCTTCCGTTTCTATAGTTCTTGTGGATTTTGTTACTAAACTTTTGACTAACCCATTGTGTGTTCTCATCTCTCTTTCTTTCTACTTGGAACAGGTGTGGGGCGACTACTAATACCACTACTAGCTAAAAGGCAGTCTCTATTAAATAATAACCAGCACACATAGCGCCAAAGTCTAAATGAAACGCGACTTGCAATGAAACCATCCAAAACTCACTCACACTCACAACAACACAACAACACACTCACACATAGTCGAACAGAAAGTACTAAGAAACATTTGAAGAAGGGAAATCCTATTTAATCAAAGAAAAACAATGTTCAAAGTTAAGAAGCCGCGCAACGCTTGTCAAATGTGCTCAGTTATCGTCTATATATATATATATATATATATATATATATATTTAAATGTGTATATGGCAGTGTATATGTATCTCAATTTGTACAAACACGCACCCATGTACAGAAAATTAAATTCGAAATAGCAGCATGTCAGTGCCGAGTAAGCAAATTAATTAATTGCACAAGCCAAGGAACCGAACCCCATCCACCCGCATGAGAAAAAAATTAATATTCATATCATTTAAAATGCCCCAAGAGTCAAATAAGTATTTATGTATACAATCAAAGAGCGCAAACAAACGTGTGTCTGCAGCAACGTATTTACAAACATCAATCAATCGAATCAACTAACACACTTTGAGCCCACACCGCCACCAACACATCATACAACACACAACACACATCCGCACTACAAACCAACTAGCAAATATGCAATGCAAATATTTTAATTGCATTTCATTCACCGCCGCTCTGTGGGAAGCAATGGCAGCAGGAGCAGAAAAGCCGCTTGAAAATGCATAAATCATACGCACCGTGGTACGTGAAAACAGCGAGCGGTGGATGGAATTTCGCATGGATATTCAAGTGTTTCGCCGAGTGCGAGGCACTAATTGCTGGATTATGCCGAAACCAAGTCGCAATCATTGGCAATTGGCCATAAGTGACTTAATTATCTGCATAATCGAATGATTCGTAGCAAACGCCTCATCTGCTCCTGCTGCATCCTGCATTGTCTTAGGTGCCGTCCATTGGCTTTGTCCGACTAATCAAAGTGTACTCGTTCATACAAAGCATTATTGCCGAAGCTTCAATGTGAAACACATGGCTAGGAGCAGTAACCCAGTTAATGTGTGTTTAAATAAGGAATTGTGCAAATTAAAGGTGGCAACACAAAAGAATTGTAAGATATTTTCACCTCTCGATGTCCACAAATGCAAAGTGCACCAATGTCTACAAGTCATAGATGTTGTTTAGTTACACAAGCACACACAAGACATATTAAAGAGATTTATACATGCATGGCAATGTACTCGTATATCCATAACAAAGAGCTATGCAAGCCAATTGTGCATATATTTCAGTGTTAATACAACTTAAATAAATCAAGCGAAAGAGCACAAACTAGTTAGGCTAAAGTTGAATTGTATGGTCGAGAAATCAATGCTTTCCAATTTAAAACCAACCAACACATGGCTAAGCTGCGAGCCCGGAGTATTCTCTCCTGAAATGCGAAATATCAACAATAAATACATAATCTTACCACGAGTATGTATCCTATTGGTTTCATGGACATCTCAAACAAAGTAACGCAAACAACTCTATTTATACAAAAGAAATGAAAGCATAAATTAACATTTACGAGTATCTGCAGCATTTTCAATTTCAACGCTCGAACTAGGCAAAGGACGAATAAAACGGCCTGCAAATCAAACATAATCAATGCAAATGAAATAATGCCATGGAAATATGATAATAAAAGTATGTACTGCCATTTGACAGCCCCAGCCCAGCGTATTTGCCCATCGACAACAAGACCCATAAAAGTTGGATGGGAATTATTGAATATGCAAATGACTATGGCAAATGGAAATGTGTGCAGCTTTAAAGTTTACTCGAACAGCAAACGGCATCGAAAATCAGAAAGAATATGTCAATTTGTTTTCAATTAGATGTGTCTCGTTGTTGTAATAATCCCCAAATGGAAAACAGAATACACAGGCAATTTGCATGTCAATTTTCGTTTAATCCACTAAATGTCAAACAACCCCAACGTGTACATACGCTACGGTAAAGAACGGAACTTAACCATAAATAATTATTAATTTTTCTAGCTGTTTTGACCTCTCAACGTGTTTACTTGCATCTCGCTCTCTATATATACTTACTCTGTACGCTCTAGATTTCACTTCACTTAATAACTAACTACGAACTAAACTTTCTCGATCCATAGGCTAGAATAATTAATTGTGTTTTCGCGATTAAAACCTAACATTAACCTATAAATAACTGTAATTGAAGAGACGTAAAATGAGTTAAGCCCTTAATAAGCCGCTAACAATAATTGTAAGTGTAAATTTGTTAATTACCCAATAAACATGAAGAGTTTGCAAACGAAAAAGTATACAAATATATATATATATATTTACGTGTATTTATGTCTATATACATACATGCATATACCAAATGTCGATGTGCGAGTGCATTATGCCATCACCAAAAACACAAAATACAATATTTTTATCCGTGCTGCTGCATTTCAAATGTATGATTCGAATAAAATAAAAATTAATGTGAATTCTGGTAATTATTTGCCGAAGCATGTGCGAATTAAAACGGCAAACATTCGACGGAATGACCGAATTGTAAAATGGCTAAATGAAACTAACATAATTTTCGAATTAATTATGCATTTCCAATAAAGTGATGGTTTTTTACTAAACAAATTCCGTCCGCAGGACACCTAACTCTCATTTGCGAGGCAGATTTTTCGATCTCATGCCACACTGCTAACCACACGCTTTCCCCACTCTTTTGTTTTTCTTCCATTTGCTGCAGGGACCTCCGGGCTTGGATGGCATGAAGGTATTTTCCCGAAAACAGCCGTTGATGTGAAAACAATATGGTAATAACCGATCTGTTTTCTGTGTTCGCAGGGCGCCCAGGGCGAGACGGGTCACAAGGGGGAGCGAGGAGATCCGGGTCTGCCGGTAAGCATCTGCAGCATCCCCTAGGATATTTCCGTAGAACAGCTCTTCAACTCCGTGTGGTTGCTAATTTTAAATAATTTGTGTCTTCTCTCTCTCTCTCCTTTTTATTGTTTTTACCTCTGTTTGCATGCGTATCTCTCTTTCTTGGCGTCGTTCACTACCTATATGCACCACTCTCGACCATCCCCAAACACCACTGACCTCTGAACTCTGACCTCCGACCTCCGACCCCCTGAAACCTGAACACCGCACCCATTCACCCCCCTCACAATCGAACACTCGAACACACCTACGGATAATTGACCCCCCGAAACGAACAAAAGGGCACGGATGGCATTCCCGGGCAGGAGGGGCCGCGCGGGGAGCAGGGCTCCAGAGGGGATGCCGGCCCGCCCGGCAAGCGGGGACGCAAAGGAGATCGCGGCGACAAGGGCGAGCAGGGCGTGCCCGGACTGGACGCCCCCTGCCCCCTCGGCGCCGACGGGCTGCCGCTGCCCGGCTGCGGATGGCGGCCGCCAAAGGTTAGCATGCGTTATTCCTTATCGACTAAAAGCCACCCCCCACCCCCCATCCCACTCTACGTACACAGAAAAAAAATGATGCAAATTGTGCAGATCTCATACCAAACCAATAACGAAATATTACATAATTTAAGTTATTTTTAAACAGTGTAATTTATGCTGTAAATTCAAATTTATTCTTGCAGCAGCTGAATTTGTATTTTTTTTTTAAGTAAATTTCATTTTATGTATTTTATATTTATTTATCTTTTCTGAAATCACACGACTATTATTTAAAAATGCAAATTTTTGTAATGCTGAATCTATTGATCTATGTTAATTTTCAAAAAGTATTTTAAACAGGATAAATATATTAAAAAACCTTCTGAGAACAAACCTTGTATTTTATCTAAAGATCTGCAATGATGTGAAAAAAAAGATCAACAGGCTTGGCATTCTTTTTTTTCTGTGTAACCCCAATTGGCTGTCGGAAAGTTGATCGTTGTTACTATGCATGCGCCACTCGTGGCCTCCATCTACTTGGTAGTATCTTGTTGTTGTCCAAGTTGGTTAACTAACTTTTGCTTTCGCACACACACTTACACACACAACACACTCTAACACTAACACACTGGCAAACGCATTTGCACACCCACAAACACAAAAACAAAAACAAAACCAAACACACGAACACACGAACACCTAACACAGGAGCCAATCATCTCGACGCCCGTGCACAAGGATTATTTGCCCGATGTAACGCAGCCGGAAAGCAACGCCAGCGATTACGAGCAGGAGGAGGAGGAGGAGGACGAGCAGGCGGAGGATAATGAAAACGAATATGATGAATATCAGGATAATTTGCATAACAATGAGTGAAAAGGAAGCAGGCAGCCAGCCGAGCAAATGGCGAACACAAGAACCTAAGAACCTTGCAACCTCCCAACCACCCAACCTCCCAATTACCCACCGCCCAACACGCATACGCACACACACAAACAGACGCGGGCACAGGACTAGTTAAGCATTTCCGATTTCCGCTGCGAATCCTGGCTCTGTTTCGCTCTGTTGACATTTGCAATTAGCGCTAACAAATGCCAAGTGGCTGCTGCTCCTAACGGTTTTGCAAAGTAGATGCTATTAGCATACTCTATCTCTGTCTAAACCTTCTGCTCCCCACTCTCTCTCGCTCTCTCTCTGTCTCTCAACCATAAGCACATGCACACGCACACGCATACAATAATCCTTGGCTAACACACACTGGCTTAGCTTGGTGACGGGTCCTGGCTCTCAACCGAATTCTCTCATCCAACTCCGGCCGTATCCGGCTGAATTTCTGTCTCGCCCCTCGCAGGAAAACTGGCAGGCGTGGCTCAAGGACGAGCTCAATGCGCTGCAGCATCCGCGCTCCAAACCCTAATTGCCAAACGCCCCCCATCATCGACTGCTGCACGGAGGCGTGGTCCCGCAAAAAACACCCAGACGAATCTAAGCGCTTTGGTTTTAATTTTAGTAACTTGTTATTGTTAACTGTAGACATCGAACAGCACTATAGCTACTACACGCATCGCAAAGAAACATCCTATCATTAGCACTGTATAATCTGTATCTGCATCTGTGCCAAATTGCTGACGTCGCAACCTTTAATTGTAGTTTTACATTACCTTCTATTATATAAATTGTATCTACTGCAGCTACTTCTACAGCGATTTCGAATACGATAAGCAAGAACCCAGCTATTTTTTACAAGAAAACACTATAAAAAACAAAAAATTACAAAATAAAAGTCTATGAAAAACTAAAATGTGTGTTATTTGAATAAGGTTTTTAATGTACTTTAATTTGCATACATTCAGATACATTTAAAGAGTGATAAATAAATAAAATAAAGGTCATAGCAAAGCATTCAGAGAAAACAAACTCTTTCGTAAGCTTGGAATTTATATCACTACAGAAAGACCTTTAGACAAATAATAGAAACCAAAAACTTGAGTTTACAATTTCTAAAATTTTCCTAACTGCAACAAGATCTGATCAGAATGTGGCGCATTCCAAAGCCACGTCACAGGAACTTTTACGTTGAGAACGGTGTGGCATATACCGAGGATGTAAAAGAAGTGCGTCGGGTGGAGGTCCTTGCTAACTTGCCAATCTCAAAACAGAGCCTTGTGGAGCATTTCTCAAGTTTCGGATCCGTAGAGATGGTTCAATGGGATGAGGAAAAGCTACGTGGATCGGTGCTCTTTGAAGAGGCCACGCAAGCGGCCAAGGCCCTATATTGCGTAGTGCACAAGTACAATGGCTGTGAGTTGTGTTTGAGGGCCAGCGACACCGGGGATCAACCGCCGGATAAAGAGGAGCCGGGAAGGCAGAGTGCAGACTGTCTACCCATCGTCGACGACGCTTGGGGATTGGTGCTCGACTATCTGCCTCTGAATGCTCGTCTCAACTTTGCCTCCAGTTGCCAAAGATTTCAGACGATTTACCAACTAGAGTCGCAGCATATGAGTCGTGTGCTCAATATAAAGCAGGTCTGTATGCTGACGGCATGGAACATCAAGGAATTGATGCGCCTTTCCGGAGAACACATTCAACGTTTGGAAGGCGGCCCGCTGCACCCGTGTTGGCCGCATTTCAATCAATTTGTCCAGCTGCTAGGCTCAAGCTGCCCAAACCTGACTGAGCTTTCATTCCATGGCATTTCACTGACCCCCTATCATATGCAAAACCTATTCGAGAGTCCCAATGGCTTGCACAAGGTTACCAGCTTAGCCCTGCGCCGTTGCGACCTTTCAGATCGGGATCTGCTCTACTTGCAACCGCTCACCCAACTGAGGACTTTGGATCTTCGAGAGAATCATGGACTTTGGGGATCTACTTTAGGCAATCTGCCCGATTCCGTGGAGACTTTAAACCTATCGGGCTGCGAAAACCTGGAGCCCACTCTGCTCTCTAATCTGGAAGCTCTGCCACTTCTTCGCGAGCTGCGCTGCCCGCAGATTCGTCTGCGCAATTTCAACCACGATTGGTTGGACATCCACGAATTTCAAGTTGAGAACTTGGCCACAGATGAGCATGTCTACCGCGAGCTGGTGCAGAGCTGTCCCTTGCTGGAGGTGCTCGATGTGACAGTGTGTCCGTACATGGACGAGCCGCAGCTAGGCGGTCTTTCCCACCTGCGCACCTTGGTCCTACGCGCCATTCCATTGGAACCGCCACCCTATCAGGTGAACAATTCGCTGCTGCTGGCCCTCGTGGAAATGGATTCGCTGCGGCATCTAGAGTTCCGGGAGGGTGGTCCGGGTTTCGTGGATGCAGTCGGTCTGAAGATCATTTCGCAGCTCAAGGAAATACGATCTCTAGTTTTACGCAATCAGGACTTCGAGGCACATGAACTCAGGCAACTGCGCAAGCTAAACGCCTTAGAGCTGCTGGACCTGAGCGATTCGCCGCATCTCTCCAATGAGATCGCCATCCAATTGGCCAAGACGCTTAGCGGGCTGCGTCAGTTGAAAGTCGAGCGATGTCCTCTTATCTCACGGCGTCTAATCGAGATCCTCAAGGACAGGACCATGCTCCAAGTGGATATTTAGAGTCATACATTGTTTCATTCTGTTGTTTTATTGTTCTTTTATTTTGTATATATTTATATTATATATTTTTGTTACCCCAAGCTTTGAACATATAAAATGCTTATACAAATTGACCAAAAATATAGATTTCTAAATATAGAGTTTTTTAACTATCGAAATACTACTCCCTTAAAAGCTTGAATTGTTTGACGTATTTATGAACTTTATCCTTTACGTAGGGTTTCAATGCTATGCAGGTTGGAATATTCTCGGGTTGTTCAATCCACAGCTTGTGCTTGATCTCGTTTTCCTTTAACTTTTCGCTGAGCTTCACCAAGGCTGCCTCATCTTTTGCCTGTTGATGTGGAGAGTTGTTAATTTTATATTATTCAAAGAGCTAATGCTACATAATCATATTAATCATTTCGTAGCTAGGGCAGTTTTTATTTTATTCCCAACGTTCCAATGAAATAATTATTTTTATGCCAATGTATAAAAGCAAAGTATACAAAATCATATATCTTTCAAGCCTTTTATTTTAAAATATATTTTTGGTTTAAAAACGGTACACGTTTGCATTAAAATTTTTAATAAAATACATTAACAAAAATGTATATATTACGATTATCAATAACACTCAAAAGGAATAATAAATAATTCAAATAAATAAAGTGTTTTATAAAATAAATTTGTTTTCTTACCTCCAGCACCACCTTGTGCATGTTATCCAGATCTTTCAAATAGGCCACGGTGTCTGAATCGTCTGAGTTCAAGTGGATAACGGCGGCTGTGGCATGGCAGCACTGTGCGATAACCGCGCCCATGGGCCAACTAAGCGCGGAACGCAAATCACTCCGGACAATAATATACTGCACAATGTTGCTCATGTTTTAAAAAATACAAGTTTCCAAATGGTTATCAAAGTTATGTTAAAGTAAATGCCGGTCAGGAAGCACAAGAGAAACAGCTGCGTGCAGCCTTGCCATATTATTTTGAAACAAAAGAGTTGCCAAACAGGTTAAAAAACATGACTAAAGCTGTGTTTACACTGGGGACGCGTTAGTCACACGTTCAATAAAAAAAGCCACAAGCACTAAAATATATTGTCAATATCTTGAAACATTGAATTTGTTACCCGATTTAATATTAGATGGAAATAATTAATATGGGTTTTAGCATTTTATCCACTCTTCGTTCCGGCCTTGCAACAACAGTGTGAACGTTCGGATTTAAAGCGCTGTAATGTAGAATGTATAAGAATCATGTAAAGTAGAAATTGAAGTTTCAGAGCTAGATGTCGCCACTGGTGTTCTGCTTAGCTATTAGCAAGTGTTTTCAGTCATTTCCGTTATAATTTGGCTGTTTTCCGAAAAAAAAACGCGGAAAACATTCCTGAAGTGGGATCTGATTCTTAGTCAGATCATAAAACATTTTTTGATTTTGTTGGGAAAAACATGGTCAGAGAAAAGTCTTTCCATCGAAAACTTAGATTACGAGTTTTAAACAAAATGCTGACAAGTAAAAACAAAGAAAACACAACTAACAAACTTAGTTTTCACTTTTTTCTAAATATAGCAAAACCTTTTACTACATTTTTTTCAATAATAGTTTGCGCTCACTGCTAATTCACATACTTTGGCTGACGGTATTATCGGGGGAGCTCAATTTAAGTGCTGCCTGAATGCGGAGCATAAATTAAGAGGCTCTAAGCGCTGCAAAGTAAGTTTCCTTAACGCTGACCAGCCGGATGGACTCTATCCTTAATATTCATAAATTGCCGGGAACACGTTGATTATATCGCTTTTGATGCGCTGCCCTGTCTGTTGTTTTCACCCCCCCACCAGGCCCATTAAACGCCATTTTAAATCGAAATTACAAGGCAAGCAACAAGTGAGGGACGAGATTGGTGTAGTTACTTTGATTTTATTGTTGTAATTTCTTGGAACACTTTACATTTACATTTAAATTTATACGCCATAGATGCGAGACGATAAACGACGACTACACACACATAACAATTTGACAGTTTAATTGATTTAATTTACGCACCACATTGATAAGGATCGGTGCGGGATCCTACCTCGTAATTGATATCATCGCTAGATATAGTCGTAGTTCGTAAAGGTACACTTTTGCATATATGAATGTGTAGAGATATCCGCAGCTTGCGCATTTCTCGAAGCCTTGATTTATAAAGTATAAATATGTAGGTTACAGACAGATTACGCTACTAAATTAGAACATTGAATTGGGCAAAACTTGAGATTCTTGGAGAGAAAACAACACTCAACTAACAACGACGGAGCATCAAATTGGGGGGATCGAGGTCCGAGATCGATCGCCTGCCCTCCGTGTCCATAATAGATATATTATATTAGTTTTAATAATAATTTCACTTGTTGCATTTGTTCAGTATGGCCAATGTCGGAGCTCTTGGCTTCCGCGTCTTAGAATTTGGTCTTGCCGAAGATGAAGTTGCCCGGCGCATCCAAGTCCTCGGCGGCGAAGTACTCCTTCCACAAGGCGGCAAACTGCTCCCTGGTGACCTCGTCCTGGCCCTGGGCCATCTTGCCGAAGGCCTCCTCGCACTCGGTCTTCTCCAGGCCGTAGCTGGAGCAGACCAGCGTGAACTCGGTCACGTCGATGCCGCCATCGTGCGAGGCGTCCTCCAGGTCGAACATGAAGTTCATGTAGGCGTTCTGCCAGTCCATCACGCTGCTGGGGTCCTTGGCGTAGGCGTCCCACATGTTGCACCACTCGTCGACGCTGACCTGGAATATAGGATGCCATAAAGGATGAAGATGCGTCGAGATTGCGGATTGCGGATGGCGGATGGCGTATTAGAAGCTCCAGATTTATGCATCACGCCCCGTGCTGAAAAGGCCATTAGTAGGTAGCGCCTCGGGCGGAGTTTCCCCATAAAACATCCCCTGTCCATGATTATGCCTGTTTCGGTGCCGTAATTTATGCCCCCCCAAAAATGCTATCTAGTGATAGCCAATACCGAACAAGGCAATTACCGCAACATCGCCTTGACCAACTTGGCTGACCGCCTTTTCAGCAGGAGGTACCGCCACAGTAGTACCAGTACCAGCACCATCCCATTAATTGTGGCCAGCCGTTACGTTTTGGCATGTTTTAATACCGCCATAAATAAGTGCGAGGGTTGTGTCTGGCCAGGACCACTTGTACTGCCAATTGGCACTTCACCCCACCCTCCCCACTGTTCACAAAAGGAACTCTAAACAGCGATTCGAACTAACTGCATATTTGTGTGTTTATGGCCCCAGACTGAATCGAAACGAGCCAGATCCTTGACCCTGTACCGCTGAGAGATGCGTAGTCTAGCCAACTGCAGCTCCTTTTCCGGCTAATTTGGGACCGTGTCACGGCACGTGCTCCGACTTGAATTGCTGCGCAAAGTGAACAATAAATCTTAAGCTGACTGCCACAAAGGCGGGCCAACAATGGTGGGGATTTGGCATATTTTGGCAGAAAACTCCATCAAGTTCCTTGGCCGGTGGCCAGAACTTTTGTGGCTTTGTGGCAGACGAAGTTCCACTACCTCATTTAGTTTAGTTGTGCACAAAGTATCCGTAGACCAGTAGACCAGTAGACCAGTAGACCAGTAAACCAGTAAACCCGTAACCCTTGGAACGCGCCAATAGAATTAAGCCGAGGTTTTGTTGGTCTGACATTTCAATTTCTGTTCGCTTTATATCGCATTGTTGCGGGTTTTGATCGCCGTTTGTTGATATTGAACTATGTGCTGCTCCGGATTATAATTTAATTTGCTGCCGCACTGGCGGTGCGATTATGCCAGGCAAAAACGACGGCAACTGTAGGGAGCCGTGCAGAACTGCATGACAAAGTTGGTCTTTGTTCGTAATGAGAAGAAAGTTGGTGGCAAGGAATACCCGGCCGGAATTTGGATTGCACTACTGCTCAAATAATTCACAATTCAATTTCCGCCCGCTGGCAGGGAATTTGTTTACCCCTCGGCATTCCGCACCAATAAAAAGGGAAATTTATGAACGGAATTTCTCTTCCGTTTTTTGCGTTTGTCTGTGCCAGCAAAGGACGTCCTGATGTGAGTGTGAATGTGAGTGTGAGTGTGAGTGTGTAGGTGGGTGTGTGAATGGGCCAGGGGCAGGGTGTCCTGTCCTGCACACTTGTCAGCTGCTGCCACAATGGCATCGAGTGCAGTCCATGGATTTCAGCACTTTCGGCACTGACAATGGAGTCAGACAAAAACCGAATCACTTGACATGTAATTGCCTTTGCCTCTGCAGCTCGCAACTCACCTGGCCGTCGTTGTCCTTGTCCGCTTTGGAGCGCAGGCCAGTCCAGATTTCCATCATCAGGTCGTAGGTCTCCTTGTTCTTCGGCGTGTCCTTCTGCCAGCCGCGCAGTTGGCAAACGCGCTGCAATTGGCCAAAAAAAAAAACAATACCAGTCAGCACGGACGGCACTTCCAAATTGAGTTATCGGTGGGCAAAAACTGCATGCAAAAACTGCAGGCAAAACATTGGCAGCATTTGCGCAGCGCTTTTGCTGATGTAGTTGCCAGAATTTCTCGAATGCACTCTTCAACAACATACACATTCAAATTTGTGCTACCTTTTTTGCTGGCAGTATTTCCGCTCCACTTACCTCGATGGCCAGCTCGAAGTCCTTAACGTCGATTTCGCCGCTTTGGTTCACATCTGTTGCGACACGCATTATGCCGCATTGTTGTTAATATTGGAGGGTAGTCAGCGTGAATTGCATGTTGTTGTCCCGCATTGTTTGCATTGGTCAGTCGGGGGCACAAAACCAAACAGCGCAGCCGAAAAAGTGCCGAAAAAGGGCCAAAAAAAGAACGAATAGAGCGATGAACAATGTACAAATCTTTTGGCAGGCTGCGACACAGTTCCGGTTGGCGGCGGTGGTGGTGCGAACATCATCGGAATTGCACAGCCTAACTGCCACCCCTCCACCTCATAAAAATCTCTACCACACTCAGAGAAAAAGTAGCACGAAATTTGAAAAAATTCTATATTCTTAAATCCACTTCTTTCCCCAGCATTTAAAATATGGTAATAAGATATTTGTTTACGTCTGCGTTGTGGCTTTTAATTTAGTTGTGTTCTATATTGCGATTATTTTTTAATCAGAAAACAATTTAAATTGTGTTCCATATTTATACCCTTGCAGAGGGTATTATAATTTCAGTCAGAAGTTTGCAACGCAGTGAAGGAGACATCTCCGACCCTATAAAGTATATATATTCTTGATCAGCATCACTAGGCGAGTCGATCTAGCCATGTCCGTCTGTCCGTCTGTCCGTCCGTCTGTCCGTCTGTCCGTCCGTCTGTCCGTCTGTCCGTCCGTTTATATGCAAACTAGTCTCTCAGTTTTAAAGCTATCTGCATGAAACTTTCCCAAAAGTTGTCTTTCTATTGCAGGTAGTATATAAGTCGGAACGAGCCGGATCGGACGACTATAGCAAATAGCTCCCATAGGAACAATCGGAAAAATAAATGAAAAAAAATTATAACTTTGCTGTTTTTTAATTTTTTGTTTAGTTCTTCGACATATAGTAATGGTTAAATATTTCCGATTTACGGTTTAAATTTCATCAAAATCGGTCGACTATAGCATATAGCTCCCATAGGAACAATCGGAAAAATAAATGAAAAAAAATTATAACTTTGCTGTTTTTTAATTTTTTGTTTCGTTCTTCGAGATATAGTAATGGTTAAATATTTCAGAATTATGTTTTAAATTTCATCAAAATCGGACGACTATAGCATATAGCTCCCATAGGAACAATCGGAAAAATAAATGAAAAAAAATTATAACTTTTCTGTTTTTTAATTTTTTGTTTAGTTCTTCGACATATAGCAATGTTTAATTATTTCAGAATTATGTTTTAAATTTTATCAAAATCGGACGTCTATAGCATATAGCTCCCATAGAAATAATAAAAATATATAAAATAACTATCTAATAATTGAGCTGCAAATCATCATAGTTTCAATGTTTTTCAGCATTTACTCAAGTAAATCATAATTTAAATGTTTTCAAAAGTATTTAATTCATGCAATAGCTGCAAGGGTATATGAACTTCGGCTTGCCGAAGTTTGCTTTCTTTCTTGTTTTTTTTACAAATGGTGGAAAATAAATAGTCATTTTAAGAGCTTTGAGACCATTAAATTCGAACTTTCAATTCAAAAGCAATTCATAAATACTTTTTACACCTTGGAACTCGTGAAAAAGAACAGAAATTCAATCAATCAATCAATTTTGGAACCAATAAATTATTAAAAGTCTTAAGTCTTAATTTATTTAAAAATCGATTCTTTTTTTAACTCTTAAAAAGTGTTTTAATGATATAACTCTTCAAGAAGTTTTAAGCTATAACCTATTTTAAGTTAAATTTGTTTGCAATTTCTTTGAAACTCTTTAAAAGTGTTTAAATGAATCCTTAAACAAACGTGTGTCGAGTTTTCTTTTTTAAACGTTCCTTTTTTCCGAGTGCCCCTCCCGCAACCCCTACACTTGGCTTTTGGCCATGCGGACGCTCCATAATCATTCGCAACGGTGTGCAAACGGCCACTTCAATGCTAGTGTCAAGTGTTTGGCGCTTGCGTTTTATGATCTTTTTTTTTGGGCGCTACTCTTTTGTTATTGCCTGACCATCTGCCGGCGAAGGGCGGGCACTGAGCCAAGTTAGTGTGAGTGTATATGGCAGGGATGAGCCAACCGCACCGGTGAATTAGTCATAATTGAATAGCACTTAACCTGAGCACACACACAGAGTAGCCGTCTTGCGAGCTCCGTCCTCGAAAGTTTCTCCTTTCGGCATTTGCATTTGCATTGCATTTAATTTAATTTTAAATTGTCAAGTTTTGTTTGACTTCGCTGACAGGCAAACACTTCTGTGCATTAGACATGGAAAGGAAAACACACTCGACGCATTCGAGTGGATTTCGTGCACTCACGTATACGCGATGTCGGAACACCACATTACGTATACGCTCCGTCTGCACCGCCGAGATGCTGGAAATGGAGATTAAATCGAAGGCGGAACTGCAAGCTAATAACTGTCATTCAGTTTACGGCTTTATTACGGGAAACCCCATATCCCTATCTCTGGCCAGCAGCTGCGGTGTGTTGTGTTTTTTAATCCTATTAAGGAACTTTCTGGCACTTGGAGTGCAATCTAATCAAAGTTTTCCAGCAGTGGTCCCCAGAAGTGGCAATAAGAGAAATGTCCATTCTCACCCGGGCCATTCATCATTCCGATAAATACTCACCGAAGAACACATTGAACAGGAAGAGCAGCTTCTTTTTGCGGAAATCGGAGATCGACATTATTGTTTTTTTTTTTTTTTTTTTTGTCTTCGCTGGTTGTTTTCTTTATTGCGCTTTTATTGGCTCTCCACAGTTGCAGCCGGAAATGGGGAACTGCAATGAAAACGAAAAAAACACAATTACACAAGCATCGTGAATAACATGAATTGGCAAATGAAGTGTATTTCAAAAGGAAACTGCGTTCAAGTTTAAAGTTTTCTCTCAATTAGCAATGGTGCCTCGTTAAAATAACAGTCAAGAAGGGGAATAAAAAGGAAAGAAACTGAAACCAAAACCAGCAGAATAGAACTGGCGGAAGCAGCAGGAAAAACGGATTGGGTTTGCTCTAGTTGACTGGCTTAGTTTATGCCAGCTAATTCAGGCAAAGGAAATAAAACAGGAGCGTCTAAGGATGCGAGGGGGGCAAAAGAGCCATGCGCCATGCAAATGCATCCCGTGGGAGGGGGGGGTGGCAAAAGGGGTAATGGGGGCGGGTCGAGTGCCGAGCTATGAGCGACACAAATGCAAGCAATGGCTTTGGCTCAGACTGCCCCCGCCACGCCCCCCTTTGAGAAATGGGGCTCATGGCTCATTTAACCTTCAATCAGCAGCCAGATGCAAGGCAGGGCCATGCGCTAAATTAGACAGAACTATATATGCATGCATTGGCATTGTGGAATGTATCTCGGCGGCAGCAGACGCACTAAACAGGGCCCAAACATCAAAGGACCAGAGCAGGCCATTAACAGCACTGAAAGCCTTCGTGTTTGCATTAACTGCCTCTAAACGAGACCGTCATGTGTATGTACCACGTTTATGGCTGCTAATTCGTGAAACTCAAGTGATTCGCAATCGCCTTTTAAGCTATGAAAAGTGTGCTTTGTTTTATATATTCGACAAGTCTAATGAATACGTCACAGGACGCTCTCATTTCCAACCTGCATAAAATCTTTTAAAAAAATCTATTTATATGGCCCATATTTCGAGGTGGTTTTTATTCCTTTTTAAACGAAAGCCTTTAATGGGGACTCAAAATAAGAGCTTGCTGAAAGCAATATTTCTCAAGCAATGACTAATAAAATAAATCAATTACGAAATGAGACACTTAATTCGCTTGTTTTCAAGGCTGTCGCAATCTGCGAAATAGTCTTCGCATAAACACAGTAAATATTTGCCTTATTTTACTTTCGGGGACGCCTTCCATCCACTCGTACCCCTTGCTCCAAAAACTGACATTTGTTTAGCTTGGCTCGAAGCGACTAAGGTAGCCAAAGCATAATTCCACAACAGAGGGAAATTGCTGCGAGGATGTCAAGTGGAAAGTGGTATGCAATGAACATGACAACGGCAACGGCCACGACGATACCGTTGGCCAAGAAAACGCCGATGGCCCACGGCTGATGGCTGATGGCTGTTGCCTGATGGCTGATGGCTAAAAGCGGAGCACTTCCTTTTGGCAAAAATGCAGTTTTCCTCGGAAATGAAATTAAATGGAATATCTCCGAGTCGCCAATTGGATATGCTGCTGAGCGGCAAATTGAAATAAGGCATCCGATCCAAAACGGCGCAAAGGTAAAGGCATTCGGTCAAGTGCAGGTAAATTTTGCTCTTACTAGAGCTAATATTATTATATTATTACGGCGAAAAGGTTGGTTTTTGTGAGCAGCCAAGGCTGATTCGCCCAAGGAAACGATGGCTCGAAATTGTAATTCCACTTGAAGTTGAGAGACATTATTAATATTGTTTTATTGCCTTCGGGTATCTAAGTGGGAGGTGAGGGCTACGCCTATCCCGATGAACACAGTGGGTTAAATATGACAAACTTATCAACTCTAAAAGGTTGGAAAATAATTAAAAAGTAAGCTGGATTTATAACCATTAAGCCCAAATAAAAGCAAACCGAGGCGATTAAAAATTGTAAGGTTTATAATATTTTCAAATTTATGTACTAAGCTGCCCACACGTTAGAGCAGTTAATCTTATCGAAAGCTGACTTCGATTTAAGCCACTATGGTTAAGGTAATGAAATTTACTAATTTCGCTTTTATACAAATTCATTTTTGACAAATATTTTGCTAGGTTAAATCGCTTGCTTAATCAATTTATTATTAATTTGGGTTTTGCGATGGTTGCACACATTGTGGCAAACGATGTCAAGTTCATTTAGTGTTAAATGCACACACATTTACGTATAAAGCAGACTGTCACAGTTCATTAATTTCCTACGTGAGCGTCAATTAACATCGGGTGAAATCGAAGTGGGCGTGAAAGAACCGAAATAAAAACTGAATGTAAAAGCACACAAAAAGTGTAAAATTCAATTTGAATCCCTTTCCAGTTTTATGTCCAATTGCAACTGCATAAGTTACTTTTTTACAGGCTATAAGGACAGCTCCACCTAAAATACCAGCACGTAGCAAGGAGGTAAAAGTTTTCATGTTTTTTGAGAAACTTAATCAAATTGTTGAAATTTTTGTATGCACAAACAATACCTTTATATGTTAAAATATGTTCGGATTAGAAATTTCTTAAATTAGATTCCTGGCCATGGAAAAAAAATTAACTTGAGTACCCTGTTTATTACTTTGCTTTTCAGTGTGATACTTTTCACAAATCGCTTGTAGCTTGTTAGATAGTTTACTCTTTTAAAATATCCTGTCAAAGCGGCAAGGTAATATCTTATAAAGTTTTTGAATGAAAAGGAACAACGGCCCGCAGGCGTACACCAATGTAAGGTTTAATATTTGTCAAAGATCGTAAGTCCTTATATAGGAAATACTTTTAACCTTTTTGAAATTTTCGATTTCACCTCCCAAGACTATTTAAGTAAAAAGTGAAAAGTGAAAGTATAAAAATAATTTAATTTGGTCCAATTTTTCACTGATTTTAATATGGTAACAAAATCGAATTGCCTTTTTGCATTAATAGATTTAAATGCTCAATTGACTGCCCTTGGTAGTGATCTGGTTTTATAAAGCCACGTTGCAGTAGGATTTTCACTCCCTGTGAAATTAAATCCTGACACACGAAAATGCTGGCAGATGTAATTTAAGCCAATCCACCGGAATCTCATTTCGCTGGCACTAACGGCTCGCAATTGGAGATGGCCCTGGAAATTTAAAGCCTTTTAATAGCCTGATGTGCGGATTATTTATCCTCGAAATTAATAATTAAATACGCGCGCAAATTGAATTCATCGATGCCATTTGTTTCTCACTTTTCCGTTTTCCGCTTTCTGTTTGGCGGCCGAGCACATTACGCATACGCCGTGTGCCGCCGCCATTTGTTTGTCGTTGTGGGCATGACATGGGGATGGCTATGGGCATTTATGAAGCCGCCCCCCATTAATTACCAATACTCATGCGCCAATGCATAAAAGCCACGCGCTGCCGGCCGCAAAACAGCGTCGGCTTTTGTGGCACGAGGCGACCACATTAACCAACATCACCGAAGGCTCGTTAATTGGGTTCTGTTTGAGTTTCGCTGGTACTTGCATATTCGGCTGTGCTGCGCAACGAGTTTCTAATAATGGAAATGTGGCGAAAATATTTAAGCGCTTTATACGGCCTCTCGAGCCATAAATCGCCATCTGCGAAGTTATAAATTTCAATATGAAGACATCAATGTTTTAATTGCATTTTTAGTGGCGGGTGAGATGTGGAACGGCCTGATTTGATTTGGCAATTTATTGGGCAATCAAATTTAGAGAACGACCCACTGGCCGTTTATCAACACAATTTGATTTGCATAAACTGACTCTATTTTTTTTGTTTGGCCTGCAATGTGTTTATTATGCAAAATCCCCAGCGGGGCAAGGGCAGGTGCAGGATACTCATAAATTATTTGAGAATAAAATGCGGGACAAGGATTATAAATTCATGGCATTCGCATAGTTGACAGTTGTGAGGCAGTGCTGAAAAGTATGCTACACCCCGACACTCGAATTTGATCGATTTTGCCAGTCGATTTGCGTACTAATTATAATTGTTTTGATTGCATCAGCATGCAAATCGGGTTAGGCGAATATTTATTTGGGCTGTCATGGGCAGCATTTACGGAGCACAGATAGCTGCTGATCCCAGCAATATAATCCCCCGACGATGCTCGCGACCAAATGACCCAGTCCCAAACCCAATCCCAAACCCAATTGCTTTTCCAATTCTCACCCATCTTCATTCTCAATTCGAGTTGGGCGTCGCTTCGCTGGCATAGTTTTCAACGGTCGCTAATTACTTTTGCGCTGCCGTAAATTTGCGCAGCCAATTTAAAATAATAGACAATGCAAGTGGCGTCGTCGTTTGCTCTTTATCTGCTGATGCAGCTCGGGGAATTGTCCGTGGTCCGTGGTCCGTTGTCCGTTGTCCGTTGCCCGATGTCCACTATCTGCCCGGTGCCCACTTGGCTGTGCCTTTGTTGCATTGTCCGGCTGGCAGCAATTCTGTGTAATTTGCATTAATTTACATTTAATTTGCAGCCGCGGAGGAGCCAAGGAGCAGACAATGCGCGGCCTAAGGCCAGCGACGCATGCCTGGCCAAACAGCAGGACCAAACCGTGCTGACTGACTGACAGGACGAGGATCCTTGGTCCTTGGGCTCTCGCTTCTGCCTTGCCATGCATTTACCTTGGCCTGGCCAGCAAAACTTTGGCCAGGCCGATTTCAATGAATTCATTATGGCTGGCCAAGGTGGGGAAGTAAGAATATTCTTCCAGTTGTTAAATTGTCGAGAGGCTGGTTGTGTTTCGCACAACCACCGCCCTTTTTTCTCCCCTTAAAAGACCTCTTTCACAAACTATCTGCCCACTCAAGAAAAACTGGGGCTCGGGTTCCTGTTGAGCCAGCAGCAGCATTTTGAGCCACCCACTTGTGCTCGTTACTTTTGGCTTGTTCTTTTGTCGTCGGTGGTTTTCGAAATGTATGTTTTTCAAAAATTTGCGCCATTATTATTCTTGTAACGGAAACTCTTAACACAAACACACTTGCACACTCGCACAATGCACTCGCTCACACACACACCAGCACACACACACACAGGTACTTTTTGGACTTCAACTTTACCGTTGCTTCTGACTCTGTCTTCTTTCTAACTGAAATATCGGACTTCGGATGTCGGATTTCGGTTGTCGGACTTTGGATTTCGGCACCCTGGACCTGGACTCACTCGTCTGCTCGGCAACGCGGTTGGCCGTCTTGTGATGCTCGTTGCCGTCGAGCCAGCGGCTTTTATATGGGCTCCCCGTCTGCGCCGACGTCGCTGTCGGCGTCGGCAGAACTTGGGCACTATGGGTGCCCTATGTCATCGCTGCGTTTTATCTTATCGCAGTCGCCGTCGCAGTCGCTGTCGCAGTCGACTTCGCTGTGTGTGTGTATGTGTGTATGTGTGTGCGAGAGTGTGCATGGGCAGTGCAGCAGTGTGAGTGCAGTGTGCTTTTTGGCCACCACGTGCACTGTTACGAGCAGAAGCATCAGCAGAAGTATCAGCATCAGCATGCGGCATATTTGCTCGTGGGTTTGTTTTGGGATTTGACACTCGCAGAAAACTCCATGCTGGGCTGGCGGACTGCACTTTATTTTGGTAATTAAATGGCGTTTCTTATCGGCCGGCATACATTGTAGTGGGCTCAGGGGTTACGACGCCCCGGGCTTTCAAGAACACTGAGGAATGTGCAGCTAGCTTACCGGGTTACTGTCGGGACAAAGGAATGTTCGCTCGGTTTTACTAAGCTCGTATTAAAAGTTTATCACCCTTTCTCCTGTTTTTGGTCTAGTTTAAGACTTGGTAGAAAACTATAAACTGTTTCGTGTTGTCATTTAACTAAATTATTTTCTAAGATTAAATAGAATGCATCCATTAGTAAATCTTATAGTGCGTCAATGTTATTAACCTAAGGTTGTGCATCAATTTTTTTATGAAAGAATTTAATCATTTTTTTTTTAACTGATACTTGTTTTTATAAAATTTACAAAAGTATAATTAAATAATCTCACAAAAGAAGCAGTTTAACAATAAACTTTATTTTGAACCCAAAGAACCAAAAAAAATTATCATTTTTGGGTTTGCTTTAAAGGTTTAATATTTTTTGTGCTAAAAAAAATTTTTAATTTTAAAGAGTACTAAAAAAATTATACTTAAAATTCATGGAATGTTTAAATTAATTGTCTATAAGGGATAATTTTTCTATTTTTATTATTTTTGAAGACAATTTAATAGTATTTCAAATTATGATAAATAATTCGGTGCCAACAGCAGTTAAGAATGTATCTGGTTTATAAATCTGTGCAAAATATTGCGAAATTTCCCTAAATTTAATTAATTATAAGCACACCCAATAAATGGATATACTTTTATGGCACCCAGCCAAATAAATGCAATTCTCGCAGTGTACCACAACATAACAAATCAAAATGTGCAAATGTTGTGGACAAATTTTTAGCATAGCCTTGACACACACACTATGAACCGAAACTCACTCGCACACTCACTCAAAACGGGGCTGCCCAGACACACTGACACACGGCCACATAGGCTGCGAGCTGGGCTAAACTTGGCTAAAGTTAATTTGGCCCAAAGAAGGCAGCCGAAGCAGCTGCTGCTGCTGCTGCTACTGCTGCAGCAATAACAAGGCAGCAGGACGGCACTTGGCGGCATAATTTCTGGTGGCGCATTCAATCTTGGCCAAGAGTGTACCACCAACCGACAGCAGCTAGAAAAAAGCATTTAAGTCTAGCAATTTCCAGGCTGTCTGCCCGGCTTTTAATTACACAAAGCAGACATATACAGCTCATGTATTTCAGCTGTTAATTGTCAAGTTTTGGCTGAAATGTCGTTGCCAATTTATCAGGCGACTCCGGAGCAGGCCGTTCGTTTGGCTTTGGCCCACATCCTGGTGCTTTTCTGCTGCTGCTTTTCGGCTGGCGACACCCAGCGGGGGTCCTGCAGCCAGGACCTGTTCCACTTTCACGCCGTTCCACCGGGCAGCAGCTGATGCTTATTGCAGATGACCGTTTTACCAATGTTTCGTTCCGCCTGCTCTGCTCTTCTGGATGTGTGTGTGTGAGTGTGTTTGTGGGGGGTGTGTGTGGGAGCGACGGTGCGTGTTGGAGTAGGCAAATGTTTAAATTTGTGGCCTTTTTACCTGTTTGCATCTCAAGTGGCCAAGGGCTATGTCCTGCCTCCATGTGTGCATGTGTGCGCAGGAAACGGAAGCCGACATTGACACAGTTTGAAATTAACATGAGCCTGGCTGACGAAGACCCACTAACATCTTGAATGCCTTCTAGCGTTTGGCCCCATTTCTCAGCGTTTAGCTGTCCACCTATTTCATGTTGTTTCTTTTTTTTGGCTCTCCATTCCACGTCTGCGTCTGCTCTTTCCTCCCATTTACCCTGCCGCCTAAGTGGGACCACTAAACGTTCCGTTGTGGCTCACACACGAGCAGAGAAAGTACACTGGGAAAAAGTTTAAGTTTGCCCATAAAAAACCAGACATGCAAACTCAAGAAAATAAATATATTAAAAATAACATTTCAAAACTATAGATTTGTTCCCAAGAAATGATATCCTTCGCGATTAAAGAGACACAAGAGAAAAAATAAAGGAATTTAGCAGATTCAACTAATTGGTCAAAAAGACATGAACAAAAAAATTTTAAATTCATTTCAAAAATTAAATTGAGTGAGATTTTACAAAATCAATAATTTCAATAGACAGAGCTCGTATTTTAAAGTTAAAACAAGTAAAATATTCAATTAAAAATACAAATAATGTTTATAAAATAATGATTTTTTAATGATCATATAATTTAAACAATAAAATGATTTACTATCCAAAAGCCGTTTAATTATAAATAGTAATATTCAATTGCTTTTAGATTAAATGATTTTTAGATTAATTATTTCTTAAACTTCATAGACCTCATTAAATTAAGTGAAACTTTTAATTTGAATAGAAATTATGGTGGGAGGATAAATCAACTTTTTTTTAAGTGTAGACGTTTTAAAGGTGCACGGCAACGGCGAATTATTTGAGGGTAGCCGGCAGCCACCAACTACTGCCTCCCACCCTAGGAACACGTTCCCCTCGAGCTGCTGCTGCTCCTGCTGCTGTTTCTACTGCTCCTGGTGGCCACCACCTTTGTGCAGAGGACGTTCCGTGCCAGCCACACACTCGTCGCTTACCTGCTCGGCAATGGCAACTTGATTAGACCAACATGAAATTAAGTAATTTTGCCGTATTGTTTAGTGTTCCAGCTTGGCAACAAGAGTGGGCGGTGGCAGATCGGCAGATGGGCGGAGGAGGCAGTTGCAGGGCCGTGGGGGTAGAAGCAACGGACACCACAATGGCGACCGAGAACAAAGCAGGTCACAAAGGAAACCACCAAACAAACCGAACTTAATGAAAACATTTGTATCCCAGCCGAGGATGAGTCTCCTGCCCAGGACTCTCCCCAAAGCGGAAGATGGAAAGAAAAATAGTAGAAAATAAATAATATATGCTATATGCTATATGCTATATGCTATACGCTATATGCTATATGCTATATGCTATATGCTATATGCTATATGCTATATGCTATATGCTATATGCTATATGCTATATGCTATATGCTATATGCTATATGCTATATGCTATATGCTATATGCTATATGCTATATGCTATATGCTATACGCTATATGCTGAAGAGCGCAAAGTTTTGGAACTATATAAAATTCCATTTGCACACGTCGAAGCCACTGAGATAAGCTGGGAAAAATCAAGCATACGCTATGCAGTATTTTATAAAAGCAGAGCAGACGCTCTCGCAAAACTCGTGTGTCATGAGCAACTTTAACTAAATTGCATTTCCCTCTATGACACAGCACACTCTCCTCATCTGGCGAAATCATCATCTCATTTAGCATAATCAGAAACGGAACACTTTGGGCCCTGCCATGCATTCTCATATCGCAAATGGCGAGTAAAACAATTTGAGTTCTGGGGGAAATGGCATATAGTCCACTTTAAGTGGAATTCCCTTTGAATTTAAATGCGCCGAAAAGGGAAGGCAGCCGAAAAAGTTAGGGCCATACGTCGACCCCTTCTAATTTCCATCTCCCAGCCAGAGCTCCGCCCCTGAGTCCGGGATTCCCTGCAAAAAGGTGCAGGTGGGGCGTTGCAAATTGTGGCAAATCGGGCCGGGACAGGTGAGCAAAGCCTTCAACGCCCCCCATCTGGACCTTGCTGGCTCTGCAGCCTGGGATTAAATCAGCTTGCCCCAAAAATAACGCAAGCTTGTCATGCATGGTAGTGGCTAAAGGGGGCTAAAGGTGGCTTAAGGGGGGACGTGGCCTGGCCCGGCGCTTGTCTGTGTAATTTACTATTATTTTTTAAGCACTCTCCTTTTATGCTCGCTGCTACATACAAGCGTTTTTATTGTTTGTTTGTTTTTTTTGGCATTTTGTTTGTTTTCAGCTGGCGTCCTTCCGCCCACCTCCTCCACCCATTGTTTGGAAAAGGCGGTGAATTTACGGGATGACGAGGGTGCAGACCCCGCAGTTGCACGTGAGAAATTACACATGTCCTCCAATGTTTTCGGAATGTCTGCATGCGATTGCAGCAGGAGTATCTGAATCTGAATCTAGATCCCTATCTGTATCTGTATCTGCATTTGCATCTGCAACTCTGACTATTTGTTTGTTCTCTCATTTCGTTGTTTGTTTGTTGTCTTTTCTTTTGGGTTTTTTTTTTTTTTGCTTCTTTTTGTTTTTTGTTGACCTGGTACTTGTGTGCGCTTGCTGCCAGATTTATGTTTTGCCAAACGGAATTTGTCTAGTGTAGTTTGCATCCTTGCAGCCATGCCGAATAGCAAATTGATGACCCGAGATTTTCGCTGCAGTCGCTGATTTCCCATTAGCCGGGCCAAATTGAATTTACTGCTGGCCCGGTGGAAAGGCTTGCGTAATTATTTCCACGTGCTTTGACGGTCATTTCGAAATTATTACATTTCCCACCCACATAACAAAGGCTTACATAACGCCCCGAGCTTTCCACTCTTCAGGCCACATAAACTGAATTTTAATTTGACTCGCCAAACGCCAACAGCCTGTGGGGGCGGTCTACCTTTGGCCCGAACTGACCTTCCGAAAAAATTCGGAATTCTTTTTTGTTTACATTCAGGAAGCACTGCAAACAAAATACTAAATAAGAAATTAGAAAATTAGGCCTCACTGCAGCGACGATGCTCTTTAATTTAAAAAGAATTTTTTTTTTATTGAACAATTGTATACGTAATTAATTAATTATCATATAAAAGTAGTTATACCATACCACCTAGTCATCTGATGCGATATGCTCTTGACAATTGCAAAGATAACGCTAGAGATTGTTAAGATATTCGCCCCATATCAGCGTGGGACCATCTCAAGTTTGTCAAGCTATTTAAATATTAAAAATTTGCCGTAGAAACAATGCTATAAATATAATTATTGTTATCAAAATACAAATAATGTATAAACTTAAAAATAGTGTTTAATAAATAATACTTTAACTACATACGCTTAATGACTAACACAGTATTCGTTAATCCGCAAATAATACTGTTTATCTGTTGAAATAAGTTTTTTTTTTTGCAAAGATAAATACTAGCAACAAAGCTTTTGTTTTGTTATTAATATTACCAAGATAAACTAATAAAGAAATTCTCGGAAAAAGTGATTCCCTGGAATTTATAATAATATATGAAATACACAAATTACGACTTTAAAGTTATAAAGTTAAATGTAAGCCTACCGTATTGAGGTAATTTCAAATCGCCTCGAATCAAGAGCAAAATAAAGGATAAAATAGAAGGTTTAATATGAAAAAAAATAGGTAAGAATTTTGTACAGTCTCCTACCGTTAAGTATAATAAATTAACTCCATTTAATTATTTTAGGTTTTGATATTTTGCTTTATCTCTTAATTTGCAGCAAACAGTTTTAAGCAATGCGAAGACTCTTTTGACCGGCGAATCTAGTGCAAATTTGGCTCATGCCCGTATGCAAACACATATGCAAAATAAATACCAGACAAACGGATGGTATAATAACAATTATTGCCTCGCCGGCCCAATTTTACAGTCCCCACTTGGCTTGGATGTCGGGCGGGAAGGGCGCAATGACAGCGGAAGCTGAAAATTTCATTGATTTTGGCAGCGACTGTGGCGACGGAAGCCATGAAAAAGCCAGCAGTCAGCAGTCGGCAGTAGGGCTCGACTTCTGGGCCAAAAATTCGGGCAGCTCCAACCAGACCGGGCCACTTGACTATGGTAATTTATATCTTCGGCGACCTCGCCTGCCATTGGGTGGGAATTCGCAAGGGTGGCGATAGGGGATACGGGATATGGGATACTGTTTGGGTGGACGGGTGTGTGGATGAGTGGGTGATGTGTAAGGTCTAGGCTAAGGTTATGACATGGCCGGGCCAAACATTGCCAGGAAATGTTGGGTAAACAACGACTGCGGTCTTTTTTTGTACTCCGTTTGGCAGGGCAATTGCCGCATTTGTATCTGAGACTGCGTCACTTTCACCACGAAATGTTTGCCAGATAAGCGTGAATGTTGGCTAAGAAGGCGATCTTCCTGATAAGTCCAAGGGGTTTCCCTTATCAAAAACGGCCTTCCAGAAACCTCGTGAGCGGAGGCTGGTCCGCTGATTGCCGGCTGGCTCATTTGAAAATCAAATTTATCCAATTGCCTTGGCTTTTGACAGGCCTCAATCTAAAATGCAATTAGTAATTGTGCAGCTTCACTGTTGTTGCTTTTCCTTGCTCTTACTTGTTTGCATTGGGTAATTGGCTTTATCTGACTGTGCCATCTCTGCACTGCGCCACAATCTCAGTGTCTCGGACTGCATGACATAATTTTCGTATTTAATTCGAACCCACCTTGATTAGGCAGTCTCCCGGGGGAGTCGCCGGCTCGGCCACGTCTATCGGGTTCAATCGAGTTCAAGTCGCCTAAATGCCAAGCGGAATAATTTGCCACTTGACAAGCATATGTCTCCGCTCACACAGCCTCTCGACGAGCGGTTCATTTACAGCGATTTCGCATCAGCGTCACATGGAAACCGCAGATTTTGCGCCACATACAGCAACCGCTAGAAGAAAAGCGAGGAAAAACGCGGATAAACCAAATCAAACAAGTAGGTATGCAAACTACGGCAAGCCGATGTTTGTATACCCTTGCAGCTATGGCAAAATTGTAATGTTCTTTATAAAAACTTTATTCCGATTTTAATGCATATAAAGGCAGTGAAGCTTTGTTTGATTTTCCGATGAATTAATCGATCGCTATCTGATATCGTCAATAAAATTATTAATGTTCAATTATTCTATACTTTTTATGGCAGCTATATAGTCTACTGATTTGAGTAACAATTAAAGCGTAATTCTGAATTATTTAACCATTACTTTGTCTACAAAAAGTTAAAAAAAAATTAAAAGTTAGGGATGTTAAAACTAATTTTTACATTTACATGATATAGTCGTCTTATTTTTATTAAGTTTAAACTGTAATTCAAGCATAGCAATCAATTACTTTATTTCGAAGTATATTTAAATAAAAAACATCGAAGTTATAGTTTTTACATACATTTTTCGAATTGTTCCTATGCTACATGATATTGGACTTATGTACATTCTACCTGCAACATAATAGCTTTATACTTTATAGCTTTATACTTTATTCACTTTAAAGGGTGTGAAATGTGCCCTTCCCTGCGTTGCAAACTTCAAGCTGAATTTATGTCACCCTCTGCAAGGGTATACAAACACGAAAACGAAAACAAACAAGAGGCCGCAACTTCGAAACATATATTTGTTGTCTTTTTTCGCCTGCCAACTAATTGCTATTAATAAAAAGAAACAGCTTCCAGCGCGATACCAGCAGGTGGGACGCTATTAGGCGGCATCTTGCCATCTTGCCATCTTACCAACTTACCAACTTGCCATTCAGGCCTCTTGTGTGGCCCGCTGGATGGAAAGCTCTCCGGCTCCGATCGGAATGGCCAAATGCCCGTACACAATGGGCCCTTAGTATACCTGCATCTATCCTATACTTTACTTTACTATACTATACCATACACTCTTGTTAGCCCAGATGTGGAAAGTCAGCCCAATCCAGTCCGAGTCCCATTGTCTGGCGAAAAGAGAGGAAAGCTGGTTAGCCAAATGGGAGCTCATCTGTGATTATGTTTTTATGGGGCTTCCCACACCTGTTGATCGGAGGACGGCATTCGGTATTTGGTATTTGGTGTTTGGTGTTCGGAACTCGGAATTCCGCGGGGCAAACTTCGCACGACTCGGCGCTGCAAAACCAATATATACAGATGCACATTAATTCAAATTTATTGCATTAACAGCCACTAATTGTTTGAGCTGCCTGCAATTTAACACGCGCGAGCACGGACAGCGCAAACTCATAAAATGGTGTTTGAGTTTGACGAAAGGCAAATACTCTGATATAGAGGATAAATATATTGGTTTTATATGGCAAACACAACGATATAAAATTAAAAACATTTTGCCGTTAAAAAATGCAATCCTTAAATATCTCATTAAAATATGGCAGTACATGGCATAATAAAATGGTTGCTACATAAGCTTGCTTATTAAGAAAAAATTCCTTTTTCTTGCTGCCATAAAAAAGTCATTAAACTTTAATTGGAGTTCACATTTTTAGCTCTCCAATAAAAAAAAGTTCACCTGGTTTTCGTAATGGTTCAATCCATGCCATTTAATGGTAGTTACTAATTGTGTGCCAATATTTTCAATCTCTAGAATTTAATAAGTATTTCCCTGTACCAAAATAAATACTTAATTTTATTTTAAAATAGAAAGCCAAATTTTAATTATCTGCTAAATTTATTTTAAGTATCACTAAGGAAATAAATTTACTTTGCTTTATAAGACGTAATAGCCCCATAAACGTGGTAATTAGCCGAAAAGTATAAAGTACACATTAAAAATAAAAAAAAACAAATATTAAAGTAGCCACCACGAAAAGGTGAGCTAGCTTGGAGTCTAGCAAACATCTCCGGAGAACTTTCGGTTCCAGTCGGGTGGCCAAATTAAGACCCGCATGACAAGTACATTAACCCTAGACAGACGCCAAAGCAACAACATTTGCTTTCAAAGTTTGCCAAACTAATTACCCTTGAGCTTCTGTGCAGTCACAAGTTTGTTACGCAATCGATGGCGAAAATTCCCCTTGATAAAGACGTCGATGGCTGAGTCCCCCGGCAGTTACTCAACTTGAGATGAAATAACAATAAAACAATTAATTATATGGGCATCGACAAAGTCAAATTGCCAGTCTGCAAGAGTCTCTTTGTTTGACAAAAGCCAAGCAAAACAGTTCGCATGGGCGGCGAATGCATGTGGCAAGCGTTGCCGTTGCCATTTGCCATTTGCCATTGAAATTGCCATTGCCACTGTCAGTGGCAACTGCAACAGCAACAGCAACACACAAGCCATGCAACAGCAACAGAAACATAAACTTGGAGATACAGGAAACACACAACAGCCGAGGCAATAGATAAATTTGAGCAGCAGCCGCAGCAGCATCAGCTTGGAAACGTGCGACTCGAGTTGCTGCTGTGCAGCAACATTGGTAGGAGCAACAGCAACATCAGCAGCAGCAGCAGCAGCAGCTGGCTAACCACTTGAAGCACTTTCGTTTTCATCTGATCGTCAGTCGGGTGGAAAGCGCCTGTTGTTACCACCATGGTTTGTTTTTGTTGTTGTTGTTGTTGGTGGTAATGTAATGCGCGCATCTTTAAGATACGCTGCATTGTAGTTGCTGCTGCTGGCATGCAAATGCTGCCCGATATCGATCAGCTGCGTGGTAGTGGAGTTTGCCAGCCCACCATTTGTCTAATTGTCGAGTTTCTCGAACTCTAGCAGAGCATCCGCCGATCGACAAGCAGGCACATGTTGCTGTTGTTGTTGCTGCTGCTGCTGCTGCTTCTGCTGCTGCTATGATGCAATTGCCATTGAATAACAGCGACAGGCGGCAGCAACGGCAGCAGAGAAATTGCAGTCCCTGCTGCACACTCGACCACATTCAAGGTCCCGAACTTCGATTTCTCCCGACTCCGTGTACAACTCCAAGTGATCTACGTGCCCAGTTTGTCTGGCCTGACCAATTGGTACGTTGCCGTCTTGACCCGCAATGCTTCCGTCGATTGTCATCGCTCATCGGGGCTCAGAGGCATGCGTAAAAACTTATTTTCCTACTGGCTGTCTTACGATTTCAATTAAATGCCAAAGCACACAGCCATTATTGTTATTATTTTTGCAACGCGACGGGAAAGTTCCCATCAGTCGCCGCCGAACGGGGAACTTTTCTTCAAATTGTCTTCGATTGGGCAAGCGATTTTCGGATTTCGGGTTACTGATTTTGATTATCCGGTGGGTATGAGTATGGGTATGGGTATGGGCACTACAAGTTCGTCAGTCATCGTCAAAGGCGCCTGTTAATTGAACAACAACAGCAAATGCCGAACAAATGCCAACGCCCACCACAACAAATTGACAGGCTACGTCTTGGCTTAAATGATCAATCGACTGCACAAACAAAACTTCCCCAGTCGTTGCAGTTGCTGTTGGTTGTTGCTGTTTGTTGTTGCTGCTGCTGCTGCTGCTGCTGTTGCTCTTGGTGGTGTTGCATTAACAACTTCCCCATTTGCTTTGTATATGTTGCTGTGGTGCAGCAACAAGTAACATGACTTATGAGTTTGTGCATCAACACGGAATTCGAGTCGTTGTAGTTGCTGCTGCTGCTGTTGCTGCTGTTGCTGCTGCTGCTGCTGTTGCTGCCGCCTTCGTCGCTTAATGAAAACGAAAGTAACTCGCTCTCACATACAGAGACTCACTTAAACCATCGGATCGGGCAGCCACACGCCACATCATTCACTCTCGGTTGGGGGCAGGCCGGATTTATGCGCATATTTTAAACTAATCGCAATTAAACTAATCACTTGACATCTTACATTGAAATAGGCGTTGAATGGCTGCTGCCCGCTAATTACTCACTTAAATGGCACACATAACCAGCGTGGAGTAGGGAAAAATTCACTCCAAATGCCGCAATGACACAAACTGGCATTCGGGCGGCAATTAATGGGTAGCAGGCAGATCGAATAGATCGCATGCCATATATAACATACGGGACAATCCAATGTTGCACGACCTATGCGGCCCGTTCGCATTCAAATGAGATTAGATAATTGGTGGAATCGCTCAGGCGGCGACACGAATGCAAGATCAAATGGCTGGCCCTCTTATCCAACTATATCGTTTACAGCCAGCGAGCTTATTCTAATGTCAAAATAGAATTCGCAGTCATCAATAGTTTCCTCACAGCAGAATCGCTCTATAGGCATGCCAAAACGAAAATAGAAAAAATAAATAATTATGGTAATGACCCACTTGTATGACTTAATTTTGCAATAACAACAGTTTTACATTTACTTGGCAGATACAATGCCCTGCTCGCATGCAATCAGCACTTTAAGCTCGCTACTTGTTTTTTTTAAGTATCGGGTTAAGCTGCCATCTACTCAATGGATCGTAATCAAAAGATTACAAAACCACTTGGGGTAATTTACCAGCTCTTATAAAATGCAACATTTTATTTTGATCGTAATTTTAATTATTAATATTTCTTTCAAGCTGCTGGAAATAACACGTTAAAAAATAAACCAATCATGTTAATGACCCTCTTGTTTAACTAATTTACTAGTTTCACAATGACCCAAGCTAATAACTTAAGACTTATGTTTGAAAACTTTTAAATCAATAAAAGATAAATATAAAATAATATACTTTTATTTTCATATTTATAACTTTATCAACTTCCCTACCATTTTTCAAGAATTTCCCAATAATCAACTAAGGTTAGTTTTTTAGTTAAAAACTGAAACTCGCACATTAATCACAAACTCAAAAGTAGAACGTTTCAAATGTTAAATCAATGTTAAGCCATTGAAAAGGTAACAAGTTAAATTTTAAACAGGAAATAAATGTCAAAACAAAGTTTTACTTATGCGTTCATCGTTGTTATACATAATCATTGACGAATATGCAAATGAACTTGAAGTTATGAAATCATCTGGGCTATTCAGGGCCTGGGTCGACATTAGGCCTTATTTATAGCCCAAGTAAAGCTAAATAATCACTATTTGCTGCCTAATTTATTGTCTTGCACTGCCACTTTCCACGGTAAATGATTTCCGTGGGTTGAGTCGGGCCAACTTACCCTTTTTCCATCGCCATCTCAGCTGGCCATCATCTGTGTGGCTTTTGATTGCCCCCCAACGTCCCGCTGTCTTTTCACTTTCGTTGGCTCGGCTACGCTTTTGTTGTTGCTGCTGCTGCTGCTGGAGCGCGGGGGCATGCCACACCGCCGCTGTCGACGTCTCCGTCGCCGACGACGTCTGCGGCGCCGCTCCGCCATCGAAACGGTAAATGTTTGCTGGCAAACCCGAGCAGAGCACAGTTGCATTTTGGCGCTCGTCCCCAGCGATTCGCACTCGCACCTGGCGCCAAGTAAAGAGCCAAATCAAAAGCCGTCAAAACACCAAACTCCGCTGGTCGCGCATGCGCACGCGCTCAAAGAAATCGAAACGAAATCGAAAAGCAGCCAAAAAGTGACCGTTATTACCGTACAGCCCCTGCGGCCCAACCAGCATCTAAAGTCGTTAGGCTACATTACATAATCGAGATCGAGAGTGGAAACTGCTTCTTTTTGGCCAAAAACTGAAAACTGAAACGGCCAACTTCTGCGCACAATTCGCCATGTCGACGCCGCCCAGCCAGCGGACTAATTAATGCGCGCTCGTGGAAAGAAAAGCAAAAAAAGCGAAGCTGGGAGACCTCGTTAATTATAATACTTAAGGCCGGAAAAAAGCGCTTGGCCCGAGAGCCGCGAACCGCCTCCGTTCCCAGTTCCCGGTCCCCGTAACAGTCCCCCGGAAAAAAAAATAAACCCTCGACCGCCCATTCAACGGCCAGCGTGAAAGTGAAAAGCATCTGGTCATCGGCAGCAGGACAAAGCCAAAGCTACAGCCGGAGCTACAGATACAGCTACAGATACAGATACAGATACAGATACTGTATCCATCTGGAGATACATCTCCGTAAGCGGGCTCTGTGGGTCAGTCATGCGCGCGATGAGCAGCTGAGCTGCGCCAGCTGCCCGAGGAGCGGCCACCAAGATGATGAAGCCATCACAGTCACAGTCACGGTCACAGTCGCGGTCACAGTCGCGGTCACAGTCGCGGTCACACTCGCAGTGCCACTGGCAGCCCCCAGCGGCGAATGCCGCGACCTTGAGCTGGCTGTGCCTCCTGCTGCTGCTGCCCTCTTCCAGGCAGTTTGAGACGGGTAGGTCCAAAACTATGGGAAGATGCGAATATTACTAAATAAACCATTCCAAATTTTAGCAAAATATAAAACAAACAAAAAATCAAACGTAATCTATATATTAAATACTTCATACACTCTCAATCCATCTTTCAATCACAACAATCATCATAACTAGCTAAACGCTACTTGTGATAACTATTCTCATACTAGAGTATTTCTAATTTAAATTAAATAATACCGGTATTATTTAATATAACATAACAAAACCATTTATATCATATTACAAAATGTCCACTGGCATAACAACCAATAAATTTTCATTTGCTTATGTTTTCTGTTAACGCTTCTATAATAATATGTTAAAATAAAAATAAAAATCTTGTAAACAAAGCCAAAGTCATAGACAAGATTGATCGATCTCTATTGATATTTCAACACCTCAAATTTAAATACTACTACGAGACGTGACGAAACTATTAATCAACATTTTAAGGCCTTAAGTTCACCTTAACGATAGTGTGAATTAGTTGACAGAACGAGAAGTTATTTAACGTTTTAAAAGCAATTTATCAACAAAAAATTATATTAATTATATATAAAAAACGTAGCTTTTTAAGTACCTACAATTAGAGAAAACGGCAAAGTAAAATGAAACATTAAAGTGTAAAGTAAAGTAAAGTGTAAATGTAACATTGTTTTTCAAAATATAATCTAACTTAAAATAAAATAAGAACATGGTAATTAATTATTAGCATATTTAATTGGTTTATACAATAGGAAAATTTTAGGTTTTTGATTTTTTTTTATTTTAAATATCCATTTTTTCATACTTACTAAAATCGAAAGTGTAACGCCCTTTGATTTAAACAAAACACCCCACGGGGGTAAATCAGAACCGAAAATATCTATTTAAAAGTGAACCTATTTGGAGTTACCATCTTTTTCTTTGAGTGTAGTTAAACGAAAATAAATCCAAGAAGAAATCCCATTTTAAATCAAAGTACTACCCAACAAATAGTTTTCCAACTTGATAAGCATAATTTGTATTGCAGACTGTGGCTGTCGACCAGCGCGTAGAGGACCGCGGATAATTGCAGGGGCTGCCACAAATGAGGGCCAGTTTCCCTGGCAGGCTTCCCTGGAGCTACTGCATCCATCGCTCGGATTTCTGGGCCATTGGTGCGGGGCGGTGCTGATCCATCAGTATTGGATACTCTCCGCCGCCCACTGTGTTCACAAGTAAGTCGATAAGCATAAAGTGCAAATGTTATATATAATAATTTAATGCATTACCTAGCGATCTCTTCAACCTGCCCATTCCGCCGCTGTGGACGGTGGTCTTGGGGGAACACGATCGCGACGTGGAATCGGGCAACGAGCAGCGCATTCCCGTCGAGAAGATCGTGATGCACCACCGCTACCACAACTTCCGGCACGACGTGGTGCTGATGAAGCTCTCAAAGCCGGCGGATCTCGCCAGGACCTCGAACATCCGGCGCATCTGTCTGCCCTTCCTGTTGGCCGAATCTCCGGATGCGGCACTTTCGGAGGCAGTGCCCCCATCGGCCGATGAGGACGTGCTCCTCCAGCAGCTGGAGCTGGATGATGTGCCCGCCAAGATTGACAACTTCCTGCGCAGCGTCCAGAGCCGAAGGCGCTACAGGAATGTCACGGCTCCCAGCATGAAGGAGCTGATGAACATGAAGATCCTCAGCAGGATGCGTCAAGCGCTGGCGCAACGCTCTCCGCGCAGCCTGAAACGCTCGCGAAGACGCAATGACAAGCTCATGAAGCTGGGTCCTCGGAGGAATTCAGAGGACTCTGCAGAGCAGAAGCACCTCAAGCTCAGTGAGGAGCCCAAGGAGTTGGCCTTTGAGGACTGCGTGGCCACGGGATGGGGCAAGGCCAACATCAGCGGTGATCTGTCCAATCAGCTGCTGAAAACTCAGGTGCCACTGCACCAGAATGGCAGGTGAGTGACCTATCAAATACTTAACGCTGCAAATGTTTAAGCTCTTTCCATATATATTCGATCATATTCTATGATTTGGAAATGGTTTTTACTTTTATGACTTTCAATTAATTGGCTTACTATTTTGACCCTTATTTGCTTACAAGGGGGTAGGGTTTTTAAATTTTATATATATATATTTTTTTGTTTTTCTTAATTTTTAATCAACAATCGATATGACAGTCTCATTTTTTATTTTAAAATAATAAAAACATTGAAATTTCTTGTCAAAAATCGTAATAACCATTTGAAAGCAGTTTGATCTAATTTTAAGACAAAAAAAACAAAATCACAGAAGTAATCCCTATTTTGGCCCTTAAAACCCGACGGTGAAACATTTTCTTAGTCAACTTTGGATTTACAACACCGAAATCTTTTAGCAAATGATACCTCCATTAATGTACACTTTTATTGGAGCAGTGTTATTGATATAATTAATGTATACATTTGATCTTACCTCTTTGCAGGTGCAAGGATGCCTACGGCAGCTTCGTGAACATCCACGGCGGCCATCTGTGCGCCGGCAAGCTGAACGGCGAGGGCGGCACCTGTGTGGGCGACTCCGGCGGACCGCTGCAGTGCCGTTTGAGTCGCGACGGACCCTGGATCCTGGTGGGGGTCACCTCCTTCGGTTCGGGCTGTGCGCTGGAAGGCTTCCCCGATGTGTACACCCGCACCTCGTACTACATGAAGTGGATCGAGGACACGATCGCCGCCCACTGAATCAAGGACTACACATATAAACATATAGTACATATAGCTATCGACCTGTATTTATCGAGTGCAAGCTCAGCTGTACATTGCTTACTGTTACCACTTTAAGTGTAGCCCTAGCTTATTGTTATCATTATCGTTAACTAGTACGTAGGCACGGACGTTCCCTAAGTTGTTTCCGACGAGCACAATAATTTACACCGAATCTTAAGCCTAAATATCACAGTGTTGCCCCTTCTTGAGTTGAGGTAAGCATTCCGATCCAAATTCGATCCTGGGTTACGCCTTGACCAGCTTGGGCTTGAAGCTGCCGGCGCCGAAGAGCAGCTGGAGCTGCTCCTCCGGCTCCAGCGGAAGCGAAGGCTTCCGCAGCCCGCTGGCCAGGCTGAGGCCAACGCCGATCAACTGCACGGCCGTGCCCCGCTCCGCCTGGTCCACCTTCTGGAACTGCTTGGTGGGGGGCCAGAAGCAGAGCATGAGGGCGCTGCACAGTTGGTAAACGCCGGCCAGCAGCATTCCCAGGGCGGCGCTCCACTGCAGCAGCGGGAAGCCCCACTTGATGCCGTGGATGAGCAGCCGCAGGCTCAGGCACAGCACGTCGATGTTGAGGTCCACCCACAGCAGCGGTAGGATCATGTTCTCGAAGGGCGCCATCATTCGGTTGAAACTCACCTTGCCAACCACCTGGTTGGCCTGCAACCTCAAATGGGTGCCCTGCATCGGAGCTCCCAGTTGCTGGAACACACAAGGTATAGTTAGTATAAGTAGACTTGGGTTGCCTTTGACTTGGCCTACCGGTTGGACCACGAAGGTGGAGGTGAAGCGCGACTCGTTCGGCTGGAGCCCTTCAAATGGCTCCAGCAAACTGGGATCGGCGTGCATAAAATGCGGATACGTAATGGCTAAAGGAATATCTAAAAAGGAAACAAGCAAACCAGTAAATAAGAATGCTCATTTGGTTATATTTCAAGCCACAAGTACTCACTGTAGTAGCAGGGTGAGACGCTGCCAACGCCCTTCTTGAGGCAGCGATTGTTCTTGCAGTAGCACGAGGAGTTGGCGTTGTCCAGCTCGCTGTCGAAGGAGTCCGGCTCCATCACGAACTCGAAGGCATCGAGGCCATTGTAGCTGGTGGTGCGGTTGAACTTCACGGGCAGGCGGCGGCAGAAGGTGCGCCTGTACAGGAAGAACTCGTCGTTCTCGTCCATGTCCAGTGGGAAGAGGGTGGCGTCATGGCTGCCCCAGATCCGATTGCACATGGTGCCACTAACAAGTAAATGCAATTGTAAAACTTCATCCTTAGAATGGCTCTAGCGAAGCACTCACTTGGTCTCCTCGTCGTACTGCCAACGCTTGAATCCGCGCTCTCCATTGATGCTGTCCACGGTGTAGCCACGCGGAGAATCCGGCAGCTTCACCCCGTAGTTGTCCTTGCGTTCCGGCAGGTTCATGTTGAACACATTGCTCTCATTTCCCTCCCGAAAGAGCTGAAGTGGGAATCATAATTATTTGTTATTTTTAAGCTCTAATCCAAAATATATTTAAACTTTAGAAGATGAATGCATTGTTTGTTAAGGCCTAATACCAAACTAACCTTAATATGTATTAAAAGAAATAAAAACCGTAAGATTCTCACCTTCTCCATGATGCCAAAGCTGTCAAAGTCAATCCAGCTGGGCACAAAGCGAGCGGCCAGTTTCACCAGTTGGTCTTCGTAGCCCCACATGTAGTCGTGGACACTCATCTCCAGCATGGGCTGTGAGTTCAGTTGCCTGGTTAGGGCACTAAGTCCCAGGGAGGCGAACATCGACAGGCTGGAGGCCAGAGTGGTCACTCCCATCAGTGGGATGTTGGGAGCTCGGATGCGGTCGACCTTGGGATCGCCCACAGATCGCTCCGGCGCAAAGACATACTCTCGCTTAGGCGTGTAGGTGATCGTGTTGTTGGACTCATTGTAGGTGATGTTGTGGTTGCTCAAAACCTCCTTGTAAACATAAGGGCCCACCTCCTGGAGCTGCAACTTGGATGCCCTGCCCGCCGTGAACTCGTCCACATTGGTGTAGTTGAACATGTACACATTGATGTACACGTCGATGGGGGGTGAGAGCCACAGTCGGTGAAGTAGAGCACCAGGCTTCAAGCTCAATTGCTGCAAGGAAAATAATTTAGAAAAATTAGTTTCAATACATGTAACACTTCAACAGAATCATAGATCTGGCAGAACCATTGTCTAACAGAATTGAATGACAAGCATTGGCCCTCAAAAATACCTTTTGTTTAGTTCGTTTATTTTGAATTAGGTCAATAAATTGGTTGTCAATGTCCATGAACACACTTTTCTATTGATAAAACACTGAATTTGTAAGTAGTAGCGGAAACATCGGTTTTGTATCAAGAACTAAAACATAGCTATCTAAGAAATTCTGAACAAAAAACAACCATATTTGCATATCAACTAAAGCTGGCTTTATCTCAGATATCAATTAACTTAACTTGATTTATTTGAATCTATTATGATTAAAGGTTTTATTACTTTGATGTTTTTATATCGTTTGACCAATGTTATTATAAATATTAACCTAACATTGTTAACTTAACTGGGTTAGTAAGGAACTTTTATACTTTTAGCTTTAATTTGTTATAAGTTTCCAGATCGCTTGACAAAATGCACGTTTTTTGTATCGTGACAACGGCAACAATTAAGTCGTTAAAGTTACTAATTGACATGACGATAGCACACAGATAATTATTGCCGACATTCCTGCAATATTTGCACATTTAAGCCAGAGATATATGCTTACCGCATCCAGGATGCTCTGAAGTGGGTCCGCGATGAGCACCAGCGACCCGAAGAAAAGCAGGGTCATCCCGAGGGCAGCGCAGCGCAGCAGCTCTGCAATAAAATAGATCAGCGGGTGAGTTATGGTCATGCAAGCGTTGTCAGCTGAAGTTGAACTGGTTTGGCGCCGTTCCAGTTTGTCGATAGTGTGCGTCCGTGTCCCCTTCGCCCCCTCCCATCATCGTCATCTTCATCATCATGCCCATCATGCCATTGACCTTGGCGGCGGATCGGATCGGGTCGGTCGAGATCTGCGACCTACCTCAATGGCAGGAGCAGGAACATCAGCTCCAGGCCAAAATATAAACAAAACGATGACGACTGGCAGACGATGACGATGCCCAAAAACGGTGACGGTTCAATGAACGTTCTTCGATTTAATATTCGCAAAAAGCGGGGGAAGTTGATGCGTGCAATCCGAAGAAAAAAAAAAAATTCCCATAATTCTAGTTTACTGCCCTTGCTCTCAGGCATTTTTTCCGGCAATTTAAATATATTGTCTAAAATTTAAAAGCCATATTATTCGTTTATCGACGGCATTAACATGTTCGCACAGCTGCCAACTGGTTTTAGCAAATCGCCAACTTTTTAGCATAGATAAACAAAAGATGTTTGTTTAATTTATGGTTACACCTTTAATACAAGAATTTTATTTTCGTTTTCAAGTGAATTTACTAAACTGAAAAGTGAATTGCGACTGATTTCGAGTGGCTAATTGCACCAATTGGATAAGACTGCCGTTCCTAGAAATGTCGTAAATATCCAGTTCCACTGACCTTGTTTGGAATATTAATGAAAAGCACGGAAGATGGGCAAGGCAATCGAAGCGTATCAATCTAGGCTGCACTTCGCCTCACATCTACTTGAAGTGAAATCACTCACTTTACGATCGAAACTTGTTTGTTCTCACCTTCCGCGAAGATTATTGTCTTTGCCCGAACTGTGTGTTCACTTCCGCACTCGAAATCAGGCCGGAAATTGGCCAGAAGTCTGATAATCCAAAACGTGGTCGCACCCAGTCCTCCTGTGACCGATTTCCAGCGATCACGGCCGTTCAACGAAGATGAAAAAGATCACTTTCGGTGGGGGCGCTCATGCGGTCATAAATCGACCGCACAATTTTGGGCCATTTATCGGTAGAAATCGTTTAGCGAGTGCTCGCCATAAAAACAAAGCCAGAAAAACCCCCAATTGTTTGCCCAAATAATAGAAGTTTCTTTGGAACTGGAAACCGAAAGCGACGACCGATAGATACACCTGCCAAGATCAATGAACTGGCTAGAGCCCAGCACGCCCCTAACTCGCTCCAAAATGGCACGATCCCACAGCATCTGCGGCGGAGATCGAAAAGCAAACAGCATAAACTCATTAACAATTTCGCTTCGGTGTCAACGTTGGTGTCATAAATAGGTTCAAGACTTCACAATCAAAACAAACCGCGATGATACATGACAAATTATGCATGGCGTCGATCAAAACCAGAAATCCAAACATATTCCATTGATAGGAATAGCGAGCGTGCGCACAGGAAAAAAATGGGCCAACCAAACGGCGTATACAAGAAAAACATAATTTTAACTAATATTTTTTTAAATTATATATAAAGATAAATAATAAAAAAATCTTTCAGAAATTCATAAGCTGACATTAATTCAAGTTTCTAAAACGCTTAGAGACTACGGTTCAAAAAAGGCGTCTAAAGACTAAAGTCCAAGATAAATATTTTATTCATACTTATATTGGCAATAAAAAATGCATAAAATGTTAATTACTTTTGTTGATATTCGCAATAAAAGCTTTCAGCCATGCAAATATGTATATATGTATGTATGTATATTATCTTTAGGATACAACCTTTCCTTACTTTTGTTTCATGAGTTCTTGGAAAGCATTACATTTTGTGAAATTTCGTCAAAGATAATTTATTTCTTGATGAAAACGCATTTATATTGTTTTAAGGTTCAAAATGAACCTTTTTTCTCTGTGTAGACTTAGATGCTCATGCATATCCTTGCCTTGAGTGTGACAGCCGAAATTCCCGAACTTTGGGGCCCACCCATAAATTAGGCCGAACACAAAGCGGCCCAAATTATTCTGCTGCAATGGAATGACCAATGCCAAAGCCGACACGCAAAGTGGCAAAACCACACGAAAAGCTCCACGGGCTGGCAAAAAGTGGAGCTGTTGCATTGCGCAACAATTGCACCGGCCAAGCAAAGTCCGAGGCAAAATCGGCGATAGCGATGGTGATGGCGATGGCTATGGCGATGACGATGACGATGGGAAGATTGGCAGGCCAAAACACACACAAGCCACACAAGACATCGCATCATGAATGAAAGAAGCTTGTCTCGATCTGAGCGCAGCAGCAGCTGATTCAGTGAGCTGTGAACTTGTTTGCGACAGCAAAACAGCAGCCAGTCGGCAATTGCCAATCGGCAGCCAGTAGTCAGTAGCCAGCTCAATATCGGGCGGGATCGGATATATCAGTTACTAAGTACGAGCTCGTCGGCTAACGACTGACGGCTGACGGCTGCCTCTGCAGCGGTCTGAAGTTCAAGTTCGGTACAACACGCCGGCTAGTATATCGTACTAAACAAAATCAAAAAAAAAAAAAAACAAAAACAAAAAAAAACCTGCAAATTAACCCAACTCCAAGTGCTGGAGATAATATGTTTTTGACCAGTCAAAGCGTCACCGGTGGTGACCCACTGAAGTCAAGAATGAATTTGTTTTGTTTCTGACGGAACACCTTCGCCGGCTGCCAGGCAGGTGTGTGTGTGTGTGAGTGTGTGTGTGCGACTTCCGTCAAACGACAATAAATTAGGTAAACAGCAGTATGCTATAGCTATTGTATAGTATAGTATAGTGTAGTGCGACGCTGAGATTCGCGCTCGGGTATCCACAAGATACAGATACTCTGTTAGCAAGTGCCGATGCGATCCGATCGCCTAATAGTTAGTCGCCGCTGTTATGACGATGTTTGTTTGCCGCCTGCCTGTTTGGCTCTGTTTGGCTAGTGATTAATCCCAGATCCGTTGCTATTTGCTTTTAATCATCGCCAAAACCAAAAAACCCAAAACCCTTAAATAGTCGCAGTCAAAGTCTCGCGGCAATTAGACGCCCGCCAATAAGGAAAAGTAAATATGTAGCGCGCCAAGTTTACAACTTTACAACTTCCCCAAATCGCAGGCTGTGATACTGTGATACTGTGATGCTGAGATGCTGATTTTGAGATACTGATGCTGAAATGCTAAAATGCTGATCCGATTTGTTCGCCTTTGAAACGGATACTTTACACTGGCGATGATATTGTTATTGCTAATGCCCGGACAATAGCTGTTATTTGCATTGTTTAGCGGGCATTGAGCTGTAGATCGTATTGATTTATGGCGCACTGCCACAAATTAGTTGAATCGTTCTCTATTTCTCTGCAAGTCATGTTTGCGTTTCGGTTTTGGGGTTTGGAGTTGATGGGGGGATCTGTCAGCATCTTTTCGAGCTATATACCATAGCTATGCATATCATATCATGGGGCCAATCTGACCCGGACTGGGCAATCATCGCGTTCACCTTCAGTTTTCCCAGCGCATTTATGCTGATTGAAATCATCGAACTTCATGGTAAGGTAATACGTGACATTTTCAGTCACAACCGATTTCATTTGAAATCTTAATTTATGCAAACTTAATTGCACTACCGTCCAGATCCGTTAATACACATACACGTACGCTTCCGAAGACTTTGCTCCGGAATGAGCTGATAGCGAATGACTTCGCCAAAACGATCCGGAGATCAACATGTGTACGTTACACATGTATGTTTGTTCAGATACAAGCTGCTTACAATTAATCTGAGATCCGAAGTGACCCTACACAAGTGGCCTACAAAGTATAGAACCCTACGCCCTTGGCGGCTCATTTGTTATTATGCAAATCGGCCGATGTCTTGCCCCTTTTTTTTTTTTAGTTGGCTTTGAGCATATGTTAACTGCTTTGGCCGAGAGACGAGAGCCGAGGCGGTGCCGAAAAATAAAAGAGATAAAAGATAACCCTAGAAAGCACTAATTAATACAATTTCAAAAACATTTTTGTTCGTTTTCATTTTGTGTCGCTATTATTAGCTAATAGCTGTCGTGCTGCCAAAAATCTACGGACTTTAGAACTGGTCCGCTATCCAGGTATTTGCAATAAATAAAATAGTAGATACAGACGCGTGCGGCCAGCTGTCGGTATTTTGGTAATTAGCATTCTAATTTTCGCCGGGAATGTGTTTTTGGGAAATTTCGAAACCGTTTTATATCGGTTTGATTAGCATGCACACGAACGTTTAAAAATCCATTGCACCATTCCCACTAGATTGCAGCGATTTCAGCAGTTTTGGTGATTTTAGCGACTTCAGCGATTTTAGCAGTTAGTGTGCAAGAGATCTTTGTTGACGTTTTTATGATCGCGTGGGGGCAGCTACAGCTCCCTTGGCTGGAAACCGCGGTTCGAATTAACTTTTATGGGCCTTTGGCTTTGACCAATGCGGACAATGGTCCGCATGGCTTCATTAAGCGCTGGTCGCTTTGGCTTTTTTGGGCCGAATATACTCACTTGCATTGCGCTGGTTTTTGTTGGTAAATAGTTTCATTTCGGCACCTAAAAAATTTTAGCTCCGGCGCGATCTGATTTTTTTCCTATTTTTTTGCTGTTGTTTTTGAACGGGCTGCACTTGATTGAACGGCTGGCTTGCTGGCTGGTTAGTTGATTAGTTATTTATTGATTTATGACGAAAATCAATTAATTCTTGTGTTATTATTTATGACCGCAAATTAAACTATTAACAGGTCGGTCGCATTACGGATTGTGATGGGGATTGTGATTGAAATTGAAATTCCGATTACGATCGGGGAATTTGCATGGTTTAATTTGATTTGACTCGGCGTTCATATAACCGTGGTCCCATTTGCCTAATAGGTCGAGTGAGTGTTTGGTTCCTGGCGATTGTCCACCCGAGAGGAGATCCGTTCAGGGCCTAGGAGTCTGTCACTGTTGCCTGATTCTGTTGTCTGATGGCTGGTGGCTGGTGGCTGGTGACTGGGCTAGAATCTCGCTGCTTTGTCTCGAATCGAACTGAACTGTCACGCACTTCCTATTCTCACAAATTTTGACAACTTAATGCGCCGATCTCGACTGCAGCGGGGACCTTTATATGGACTCTTGGGCCGATTCCCGATCTCTCGGCCGATCGAGCGCCGAGTGTCTGGCGGAGATCGGATCGGCTAACAGCTAGCAGCCAGCTAGCTAGCTAGCTAGCACTAGCATCTCAACCTTTCTACAACCGGTCCACAATCAAGCCTCTGCTCGGGCTTCGCTCGGCTAAAATCGCGCACGTTCGCACTAGCACCAGCACCAGCACCAGCACTCGCATTCGCATGCGCAGTCGTTGGCCAAAACACAAAAACCCCAGAACCCCAAAACAGCATTAAGTAGCTTTCTGGTCCGGGGCTATGAACACCCTGGGCGAACGTTAGCATAGAACGCAGGGTGAGATGGGATGGCGTTGGCCATTGTCTCGAGCTCGCGGATCGCTTAGCAGCAAATGCCTTCCCATAAATTTAATGGCTCAAATGACTCTATTTAATCCAGCGGCCTCTATCTTGGGCACAGCAGACACGCACACGTGCCGCTGCCCTTTTTGCGGTCCCCCCCCATAAATATGCATGAAGCTTTGCCGCAATTAAAAGCCATTTCTTGACGCAATTACATCCAGTTCTGATTCTTAGCAGCCAATAACGATTAGCTTTTAACTGGCTGTTCTGATAATTATCCGTCCGCTGTTTAGCTCGATATTTATGACAGATCTGTGGCGTACCCATGCGATCGATCTAATCACGCTGACTAAGTCACTAGTCTATAGCCAATAGCCTATAGCCTATAGATAGTGACCTATTTTGCTCTACTCGACTTTATCTCTGACCCGGCGAGTCTAGTAAATATCATCTTCACTTGCCGTTCTTCCCGGTAGACATTCTGAGTCTGAGAAATGACATTTTGTGTGCTTTTATTGCCCGCCATTGTTCGTGGACTGTTGCCACGACGTCAAGCAACCGCACAGGTGATCTGATCCCGAATAAACAATGAGCTGCCTCCTAACTGCCATATGGCATGTGAGCCGCAATTTGCCATCGGGCGGCTCTTGTTACCAGGCTAATTGTTGTTTGTGTTTATGGCATCGCTGGACGTAATTATGGCATCCCAAAGTCCCATTTTTTGATGTGCGCTTTTATGCTTTCACCAAAAGTTCTCAGGGTTCTAGGTTGTGACCATAATAAAAGCTGTTCACTTGGAAGTGGTGGGTCCTGGATAAATCAAAACTTCCTTGACGAAAGGATTTCATAAATAGCATATTGATAATAAGTAGCTTAAATATCAAAACAAATAAAAGCTATTGGCCTATTATATGTTTTAAGTATAACCCACACGGCATCGCCTATAAATTTAAAATGGAATTGGCCATAAATATGTAATATAAAGGAAACCAGTTTCTTAACCAATCTCATAAATACTTGTATCCCACAAAATAGGTGTGAAGAAACCTTTTTTAAGCCAGCCATGCCGAAAAGAATTCTCGTTTAGAGCTACATTTAAAGATTTTATGAGACACACGTTTGCGAGAAACTTGTGGATTAATTAAGCGAAAAATAAAAAAAGTTATTTTCTTATTTATTATTGAAAGTCAAAGTTCGGTAAAAAAAATATATAAAATCAGCATGCGAATTTTAATTATCTTACAAAACTTTAGAAATAAGCTTGATGAAGAAATTAGCATATTTTAGTTTTTAATATGTTATCTTGAAAATCAAACAGAAATCTTTGGCATCAGGCCCTACACTAATTGGCAAAAATACGTTAAGGGAATTCTCTAAAATGTTTGATCAAGTTATTTCATTTTGAAATCCCCAACTAGAAATGGTAAAAACCATATCTATTTTTGTTCCCAATCTCCAACGTATTGCAAGTGACCCCTTACACACTCCGCAAACGCCTCTCTGCCCAAGTAGAATTCACGTGGAATACCACGGATCTGACTAACCCTTTGGATATCGATCAATATTTGCCGGATTTAGAAAACCAAATAACAACACACACAAATAGATGCAAACTTTGTTATTAAGCTGCGAAATTTTTAGGTACAATTATCATTTGGCTGCCAATGAGCCCATTGTTTGGCGACCGTCTAAATGCCAGTGGCCAAATTGGCGACCATCCTCAAGGCGAGGAAAGCCCCGAAAGTTCGAGGAGCGCATTCGGACCTCCACTGATGTGGTCAGTGAGCTAGCGAAATATTTGCCTATTTGCCCCTCTCGCAAACTATTTCGCATACATTAAACGCTCAATTATCCCAAGTAGTTTTTAACGAGCCGCAGGGGGCGGCGGATTAACGGATCGAAATTATTAACATCTACGCAAACAGCGCGTCGGGGGCTCTCGAAACAGTGCTCTCCCGAAATTGGGGGCTGGCATGCAAATGTATATATTTTACGTTATGGGCCTGGGAAAGAGGGTAACCCCCGTCATGGGATCCGGAAAACGCAGGCCGCAACTTATAAGTTGTAACTGTATAAAACAAGGCACTTTGTCGTAATTGCAACGCCGCATCAACCTAAAGCATTTGTCTGAAGCATTGGCTAGCACGATGACGTTGGCGATTTAGCACATGAGAGGTGACAAAAGCCCTGCAAAGTCGCAGCCAGCAGAACAATGAAGTGCATATACGAGGTGCTGGGAAAAACCGAGAGGTAGCCCAACTTGACCAGCTCCAGCAGCTCTCAATGCGGAATATTCGCTGGCAGAAGTCCTTGAACCAGTTCAGGGATTTCCCCGCATAGCCATTAATTTTAGCTGCAAGAAACTCTGTAAAATTACTTTCCATTAGGGTGGACTAAAAAATGCAGGCATTCGCTTAGAAAAGTGTTTTTATATAGACTAATTATATAAAGCTAAATGACTATTAAGATTCACCAACACAAAAATAACTTATACTGCACGCTAGGCAAAATTTTTGTTGACAACGTAGAAATGATTTTATGAGGTTTGTTATGAAAACAATTTTCAAACAAAACGAACAAGTCTATGGAAATTTTATTTAGGAAATTTTCATATCAACAACCATTATTTCATTTCCTCAGAAACGCAAGCAGATATAACCTTTAAGCCGTCTTGACAGCATTATCTCAATAGCAGGCTGAGTCACAAAACTAAAATCATAGCCGAATTTGTTATTTACAGAATGAAATAAAAATTAATTGGTTGTTGTGCGGATGGCGACCTTTTAGATTTTGATCAAATATGAGGGTTATTGCCGGCGCGAGGTCAGGAAAACAAGTACAAAAGTATAAGTGGAGTGTTTTTTATAAGATCAACGTGTTTTAAGAACCAAATGAAAATTATTTACAAAGGTCCTTTGACAAGATATTAGTTTGAATTTGTTTAGTTGTTCTGATTTTCTTTTGTTGCATAAATCTTTTGCAGTTTTCTTGTGCCTATTAGGTAAACAATAACGAGAGGTGCATGAAAGTTCAGGGGACTTCGGCCAGACATTGTCCGATTGGCGGATGCTGTTATGAATGCCGCTCGCAAGGTAAGCATATGGGAGTGCTGGTGGCAGTAGCCACAGCTTGTAATCGCCTATCTTAGCTCCAATTATTGGCAAAGGCAAGTGTGCTCTATATCGGCGGTCGTTAATGGAACTGGAACTGGAGCTAAACTCTCAGGCGAACAATGAGGAACCAACAATGTTGGATGGCAATTAGATTTAAATATGAATCGCTACCGTCCGTCGCAAATGAATATCTAACGAGTTTAATTGGAGCGATAATCACAACAACAGTGGGCCAGAGAACGGAGACGATGGCAACAACAAAAACAAAAACAAAAAAAAACGAAAAACGTGTAAATAAGTAATAGTTAGAGCGTTAATTAGTCAGAACGCGCTTATAACAAACATTAACTTAATAAGCATCCAGAAGAACTCGCTCCGTGATGTCATGTTTGCCATAGTGCTCCACAAGGGAAAGCACATTACGTATACGCACTGCAGGCACAGCACTGCAATCGCTATTGAAATTAGTTAACCGCCTGACCCCAAATTAAACAGCAATGGGAAGTCGGGCAGCGCACTTAATACCTCATCGGGTCGCGTATCGCAATCAGCGTCGCCGACTAAGCCAACAGTTATTAAACAATAATCAAAATAGTATAATTAATGACACAGTGCCGCAACTCTGACGCCAGCGAAGGCGGAAGGAGGAGTGCAGCTAGGCTGTGAGCACATAAATCAGAGAATTGATTTCAGGTGGGGCAGGCGGCAGGCAGGAGGCAGCAGGCACTAATCCTGCTTATCGAAAATTTGTCATTTATTCAGTTATTCCCATAATTCTGCTCCTGATAGCCCCGTTGTTTCCAGATATCTCGTTAGCCAACTGTCACCATTTGTTAGCGCCCGCCAATCTCCGTTCGCATTTGCTTTTGCATACCGCCCACCCATCACTCCGAACTTGAACTCGGATTGCCACTACGACTCTCTCTCTCTCTCTCTCCCACTCCAACACCCACTCCCACTCCCACTCCCGGTGGCTCTTCCGTTCCAGCTGCTGCAAAAGTTCAAGCACAGCAGCAGCAATGGCAGCAGCCACATAATTAGCCTGCATATGAAAACATTTTAGAGGTTTCGCCCCGGTGTTCGTTTCGTTTCGAATCGTTTTGCCAACTTCCGTTCGCTTCTGGTCGGGATCTCGACGAGGGTGGCCGTGATAAGCCGGGCACATCCTCCAGCCAGCGACTCCTATAAATACCTGTTGCCAATGGCTTTTGGCCAACACTTATTCACGGTCGCGTCCGCTGATTACACAGTCCGCCAAACAATAGCATTGTGATATCGTTTGCGTTCCCAAATACTCAAATTCCCCCATCGGACTAGGTAAGTGCCTCGAAACCGAACAATCCCAAGGCTCACTTCACCGTAAACCACTTAGGTTAGTTCGTTTTATGCAAGTAAATCACGCAAATGCACATTTTTAGAACTATTACGTGTGCTCATTAGCCCCGTTGGGTCGTTAACCAATGATTCATATCCGCATCCTTTCGTTTGGGCCCTAACTAGAAGCTAACTGCCTTATAATACTCGTAATTATCGGCTTTATTTGCATTTAGCTGGGCGCAAGCATTAACAACTTGCGTCAGTCCCGCCCAAAAATCATTGAGTACCGATCACAAACGACGGCAGTCGACAGCTTGTTGATCTTTAGCCGAGTTTTACCTGATTAGCATACTCGATTGCCAGCTATTAACTGAGGCCCTCCAAGAGCTAGACCCCTAAATCTAACATAGTAGGTCCCCGAGATTTACGAGATCTAAATTGCTTAATATCAGTAGTTAGTTCTAAGAATTTTCTCTACCCTGGAAACGATTAGTCCGTATGGAAAAACACCATATAAATTATATATAAACATCGTTACTTTCACTTTGCCAGACTGAAAGAATTTTTAGTTAACAATTAATATATATTTTTTTTTAGTACCCATACTAAAGCTAATGAGCTAAAAAGATACACAAATAATAATAAAACTTGGAATGTATTCAATGATTAGCGACTGCTAATTTTTGACGACCTTCCCTAACTCCAGCAAATAGTGTAATATAGGTACTTTTAATTAATTTTGATTTAAAATTTAAAGTTTTTTGTTTAATAAATGCGATTTAATCAAAAATATGATAGATGAATATAGCAACTTAGTAAAACATTAGGGTTTTAATTAAAATATGGCAAACTAGAAACGTGATTGCAACTCAATCTGAACTTTTGAAATTGATGATTTTTCAACATATTTTTGCAGAACTATGTGCCAAACAATGCGTTGCATTCTGATTGTCTGCGTGGCCCTTGCTCTCCTTGCCGCCGGCTGCCGCGTGGAGGCCTCGAACTCCCGACCTCCGCGGAAGAACGATGTCAACACCATGGCCGATGCCTATAAGTTCCTGCAGGATCTCGACACCTACTACGGGGACAGGGCCCGGGTTCGATTCGGAAAGCGGGGGGCCCTGATGGACATGCTGAGGAATCGCGAACTGGACAACTTTAATCTGGGAAAGAATGCCAACAACGGCGGAGAATTGGTAACCAGAGATGACTCGCCCAACGACGGAGTAATATAGTTTTATCCTGCAGGTCCGCGCTTTGGATGAGGAGGAGGTGTACTAAACCCACCCTTGGCAACCATGGCAACGTTCTTAACTCATGATTATAGTTATTAGCATACGCATTATTGTTTAGAATGTTTCTCGGGGCAATAGTTTAACGTGTTGGGAGAGGATTTGTAGTTGCAGCTACAGAATTAAGGAGTTATTCTAGCCTTGATGTTTGTTGAATAAATGAAATACCCAAATAAACGTCTTCGTGATGTTTAAACTTAAATAAAGAGTGCAATGATCAAATTGTGGTTTTTATTTTCTACAGATTCGAAATGACGAACTATATTGTTGTCCAAAAGTCCGATCAGATTATTAAAATTTGGCGATCCCTTAAGCTTTTATCTGCGATAACCCGTCCCAAGTCCGATCATTAAGTTTTCTACTTTAAGTATACTACGGCCAGACGCTTTTATAGATACTAAAGACTTGTTTTTGCTGCATAATTTCGGGATTATTTTTATACCTCAAAAAAGTTATATTTGAACAAGTTGTTGTTAGGTTTGCTTTATTGTTTTTAACGAGTTTTATATCATTTCGGAAATAATTATAAATAAATTACAAGAAAATTATACTTCATTAAGGTTGCGACTGATACGTTAAAAATGATGTTAATAGACCCCAAATAACAATTTTCATAATATTCAGTAATTTATAGAATAAGGCTTGAAACTTTATCTATGTTAATATAATTTTTTGACCATAGAGCTGCACGAGAAACACTGTGGTTTAGTTTAATGATTTTTTGCACTCCCTGCATCAAATTGGGGAAGGCTTATAACACCAATAATATTAAATAAAAAGCTTTACTTACCTTAGTTTATCTGAAACAAGACGAAATTACAATTTGAGACAAAAATATCCAAATTTATAATGGCAAATAACCCTCCATGCAAGCGGCAACTGTGAAAGAAAAATAGGATATGAAAAATGTGAATTTGCGGGAATCACTAATATGGGTTCTTACACAGAGGTAGGATGGCTATTGCCAGCAGGAAGAGTTCGCAGTTGTCCTGGATGCTGGAGCCCACCAAGATAGTGCCAACGGCCGCACCACAACGGCCCCACATGAGGCTGATGCACAGTGCCTTGCCACGGATGTAGGTGGGTACAAAGCCAAGCAGGGAACCGCCGAGCAGGCCAACCGTAACGCCGGGAAATGCGACTAGGAACACCAACGAAAAGAGTTGGATTGTGTAGTTGGTGACAAAGATGAGGAGAAAACCACATGTCGATGCGGCCACCAGAGAGAAGACGAACATCACCTTCTTGCGCACGCAAAAGAGCGACAGCCAGCAAAGATTGTACAGCACGATATAGACAGCTCCCAGGATAAAGGAGTCATTGAAGCCCAGAAAAGAGTCGTTGCAGACCTGGCCGGGAAGAAATGAAAAAAAAAAAATAAGACAGGCAAAACTTAACACAGAGCACGGCTTACCGCCTCCAGGTCACTTTCACTTTCCACAATTGGCCCTATATCGGGTACGAAGAGTATGCGACAAAAGGTCATGCCTTTCGTGTTGCCCTGCCGCATGTTGCATCGATTTCGCATGGCAGTGTACCAAATGCCCAGTCCATTCGCCCTGCGGACTCGTGGATTAAGTAAAGCGGAAGCCCCAAGGCAGCCAGCACACTCACAACAGACCGAGCACGAACATAACCAAGCAGGCGCAGACGAAGGAGCCGACGAAGGGCTTCCGGAACAGTGGCATCGCATCGTTGAGCATCGAGAGCAGGAAGTTGTGCTTGCTCTTACGCCGCTTCACCTCGACGTGGTCCTGGTAGATGCGCAGGTGCTCTTTCTGCTCGTCGCTCAGAGGATGCCCGGTGTTCTTGCGGGATATCCACTCCATTGTGGCCAAGCCCCTCTGCGTATCGCCGATCATCAACAGAAACTTGGGGCTCTCCGGCAAGTGCAGCAGCAGAAAGAAGGCGACCACGCCCGGAATGATGTTCAAACATCCCAAAGCGCGCCAAGGTCTCAGCGTCAGGGAGCCCAGTACTTCCACCTCAAACTCTATAAGGCCCGAACTCAGGAACAGGCTGGCCCAGCCGGGACAGTAGATCATGGCGAAGCCGGTGAACATGTACATGTGGGTGATGGTGCGGATCAAGATTCGGTGCGAGCAGAACTCGCTCAGGTAGGTGGCGGCCACGAAGCTGGGACCGGCCACACTGATCCAAAGGGAGATCAAGATTGGGTACAGGATGGGATCGTTTGTTATGGACGCTTAAAATCGTAGGGGAAATACTGTGCATTTTTTTGTCTTTTTCACAGCTTAGACGTTTTTACAAAAATCTCTAGAGATTTATGAAAAATATTTTAAAATGTAAGAGAGTTCCTCAAACTAGCATTATTCCTAGCAAAGTCGGTATCGCAAGAGTTTATTTTCAAGGTGCAGGTACTTGATTCATTGTAATTAGAGATACTCATCAGTTTAGCTATGTATTATAATGTAAAATGTAAATATGCAATATAATTTAAGTCCTACTAACCACAAAGCTATTTACAAAACCCTGCTTTTATGTTTAGGCTGAATTCCCCTACGATTTGTGGTCTCAAGATGTACATACATCACCGCGTGGTACTTACAAAATGCAGGTGATAAAGCGCGCCACAAAGAAGCCGGTGAAGCTGATTACGAACATGGACAAGATGGAACACAAATTGCTCAGCATGATGGTACGCAGCAGGGTCCAGCGCCGGCCCTTCTTGTCGGTGACGTAGCCCCAGAAATAGGAGGAGCAGATGATGCCCATGAATCCGGCCGCCGTCAACGAGGCCAACTGCGCCTGGTTCATGACCAGATCGCAGACGGATGCCGGACCGATGATGCCCATGCCCATTGTTTCGTGGATGGTGAGCATTTGCAGTAGACCGAGTGTGAGGGTAGCGAAAACATGCACCTTCCCAAAACCTAAGCGGGCGATGGGCTGTGGTTGTGGAAGCAAATTGACATTTAGGCACTTAGACATTTACCAATCTCATCCATCACCAAGTCAAAGTGCTCCATCTTCTGTGTTCAGTAATACGTGAAATTAGCAGTTTTTGGTTTTAAGTATGTGTTGTCGGTGTGGGGTTTGTTTCGTTTATTTTGACTATTATCGCAGGGCCTAGACCAACTGGATGTTTTCCACCTCCTTGATCAGATCCATGTGCTTGAACTCGTCCGGTTTGCGGGTGAAGGTCTCCAGCAGGCGCAGCTTGCCCTCGTCGGGCTTCAGGTAGAACATCTGCAGCTCGTTGGCCAGGCACTGAGCCTCCTGGGCCGTGAGCACCTTGCTGTCGTACTCGCCGCGCATCAGGACCACGCCCTTGTCCTGGACCTCGGTGTAGTGCACCATTGTTAGGCACTCGGGGGCGTTCTCGTGGTGCACCTGGTAGGCCAGCAACGGGGTGAAGTGCACCGTGTTGGCCGCGAACTGCAGCATGACAAACTCGAAACCCTCGCTGCGGGGCAGTGGGATGAGGAAAACGGGGTGCTCCTTGGCCCTGGCCATCAGGGTCTCGTACTGAGCGGTGGTGAGGGTGGCGGCCAGGACCTCCTTGGTCTTGTGGTACTCCAGCCAGATCTGAGAGACCTCCTCGGCGCTCTTGTCGGCAATCAGCTCCAGCTTCATGATGTCGGTGAGCTTCTTGTGCGGCAGTTCAGCCTGCTCCTTCTGGGCCTGCAACTTTTGCTTGGGATTCAGCAGCTCGGAGTAGGACCTGAAATCCGGTTGGGGGTTAGCTCACTTTGCGGACAACGAACTGGGGACTCACCTGGCCTGACTCTGGCCATCCTTGATGGGATTCACCACACGCTCCACGCGATCCAGGAACTCCTCCGCCGACGTCTGCTGCAGCTGGGCAATCTTGGACGCGTACTTGGAGTAGTAGGGATTGCTCTCCTTCAGCTTCTCGATGGCCTCCTCGGCGCGGCGCGTGGCGGACATGGTGATGGTACGATGGACTGACAAGGAGTTATTCGGGAAAACGCGAAATAACAATTTTCGGGCGCATGCCATTTCCGCACTCAAAAATTATACAACTAAACAGCTGTTCAGAGTAGTTGTCACATCAAATGCTGAAAACAACCTTTTTTCGTTGGTCTGGCAACGCTGTCAAGTGGGAAGTTTAGTAGGGGCATTCCCAATGATTATTTACATTTGCCTAACGGCTGCCGTATGTTTTTACTTTTATAAATATTAAACAGAATGGCAAACAAGACAGTGAAACCAAGATTCTACTACATTTTAATTTTGATCGTCTTAGAAACTTAACTACTAATATGATGACAATATTTGAAGGTATAAAAGATTTTGGTTATTATTAATTAGCGAGGCTCCTTCTAAAAAACATTTTATTTTCAGGGTATTATATATTTAAACGTATGACTTGGTAAATCGTTGAATATTGGCAAGCCTTGAGTTTGCTCTTTCATACGTTTTCATTTTTTAGAAATCACAGCATCGCGGTTTTTTAGATCATCAGAGTTATGTAGTTTTAACTTGCCACCTTTTCCACACTAGTGAACGCACCTTTTAAGTGTTGCCACTGCTTGAATTTTTTTATCTTGCTCAACAATGGGTAAATTAAGTTAAAAACCCTTATGACTCACACTTTCGTTTTCGCACTACCCAAAAAGTTTTGGAATAGAAGTAGTCCCTTCAAATAACATTCCCCATTCGTCAAAGGCTTGCTTAATAAAAATGAATGATTCAATGTGTCAACGCATTTGCTAGTTCATTTTTATGTTCTTACACCACAATAATATAGTTTACAGAGTTTGATGTACTTTAATATGTTGCATTTTAAACAGAAAAAACGAAATAAAACACACATTTTCATTTCACACTGATTTTTAAATTAAAAAAATTGTGAGTATAGACGAAAAATTCCACACTCACACTGTAGAACGATTGTACAATGCTTAAAAAGCTTTTCCCGATATCCACATCTCAATCTGCCCATACTGCTTAGAGGTCTTTAGAGATTGCAAATAACTTGTTTCGACAAGAAGCGATACAATTAACAAAGTTAATGAACATGTAATAAACTTAGGTATGCGCAATTATTTGCTTACCCATGCTGAGTGCCAATTACACTAATAATTATATAGGTAGCCATAAAAAAATACTTGTTTGAATTTCATTTACTTATTTATAAGCCGTACTTGGACCTTCTTGAGCACATTTGGTTGGCAAATCAGCTATACTCGAATCGTAGAAAAAACACAACAGGGATGCAGTAATTTCAAGAAGTTAGACTTTATACTTAGAGTTGTATCCACTCCACTCATATCTTCAAGCAGTACTGTTAAGCGAAACTAAAATTGAAAATTAAATTCAGAAGCTCTATAATATTATTCGTAATTACGGTCCCTGGGTCTTGAGTTCAGCGAACGAGCGCAAATGTTGTATAAATATCCGCAGCGAATTCAAGGTGATTTACATTAAAGCTGTTCTTTGACAAACACGAAGTCAACGTTTGCTCAATCGCATGGACTCTTAGCTGCACCTCAGAAGTGTAAACATTACTTTTGGATTTAACTAGGTGAAATGGAAACCGATATTCAGAAATGTTTCAGAAGCAAAACGGTTTTTTTAACTGGTGCCACAGGCTTCCTGGGAAAAGGTATTTCCACTGATATAGAATAATGCGTTAAGTTTCAAAAGTTACTCAGACTTGGCTTCGTTTTGCGTTTCAGTCATTCTCGAGAAGCTTTTGCGAACCACAGAAGTGAAACGTGTCTATATCTTGGTCAGACCAAAGCGTGGAGTTGAGATTCAGGAGCGGATTATCACATGGTCAAAGGACGCGGTAAGTGAAATAGAACAGGATCCCTTAAACAAGAATTCACTCTACAAATTCCGAATAGGTATTTGAATTGCTGCACAAGTCGAAGCCGGAGGCCCTGCAAAGGGTTTGGCCTATCGCAGGGGATTGCCAGGAGTCCGATTTGGGAATCAGTGAGACTGACCGAAGGCTTTTGGCCTCGGAGGTGCAGATCGTCATCCATGGAGCTGCCACTGTGAGATTTAACGAACCGCTTCATGTGGCCTTGGCCATCAACACCCGTGCAACGAGGCTCATGCTCCAACTGGGTAGAGAAATGGGACAACTGGAGGCCTTTGTTCACATCTCCACTGCCTTCTCCAACTGCGTTATCCATGACATCAAGGAGAGTTTCTATCCCGAGCACCTCAACTGCAGTTCGGAAAAGGTTCTGGGCATGAGTGGGCTGGTGAGTGACGAACTGCTGGACAACATGGAGTCTGCTCTGCTTGGTTCTTTTCCCAACACCTACACCTATACCAAAGCTTTGGCCGAGGATGTGATCCTGAATGAATCGGTCGGCTTACCCCTTTGCATCTTTCGACCGGCAGTCAGTAAGTAATCTCTCAAACTCCTTCGCTCTGTGTCAATGGTTTCTCTACAATCCAGTCATTGCGGCCCACAAGGAACCCATCTCCGGCTGGGTTGACAACATGTACGGACCGATGGCCATTCTATTCGGGGTGGCTCGCGGGGTCCTTCGCATCGCCACGATCGACAACAAAGCCGAAGCGAGCCTGGTGCCTGTGGACTACTGTGCCAATCTGGCTGTGGCCAGCGCTTGGAAAACCATCGAGGATTGCGGGAAGAGCAAGTCGCCGGCGAGCCCTCTCATCTATCAATTGGCGCCCAACGAGAAGAACAAAATAACCCACGGAGAGTTCATTCGTCATGCTCTCGATGGACGCAATAATTGCCCGCTGACGAAAATGATATGGTATCCCTTCATCCACTGCATCACAGTGCCGTGGCTTTATCCTCTGGCAGCCTTTTTCTATCACACCCTGCCAGCCTATTTCTTCGACCTGGCTCTTTGGCTGAGTGGCCGGAAACCGAGACTGGTGAAGGTGTACCAGAAGATACACAAGACCATCAGCATCCTGGGTCCTTTCAGCTGCAAGTCCTGGCGCTTCGACATGCACAATACAGATCGACTGAGGCAGGCAATGTCGGAGGAGGATCGCCGGTTGTACTACTTTGACATGGTCAGCCTCAACTGGAAGGAGTACTTTCTTCACGCCCTTCGCGGCATGAGACAATTTCTGGGAAACGAGGCGCCCACCCCAGAGTCCATAGCTCAAGGCATGAAGCTGATACAGAGGTACTTACCCAAAAATATATCTTTTCCTTAATCCGTACAATATTTCTATAACTTATTATAGGCTGAAGCTGCTCCATCACTTACTACAGATCTTCCTCTGTTTAGTGGCCGGATTTGCTGTGTGGTCGCTGGTCAAGCTCGTAGTGTGATTCAGATACAAGTCACTCACCGATTTAAATTTATACACTTAATATACTTTAAAAGCCTTTAAGTGCGTCACTGAACAAAAATATATGCAATTTGTGTAACACGTGCCTTTTATTTTGATGGATATTTAAAAGGGTTTCAACCCGTTACATGACGAATTATTAATTCGGTCTGATTTGACCGAAGAGTTGTTTAGATATTGTTTAAGATATTAAATCAAACAGAATCATTCTGATGGGTATGTAGTTTTCCACAACAGATAACGCGTTGGATTCTATTGCTTGCAGCGCATAGAACTGCTGGCTCCATTTATTGGTTAACAAAGTAGCGAGTATCCCGGGGCACTCAACTATAAGTTTTTCGACCGTTTTAATGTCTTTAATATAAAAAATATAATTTATATCTCGAGATCTGGTGAATCGTTTTCTTAGCTGCCTTAACATGGATTGTTACACCTACAAATGGTAGCAATATAAAAATAGATAATTGACTCTTGCCTCAGGCGAATAACTTATTTAACGCCTTAAAAACTAATGGTTACATAAAGAACAAAGTCAAACTTTCACCTCTAAAATATAAAATATAAAGGAAATAGCCCGCACAAGCCGCGACTACTCGAGTACTAGGTTACTAAATTCTTTAAGCGTGCAGGTCTTTATTGCCTACAAAAAGTACATCCGCAAACCTTATGTCACTGAATGAAATTATACTAAAATGCAAAGTCGTATTACACTTTTTCTGCTAATCATAAGCTTATTTCAATTCAGCGCTAGAGGTGGGAAAGCAAATCAAAGTCAAAAAATCTTAGGATTGGTCGAACCTTAATACTAACAAATACAGCTCATTTTCGACATAAATATCTTTTAGCTTCTAGAATCAGAAAAATAAAGTTTGCCGGCCGTTTATTTTATTTGTGTCATTTGTGTCCCCATTACACTTTTGTGTATAGGTATTTCCTATCCCATACGCAACAATACGAGCCCGTGCTCCTCTCTAATCCGGGAGTCCGTCGACTGCCTTGAATATGCTGAACTCGACCTTTGATGGGTGTAATTTATAGAGTCCCAAATAAATAGAAGTGCTAGTTTGGAATCACTTTTCAGTTCAGTGGCTCGCGAAGCGTGAAAGTATCTAAATCGGGGCAACATGGATTGCGGCATACAGGAATTCTTTAAAAACAAGACCATTTTCCTAACGGGTGGCACAGGATTTTTGGGAAAAGGTAACCCCCAGCAATGGAGTAAATATGTCAATACGACTTTATGGACCCTGATTTTCATTCTCAGTTATTACTGAGAAACTACTGCGGACAACGGAGGTGAATCGCATATACTCGCTGATCAGGCCGAAGCGGGGTAAGCCCATCCAAGAACGGATCTCAACCTGGGAAAAGGACCCGGTGAGTGATGGTTATGTTATATAATACAGATGTGAACCAATCCCTTGCATTCCGAAGGTGTTCGAGGTGCTCCTGCGGGCCAAGCCAGATGCTTTGCAGCGAGTGTGTCCCATTGCGGGCGATTGCCTGGCTCCGGATTTGGGGATAAGTGAGTCGGATCGAAGGCTCCTGGCCACCGAGGTGCAGGTTGTCATCCATGGAGCGGCCACCGTGCGGTTTGACGAGGCCCTGCACCTATCCCTGGCCATCAACGTGCGCGCCACCCGTCTGATGCTGCAGCTGGCCAAGCAGATGACCCGCCTGGTCTCCTTCGTCCACGTGTCCACTGCCTACTCCAACTGCGTGGTGACCGACATCGCCGAGCGGTTCTACCCGGAGCACTTGAAGTGCAGTTCGGACCAGATCCTGGCCCTCGGCGAGCTGATGAGCGATGAGATGCTGGACAAGATGAGCCCGGCTCTGGTTGGCTCGTTCCCCAACACCTATACCTACACCAAGGCTCTGGCCGAGGATGTGATCCTGAGGGAGGCAGACGCCCTGCCCTTGTGCATCTTCCGACCGGCGATCAGTAAGTGCTCCCGATTGGAATTGACATTCAAAGCTACAACCACAAATATTCCCAGTAATGTCCACCTACAAGGAGCCACTGCGTGGGTGGGTGGACAACCTATTCGGACCCCTGGCCCTGTGCTTCGGAGGAGCTCGGGGCATAATGCGTGTCACCACGGTGGACCCCAAGGCCAAGATTAGTATAGTCCCAGCCGACTTTTGTGTCAACGTTGCCCTGGCCTGTGCGTGGAAGACGGCGCAGTCTTCTGGCCATAAACAGAAGGCCAAAAAGCCCCCGATTTACACATTTGCGCCGAGCGAGAATAATCTGCTGACCTACGGCAACTTCATTAGGTCATCGGTTGCCTATCGCGACATCATTCCGCTGACCAAGATGCTGTGGTACCCGTTTGTCCTGTGCATCTCCACTCCGTCCCTGTTTCCGCTGGCTGCCTTTTTCTTCCACACTCTGCCGGGCTACTTCATCGATCTGCTGCTGCGCCTCAAGGGCCGCAAGCCCATCCTCGTCGATCTCTACCGGAAGATTCACAAGAACATTGCTGTCCTAGGCCCATTTTCCAGCACCACGTGGCACTTTGACACGGCCAACACGATGGCACTGCGGGATTCGATGACCAAGCAGGACCTCAGCGTGTACGACTTCGACATGTCACGTCTGGACTGGGACGACTTCTTCAAGTCCGCCATGTACGGAATGCGACTGTACATTGGAAAGGAGCTGCCCACCGCAGAGTCCATTGCCAAGGGGCTGAAGCTTAGATGGCGGTGAGTCTCAGCTGGGGATCTGCCTTCCACTTTGATTGTAACCCCATTCCTTGCAGCCTGAAGATCCTTCACTATGCATTCACATCCTCGCTGGTCTCTGCAGCTGGGTACGTCCTGTGGTCGCTGGCCAAACTGGTAGTTTAATTTGCCAAACGATGGCTTGTAACTGCTGCAATTTATTGTATCCGCATATTCCCATTGCTTTATTGTAAAACAAATACCTTCTAGGACTACAATAAAAATGTAAGTTACACCACCAAATATTCCTAATGGATAAATATAACTGCAGTTTTGGTTTTTTCAAAACTCAAACCTTATTATTCTGAAAATTTGAATTTTATCGGAGGTCGCTATTAGCCACACAAATTTTTCTTGGGCAATTCTAACAGTTTGTTTTTAAAAAAAGCCAACAATTATTTATCTTGCTTTATCGTTTTTGTCTCTTTTAAAAATGTTTACAATTGATTACAACACAATTGACGTTGACAATAACGAACAATTATAGTTCACAGAAATTTTAAAACTTATATGAACAAATTAAAATTGTTAACTCACCCTTTAACTGTGTTTTGGGACTGGGTTAATATGCAAATGTTGCCATAGTTATGATCTACCTTATGAGTACTTGACACAAATTACTGGCAATAAAAGGTACTGATTTAAGTTAAGACGGCATTCTTATTTATTTTCACAAAAAGTTGCTAAGAATGGCTAAAAATTATGTGAAAATTGCCAACAAAAAATGCCAAATCATTAAAATTTTTGTTCTAAATAAATGTGTATGACAGAAAAATGCCAAGAATTGCTAAAAGTGATGTGAAAATTGGCCAGTCATTAAAATTTTTGTTTTTAAACAAATATGTATAAAAGTTTCACATAATTTTTAAGAATTCTGCTTGAAAAACGTTTCTACTCCGTGTACCTCAACTGCAGTTGCAATAAGGTTCTGGCCATCATCAGTGCGCTGATGAGTGACTTTTTTGACTTCGACTCTCTATCACTCTGTACCGGTATATATATGTGATTGTGATCTGTGACAAGGGTCGGCAAGCGCGCTTCCATTAGACCTCTTGAAGAAGACCATGTCGGAAGAGGGCGATCAAAGGATGTGTTCCTTCGACATGGCTAGTCTCAACTGAAAAGAGTATTTCACCGGAAGTATCTAAATTCGTAACTTCGTCTTCTAGTATTCGAAGGTTTGAATCTGGAATCAAATTATTCTAAACGCTAGGTTGAACAGTGCTAAAAAGACATCAATACGTTATTAATTTTGAAATGAATTACAATAAGGTAAAACATTTATAATAACTGAAAAAAAAATCAAACATCAATTTATTATGCTGCAAGAATCCAGTATTTCAACGCTTATCCGGAACCGCGAAATGCAATGAAACCGTAGCTGTGACTATTCATAAGGTGTATTTGGTTTGCATACAATTGGCCGGGTCACTATACATATGACACCGCCTCCGTCGGCACAGCTTGTATATAAATAGCGCGACCATACCCAATTGATTTTCTATTAAAGTGTATTTTCAACTTGCAAGATTCGGGAGAAAAACGCAATATCCAATGCCAAAATGGACACCGGCATCCAAGCATTCTATAAGGACAAGGTGGTGTTCCTGACAGGTGCAACCGGATTTTTGGGAAAAGGTATATGTCGAGCGAATGGGTCTTGAAAAATAATACTCCATAATAACTCCGTCGTTTTTACAACACCACAGTATTAATTGAGAAACTTTTGCGAACTACGGATGTGAAACGAATATACTCCATGGTCAGGCCCAAACGGGGACAGGATATTCAGGAACGCATTGAGATGTGGCAAAAGGAGCCAGTGAGTAAAAAGTTAAGTTAACATAAAGATGAATGTTAATTTATAGTTTTACCCCTAAGCTCTTTGAAGTCCTGCTGAAGTCGAAGCCCGAGGCTCTGAAGCGGATCGCCACGATCGCAGGCGATTGTTTGGAGCCCGACCTCGGCATCAGTGAGTCGGACCGCCAGCTCCTGGCCTCCGAGGTCCAGATCGTACTCCATGGAGCCGCCACAGTGCGATTCAATGAGCCGCTTCATGTGGCTCTGGCCGTCAACACGCGGGCCACAAGACTGATGCTCCAGTTGGCCAAGGAGATGAAACACCTGGTGGCCTATTTGCACATCTCCACGGCGTTCTCCAACTGCGTGATCTTTCGAATCGAGGAGAAGTTCTATCCAGAGCACCTCACCTGCGATTCGGAAAAGGTCCTGGCCATGAGTGAGCTATTGGGTGACCAAATGATGGACAGTCTGACACCCACTCTGCTTGGATCCTACCCCAACACTTATACCTACACCAAGGCTCTGGCGGAGGACGTGATCCTTAGAGAAGCGGGCGACCTTCCTCTAAGTATCTTTCGACCATCAGTTAGTAAGTACATTGGCCAGACAAGCTGTACTTCTGATATATATATATATTTATATATTCCATTTAGTTATTGCCAGCCATAGAGAGCCAGTTGCCGGCTGGATGGACAATCTCTACGGACCCATAGCCCTAATTTATGGCGTGGCCCATGGAGTCCTGCGTGTGATCAGCATCAACAAAAATGGCTTTTCCAACTTGGTGCCGGTGGACTACTGTGCCAATGTGGCTTTGGCCAGTATCTGGCAAACATCCAAGGACAAAGCCGGACGGGATCCGATAAAACAGCCCGCCATTTACACTTTGGCACCCAATGAACGCAATCCACTGAGCAACACGGAGTTCGTTAACTTCTCTTTGAGCTGTCGAGAAGAGTTTCCGCTGGTTAAGATGATCTGGTACCCGTTTGTGCACTGCATCTCCACACCGTACCTGAATCCTCTAGCCGCGTTCTTCTATCACACTTTACCCGGCATTTTCTATGATCTGGCACTAAGAGTTTCGGGCAGAAAACCTCGTCTGGTGAAGCTTTACCGAAGTATTCACATCAACATTTCGCTTCTCACATACTTTTTGCACAACAGTTTTTACTTTGAGACCAAGAGCACGGATCGGTTAAGAGCTTTGATGTCTCCGGAGGATCAGCGAATATACAACTTCGATATGAAGGCTTTGGTCTGGAAAGAGTACTTCCATAAGGCCCTTTTTGGCATGCGACTTTACCTGGGTAAAGAACCTCCCACCCAGGAATCCATAGACCAGGGTCGGCGATTGTTAAGATTGTAAGTTCTAATTGAAAATATGTCAGATTTCCCAATGATTAATCCCTGCTTATATCATCAGATTGAAGATCTTGCACTTTGGCCTCATGACCATACTGTTGGGCATTGCCGGAATCGTTTTGTGGTCATTGATCAAATTAATAATTTAGTTTTAGTATAAGGGCTCACTGAAACAGTATATTAATAAACATCGGAGTTGCTCACTAAATCGAATGGCAAAAAACTGTTTTAGGAAATAAAACATCATTCGTAAATACTCAGTTGCAAACAACATGTTTCTCACTTCTAAAGCTAGTTATGTATATAGCTTAAAGTTTACAAAACTGCCATTGGAACGTTCGGAAAATGAAGTATATTAAAAAATAAACCTTTTAACGGCCAACCCTATCAATTCTAACTCCCTCAGAGACACCATCATTGTGGCGTGAATGGATATTTTTTGTGGTCCGAACACTCCTTTTATTTTATTAAACGCTATGGAAAAAAGTTTTAAAAGTTATCTGTATTAATTTTAAATTGTTACGCCAAAGTTTTAGTGTTGAAAAAAAACATAGTGACCATCATGGGTAGATTTTTTTTCGATTTTTGGGTAAACCCTCGTTGTTCTTAAACTTCCTAAAAAACGACATATATTTTACTAGTCATAATAAGATTGTGTTACATTTCTCTTTATTTCTTTCCTTTACGAAAACTAAATGTGAAAGAACAGCTTAGTAAAGAATAATTTTTTCTTACTAATTACATGTTTATTTAATCGCATTCTAAAATCCAGCAACAAAAAAATGTTGAACCGGAAAACAGAAAATTAAATCGATTCTGGAGTACGCGCATATGTATTATGCAACGAGCTACATGCACTTTGTTGACCTATTTATTTGCTTTCGTATGCACTGATTAAAAATGCATGTACCGTCTACTCAAAACCGCTTAAAACTACATCATTTGTTGATACGAAGCGCTTATACAGGCCAATGTCAAATCATTTCCTCTTTTAGGATGGAATTTATTTATATAAGCTTGTAATATTATATAATACTCAACCAGACTTTAAAATGATTTCTTTCGGGTTACACCTACTTTCATAATTTTAATTTTGAATTTTAAATTTTCATTTGTGGCTGCAGCGAGCAATTGACCGTTTTTATCATCGCCCGCAATAATATTTCTAATTTTTCAGTGCTGAAAAACGTCGCAAAGAGATTTAAGTCAGAATTTAAAAACAATTTGTACATTTCTCAATGAGTGGTGTTAAATATTAAGTGCATTTCAGCAGATGTTAAGAATTTTAACAGAGGGTGTGCAAGAAATGGAGTGGAACCAGGCTAAGTGTTCAAGTGGAGTGAGAAGTTAACAGTGGCAAGAAATTATCGTTAGAGACGGATGAACATCGATAACCTCTGCAAAAAATTTATAAGTCGGGTAATTTGGAAACATCGTTGACGTTGACCTCGGCATAGATGTTTCCACAGCTCTACCAGCTAAATGCTAGGAAAACGTCGAACTAACAGAGAAATGTTAAGAAAACGGTAAACTAACAGAAAGAGAAATAGAGAGCCAGGGATGGATAAACATCGATAGTACCTGCCAAACATCGATAGGACCGATGTTTTAAAAACATCGATTACGGTTATGTTGGAATCGCTGATTCCCCACCTCTACACCTATTTAAAAATCCAAACCGAACGGTTATCAAGCGCTCGCTCGCTCCAAGAAATTTCCGATCCTAAGTGGCAACGGCGCCAAGCAAACAAAACTCGAAGATTCAAATATTTTTTTCTGAACCAAAAAGTCGGATTTTCGGTGTTTGGTGATCGTGAATAAGAGAAAAGTTGAGCGTAAAGTGCCTCGTTAAGTAGTTTCAACTAGGCGAAAAAAGGAGCCCAAACGATTACAACGGCAACAACAACAAGCGATGGAAAGAAGCAGCGACTGTGAGCAGTGATCGTGCGTTGGTATTCACCTCTATACAAATGTGTGTGTGTGTTTGTGGCTGGAATGGAATGCAGTTACGAAAAAAATAAATAAATAATTGAGAGCGCGCCCGCGCTCTCCCGCTCTCCATCGCGCGCGTGTTTCTGTTTCTGTGTGTGTTTGTCTCCATTATCGGCGGAGTGAAAGAAAAGAAAGAAACGGAATTAAAATGTCTTTGCTAATGTAAACAGCGCAAAGAGAAACCCTCCGAAAAAAATAGGCAGAAGTAGATAGCAAAAAAAGAAAAAGCGCGCGTCCGGTGAAAAGTAAATAGTTTTCTCAGACTCCCAAAGTACAGAGAGAAAAATTAAGATGCCGAATCTGCAACAAACCGCTTCGCAATCGCAGCATCACCTGCATCCCCACCACCTGCGGCCCCACCAGCAACAACACACGCAGCAGCACCAGCAACAGCACCACCACCATCATCCACAACAGCAACAGCACCACAGCGATTTCCCACTTCCAGATGGTTGGGATATTGCCAAGGATTTCGACGGCAAGACCTACTACATAGACCACATCAACAAGAAGACCACTTGGTTGGATCCCAGAGATTGGTAAGTGACCCTAAAAGACGAATCTCAAATAGAAAAAACTTCAGAATAAAAGAGAGTTGAGTCCGTAAACAAATCTATATTTGGGGCATAGTTGGTTCGAAAACCGATTGCAATTTCTTTTGTAGGAAGTACCGGAAAACATTTGAAAACAAATTGATTTTAAGGAGGAAAAATAATTAAATCAATAACAAATTTCACATTTTTTCCTAAGTCTTGTAAATATCAAATTGTGAATTATTTTAGTTTCAAACATCCTAATAAGAATACAATTTTTTTTCAAAAACTTGTTAAAAATAATTGATTTATTTGTTTAACTGTAGCTTAAAATACGGCTTATAAAGTTTCTTGAGAACATTTTTACAAATTGCATGCTTATTGAAGTACATGTGAGAGAGCAGCTCGCTTATTCAGGAAGCTTGGGCAAACAAGCTGAAAAAAACCCATATAAATTCCGATTCCGAAGCGCTCTTGAACCGGAAAGAAAAGGTGCGTGCTGCAGCTGTGTGTGTAAAGGAATGCGATCGGTGGAGGCCAAAAAGAAACAAAAAGAGCTAAGAGGCAGCAGCGAAATAAATTACATATTTTAAACAAGGCAACACAACGGCAACAGGCAAAACAAAACGGAACGGAAAAAACTTGGAGTAAACATTCCGATTCGATGATTAAGACTCCAAATATAACTGAACTGAACTGAGAGTGGCAACAAACAAAAAATGAATTGTAAAGGCAAAAAATTAAAAAAAAAAAGACGGGGAAAACGAGAGAGCAAAAGTTAAATAAAGCTCGGCGAATGATCTGCAAAAAAAAGTAAACCAAAACCAACAAACTCATACGTAATGAGTGCGAGAGAGCCAGAAGAGAGCGGGCGCGCTGCGATCAGGCCATGTATCTCATAGATACATTTTAGTTTGCCGTTCGCTCACATTTTTTTGGTCTTGCCTCTCGCTCTTGCCCATAATAGTGCCTCACTCTCCATCTCTGTCGGTCGCTTTGCCCATAAACAATTGCAAAATGTACGTAGGAATTTAGCAGTTTCGAAATAATTGATTTCTGAAATTCTTCGCCCTCTCTCGCAGTTCAATCTTTCGATTTACACACAGAAAGAAAAATTGTTTGACATAATTTTGAAAATTGGATAATAATAAATCAAAATCAATTTTATCAAATGTCCGGAGAAACTTTTGCTTATAAATATCTTTCTGATAACTTTATTGCTAATTAAACGCCGCAAAAAGATATTTTTGCCTTTCAAACTCTTTAACCTTGTCCTAAACTTAAATTGATTTTTATATTGTGTCAATTTTTCTCTCTGTACATTTGTATCTGTGTGCCGTATTATTTCAGTTCGTGTGGGGCTGTGTGCGCTTCACGCTTTCAATTAACACAAACATTCCCTTTGTTTGTTTCAAATTGCATGGACATTGTTGAAAATGTTTCACTGAATTAAGCGTGGTGGAATTTCAGCATTTCTCCCTGTCCCCTTTGCTCGCCTTTAAAAATGAAACGAAACATCTGCGCATTTGCTAGGGTTATGCATCAAGTAGATTATATATGCACACATGTCGTAGGAATGTCTGCCAGTGGGCAACAAAGCAACGATCTATGTGCGTTCCGATTTCAGGGTTACAGACGTTTGAAATCTGAAGGATTTTCAGGGATTTAATTGCGTCGTCATATGTATTTCTTTTGACCCATTTTTTATATTATGTGTTTAGATAAATGACTCTTCGAAAACCCATTAAAGATGAAAATTTATATGTCTAATAACTCCTTTAATGGAAGTAAGGACTTGATTATATTGAAAAATTACACCCATTCTTAGTAGTTAATGAGACTCGAAATTTTCAAAGAAAATAGTTAGAAAATTGTTCGTTAGTAACATATTTCAGCATTTTCCTTGCTATCTTTAAGAGTTTGTAACATCTAGTCCAATATACTTCCTGAATTGGTTCCACATTTTCAACATGATTTCACCATTCGCTTTAAACAAACAAAAATGTTTAAAGTTACACCCCTTATGGGTATTTTGCAAGTCGCGCATATTTTTCAACCAAATTTATTTACGCTTTTCGCCATACGAATCGCATACCCTCCATGTCCATCGATCTCTCCGTTGCCAACACGAGTTGCTATTGAATTTTAAAAATTGCTGCCGGTAGCGAGCAAAAATTCCAATAAACCATAAATAAATTTCTACAATAAAGCGAAGCGAGCCAGGCCTCGGGCGGCCTTTAAAGGCCTCGCCAACAGAAATCACAGAAAAAATAAATATCTATTCCAATACGCGTAAGCAAGGTCGAATTATCGATACCCTTGAAATTCAACCTATAATTGCTTGGGCCGGCTGCAGCCCACATATTCTAATGTTTTTCTAAAATTAAACGAAATGTTTGCACAACTTATCTAGTTAAATAATATTTAATGTATTACATTTAAAGGCTTTTCTGAGCTGAAAATAAAAGTCATTATAATAGTTAAAAGCTTAAAAACCAGTGTATAAAACCTCATTGATCGGAGACTATTGTGACTCTGAATAATTTATTTCTCTCAAAGGATTCAAAACTCATGACAAAGCCCATGGAATTTCCTTTGCACAGCGTATTGGACTTAATAAATGTTTCACTTGTTTGTAAAGCATTTCGACAGGCGGTATTTTTTGTGATTTTCGTTGATGTTGCCTCTCTTTTTTTTTTTTTTTTTTGTATAAACAAAAGTTAACAACGACTTGTCTTGACCATGCGATTTGGCATTTTTTTGCCGCCGTCTTCTTCTTTATTTTCTCATTTTTTCACCAGTTTTTGGCGATTTGTTTAGCCACAAACAAGGCGGCGACACAGTGGAACATTTTTGTGTTCGTTTTTAGACAGAAAACGTGTTTGGTGACAGTTTTTCGATCTATTCATAGGAGCTACAACAAAAAAAGTTTAAAAAAAGCACAGGAAAAAAATGAAATATAAAATATCAGCAAAATCGTTTGGCTACCAGTTGGGATAGTGACTCGAACTCGTTTGTTTTACATAAACTCAAATCGCCGCCAAGAAGGCCTAGCGAAAGCGGTTAACGATCGCTGTCATAAGTCGGACAAAGTGGCGCCTGCGGCGGGGGCTGTACTTGAGTATCTGCATCCGATCAGTAGCACAAAATTTAAATAAAAAGAAATAGGTGCAGAGAAAAAAAATTAACTAAAATAATAACAACAAATTAAATCAGAAAAAGGAAGAAACACAAAAGAACATTCTTGAAAAGTACTACTACTGGGCTTTCGACACAATCTTAAAGTTTTTTTTAAACAAATTATGATATGATTCTTTGGTAGGTAGCCAAATTATTTTGACTTTACTTGGTATGGAGCATTTTTCTTTCTGTGTACTCCACTCTCAACCAGATTGTAGCGTTCTAGTTCCACCTGTGGCATTTTAATTTGAGATCGAACAATCGAGCGGTTGGTACGATGGGTCGCTGGATCGACCAATTGCATAAAGAACGCAAATCAGGCGATCGAAACAAGAGCTGAAAAAAAGGGGAGAGGCGTGCATGCGTGTGCTGTCAGGCATTATGCATTAGATGTGGCGATTTCTATCCGAGTCAAAACGAGCTGAAAATTTGCATAAAATTCAATTTGGCTTTTGCAGCGAAAGATGCCAGCACATGTACAAGTATGTATCTAGATATATACCTATCTATATATACATATATATATATCTAGAGATATATATATCCTACATATGTATATGCGCTGGTCTGTACATGTATAGCAACTTGGAAAGCTGCAAAACGGCATTTTTCATTTAATAAATTGCACAAGGCAATGCAGCAACAACAGCGGCAGCAAGAAAAGTGGAAAGAATGCAGATGCAATTGCCGTTTGCTGCTGCACCTACAGTGATAATTGACAAAAAAGCAATATCAAAAGATTACAAAATCATTTTGATTCGCTAAGAAAATCATTTGAAGTCATTGCATTTGGATTTCGATTTAAAGATATTTTTAATTCCTTTCTCAATTAAATCTTTCTGTATGTGAGCTTTTTTTTAATATTTTGTTTTTTTTTAATCTTTTCAATAATTAAAATAAAATTGATGTTGCCAAATATGTTAAGTAATATTAAAATAAGGAACTTTTTATGTATGTATGTTTTACTTAAATTTTAACTTAAGTAGCTTAGATTGGGCTTTTAATAAAACATCAGTTGCGCTTAGCCAGCAGCCACTGTACGCGGACAACAGATGCAGATACACAGCAGCGGCAACAGGCAACAACAGCAGCAGCATGCATTGCATTTGTGCAACAAGTATTTCCACTTAACAACAGCAACAACAGGGAAGAAATTGTTGTTGCTTGTGTTGCAGTGGCTGCTGCAGTTATTGCTGCTGTTGATGCTGCTCCCCGCTGCAGTCGAAGTCGAAGCCGTGATTACAATTTGATTACGCGCATGAATGCGCGGCTTTGCCAGCAGCAACATTTTCTAGTTTGCAGTACACGGCCCAAAGCGTTAAAAAATATTTTCTTTTACACTTGCGAGCAGCAGCAGCAACTACGACTGCAACAGCGACACTCGCTGGCCAAAGATAGGCACATGGGTACATAATGTATCTGACAGATACATAAGCGAACTTTAGTCGCTCCTCACACCGCATGTTTTGCCCATTTTAGCGTCTGTTTTTCCACCAAAGCCGCTGCTGCTGCAACTTGCCACCAACTGCCATCTAAAAAGTGGCAACAACTTCCAGGCAACGACAACAGCAGCAGCAACAACAGCACCAACTACGGCAGATCTGCAACGACTTTTCCTGTCTCGCACTTGTTGCATGTCAGCGGCGACGTTCTTCAGCAATCAACACTTGTGATTTTTATCAAGCATAATGATTTCCTTTTCAACATGTGCTAATTAAGAAGGTACCAGGGGGGTAGGCGGGGAAAAACAAGCTAAGGGCTTGCAGGCAGATTGACTCAAAGTAGAGAACTTTTTTTTCGGAGTCTCCAAGAAGGAATATTTAAAAAATAATGCTTAATATTATAATTTTGAATTATAATAACGGTTAACTTTAAATTAAGTGAGACGAATATAATTTGAAAATATATGCAATTGAAAACATATATATAAAAATAAAATTAAATATTACTTCCTAATCATAAACTCAAGGTAATTTTCGTATGATTAAAATTTAAATTACCTTTCAATAAAAATTGTTAGTTATTGCATTTTCAACAGGGTAAACAGTCGTATCTTGAAGAGCGAGCTTTCAGCAAAAAACACTTAAGTATTCTCTCTGTATATCGCACCTTAGGGCCTGTGATTGTGACTCGGACTAGCCCCCATTTTTGCCATTTTTTCTCGTGAATCTCCAAGTGGCCAGCATATCGATTTATAATAATTCAGCTGTCATTCGCGCAGCTGAACAATTTTTCACTTACAGAAACTGCAGACGTGAGCAGAAAATTAAGTTACTCTACGCCCGGCGATTGTTGGCGATTTTTCAGTTTCAGTTTTGCTTTTGTGTTTTTTTTTTTTTTTTTTTTTGTTTTTCGTTTGGTGAGACACGGATAGGGCCCCCGATTCTGGGGGCTCTCTGGTCTGGTTATTACTGGACGAGGTTGTGCTCGAAATTGGGATTCCGATTTGGATTTGGCTGTGGCTGTGGCTTTGGCTTTGGCTTTGGATTTCGAGCTGGCTGCCTGCACGCGCGATCCGCAGGCATTTCGCTTGTTTTTTTCGGTTTTGTTTTTATTCGCTAATTTTGTTTCTGCACTCGTCTGCATGCCGATCCGATCGACGTCGTCTGGTCGGATTTTGCCATATGCTGAGCTGGCTCTTGACTGATCGTGATGTGTATATATATATATATGTATGCCATAGTCCATACAAAAAATCTGTGCAAAGGTAGCAATTTTCTTCCATGTACGAGTACGAGTACGAGTGCATGCGGCTATGAAAAATAATAAAGCAAGTGAAATGAAACGAAACGAAATCAAAATACAGGCCCAGGAATGTGCACACTCAAGATAAATTGCTGTGGGATTAATTTTCTAAGTATTCGTGTCCATTGGTTCGTAATGTGTAATCCTGATCCTGTAATACTGATTTATGTAGCAGATTCGGATCTGAAATGCTCAGACTCTAAAATTTTTCGAATTTAAATATTGAAAAAAATATATTGTAACTATAATCATTGTTCTGGTATTATTATTTCTGTAAATTAAATATCTTCAATAAAATTAAAACTCATCATTTATGTTAAGTATTTTTAGTGTGAGCCATTTGGGTTTCCAAGTCCGAAAAAAACCGATCAGGGGCAAACCAAGAAATTCAGCCATGCCATGAGCATGTGTTTTATTTTACTTTAGCTTCCTGAATATTGCAGCTGTTTCGTACAGTAGGCACACTTGAAACTGAAGAACGACTAGGTATTTATAAGATTTTAATCTTTTATCTGCCATTTGAAAACACTTTCCCATGAAATGCCTTGCTTTAAAGGAGGGTCTCGTCTCTCCTTCTCGATTTAATCGCTGGCAATTAATTGCCCTAATCAGGCACTGGACACGCTCGGTGTGGACAATGGCATTTGCTGCAATCAGCTGTTCCGAGAGCTGCCATAACTAAATACTTTATGGGAAAACCAGAAATCCAATGCACAAAGCACACACAGCCATACAGAATGAGGCATTCCATAGGTTCAAGTCTTAAGTCGGGGATTTTAACTCCATCCCCAACTCTCTGTCCCTTTTGTTGGCTGCACGAAACTTTTGTATTATTTTTCAGTAGCACTTTCCGAATGCCATTTGAGTGCGCATAACATATTCTTAAAGTCTGCCCCAAAAGGGAGGAGATGCAGATGAATCTGCGGGGGGCTATGGGATGATATAGCTGATGGCTTCTGCGCAGGCGCACGTCTTTTCTCATTTGTATACCCTTACAGGGGGTAATTTTACATTGTAAGCACACTTAGGGAGTGAAAATTGGCATGTCCTTTCTTTTTGATCAAACTATACAAAATAGTAATAATAATTTAACAACTATCTCAATTTCTAAAGTGAAAATAATAAATTCATACGCTTAATATGTTATTCAACAAAATAAAAACAGAAATTCCTTAGAACAAAAATATTTAACAATGTTGTTATCATATTTTAATTATCAAAAATGAAACTCGGTGTGTCCTGTAGTTTATTAGCACGAAATTATTTATAAATAACTGCAAGAGTATTTAAACAACGGATTGCTAAAGTCAGATGGCTACCTCGTTTCTCGTCTTTCTGTGTCGTTTTCCTCACATTTCTTTTCTTTTTTTTTTTTGTATCTTTCGAATTCGATGCGATGCAGCGTCTGCAGGAGGAGCATAATTAACATGGAGGGGGCTATGGTCGTGGCTGTGGAATGTATCTGAATCGGTAACTGTGTATCTCGTAGGTGTTCAAGTTGTTTGCTGCTGTTCGTTCAACTGTGGAATTTCGTTTTGTTGTCGAATTTATGGCCTAATGAAGTGATAAGGCAGGCAGAACGGGAGCGTGTTGGTGGGAAAGAGAGGCCGAGTGCGGTGGCCGGCCATATGTGGACTTTAGCTGTATATCGGCATTCCTGGGATGCCACTTAAAAATGTATCTGTATCTGAGTGTGTCTGTCTGGCTGGCTGTATCTTTTGCGAAGTCTCTTTTGTGTGTTGTGTGTGCTGCGTGCGCTGTCAAAATGTTTACCACAGCGCATAATTCATTCGCTCGTTTGCCCGATTCTTTTTGTTCGACTCGGCGCATTCTTGGGATATTTAAGCTGGAATTTATTGGTTTGTGGGTCAGGGCAAAAGATCTCTCGGATCTGCAATCGCATTCTGACGCCGCTCGTTGGAATGTGCACGAAAATATATGTATTTTGCGCAAATCCCAATTTCCCCGTTCTCTGTGTATGGAAGCATTCAAGAGTATCTTTGTCACACGCCCATCTCTAGTTTGTGATACTGCTGATGCAAGTACTTGGCACATAGGATGCACATTGCACATGGAATATGGCCTGGCCAACAGAAACCGGCTCAGAGAGCGGGATGGTGCGATTTCTGGCCCCGACAGAGCGAGCAAGAGGGTTTAAAATGTTGATTAAACTGCTTAAATGCGCAAAGCTGACATTCATGTCAAAGCAACTGACTTTGCCTCCTGCTCTCGCATCTTGCATCGCCTGCCCCGGCAAAATATGTACATAAATAAGAACATTTTTATGGGCTGCATGTTGCGGCCTGGCTGCAACAGCAACAGCACAGCAGCAGCAAATGTTGCCAAGCGCTTGGAATGTTTGCCAAATACAAAAAGCAGGGCGTAGCTTACATAGATACATACGTACACAGAAGAAAAAATATAAATCTTTAATGAGATATTGTGTTATTTGTTGTTGTCTTATTACTATTTTTGTCTTATTTGGTTTTAATATTTCTAAAATTTCTAAATTTCCATGTCGTATTTTACCTACAGAATTAACAAAAAGAAACACCGCTAAGACATGAAAGGTAAACATTTTTAAATAATACAGCAATTATTAAAAAAGCTTTTTTTATTCTTTTTATGGAAAACGAATAACATATTAAAGCTCTTAAAACTTTTTTAATTAAACTTTAATTAATTACCATTTCAGCTAAGAAATTTGAAATAGTTTTTTTGATTTTGATAAAAAAAAAACACCACGTGTTTTCTTTAGTGTACGCATGTAATGCTTTGATACATACATTCGTGGTAGCTTTGGCATTTAAGGCAATGCGCGCATTGCTTTAATAAATGCATGCACACTCAAACACACAAACACAAGCAAATTGCATTCAATTGGTGCCGCTGCCGCTGTTGTGAGTTCACAGCAACTTTGAAATATTTTCCAACAGCAACAACTATCGCTGCAGTTGCTGTTGTTGTCGTTGTCGTCGTCGTCGTCGTCGTCAGCCTATTTCCAAACACAAAATGCATTTACTTTACCGCGCTCTGGCATTCCCAACCCAACGCCCCCTCGTCCGCCCCGCCCGTCCAATTCGATCGTTCGTTCAACTAGCGACTGCGACTGCAACGACGACATTGCTGCATAGTTTGTTGCCGCTGTTGCTGTATCTCCACTGAACAAAAAGTTCAATAAAGCATGGAATTTGTGTAGAAAAAAAATGTTTAATGACCAGTTTATTTTTTATTAAAATTTGTGTGCATTTAAAGTGAATATGATTTAATATGCACAAGTGACTTGTGGAATGGCAAATATGTAAATCGTAAATGCTATCAGTTTTCTGTGTACTGTTCTATCTATCGTGGAAATAAAAAAAATGTAAATATTTGATATAAACATGTTGACATCTTAATTTATTATTTTAAAACCAGCATAAAAAATGTCAATGTTTGTTTATTCAATTTGTTTGTCTTTATGGCCCATATCATATTATTAAAGTCAATATACTTTATTTGTATCTGTTATGGATTATTCCTTGCTCTTGTTATAAAGGTTCCTTACTTTTTAATTTTTTTAAAGGTTGTTCCCTATAACACTAATTGTTTCAGTGTAATGTTGCTATTGCTTCGATTGTTGTTGTTGCTGGGCTTGCCCCCAGCACAGCTCTCTCGCTCTCTCGCGGCGATCGCAACCATCTTGTGTTGTTGGTTTTTTTTCATGTTTTGCTTTCGTTGCTCCTTCGCACACATTGCTGTTGTTGTTGTTTCATAGCGTAAATAGCAAAGTTGCCCGTACAATTTTAGAAGAACTTGTCAAAACCGCATTCCTGAGCCGCAGCTATCTCGCTCGGACTAAGTTGCTCTCGAACTATCTCCCTCACTCTTTGCTGGAGGCAATAGCAAGATCGCAGCAGCAGCAACAAAAACAACAACCATTGCAACTGCAACGAGTTATTTATGCATGTTTGTTTATTTGTTTGCCTCGCAGTAAATGATCACATACACGCATTCCTAGATACACACATTCGCATTTGTTTACGCGTGTGTGTGTGGCTGCGCATCTGCTGCCGCTAATAAATATTTTGTACGATTTGTATTTGTCGCTGCCAAGAACAACAAGAATATCTAAATTGGCTTATATAATGACCAACTAGCAACACATATGTACATATGTACATACATACGAATATACATTTTTGCATTTTTTCGTGTTTTTCCTTATTGGACTCAAAACACGCGCCAGAATTCGTTAAGTATCTTTTAATAACTTTATGCAAATGTATCTGGAAGATTTCAAAAATCGCTGGCAGCTGTAAACTGCTAATTTATTTGCGTTATTTTGGTTGTAAGCTTTAAGTTTAATATCACTTTTACAAATTCCAAATAACTTGATTCTGTATCTAAAAGATTACTCAAAATAAAACTAAATGTTTTTTGTACATCTAAAAGATACAAAAAAAATCTGTTGTCTAGCTGTTTTCTGAAGTTTTCAAATATTCATCTAAAAATGAAAAAAGTAATGTTTAAAACCATTGTCCACTTTTAAGGCAACCCACTATTTCTTTCATTTCACATATCTTTATGATTCGACCCTGACCGCCATATTTTTGTACACGGCAACATTAGAACGCAAAACCGCAACCGACCCACAAAAAAATACGAAAAATTCTTTAATCAATAAAAGCCAATCGGTTACGGCCAGCCGTGGCCAAAAGCAACAACAATTAGACTAAAATTCCATGGTATGCCACGAGCGCTTACCATAAAATTGGAAATCTTTCAAGTTCTTGCCATCGGACAGCCGATGTGTCGGTTTTCGGTGAATATCTGTGTGCGAGATAAACAAACAAACCGAAAAATGCCAGAAAAAGATATCTTGGAATTTTGTTTCTTTTCGTTTCGAACGGATTTATATAGAAATTATTGTTATGGCACGTTAAGGAGAAATATGAAGAGGCGAGACGCTAAGAAGTAGAGGGTAGGGTGCATACATAATTTATTTAATGGCCCGGCGTCAAAAATAACAGCGAACAACAAATTTGTGTACATTTTTGCATACTCCAACAATAAACCCCCCCGACAACAAAAAATCTTAAACAAAAGCATATTTATTTATAAAACAAAAGGTGAAATAAGACGAAAAAGAAGAAGGCAACAAATATAAATACGGCAAATAACAGAAATGTTAATTGGCCCATTTGACATGCGGCATTTTTTTGCCTTCTTTGCATTCCATCTCTTTCGAACCAGCTTTCATTCTGCTTATTATTATTTGTAGACAACGTTGAAAAGTATTTTCATGTTGCTGCTGTTGTTGTTGCCGAATGGCATGTAAAGCGAAAACAAAACCGAAAAGAAATAATGAATAAATATTTGAAATAAGTTTGGCCATGATATGAATTCCCAAACTGTCTGCAGAAACCAACAAAAGATATTTATAAAAATTGTTCATCCGTGATTTTTTTTTTGCGCAAAGCAAAGTGGCCAAAGTGTCTGCGAAAATCAAATTTTATTCGTAAATTAAAATCTCAAAAGGGGAATACTTTTTTTAGCCTATCCGTTCATAATTAAGTACGAAATACTCCCCTTAATCCATAAAAATTCTACGCAGGAGGTAAATTTGTTAATCTTGGCAAGCCTTTCGGTTTCGAAACTTTTCCACGGAAATATTTATTCTAATAAAAAATGACAGTTGAGTGAGTCCAATGTGTGAATCGCCAAAGTGTCTGCCAAAAACAACCAGAATTTGGTGCGAACAGTCTCTGGGGTTATTAAATGAAATATTGCTCATTTCTAATGTATTGTGATTGCATATTTATTTGATGTTAAATATTGGCAAACATTAATCAAAACAGAAAGTACAATTTGTTTTTATTATATATTTATGTTGTCTATAAACACGAAAAACTAAAATGCATAGCTGTTGATCTCGCCAAGATTATTTTGGCATATATTATAGAATTTTCCCAGGGATTTTTTTTAATTTCTTAAATAACATGTTCTTTTCCTCCTTTTAAAAATTATAAAATATTCATGTTAATCCAGAAAATGAAACGCCATTTACTAGATCTTGAAAAGCTTATTCCTTTGTTGATTTCGCTCCCACAATTAAAGGGTGGAAGGCATTACCATTTTTACCATGAATACGAAATTCCCATCAAAACCCCCCATCCCAGATCCAGATATGTATGTACATATGTACAAATGTAAGTGCATGTGCCTATGCATATGTACCCGAACTCGAACATATACTCCCAGTATTCTGGGTTCAATTCGCACACACACACGACCCTATGTCTGGAATGCGGCCCCAATACAATGGAATGGCATGGTATCGTACGGAATGGAATGAAATGCAATGAAATGGGGGAACTTCCCCTGCTCTGCTGCATTATTGCGGGCTAAATTCTATCAGATACGATACACACGAGTATGACGATCGGGCGAATATAATTTGTGGCGGAGACGTTGACGTCGTTCAGCTTGCGATTTGCGTTCGCATTCACGTTTTGTAGTCGGATTTTTCGCCGTATTATTTCAATATATTCGATATGTATTTGTGTACGATCTGTATAATACAGCTGTGTTCAAAATAATATTAGTTATGGTGCAGAAAAAAATATTTCATATATAGTTATTTCAGAATGAGACTCTTAAAGAAGTCAATGTACTCATTTTTAAAAATATGATTAAGTAAGAAAAGAATTTTATGTAAACTTAAATGTGATCATAAAATTTAATTACAGGATTTCCCGCACTAAATAAATTGTCATTAAGTTTCAAAACAAAATTTCGATATCGAGTAGAAATGCTATTAATTCGAACTTAGCTGTAATAAATATGTATGTATATATACATATGGGTACAGACATATGCGATCTCGCCTCGTTTGGCGCACAGTCGCTTGGCTGCTCTGGTATGTGAAGGTCGCAACAGTTGTTTTGTTAATGACAGAGTACAACCACGATCGAGGGGGCCAACAACTACTACTCACACATAAAAATAACAAACACGAGATGGCTTACGGCTATTAGCCAAGCAAACTTGCACTTTACTATGCAGTTGCATTCTTCTTCAAAAAATGAAGAGAACAGAAACAAAGGGGCACCAAAGCATCTCCATCTTGAGGTTCTTGGCCATGCATCTACTTCAGCGATTCCCGGAACCGACTAATGTCAGTCCGAGAAAAGTGCACAGGTGGACACTTTGAAGTCTGAAAAGTTTACCAAAAAAGAAATGCAAAAGCCAAAAACCAAAAACCAAAGACCAAAGCAAAACAAACTTTGTATTTGCTCTTGATGTTGCCAAGGTTTCCAACACAAACTCAAAATTAGTAGGAATTTTCGTGAACACACATATAAGTTAAGATCTGTTGCAAACATTTTGGCATGTTTCATGTGGGCGACAGAAATGTTTCCGAGTTGTCGTGTCGAATTTAAATCTTTTATAATGCGCATACCAAGAATTTTTGTTGACGTATTGAATACCGTTTGCATATTTCCCAAAAGCCACAAGACATTATTCTAGACCAAAAGCGTTAAAAAATAGATTCACAAAAATATTTATGACAGTCAAATGTATTTGGTAATTCAGGTGATTAAAACCAAAAGATCGCGTGATTTTGTTACTGACATTCATTCATTCAAAACTGATTCACCACTCAAATTGATAACAGGGCACCTTCTATAACTGATTTAATCTTTCTCTGTGGGTCAATAAATACACCTTAATGGAAAAGTTTAATCTACATATTAAAAAAAAAAATTAACAGTTCTGATAGATAAATTTGAGCTTGATAACCGGCATTTTTTATAAATGATTTGATTTGAATTTCGAACAATATGTTCGATAACAATATTGTTTTTTTAAGACCAAAAAGGTACATTCATTTTGGGGCTCATCTATACCAAATTATATTTAACAATTAGTTTCGACGAATTCAAATAGATTGTTAATACATAAGACAACCTAAATTGTCAAATATACATTTTGGAGGCAAACGATCATCGATCAACTTTGCCCAATGTAACCTATGCATTTGAAAAATTCTCTTAATTTTCTGACCGCCTTTTAGCTTTTGAATTTTGGCAATTACAGTGGCCGCAAATAGAATGCGGACCTAGCAGACTCAAACGCAAACGCCCGTCAACAGGTCATTAAAAATCATAAATTTCAATTTAAGTTTATTTTGCTTTGGCTTTGGTTTTTTGATTTTGCCATGAGCGGCCAAGTGGGCGCTCTTTGCATACATTTACTCGGTTGTCTGTTTGTTTATGTCCATGTATAAATTCTATGAATTTTTTAATAGTTAATTTGTATGCAGTCGGCGTGCTCATGGCGCAAAAATTTATTTCAATTGTTCACTTTGGAATTTATGGCAGACATTTTGTGATTTCGAAATGTGAAAGACGAAGAACTGAGCCAACCAAAAGTTTTTGAGAGCTTTAAAGATGTACATATAAGTTGTTCTGGGCCGTCATGTTTTTCGGTGTGACTAACGTGAGATCGGCCCACGCCACTCGTATTTTATATTGTATGGGTCCCTGAGGTCTGAGGTCTCCGGATTCCGAGGTCCGTAATTGACACCCACTTGCCAAGCCGAGTGGGTTGAAAGATATGTGGGGGAAAAGCCCCCAAATCCGGGCATCCCATTGGCCAGATTGTAAAACACTTTCCTAGATAGGCCGTCCCAAAAAAAAAAAAACAAAAAAAAACAAAATAGAAAACCTTCGTCTTATCTTGGCCCAACGCATGCGCAGTTCATTGACTTTTTCTCTCTTATTTTTTGTGGGTGGGGGCCTGAAAATATTTAAAATATGCATAGAGACGGGTCGTAAAATGCATTTGATAAGCTTCACACAAGTTGGGGACGGGCATTTAAGTGGTTTCCGCTTTTTATCGCGGCGGAAGGAAGTGGAAGTGTGAGATAGACGAGATGCGAACAGGAAATGCAGCTAATATACACCACTTTTCCACGAGTCCGAGCGGGAAAAAACTCCAGTGCGAACAGCACTTGGAATCTGGTTAAATGGGAAGGCAACGCACGGCAACAGCAACACAAAAAGCAAAAACGACAACGACAACGAATCGCGATAAGATAAAACGCCGTACGACCTTTATAGCGTAATTTGATTAAGCTCAAAAATATTTGTGAACGCTTGACGCTGACAGATAATGAAACCAGTACGACATCGCCGCCAGAAGCAGGGTAAATAATTTTACAGCAAATAATGTGAGCGATTATAATTAAACATTGTTTTCCACAATGAATCTTTTCTGAAGCATCTGTGAGATAGCGATCGTGAGTTTTGATTTGCTGTTTGTGTGTCTTAGTCTATAAATATCTCTAGTTACACTTACTTTTTTTCGGGTTACCGGTTCGTATCTTAAGTTTGGCTTTTATATAAGAAAACGGGGTGTAATCTTGACAAAGATAAGCAATGGAATTTGTTGATATAAGTAACTTCTGACACGCCCATTTAAAGTCACAAACCCTTACATTAATGTCTGATACTATAAAACCCTGGTATTTTAGAACTAGTATATTGCGAAGCGTTTTTATAATATACAGTTTTTTATTTCATTAGATAACTGACCTTTGATATCACCTCTTGAATCATCTCTATAATTGCTCCATTCATTTATCGACACGAATAAATACACAACCTGTTAAGTAATGTCCCTAATTGCGGATTTTTAAGATTATAAATCTCACAACGTACTAGTTTTAAACTTTTGACTATTATTGCCCGATTATTAGGTTTGATAAAGACCTTTAAATGTGCTTCACATAGTTCACCATTACTTATAATTTACCGGACGCTGAATCCGAACCAAATTATTATTTTTAAGCAGTTTTGTATGCTTTGCGTTCTATTGTCTAGGCTCATCAATTATCCATGGAATTCAATAACTGGCGTTGTTCAATAAACTATATTATTTAACTTTTTAAATCAGCCGTGTTCGTGTTATATGTTTTTAAACTAAATTTGCTAGCATGGGTTCGTTCATTTTAAAATGACCTACGCTAACTGATTTGCTCGATAGGTATATTTTTTGGCTCTTAAATGTGTTTTATCTTTGGCTGAATCACAAGCTATATACCATTGATTCTGAAACGCACAGTGCCCTGCTATAAAACTATTTCACAACCTGCCGCAACGGGGGTTTTGGTGCCTCGTTCCTCAATCCTCAATCCTCAGACCATAACCCATAATAAACCGTATATATATTTGTGAGATAGGTATGTCAAGGTGATGTTTGGCCTGCTCGGGGCTGCTCGATCAAATTAGGTTATAACGTGGAGATTATATGATTCTTGCATACATCAACTTGACATTAATTTCACAAACCACTCTGAGCTCGAATTTAAACCGGAACACTTGCGGCTCCACTTGCGTGTTCGATGTCTCAGTTCCGCCAAAGCGAAATAATTGAAATAGAGTAAAGCCGACTACGGTGCTACGTGACTCGCTTGCGAAGTGGTCGGGTCGAGCTGGGCCTATTTTTTGTTCGTCTGCCTAATATTATGCTTATTTCGGACATGATCATTTATACATACATACATACATACATACATACATACATACATACATAGATACATAGCGTTCGGGACTGGCTTGATTGACGCAGGCCTCGATTTGAATTGCTAAATGATCTCGTCGGCTCGCAATGAATGGCCGGCTAATTTGTGAGATTCTGACCAAGTGAATTCATTAAAAACTATTTTTAAAGAAATCAATTTGGAAAAGAATTTAAATTGACGGGGTTTTTCGAAGCTATCGAATGGATGGGAATTCTTACATTTGATACATTGTTTATAGTTCAAGAATACCAACAAGGAAGTTTAATTGCGAGCCTAAACTCAGGAACAAGAAATAAATCCATTAAGCTAAACAATTAAGAGACCATTAAAGATTAAAGTTATTGGAATGAAATGATATACACACTTAAGATAGCTTAAAGCAGAATAGCTAAAGTTTTAATACCGAACTTGAATTGCGAACTTGAAAGCAGAGATAAGAACTACAGCTGAAAATATTTAAAGATTTATAGGCTTGAAGCTCTTTGCAGATTAAAGAAATTGACAAACCTGTACAGTAATTTCAAAGCACTTTATTAGCTAAAAATCTGGCTATAGAACGCATTTTGATTTGCTGTTTATTGGTCATCAAATGGTCGACTCCCTAGGCCATTTCTTACTGGTTATGGCCGCGAATTAGCATAAAACTCGACGTGAACAGTTAAATAATATGGTTGATGTGTGCGTTGTGTGTGTGTGCAGTTAGATTAAGTGCTGCCTAATGACAACTTCGCTGGCCGCTCGCCATCGCCGACGTCTTCGTCTTCGTTGTAGTTGTAGTTTTAATTTTATTTTTATTTTCCCCTCGACTGCCCCATGCCATGCCCATGTTTCACTCATATTGTGACAACAAAATTCATGCTGAAATATTTTTGGTCAGAAACTTGTTTTTCCTCATTTTTTGCCCCACCCCTTTGTCTTATTTTTTTTTTTAAGCGCGAATTTATTACAGCGGCTTGGTCGCCGCTGCGTCGCCGCGCCATAAATATTTTGTTTACAATATAATTTAATTTATGCAGATTTCTTGTCCGCTCTTTCAGCGGACACGTTTGTGTGCGCTCACAGCGGTGGCCAAAATAATATGTCCTTTCATCTGTATACATTTTTAATGCTTTTGCTTATTAATATAAGAATTTAAAAAGCAGTTTTAGTCGATAAATCAATTATTCATAATAAAACGTTCTAAGTATTACATTTTAATGTCTTGTTTGCATAATTATATCATAACGCTAGCATTATTGTACTTAAATTTTGACCCTAACTGTGTGTACAATGCCATACATGCATATCAAACCAAACGTTACGTTTAATGTGGGCTGGAGTCAGTTTTTAAGTTAACTGCTAAAATGCCAACAAGTCGTTAGTCGCTCGTTAGCTGAGTGCCAGCCTTTTCCACTGGCTGCCTTCCTCGTTTTAGCCAGCATCTGCAAAAGTGCCAATGAAGCCCTATTACTTGGTAACATGTGCCACGCCCACCCGCCTCGCTTTTCATTGATTTTTTTCCGTTCGATTTAGGGAAGGTGCTAGTGGTTGTGGCAAAGCGAGCTGATGTCTCTGAGGTCAAGCGCTAATGGAAAACCCATACAAATTTGCATACGATTTTCTTATTGAGTTGATTAAAGGCCCATAAAAACGGGCAGCCGTTTACCGAATTTAATTGCCACTCACTCGGCCCCACTTGACACCTGTCTACTGAAAGTGGAGCTTCTGATTAAATGACAGAGTAAGCCCTTCTCAAAGGTTCGGAGAATTTGATGATCCTTAATGAATAAAGATTCCTTGGGATTCATTTAGAAAGACAGTAATTTTATCTGTTGCAGGGGATTTGCATTTCAGTCGCAAGACTTTTAGTTGTTGAAAATGTTAAAAGATAAAGGCAGTTTATACAAGATAGTATTTTTTTTAAACGTTTAAATTATTGGTATTCAGGTTTCTGTTAATTTTTTTTTTTTTGAATCTAACTTTTGTTTGTTAAATTCTCAAACATTATAGTTCTACAAGTATTAGGTAAATAATCGGTTACAAAATGTAACTTAATTAATGTTCAAATGAGGTAAACTTCATTAGACTTAATTATAGTTATTTCCTAGTTATTTATTCAACAAAAATTCAGTAGAAACAAACAAAGCCCGGTGTAATGCAAGATGGACAACTGTGCCGTTTACTTAACTTGGCTTACAAACTGCAAGCAAAAACAAGAGTTGCCTTAAAAATAAATACAAAATTTGTTGATTTTTAATTATGAAACCGTTGTGCTGTGCTGTTAACATCGACGGGCCACAATCCACGACGACATCAAATCAACGTCGTCAAGTCAAAGTCATGTATTTTTCGCTGGCGATTGTCTTTGGCGATCGTGAGATCGCTTTGTGTGTCAAATATGGAGCTTTGGACCCAAGCACCGAGAGACTGGCACATGTCTCCGGCTGCATTTGTGTATCAGATTAGTTATTCATGTTTGGTATCTATATTTTATTTTTTCTACCCACTATTCAGTATGTTTTTGTGTCACTTTTCTTTTGTTTTGCTTTTGTGCTTCGAGTGCAAAGTGGATGAACCTTGTTCCGTTTATTAAAGGCGTGCGTTTAATTCAATCAACTGCAATAAATATACAGGCGTGCATAGATGTGTGTACTATATCAACAATAAGCTATCGCCAATGACTCTTTAATATTGATGGGAGTCCCTGTCCAAGTGCACGTTCACAAAAGTTAAATAATACCCTCCGAAGAGGTAATATAGAATAATTAACATAGGTAATTTGTGCTTGATTTAAGATGGATTGACAAGATTTGTAAGTGAATACATCAAGTAACACATTCTTTTACTTTAAATCAAAGATACATGGGATATAGGCCAAAAGCTAAATATTTGATGTTCCATGTGATATGATACCGCACTTATATTAAATATTGAGGTAGCTCTATTTCCTTTTTTAAAACAATTAGTTCATAGTGTATTTCCAAAACCAATATTATTCGACAGGTTTTTGCCCCATCCTATTTTTCAGACGTCATCGATGGCAATCTAAGATAATTAATCTATAATCTGGGGATTTTAACGATGTCTCCTTAACAAATCATGCCAAATATAATCGCAGATTAACAAATCTAAGATTAAAAACTTATTTTGGAGGAGTGTCTTACCTTTAATTTGTGACCCAATGCTTTTAACTACAAATTCAAAGTCAGCTATTTGCAAGAAAATCTATAGTTGAGTATTAGTCAGCGCACGTCTTCAGTTTGTTTTTGTTTGGATAGCGCGGTATTTCAGTCAATCATAAACAAAATTGATTGTTAGCCGCAGCTGCGCTAATTTTATTTTCAATGGCTGCGTCAACATTCAATTCCAGATAAAACAGCAAGCCGAAAAATATGTCTTAAAACGCAAACAGCAGGCAAAAGGCTCGTGTCCAGATATTCTAAGAAAATGCCAACCAAATCAACTGGCAGACGGACAGACAACTGAGTTGCAATCTGGATATCTGTAAACAAATATTAAATTATCCACAGTGCGTTTCGAAACCATAAGATATCATTAAAATAAACAAAATTTCGTTCACTTCTTAATCAAATATATGCCATAAATAACAATTTATTATATCTGACAGCTGATTCATTTCAATAGTTTATTCAAGTCGATAAGTACAAATAATTTTGTCTTTCACTGCGTATACGTAATTTTATTTTTATTTTTATCAATAGAGAGACTATGACTTATATTCTTTGACTTAACTCGACCTTTCAGTGATCTGTTTTATATAAATAATTGAATTCAGTAAATTTTGTATACAAAATACAAAGGAAGCCACATATTGGCACAAACTCTATACGAATTGCAAATATGTGATCTTTGATCACAGCATATCGTTCGTTGAACTGTATGCCATAAACCGATTTACAACGCTGAAACGCACTGCCTTTCGGTATCTATCGCATATGGCGCAGATTTTATTATCTTCGTATAATCCCCGGGAGCTTCTTTAATGGCTGTGCGAATTCCAAAGCAATGATTAATTAACAGTATGCCGAGGTCTTAATGAAAAACACAAATACGCAATTGAGGAGACACATCGATATGTGCGTATATTTCAACAATCAATCCATGGCGATTAACAATTATCGTTGGAATGCGAAAATATTGTTGCCTGATATTGAAATTGAGATTCGCAAGCAAACAGAACAAACAGACGTTGTCATCGTCATCAGTTGGGGCTTTCGGTTTGGGCCTTTTTTCCGCTTTTTTGTTTTGCTTTCTAGAGATTAGACGAGAGCGGCATTTGGCCAACAACAAACAGACCGCAGACATTCCGCCGCATGGCTGCGGTAAAAATTGGTATTTCTGCGACACTCTTAGCCGTCGTAGACATGTACCCACTTTTACCCAAAATGCACACAGGAAATGCCCCCTAATCTTATCGAATTCCAAAGCACAAACAGGCGTGGGAATGGGTTTAGATACATCTTGTGAAATTCGGCATTGAATGTGTAAAAATGGGTATTACTTATAGAAATGTTTAGTGTACCTATGCACTTTTTTTTAAACCTTTAAGCACGAATAACTAACTTAACTCCCCATTATCTTGTTACAGCTACACAAAGCCACAGACCTTCGAGGATTGCGTGGGCGATGAGTTGCCCATGGGCTGGGAGGAATCCTACGATCCAAACATCGGACCCTACTACATCAATCACCTGGCGCAGAGCACCCAGCTGGAGGATCCTCGCCAGGAGTGGAAAAGTGTGCAGGAGCAGATGCTGAGCGATTATCTGTCGGCGGCGCAGGATCAGTTGGAGAACAAGCGGGAGATGTTCGACGTCAAACAGCAGCGACTTCTTTGGGCCCAGGAGGAGTATAATCACCTTAAATTGGCAGCCAGTCGAAGCAGTCGTAAGTATCTTCATTCTTATTTAAAAAAGCAGCACAACTATTAAATTTAGATGACAAATATTAGTTTCATTAATATCAATTCTACGGATCAAACTGATTTTAAATACAACGCATTAAATAACGATCCTATGACTCTCTTCTATTAAATTAGATAATAAAAACATACATATATACAAAGAACACCTGTTTTAATTTGTTACCAGTCACTCACTACTCAAGTAATAATTAATCAAAAAACGATATGGTTTTTATTTAAACCGATTTATTTTCGAATTCCAGTTAACCACCAATTCTTATCATTAATACCTTTAAACGCATTTAATCAATACATACAATCTTTTACTGAGAAGTAAACATTGTTTTGAGAAGAACAGTTCGACAGAATCTAAAAGATTATGTTTTTGATTTTTATATTGGGGTAATTAGTCTAACAACAACAAATAACTTGAAGTGTTATGATTTTGAAAGCTAATCTCCTGCTGTATACAAAAACACTGTTAGTAATATGCCCGTTTTCCCATTCCAGTTTGCTCTTCCTCCAGTTCGATGAGCCGGCACGATCCGGAACTGTTGAGAGCCGACCTGATGTTGGCGAGGGAGCGTGTCCACCAGCTGAAGCAGGAGCTGACCCACATTACCAATGACATATCCTACACGGAGCGCGGCATGAACACACTGTACTCGGTGGGCGAGAAGATCAATGCTCGGGAGAATGGATGCTACGACATCGCCGAGGTGCAGGCGATTCGCGAGGAGATGCTCAAGGTGCACAAGTCCCTGGTTTCGGGCGAAAAGGTGCGCGAGGAGCTGATGCGCAGTCTGGTGCAGATCAAGAACGAGCTGAGTCGCCAGCAGATCAGCGAGGAGAACTCGGACCTCGCCTCGCCCTTCGATCGGGTGTGCGTGGCCAGTCAAACGGATCTGTGCGGTTCGTCGGGGGACAATCTGAACGGAGGTGCCCGATTCGCCGAAATGGCCAAGACCAAGTTGCAGTACGCCGAATGGCGCAAGCACATCAAGAAGCTGCAGCAACAGCTGGCCGATCATGTGGAGCGCATTGAGCCCGGCCAACTGGAGTCGGACAAGGATCGCATTCTGCTCATCCAGGAGAAGGAGAAGCTGCTGAACGATCTGAATAGCATTTCTCTCAAGTCTCGCAGCGAGGAGGAGAAGCGGGTGATCCAGCAGACCCGTCACAAGCTGGAGGAGGACCTAAAAGAGGCCTACGAAGCCAACAACACGTGCGTGGCAAATCGATTGCGTTTCCACGAGGAGAAGCAGCTGCTGCTGGACAAACTGCAGGAGGCCCTCAAGTCCACCAAGCTGCTGGAGGAGCGTCTGAAGTCCTTCTCCTCGGAGAGCACCTTCTCCATTAGCAGCGGCAGTAGTCTCGGCTCCCTGTCCACGGCCAGCAGCAAGAGTGCCCTGAGTTTCACCGACATCTACATCGATCCCTTTGCGGTGGACTCACCCATCGATGTGGTGGATCTGAGGCGGCGCTCGCAGCGATTGTTCCAGCAGCACCAGCAGCAGCGACTGCATCCCGTGCATCCTGTGCATCCGGTCCTGCAGCAGCAGCAATCCTCGGAGGTAACGCTCTCGCCTAGAAGCAGCCTGTCAATGGAAACGCCGCCCGCCTCGCCGATGAAGTACAATCCGGGAGCGGATCTAACGACACAGGTCCTCAAGGAGGAGCCCACGTATGCGAATGCCCTGCCCGCCCCTCCTGCCTACACGGCCCCGCCCCCAGTTCCGATTCCGGGAGTGAGGGCACGACCCTACGATCTGGACTCCACCGTCCTCGATTGCATGATGCTGGAGGCCAAGCTGCAGAAGCTGAACATGGGCACGCCTCTCAACCTGGCCGCTGCTCCGCTGTCCCCCATTTCGGAGAAGCCCTCGCTGCTGGATCTGCCGCAGGAGATGCTCAGTCGGTCGTCTTCCACCTCCAACACACGATCCGTTTCGGCGGCAGTCAGCAATGAATCCGTGGCCGGCGATTCCGGCGTCTTTGAGGCATCGCGAGCCCATCTGCCGCGAAAGGAGTTGGCACAAGTCCAGATTGGTCTGAAGTATCTGAAACAGGAGGGAGTACTCGTTGTGTCTCTGGAACGGGCCAACAATCTGCTGGCCCTTTGGACTGCCTCGGCGGACAACTCACAGGTGTAAGTATGGTAAAGATTAGGCATTCCAACATTTTGCTAATCATATTTCATTACTTTTCAGGTATCTGCGTGCTGCGTTGCTGCCGAATTCGCTGACATCCATTAGGACCAAGGCGCTGGGTGATTTCCAAAAGCCAGTCTTCAACGATACATTCGCAGTGCCCATCACGCTGGACAAGCTGCTGACCAAGAGCCTGCAGGTGACCGTGGTCACCATGACTGGACAAAAGGAGGAGATCATTGTAAGTATACTCTAACCAATTATTAACCAATTTGGCCAACTAACATGTCCTTTCGATATATTAGGGCACTGTGCAGATCAGCATGGCCGAGTTCAACCCAGAAGATTCCACTTTGAAGTGGTACAACGTGCTCAGCTCCAAGTTCATTCCCAGCTTTGAGTCCCTGGACATTCCCTCCACCAGCGCCGCAGCAGCGGCAGCCGCCGTTGCGGCCAGCAATGCAACGGCCAGTGGCAACAACCGGGAGGAGTCTTCGGACGAGTCCACCATTACCTCCTCCCAGACGTCCACGCTCACTAGAAACCAAGCGCCTTGCATGGAGCTGCAGGAGCAGATCGCCGCCGAGTTGCTAGAGTTGGGTCCACTCAACGAGCCGGAGTGCAGCGACGACGATGACGACGAGGAAGAGGACGAGTTGGATGACAAGCAGCTCATCAACGAGGTTGGCGTGATGAACTGTAAGTTAATAACATCTATAATACCTTTATTTATTTCAATATTTATTTACTTTTTTCTAATCTAATCAACAGCAAGCGGCATGCTGGACGCCTATCTGCAGAACATGAAGCAGGAGTTCGCCGACAAGGAGACGAACACCGAACGCGCCTTCCTGCCGGAGAAGTCGCGTGGCCAATCCCAGCTGATGGACGACAGGCCCGTGAAGCGCTCCCAAACCTTCACTCCATCGGCGGCCGTCAGCAAGAACCGCTACAACTGCCGACTAAACCGCAGCGATTCCGACTCCGCGATGCACTGCGGCGTGGCGCCACACACTTTCCAGCGCGGAGCCGCCGAGCGACGATCCCTGCGCTTCCACACCAAAGCGCCCAAGTCAGTCACAAGTAAGTACAAAACTCTTAAGATTACAAGAAGTTTTAATGTTTCTAAGAGGCAAAATTAGTTGACCGATTATGTTTGAATGAACTGATTATTTATAAACAAAAAATGTCAATAGATTCAGTTAAATAACCCCATAAATTAGTCTTTAATCGAAGGAATTTTTAATCCCTTTTGGATATTTTTTAAAATCAATCTTTTTTCCCCCTCATTTTCTAAAAACATTTTTGAAGAATACGTTTTGAAATATTAAAAAAGCCTTCAAAATTTTAAAAATAACAGTCTAATAGCTTTCAAATTATTTGGTCACCGCATTCAAAGATGCTATTTCAAGAAAAACTATGAGGATTTAGAATATATACTAACAATCTATTTAACCATAGATGTATTGAGTAACATTTGTATCTTTTTTATTTTAGAACTGCATCATACTCACATACCCCGCACCAGCTTGGACTTGGAGCTGGATCTGCAGGCGCAGCACAGCAAGCTGTACTTTCTCAATGATCAAATTGCCAAGCTGCAGAACCTCAAAGAAGTGTAAGTTAATTAGCATATACAACCTACAAAGAAGAACAATTATTTAAAAATATTCGTATTCAACAGTTTGCAGAAGGCCTGCGAAAACAAGGATCCGCTGGTGGCCGCCTGGGCCATTGAGAACGAGGAGTTCCAGCGACTGGTGGCTCGAGCCGATCCTGCCAAATGCCCCGAGGAGCGCCAACTGCAGAAGTTGCTAATGAAGACCGCCAAAGAGATTCACAAGCTGCGGAAGACCAAGGTGCCCAAGGGTTGCCCCGATCTGGTGTCGTTCAAGTAAGTCACTTTTGGGTACATTTTACTGAGAAGCGTTATTAAAGGTTGTTGTTTACAGGGAGAAGATCACTTTCTTCACACGCAAGGGACTGTCGGTGCCTGAGTTGCCCAGTGAATTCAACTTGCCGGAGGCCAATCCCATCGAAGAAGAAGAGGAGGAGGAGGAAGAGGACGAGGATGAGTTCTATAATGCACCCGAGACGGCAATTGCCATCAATACGGCGCTGGTGGCCAGCAGCAACAGAAACAAGAATCTCAGTGAGCACCACCACCGGGTCGCCGGCGGGGCAGTGCCCAAGATACCAGCACCAGTTGCCACTCCAGCTCCAGCTCCTCCGGCTGCCAACCCTGCGGCTACTCCTGCGGCTACTCCTGCTGCCACTCCTGCTGCCACTCCCGATGCTAAGTCAGCGGAAGCTCCAGTTCCCCTGGCATCTGGCGATGGGGAGCAACAGCGCTTCGACTACGTGGTGGATCGCAACTATGGCGTGGAGGTGTAGCCCCTTCCATAACTCCCCTATCTTCGCTGTACATTTTTGTAATTAATTTGTAGTATTTATTTCCACTAAGCGAAAAGTATTTATGTGTATAAACAACTGATGTAACAAATATCTGTGCCTTATAGAGAACGTGAGAGGAACGACAAGAACCATGCTAGAAATGATATATCTACGCATAGCTATGCACTAGCCCTAAGCCCTATATTGTAATTAGATTAGCCAAGTAACTTAGCCCTAACTACACCCATAGTCAGTTGTACAAATTGACCCCCACTGATGACCATATAAGAGCAACTAAGATATACAAACCACCAAACACCCGCCCCAAACAATTTACCCGCCACGACCCGCCCCGCCCCGCCCTAAAAAAACACAAAATATAAAACAAGGAAAATCAAACAATAACGCGCACATTGTGCGTTCAATGCCTTCAAATTCATATTGAAACCAACTGTAATCTTAAGACTTGAGCAAAATTATACGAATGTTTATGAATATTTTTATACGCTAGAAATCTAGGAATAGTTATACCGCTTTGATTACCCCAAAACCACTTTTACACAAAACGTGAAGAGAAAGGAAATATTTATTATATCGATGGATCGATCGATGTAGCGCTCGAATCCAATCGGTTAGGTTAGTGTTAGTTAGCTTGCGTTTTTGTTAAGCTCAAAACGAATTCTTACATTGTAATTTTTTTTATAAAAAAATCCTATGCAAAAAAAAAAACAAACCACACAAAAAAAGTGAATGTACCATATTAGATAATCGTCACTATGATATGTTAACTATAAGAGCGCCCTTAACCCCCCTACAATGCCACCATTGAAAAGCGCAAAAAAAAAGAATGAGAAAGAAATATAAAATGAAACCTTGTTATGCTTTCCCAAGCGAACCTGTTAAAACTGTTGACTTTGAAACTTTGCCGTGGCGCACTGAGTTCGTATGAAATGAATTGAAATTACCCACAGCTCTAGTTTAGTTTAGGTTTAGCACGTGCGGTTTCCAGACTCTGTGCAAACTTTGCTGTTGTTTATGTTTTCACTAACCAGATCCCAGACCCAGCCTTTCCCCATCCCAAAAATCTAGCGAGTAGCACGGATAAACTGAATGAAAGCCCCCACACATATTTTTCTATACCATAGTAATTTTAGTTGTAATAAATTATATGAAAGTGAACCTGTATATTGTAATTGTGCAATAAACAAACAAAAAAATACTGACATAACTGAAATTATTGCATTTTGAATTTGGCTCTGATATAACAAATATTTAATTTTTACGCCGTTTTAATATTTGAATCATTTTAGTATGGGAACGATTTTTTTTTTGCTCTTGCAGAAGGTATTATAATTTCAGTCAAAAGTTTGCAACGCACTGAAGAAGACATTTTCGACCCTATATTGATCAGCATTACTAAAAGAGTCGATATACGCAAACTCAGTTTTAAAGCTATTCGCAGGAAACTTTCCCAAAAGTTATATTCCTTAAGCTGTAGTAATGGTTGCATATTTCAGAATAACGGTTCTCATTTTTTAATAGCTCCCATTGAAACAACCACAAAAATAAACAAATAAAATAAATAATAAAATAGTTGTAACTACGCTGTTTTTTTAATTATTTTTCATTAAAACCGGGCGAATATATCATATAGCTTCCATGGAAACAATAGGAAAAATATTAAATTTCAATGGATTTGAATAAACTTCGACACAAAGTAATGAGTTTTTATTTGATTTATATTTTTAAATGAAAATAAATAAAAAAAAAGAATTTTTAAAATTAATAAGGTTTTTAACTTAAAAAAAGGAATTTTTCCTTTAATTATTTACACATAATGATGCACAAATGGAGCAAAGAACCTGTTTTGTTTTTATACGGCTTTACATTTTGACAAGAAAAATTTCGGAACACATTAATTGCAAATGAACTTTGATTATAAGCATGTTTTTGAATGGACTCTAAAAGGATAAATATAAAATACCTTTTACTTTAGTATAGTCATGTTGTATAACGACAAACAAAATTCAAATTACGCGGCGTCGTGTGCCCGATAACGATAAAAATACCTCGCATATTGCTGTCATCTCTAATGAACGCGCATGTGTTGTGCTGCGTTTTGTTTACAACCCGAATTGGTTTAAAATATTTTATCTAAAATGGAGGAGGTCCTTGAGGTGATTGAGCTGGAGAACATGCAGTGCAATGTGTGCGGGGAGCAGACATTCCAGGAGCGGGCGGGCTTCTACTACTGCGTGGAGTGCGGCACGCAGAAGGACCACATTCGGGCCGTGGACCTCACCGCCGACGAGAACTTCAACGAGAATCCGGGCGGGAGGTACGCCTCCAGGACAATCCGCCAGCCGAAGGAGACGGCCAAGGCGGACGATGACGAGATCACCTCGTGGGAGTTCTACAACTACGTGCTGCGCGGCTTCGTCCAGGAGCTGCTCAACATGGGCGCCAAGCCGGAGCTCAAGCTGATGACTCTGCAGGTGTGGGCCGCCTACATGGGCCGCATGGAGGTGGCCTTCTGCCGGACCAACGAGAATGGCCTGCCCAAGCTAAATGTTCGGGCACTTCACAGGTGAGGAGTGATACCAATAAATTTCACAATGATTTATTTTCCAACATCGCAGTAGGTGATAGTCCTTTGTACGCACAGCTTGAATACGCTACCACCGTTATATTATTTTATTGTGTAAAAATATAAAATTGATTTAAATTTTATGTTTTCGTAAATGACTATTTGACCTGTGAATTTTGATTTAATATCAACCTTTTTTTGCCTAAGCTATCGACATTTAAACTACATTGATACGAGAAACCCTACCCACTATATTATTTTTTTTATCAAGAAATATAAAATATATCTTAATTTAATGTGTTTTTGAAATGACTATTTGACCTGTGAATTTTGATTTACTATCAACCCTTTTTTGGCTAAGCTATCGATATTTAAACTCATTGATAAAACAATGGTAAACATATTACTACGTTTATATAAGAGTGCAATTATAAACTATGCGCACACTATTTCCTTGTGTGGAAATTTGATCCATAAAATACCATATGCACTCTAGGTTCTTTAAACGGAAAACTACACTTTAGATAGACTAAAATCCCATGCGGCACAATATATTATCCCTAGCTATTTGGAATAGTAATTAAATAAGTATTGTCTTTTTTGTCTCCCCCCAGAGATGCCCGCATCATCTACAACCGTAAACGGCTTAAGCTCAAGAGGGGCAAGAAGGCCAGAGCAGTAGGAGATCCAAACGACGATCGCGCCAAGTTCAGATTGTGGAACAAAACCAAGGTACTTAAATGCTCAATTATTTGTATTTATTAACCTATGGTACATAGAATGTATTGGGGAACAGCAAGGGCAGCAGCAAGAAAAGAGTACGTGACTTGGTGTCATCTGTTGAAGGCTCCTCCACTGGATCGGAAACTTGAGTATTAACGATATAAAATAAATTAATAAGCATTTTGTTATATTGTTCTGAATTCAAGGCAACTGTCAACCAAGAATTTTGTAATATCTTTTATAAGATAAGACTTACTCTCGGTGGCTTCTGGAGCTCCTGGAGCGGGCTGGGCGTAAACCATTGCCAAAATGGCCAGGCAAATCAGAACCAGACGCAGAGACATATTTGTGACAAGTTAAGCTGCTGAACTGCCTTCTAGTTGGCCATGTTGCTCTTTTATAGCTAAAATCCAGCCACGAGCTATGCAAATGGCATAATTACCCCTTGCATTAGTGAGCTTCCATTACCCATAACGTTTATCTCAGTAGCGACTTTAAGACCTTGTTACCATTTGGTTTTTTTTTTCCAGCGCAATCTCGACGCCTCGGGCTACAGCCAAGCGGGCGGTCCTTCAGAGTCCGAGGGCGAGCCGAGTCTTAACCTGCAGTGGTCCCTGTACGCCCGCAAGTCCCTGAAGCGCCAGATGCCACTAAAGCACCTGGACAAGCACAGCAAGGATAGCAAGAGCAGCATGTCGTGCCACGAATTGAGACCGAAGGCCAAAGAACTCCAATATTTTGACCGCAACATGTTCTGCCTGAACATCACAAAGCTGTACGTAATCCTGGGCATAGCCCTCAACATGGTGGAGGACGATATACAATTGACGGACTTGCTGCGGTTCATCGATGAGGAGCATTTGAGCAAACGATGTTTACTCAACTATCTGCCCGAAAAGGTGGCCGCCAAGGGCAAGGCGCTGTTCAAGGATATGGAGTTTGGCAACCACAAGGACAAGTGCACCTACAAGGTGCGTACTCAATCCTTTCAGTCATATGCATAGGTGTTTAGGTTTGATTATTCAAACTTCCCAGTTTCGGCAAACCGAAGACAAATAATTTATTATTTAACAATATTTTGATTACTTTGTGAATATGTTTATAAACAAAAAAGGTTGATGATGATAATTTCGTTGTCCGATTTCCATAAAAATTATAACGTATTTTTAAAATAGTAAATCATTACCATATATTTAAAAGGGTAGATTTAGATCCTAGTGATGCTGATCCTGTGTAGGATTTATGAAAAGATGATCCAACATAATTTAAAATCCTAATTAATTTTTGTTTTCCTAAGTCCATTAAAATCGCTTAGCTTTATAAATATTAAAGTTATTTCTTCTTATTTCTTATTACGTACCTTTCCTTTCAGTTCCTGCGCCAGCACGTTGGGTATATGTCGCGGTATATAAACCTGAGTCACTTCCAGAAACCGAATCTGCACTCCCTTGCCGAGCGATATATCCTGGAGCTGGGCCTGCCTTCTCGCCTGGTCAAGTACGTTGGTAGCCTGATCGATCTGTACCCGCCATCGTTCTTCAACGCCATGGGTCCACACACTTACCCGCGCTACGAGGCCAGAACGATGGCGTACATCCTTTACGCCATGAAGTTGCTCTTTGGTTTGGACGATGTCAAGGAGCAAAAGATTTCCGAATCGGCAGCTAAGATCAACGAACAACTGTTGGAAGACAAGGGATCTGAAGCTCCCCTGCTCTTTGTCTTCACCGAGTGGATGCAGTTCGTGGACATACGGAAAGTTATTGTCTCACATTACAACCAGACGTTTGCTCATCGCTTTGGAGTGGCCACCCAAATTGGCAGGAAGGTGGATGACATTTTGGCCAAGGAGCGCAAAGAGAAGGAGCAGGGCTACAACTATGACGAGGTGCAGGGAACGCCAGCGATGCAGCGTCAGCACGAAAACTTGACCCACATAATTGAGACGATGTTGAAGGAGCACTTCGGCGAGTCCAGCCAGGAAAGTGTGGATAAGGTACACATTGAATTCCAGCCCAGCTTGACGCCCGCTCACTCCTACTTTAAGAGAATCCTACTGCAAGCCTCGCGTCCGGATGGTGCGGATATCAGCTTGAGGATTCCAGACTGCATGCACGTGGATCATGCGCAGCGAGACCTGGATCCCTTCGTTTTGGAGACCAACGAGCTATCAAACCGCTTATCCCAGCTCGGTCTTAGTATGCGAGTAGAAGAGGTTGCCTGTCAGGAGGACTTCCAAAATGTGGGCCTCTTTCGCCCCCTGCAGCACATTCGAAGTGTCAAGCGTGAATTCCGCGCCAATACTGACATCAAAACCGAGACGTGGCTTGGCGAGCTGAAGGTTAAGGAGAAACGGCCGGACTTTCGATTCTTTCAGCCCACTGGAACCTATGGAACCCGGTATCTGAACAGAATAAACAAGCATTATGGGAGGCGTGAAAGACTGGAGGTGAACAATCCCTACTGGGAAATTACCAAGACGCCCACTTACCTGCTCAAAGTGGACGACAAAGAGGTACTACTCGACACCCTAAGCTCGCTGCAAACATTTAAGGAGGGGAACATGGAGCCGTTGAAGGTTCCACTAGATCTGCCCCGTCGTCATCTGGAGCGAAGGACGATTTGCGAAGAGGCAGAAAAGGATGAAGAGGATGCCAGGACAATGGACACAAATGAAGAGCCGTCGAGCCCCGAGGAGCTACTGTTGCGTGTCTCAAACTTTGATTGCTGGCTCCTGCACGGCTATATATCTACGATGCGGGAGTCCGACAAGCGGGAGCTGCGACAGCTCTTCCCCTGCTCCTTTCGCTGGCTCCTGGAGACCTGTGCCGCGACCATCGGCGTTAGCTGGACAGTGCTCTATGAGCAGCTGCTCATCCTGGAGGTGATGTTCCATCACAGCATCGGGGACTGGAGCAACCACAGGGAACTCCTATGCATTCAACACACTAACCAAAGGAAAGACATCCGAACGTTGGCCAGGACATACAAGGAATTTTGGTAGAAAGTTGTTCATAAAAAGCGCTATAAGATCACACGTAAGACCATCTTAAATACACCATATATTTATACATATTTCATGATTTATTATTTTGATTAAATAAATGTTTATACTCACCGATAAAATATTAAAAATATGAATAGTTTTTGGTTGTTTTTGACTTAAAGGAACATTTTCAAAGACTTGTTCCGATAAAAACTTTGTTTTCCGGCCAGTATTTTTACTTCAATTATTTTGAATGTTCTTAATCCTTAATGTCAAAATTGTTTAGTGAGCAAAATACTTTTAAATATAAGTTTATCTAAAAACCAATGCATTAAATCAAACATGGAGAATAACAAGTCGACGAACCTTTACGAAGATGTTACGCAGACCTTGCACCTTATCTATGGGGAGATAACTGGCACCAAGTGCTCGAATGAACCATGCTCTTCCAGCAAAAGTAGCAGCAATTGTAAATGGAAGTGGCAAAAAAGCGATGATAAAATCTTTGCCGGTCGATTCGTAACCAGCATGTCATTATCCGCTCCCTTTAGGATCACAAAGCGTTTTGTAAAGCCAAAAGTGGCCAGAACCCTCAACTCCAGGTCCGTCGTAGAGCAGATTGTTCGGGAACTGACTGGCAATCTAGACTTGAGCAATATAGTCCTGTTTATTACGCCCATGTCCATGCCTGACCATCCCAAATGCCATAAGTTGCACAGCTACTGCCTAGACAAGCAGCATCATCTTGGAACAACTACGCTGACCACCGAGGAGCTAGAGCTTATCGAACGCTATCACAGGACGGACAACTACGCAATTGTGTATTGTACGCATCACATTGAACTGGCGGACGCTGCTGGGAACACCCCCATTAGGGATCTCGTTTTTGAGACAATTCGCAGGCAATCTCAGGCTGCAGGCCAGACTTGCTATCAAGGCCAGGTCGTGAGTCTTTCCTGCCGCTGCGGCAAGTTAGTTTCTCGGAAGGATAAGGTAGACGATGCATCCGAACAGGCACAGCGGAATATCATTCAGCCTAAAAGAAGAGACGTCCCTCAGCAAAGCAGAAGTTTTAATAGGTCTTCGAGTGGGTCTAGATGTGGCACTCTTAAAGCCGCCGCTATTAGAAATACGAGTGTAGTGCAATTAAATGTTAACACTGAACTTCCTGGTAGAAAACTTCGCCTTCAAGACACTTGTGAAACCAAAGCCAGGCCCAGTAAGTCTGACCTACAAAAGCAAACGGCTACAAAAGTTTTACAGAGAGAAGCCCACAAGGGGGAGAACGCTTTGGATGTTGGAATGTCTCAACCGGACAACAATGGAGTGCAAATGTTAAGGGAGCCGACACAACTTCGGGACTCGGTTGGTCACATTCCACTGCCATTAATGATCCCGAGCACAACATCGCTGGAGTCGATAGTCGATAAGTCCTCGACGACCTTTGCTCGTCTGATGGGTCCTGCTCTGGTTCCGGCAAACTATTCGCATGGAGCCTGCCTTCAGCTGGAGCGAAAGCTGCGTAACCCCAACGTAAGGCAAGCCTTCTCAAAGTTCGGCCGACTTGTGGGGCTGATCAATGGGCAAACCTGCCCTCGGCCAGAGCATTTGCTTGTTTTCTTCCAGTTTGCAGAGATTCTGGACTTCAAGATGTTTGTTCGGCGCGAGTACAGCTTCCTGGGCTGCCCTGCGACCACGGAACCGCGCTATCGGATCGAATGCTATGTGTTTGACGATCGTCGCGACTATATAGCCTCGATTGCACTACTCTGCCGTCAGCTACACAACTTTGCGAAACTTTGCCCCGGCGCAAGTTGCAACTTTCGCTTTCATGACAACGCCTTCCAGCTGACCCATATACCTGCGGTGCTGACCGGATGGTTGAAATCGGCTCTTTATGCAATTCATGCTCGGCCGCTGTACGACCTTCTTGGAGAACTTACCTATGCGTGGGTACTTCCGCCACCTACGCTGTTGGCCCTCACCAGTGATGGCGAGTCGCCAAATGATCAAGGACCCAACTCAAAAAATGTCGAACCATATTTATATTAACCTTTATAAACATTATTTTTTTATTTTGTTAAACTCCTTGGATGTTATTATCATAATATTTAGCTTATTCCTTTTTGGAAGTGATCATCAAGTAATTTATATACTCTTACAGAGACTATTATAATTTCAATCAAAAGTTAGCAAAATTGTGTAAAGGACATTTTCCACCCTATACAGTATATTTACTTTTGATTAGCATCATATAATATATATATATCTCTAATCAACTAATCGCAGTACATGCAGAATTAATTTTTGAAGAGGAAAATGTTCAAAAAATGGCTTAGATCATCTATCTTAAAAAAATGAAAATTTCTATGCAAACAATGTATCTGTTATTTGAGCAGCAAAAGAATAAACAAGTCACACCCACTTCGCCAACAATATAAACCAAGAAATAAAAATACTCATTAAAGGTACATATGTATTTCATCACAAATAATCACAATTTTTACAAATTTTTGTTAACATCTTTTTGTTTACCTTATGACTGGCTCAATTTCCAAAACAATTGAGTAATACGTGTGTGATGTTCTATCTGTTGTGGATTAGCATCATCGGATAAATCGATATAGACAAGTGCACATATGTAAGTCCATACGTCTGTTTCGAAACCATCTGTCTTAATGTCTTTACATAATTAATTTCATTTATTGATAATTGACTAGGACTTGGTAGGTTTGGAGGAGCAAGATCGTTACACATAAACATAAAAAGGTTTATATTTTAAAGACAATTTAATACGATTTTGAAAATGTTTAAATATTTAAATTCAAAATTTGAATAACGGATTGGTTTTTAGCCGGTTTTAAAACGGATAGAAAATATAAACGAAATAAAGTAAAATTATTATTTACTACAAGTGCTGTCAATTTTCAATGCTATTTTTGCGGCCGCGACTGTCTGTGCGAAGTCACATTAACATCAATATCAATAGGCAAATTAGCGTTTATCAGAACAACAACAATCACATTAGCAGCAACAATGCGTGTCGCGGTTTTGTTTACAAAAATCTTCTTCAAAAGAGAGCGCCGGCCCCACGGTCATCACCAGTTGGAGAGTCGGAAAAAGAGCGCGAGAGCAGTTGGGGAAACAGTGAAGTGTATTTAGCTAATATTCGGAAAATATTTTTTTAATGAATTTCTAAGCCAAAACAGGTATTGTGCAGCAAAAATTTTTTAATCATCTAATCTACAAAGAACAAGATAATCTAAACACATAAAATAGTTTTTGAATGTTTTGAAATTTTTATTTGTTTAATGGTTAATTAAAAGTAGGTTTCTAAGTGAGGAAACGAATTGAACTTCTCAGCTTTAAATCTATTTTTACCTTACCCTGAGGACGAGGTGGTAGTATTAAAAATTGTTATATTTGTTATGTTTTGTTTTTTTTTTTTCAATTTAAAAATAAAAAAAAGAATACACATTTTCGCAATATCAGGTTTAAACTAAATTTACTAATTGATAAATCACATTTTTAATTAGTTAGAATTCAGTCCTTAAATATTGAAATATTTAAAGAACAAAATTAATTGTTATGCGATTAAATCATTAGCTTTAAGCTTTAAAATATTTCCGTTGCAACTCGTATTAAATGTTAGTTTAATGTTTAACTTACATTTTGAACATATCTTCAGAATACTCGATATTGAAAAAGTGTTCCAGCAACTTTTTCTGTTGACTAAATTTAAGTGTATTCCCATCTAGCTATATCGAACTTACAAAGCCCTCATCTCTGTTGGGGAGCAGTGAGAGTGGGCAAAGAAATCATAGGCGCGCATTCGCACGGCGCGTTTCAGTGCTAATTTTAACGTCGCCGCGTTGACTGTTTCGCCTTATTGCGGTTTCCTTATTTTTCACTTTTCCACTTGCTGCGAGCACTGAATTCAATTTAAATTAGTTTACATTGTGCCTTTGTACGCCTTTTGCCCGTCCAGTGTGAAAACAACAAACAAAAGCCAACCAAAGTGCCGAAGAAGTGCAGTAAAATCGGTTGTGCAGACAGGAATTTTAACCGTTGCAACTTGAGTACATATATTAAAAACGATCTCGAAGCAATGAAACTGAACAGCACATAAATATAAACGCCGAACAAAATCAGAATCAGAGTTTAAAAATAGCCAAATGCATGGCAAATTATGAGATATCTAAAGACGGTCAATTAAAATAGTATTTCGTGTTGGCTGTGATTTTTTGGATTGCTGCTGGTTCTTAGGTGTCTTTGCTGGTGAGTCGAGTTTTGGTCTTTTAAACATTTTTATTAATATGCACCCGCGTGTGGTTTCCATTCAAATGCTTCGGATATGGCAAGACAGCTGTTTCAATATCGCCGAAATGCTGAAATCGTTAAGAGTTTAGCTGGCCTGTTACGTCAACCGTTTGCGGGGGTTTCGACGACTGTCTGCCATCCGATTCTCCAGTTTCTCTAGCCTAACCCCCCGATCTGACCCCCTTTGGGGGGTTCCAAGTCTCACTTGTTGACGTTCTTGGCGGTTTTTGAGGTTAACAACATTTTCAGGCCGCTTTGTTTCGCTCTGAGCCAAACAATAAACAACTATTGACTCGCACTGGCCATGTTTAGCAAGCCGACTTACAGACAATTAATAGCTACTATTTTGTCACTCGCTGACTTTTATGCCAAAATATTTGCCTAAGCTGTTCGCATTAGCAAATCGAACAAATTGCTGAAAAACGAAAAAAAAAAAACCACATAGCACGCGCATTTATCTTGATTCCGATTCCATGTGACTGTATCATTATTTGTGGGCTTATAATTTGTTTTCCCAACTGCAGTCCGTCACATCCTATTTGGTCCTATTTTTTCTTTGATTATTTTTATTGGTACAGTGGAGCCTCAATATTTGGAGGCCTAAAAAGCATAATTTGACAGGTACAACCAAATATTGCTTACTTGTTGTGAATAAACATTATTGAAAAAATCATTTTTGTTCATTTTTCAAAAATGGCAATTCGGTTTGCTATAAAATAAGTTTAGATTTCTGTGTGTATATGTTAGCTCCGGAAATCATAAACATTAGAATGCTCTTTACCTGTATACATTTGTATTATTTTTTTTGTTTTTTTTTAATACCTTTGAAAAGAAACAAAGAAATTTTGCTGCAATTTTCGAATCTTTTTTTTTAAATTTTAATAATAGGAACTATAATGTTTAACATTGATGTCATTGTAAAATACTTAAGACCCAAAATGCAACAACATTTTATTGGATAATTTAAAGACTGTTGAAAAAGCTATCACTCATATACTACTTAAAATTCTTTTTTATAGGAGTTTTTTTTTTTTTTTGTTGAACGCCCACTGTATAAAGGAATATGAGAATGGTGTTTGTCAAATGCTAATTAGTTTCATTATATCTGGCAGCCACGAGTGGAGTGAGGAGGCTGAGGGGCCGTGAAGTATATTAATTGGATGAGCCGAAACAGTTTGATAAGCACAATATTACTTGTCATAGATCTAGCCGGACATATGGTAGCAATCAAGTCCACCAGTCGGATTGTTTATCAATCCACCCTGCCCCCACAAAAAAAAAACTTACAAAAATCCTGCGTGCCGCCAATGAATGTCAAACTAAACAGACACTTTGATGGGCACATTATAGACAGTTTGGCAGTGTGGAAGCGTATGAAATGCTAAATATAAACAATTCACCCCCACACATTAAAGGTAAATTAGGCAAACCAGACGAGAAGGGTTGACAGATCCAAAAATAATCAAAGCCAAAGATTTGGCAGGCGTATTCCGTGTCTACCTGGTTGGACTTTGGATGATGAGTGTGCTGAGAATGGGGTTCGAGTGCGTCTCGTGTGGCACGTGTTCAGGTGACTCTAAAACTGTTGCCACACTTATTTTTAGGCTCTGTTCATCTATGATTTATCCAAACGAAATTAAAAGAAACTCTTGCCCAGTTGGTTATTATAATACTGCTGCTAGGAATACTCTATAATTAAAATCTTATATTTATTGTGGTACATTTTTTGTTTGTATTAATACTCAGGATCACGCCCCATTGAAAACATTTCACCTTCTTTTGCCATGAGCCATGCTAACTTATAAAATTATACACATTTAAAAAATTCGTTTATTTGTCTAAATTCATTTTTGAATTCCTTTTCCCGCTTCCGCTGCCTGTCTTTGTCATTTCCCGAACAACAGAATGAACAACTAAATCTTGGCGTGATTATTTTCTTGAAAAACGCGCTATTTGTTTGTTATTGTTTTGATTTTGTTGCTGTTGCTGTTTCTGTTTCGGTGGCGATTCGGGGGAAAGGAAAAGCTGGCGCTTGCACCCATTCACATGCCACATACTTTTAATAGACCATTCATTTCATTTGTTTATTTTCGTATCTCTAGTGTTCTGTTAGTTTGTTTTTATCCTTCAGTGACACCTATGAGATGACAGTACGAATATGCTTAAATAAATTATTTCACTTTCCTAAACTGGCCATTAAATAAAATGATTAACATTATAAAGTTTTTTTTTACTTTCAAAAAATATCTACAAATAGGTTTCAAATAAAAAAAATAAATTGGCGTATACTTAATATTTTAACAATAGCTTTCGAAATTAGTTTAAACTTTTAGTAGGGGTCTTTTTTCGAATAAATGAATATATGATAGCAGATATGTGGAAGATACAAAATGAAGTTTTGTTTTACCTGATACTCACTGTATTTCCCAGACCGAAGAAATGGAAAGATTTTTAATACGCGATTGGCTGTCGCACTCACGTTTCTACGGATACGCGAGACATTGAAGACGCAGCCCATTAATTGGATTACAATTCTCCGCATTTTCCCTATGCGGTTTTCTTTTGATTTGTTGTTCCGCACGTTGTCTTCTGCTTCTTTTTTCTTGGCCATTAGTCATGCATATGTTGCGGCTCTTCAACTTGTTGCGTACACCCGATTTTGCATATGCCACACCGCACATTTAGTATATCTACATATATATCCCTCCTTTAATGAACGTGGCGGAATTTCGCCTTCACATTGTAACTGTATATCCGTATTGCGAAAATGTGTGAAATAAATCGTACACATGACATATGTATGTATAAACAGACGAGGCCAAAATTATATGAGTGATGGTTTTGGCAATCGGAATATATTCAAAACAAAGTCTATTAACATGTGTTTATCTTGTATAGGCTAGTTCGCCAAAGAAACAAAGGATCATTATTGTTTTCAAATTAATAAAACTTTTAAAAACTTGAAAACTGTGCAAAACAGAACATTTTATGAGGCAAACAGAATATTTCATTATCAAGTAAGTTAGCTAAGTAATAGAAAATGGGCGTAAATCTTACCACAATTACAAAAAATCGATATAACTTATCTTGAAGCTATTTCTTAATAAAGCAAGAGGTTTGTCAAATTGTTTAACATAACAATTATTTTATATTTAAAATTAACGATAAATTAGCAAACGAAATTTATATACAAATGGGTAAACCAACATTTTCTAAATAAATAGTTCGCAAGCAATAAGCAGTTTCTTTTAAATCCCTGTGGCCTTACTTTTTTATTTCTGTTTATTCAATAAACTTTATGATTTTTCAACTGTTTGTTTGAGTTTCTCTTTTGTAAATATTTTTGGGAATGCTTGAAATTTCGTTATCAATGTTCTTTGTATATCGCAAAAAGAGGCACAACTATTAATGTGACCACAACGATTTAAAAGTACACATGTCCACGAAAACCCACATTAAATATGTTTTTGTCTTTTACAATGTTTTTGTGTACTGCTGAAATTTTCCACTCTGACGTTTTCGCGCTGCCTTCAGAGTTCAAAATCAAATATTTGAGCTGGAGATTAGCGGAATTGCCTTTTTGTATAATTGTTAATTGGAACAGCCAGCCAGCCTCTTTGCATTTGGCTATTAATCAGCCTCAAAAAATACGAACTCTCAGAATATTATTTCGACCACTGACGGAGGGAAACAAATTAAATAGACACCAATAAAAAAGGCGCTACAGATCAAGACGAGGCCAAAAACGACGGACACACCTCTTGGCAGGCAAAAAAAAAAAAAACTTTAAATTTATTAAACACGCAGGCGGCGGAATTTAATTCAACCCAAAAGCAGATGTTTTGTTCTGTTTTGCACACAGGCGTAATTTCTACAGTAAACAAACGACAGGAGACGATTCATTTGCACAACCCATTTGTTTGGCAAAAGGTGAGATGCAGAGAGGGGTGTGCGACAGGTGTTAATTGCCCGACAAATTCAAAAACACGCAGCCCGCTCATGCGATGAAGTCGGACACTCATGCAAACATGCATTATACAACCAGTGTGTGCAGCCGAGTCGCTAATAGATTCGACCGATCAATTTGCTTGCAGATCGCCGGATCAGGTCCGTCTACCAGGCCCAGCCCAACCACTAAATCCTCCCCATCCAATCCGTGATGGGTCGCTGGGGCCGGCAGAGTCCGGTGCTGGAGCCGCCGGACCCGCAGTTGGCGACCACGCCCCCACCGCCCACACTCCCGCCGCGCACCTTCATGCGGCAGTCGAGCATCACCAAGATCGGGAACATGCTCAACACGGCCATCAACATGAACGGAGCCAAAAAGCCAGCAAGTAAGTATAAGCCGTTTATTTTCACTCAAATTTGAAGAATTTTCCCCCATACGGAACTCACACAACAATTTAAATAGGTCATGGTCAGATGGTAAATCAAATTATATTTATAAATATAATGGGGCAACATCTTCTTTAATAATGTCCCATGACTTGAGAACTACTGATTTAATGACTTCATAAATACAAATACTACGTCATGGTACAAAATAAACCAGGGACAGATAATAGGTGGCATATACAAATTTTAAATGACAATACTTTATTGACTTTCGAGCATTTACCTTTATTTTATAAAGGTCAGGGAATTAAAATATATGTTCATTTCATAAATACAAATATACAATAATACAAAATAAATACAAAGGTAGTTTCAGGTAATTTAAGTTTTCCATAGAATTTTATTACTTTTTGAATTTCCCGCCCAATCCACGTTAACTTTAACAGTTGCGCCAACAGATCTATGTTATCCCCGCCCGCTGTCCAACACTACACCGCCGCAGCTGGATTATCGTTTTCCTATAGGCAGCGCTGCGGCAGAGGGAAAGCAGAGTAGAGATGGAAAAACATCGATGTTGCCCCGCCAAGCATCGATGAAACCGATGTTTTCAAAACATCGATGACATCGGTATTGGCATCGACCACCTCTAACTCTTATTGTAAAGTGCGAAATTTGCAACAAAATTTGTACTACCATTTTGCGTTGGATTTTTCGCAATCCGTTAGTCACTAACTAAGCTAAAACAGCGCCCGGAGCGTGCGGGAATCAGTCGGCAGCCGTGTAAATAGTCCAAAAGTGCGTGGGAAAGCGAAAAACAAGGCGGAATGCCGCTTGTGCAAAAGCCACACTCACTCGCATTCATATTACGACGCAACCACGAAGCAGTGCAGCTAAAGAGGCGGCAAAAACGGGAAGAAGAGGCAGCGCGCAGAATGTGAATCGGAAACAGAATCAGAAAACAGAAGTTTTTTGACTTTTTGGCAATATTTGATTTTCGCTTGCGAATATTAAATAGAAAAAGGAGTTTAAAGTTGGAGTCGTTCGACGATATTTATCCTTTTCTGATCACGCGGTTTTTCGGAAGCGTAAAATAATCAGGCATCGAAACTATTTAGTGTTCCCATTTTGAAGGTTAGATTTCGCATATATTTTTTGCTCTCAAATCGCGATAAAACAAAGAGACAAAGCAAGCGGCGCAAACGTGTGTATGCCGATGTGTGTGTGTTTCGTATTTGTTTGGCAAAATGCAATAAAAATAATAATTGTGGATTAACGACTGGCAAATATCGCGTTTTATCGGTGTGAAGTAATTTTTTGTGTTCGCTTACAACCACCGGCTGCACTCGACCTCTCTTTCGCTCGCACACACTCACACATGCACTTAAAACGCACGCCAAAATTCTGACGCTGCGCTGCCGACGTCGTTGCAAAAAAAATATAATTTCCCCTACCTTTGCAGTTCTTTCTTCCCCTATACGTGCTTAAGTCGTGCTAAAAAAAAAATTAACAAAGGAATCAAATGCATATATTAGATATACAACAACAAAAAACCAAAGTGTAATTAAAGGAATAAGTGAAAAAGAGAGGAAATTAACATCGCGCTCAACTTTAAAACTTAAAATTGGTAGCAACAACAACACCACGCTCGTGAGAAAGAGACGGAGCTAGAGAGCGCGAGCGCAGCTCCTTTGGCCTTCTCCTTTTGTTCTTGTTATTTTTGTTGTCTTAGTGTAGTTGTTGTTGTTGTTGTTGCTGCGGCTGCTTGAAAATCGACGCAAACTGTTCAACTGTCATGGCCGGTAAGTTTAATTCTCTCGTCTTCCCCTTCTTTCTGCTCTCCTTCTTTTCTCCTTTTGCGCTTCTCTGCGTTCGTTCGCCACTCGCTTTTTGTGTGGGAACTGCCAACTTTATTTTTATACCCTGGAATTGCATGTTATCAGTTTGGTCAGACTTTTCTAACGCCTTGGTTAAGATCTTTGCGGTCAACAAATTTTAATATAAATATATATTTTTGCTCTGTATAATTGTTGCTGGCCTCGAGGATCAACCTTTTTTTTGTTAGTATTGTTTTTAATATGATTTAGAGAGGATCGTATTTGTAACTGAAATGTTATTCACAGCAATCGAAAAAACATGGAAAAATATATTATCGTTCAACATTTTTTTTAATAGTCTTCAGAGCTGTAGATGACTTAACTCACAAGGCCAAATTTGTAATAACTGCAAGGGTATTTACCATTTCCCCGTTCTATTTTTGCACTTTTCTTAATTTTGATGTTGGCATTAAATTCGCCCAAACAGCCGATAAACAAATTCACTGAGAAGTAAACAAACTAGTCAAAAGTCTCGAATGCGTTAATCGGAAAACAACTTTTCCCTATCAACTAGCATTGATCTTTTGCACTTGAACGAAAAGCCGCGAGCGACGTGAGCGGCATGCAAAAAAAATTAACAGGCCCCCGCCGCCTCTGGTACATTTTTTTTTAAACAAATGCTCGCCCACGCCCTATAAATGCATTATCTATTTGAAAGACTCAGATGGCAGTAAAGCAACTCATAAACGTAAAGCACGATTCGTTACGAAAACAGTAAGCAACTGATAAGAGGGTAAATTTAAACACAAATCTTGCTTGAAGATCAGAGAGCTGCTAATGAATGTTCAAAAAATCTACGAGTTATGTGATAACTAAAAGAAAAAAAGACAAAGACTTTTTTAAAGCAATTATAAATGTATTCCAAATTTAAGAATACATATACACGTTCTGAAGCAACAGGTTAACTCTTTTAGGTATTGTCATAAATGACCATAACATATACACTAACTTAACGAAAAAAAACTATTAAACATTGTGTTTGACTTTGGTTATTTATTTTTACTAATTTATTTTTCGAAACTGTCCATGATATCCTCTTGCTTATAATCATCGTAAGCCAAAGGAGGAGAGACTTTCTGCAAGAGTATAAGTTGATTTCGTGTATATATGCTCGGTACAGAGACACAATAGCTATAATTAAATAATAAACAATTGCACAAGTGCTGAGAATGCGGCGTACAAATTGGATCGGTCAATAGATATAGAGCCCTCGGAACTGGATCGTGTTTTTTGCCATGTGCAAATTGAGTTAAAGTCGCAATGGACCAAAGGAAACCCCTTCCACCCCCTCCTTTATATTCAATTCCGAAGTCGCTTCCCAGACAACGTGACGTCGCCCAGGTTTCTAGATTCTTTTTGTCGGTTTATGTGATGTATGCAAAATTATTTGAAAATTTTATATGCAGTGTCTGCGTGATTGTCTTGAAAAGTGTATCTGCAAGATACGCACAAGTGGGCATAGACATCTCCTAATGGCCTGCACATGTAGAGGTTCACGAAAACAATGTCGCAATACAGACATTACATAAGTTTTTGATGTTCTTGCCCGGCACATTTGCTTGTCACAAGAAAAGTGGAGATTTTGAAAGGGTTTAGTAAAGAGGGGGCAGATTGATGTGTGTCTTAGATTAGATTGGATATGGTAATTGGCGAGGGGAACAGTATGGTGCTACAGAAACGAACGTTAAGGCTCTTTTGAGCTCAATTTGCAATGCAAACTTAAATTGCTCAAGAAGCCAAACAAGCTGAGATCATAACTAAACAACCAATCAATTATCGATTAGGTCGGGCTTTTACTATTGAGTTTTCTCGGTAGAACTTAAATGGAAACATTTATTTTTGAGGCATTATTGAACGTATTTTCCGGTTTTGTTTGTTAAAATAAAGTAAAGTAAACTACTAAAGTAGCCAAAAATAAGAATCTTAAAAATTTGCATATTGAATGCTAAAGTAAAAAAAACATTTATATGAGAGAGTAAAATAATTCTTTGCTTAATTGAAAAACAGGAAAGCATTTCCTGAAACTTTCTTTTGCTTCATTCCCTTCATAAAATATGTTCCCTCATTAATACTCCCTAACCAATATTCTTAATTGCTCAGCGGTTCAGTCATGCATATGAAATATTTCTCTAACGCTTTCCTTTGACGAAAGTTAACGAACTGGGCTGCCAAAAAAGAATTTCCTATTTACCATCCCGTGGTTTCCTTGTCCCTTCACCCATTTCACCTTGCCTTCTGTATTTGTTAGTCAATCAGTCCGTTCCGCCATTCTCTAGGTCGTTCAGTTGTCCCCCTCTATAGCGTATATAGACTGAATCCATGATATTGTAGATAGTGTAGTGTAGTAGAAAGGGGATGGAGAGCTAGAGCTTTAGCCTAGCGGCGACATCGCGTGGTTGTGTTAAATAATTGTGTCAATATTTGAGTTTCATTATTCTGTTCCATTTTGCGCCCGCTCATGAAAATCTACTTATCTCTTTATATACATTTATATACGATCTAACAAATAAATGGGTGAGCGAGCAGATGAGCGAGAGCAATTTCATAGCATTCTTTTTTTTACCGAATCTTTTCGTAGTGAAAATTCTGCAATTATTTAGGATTTATGTGGTTTTTATTTTAATTGGTGCTGTTGCATAAGCATCATGTTGCATTATGAAGATTCATCATTAATTAAACAAAGTCGTTGATTTTTGTATATTAACGTATGTATTTCAATTGTAATTTATTTTGTATGGTATAATTAAATAAAGAAATATTAAAAATTAGTAAACAACACATTTTGCAATAATTTGTTTTTGATTTATTGCTATTTCAACACTTTTGTTTTCATTTGTGCTTTTACGACAGAGTTCAACGACTCAAAAACTGTAAGTGGCTGTGTGTTGCATTTGCGTGGGCGGGTACTGTCTAAAAATAGTGCCGAGAAATATCAGCAAAAACGGCTGAGTTATGACTGACTAATTGGGTGTTTGCCTTTGATCCTATTATGGTGCAGGGAATCTCGGATAGTCGGAATAAATACAACTGCTTCGCCTCGTCAATCACATCATGACGTCGTCAATGGCAGCAGGCAACGTCGGGCAGGAAAAAGCCAACAGACTGCCAACAGCCAGCGGATAATGAGGTCACAGCACATGGGACTGGGCTGGGCAAGGGCTGTGCCAAAGAAATCAAACAAACAAAGCCCAATGAATATTTGGGAATAATGAAAAAATTGCCAAAATTCGCACACAGCACTAGACTTGGGGACGGGTGACCAAAAACAAAAAGCAATGGGCAGATACAAAACGAAACCGAGTACTGTGGGCGCAAATAGCATTTGTAATATTACTTAAAATACAGTTTTTATGATATAGGCACTTTCAAAGTACGGAAATATTTGTAATTTATTAAGTATTACTTGGGGGAAAACTTTTTTAAACGTTGCAACGCAAAGCACATTTGAAGATAAATCGATGGCTGGAAATAATTTATGAATTTCCTTGAAAAGGTAATGCTTTTAATAGATAGGTTCTTAATTTAAAATGCTTTTATTGATTATCATATAAACTCAGTATTGCATTGGCAATCTAAAATTAAATTATAATTTGGAAAAAATAATTTTCCCACTGTTGAAAAAAAGGGAAATAGATTTCCCAACTTAAATGCTCTCATTATTGAATAGAAGTGTAAAAAGTGGGGTTTTTGGAATAAGAAGGACAGCAGAAACGTCATCGTTTACACAACGAACCGCAATCGCTAAAAGTGGCTATGCAGAGAGAATTGGCAAACAAAGGGGGTGGGGCGTGGCTGTGGGCTAAAAGCAGCGAGACAGGAAAACGAAAAGAATATTTGGCCAAGAGCTTAAAGGGCTTTAAAGTGTACCAACATGGCCCAGACGAAGACCAGAGTGGAAGGCCGAGAATGGCGTCATTAGCAAATATTTGGGCAGGCCCAGGATATCGTCGTCATCGTTGTCCTTTCCCCTACCAGCTATTGATTGTGGGCATGTGTCAGTTTTTAAGAAAAGCAAATGTTACATTTGCTCTTCTGCGCCGCTTGCCTTTTCAGTTGTCTAACCAAATTGTCATTCTGTGAATCGAACTCGAGCTGGTCGAAGGTGTCAACTCGCATTCTCATCATTTGGTCCTGCTCTGTCTTTTCAGGTAATGGAGAGGCGTCCTGGTGCTTCTCACAGATTAAAGGCGCCCTAGACGATGATGTCACGGATGCGGACATCATATCCTGCGTGGAATTCAATCACGATGGCGAACTGCTGGCCACTGGTGACAAGGGCGGTCGCGTCGTCATCTTTCAGGTGAGCAAAGGCCTTTAAAAATGCCTGAAATTGAATTTCTCCCATCCTTCACGTTATTAAACATATAAAACTATTTCAGCGTGACCCTGCCTCGAAAGCCGCCAATCCGCGACGCGGCGAATACAATGTCTATTCGACATTCCAATCGCACGAGCCCGAATTCGATTACCTCAAGTCGCTGGAGATTGAGGAGAAGATCAACAAGATTCGGTGGCTGCAACAGAAGAACCCCGTGCACTTTCTGCTCTCGACCAACGATAAGACGGTCAAGTTGTGGAAGGTCAGTGAGCGCGACAAGTCGTTCGAGGGCTACAACACGAAGGAGGAGAACGGCCTGATCCGCGATCCACAGAACGTGACGGCCCTGCGGGTCCCATCCGTAAAGCAAATACCGCTGCTGGTGGAGGCCTCTCCACGGCGCACCTTCGCCAATGCACACACCTATCACATCAATTCAATTAGCGTTAATTCGGATCAGGAAACCTTCTTGTCGGCCGACGACCTGCGCATCAATCTATGGCACTTGGAGGTGGTTAACCAGAGCTACAACATCGTCGACATCAAACCAACCAACATGGAGGAGCTAACGGAGGTGATCACGGCGGCCGAATTCCATCCGACCGAGTGCAATGTGTTCGTGTACTCGAGCTCCAAGGGCACAATACGATTATGTGATATGCGATCGGCGGCGCTATGCGACCGGCACAGCAAACAGTTCGAGGAGCCCGAGAACCCAACGAATCGCAGCTTCTTTAGCGAAATAATCAGCTCCATCAGCGATGTGAAGCTGAGCAACTCGGGTCGCTACATGATCTCCAGGGATTACTTGAGCATCAAAGTGTGGGATCTGCACATGGAAACTAAGCCCATTGAGACCTATCCGGTTAGTGCTTAAAAATCTGGTTTGTTTCTAAATTTTTATCGAGTCACAAGCTATTGAAAATAGACCACTAAATCCTTGACTTCACAAAGTTTTAAATTTTGAAACACAACAGAACGCATCCACTTTCAATCCATACTAATGTAAAACTTTTGATCTATAGGTCCATGAATACCTGCGCGCCAAGCTGTGCTCCCTGTATGAGAACGATTGTATCTTCGACAAGTTTGAGTGCTGTTGGAACGGCAAGGACAGCTCAATAATGACCGGGAGCTACAACAACTTCTTCCGCGTGTTCGACCGCAATTCGAAAAAGGATGTGACGCTGGAGGCGTCCAGGGATATCATTAAGCCGAAGACGGTGCTGAAGCCACGGAAAGTTTGCACTGGAGGCAAACGGAAGAAGGACGAGATAAGCGTGGACTGCCTCGACTTTAACAAGAAGATCCTGCACACCGCCTGGCACCCGGAAGAAAATATCATCGCCGTGGCTGCGACCAATAACCTATTCATATTTCAGGATAAATTTTAGCCAACACTCTTCACAAGAACCACACCATACGCCACAATCACAGCAACTTTAACTACAGAAACACCAACAACTACGAACACGCCTCATTCTATTGTTAATTCAATCGGTTTGTTTCAGAAGCGTTTTCAAATTTCACTCGCAATTCGATTGTTTGCCTAACACCATTACCTCAGACCACCATCCATCCACACCCTATTTTTCCCTTCCCGCCTCCCAAAAACCAAATTCAACAAAAATCCTACATCATACATAATGCCATAGTAAAAGCTTTGTAATGTATTTTTGCGCTAAAGGCGTATAACGAGAAACAAAACCAGAAACTTAAGAGAAAGAAACAAATTTTTATACATAAACATTTATAAATAGTAAAGCGTAAAGTTGATTTCTTGTAGCGCAATTCGAAAAAAAAAATCACAATAAGAGTAACATTTAATAATAACGGTTGATTTTCCCGAAAATTTTGTATAATTAGCGCCAGCGCCGAAGTATTTGTAATAAAAGATAATAATATACAACTTATAAAAAATCATAAAATGCATATTGTAATATGTTTTCTGTTCGCTTGTTAAGTTTACGAACTATGCGCCCTGTTTGCTCTTCTTTATACTAGACTAAACATGAATTTCCGATTGTTTATTTGTTTGACAACGTTCATTCCATGCAAAAGGAGACGATAAACTGCGGAGCTTATCGATCGATTATGTCTCATTTTAAATCTCACCAATGTCAGCAATCGAACAGTTGGAATTATCTCAGTCTAACCAATTCAAAATGCTCATTTAAACACTTTAATTCACTAAGAATCCAATGCTAGACCAGAAAGCAGAAGTCAAAGAAGAGGCAGACGCGGAAGAAGAATGAAATAAATGCATTGATAACGTATGCATTGCAGTTAAAAAGATTCATATATATACATAAAAACGCAGCCTAAGTTAAAATACAATTTAGTGTTCTCAATTCGTTTAATTTAATATCTATCTAAAATGAGAAAAAAAAAACAAAAAGAAAACAACACTATTTTTATACGCTACATTTAAGCTAAGTATTGCTACTTTTAGTTCAACTATGCGTGCGTGCGTCCAAGACCAATTCTCACATATAGTCTGCCTGCCCCTTGGCCCCGCCCCCCTTTTCATCGGTCAACGACTTTTCCAGCCTCTTTATTGTTTTGTAAAGTTTCTTTTATCCATTGTCATGTTTTCCATAAAGAACTATAAACAAAACTGAACCATTTTTATAGGTTATCTAGTGTCTAGTGTTAACAAACAAAAAAATATATTAAAAAAAACCAATAATGAAAGTAAAAGTAAATAAATAAACGATGCGCGAAAAATGTTAAACGAAAAAACTCTGAAAAATGTACGGCAGCAAGTTCAAAATACTGAAATGTAAACGCATAAAATGATGAAATAAAAACTTAAACAACATAAATTGTGCTTCTTATGAGAATAATATTAATAATATTGTATTTTCAATAAACTAGTTATACAAAAATGAAGATTGCAGCGGGAAAGCATATATAGAAGATAACCTAAATTGTTTAGTAACTAAGAATTCAGAAAACTTGGCTTAAATCTTGAGTGAAAATCGTATACAATTTTTTCAAACTTTCGAAACAATAATTTTGGTTGCAAGTTACACACTTTCGATTACTACATTTGGTTTGCAACGCACATCTTTATTCATTAATCTTTGACATGCCTTTTTGTAAATAAAATCGCAACCACAAAAGAGAGAACTTAAAACGTAAAACATTATTCATTAAATGAAATAAAATAAAAAGCAGAAGATTAGAAATGCAAGCAGGAAAAAATTGCAATTGATTAGTTTTAAAAACAATAATTGAATTGCTATTCAAAACAAAGATCTAATAAAAGCAAACTTAAGGATAAAGTTTAGTTTTGCAAGCAAGAAAATTAAGAAAAATAATTCACACGTGTTTTAGTAGGGAAGAACTGGGGAAGAAATTATAATTTTTTTAAAAAGGTATTTTGCTTAAATAAAAAAGTTTCAATTTTATATTTTGGGTAAATCAAGTTTAAATTTTTTTTAATTCAAATTTATAATTTCTGTTTACAAATATTTGCGGTGTGTGTTTAAAGAGCTTATAAGCCATATCAAATTTTTGACTTATTTTATTTGGTGGTCTTTCTATTAATGATTCTAATGTTTAACGGCTCGAAGTCAAGGAATTTTTGGTAAACACCTAAAACAAAAGGCAACCTCCTTCAAGGCAAGTATAAAAACAACATTAAAACACATAAGATGATATTAAATTCTATATTATAATAACAATTATAAGACATACAAATTCTGGAAAACAAATTAGCTTCCACATATATGAAGTTGAAAAAAAAAATTGTTGTTCTATTTAAACTTCTAAAGCACACCTCGCATTTTTAAAATGCAGCAGTACCGTTATGGGCACTCTTGGCCATTTCAATGCCAGGCACGCATGCGCACTGCCAAAGAGAGATAGAGAGAGAGAGAGCAGTGCTCACTTAACATGACCAACAGGAACTCCGAAAGAAACCCAACCCGAAATAACGGCGGCTTAAAGTCTCAGATCGCGGTGAGCGGTTGAACAGTGCGGTTCGTTTTCGACTTCGGCTTCATGGCGAGAGATCTTTGGAAAAAGTAAAAAATATATAAAACGCCGGAACTGCGGCCTAAACCTGTTTTGGCCAAGTGATCACAACAACAATAGCAGCGAAAACGCATGCAAGTGACGAAACGACCTTAAGCTAAAGAAAAAATTAAAAATAAATTACTTGGCTCTCTTATAATAGTGTTTTACATATACATTTGGAAACCAAAGAAATTTTGTGACGCAGCGAGCCCAGGAAAAAACCCAAAGTGCAAAATGCTGCGAAGTGAATAGGAGTCAATCAAAAAATTCATTCAGATTATTTAAAAAAATTATACGTGGCTTAGGAAGTTGGGAGAAGAAGCGAACGAGTCCGCGCCAGCAAAAAAAAAGGAAAACAAAATGACTTCGGGCAACAAAGGCCGCAGCAATGTTCTTTGTCTGCGATTGCAGCGGCAATTATTGCTGGTTGTTGTAACGCTTTTCCTGCTTTTCCGCGCCGCCCGTAAGTTTATAAACTAACTAAATTGCAAACTGCACAATAACAAGAAAAAAGCAAAGCAAACTGCAAAAGAAAGAGAAATTTTGATTGGCGTTACGCTCGAGACGGGACAAGGCGAAAACAAATTCACTTTCGTGTAAAACTAGAGAAACTGGTCTAGTCTTGGCTCTGTCTCTCTCAGTTCCCGCTAGGGGGCGCCACCTGGCCCAGTGGCAGTAAATCAGAAGCCAAATTGTTTGGTTATTAGTCAGAGCGAAAAATCAAAATGAGTTTGTTGTCACGGTCTTTCGTTTGCGATTTGTTTTCTTTTTGCCGGGCAATGAGTTTTCTTAACCAATTCTTAATCAATTAGTGGCCGAGGGCGAAGAGGAAGATGGTCCGTATCGGGGAAAATATCTGGGAAAACTCAACTCCTACCATCATCAGGTGTCTGGCGATGTGTACGCCGTAAATGAGTATACCTTCCTAATCGTGGAATTCAACTACGACGGCAACGGGGCGGATACGTTCTTTTGGTCGGGCGCCAGCAATCGCCCTGGACCGCAGGGCTTTATTGTGCCCGATGAACATGGCAAGTGAGTTTCCTTGGTTACTAGAAAATATATATTTGTTTGTTTTTGAAATTTTAAACTTATTTAAAATATTTAAACAAACTGGTTGAAGGTATAAAGAATATTTTAATACAAAATTTCTACCGTAGAACCAATATCCTGGATCGCTATCACAACAAGGACTTCACACTAACACTGCCGGACCGAAAGAAGATAACAGAAATCAAATGGCTGGCGGTCTACGATCTGAGCAGTCAGAACAACTTTGGGGATGTTTATATTCCCGAGGAGTTTGAGCCACCAATGCCTCAGCTGGGCGGAACCTTCTCAAAGCGCAGCCACAATGTGAGCAGCAGTAGCATTGAGATCCTGGACTCGAAAACCATTCGCATCAAGGACTTTACCTACGATGGACGTGGCAAGCGCACTTTCTTCTGGGCGGGCGTGGGGGCACAGCCTTCGAGTCGTGGAAGCAAACTGCCGGATGAGCGGGGATAGTAAGTGTTTTTTTAAGATATACCAGTGAGTTGATAAATACTTTAATTTTACTTACCATTTTTTAGCCTGGATCCAATCAGGAAATATAACAAGGAGACGGTTGAATTGGAACTGCCAGGTGACAAGACAATCTTCGACATTGACTGGATCAGTATTTATGATGTAGCCGATAATGAGAACTACGGTCATGTGCTGATCAACGATGGACTCAATGTTCCACCCTCGCTGGTGAAAGTAACAAAATACGAGTTCTCGCTGCCAAATTGCCGGCAGCTGCACAAGGATTTGCAGGTGTCCTGGGAGGTGTTTGGGCCACAAATTACGTTCCAACTCTCCGGACAGGTGGCTGCCAACGATTACATGTCCTTCGGCATATCGGGATCCGATGTGTCCAGCCAGATGATTGGCTCCGATGTGGTGGTGGCCTATATCGACGCGATCAGGGGCTACACCGTGGATTACAATATCACTTCGCTGGCGCCCTGCGTTCAGGTTTTGGGCCAGAACAAAGGAGTGTGCCGTGACGATGTGGTCGGTGGATTGGACAGCTTTCAGTTGAACACGTACAGTCGCAAGGAGGGTATCAACACGATCAGTTTCAGACGGACCCTCAAGTCATGTGAGTAGAAAAGCTAGTTAAATTAAGTGTTTATTAATCATTTGAATTTTTTAGCCGACGATGGCGATAAGGAAATCTTTCTGGACCGCAGCAACTACGTGGTGTGGGCTTTTGGCCAGCTGGATTCAAACAACGAACCCGCCTTTCACACGTACTATCCCAAGAGTGACATAGTCATAGATTTTAACACTACGGAACCAGTGAACGATTGCTTTGACTTTACCAAACGTATGGAGACGTCCCCTCCTCAATTGTGGGAGCGAACCAGGATAACAGATGCGTAAGAATAAGATCTTTTTATAGTTTCATAGAAATATTATTATCAATAATTACTTACAGAACGGTACGCACTTTTAACGCGTATTTGGGACCCTCAGGAGGACTTCGTGGCTATCAGGGATTGACAGGTCATGTGTCCAGCGGCTTGTCTTGGTACATAAATGGCTATATGATCCCCGAACTTTACCTGAAGCGCGGTCTGACCTACACCTTCAAGGTGAGGGGTGGTAATAATCCGCACTCGCCGGAGCACTACCATCCGCTGGTTATTACCGATGATCCTCAGGGAGGCTACGATCGCTTATCGGATGCCAAACAGAGTGAGATTCGTGTATTGGCTGGAGTGGAGTTTACCAGAAGAGGCAGACCCAAGCCCACGGCTGCTGGGCCTTTGTGCCTCTCCAGATATCCTGCCAACTATGATCGCAGGCTGGACGATAACTTTCCCACTTTTAAGAAGTTCAATCGATCACTGATCACCGAATGTGTGGACGAGGCACCGGCTTTGTTGGAAATCACGCCGAATATCACCTGGCCCGATACCGTGTACTACAACTCCTTTACCCACGGGAATATGGGCTGGAAGATACACATCGTCGACAGCTACACCAATCTGAGAAGTGGGGCAAATGCCATAACCTGGTCTTTATGCGCCTTCCTGCTCCCTTGGCTGGTGCTCCAGTACTGACTGTTCTCTCACCCTTAGATTCTCTTATTTAGTGCCTTAGTCTTAATTAAGCAGTCACAATCTATGTATTTAATACGCGTGTGTAGAATGTATGCTCCTGTTGTGTATATTATTATTTAAATCGTATTTAAATACAGAACTGTGTTGTATATTAAAGTCACTAGTTGTGTTGCTAATTTAAACATTTGTAGGTAGTTATTTCCCATTCAAAATTAACCTAACCATTCTAAATTAACGATTAAAGTCGTTTAATGGTCTGCGATCCTTTTTCTACAAATGATAAAAGGCATAAAGTGTTGTTTTGAAACCAACATCCTACAGAAGACAAAACAACCGATGTAAGATCTTCCACAATTTATTGGAATATTTGCAGTTTTGGTTTTATAGAACCATGACAGCATATACAGATGTTTGATGGACCACAAGAGCATCTAAGACTTGGATCCTTCCTTCTTACGGGGCTTTGGCTTTCCGTTGACCCAAGGAGTGAACGTCACATGGCTTATGTCTCTCTTAGCAGCATCTGCACGTAGTTCCGCTCGGAGGGATTCGCGTACCACTCGGGCAGCAATGTTGGAATAATGGATGTAAGTAAGTCCTGCATCTCTCCAGATTTTCATGGCTCTCAGATTATTATCAATACTCCAGAAGTCTTTGATTTCAACTGTGAAAAAGTTTAATAGCATTAATTGTATAAACCGCAAGTCTTACGGATTGTAGTTTAAGCGATTTACTTTCTTTGGGATCGAATTCCAAAAATCTGCGATTAAGCGATGTGGGAACGAGGAGGTTCGCAGGCTAAGAGTTTGGTTTACTAAAACGCTGATGTCACGTTTTTATAAATTTTCTCCAATATTTTCAGCGCACATTCTCTTGAAGCACGATTGTAGAATGACAAAGCACGTTTCTATCGATATCTTTTAAGCCCAGGGACGCAAAACAAGGAGTAACAAATATAAATCGTGTTCGATTTTTGTAAAAATTACACATTTCTTTTATTTGTTCTGGTATTTATACGCAAGCGCAAAAAATAAATAAAAAGCGGAGCCGGATAGATTAAATCTGTTGCAGATCCTTAAAATAGTTTAATAAAACATACAAAACTTCAATCGGCTGACTTTAAAATGTTTGCAGGCCTTTTTTGGGGTCGAAAAACATTTTTTTTTTATTTTTAAACAGAGATTTACCGCAACAAGGTAATTTTTGTCGATAGTCTTATAAATTTGCTTTACTCTAACAGCAATAACGCGGTGTCATATCCGCATAAGGAGCGGCCACTTGCGTTTTATCTGCACTTGCGCATTCGGGCACACTAATTTGAATGTAAGCAATTGATTTTTCCTACTAGGCAAGTCAGAAAGTTAAAGAATATGGGGGCTCTTGATGCCAAAAAAATAGCCGAAGCTGAGGCTTTAATGGGGCAGGTCGATAGTGCCCCGGACGAGTATGCCAAAGCTGGTATATATTACAAGGCTGCAACTGCATATCGAATTGCCAAAAGATCGGATGAGAGCAAGGATTGTTTTTTGAAGGCCATCGACTGTTACGAGAACAATAAGTCGTGGTTCCACGCTGCCAAATCGTACGAGCAGATTATTTTGCTAGCCAAAGAAACAGGTACTCTATCGGAAGTGGAGGTGTATGCCAATAAGGCTTGCAGTCTCTACCAGCAACACGGTTCACCGGAAGCAGCTGCCGCAGCACTGGACAAAGCCGCCAAAATGACGGAATCCAAACATCCCGAATTGGCATTGCAGTTCTACAAGCGGGCTCTGGCCGTCGTTTTGAATGGGGACTCCACCCATCAAGCGTCTGAATTCGCATCGAAAGTCTCGAGAATATTGGTGAAACTTAAGAGATTCGAGGAAGCCAGCAAAGCTCTCAAAAAGGAAATAGGCCTTAATTTACAGACAAAATCGTACGGACAAGTTGGTCGGTTAGTCGTGGCCTTGGTGCTGGTGCAATTAGCATACGATGATTTCGTAGATGCCAAAAAGACATTCAAAAAATGGGGAAATCGTTGTGAGAAACAAGAAGTGACAACATTGGAAAAACTATTAAAAGCTGTTGATGATAAGGACCACGAACTAGCTGCCATGATGCTGGCATCCCCATTTATCAGACATATGGATGTGGAATACGCCCTTTTATCGAAGAACATTTCCATATCACAAGGTATTCAAAATGGTTCTCAACTGGAGAAGGAAGCCAGCGACAATGCTGGAAATTGAGCTTTATTAGTTTGTTATGGTCTAGTAGCTTAGTAGTCAATAGTGTTTATTGTTCCTCAAATACAAAAAAGCTTTATAAATGTACACTGTTAAATATATACAAAAATATAAAGTGTTGTTTAAAAAATGCATTAACATTATTCATTCTGTGCCTTAGAAGAATTTTTCTAACAAGTTTCTTACATCTTTAATAGGATTTTAAAAACAACTCTGAATACTTATAAATTTTCTAAAAAAAAATTTACATATCAATAAGCCTTAAACTAGACTAATAAATTTGATACAAAAGTTAAATTTTATATTGTAATCTCTTAAAAGTATGCAATGTTTTTGCTTTATCAGGCATTTATAAAATTTAAACAAATGCCTTTTCGCCTATTTACAAATAAATCTGAAAATTTATTGAAAAAACTCTTTAAAAATTGGTTTAAAATCAAAAGTGGTTTGCCATTTGTATAAGCCATACGGGTAAGTTAATGTCCCTAAACTGGTTATCAAAAAATCGTCGGCTATACAGCTACTAGCTTAACGGTTAGGCTTTAATTGTATTTTAAGTTAACAATCGACTTTTTTGCCTTTTATTATTATTGAAGACTGTTATTTGGGGACTACTTTTGCAGGTATCTGCCACAGATAAGATATAGTTGAGCTTGTGGGTAAAATTAGCTGTGTCATCAATAAACCGCCGGACACACGCTTCAATCGCAGTGAGTGCCATTTGGCAACGAAGAACGATGATTAAGTGTGTCCAGCAATAAGCGAAATCAAATTGCATGGTCCGCTGTTATTGTAGTTGATTAATTTAGAGTCCATCCAATATCAATTAGCTTTATCAGGCCGTCCAATTGGTCAGTTGACGCTGGCAGTTATCAGTGATTTCTGAATACTATTTGGCTATAAATACTTTATTCCGCTTTATGACCCCTCCAAGGAATCACACTGACCAAGGGCCATAAAAGTGTTTATTCCAGCTGGGGTATTGTGCTAAAATATGCAGAAGAATGGTTCACCATCTAATTTTGGATCTCGCCATAAACCGATATTGGTCAGTGTGAACTTTAAACGAAATTAGGCGATCACTTTTAAGTTGCGCATGTGCCCCGTTTACCCAGAAAGCCAACGAATATGCTTGTAAAATGTTTCATTTATTATCTGTGAACTTTGCACTTAACGAACTTTACACAAACTGACTAGCTGAAATCTTGTTCTGTCCTGCATTACAATTAATGAGTATAAATTGTCTGATCTGACGTTGCTCTCCTGTGTCGCCGATTGTTGGATTGTTAATAATATAATTGGTAAACAAATTTCGTTGTTTATAACGATTCTTTGGTACAAGTATGTCATTGGCTGCTCTCTCTTCGGGGTGTGTGTGTCCATATCGACTTTACATCTGCATCTATAGCAGGAACTTCTGGCCCGCCAGGATGAGCATCATGACCAGGGACACGGATGCAGTGACTCCTGCCGCCCCCGAACGATCCTCGGGCTGCTCGACCAGGACTACCGCTCGATTGTTCTCGCTCTGCAGCTCCCGGTAGTTGTTGTGCAGCCGCTTGCCCTCCTCGTACTCGATCTCCTTGAACTCGTTGACCTGATCCAGGGTCACCGGGAAGGTATTGGTGAGCACAATCCAGGTGACGGCCTCGGCACAGGTGGGCGTGGTCAGGGAGCCAGCGTAGGTGAAGTAGTTCGCCACACTGGGCACCAGGTCGTCCACCGCCAGGGAGTCTGCCACCAGGGCAGGCTTGTTCATGCTCCCATAGCTTTTCACAGCGTCCAAGCTCTTGATGATGCTGCCGATGGCCTCGTTGGGTGTGTTGGACACATGGTACAGCACTCCAATGACCACAATGCCATCCTTAAAGTTGGCCGCCATTGTCATGTTGGGGTAAATGGTGTTCCTATGCACAATGTGCACCTCCAGAGGATAGCGGATGTCGTTGATCGTGTGCTCCGACCACCAATGCATATGGATCTGCTCCACCACGTAGTCATGCAGCAGGGCACCTCCACTCAATGTCAATTCGTGATCGAAGCCAGATAGTTGAACTGTACCACAAATGTAATTACTTATTGGATTGTTTCACATTTATGGATTATTTCCAATCGAAAAAACTCACTTGAATGCCCATTGTTGACCATTCGTAGATTTTTCTGATGCTCATCGTAGTTCTCGAACTTCAGAGGACCAAACTCCCCCTTCAGAGCCCCTTTGACATGCAGATTGATGGGGCTTTGCTTCCTGCCATTATCGCAAAGACCGCCCCATTTTGGAAAGGCTGTGGGAAATGAAAAGATCATCCATCAAAGTCAAATACTAAATTTTTATCTCAAAACTATTCTTTTTCAAGTCGATTTTTGTTTAATTGATTTTCATTATTTTAAAATTCTGCACAAGTCGATTAAAGAATTTTTAATTAAAATCTCATAAATCAAACTTAGTATAATTGAACGCTTGTTTTCTCAATAAATAGTGTAATATTAAAGTCTAGTCTACTATTTGTTTAATTGATTTTCATTATTTTTTGCACAAGCAAAAATTGTATTTAAAATTAAATGCTCATAAATCAAACTTTAAATAATTGAACGCTGTTTTGTCAATAAATAACTCGAGGCAGAAGTTAAATTTTCGCAGAATTGCCCAAGTAGCAGTCCAAATTTATCATTATTCATGTTCAATTTGCATACACAACAATTTGGCCCAATTTAACTAAGCTCAAGTCCGGAGCATGTACAGTGTGCACAGATATGTAGATGTATCCGAGCACATTTGGATAGCTCGGTATGCAAAACACTTGACAATGAGCCAGAACCAGAGCCAGCCAGAGCAGAGTGACCCACTCGCCGTGGCGTTGATTAACTAATTTTAGCAAATAAACTCGATTGGCTTTACTTACGCTCATCCTGATTGCTATCCAAGTCCGGATAGCCCCATTCGTTGGCCCGGCTGAGGGCCACTGAGCAGCAGACTGAAAACGAAAGAACGGGTGACAGATAAGTATTAAGTATACGCCGTGTGGGACCGCAAAATGGGTAACGATTTAAATAAACTTCAACTTGACCGACTGCGCACAGAATGCATGAGGGCCACGGCCACCCAAAAACAAGACCATTAAAAACTGCACTTGACGATGGGCCATAAAAGCAATGGGATAAATACTGACAGAGGGTCAATCTACACATGTTTGGCAGCCTCAACCAAAATCACGGCACCTTGCACTTGGCTTGGCTCGGCTAAAAATACCTATGAAATTTATGACTTCAAGCACATATATTTGTATATAAGTACCAGCGTATTTGCAGGCATACATAAATGTTTCATTAACCTGCAAATTGTCCACATATTGTGGCTTTCTCCTCATCATCCAGCTGTGTTAAAAGCATTTTGACATCTGCACATCAAAATATCAACTAAATTTAATGCGTGCGGCTTTTTAGTTTTTACGATCAATTTTGGTATTTAAAAACCACTGACCCATCAACATAACTCGTCACTGGGGTGTTCTGTGATCAAATGATCGTGTTTATTAAGCCATATTCAACATTAATGGGTTAATAAAAAAGTCCGCAAACAAGTGTGATAATTTATGTTCTGTCTTTAATCTTTCGAGTATTTATGCTTGCCTCTTGGCATTTTTGCAAGTTGGTTTGCAAAAAGACAAATGACGAGCGCAGCTGTGAAAGTAGAGTACTAAATATACCCAAGTATAAATATATGATCGATATAATATACTTTTTGGCGGGCAACGTGCACATCAGCTGAGGTTTCCATAATATAGTCTTGGGTTGCTCTGTGACGCACTGATTCGGAGGGAAAGATTAATAATAATTTTTCATTTTTTAATGGTTTCTTATAATTTACCAGGCAAGCAGAGAGTACTTATCCGGGGATTCTATTTGAATTAATAGTGAAATTGTATTGAATTAGTGCCGTATCAAGAGTCATAAAAATATTCCTTTTGATTAGGAAACGATTAACGATAAACGATCACAAGACTTAATGGTTTAAACGTGAGTGGCTTGTGCATTACATCTGAATGGCCAATGAAATATCCGTCAGATGCCAATTGAAAAGGAATAATTTGATCTCGAACCCTTGCAATTTTGAAAACGTTTTCACCGGACATGCAACGAATGTCGGGCAACTATTTAAAGGGCAATTAAATTTGCACATGCAAAGCTTGGTCAATTAAATTTGAGTGTCTAAAGCTTTGATAGCTGATAATGGGAAATGTTCTGTAATTTACCGCCCCCGGGGTGTAAAAGTTAACAAAACTGTAATTGCAAACGGGCAATGCCAATGGGAGATGTGGGATAATCATGTGAAAAATCGCACAAAATAAACAGCTGCAATTGAAAGTGGAAAATGCACTCAACCCATGAAGTCGTCAAGTGAAAATATTTCAATATTCTCCTGCTCTTGAGAATCAAAATGTTCTGGCATTGAAGCGACTTGTCTCAACTGCTGTTTATTAAAATCATTTCGGCCGAGTCAGCAGAAAAGAATCGAAACGATTTCGCTGGCTAAGCAGCTGCGATAAAGACCCCGTCTGTCGTTTGGGTTTCTTCGTTTTTTTTTTTTTTTGTCAAATCACTGCGGTATCGAGATCCCCCAAATATATAGGGCACTCAGTGATTTTCCAGACCGAACTTTATTTACATTTTACTGAGCGCCATAATCAAAGATATCTCCCACCGATAAACGATTTCGGGAGTGCACGCGATTTAATGCCCCATTGTCTTAATATGGGGGGCGTGTAAAGCCTATGATAAGCTACAAAGTCCAATAAATACACCGCTGGTCATGTGAATGAAACCATTAAAATTAATTGAAGTAATCAGTTGTCTTAATAAATATGCAATAAATAATATTTCAAGATAAAGGCTAATTTAAAAGGGTGAAAGGACTATAAAATAAACAAAAAGACAATGAGTATTTTACTATTGAACAAACTTCCGTTTAAAAAGACCAAGATAAAGTTTATTATTTTAAAGAAATATAAAATAAATTTGATTTCTATATGTGAAAAACGTTTGGTGGTGCGAGCCCGCTCCATAGTTAATCTAATCTGCTGAACGGGAACATAATTTTCTCAGTTGGCATAGTCAGATAAATACCCAGCCTTTGGTTTATTATGAAATGCCTTAACATTGTGACGTTTGTCTGGGATATGGTTACCATAAACCTTTGATGAGAGTGCTTTAAAGTCTAGTTGCATTGAAAATCGATTGGAGAAGTAGGCTAAAAAACTTTCCATCATAAGCCAATCGACTAAATAGACTTTGGATTCGCAGTGCAATGCCGGAAGAGCCCGAATGGATGTTGATAAACGAGTGGAAAACAAGCCGAGAAGATAGTGGCAAAGCGGGCAAATAGATAGCAGAAGGTCTTTGTAAACAGAAGTCAACTCGCGGCAGATGACTCTATATATAAATAGGAAGTATTGGCTATCAGTAAAGTGAACCGTGGATTGCAATTTCACTTTCGCTCGACAAAGGCAGACCAAAACAAATACAAATAGATGTAGCGCAGTCAACGCTCTAGTGCATCAAGTGCTTTGGCGATGAATGCATGCTTTACAAAGAGGGTGTGTTTTATCCAATGATGCCTATAACAGCTATATCTGATAAAGATCAATCATTTGGAACTCCGCTCTATCAGAATCAGCGAGCTAGTTTAATACGTGTTAAACAAACTATCAACTACACTAAAACATTATAAAAATTGAAAACACAAAAACCATTAGGAATAAAATATGGAACCAAAAAAAATTGGCATGTGTCATGGTCTTTAAGTAAATTTCCTTTTACATAAATGAACAGGAAATTGCTAGCGCAAAAATAATGATTCAAAAACCCGAACATATTCAATTTCTAGTAAATAAAATAATCTGCATTAAGTTAAATTTGACTCACGTTAAGTTTTTTTTTTATTTTGAGTTGCTTGAATAAAAAACCCACCAACAACTGTTTTCTGAATGCTGCGTCATTAGGGAATTCAATATAAATTTGGTGAATTAATTAACAAGTTTAGCCACAGCTGGAGTGTAGAAAATTTAGTTTCCTATTCTTTGAAGAAAAAGTGTTAAGTGCTACATTGTTAACAAAAAGTCAACATTAAATCCAAAATTATTTATTACGACAGTCTAATCGGATGTTGATAATTGATTTCTAAGAGCAAAGCCTTTAACAAAAACACTATCTGTATATTGGCTGGTGTCTTATCTTGGACATAAATAATTCACATTTGCTAAAATACCTTGTCTGATTGCGGTTAAAACATTTTCCCCACTCGAAATTTGGTTAAACCTCCCGAAGCTTAAACACACAAAAGTTTTTTTTAGCGGATTAGTCTTACTATAACTTGTATACAATTTTAATCACCTGTTTTTATTTTAGCCATATTTCTCAGCCACAAATCGCAGCTAATCGGGGAGTAGCTAACTGACAAGTAAGCAAACCCGATAAGAAATAACGCCTTGCGATTGACGTTTATTGGGTCGATTAAGCTTAATCGAATCTCGCAGGGATCCATAAACCCAGTCGAGTTAATTGCCAATTAATCGTTTAATATGCATTTCCCCCGTACCCTTTTTGGAAACTCCCTTATCAGTTGGCATCTTATCGGTGATTTTTCTTAAGCACCATCTCGGGCTCATAAATTACTTTCGATTATCCCGATTAGGTCAGCAGTTTTCCCACCCATAAGTCGGCTGCCCAAAATGACCAAATACTTAGCTTCTGCTGACCTTATCACTCAGTCTGCCCGCAATGATGAGTCGTCTGTATCTGTATCTGTATTAGGCGAATTAAGTGGGTATTTTCCAAATGCCCCACAAAGTCAAACAAGGCGGCGATAGGTTGTCTCTTCTTCAGATATCTGTTCGGGCGCGTGATCCATGACCAAAGTTCTTTGAAGTGCTTTTGAAGTACTGATGTGACGGCGTGAGCTTAGATTTTAGATATGCCCCAAAAAAATGTGTTGGGGTTTCTTAATTAGCCATGGCGAAAATCCCCTAGTTTCAAGAAGAAAAACATCCCGCTAAAGCTACTCATCCTGAGGTTTCTTAATTGCAAATTTTATGGTCTTAAATAAAGAACAATAACAAGATTTTTTATGATTATCTATTAGCGAATCTTTCACAGGATGAAGCCAATTGACAAATTTCACCGCTCGTGCCCCGAATTTAAATTCAAAACCCAGATCTGCATTTATCTGGATAAGTACTCAAGCCTATCCGTACACTTCCGATGGCAGTCATCACATCCCCGGGTCTGAGAACCTGTCCATTGTAAATCATAAGCGCAAAAGGCCGAATTGTAATTTACAATCCCATACGTATTATCATTACTACATTGTCTATGCCATCTTATCCACTAAAACGATCCGAATAATTGCAAAATAAATAGCAAACAATTACAATGTGGAATCCGCAACCAAGACGTGCCTTCTCAGTACTATCGGCAGTATACATATGGGGATATTGGATAAGCACAATTGCGATAAGTACAAGAATCCAATTATTGGCTTCTCCAATTTGAGTCAGTTTTTGGAGTGGGAATCTCTCACTCGAGTAATTAAATAACTTTGATTGGCTTTCAATGAGTCACAGGTGATATGCAATATTTGATTTTAATAATTTACCTATCATGAAGAGGGTGATAAAATGCATTGTACGGTTCTTATTTTTTTACTTTCGTCAAAAATATTATTTGAAAACACTTGTGTTTCGGTTATATCACTTGGAGAGGCCACTGTAAACTTTATTTTCTATTTTATTTTTTAGAGGCTGCCAGGCAGGACACAGAACCTTTGCGGTCTCGAATCGAACTCCATCGGTTTTGGAGCAGCACGCGTCTTTTATAACGGAACCTCGGGCGGGCCAAGAACGGAACCCGCGGCGGTCAGGCACAGAATGATTACTGAAAAGCGGTACGAGCATCGGGCAATGTGCACACGCACACAGCCGCAAAAACACACCCACAAACGAACGGCACTGCACTCACACAATTGAAGCCAGCAACACTGAATTATGGGAACGTTATAGTCAGGTTTATGTGCTCTTTATTTATCTTTTCGTGGGTTTTCGGTTTTCTGCTTTCAGGTTTCCCGCTCGAAAGAAATTGTCAACCGAAAATTGACAGATAGGGAGGACCAACCAAAAAAAAAGACAACAAAATTAAACCGCCTACGAGCCGAAGGTGAAAATTGCAATTGCCGAGCTGCGCTTAGAAGCTGATTAATTGATAAGCAGGCAGAGAAATGCTAAACGAACGGTAATTGCCAGCTGAGCGAGAGCGGGAGAGCAAGCCCTGGCACACGACTCTCACACCCACACTCGCGAAATCACACACTGAGAGAAATTTCAGGGATAGAAATGTGATAGATCATATTACTAAATGTCAATGTCTTAGTTCTTTTCTAAATAACATTTTTTTTCGTATTTATTTATTATTTGAAAGTTTAATACAATATCACATTTTGCGCAAAATCGCAAACAATTTTATTCATTCCTAAAGTGAGCTTCTTTCTCTAAAATGTATTTAGAAATTGTTCAGTGCAGGTTGTAGAGAGGACGTCGCAGGAAGTGACGTATTTGTCAAGATCGAGATTGTCACTTTTTGGCAAATAAATTTCAGTTGATCCGAGCCACGGCCTGACGCTCGGTTAAAATTAGAATTAAAATTAATTTAGTGCCCCCGAAGTGACCAATTGTTGCACCCACATGCAATTCTCGGATCGGAGAGACAAATGCTAATTGAGCGGGACAAATTCTGTGGTGCGAGCGAGAAGGCGAGCAGAGGCTGTCGTCGCGGATGTTTTTGGCCTTTTGTTGCCCATGTCGACGTCATTAAAGTGCAGTTAATGTGCCAAAAGGCGGAACAAAAGTCAATGTCAAACGGCAGCTGCTCTCATTTTCCGAGAGAGTGGGAAATGGGTCAAGTAAGGGTGGTAAAATATAAAAAGACGGGCGGGATGGCTGCGATTTTGGCCTAGAGAAAATCAGAATGCATTTCCGCAACAAATTGCCGCTTGACAGTTATTACCGTCAACACAAGCAGTAAATTTTTACTATCGAATTGAGAATCTAGATACCCTGTAGCTGAGAAGTTAACGGCTTTTTAATGGCATTACCTACTCCTTTTTGGCTGGAAGATGGGAAAAGCGTGTGTGCAGGGAAACGAAGGATTTAATTTAATGGTTCCCATTTGGGGACTGGCCATGAAATTTTTGCAATTTATTGCCACATTTTTACTGCTACAATAACAAAATGACAGCACTTTTTATAGAGTTGTAATTTTTGATTTAATACAAATACCTTAACTTAAGTAATTTTGTGGCGGCTTAAATTAAAAATACTAAAGAATATGTATGTACTTTGAGTAAGTAAATATAGTGTGTTTAGCACTAAGTGAAAAATATGAGTAATAAATAATAGAAATACTGAAGTTCGTCTGCATTTTGTACCCTCTGCCAGATTTCCGCTATCCGATTTTTTGAAAATTGATGAAAATGGGTTTATAAATAGAATGCACTGCACTTTTACCAGTTTATCGGCCACTCACCATCAGGAGCATTTCATGAATGGCAGAAAACAAATTCAACAAGCGTGTTGACAAAAGGCGCTAGCAACGTCACGCGATTGCGGGCAATCAAAGGGTCAAAGAAAGAGCAAATAAAACACCGCATGTGACAAATTGCGCGCACTGGTGACCCCAATAGTCGTTGCAATTACAAGCACAATTACATTAACGGCAATCGTTGTGGCCAGCGATTCATAAAATTAAAATCGAATCAAATCAATTGAAAAGCGCCAAGCATGTGATTCAATCTGCTGATGGGCAAGCAATTCAATTATTGGTTAGAAGCCAGCAAACAAAATGAGCAGTCAATCGGGAACAGCCATAAAATTTCATCAATTTCAATTTATAGTTTAAATTCACTTATCAGTCATTCAAATATTTAAAAAGTAACCGCCTGCGCGCCTTAAATGCAGCTCTGTCCATTGTGACCCAGCCATGTTTCAACACTCTGGCAACGGCGAACGGGCTGTCACCTGGCAACGTTGCCACTCCGCTGCCTCTTCTGTCAAACATTATTTCGTGCGTATTTCTAAGCAAATGATTTATAAAGAAATTTGTTTTCCATTTTTGTAAGTCCAACGCATTGGGTCACATCGCCCAAAAGACCAAACCCACCTAAAGTGGCCAGCAACGCGCGCCGATTGCATCCGGGTGGCAACTCCAGCAGAACGTTGCCGAGCTGCGAAACTGTGCAAAAGCAAAACGAAGAGAACGCAGCGCAGCCGAAAAAAACTGAAGCAGCACTGCACGCGATATATTTTGTATTTTCAAAGGTTAAAGCCGCATTCAAAGGCATCCGCCGAGCGCAATCGAAGTGCAAAAGTGCCGGCCAGCCGTAAGTTTTGTTATCTTTGCAGCAAATTGTGTATTACAGTCGCAAAAAGCGCTGGGAAAATTTAGCAAGAACCGAAAAAAAACGAAAAACGAAAAAATTTTGCACATCGTCGGCGGCGACGACGTCGACAGCGGCAGCGACGCTGCTTCTCTGCCTGCAGCGGCGGCGACGCAGCAGCAAAAGGGAGCAGCTGAAAGAGGAAAAGCGATAAAATACAAGCTACGCAACGCTGATGGATTTTCTCTGAAAAAAGAACGGCTAAAACGGAAGTAAATGTGGAAATTATGTGTAAATTCGATATGTAAATTCGGCATGTGCCGTTTCGTAGTGTGCGTGAAATTCTTATTGGAAAAGCGTGCTCATCGGTGTGAACGAACGAGAGCGAAACATTTCGGCGGCGAGAGAGAGGGAGCGCGAGAGAGCGCGCACACGCTTGATTAAGGTGGTATGTGTGTGCGGCGGCGGACACTCACACACACACGCAAAAGAAGAGACAAAGAAGAAGAGGAAGCACTACGCTGCTGCGCTGCCGGCAAAGTCGCTGCCGGCTTCGACGTCGCTGCCAGCGCCGCAGTTGGCTGCCAGGAATTTTCTGGCCCCAAAATAACTTCAAAATTTTGTTTTTTGATTGCCAGTGCGTCAAAAATATATTTCCCTCCCCAAAAAAAAAAAATTCATCCAGAAAACAAATCCATTCCATTTCTGTTATTGCTTTTTAGACAACATTTAGCAGCCGCAAAGCAAAAGACTGATTTGATTACAAGGAATTAAGAGCAGGAACGCGAGGATTCTGCCCCTGCACACTGAATTGTGGGTATTGTCTCATGGAAATTAAGAACATTTAATATCTGTAAATCCCCGCAGGAACCCTAGATAACACGGCAAACTGCAGTCGACGGGGAAAAGTCGAGAGTTGAAGGCTGGGCAGCAGCAGCATCAGCAGGAGGGACGGACGGCGAAGAACCACCAAAACAAAGCGGAAAAACCAGGAGGCACCACGTCCAGCAACATGGAAGATCTTCTCGTGGAAGTTCGGCTCGACAATGGCGCCTACTACAAGGTGAGTTAGTGCTAATTAAGCGGAAGACGAAAAGGTTTTTCTTCAAGATAACAGGAGGGTAAAAAAAGTGACAGGGAGTTGGGGCAGCAGCTGCCTCAGTTTCTAATTTCGTGGATTTCAGCTTTATTTCTATAAATAAACAGCAACATTTTGAGTGGAGTCTCGACATCATCGCCACCACCATTGCCGCCACTACACCAACACCAACACGCAGACACCAACGCACTCACGCACACTGCGTTGTGGGGGTGCCGACGTCGAAGTCGACGCAGACTGCGCTGCTTACTGCACTGCCGCCTGACGTCGGACATTCATATTTGTTGTTTTGATGATTTCCCCTTTTTCTAAACGTTGCGATTTATAAAGATAAGGCGATTTAACCATCGTAATTCGCGGTTTAGTGATTTTCCTGATCAGATTACAGCCTTACCGGGACTTTGAGCGCACTTTTAGGTTCATAAACCAAGTCTGGTAACACTTTAAAAACACATCTTTTCCGCTTTAGTATTTATCCATCTATAAACAATAGGTATTTCGTATTTTTTAATCACATTTTTTTAAAAATCATGACTTTAATTACTATGAGTAATTACTTGTAAATATTATTTTAATATACAGCATAATTGTAGATTGATATAGTACAAAACGTTTTATCTTCCGAGTTTTTATTATTACAATTATTTATTAATGAATCGTGTGTTTTAATATTACATGGAGAGTTGAACTTTATCTTTTTCAATACAAAAGATTTCTGAATCTTAACCCCCTTTCAGGTGTGATAAAAATAGGCTGTTATTAACATGCAATGACACCTACCTTGATTCCAAAACTATTTCCTATTTATTAATTTATTTTCATAGACTTGCATTTGTCTTACTATTCGCATTGTTAATGTTTTTTTTTTAAGAAAGTGAACTCAGTTTCATTCTATTATTATCCTATTGCGTTCTGTAAACCTGCTGGAAAACTGATGAATTTGTAAAGAATACTACGCATAGCGCTTGCCTTCGATTACGTTGTTCGTAAACAAGCTAAGTGCAGTGCATATAAACACACTCGATAGAGAGACTTCCCTGATGATGATGATTCAGCACTCGACTGTTTGCATTTCGGATAAGGTTCTACTCGCTTATCGGAGATGTAGGGTTCACATTGTTGGTCGGCCGTTTCGGGGTGGGGCAATCATAGAAATATTATTTATATATGCGAAAATGGGGAATATAGTAGGCAATAGCCTACACACACACATTAAACACATTTCCTTCTCTCTCTCTTTCTACTTCTATGCCTATCCAATGCTGGCCCTGTCAATGCTCTTGTATTTCATCCGCTTGCTGCCCTGCCGCCAACAAACAACTACAACTGCCACAACTGAAAACTAAAAACTGCAAATGCGACAACAACCACAGGGCCAGGTGACAGCTGTCGGCGATGATGGCATCTTTGTGGATGTGGACGGGTAAGTTTATTCAAACAAACAAATCTGCGAACAGGGCAAACAACAACCAAACAACAACCAAACCAAATCAACGCAAACCAAACACATCGGCTACAACGCACCACAACTTTTAGAACGCATTTTCTAACTAATTTGCACCGATTAATACAATCAGAGCGGGCGGTGGCGGCGGCCACAACCACCGACGGGACTTCTTGGCATCCAAATTAGAAATTAGAGATGCTGGGCACGCATCATTTATAATCGTCCCTCCGCCATCCACTTCCCCATCTGCGGACGGACTCTCTAATTTGGCGCAATTTGTTAAACGCCAGTGCCACTGCAGCAGCACAAATAGTACTTCGTTGGCAAAAAAAAAAAACAGGAAAAAAACTAAAACTGCTGACTGACGGACTGACCAACGCAGTCCAAGACTGTCCGCCCCACTGACTTGGGAGGTTCCCAATGGAGGAGTAGGGGATGGCTTCCATCTCTGCCAAAAGCTGTCAAGTGCGAGCGACAAATGCCACTAAGCAGCGGCGCTGACACGGCGGCCAGCGTCAAAGGCGCGACTATTTTTAACCGCGGAAAGAAACCATTTATATTTATTTATTCATTTCCCATTCGGTTATGAAGCTCTGACCAAACAGCTTGTAACCAGAATTCCCATAAGTGTAGGCTTAATTATTAAACATGCTGGTTTTGTTTTAAAATTTAGTTCACTTGGCATAACCTGACTCAACTTTACTTTGCTTTAATTAAATATTTTAAATGTACCTCATAAATATGCCTACAAAATTATTACTTTTATTATCATAAAGTAGTTTGAGTTTTAACCTGTAATTATCTTGAATGTACCCTTTATGTGAATTCCATTTTCAATTATTTATATAGAGTCTTGTGACATCAAATTTTTTTTATGGAATTTTGATTTATTGTTATTGCCCAGAACTTTGGTGTCTTGAAGTTAAAATGTCATCGTCTATTTTTAAACGTTAGAATGTCACACTGAAAGACATAAAGCACCATAAATCTTCTTTGTTATATAAACAAACTATACAGAACTTTATAATTTTTTTCGAACAGTATTAGGTTCTCTCGATAAAAAAAGAAAGAGTATTAAATTGTCGTTTATCCGTTTTTAATTGCTGCCGTTTATGCCAGCTCTTCTTAGGTTTTGGTTTTCGTTTTGTGTGTCTGCTGCATTTCTTGTGACATTTTTGGAACGAAAGTTTTTTCGGTTTTTAATTTAGTTTTGTTGTCTTCCATCTCTCGCACACCGAGATCCACTTGAGCTGAGCAGCTGGATCTAAATTTAGTTGCTCCACTATCCTGTCCGACTGTGTGGCATTTCCGATCTGCGTTTCGTGGCGGGATTCGGGATGGGTTTGGCAATAGGATTGGCCCTAGGTCTGCCGTGGCACCCGCACAATGGTTGTTCTTGTTGTTGTGGTTGTTGTTGTTGTTGTTGTTGTTGCTGTGCCTTGGCCCTCTGCCAGCGGAACAGCTGCAGCGGTAGCGGCAGCCACTGCAAACACCTGTCCGCGGACAGTATACCATGCATAATATAACAAGTGCACCTTAATTAATTGAATCTGCTTTCTTCGCTTTCTTCGCACACGCATTGTTGCAGCGTGCCCGAGGTGATGAAATATCCATTTGTGAACGTCCGCCTGCCGCCCGAGGAAACCGTGGAGGTGGCCGCCCCAATCTTCGAGGAGGGCATGGAGGTGGAGGTGTTCACGCGCACGAACGAGCGCGAAACCTGCGGCTGGTGGGTGGCCATCATCAAAATGCTCAAAGCGGACATCTGTGCGGTCGCGTACATTGGTTTTGAGACGCCCTACACCGAAATCTGCGAACTGGGCCGTCTGCGCGCCAAAAACTCGAATCCGCCAATTACAGCCAAGTCCTTCTATCAGTTCACGCTGCCCGTTCCCGAGGAGTTGCGCGAAGAGTGAGTGCCCTTCTGCATATAAAATACTATCTAATAATCTATAATTAATCTAATAATCACGTACTTGCCACAATTTAGAGCCCAGAAGGATGGCATACACAAGGAGTTTCAGCGCACAATCGATGCCGGCGTCTGCAACTACAGTCGCGATCTGGACGCCCTGATCGTCATCTCCAAGTGGGAGCACACTCAGAAGCGCGCCAGCATGCTCAAGGATATGCATTTTCGTAATCTCTCACAGAAGGTATGCCACTTAGACATGCTTACTTTAAGGAAATTATCTCAAATATAAAATGTTTTTACAGGTTATGCTGTTGAAAAGGACTGAAGAAGCTGCTCGTCAGCTTGAAACGACTAAACTGATGAGCCGTGGGTACGTTGCATTCAGATATTAATGAGAAATGTTTTACAAAAAAAGGTTTACAAATATTCTTTGTAAATCCTGCACTAGATCATGTTGTTCAATTTGTGATCATCTTGTAATCTACAATTGTTTTTCTGCAGAAACTACGTTGAGGAGTTCCGTGTGCGTGACGATCTCATGGGCCTGGCCATCGGTTCGCATGGCTCGAATATACAAGCGGCACGCACGCTGGTCGGCGTCACCAACATCGAGCTGGAGGAGAAGTCCTGCACATTCAAGATCAGCGGCGAGACCGAGGAGTCGGTGCAGCGGGCACGCGCCATGCTCGAGTACGCCGAGGAGTTCTTCCAGGTGCCCAGGGAGCTGGTGGGCAAGGTGATCGGCAAGAACGGACGCATCATCCAGGAGATTGTGGACAAGAGTGGCGTGTTTCGAATCAAGGTGAGTGCTGTGAGTATTGTGCTCTAATCGCGGGCCAGTCCTAATCTGTTCCGGGCAGATCGCTGGCGACGACGAGCAGGATCAAAACATCCCACGCGAGCTGGCGCACGTACCCTTTGTGTTCATTGGCACCGTGGAGAGCATTGCGAATGCCAAAGTGCTCTTGGAGTATCATCTGTCGCATCTGAAGGTGAGATAAAGCTTATGATTATCTGTTCTTTTGGTTTTCATTTTCACTAAATTGCTTAGTATTATTACCTTTGTGGTCCAACATAATTTATTTAATGGTCTTCTTATTGGATCTTAGTCAATTAATCATTTATAAATCTTTACATCAACTTTTTCTTTTCAAAATAATGTTACATTTAATGGAGAATAAGATATATTAACTTTTCAAGAAATCTATTTTACTACTCTACTATTTTAATACTCTTTCAAAGTTAAATTTTATGAATAAAGGGCCATTTACCTTTCAAAAGCGGCTTCTCTATGTGGCTTTACTAATCCCTGCGTTTGCTTTAACCCCTTTAGGAAGTGGAGCAGCTGCGCCAGGAGAAACTGGAGATTGATCAGCAGCTTCGCGCCATCCAGGAATCCTCCATGGGCTCCACACAGAGCTTCCCCGTGACGCGGCGTTCTGAGCGCGGCTACAGCAGCGACATCGAGTCCGTGCGCTCAATGCGCGGCGGTGGCGGCGGTCAGCGTGGACGCGGACGCGGACGTGGCGGCGGCGGTCCTGGTGGCGGTAACGGTCTGAACCAGCGTTACCATAATAATCGCCGCGACGAGGACGATTACAATTCGCGAGGGGATCATCAGCGCGACCAGCAGCGTGGCTACAACGATCGCGGCAGCGGCGACAACAGTGGCAATTACCGTGGCGGTGGTGCCGGTGGCGCCGGTGGGCCCGGCAACAACAGGCGCGGTGGCGTCAACCGCCGACCGCCACGCAACGAGCAGCAGAACGGCAGGGACTATCAGCACCACAACCACACCGCCGAGGAGGTGCGGGAGACCCGTGAAGTGAGCAGCGTGGAAAGAGGTGAGTTGCGTGAATCATGCTGCCAATTAACCAATTAGTTGAATCAATTTATTTCGCGCGCTCAAACAAGATACAAAGTGAATACTCGATCCATCCCCTCTCCCTTCAATGGACATCGTGTGGGGTCAAGAAAACGAGAATCTGTACAGCAAGTTTATTAGCTATTAAAGAGTACTATATTAAGATAAGGACTGTTCCCCATTTTCATCTATGTTTAGGCTTCTAATTTAAATAAATCAAATGACATCATATTAGTTTTTTGTGTAACTGATCATAATAAACTTATTAAGAGATTGAAGTATTCTACACACATTTTTTAATTATTATTTTATGTTAATATGTGCTTGAAATGCACCTATTCTGCCTATTGTTGTTGACCAATGGGTGTTTTTAAGCAAAATTTAGGTCCCGGTTTGTGTAACTTAGAACATCATCGTCTGGATCAAAAAAAAATAAATACAAATTTGTATAGTACCCAAAGAGCTGTAACATTGTTTTTAGTTTGAACAAATATTTCCTTATTCCATTTATTTATTAGTAAAATCATTGGTTGGTTGGTACACTAAAATATTACCTATTAAAATCAGCATTAGAAAACTTTGTTTTCTAAAATTTTCAAAACTTTTTGTGGTCTAGATGCTAGCAATATCAACATTTTTGAGTCCAAGTAAAAATTGTATATTTTATTAACTCCAAATCTTGATAGTTTTTAATTGGTTTTGTGACAGGCGAAAGTTTCTGTAGCGGAACTTAATCCGTATTGGTATATTTCTATTGCCGTTTGTATTATTAAACCGCGACTTTTATGCTCATTATCCTCCTTTTCACAGCGGACAGTAACTCATCGTACGAGGGCAGCTCGAGGAGGCGTAGAAGGCAGAAGAACAACAATGGGCCTAGTAACAGTGAGTAGAATGCAATTGCTGTGGGTCAACATGCCACCAACTTAACTGAAAACGTATCGTGGCGATTTTGCAGTAAACGGAGCGGTGGCCAACAACAACAACAAACCCCAGTCGGCGCAGCAGCTACAACAGCAACAACCGCAGCCGCCGGCGCCTGTGAACAAGGCGGCACTGAATGCCGGAGATGCCAGCAAACAGAACAGCGGCAACGCGAACGCCGCTGGCGGTGCGAGCAAGCCGAAGGATGCCTCACGCAACGGCGACAAGCAGCAGGCGGGCACACAACAACAACAACAGCAGCAGCCGCAACAGCAGCAACCATCGCAGGTACAGCAGCAACACCAGGCGCCACAGCAGCAGCAGCAACAGCAGCCGAAACCGCGACGCAACAACAAGAATCGCAGCAACAACCACACGGACCAGCCAGCCGGCCAGCAGCAGCTGATGGAGAATGTCAAAAAAGAGGGCCTGGTCAATGGCACGTCCTAAGGCAATTGGGCAAAGCGGTAGCAGCAGCAGCAGCAGCGGCAGCGGCAGCAGCAGCAACTAACAGATGGGAAGAACAACATGAACATGAACACAAATTGCACATTGTTCAACGAAGTAACAATGTTGTGAGCGCAGCGGGGGCAGTTTAAATATTCATGTTGGTGTCATTGAATATAACCGCCACATAACACAACAAACAACAACAACAACACATCCAAGCAACAGCAGACACTAGAACAACAACAACATCAGCCAGAACATCAGTCACTAACAAATTGTTTGAGAAACTATATGAGTAACTAAAAAAAAAAAAGGAAACGAAAAATTAAAATACATGAAATATGTAACAAATGTAAAAGCATATACTAACACACACAGATACACTCACACACACACAGTTCGAATTATACACAAAAAGAAAAAAAAAAACACAGAAATAAAAGAAAATTCATGCCTAGGCTTATAATTTGAATTGAAACTAAAAAAAAGCTTCAATAACAATCAAAATGAATTATATTTATGTATAAAACAAATTCAAAGGCAATTATAAACAAGCAAAACGAACGAATCGAAAGGGAAACCATGAATATGTAAACTAAAACTTTAACTCTAATCCGGGCAATTAGCGTAGTTTTTCGAAAGGAAAATCTAAAGAAAATCTGGCAGAACGGGCGCTTCTAAAGCGCCCTTTGTGTCGACGACTTGAAAAGTTTCTAGTTATATGCATATTATAATAAAACGATAACAATATAATTGCATTTTTTGTTTTGGTTAAATTAATTTTAATTGAGTCTGTCATTTGTTTTTTTTTTTTTTTGTGTATAATTCGTGCATGCAACAACTTAATCGCCAAGCAGGTTTTTCGATTTTACCATCATTTTTGTATTATTATTGTTTAGTTTACCATTGTAAATGCCATGGCGCACTTAGAAGTTGCCTATAAAATTTAACAAAGTGAACGAACGCGGCTCCAGACAAAAGCCAAGACAAACAAATCGACTTGCAAGTGAATGTTGGCAATGGACATGTTCGTCTTGGGCTTTTGCAGCGTTTTATTGTTTATTTTGTTCGTTACAACATGGAAATCCTCTCTTATTTGTATAATGTTGTATTTATTTTCTATTATTAACACATCCCCACCCCCACACTCAGCCGCATACACCATCAAAAAACACAAATGTCAACTCTCACATACACGCTCGCTCATACAAACAATGAAAGGGAAACGCATTGAACTTGATTTTGTTATAAATATATAATTTACTTCGCCAAACCTACAAAGCGTATACTAACTTAGTCCTCTATTAAATACTCTTAAATTATTTAACGCAAGTAACGTGCAGCGTCGAGAGCATTAAACACAATCATCGAGAATCGTGAAACATTTGAATGAAACCATTATAGAGAAGCCCCTAAAATAATTACAATTAGTTCAAGCAAGCCGATCACATCAACTAAGGAATATAAATACGATGTAAATCCACCACAAACCATTTAAGAACAAACATCAAGAAGCAAAACAGAGCAATTCTTCTATCTTATTTGGGAGAACAGTGTCAATAATATGTAAGAAAAGCAAACAACACATTTTAACATACATTGAAGAAGGAGATAACGATAATGGTACCGATAAAGATAAATTTAAATAATGTTGTGTAATTCAAATTAAATAAAAACAAAAATCCAGCAAAAACAAAACTGCATAAAAACATAAACGTAATAATATAAATATAATGAGAAAAATGTGCGATTTAAATTTATTATTTATATAAAGATGAACTTATAAAGAATAGAAATATAGCAAGTAAATTTTATTAATTTAAAATTTATATATATAAAACAAACAAACCATCAAACAAAAGACGTTTGAATTTCTTGTAGTTATTTTTACCAAAACTAAAGTAGTCATATTTTATTCGGCCTCAGGAAGTTTTGGGTGGGTTTGGAGCAGTAAGCTGAGATATTTATTCAAATTCGCTACAACTACGATTTTATTCTTCCTTTCTTAACTTATAAGCTTAATCTTGTATTTTTTTTAGAATCCAATTTTTTTAGATAAGGAATTGGTAGAGTTTCTTAAGAGTTAATGATTCCCCAGTGGATGACGGCATGAAGAAGTAGTATGGAAATCGCTTCTTGATATTTTGTCCAGAAAATGTCCTTCCATCCTGATTATGGGCAAGTCAGTTTGCCTTAGCCCATATAGCATTATCGTTGCTTTAGCTTGTCGCGGCGGCAGTGAAGATAGTGGCTGTGAATTGTCAACGGCAATAATTGGCTACACAACCAGCTAACCACACTGCCAAAGCGCATAGCCAATTGAGGTTACTTGATTGTGGTGTCACTAATTTGGTCAACATATAATTCATTCGGTATCTTAATGATTGATGGACAGGCAAAATATAGATAAGGAGAACGGTTATTTTTTCTGTAATACAATTCGTTCAAAAATCGAAATTGTTGTAGCCTCACCATCTTGCGGATGTTTTCGAGCAACTTCAGTTCGCCGAGCTTTTTTGGGGCAGCGAGCGCCACCTTCTGGCCAATGTTGGTTGGGGGGGTCTTCAAGTGGGGGGATTTCCCGATATGCTGCTTTTTATGCTACGTTGCGTGTCGACGAAAGCTCTTTCGGGCGGTGCCGGGGGGGTGGTTAAAGTGCGCTGTAAAATATGCAATGTTAGCCTTTAGTTTTAAAATCATACTATTTTATGGGGTTTTAGTTTTGGAGTTAAAAAAAATTACTACTATTTTTATAGTTTGCCCTAGCATTGTATAATCTAATTTCTTTGATTTCCTCTATAAATAGCATTATTTCCCAGCGAAAAGTCTAATTCCTCTAATTTCCAGTACAAATAATATACAATTCAGGGCAAACAAAGTTTAAATTGCTATTAAAGACCTTTGTGGCACAATTGCAATAATTATAATTGAGCCAATTAGAGCCGGAGTGCTCAAGGTCATCGCTAGCTCTACGCTGTCGTGGCTAAGAAACCTTGCAGCCGAAGGTTACTTCTCATTGCTGCCCTGCCCTCAACATGCAAAGTTCCCTCGATAAATCAAATAAAACCACAATATACATATACAGTTCAAAGGTCTTCATAGAAGATATTCATATTTTATTGCATTCTTTATTTAAAAACAGTGTCATACAGATATGTAACTTAAGAGTAAGCTTATTTATTTCTTATTAATATGTTTAGGGTAAAAATCAGTTTGAGAATTGGTTTGTCACACTATCACAAAAATTGCATATTTCATTTATTGTTCTCGCATTTTCTTGCATTCGGGAAGATTGTACGTTCTGGAATGTCGTACCAGATAGTGCATTTACATGCTTCAGAATGTTTCAGTGCAAATGCACTCCTGACACGCAGCCCAAAACCTTCAAAGGATGCATTGTCATTTAATCGTTTTTATTTTAAACTGAAACTGAAACAGAAACAGAAACTAAAATTATGTTGAGCACGGCGCGGCGTCGCGTATTTGTGGGGGGCAGTGTCATTGAGCAGCTATTGGACCAGTCAATGGATCTCCTGGAGGCTATTGCTGGAGGGTTGGATTCGACGATAAACCGAAAACGAAGGTAACTCCAACAAACAAACAAAGCTCAAACGCATGCAGAACAAAAGTGAAGTGGGAACGGGAACGGTAATGGAACTGGGACTGGAAATCCGAGTACAATGAACCATGAACTAAGAAACCGGCCGCAACGCTCACGAAACTGGTGATAAGCAGCCGCAGGTGCCAAGGTGCGTAGTTGATAGTGATAAGCTATAACCAACGGATCGGGGCGATATGAGTATGTAGGTGGGCCCCGAGGGGTGTGTGCACAAAGTGGGTCGATGCGGATCGCCGAGTGTCGATCGCCGATCGCCGATCGGTTATACAAGTCGTTTGTGTGTCACCACATGTCATTCGGGCTGAGTTTTTCCCATTTATGCTGCGGCCTATCAGTCAACGCCATGTAAGCTGGTTAAATCTAGGCGGAAACTGAATGAAATGCCCTCAACATCGAAACTGGAACCCATTTGCAAGGGGTCGATAAGATAAGCACGACGATTATAAACTGATTGCTCAAAAAGTAATCCAGTGCCGAATTTCTTAAGAACTTGTACCCAAGCTGACTATTTCATCAATGCAGTTCCCAATGTTTTCTAGAGCAGAGATTCATTTCTATTCCGGCAAATGGGCGCAGTTCGGCCAATGCAGCCTTCAATTTTGACTTGCTTGGCTGCTTTTTACTTGACTCTAGGTGTGGCGTATAAACACAAAATAAATCCAACAACGAGGCCAAAACATTGAGCGAGCATTGGGCCTAAACCAACAAAGGCAAGAAGTGGAGGAACCAGACCAATGCTAACAATTATTGTAGAATACAATCAAAATACATTGAATTTTGAGCGGAGCAAAACAGAACCGAAATTTCGCAATTAAAAAATCGACCGAACATGACTGCAAACACACTGCGTATACGCGATGTGTCATCTATAAGCACACATGCACATAACCGTGTGGAATATCTGACAGATAATAAACAGTCTTAGCTTGTAAAATTCATAATGTGTGTAACCATTTAGTTTTTTAATCGCGTGCCAGCGAGAGGAGTGTGTGCTTGTGTGTGTTCTAATTTCGAAAGAACAAGAGCTCGGGCAATTAAATAAATTATTGTTCATTTGTGTCGCTGTGTGTGCGTATGTGTGTGTATCGATAAATGAAAAGCTAGCTCATGAGCTTAAAAAGCGTTAACTGAATAAAGAAACAAAATGTGCTTCCATGTGCCTGTCAAATCGTTCGTATCCATGTGCGTTAAATGGGTTACATGGTCGACCTGGCAGTTGAATGAAAAAATTTCTAAAATGCCCCAAAACACCTTCTCGCCACCATTCTGACAGTCCCCACCGCGTCCCCCTCCAAGCTGCGCGCTCCTCTTTATGGCCCACTTAGTGGCTCAGTTATAATTTCATTAGGCAAATGCTGAGCATTTTTCATTAGCACTTCATGAACCAATGGCCCCTCCATTCAGCCCCCGACCCCCCGCTCTTTTTGCTGTGTTGGCCAACACGTTTACTTTTATCTGGGTCATAAAAGCTGCCACTGCCACTGCCAGCCAACGGAGTTTCGAAGAAGTTGTCGTCACCGGAAGTGACCCGAAGTGTTACCAAACTGAAATAGAGGGCCATAACGCTACTTAAATAAATTACTGTTTGACTTGGCCGAAAAGAATTGCAAGAGCCAAAAGTATAACGTGAAACATGAAGCCAGCGCTGAGGTGGAAAAAGAATTTGTGAATTATAGCCGATATTCAGTGCTACTGCTTTCCTGGTGGACTGTGGATTCTAATAATTAATTTTCACCAAGCAAATTTATACCGAGCACAAAAACAATGTCTTTCCAAAAAAGATGATTAAATAAAATCGTTTTTAAAACGAATGAATTTCTCTCTTTACATTTTACACAGCACATTTGGGTTTTAAAAGAAACTTATAAACAAAATAGGAAAACATTTAGATTTTTTAAAACTATTTTGTTAAACAGCAAAAATCTAAATAAAATGTTGCCTTATGAAATCACAGTACCACAGACAAAGAGTATCAAATGGAGAGAGCGTTCCCCCTTTTTAATTCGGTGGGTCGCATGATCAGCCACACATAACTAAAAAACACGCACGCTGACTCTGGCACTTATTATCTGCTAAATACACACTCGACTGACTCAGATACAGATACATTCATGAGGAGGAAAACGTATAGCTCGGTAAACGCGGCGTATACGTAATCACAGACGCGGAATGTTTGCTATTCGATTCTTTATCTGCAGACGGGAAACCACAACAGCCAGACAAGTCCAAAAGCGAAGGCAGCCCTTGTCTGACTGCCCAAATTTTATACAAATTGTTTGTGAATGATTTAGTTTTTGGGCGTTTTTCGTCAGTTTTTCGGGAGCGGATTATTCGCTTGGCAACAAAGCGATATGGAAATGTGACCACGATAAGCTGGAAGTAAGAAATTCCATAAACTTATCTCTCTTTCCGTCACCATTTTTACGTGGCTGCCACAGCGGCATTTATTAATAATGGAGCCCACAATTGACGCAGCTGCTAACTTATGACGAACGCTGCTGAAGCATACAAGTTTTTTGCTTTTGGTTTTATGGCAATTTAGTCTAAAATTAAAAAGAACAAAACAAACTGAGTCATGCGTTAAAGGCGTGAAACCTAATAGAAGATCATAAAGACCAGCGCTGCGTGCGAGTGAAAGAAAAAAATAGAGAAATGAAAGGTCTGGCCAAAACAAGAATCAAGTTGGGCATTATGTCTATTGAAATGTGTTGAATTGAAATATTTACTTTAAAATAATAGTTGTTTTTGGAAACTTTCATTCCAATTCAATTTTGACACCAATATAGCTGTATTCTAACAAATTTTCTTAGAAAACACATTGTTTACTTAACTTTCCAACAGCTAAATAATGCAGATACTTTGAACAACTTTCTTCGAACAACTGACGAGTGAATTCATCAAAGTTTAAACTGTTTCGCAAGGAACAACAAACGGACTGCTACTTGTCCGAAAAGCCATCGATAAAAGCGTTTCTATGAGGGCGCGTGTTTGTGTGAAGATTTGCTGGCAGGCTCAGGTTGACCCAAATCGTTATAGGCCTCAAGCAGTGTCTATATCGTATGGCAACGTGCCGTGTATTTTGCCTTCTGGGTGATGTAATAAGTGGCAGGCGAAATGACACACAAGTGTGCATTGAATTTGCAACACAAAAGGCGGCGGCGAAGGGGGTCAAAGTGGGTAATAGATGAGTTATGCGGTGGGCCATAAATTTGTCATCCGACTGCATTTAAGCCATATTTATAGAGCACTCTTCGACTAAATTCATCGGACAAACTAATAAATGTCAGAATTCTGGCAAATAAATATAGATAAATTCTATGCAGCTCTTTTTCTGTGCTTTCTCTTGTTTTTTTTTTTTTTTGTTTTTGTTTTTGGTTCATGGCATGGCAACATTTCACTTTTCATTTTACCCTGCAAAAGAACCGCCCTCCAATCCACACCCTTGCCAATCCAATGTGCACTGCATTTGGCCCGGAGCCAAAGAGAATTTTTATTTTTGGCTCCTTGGCTCAGCTCACGACTGCAGCCAGGCCATGGATGGTGCCGTGTATCCGATAGATACCAATACACTTGGGCCAGGCCAGAGCTATCTAGGTTGGCTATACTATGTATGTAAGCTGACGGCCTGACTAAAAATCAATACGCGGCGTCACGAAGCCCATCCAATTGTAATTATCGGAGGTGCCAAAAAGTCCGTTTCAAACTTATCAAACTGCAACTTGCGGGGGGTTGAATGGCTGGGGCTGACTTCCCTCCCCAATAAACTGGGTCATAACACTGACCCAATTTCGTCTTTACATAACTGCTGTAGTGCGAGTGATGGGGCGAGGGGCAGATCGACCTCCATGCGGAGTAGTTTGCAGGCTGCTGCATTGCCATCTCCCCATCTCCTCATCTCCCCACAAACGACCTTGCGGTCCGGGCTGAAGGTCGCTTTTGGTAGCCAAAAGGCAACCAAACATTTCACAATGTATAGCTATATATTTGATTCGATGAAAAATATATGAAAAATCTCAGAAATACTTAAAAGCAAATGAAAACAACACGTGATTCATTTGGGGTATTTCAAATTCCGAATAAATGCTGAATGCTAGACCTGGCTTATCAGCAAATGCTAATCGTTTTAGTCTGGTTGACTGACAAATTAGGAGTCTAAACTGATACTTTACATGCTGTCTAACTAGGCACAAAATACTAGTAGTCAATGATCCATCACAGAACGCCGCCGACAATGATGTCATAATAATATCTGTTTATTGGGATTTACGTGATGACAACTTTTGTCTGCTGCCGGCTGCTGATATCAGTTAAAGTCCAAAATCCAAATGCAAATTCAACGAAAATTTCGCGGCACTCTGGCGAATGTTTATAAAAACGTACTTAGCTATTTATAAATGCTGCTCAACGATTAACAGACTGCAAAGTCCAAAGACGAAATTTATTACTTTTAAAATAGAAAAATGTTTAATGCTGACTTGCTTGAGATGTGTTAGTTTTCGCTTTAATACTTCAAAAAGAAAATCGCTAAGGCTCATAAGTTTGTGTCTGTGAAATTTTTTTAGTAAGCTTTAAACTGGTTTTTAGATTCCCTCTTGGCATCAAATCAATCAACGTGGATTTTTGCCATGAATCACAGAAATATATTCGTATTTCTCGGGCTGAGATAAGCTGTTTCTTCATCGCTTTTTGTTCGTTATGAATTTGCACTGGCTTAGGAAATATCTGCTTTTCGATATCTGTTTGTGTTTGCACGCCTGTTTTCTGTGTCAAATGCATTTTTCAGTCATCCACCCACACGAGCGCGGGGAAAAACAACAAAAATCGACCTCATAACACCCACCTACAGGCACGCACGCACACCACTGCAGGTGAATGGCTATTCGCTTGTGGGCGTGTGTATTTTCTATGTACCGATGGCCTTATGTAAAAGTCGGTTCGTTATTTTTACACAAAATATTGCAATTTGCTGTGTTACCCCCACACTCACACACTCACACACTCACACACTAACACACTGGCCCACAGCGCGTATACGTACTGTGTTCGCATGGCGAAACCGAGCAAGGTCAAGTGGCCGAGTGTGAGTTGTTGCTCTCGGATTGCAAGTGCCTCCGATTTAATTGCCCTCGCCTGAATTTTATCTTCCCCTTTTGAAGTCGCCGAAAGCCAGACTTTAATTGAGATTTCACTTGCCCAGAGCTGAGCCCCGTTCCACTGCTCCCCTACTTGTTCAACAATTAACAAGGTCTTTGTTTTGTGCATCTTATATAAGATGAAAACGAACTGCACAGAGAGATGCAAAATTTGGGTTACAAGCAGCAACTGCAGCGATACTAAATTTAAAACCGCCGCTGCGGCGGGTGCGAGCGAGAGAAAAAGCCGCCGCCGCCGCCGCCGCCACCGCGCACACACAAGTGCTGCTGATTGTTTTAAACAAATTGCCCCGACTAGACACAAAAACTACTTAACAATGTGTGTGAGCGAACGAACGGCCATTGTTTTTTTTTTTTTTTTTTTCTGTTGTTGTTCATGCCATGCCAATTACAGGGTGTCTATCTGTTGTGCCATTGCATAATGCCCAGCGAATTGCAATTGCAATGGCAGATGTGCAGCTAACCGACTGATATTACGTATACGCCACCGAAAAAGTCTGGGCTTGGGTTTGAGTTTGGTGTGTTTTGGGGTTTCAGTTTTGGGTTTATGCAATCCGGGTTGGGTTGGTTAAGAGGAACACACTATATGGGTTGGAAAACGCAGTTAATCAGCTGTTGTGTGGATCGATCGACTGTCCGCCAGCTGTGTGCCCCTGCTACTTCCGCTCGTTGTTGCCGACTCGATGGGAAAATGAACACTGAAGCTGGCCAACGGCAATTGGCCAACAGAAACGGACGTCGGCGACTGCAGCGGCAGCGACGTCGACTGCAGCTGCGTTTTTGGCTTTTCTTTGCCTTCGCCGTTGCCGTTTGTAAAGAAAAACTGTTACAATTTTAGGCCAAACGCGACGCGAACCGATACCGTTTTGATGGCCACGTGTGTGTCTGTCTCTCGTACGGATGTGTGTGTGTGTGTGTGTGTGCGGCAAAGACGCTCTAAGGTGAAATATACTAAATGCAGGGCGGAATTTTGTATTAAATGTATTTCTGTCTCTCGCTGCAAATGCAGCTGCCACAACACACACACACACGCACACACACATAGAACGGAACGAACTTTTCATTTCGCGGCTAAAACTAAAAAGTCGAACTACTTTGGTCTAACGCTGAAGCGCAATTGTCAGCTGCTCGGCTCGTTCAAAAAAGCTAACACACTCGGCACTGGCAAGAGAGTGGGGGAGAGCCAGCTTTCGGTTAAAGCTCTCTCATCCCACACACACTCAGGCAATGACGAACAGCGGAAGCCAAGAGCTTTTGCAGTTGCACATGACGCAAACTATCTAGCTCTCTTTATCTACTACTCTCCCCCTCTCCCTCTCGAGCTATCTCTCTTGCACAGTTGCAGTTAAATGTTCAAGGTGATGTTTCCCTGTGTGCGTGTCCGTGTGTCACAGTTTTTTTTTTTTGCGAGAGAGATTCCACAATTATGCGAAATTATCGATCAAATTTTGTTCTAAGGTCAACCTTAAATTGAAAATCCCGCTGTTCCACCGCGATTGTTCCGCCTGAGGCCAACAGCTGCTATCGGAATTGTTAATCTCGTCATGCATGACCTGCAGCATTTCGTGTAATTAGTGCCCTTACTGCCTTTATAATGTTATTTCGATAAAACGAGGGCTGACACACGATCTTGTGCGATAAATGATTTAAAGTGCTCTGACAGACAGACAGACAGACGATCGGGGAATTAATATTAACAGTGCATACGAACCCTCTTAAAATTGTAAAAATTTAAATGTATATAAATGGCTGCACTGTCTCTTTTAGTAACAATGTAAGTTAGTTTATGAAGTTGATTGAATGAGAAAAACTCCATTTAATATAATGTTAGCTTAGAAAAATGATTTTGTCTGGGAGGATTTGCAATAAGAAAAACTGAGACTCCTAAAAGAAAATCAATCTCTAATAAATGTGAACGGTCTAATCTAATAAAATTTTAAAGGTTTGTTTTTATTAATACTATGTATTTAACTATACCTTATTAAAGACATAATGCTGACCTTGACTCTATCAAAAAATCTTCTAAATATAAAATTGCAGGTCACACAAAATATCTATCAAAAAATAACAAAAGCTCATTGGTTTTAATAAATCATTTTGATAGCTCAATCATAGTCGCCTATAGATTAATGATTTAATTTGTTGGCCATAAACTTGTTGTTTCCGATGAAAAAAAACTTAGGCTTGAGTTCTATATCCCTCGATTGCGTAAGTCACAAGCGCTTAGCCATTGTCTATTATTTGAGAGCGAGTTTTTATTGAATTTGATGGCGTTTTATATGCGAGCACTTCAATCGCAGCTAATTGCTAATTTCATCATAAAACTTGCCCATGAGGTCACCGAGAATGCACACTGTGCCGATGACTGTGTCTTTAATTACTATCCAGATAATTGTTTGGCTAACCCCGGTGGAAAACCGATTTTACACTGCCATTTGACCAAAAAAAATCATGGCAGTGACAGAACCCAGTGATTGCATAAAACACAGGGGAAAGCAAAAAGACTCTTAAATGCACACGTACCAAACTATACATATACCCGTAAAACACGGGGGAGAAACGAAAAATTCGCTCGGGCAGAAAATCAATTTCGTTTTCCTTGACCTCAGGGTAAAGAGAACTACGAAAGACAAAGGGGAGTGTCGACAAAGGATAATTGACGGTCATTTGAAATGCAAAAGTGACAAAAGTGGCTGCAGCCGCGAGCAGGCAAATGTCGAAATAATGTCACCAAGTTGCCTTTGCACAGCTGCACTTCGGATCAAGAACTGTTGGCAAATTCGCATTGCATCGCATCGCCAGTGTTTGAGCCAAAAAGCCGAAGCGAAACGAAAATAGAAAATACCAATGGCTTTCGTTTTGCGGCAAGTGCACGCGACTGGGTGAAAACAACAAAAAATGGGCGAAAATAAATCTATATATATATATAAATCGCAAACAAAATCAATTTGCAGCATGAACATCTTTTTAATTGTTTCTGCCAGCGATTTCTAAAACTGATTGGACCGCTCCTCGCTGAAATTTCACTCATTTCTACGGACGGTTTGCTTTTTGTGCGGGGCATAATAAATGGTTTAAAGAGTTTTCAGAGCGTTGCATTCGATGCGCCCATCATCGCACCTCAAATCCCCACACCAATCCGCCCCCATGTGCATGTGGTAAGTGGGGGTAAATAATACATTCAAATCGAAAAGAAATTCGGAGCAAGCGGAAAACCAAAAGCGAAATTATAATTATTTTGAATGTGTAACAAGAAAATGCTGAGTATAATAATCATATGCAATTTTTGTCTTCTCACTGATTATTTTCTTAAACGATTCTTAAGTCTTAAGATTATTTTATTCAAATTCCAATTTATCTCTTTTCATTGTTTTTTTTTTTATTTTTTTTTTTTTGGGGAAAAATGAATACTTGGTTGAAACGAACTGAAGCTTATGGCTAAGAGAACATCTTTTTAGTATGGCAAAATTAGGTTTATAACGGAAAGTACGAAACAATTAAACGAAATGAAAATTATTGATAAATTGGACTTGCAAAACAAATGGTATTATCCAGAGCAGTAAACTGGTAGATTTGACGAGGCACTTACCGCATACTGAAGGTAGGAGCTATCCTGGACCTGGAGGTATCTGGAGCTGCAAGGATGCCAAACGGCCACTGGATACCACCAGCTGTGTTCACTTGCTGCAGTTTATTCAAAGCGAGCACAGGGTGTATCCCAATGGCAGTTGCATATGGAAATTCAGCTTTTCGCGGAAAGCTCAGCAAGTACACAAACCACTTTTATCGCTCTGCTTCAAGCTACAGATGAAGTTTCCACAATGTTTTTTATTCAGCTGCACTTTTTTTACATACGTTTTTCAGTTAAATCACATTTACGCACACTTATTTGTTTATCACTTCAATGTATTAAGTTGTGAGATATGTTGAAAATAAATTTGATATTTCCACACAGTCCTAATTGATATATTCTTGCTCTAACGCATCCCTTTCAAATTTGTGAAATATTTAAAATATTAGTTTTAAAATTATTACCTCTTTTCAAGTCAGTTACTAAAACCGCTTATAATAGTTTTTTTTAATTTTCTGTAACCAATGTACTTTAATTTTAATATTCATTTCCAGATGTTGATATTGATAAAGTAATATATTTAAAATTATTTATAATGAATCTTTAACAATTAAATCAATAATGAATTTTTAATTCCTTTACTAACAATTGAATTTCATTGGTTTCTGATACTTAGAGACTTTTGATGTGATACAAGATATAACTACGGCCCTCCTCATAGACTCTCCATAAATTGTAGAGGATATATAATAAACAATTAATTAAAACTTGGTTTCTAGCCCTTATTAATTGATTTCTGATTTATTTTAGTCCGAAACCTATTTTCGCAAGTTATTTTATTTAATCACTTTATCTAAAAACTCTTGTACTATTTCAACTGTTCACTATTTCTTGGTCTTTTCTTGATATTTAATTTATTGCACTTTTGCCATCTGTGACCTGTGTCCAAAACTTTCCGTTGGCCAAACTGGACCTTTTCTGGGGGATAACCGAAGTGCTTTTGGCTTGCATCTCGTCTCCTTGGATTCGGCTCCAACAGCTGCCAGCCGACTTGTGGGTTGTTCCACATAAACGAGTATATATGTATATCCATATTCCCGATCCCCTCAATATGGGCGTGTGTATCCGAATGCTGCCCACGCGTATTGCTGCATGGGTGTGGAAAGGTCAAGGTGCAAGACAACAAGAACGAGTGTTGCACATGCCCAAAGTGTGAGTTGGTATTGTATGTACATACAAGTACATACATACATATGTCTGTGTGGAGGAGAGTTCGGTTCGTGTCGTACTCAGCTGCTTAATTATTCAAATTTAATTGCCATATGCTGGCGTGCGTCACTTGAGTTCTATGTAAGTACATACATACATACACAAAACACCAACCATATTGTTTGAATTTTTCTCCTATTTTGGGCTGTGCTAATCAATTCTCCACACCTGATTTTGCTATTAAGGGCGACGCGCCTTTAAAATGAACTTGGGAAGAACAAAACACACACCAACAAGCACTCGCACACACCGATACCGACACTGAACAGGATACGGGATACAGGATACAGGATACAGGGGATAACTAGGCGTATGCGTGATGCTGACCTCATCGGTCGCCCGCTCGTCACCGAATAAACTTGGCCAACAGGGAAGCTGCAGCTGGGCTCGCACAGGTGGAGGTCACTTCCCCTCCTCCACTGCCTGATTTTACCGCCTTTCACCCCGCTTTTCGTCCGATTTTCTCCCATATCCTCCTATCCCCTTAGGTATGCAACAGTATGTGACTACACAACAACAAAACAGCAAACAGTTGGCCGACGCTGGCAGCGACGTCGACTGCGCTGCTTTAAGCCGCCCACGCAAAAGCTCCTCTCTGACACACTCACACTCTCGCAAAAGAGCAAACGCTATGAGAGCGAAGCTAGTACTCTGCTCTGATTTTGTTTTTGTTTAACTTAATCAATGGCAAACAGCTCCTCATACAAAACACATACCTGCTGCGTCTCTCTTTCTGTTTCTCTCGATTTTTGCCGGCAGTAAAGAGTTTTCAAGTTCAAGTCTCTGAGTGAGAGCGCATGTCTGCTGTATATAGGCCGCCTCGCTTGCACACCAACACACGCACGTTCAGTTGCATTTCGATTGTTGTTCCGCCTTTTCGCTTTTTGCTGTCGTCATGCAAAAATCAACGAAATCTCCCACCCCCTTTTCGACCGAGTGGGATGTGGGTGGGTGAATTTAGAGGGCGGGTCAGTCAAATCCTTTCGACTTAGCGCTGCTCAGCTGAACTGAACTGTCGCTAATTAAATTTCCATGCTGACGCAGCTCACCACCCTAAAAATAAACAAACAAAGAGATTTTTGTTTAGAGCACCATCGATAAAATGCAGGCTAACATTATCGATTCCGCAGCATTTGCGCGCTGGCCATTGGTCCGTCTATAAACAAACATTTTGAAAGCAAAAAAATTTGCCATTCGTTTGCACATTTTATGAGGGCGCAATTTTCGAAGGAATTTGCACACACCACACTGAGAAATACTCTAAGGCGAATCCCAGACAATAGACATACATATGTGCATATGTACTGTATTTCTTATAATTTTAATTTTGTTAATTTAAATAGACAACATTATACGAAGTTTCCTTTTAAAAGCACACAATGATGGTTCAAAAACGATGTAAAATAAAAATAGTATTATATCATATGTACTGAAATTGCTATTTGGGTTCTAATATCCTGTTTACTTCGTATCACAAAGAGAACAATATCTGCTGTATTATACCGTTTATTTTCTTTGATATAGCCTATACCTCTCTCAGATATTCGTGTTTATAAAAGGTGGATTTGTATAGATTTGAATTTAAGTATTGATTAAAAAAAAAAAAATTTTAAAAGAAAAAAAGAAAAAATCAAAATTAAATATAGTCTTTCCAATTCTCCACCTAACAATATTTTTTTCCGTCACTTTTCTATTTCCAAACCATTGTGCATAAGTCAGGGAGAAAAATAGAATTTTATTTTCTAGGTTCGCCTGTCACCGTTTCCCGCCTTTATCACTGCCCACTCAAGGTCTTCTCGAGTGCATTGCACATTACATGTGGTATATTGCAATGCTGGTGCAACGAACTCACCGCTATGCAAAATGGAATTTAGTTTAATGTGTTTTTTATGTGTTCCGGCTATGGGTGTAGCCGGAATTAGTTTCAATGAGGGAAAAATAATTATAAAATACATTTCTGAGGGTCAAAAATATCCCAATACTTTTCAGTTGCTCATTTGTAGTATTAAGCATTGCTATTATTGTGGCTTACTATTCCAGGAGCTCAATAGCTTAATGGGAAACTAATTTTTCGATTGATTCAATATTTAAAACTTAATAACAAGTTTTCGTAATTGATAATGTAGTGCGCACAAATTTTTTATGGAAATAGGAATGCGTTAATATGTTCCCTGTTTCCAGTGAAACATTTTCAACGGTGTATGGAATCGATTTCGATGTTTGGGGATCGATGTTCCAGCTTTTTGCTGTGTTTGCTGTTGAGCTACGAGTCCATTAAGTAAGAACAAGCTGGCGATTAATTAAATGGCCAACAGAAATTCTCGTTTTGCTTTGGCAGGTAGTCAGACAGGTCGAAGGGGGTGGGTGGAGAATGGGAAGGTGGAGGGTGATTGCAGTCGCCACTCAGCGTAATCATCAACATCAATTCAATTAAAGCTCCATGGGTGTAGTAGGGTGTGTGCGTGTGTGTGAGCAAAAGATAATAAAACTGAAAGGCAAAACGCATAGAGCAATAATAAGTGCGAATAAGTGTAGCAAAGCGAGCGGCAAAAATCAACTTTATCAGGTGCACAGACAAAAAAAACACTTGAATCGATATTTTGGACACTTGGATAAAAAAGCTACAGCTTAAACCATTTTCATTTGGTAACAAAAAGCAGAGCTTGCATGCTACTGTTGCCTAATAAATAAAAAATACTACTCTCCCCGATTATTATGGTAGGTTTTGAAGTGCAAGTAAAATAAATCAAATGATCAACAGTTCGTATGAGTAATAGATTTTTCTTAAAAATCTGGTATTTACCAAAGAGCACAGTATATACGGATGACTTTGTAATTGTATATAAACATTATACATTTTTAAGTACATAGTTTTTAGCAAAAAATAGAATACTGGCACCAAATTAACCATCGTATCATATCTACATATGTACATATAAATTTTTCTTTCTATAGCGGCCGAGGCTTCACTGCGTAAGTGAGAGAGAGCGAGTTATGTTTGCTCGCGTTTTATGCCTTTGCCAGCGAATGTTTGTTGCCGCCACTTTTTGTTTTACTGTTTCGCCTTTTCTTTCTTTGTGTTTGGTGCTTCGCTTCTGCTTTTTACTCATTGCTTTTTGTGATGCCTTTGCTTCCTCTTTGTTTGCCGCTGCACGTGTAGGCGTCTCTTTCTCGCATTGAAACGTGCAAAACTGGTTTGCCACACGGCTACACACATACAAGCGGGTACAGCACAGCACTAGGGTAACTACGTATTGCCAGCTCGTTCGCACTCACGCCTCGAGTACTGTATGTACAACTAGTATCTTAACCTTGAACTTGAAACACACACACACGCATACAGAAGCGTAGATGAGAGAGCGACACACTGAACGAAAAACAAGCACGCGATGCCGACGTCGACAGAGCTTTTTCGCTCTAGCCATGTGTTTGTACGTCGCTCTCTCTTTGCCCATTTCGAATTGCAGCTTACGCGATGCATACGTAATATGGCGAACACCTGGGCCGAGTCATCTTTCTCTATTTAGACAGTCTCAGTACCGCCCCAAAAAACTTTTCCCCCACCCCTCCACCAACATCCCCAAATCCATCTATATCGCCACCCTAACACAGTTTCAAATGACGCCACTGGGCAATTAAAGGGGTGCACTGGGAAAAATCATGTCATAAACAACAAATAAGGGTAATCCTTAAAGATACTACCGCTATTAGGACTCTTATTTTTTAAAAAATGTTTGCCACAAAATGGTTGGTATCCATTTTAATTTTTATGTTTTTGTTATCTAAAACTTTTGACATTTTAAATGCTTAAAAAACTGAACAGTAATGTAAATAAATTACGTATACTTAATGTTAAAATTAAATTTGCCCTATACTTTATTATAATAGTTTGTACTATTAAGAAAAATTAAGGAAGTTTATTTAATCCAAAACTAAATTTTCACTAAAGAAACTTTTTTAGTAACAATACGAACAATTTGTCAGATTTGAAAAATTAAGATCAAAAACATAAGGTTAGGAAAAAGATTGTTGGAGGGCACTTGTCTTTTAAAATTGTAGGAACTATATTTTGACCTTTCTAGGAAATGCACACATTTATTTGCTGTGTAACCGTGAAGATGACTTTTCCTGCCCAGCCCCATCCTCGCTTCCGTAATTCCGTAATGAGTGTGGGTTGTGCGGAGATGGGGCGAGTGTTACGTAAACGAATTTCGAAATCCCATTTACCCACACGTACATATGCAGATGCACACATCGATGTGCTGCTCGTATATTGTGCCAACAAAAGCGGCACGCAAAGCTAAACTCGAGTCAAGTTCAGATACAAAAATATCCTATTGTGTAGGTTGTGCTGTGGCTTTCCACAGGGGGCGGTGGCCGCCGGGAAATCGCACTTGGATCTTGATTGACTGCATCACATAGCAGTATTTCGAGTGCTGCCTTACTGGGCGAACTGCAGTTTACAATTTCACAGAATTGTTTACCGCACTCGACCGATCGTGTGTCAGTAGATAATCTGAGTCACAAATATACGTACTGCATATGTACATACATCAGTTGGGAATATAATAGAATGCTGAGGCGCTGATCTGCTGATGACACGTGATGCAATCGAAAATCAGCGGGCTGACATGCTGGCCATAAAACTACAGAGTGTTCTGCTATTGCTAAGCAATTCTGTAAACCGTTTTAGTAATAAACACAATTTTATTGGCCCATTAGATTGGCGGACACAATTAAGCGTTAAATAAAGAACTTGATTGTCGATCTTTTAACCTATTTCTTAGAACAAAGAGGACCTTTGACCTTTTCAACTATTTTATCAAAGAACATTTGAGTAAGAAGTTTGTTATGTTTTACGTATCTATACTTATTTAAATTTAATAGGAGATGCAAACGTGAATTACGAACTATGCATGTTATTTAATGCAAAAGATTCTAAGAGTATTTAGCTTGTCTGTGATATGATGTGAAAAGTAACTTATGTTTCAAACTTGAACATATTTTTGAAATCCCAAATTCAAAGCCAATTTCGTTGATTCGCACTCTAACTAGCGACAATGGTCAGGAAATTAGTTTCTAATTGTTGGTGCGGAGTGAAGTCATAAACAAGTGAGTGAAGCTGACAAACAAAATGGCAACACACAAATAAAGCCATCATCATTTCGCACAAAGTTCCTGAGAATCATAATTCCCTTTGGCCAAATTCCGAATGTTTCGCTCGTTTCGTTTTGTTTTCCTTTGACTTGCATACAAACGGAACTGTTTATAAGCTTTTTCGCATTTGTTTTGTTTATTTTCGTTGCTGTTGTGGCTTTTTTCGCGATTATGTATTTTTTCTTTGGTTGGCTTAATTCGTGTTGTTTATGTTATAAATAAATTTTGATATTTCTGCAAATTCCGGGCAAGGAAAACAAATAATTGGGAGAGATGGCCAACATTGAGTGCCGTTGTATGTGGAAAAGAGAGAACACTATTTCAGTAGACAGTGGCGCTTGATTGGTTTTATAAAGGGCCATAAGACATACAAATTGTTTGCTTTAATAATTTTTTTATATTGTATTACATTTTAAAAAGGATTTGATATATTGATGGTTTTACAACGGACTTTTCGTATAGTAATTTCAGATAAGAAGAGTTCGGTTGAATAGCTTCTATAAGATAATATATCAACTAGTTATTTATCAAAAGAGGAAACTGAAATTATTTTGAAGCAATATAAGTGTCTTAAGGAATTTTAGCCCTCAAAAATACTCCTCCCCCTTTTGGCGCGCCTCTTGTTGTAAAACTTAGCTTTTAGCAATTGTTGACTGTATTTTCCGCAATCACAAAAAACAGTGAGCGAAAGGGAGGCGGCGAGGGTGGCGGATTGCCTTTGATGACGCCGTCGAAAAATTGTTAACTACGACGCAATTCAGTTTACTCACATTCTGTGTTTTCTGCCACATTTCTTTTTTGTTCGTGTTTGCTGATACTTTTCATGTTTTATATGCACTTTGTTGGTTTTCCGGGCGGTGGGACGCCGAATTTTCCGGCAGGACACTTTTGGCCAGAGCCCTTAGTCCTTGGGCAAAAACTGTTTTATTCTCTGGATATTTTTTAAAAGTTTTTTTTTTTTGTTTATTATTTAATTATTTATTTATTAGCTTGGTGAGAAAAGGCAAATGCGATCGGTTGAAGGTGCCGCTGTTCAATGTCGCCGCTTTTTCGTCTGCCATGGAAAGTTCTCGCCTCTGTCGCAGCGCAGCCGTTGTCGCTGCCTCGGCCGGCGTCTACGTCGACGTCGACAGAGTTTCTATCTTCTAGCGAACACTCTCTCTTTCGCTCGCGCTCTCTTTCGTCAAGTTTTTCGATTCTTCCTGTTCCTGTTTCTTGGGCCTGCTTTTGGGCAGTCTTCCACTTTTGCCCTACTGCCCCACACACCTCTCAAAAACCCGAAAAGCACATGTGACGAGACTTGACTCTCTCCGTGATGGCCTTCAAACTGGCTCTCTCGCTGGTCGCTCTCTCTACTCTCTCTGCCATTCTTTCATTCATTATTCTCCTCCCCATTCTCATCCCTAAAATGTGTGCTTGCAACTCACTTTTGCTTTTTGCGGATTCCTGTTTTTATTGCGATGCTTTTTTTTCTAGTCGAAGCTAAACAAAACAAAAAGCTGAAAAACAATTTTAAGGGTCCGGTGGGGTTAACGAGATCCTCATCCCTTGATCCCAACGAAAAGCTCTGCGGAGCTTTGAGAGCTCGAGCAAGGAATACATAGACGTTTTCAATTAGGTTTTGACTATTTCAATAATTTAAATTTTTAAGAGTAGGAAGGATTATAAATAAAATGTAATCCAAAATGAAATTGGTTCTTTATTTTTACTCTTTATGGTCTATAAAAGTAGTAAGTGGCCTTGAAAGTTTTAATTTCGACTTGAATATAAGCTACAAAATAATTTTGCTAAATTTTTAGTATTTTTTATAAGAATATTTTTTATAAGAATATGACTTAAATGTTCGGTACAAATACAATAATGCTACTCACCTCTTAAAATCTTTGTTGATTTTATGTTCTTCTGCCAAAGAATTTTTATTTTTAATTGTATTTTCACAAATAATATTCCAATTTCCTTTTTTTAATATTCTATCATTTTCATGTAATAAGAACTCACTGGTTTGGGGCACGTATTTAAAATAGTTGTGAAATGCACTTGCATTTTGAAATCCATTTCTCTCTTTCTCTTTCTTCCGTTCTTTATTTCCGTGATTCCGGAGCGCACTATAGAATGCAGGTTAAATGATTTTAATTATTTTGGGCAAGGAATAATTTATATTTATTTTGGCTTGAGTATTTTTTTTTTTAATTTGACAAGCACTTGTAGTAGAATTGAACACAATTAATTTGCAATTATTTTGCATTGTTGTTTGCTTTCGTATTGTGATTGGGTTGGTTCTGACAAATTCAATTTAGCTGTTGATGTCATTTGCGTGTCTAATTTGTAACAAATAAAAGGGGAATTGTTTGTTGGCTTTTTTGTGGTATTAAAGTACTTTTTGTTGTGCTTAGAATTCTTCTGGTTCCGATTGGAGATTTGCTGGGAATGGAGCGTTGTTGGCAGCTCGCCTGCCGCACTTTCAATGCCAACGCGCAGCCCAGCAGAAAATGGCAGAGCCGTCGTCGTCGTTTGCTAAAAAGCCCGAAAGCTTCCGATGCGAAGAGAGGAGAGAAGAAACGAGCCAGTGTGGAGGGGAGCGGATGAGGGGCAAGAGAAGAAAGGGGGGGTCCAGAAGACAGCTATGGCTATGTGGCGAAAGGAACCGAGCGTCCTGCTGTCAGAAAAAAACATGTACATATAACATATAGCATTTAAAAAAGGAACACTGGCAAGCCCAGCTCAAGTTCAAGGATGTTATGTAATAGAGCGAGGAGAGAGTGTAAGTGCAAGCCAGTAAGCAGCTCTCTCGCAGTAACACACACGTGCATCATCTGATCCCCTTTCGCTTTCTCGCTCGCCCTCGCTATCGCCATCTCCCTCTGGCCCGTTCTTTTCTCCTCCTCCCTCCCTCTCGTTCCCTTCGCTTTCATGTACTTGCAGTTTAAGTTGTGCAGTCTGCCCTGACGCGTCTTGTTTTCTGCCCCTGCACAGTGGTTACCCGCTAAAAGAGGACAACTGGGAAGTGGTTTACTGTATCTTGGTATTTGGCGTCCCCATAAACACCTTTTATACTTTTTAAGAGATACTGATAAAAGTTTAAAATGTATACATATGTGTGTATGTACATATCGCAACTTTAAAATTTTATTTTACAATAATATTTAATCTTAAAATATAATAAAACACAATTTTTTAAAACGGTCAAAAATGTCATTTAAATTCAATATTCTTTAACATTTTTAATTTTATAATTTTTTTTTCTGCAATCAAACGATTGAGCTCGCACTTCCACTGTGTGCCCACTGTATGTGCACTAAGTTCGCTGTGTATCTGCTGGGTCTGGGCTTTTCGGTTCGAGTTCTGGGCCTGGGCAGTGAATTGTATATAATTAGCGCATTTATTGACTAACTGCCGCTTGCAACACAAATTGTTCGTAGCAACAAGAGCTGACGAGTGATATGATGAAAGTACAATAATTACTTGGCTTACTGGCCCTCCCAAGTATACGGACATTTGCTACCACTGTATGTATATCTGGGTAGGTAGGTATATGTAGGTGGGACCTGATAATACCTATATATACACAATTCACAGTCATGCGATTTCGATTTCGATTGACAAATGTGCGTGTGCTGCAATTGTGTACCGACTAAGCTCCAAAAATCTTCTACCACTCTCCACTCTGTATTGGGTTTGGTTGCATCCCGTTTTCGCCTTTCCTCGATGATTCTCTCTTTCTAATAGCACAATTTTAATTTCTTAATTGAATTTGTTTGGGGCGCAAGTATATGTGTGTTGCTGAGAGAGCGCTGTTCGCCATGTTTGTTTAATTGTTTAATTAAATTAAATACCCTGACTGCAACTATTGCATACCTCGGCACTTTGTAACAGTCGCATCCGCAGATGTATCGCAAGAAACGCTCATAGGTGCCATATTTTCAGGTAAATATACATATATCCTAACGATGAATAACTACTATATACTTATATCTATATCACCGCCTCGGCTATATGCAACAGATGTTAGTGCATGTCGGGCTGGGGACTTTCATAACTTACCAATTCGTGCGCCGTTTTCTTATTTCTTATGTCATGCGCACCGCGCCGCTTTAAAGGGTACTCGGATACAGATACAGATACAGATACAGATACAGATACAGATACACACACGCGGATGCACTGGCACACACCGAAGCTTATATAGTGGAAAATATATAGACCCATATGTATAACTGTTCGGCCGATACACACACAGCCATGGTTTGCACTTCCACAAGCACAGTGACCACCGACTGTTTGTGCCCACTTTTCCTGCGAGTAGCAGAGGAAAGTTTTCTCTCATCAGCACTGTGGGGAAATTGTGGGCTAAATTGCATTACATCCTACGAGTGAATTTCGTTAAAGCTTGTAATCTTTAATCCAAGCTGAAAAGGGCTTTAAATATAATTCAAAGGAATTTTCTGGTAGTTAAAATAAAATCAAAAGTATTTCCTACTTGTACGAAATCAAACACTTTTAAAATTACAAATAAGATTAAAGTTCCCTGATGTGCCATACAAAACTTCCTAAAGTTGCTAAAGATTGATCTAACATCTAGGCTATACAAATAATAAATATATTTTATTTAGTAAACGGAAATATTTTCCAGTTTATATACAAAAAAAAAAAAAAACAAGTTATTAGATTTGAGTGGATAGTTTTATAAATATAGAAAGAATTCGTAAACTACATTTTTGGACTTGTAAAGCAATCAATAAATAATCATTAAAATCGGAATATCAAGAAAACGTCAGATATGAGAAATTTCGTCGAAATGCCCATTTGCTACTAAAAATAACCAAAGCTGAGCTCAGTAGCGCTCGAAATTGGTTGCCCGGCTATAAACCAGATTTAAATGCACACACATATGTATTTATATCTCGTACGAAAGTATATATTTCTATATAATACTTGCTGTCGGACCGAGCTTATAGTGCATCTAATATAGAATGTGTATGCTTTGGGGAAAACTGTGCCAGAGTGGGAGGGTAACATTTCACCAGCACTGTGTAGGTAGCTACTGATTCTGCTGCTGCTGCTGCTGCAACAACCGCCCTTTCCCTTCACCTTTTCCCTTATTTGCAGCGCATGACTGTAGTAGGTGACCTTGACAGTGAACTTGAAATACATGCTACAAGGATTCATTTTTGGGTACGTATGTGTGTGTGTGAAACGCTGTGGAATGAAACGGATAACTGAGAGAGAGAGAGCGAGAGAAGGAGAGAGCTTTTGCTTAAACCGAGCTGATAGTGCAGCTGTGTGAGGGAGGTGAATTGGCTGTATACCAGTATATAGCTGGGATGAATCATCGCTACTTGCGACATTTTGTCTGCAGTCGATGTTTGTGAAATATGTGCCAGAAATTTCGCTTTCTTGTTTCGCCGTTTTGAAGGGGAAATCAGAAATAGAGAGTGAGAGGGAAGCTTTATGCAACGGTAAACCTAATGGCGAGCATATGTTGGCCGTTGCAATGGGCGGACGGACAAGTGTGCCAAATGGTTTACATTTACATTCCCATTCCCATTTCGATTTCGATTTCATTTGCTATTTTCTGGCATTCCCCTAGTCTGCAGTGACTTTGATATTGTGCATTCAACTTTGACATTTGTTTAAGGGTTTATAGCGCTGGATGATTTTATGGATGATTTTATGTATGCGCTGACCCTTCAATCACTTCCCCTGACGAAAGCATTGCACGTTTCCTGAAAGATGGCTTAAAAACATTTACAATTCGGCAACATGGCGTATGGTTGATATCGAGCTTTATTCTCAAACTGGGATTTCCTTACTAGAAGAGACAGCCGTGACCCAATAAATTTAAATACACAAGCTAATAACTTTTCTTAACTAATATAAAATTAACCCAGACGCCAAAAATGGCCAGCGACTTAGCCAAATTTTTAAATGGCAATTAATCAACATGCTTTTCAAGCATGTAAAATGTTATTTTCAAAACCAATTAACACGAACACTCACCCACAACAGCTGATGCACAAACACACACACACACCTATAACCCAAATAAACCGAGAAAAATGCTGTTGTTAAACTTATAAAATAGAAAAAGGCAAAAAAAACGGTGAAACTGAAATTTGTATCTGTGCGATAATGAATATATATGTACATATATAGGCAAGCTGCGATAGAAAGATGCAAACGTAGGCAGAAAACATGCGATACAAGTTGTTAGAACACGGAGAAAAATCTATATAAAGTAATGACGATAAAGTCAAAGATTGTATTGTATATTAGTAAAATTATTATATTTGTATAATTAAATATTTCTGGGATTTGCCACAACTAGGACAAGAAACCTTAAATACTCTTCCAAGTCTAGGTAACATTCGTTGAGGCGTAACTTAAGTGCAATAAAATGAACAACATTTTAGTAAAGATATTTATGTATGTATATCAGAACAACGAAACATTTCGGAAACTTTTTCTCCCGGTGATATTCAAAACGGAAATGCTTATGTAGGTACCTGAATAGTTTGTCAGGTGGATTAATTCGAGGGCAAGGGGAGCTAGAAACATGAAATTGCATTTGAAAATTCAATTATTTTTGGTAGTTTTCCATATCTGCCAAAAGAGAATGAGAGAATGAAAGAGAGGGAGAGAGCGCATCACATGAGCGATTTGTATGTGTATGCGGTAACCTTGAGATTGTTAGTTGGCGCTGGAGGGAGATAGCCTGCGGCAGAGGGAAAAGGAGAACGAGATAGCGCGAGAGAGGGGGAAATGCAGTTGCAAATTGTTCTTGTGTGCGTTCAAACTTTTCGCTTTGGCACATTTCTTTGCGACGTCTGGCCATCTCGCTCGCACACACTCGCTATATCCCTTGCCTAGCATCTTGTTGTTGTTGTTTGTTTTTCGCTCGGTGTTTTGTTTTTTCCCTTTACTTTTTCGCTTTTCTAGCGCAAATGCAATTCACGTTCAAGGCCATGCCACATATATAGGTATATATTTATATATATATCCCGTTGTGTGTGTGTCAGTTGTCAACTATATTTTTTTAGTACAGCCACAGATACAGATACAAAAACCAGGCACAGCTACACTTACACACACATACTCACACAAGTACAAGTGCACACAATCAATAAATTGCAACTTCTCAGTTACATACATATATCTCTCTTCCGTTCCTGTTCTTTTTCTTTTTTTTTTTTGGCGCCTTTGTCTTTGCCTTATCGTCGCTTGTCTTTTCACTTCGTGTTTGCCAAACATTAAAGAAAATAATGAAAGAAAAGGCAAAGGGGAAAACAATTTCAGCCAAGCGCTTTTCCTAATAAAAATAAACAAAATTGCACAATTTACAATATATTTTTCGATTCGCTGTTATACAGCCATATCCATATACATTGTATTTTGCCGTATCCCCATATATTATACATTGACCCATTGATTGGCACTCACTTTGCTGTTTCTCAATTTATATGATAAGATATTGCAGAAATGATTGGTTACCCTGAAATCGCTGTCTAAAGATTTAAACGCATAATTTTCCACTCTACTGCATCATTTATTGCACCCAAGAGCCAAATCATATTGCTCATCTCAACCCCCTTTATGACCCCTCTGGTATTATATAAATTGCTGTCAAATGGCAATGAGAATGCCATGCAATCAAGCGTAAACTATAGAGAAACATCAATTATGGAAGATGTTAAGACGTGTGGGCTTAATTTAATTTTTGCTTATCATAATAATACTGGAGAAGTGACGTTAGTCATTTTTAACGGGGCATACGTTACGTTATACGATTTGGTTATATTTTAATTATTAATAAAAAAGAAATACTATACAACTAGTACCAAACTACTCAGTCTTAAAAATACTCGTATACTTACACCTTACGAATTCTAAATCATATTTGTTTTATAAATTGCATGTCAGTGAAATTGCCATCACAAATTACACTAACTTGTTATCAGAACGAAACACGCACTTCTCCTCAAAATTGAAGTCTTTGTTTTGGGATAAAGAGCAGGATTTAATCCGAAAGGAAGTTTAGTGTGAGATCCAAACAATAAACGGAACTAATTAATTTTAACCAAAGCAGCCGGAGGACTGTGCGTTGCACTTTATTTCAAGCGTTCATTTTAATTGCATTATAACAAATAATACGAAATTAGATGGGCAATGTTTTTGTAATTCACATTAGGCGTATTAAGTTAATGTTAAATTGGGTATTTCAAATACTGGGCTCTGTATATTTTACCCCTGAAAATGTGTCAAGGAAATTCCTAGCTTCTTGCCATATGGAAAGCGAACACGGAAAATGTTTTAGGCAGGCGCCGTTGGAATGCAAACAACACTCGATGATGAGAAATGCTATTTAAGGGACAAGGTCACGACTGTGGTGGGTCGCTCTCTCTTTTAGTCTCTTGCATATGATGGGGGAGCCACCCACTTTAACGGGTGTGGAGTGGGCGTGGGCGTGGTCGGGGTTGTATTCGTGGGCGTGGGCGTGGGCGTGGGCAGATGCAGCAGCAGCAGCAGCAGCAGCAACATCAGATGGAGCTGGCTTGGCATCCTGCAAAGGCATTGACGTGGGCCAGTCAAAGTGACCCATATGCGTCACGCCCGTCGACTTCCTGGGCGCTGTTGCCAGTCAAAAGCACTGTTCTTGGCCAAGTTCTCGGGTTGTCGGATTCTCGGGTTCTGTAGTTCTCTGGTTCTCGGCTTCCTGCCTCGATGGATGCTCTAACTTGACGGCCACTCGCCGCTAATTGCATCCTGCGGCGCTTGTCGGGTGCAAAGGAAATGCCATTTCCGCTGCACATGATTTGGCCGAAGGACTGCGTCTAATTCTTTGTAAGCCGCACCAGATTTCACCAGCTGTTGGCATATTTTATTTGTTTTAAAATGTTTTCCATTTGAGATTGTCTAAGAAAGTGAAAAAGTCATAAAATGCTTTAGTCAATAAACCCAATTTGTTTATTAATAGCATTTTGGGCTTGTTAAAACCAAACTTGTATGTTGTAAGAAATTAAGTTAGTGTGATAAACGTTAAAGCAGAATTAATTATATTTTTTTCTGAGAGGGTTGAGATTAAACAAGAATAAAATGTTTTATCAGACAGTATTAACTTGGTTAACTATGTATTCCTTTCTGAGTTGTTATGTAAATATAGCTAAATTTAAAGTAAAAAAAAATTCTTAATGAAAAAAATGTTAATTGGATTTAAAAAGCACTTTAGAAATGTATAGTGATTATTAAAAAAAATGCATCACGGATATTTCTTAATGAGAAACAAAGACTTTTTGACAAGCAAAACTTTTTTTTTATAATAGTCGTTCTCTTTTGTTATCAGAAAATAATATTATATTGAATTTTTTTCCAGAAATTTAATTTTACCGTAGGATCATGATATCATACCTTTTCTAAGGTCTTCACAATTCACCAACAGGTGGCGTTGCAGAAAGCTTACCCACAAGCTCACTCAATAAACGAACCTTTTTGAAAGAGGGGTGAAATCAGAGCTTTTCTTACTTCCCTTGCAACAGAAACTTACCCCAAAATATGGAACACAATCTTAGTTGCCGCACTTGTCATCCATTCCACCTCTATGCTTTGATAGAGGAGATGGGAAGCTAGTATTTAGGGACACCCACACTACCACCCCATAGGTTACGCATACGCAACGTGGGCTGCTGTTTGACAGGCAAAATCACAGCATGATTGAAAAATTACTATTGAAATTGCTCAGCCATTTCCGCAAGTCAAGACCGCTGGCAAAACAAACAGATGAATGGACAAACCGATAATCAAAGTGATACCCGAGCGAGTGCCATTGTCAGTTGAGTGGGATTCAAATTGAAATTGTGACAGTTCCGCCGGGGGAAAACTGACCACATGTCAATGCAAAGCAACTTCAAAGCGACGAAATGACGGACGTGGTGGGCGTAGTGGGCGGGCTCGGGGGCCGGGTCGTAAATGCAGGCTAATGGCAGGTAATTGAGGCAACAATTTCGCATTCGCATAACTGGCAAATGAACAAACCGTTGCCGTCCTGTGTGAGCCAATTTAATTGGGCGAGAATTCATAAGTGAAATAGTTTGCCGAATGGGGTGGTTATTGAAAACGTCATTTGAATGCCAAATGACAATTAGTATGTGCCGTTTGCCGGGCCAAAGGACATCCCGTCCTGCTGACAAGTCGGGCAGCTTTATCAAATCAATTGTGGCCCACACAATCGAATGTCCACGTGAGAAATAGTTAATGACCAAAGCCGAGACGTTTTTGACCCCTCAAAACAGCAATTGAACTCGGAATTCGCAATGCAATGCATTGGGAAAAATAAAAGCAACTTAAGCCGTATTTGATTGTACTCAACATTGATGGATATTCTGCAAATTGTAAGCTTTTAAATAGATTAAAATCATTTCTTTTAACTAAGTAAGCGTAACTTTTTCTCCAAATAATTTGCATGAATTCCAAAAATTTTCTGACTTGAAGAAGGAATGAGATATTATTACCTAGTGTCGGAACTATTAAAGAATATATTTTAATTTATGTACTGATCCAGACCAATGCATGGAAAAATCAAACGATTTTTAAATGTTGTAATTACTTAATCAAATACTTTAGAAATGGGTTTTTAATATAGGTCTTGAACTAAAAACTAAACTACTGGCACATAGAAGAGTATATTTAAAAATCATTGTATTTTTATTTTATAAAAATCATGAATAAACTAATAAATAACATATAGATATTCTTATTAAATTATTAAAATAATTTTTCCATAAAATTTCTTTCTCTGTGTTTTTGCATTAGTTGACACGCCAATTAGTGCATTTATAATTCATGACGTGGGTTAATTGCTACACTTAAGCCCAACTAAACAACCAACGATTGGGGGCTGTAAGACCTTTAAGACGAAACCAAACCTTATCTTGAACAACAGATAGCAGATAAAGTTGTTTATGGTTAAGTTCTCTGGCTGTGAATCAGTTTAGGATACAGCTTGGCGATGGTAACGACACAGCGGACCAAAGAACTGTGCCAAACAGTTCGGCTGAAGTCTACACAAGTGTTTATTGTGGCCGGAACATGTTTGGTTACGTTGCTGGTCTCATTGGTCTGCATTGGACTTATGACCCGATACGAGGTGCAGAACGAGGTGGCCAACGTGGCGGATGTGGACTATTGGAAGGACAAGGTGGCGCCCTCGCAGAAAATCTGGTATGATAGTGGCATTGAGGAGCTCAACGAGGCGCTGAGATCTCCTTCGGGTCCGATTTACCCCAAAAACGTAAGGATATTTCTGGTTCAAGGTGTCGATGGCAGAGACTTGGCTGCATATAGATTTTTCGCCAAAGATTTTAGCCATGGAAATACGAACTTTGTTTGGGATCAGTTTCCCCATTTGGCTCGCTTGAAGAACAGCTGCACTCAACAGATTCCGTGCGAAGTCGCTAGAGTTTCCAGAGCATTCTGGGCGGGAATACCTTTGGAAAGAGTCCATCGATTTCAGCCAGATTGCGGGCACTTGGCCAATGCAACGGATAACGTGCTAAGTGTTCTTCGCCAGGCTCAATTAGTTGGTTTGCGTACAGGCTTTGTGACCACTCAAAGGATTACAGGTGCCACGGCAGCCGCGCTCGGAAATACCAACTCCAACTACGAATGCGATGAACGAATGCCTCTGGGCTCCTCCAAGTCCGGCTGTCAGGATATAGCACGTCAGCTAATTTCTGGCGAGACTGGTCGATCATTCAACGTAATCATCGGTGGCGGCAGGCAAATGCTCAATAGTGTGGTTCCCAAAACCAGATCGGACCCTGTGGATGAACTTCTCTGCGAGTCCAGCGATGGACGCAATCTGCTCAAGGAGTGGAGAAGCCACAAGCTCAGGGAGAGCAAAATCAGTCCAATAAAATTTGAATTGATCCAGCGAACCGATGAACTGGAGTCCTTGAATGCCAGCAACTTTGACTTCCTGTTGGGAGTAATGGCAAATGGAGATTTGAGTGGGAATGCCAAGGCTCCAAGTCTAAAATTAATGGTGGAAAGATCACTGCAAGTCCTGAAAAAGCAAGACCAAGGCTATCTACTGATAGTGGAGCAGTTTATTCAGTCGGACATGGACAAAAGAAAGCAGCTGCAGCTGTTAAACGAAACGCTGGCTGATCTTCACACGGATCAGGATACTCTAACTCTAGTTCTCATTACCAATGCAATCTATCCACAACCAATCCTGGATGTGAGCGAAGAAACAGAGACAATCAGCCACCTGCCGGAGACTTTTAATGAGGCGGAATATCAGCTCCAACAGAGACTACACCAAATGCCATCGGAGAGCCTACTTTTTGCTCGGGGTAAATTGTTTTCTTTAACTAGAAATATCGGCCTAAGCTATCTTTTAATATTCTGCAGGACCCAAGTCTTCCATTTTTCATGGTGTTCGAAAGGAATCCTTCCTGGCACACGCTGTATCCCATGTCCTAAGCAAAAGTAGAGCTAATCCTTGACACTTTAGGGCCTCTTATAGTTTTTCCTGACAAATAACCATCTCTAAAGGAATTGCTTAAAGAAATGTATATTTAGTAAGTATACGAAACATTGTGAAAATAATTGTAAATAAATCAAGGCTGTGAAGTTATCTGAACCAAAACTTATGTATTTTAGTCAGCCTCAAACCAAATTATTAACTGGATGGAAAAAAATCAAAGCTAAACATCTAAAAAAAAACTTTAGAGATAGTGATTTATTAAATAAATTAAATAATTTTCTAATTGAACAGTATAATTTGAATAATATAATTTGTTTTGCCTCAAAGTCCTCAAAAACAAATCAAAAGTTGTGATAAATTATATGCAAATAATAAGCTCCATAATAAAAGTCCCCATTAAAAGACTAGCTCCTCTTTTGATTGATTTATTAAACTTTAACTAGAGATTGTTGATTCAATGCTTCTAATAGTTGGTAAGTCACATGATAACATTGCCGCCGGACTCGACAGGTGTTGCCGTGGCAGTTGCAGTTGCATTTCCCGTTGCAGTTGCACTTGCAGTCAAAGGAGCCACCCAATTGAAGGCGTGGCAGCCGGAGGACACCGCCGCGGATGTTGCCACTTGTCTGCTGGTCGCCGTCGCCGCCGGAGCTCCTGTTGCAGTTGTTGTGGCAGCAATGCGGGGCACAGGCCGCAGGACATTCGTATTGGGATTGGGTCATTTGACCGGCAGTGGCGGCATCAGCGTTTGGGCCACATTCGACAATTGCCTCAGGTGATTGGCCTGCACATATTGGAAGGCCGAGGAGCGCTCCAGATGCTGTGATAGGTAGAATTCTCCAAGCGAATAGAAACGCCGCTGGTCGAATGGCTGAAAGGGAAAGCCGGGAAATCCCCGCTGACCAGCCCCGTAGTTCTTACCATTCGGGGGCGGGTAGAGGGGCATTCCCTGCGGTGGGCGTGGCATGGAGTTGTAGGGTGTGACAGCAGACACCGCCTGTCCACCTGGCGTCTGCTGCAGCTGGACATGATCGGTCAGTTGGTGGCTATTAATGGCCATCTGCTGCTGCTGTGCCTTGAAGAAATCGAGGCTCTTCAGATTATCCAGCATCTGATGGGAGACCTGGTGTTTCTTTAGGTAAGCTTGCCTGTTGACGAACGGTTAAAAACCGAATAAATACGATTTGTATAATTAATAGACCTTCTTAAAAGGATACCCAAATATAATGGATTAAGTTTTTTTTTAAGGACAACAAATTTTATATTCTCTTTTATATTGCATTAAACGAGTATTTTACTTATATGAAAAAGTTATACTGAAAGTGTTTCTTACTATATTACCTTCTTCAACATTCTCTTAAGCTGATTATCATTTTCACATATTTAAAATATAAATATTATATTTTTGCCTTTAATGCCGTACAAAAAATTATTCCAAGGCATAAGGAAAACCTAATTGTATACTTTAATTAGTTCCTTAAAACACTTACTTTTCAATTAAATAATTAATCAAATAATTTTATAGTTCTTTAAAACGTAAATACTTTTAGATGTTTTAACTGATTTGCAATTTTTATAACAAAGAATGTAAATATATACATTATTTTACATTAGATTATTAAGTCGTATGTACTAACTTTATTAAGTGATATAAAAACGGGTGTGTGACTAACTTACCGTCTGAATGTTTTTCCGCATATGGGGCAGGGATATACGCCATCGCTGGCATCGTCGCCACCTCGTCCAGACTCCTGCGTAAGATCTGCCGTGTCGACAAGGCGCTTCTTGCTGGGATTACCTGAACCGCCGCCAGCGTCTGCTTTGGGTTTGTGCCATCGGCGATGGGAGGCCAAGTTGGCCGGGCAATTGAAGACCTGCAAAGGGATTAGGTTTTTAGCCGACTGGAGGGGAGCTGCTGTGACCAGCCACAAACCTTCTCGCACTCGGAGCACTTGTACTCAATGTGGACGATGCGGGGACAGCGGTGCTGGGCCAACATGAAGGCGTCGTCGTAGACGGTGCGACAAAGCTGGCACATGTAGTCGCCAATCTTGTTGTCGATGCTGGCCAGGATGGCCTTGGCCTCCTCGGTGATTTCGACCACGTTGAAAGCCGGATCAATGTCGCCTTTGCGCACCACCAGCTCCTCGTCGTCGCGCAATTTGCGGATGATGGTGCCGGAGACGGGGCTTATGGTCTCCTCATCGATTGCCGTATGTTTCCGGAGTTTCGACTTCTTGCGTTCGGGCTTGTGGGGTCGCATTGGTGGTAGAAGCGGAGCAGGAGCGGAAGCAGGAGCGGAAGCAGGAGCGGGAGCAGGAGCAGGAGCATGCGGATGAGCATGAGGATGAGCATGCGGAGGAGCATGCGGAGGAGGAGGTGGTGACAGGCCGGGCGAACTAGTATCCCCAATCTCCACTGTTGCCACGCCACTCAGATCCGTGTAGGTTTTCCCGCTGTTGCTCTGCACTTCCGCCAGTTCACCAACATCCACCACTGGCTCTGGGAAATCGCGCTCAAAGAGTCTGGCCAGACCATCGACGGCCTGGTTGTGAAGCGTCTCATCCTCGTACAGCAGTTCGTTGCGCTTCAGGGCCGTAGTCTCCTGGAGTTGGGCCTGCAATCTTGTGGCCGGGTCCACCGCCTCACCCTCATCCTCGTCGTCATCATCGCCCAGGACATCTACGAACACCTCCTCCTCCTCATCATCCTGGGCATTATCGCTGACTTGAACTTGCAGTGTCACATCGTCGCCCTCGTTGACTTCCTCCGTGTCCGTGGCGTACTCATTGTAGTCATGGGAACTGACAACTGTTTCATCCTCGTCCTCGGTCAGCACAATGGTCTCATCCTCCACGTAGATGGGCGAGCTGACGCTCGATTGACCCGCCGGAATTTGCTCTAAGTTATTTTTCTCCCCGTGAAAATGACTTTTATTAAAGGAAGCGCCCTCAAAGTTGTTGCGTATGGCATATGGCTGATGATGTTGCTGTCGCTGCTGTTGCTGTTGCTGCTGTTGTTGCTGATGTTGCTGTTGCTGCTGTTGCTGTTGCTGCTGTTGCTGTTGCTGCTGCTGATGATGATGATGAAAGTAGCTACTGCCTGGCTGCATTGCAAGGGCCGAAGGAACATTAACTGGAGCCGCCGGACTTGCCATGTGCGGACGCCACAGGTAATTCTCCTCGGACATTAATCTCTGGCGCTTGCGGGGCGGCGAGGGCGTCGATGGTGGAGTAATTGGCACCACACTGGCCGCAGCCCGCAAGGAAAGATCCAGAGGGGAGAGCAGCGAAATTGCCGGACGATGCTGGCCAAATTGCGGAAATGTCTCGTTGATTGCTGGTAATGCTCGGCACTCGACGAAGTGGGTGGTGCTGGGGTGGCCTTGAAGCAGCCCGGGCAGTTGATGATGCTGGCCCAGATGCGGCAGCGGCTGGAGTTGGGAATGCGGGTGCGGGTGCGGGTGCGTCGGCGGATTCATGTTCATCATTTTACTCCCTTTTCTATTGCGTTTTGGTTGTGCCGTCAACTCCTTGGAGTTTCATTTGAAGTCTTACATTCAGTGTTATTCTTCGACAATAAATTCCTTAATGCAAGCTTTGGATAAGATTTAACTGAAATATAGATTGTCATATATTGTTTTTTGAAAATTAAATATTTAAAAACATATATCTAAAATTCAGAGAAACTTCAAATTATATAATACATAAATATATATTTAAATTTTAATAATAGTAATAGTAGTTTTATAGAAATCAGACGAATTATAGCTGCCATAAAAAAGAAATATAGCCGCTTAATAATATCTGCAAAGGTAGGTATATGAACATCGACTTCTCAAAGTTCGATTTCTTTTTTTTAATTAAATATTTGTATGGAAATTTCTTTCAATTCCTACTTTTATATTACTTCTAAATGTAGTATCTTAGACTTCTTAATGTACACTATGAATAACACACTAACAATTAACCATTAAAATTAAATAGATCTAAAAGGATTTTCAAATTTCACCTTTGAGTACTTAAACTAACGCCAGAAGTAATTTTGATTTTTATAGCACTTATTATTTCACAAAATTCTGATTTGAAAATCTTTTGTTTTAATTGAAGTTCAATTATATATATTTTTCATAATTTTCTTTGATTGCTAACAGCTTTTCATAAATTTAGAAATTTTAATAATAATTTGATCAATTTTTATGACACCTTAACACTGCACTAATGTACCAGAGACTTTTCCGAAAGTCTAAGGACTTTCCTGTTTTAACTCAAGGATTTTCCGAGACACGCAACTGACCCGCGGCAGGCTTCAAAGAGAACTGAACTGCGGACGGTCACCTGTCGCAATGCTGCGTGCTGAAATTGGGTTTGAATGCGAAGCCAATGAAAGGCAGCTCAGAGCGAGCACCCACCACCCATCCCCCACCCACAGTGCCACCCACCCACTAGGTCACCCACATTGCTGAGCGGCATGTGCGGCTCTCGCTCGCACCTTGCGGCGGAATCCTGAAGCGGCCTGCTCTGGGATTCGCCGGGCGGATGACATAGCTCGACAATCCCACCCCCGGACACCCACGCATTTGGGATGCGCATGCGCGGACACGCCCTCCGCTGCAGGTCCACCAGGGGGCGCCGCTAAAATCTTTCATCTGTTGCTCCGCCGGGGGCACGCTCATTGGCAGCCCGTGCCCCGCCATGCCACGCCCCATCCAAAGTCCGGAATGGAATGTCATTGAATTGCAGATGAAGAATTTCATTGCACTGCGTTGGAGTTTTTCCCACCCACTCCAATGGGGTTTGGGAGGGGGGTGAGAGTGCCTTGGGGCGTTGGCAGGTGAGTGCTCCTTTTGTTGCCAGCCCCAGGTACCTTTATGCTCTGCTCATCAGGTCCCGTCAACCCCACCCTCATGGCATCACCATGGTCAGCCTTGTTCAGACATTTTAAGAACCAAAGGATTCTTTTTGTGGTTTTGAAAATTTAATGTAGCTTTCCTCTTCCTGCAAGCGATTTTTCAAAATGGCGTCAGCTTTTGGCCAAAAAATTAAGAAAATCAGTGGCATCCAACCAGGGCTCCAAAAAAATTACATAAATGGTAGCGGAATTATATACATTTTATATGTGGTTTTATAATAAAATACCGAACTAGTCTATTTTTTTTTATTTGTGATAATAAATATACTTAAGAGACATAGTAATTTAAATTAAATTCTTTAAATATTAAGACACAAATAAAAAATAACAATTTTCGATTATACAAAATTTTTAAATTGGAATATTGTTTCTACTTTAAATAAAAACGTAATAATAATAGCTTATTAATAATTAATTAACAAGATCTTATTTTATTTAGAGATATACATTTTGAAAAACTACAAAACTAGTCTAGCTTGTTTTTGTTTTTGATAATCATATATATATAAATGTTTATGCTGACTAGAGTTTTACATTCTCCTGTTTTTAGTAATCTTTGCCTGTTCATCCCTGCCATCAATTGCAACTGAATGCAATTAATTAGAGAAACGTTCTACAAAAACTTAATTAAATTGTTGCGTCGCGACGCCATCAGCAGCAACCTCGTCCGCAGCAGCGCCAAAAACAATTCCGACTAATAAACTGAAATTAAATTACGAACTTTTATACTCCGTCGCACAACCGAATAAAGAAGCAGCTTGCCAGCTCACTAAAGGAGGAAAAATTGTGAAAAAAATGGCTTATTAAGTTTTAAGCCTGGCCAGAATCTATTGTGGCAACGAGGTCAACAAGTTTCAGTTTGCGGCTTTTCCCGGCCCTCGGCTAATTGTCAGCTTGTCAGGGGCTCATTAGCATAGCTGCGGCCTTTGTGAGTCCGCATGCTCGCCTGCTCCTGACACTGAGAACGAAGGATGACTAAGGAAATGTTCTTAACGAGAGCGCCAAACAGTTTCCACTCATTTGCATGAAGATTTCGCCGGCTAATTGCCCAGGTAGTTGTCGCTGCCAAGTTTCGGATTACACACGTAACAATTCGGAACGGAGCACCCCCAAACCTTGTGGTGCAAAACACCACGCCCCATCCCCTGGAAATTGCCATTTCTGGATCGGATCGGAGGGTTGCTTCACGAGTTGGTTGGTTGACTTGCGGTCGCCGGTGTCTGTTTACACAGCGAGGGTTGGGTAATGGGCTCTTAATTAGGCTCATGTGATTTTTGAACACGGATTTGCGTTTTGTTTGCCCATGCACTCAGAAATCGAAATAGAATACAATGTGATTTCAATAAAAAGTAAAATCTACCATAAAATATAGAAACATTATTTTAGTAACTAGTTATTAGTTTGAATGGGAAAATCTTTCAAAAAGGTATACAAAAATTCCGATTATTTTTTAATTAAAAATATTTATTTAAAATCCTTAAAATCCAAAAATTTGAAAAAAAGGTATTTTAAAAACAATTTAGTTTTTCAATAACCTAAAATATTATCTTTGTTGTAAGAAGTATTAGTAGAAAAAAGTTTAATTGATTAGGCTTGTTGTTTTTAAGCAACACATATTCTAAAACCTACTTTTTTTTTCAAGTGTGGAATTAGATTATAAACCGTACATAAATGCGCTTCATTGGACCGAAGCTCATATTGAATGCGATTGATAAACGTAAATAAAAAGATCTTATCTAGTAGGTAAGTATATAGTTGAGTCAAACATATCTAGTTCTTCAGCGATCAAATCCCAAATTCACCTCAACGTGGACTTCCACTTCGCCCCGCCAAACGCCATCTGTTTTCAAGTTGAATTTAAGTTTGTAAAAACCACTCGGCACGGGAACCTTAGCTATCATGTTGTCAGTCAGGACCATTCGGTTCACGATTATATCGTGCTGAAAATAAATGAAAAAATTTGATCATATAGGGATAGAAATAACCATTAGTTTTAATTATAAACTACCAACATTGTAGGGACAGCTGTGATTTATGTTGCTAAAATTCCGTATACCATCGTAGACTAAGTTGAAAAATGGAAAGCGTTTTCGGTTTTTCAGGAAGCTGCATACATCGACGGTTACATTATAGAGGAACGGTCTATAGCCATTGAACCTTCGGTACAAGGTTAGGACGCACTGAAAATGGCCATTAATTTTGGAACCTTGTGATACTTGTACTTCTACGAACCGTCGAAGTGTTAATAGGCAGTTGATTGGCCTGGGCATGTAAAAAAAGGCCCACAATGCCACGACCCAGAAGCTTAAGTTCACAGCGTTTGAGCTCGCAAAAAGACTTTTCATAGCATGTACACTTTATATTCGTGAATTTAAACAGAGCGTCCGAGTTGCAAAGTAAGAATATTAGAAGCACATATGACCACACACCGATCGAATAGTAATTGAGGTTCATCGCTGATCAGCAGTTCGCAGTTCACTGAATTCTAACAAAAATAAATCACAAAATGCGTTTGGTATTCATACCCTCTAAACGTAGAGTTTAAAGGGTATATGGCACTTGTTAAATATTATATAATAATATTTTATAATAAGTATAGGGATAACTTCCATATTAAATAATATAAGTTTTATACTTTTTAGTTTCATTTATCTACCGAAAAGTTAAAAACTATAGACTACGTTTGATATTTAACACTTTCGTGATTTTATTATTTTTGAGAAATTTTTCATACCTAGTAGTTTAAAATTCATTTACAAAATGTACAGTGAAGTCTCGGTAATCATAAGGGCTACAGAATTGGAATGGGTGCATAATAGTCGGGAAACGCGAATAAACTGAAACCAAAAGCTGATGAATCCGCTTTTCTAATACGTAAATAATTTATGGTTAAACTATCAAAATTGATTTTTTTATTTGCAAATAAGTAACATTAGTCGATTTGTAATAGTCAATGTACCGAATTAAACGCCAGAATCAAAGACAATGACAATGTTTATTGATGCTTTAAATACCAAAGCCTGAAAACGATCGGTTGGGCTTAAAGAATATATATATTTTTTAAATTATGAAGCAGAAACAACTTAATTTTGACCGAGTACCAGACGGATTGAAAGGCACTTTGGTATAACATTAAAGACTTCCTGTATGCCACGCAAAGGACAAAACGCTATTGACAAACCATGAACGCAACTGCACACTTCCCAGTCCCAGTCCAGTACCAATTTGAGTCGCCTCGTCGGAGACGTTGATGACCTTTGGGGGAAGACGAGACCCAAAGTCCTGGCCAGCAAAATGGGTCCTGCTGCGAGGGCCGGCTTTAATTAGAGTGGCATGGAAGTATGCCCGAGGCTCCGGCGCTCGATGCGATTCTTATGCAAATGCTTTTAATTACAAAACTGTGAAACTGAATTACGCAACATTGCGTTATTTAAGTGAATTATTTTGAGGCAGGTTCGTGTGTTTAATTGCCCAACTCAACGCCTTTTTAATTGCCACAAAAAGAGGGACTCGGCTCTAAAGTTGCTTTGAAGTCAGCTTGAAACTGAGTTTAACAGCAACTGAAAATCGATTTTGATTGAATCAATTTCTATATGCATCATTGTATTTGGCATGTTCCTGGACAAAAGCTAAGAAGCTCTAATTTCGATGACCTGTCCCATCGGATTAGCTGAAGTATTTCGCCGTCAAGCGCCAATTTCACTGTGCTATTGACCTCTCCCCTGTTGCCAAATCGAAATTGAAAATATTCCCCCCGCCAACGGAGGCTAATAGAAAATGTTTATAGATAAAAAGGCGACAAATTGAATTTGCAAAGGTCACACATAAGTGCGACACTCGATAGCAGGCATTGGCACTTCACGTGAGTACCTCCCTCCCAAGTTTTTCCCAAGTTGCAGGAATTTTCCCTTCGCCGCCTGTCGAGATTGAAATTTTGATTTTGATTTCCATTTGCCTCGGCCTCGGCCTCTGCTCGGGATATATTCACATTATTTTTGCCAAATTGAATTCGCAAAGTGATTTGATTGTGCGTTAAGAAAGGCATTACCGACTGGAGGGTGTGACCCATGACAGGCAACCCCTTTCCTCACAAAAAAAAGAAAGAAAAAGAAGTACTGTGTGCGCTAAAAACCGCATTATGGACTTTAATTAACAGGGGCAAGAGTATTTCAAGCTCCATTAAAATATCATATTACCATCGCTTTTTGCCAGCAAAATGATGGAAAGGGTTTTAGTGGCTTACGGCTTGAAGACTTTTACCGCAGTTATGGCAAAAGAGTGATACCCTATAGACCGGCCATTGAACATATTGTTTTTCTATTAATTATACTCGAATTGCGCATATGGCTTCGGGGAAAACCGCAAGGATCCCGCGGGAAATCCAAAGAAACCCCCCGCACAGGAGCACACACGCAAGTCTCTATAGTTCGGGGATAATCACCATAATCGTCCATGCACTTGGACGGCGCTTTAAACGATTTTCAATATGTTCCCTGCTCCGAAGCGCATGACGCACAATGGAAAACAAAAAATGCGGAAAATGTGGAAAATTCGAGGGCGAAGGGACAGCAATCCGCTTACACTGCAGACTGGGGGTGAATACGAAAACACACACACACACACATCCTGTAATTACACATCCTTTGTTGGCTTACTCTGTGCAATACGCAATGTTTATTCGGGGCCACTTGGAATCCGGATCTCGGTGGTCACTTGCAGGGCAAAGACCTTTTCGGCCGTTGCCTCAATCACCTCCACGAAGAACTTGTAGGTGCCGTTCTGCAGATTCTGCGGATAGATTTCCTTAGCCCTCACATTCTTCAGCGAGTAGTTTCCCGCGCGAACAGGACATGCGATGACGTCGTTCAGCTGCACCTGCGACTGGAGGAAGTACTTCATCATGGGATTGCCGGAGAACTCGGCGAAGAATCCGCACAGATCCAGCGCCCTCATCTGGAGCAGGGTCACAAAGGTTCCCCTGCCCGTTGGTCGCACCCGCAGTTTAAGGTTGAAGGTCAGGAAATTGCTGCCCAGCTCTTGGCGAAGCGATACAGTGAGTTCGAATTGGGTGCGACTGGCGTCGATGTTGGCCAACGCCTTCATATAGCGAGAGTCCCCGAAAATGTTGATATGGTGGATGCGGAGTATGGGTTTCTGCAAAGTGACAAACTGTAGATCCTGCGATGTTGACAATATCTATACCTTGGCTTCTTCCTCCTTCTCCTCCTCATCCCACAAGGACTTTGAACTCGTTGCGTTGCCATTGATTATTTGAAAGAGCGGGAAGAACAACGCTAGCTGAACAAAGTTCATTTCGCAATTAAAAAAATATTCGGGTGGCGATCATCAGGTGGTCATTGTCCATCCACCGCTGAAACTTAATGCCACCCATTTAATAAACGACCTCACTCCTAGCTAGTTTAAATGTTTAACCCCCTAATGACCGAGGTTTATTTGCTGCATTAGCTAAAATATGTACCTATATGTACATATATGTGCCTCTTGGTTGATTTATTTTAAAAAATATATTTTAATATTAAATTTTAGAATATATTACCATACCAATATACAAAACAATTTTTTTTTAAGGTAAACGAAATTATTTACAGGTAAATGGCTTCAAACTTCAAATCAACGGACATTTTAAGTCATTTTTCAAGATTATAAAGTCCGTAATTACGTTGTCCGTAAAAAAATATGACTTGAATTGATGAAATAAGCTTGTTTAAATAATTCATAGCCAATAAGTAAATATATAATAATAAATTATTTAAAATGCTTTTTTAAATCTCAAAGGGTTTCTCCCCAAAAGTAATATTTTTAGATTTTAGTTTATTTTGACTGTTTTTTGGGGTAGTATTTTAGTTCTAAACAAAAGTCTGTAACTAAACAATAATTTTACATTTTTCGGAGTTTGGAGATCTAAGCACATTCTAAAACTTTTCTACGGGTCTTGCATTTGGAATCCTTGTCTACAACGTAGACCCTCGAGGTGACTTGGAGGGCGAATACTTTGGCAATCTCTCCCATCTCCTCGACAATTTCGGCAAAGAACTTGTAGGTGCCATTCTGGATCCCTTCCGTTTGCATATTTCCGGCCACATCGGAGTTTAGAATGGAATAGTTTCCCACGCGTACGGGGCACACGATAACGTCGCTCAGCTTCATGCTTTTCTTAAACATATATCGTATCACCGGATTTGAGTTGTAGTCGTTGAGGAATTCGCAAAAGTTGATCCGACGCAATTCGAAGAGATCCACGAAAGCACTATCTCCTTCTGGCTTCACTCGCACCTTTATGTTGATGATCAGATGGTTGCTGCCCAGCTCATTAACCAACTGGACATATACATCGAAATGGCTGCGATCTTCGTGGATGTAGGTCTTCGTCCTCATGTAGTTTGACTCCCCAAAAATATGGATGTTATTTATGACAGCGTAGGCTTTCTAAAAATATATGATTGCCTTAGCTTAAGCTAGCTTATCTTTTGGTTTTTAAATCACCTTTTGACTGGAACTGTATTCTGTGTAAAAGGTGTTGGGATCTCCAACCACCTCGATGGCCAATCGAATGAAAGCGGAAGCCAAAAAAACCCAACCGAACTGACTGGCTTTCATTTCGCAATAAACTTTAAATCCTTGCCTATATCCAGACCCATAGCTCGTTTCCAGCATGACTAGACGACTAAATTTAATTTTTCGTTTAATTTTAAATAATTTGGTTAATTGTTATTATCATGGGATCGGTGCGGTTGGCTAAGCCTTGGTGCATTTGTACCTGGACTCGTGTGTACTGAATTTAAAATTGTATTTATTAATACATTATAATATTTAACTATCAGCCGGTTGGCTAAGCCTTGGTGCATTTGTACCTAGTATGTACTCAATTTTGAGTGTTATTAGTTGTATTTATTAATACAAATCTAGGTGATTATGAGTCATTGTATGGCCTTAAATAATAGAGTACCTGTTTATATAGTTTGTTGTTTTTTAGGGAGATAATTGAAACTATATTTTTATTTATATTACCAAGGTATTCATTTCACCACCATATATTTTCAGAAAGTTTTTTTTTATGTTTTCTGTTTAAGAAAGACTGCAATTATTACAGTTCTTCAAATTTAAAAATTTTTTGTTTTTAGATTAACTGTAGCGAAATGGTACAGAATTATTATTATTATTGAAGTTTGAGCAATTTTTCAGCCAACCAATTTGTAGTTGCAGGCTTTATGTCACCACCTAGTCAACGACTCAATTAGCTAACCGTCGGATATGTGCTGCCATCAGAACTTGTTCATTAGACCCCATCACCAGCAGGAAGCTCCAAAGTGTTGAAAAGCCAATTAGCTTTGAGCGCCGGAAGGAAGCCATAGGAGCTGTGCGTGTAAATGGGGGCCAAGAGAGCGCTGGAAAGTTTAAACTCCAAGTGTGAAGGGAGCTGGGAGAGAGCCACCAGCCACCAGCTACCAGCTACCAGCCACCTGCCACATGCCACATGCCACCCTCCGGATCTTCCCACACCCGGAGCTGCGTAATTTTCTGCGTCATTTAATTAAGCCGATTCACGGCGCCCTCGAGTGCGGTGAGCTGGGCTCCGGCTAAGCCGACGTAGACTGGCCCACACGCCCACATGTGCCCGGGTAATTAGCTCAGTCGTTCATGTCGATTATTTATAATATTTTCCCCTAATTATTTATTCATAACTGCTAATAGTGTTTGTCGGACTTAAGTGCCAACAGCTTACGCGCTATTAATTGGGCCGATGATGCCCAGTGCCTTGAGCATTGATACAATGCCTCGGCCTAATCTCTTAGTCATCTGCGGCTCAGAAGCATGGCCTAAGCGAGCGAACTGGGCTTCTTGACCCGTGTGTCGGCCAGGAAGCAGGACACAACCCGGTTACCCTGCTCGGAGTCCAGCAGTCTCACCTCCAGGCGAGTGGGCACCTCGGGCTGGTTGGTGGTCACCGGCAGGAGCAGCTGGTATGTCACATCCTCGCCAGCGTCCAGGGGGCAGTAGGCGCCGTGCAGCAGGTTGCCGCACACATTGCCACGGGCAGCCTCCAGGTCATACGGTATCGTCACTCCCAACGAGGTCAGGTGGACTACGGCCGACAGCTTCTTCATCGAATTGCGAGCTATGGAAGAGAAGACAGAGGAAAGGCTTGAATTAGAAAACTGGGCGGGGATTAAAAAGACAGGCGCTTTGTGTATGACAAAAGCCAGTTAAAACATTTATAACTTTCTTAGAAATAAAACAACCAAACAAATGACTCTAAAACCCAATAAAATATTGGGAATTCATTTGTAAAGTAATTGCAATAAACCCTGCAATTGAACTTGACCTCAATATATTAAAATACTGTTTTAAAAGGGAAACCTTATTTAAAGCAAAATTGAATTTAATCCAAATAAATTCTGATTAATAAAAGATGTTATTGACTTTAAATGTTCTAACAACAAATGGTTTTAGCACGGAAATATAATTTAGAGCAAAAATAAAAATAGTTTAATCCGGAGAAAATTTGTATATTAAATCACTTGAGCCTAGAGTCGTTGACACTCTCTAAAATGCCAGTTGCTATCATTTCAAATATTTGATATAATTACAAATGAAAAAAAAAAATTATAATCGAAATTGAACAGAATCACTTAAGGCCTTTTTAATGAATACTTACTGGCAACAAACTGGATGTCGATCTTGGCCTCAGTTCCCTTCCACAAATCGCAGGGCAAGGCATCGCATTCGTCGATTTGAACCATCAATGGCTGGGGATAGCTGCTGTCGGCACCTGGGAGTAAAATTACTTTAAATTAGCATATGATCGCAGGAGATTCCTTAAGCCAGACTCACATTGTCTAATTGGCGTGTTGGCTGCGACCAAAGTCCACATCAGAGGTATCGCCAGGCACAGGCTGAACTTCTTAAAGCTGGTCATTTTCTTGGATTTTCGGTGGCTGACACTTGTGTTTACTTTGAAAGTACTTCTGGTATTGGATTCCGGATTCACTAATCGCAGGGGTATTTATACCTAAAATGCCCAACTTAGTTCACTTGCACTCACCTCTTAATCTAATCGCTTTGGGCTTTGAACGCTTGCACCAAAATTACGTTTGATTTTGTTGATTTCACGGCAATTATTACGTTTTAATCGCACTTAGCGGGATCCTTGCAAAAACGTGAGTATATTTTAGAGTACTATGGTAAAAAATTAATTTTAAATGAAACTAGGTGCTCGTAGCTAAAATAAGCTCAATTGGATTACTTTATAATTTTGATTCGTATCAATACTTAGGAAAAACTTGATGTATGGTTATCAATATGGCAACAACTATTTCTATTTGATTAAAATATTCTAATGAAACGTTTGGAGCTCTCAAGATAGTGCAGAGCTAACATGATAGCTCTTATGGTTCCCCAAAGCATTAAATGAATCATAGCCAATGGAGCCCTAATTACCAGCCATATTTGGGTAGTCAGTACATCTGAACTTATTGAGTGCAGAGCTCGCTAATTTTGGCCCAGATAAGGTGGCCAACAAGAACGCACACCTGTTGTGGTCTTGGCCATTTCGGGTGCATTTGTACGCAGGCAAAAGAAAGCATTAAAATTAACCAACGATTAGCGATGATTTAGTGGAACAAACCGGGCAACCAAGATTACGAGATTGCGGAATCGGCCACATTATCCCCATTATCCACTCGTAGCATACTTTTGGGTCGCTGGCCTATAGCAACCCTCTGCCGATCGTTGGTACATTAACATCAATTTATATGCATAGCCAATTTGTAGCAAGTTTTACACAATTTCTTACACCCACTTGACTCGTTGAGAGCGAAAACAGCAGCTGGCTGCAAGGGGTGTATCTGGTGCCCAAATTTCATCAATATTTCCTGATTTTGTTCGCAAATTCAACTGTTTTATATGCAAATTAGCTAAGCGATTTCGCCCCCGCCAGCAATTGATTTTAAAATGTTTACGTTCCTTCGTAAATGAGTAAAAGATTGCCGGCACTCGAAAATCGGGGTTCACTAAGGAGACTTAAGCATTCAATTGGCCGAAACGTTTGTTTAATTAGCATTTTTATAATTAATTTGCGCGTTAATCAATTTTTAATGGAATTTTTGGATTTGTATTATGGGCCCGGCTCTAAAATCCTCTCTTAGTTTTTTTAGCTCTTATATTTCTTAATGCCGCAATCCCATATTTCTAAGATGTAAAAAAAAATAATCTAAACACCTGTTATTCCACCGCAAAGTTAAAAAAAAATTTATAAAAATGTATAGTTTATAGGTAAAAGCCTTGTAATGACATATCCTTACATTTTGCCATCATTTCAAGGCAATCATTGAAGGCAAACCTTCAAATGCGAAACCGTTTACAATTCTTGGGAAACCACTATGCATTTTCCCTGGAATTCCAAGCTTGTACCCGGCATCCATCAATGCCAAAGGGAATTATGGGCCCGGCTCTAAAATTATGTAACTCAAGGCTTCCAGCTAACATTTTAATTATACGAGGGCAGGCAGAAATTGAGAGCGACTGGCACATATTTATGCAAATTAGGCAAACTTCTTTTCGCCCGAAGTGGGCACATTTCTCAGGTGAAATTGCGTTGCCAGGTGAGAGGAAGGCATAAAATGCCAACACGTCGGGGGAAAATTACTCGACAGCCGAACTTGTTGCAACGCATGTTGCCTCTGATTTCGGGGAACATGAATTTCGCATTCACTTAATTACAGTGCCAAAAGCAGAACAGTCTGTTTCGGGGGTTTGAGCAATTAATTAGCATCCCTGGCCGAGCTTGACATGCTGGAAAAATTTAATAAAAAACATTTTTGCATGACGGCATATGCAAATTGCTATTGGCATATCAAAGGGTGCAGCAAGGCGAGAAACTCTCTGCCCATTCCGCCACCTATTTTCCAGGTGGAAAGTGTTGAAAAATTGTCTCAAGGCCAGTTGGTCACCTGGTTGACCACAAGCAATCATAGATTTTTCCTCGTTAAAAAGTAAACAGCTGAATGCACTTGGATAGTTACAACTACATACCAATCGAGTGACTCCGAGAATAGACTATTATATTTAGGGGTTGCTATGACCAGTGCTGTCGATTATTTCTTGGCTTTCAAAAGAAAATTATACTATATTTATTTTTGTATTTTTACAAATCATTCTTCCGATACTAAACCAGAGAATATAAAAGTCAGTAGAAACAAGGCTCGTTTAAGGTACAGAACATAACCAGGAAAATAATTGTAAATTCAACAAATTTAAAATTTTTTTAAATATTTATAAAGGTTTTCTTCTCAACACAAGTTTTGAACCCATCGACAGCACCTGTTGAGGGGTTAAAGGGCAAGGGTTCATGGGCAACTGGGCAACTGGGCGTGCCCATGCCCTTCGAAATTCCTTTATTAATTGACAGCACACGGCAGCTCCAAAAATGTAATGAAAAATTAACAACACGAAAATCAAATTGCCGCCTAATTGAGACACAATGGCCGCGCCAGTTTGTCAGTTGGTCGCTCGGTATTGAATTACGTGCAAACAAATATCAAATTGAAATAGAACAGACATCTGGGCACTGGGGGTTGTCAGGGGAAAAAGGCCACAGGATTGGCGTGACAAATTGTTTGGCTTTGGCGCTGGCATTTAATGTCTGACTTGATTTGACAAATTAATTGAGTTAGCTCGGCAAACGGGCTCTCTGGGCGGGGCTAGTGATATAACCAGTCTATTCAAATAAAAGCTCTGTAAACCCAACCCAGGGAACAGAAAGTGTTGCCTACTTTTCGCCAAGAAATAATCAATAATCAAACTCTTAGTTCGGCTTTTCCCCCCCACTCCACCACACACATTATTGATTCCCCGATAAAAAGGCACATCAAAGATAAGCCGAACATCCGTGAAATACATTTGGGAATATGCAAAAATGGAGAACACCCAAAAGTGCAAACGGAAACCGTTCTACTAAGTGGAAATGTTTGGCTGCAAAAGTATTCGGGTATCAGATTTTCCGGCCCAGATAATTGCATTAAATGACACCGAGAATAGAATTCAGGAATCAATGTATCAGGCTGATGCTAATCAAATATTGTGGTTCCCTAAGATACTTTTCGGGCCCCATGTCCGGAATATTTTTTGTCGTGCAGGATTTTCCATTGCTTTGACATATTAAATAATGTCACAACAATTACATGTGAGGAGCTACAACAGTTCCTGGGAGAAAAGAATCGGGGAGGGTGGCATGTTCAAAAGCATTTTGAGGAAATCTCATGCTGCGCTGCGGCTGTGGCTGTCCGTCCACATGCCAAGTCACCACCAACCATCCGAAATGTTGCAAAATATTTGCGAGGGTGGTTAATAGAAAAATAGATTATTGTGCTATTTATAAAAAATAAATTAGATATGATGTACAAGTTTTAGTCTAAAATTATAAGGTACTAATGTTCTGATAAACAAAAATTTGTTTATACCTGATTATAACGCATTAAAAAATATATTCTTTGAATAAAACATTAAATACCATTTCTAGTTTATTTTTTTTAAAGGTGGTAAAAAAATATAATGTACAAATAAAAATTCTTTTGCAACTTTTATAATTTGACCAAAAATGCCATGCTAAAAAATGCTGTAGATTTTTTTAATATTTCCTACAACTCCTATATAAATCTATATTTTTTTCTCTTGCGTAAACAATCAACTTTTCAAGCCCACCTCGCTTTATTTTACCTTTGGCGAATTCGCAAACTGTTGAGTGCTGGATGGGTGGGAGTCTGGTGGGGAATTATATATTTTCCAGCTTACTTTTAGTCCGTTTCCTTTATACTCGCACATTTTCCCGCCCCGCAGAAGTTCCATTGTCAGTGGCTTTGGCCGAGGCACAAATGTCTGTGGGTTTTTCCGATGCCATCAGCAGGCTTAGTGGCCTGCCTGCGGAGTGCTCTGGGATTTATTTTGGCACTGCCACCACAGTCTTTGTGCCCGAATCCTGGGTGCCGTAAACTCGCCGATGAAGTGATAAAATTCTGCTGCCCGATTTCATAATTTTACGATCCATTGTCCCAATGCCTGCAAAATCGACTCTAATGATGCGAATTGATGTGGAGATTTGTATTTCCAAATACTTCATTCGATTAAACAGATAAGGACTATATATTTGTTGGGTAATTGTTATTTATTTAATTTAAGGGAAGTTTGGTTTAAATTAGGAAAATCACCCTATCCTTTTAGGATGCTTTATTAATATCCACAATGTTTTAAATTTCCTAATTAACTTGGACAAAATATTTAAGTAGTTATTTAAGACTCAGAGTTAAGGAATGTCAAAATACATTTCTATAATAAGCGGCCGTTTAGCCGCTTATAGCTGATAGGAAACATGGGAATATTTGAAAAAGTAATGTTAAAATAGTTAAATACTAGTTGTGTCTATTTTTAACTAAACGTTTAAAGTGCTGTAGCAGTAACCTTCTGTCCAAAAAGATTGACAATTGCTAGTCGATTGCCCGAAAGCCAGTTTCAATTTACGTGCGACGAAATCAATGGCGATAAGATAGGACAAATCCGAATGTATTAGCCGAGAAGCCCTCGGATCTGGCTATAAAAACGATGCAGGCACTGATGTTGGCCAAAAGCAATTTGTACCGAGAAACATGAAAGTCGTGTCGTTGATTCTGATCTCCCTGGGATTACTGTCGCTGGTCGGGGCCCAGAAGAAGCATCCGGCCACGGAAGTGAAGCGATGTGAGTTTAAACACAAGACAAGTGGTAATATCCAACTAAATAACCCTATTTCCCATCTAGGCTCTGGAAGTAAACCCTTTCCGCTGGAGGTGCGAGTCCATGGATGCGTCACTCCGCCCTGCCAAATCGTCAAGGGTTCTACCCAGGATTTCGAGATTGACTTTGTCGTGCGAAAGTACATTACTAAACTGACGACCCTGGTGAAGGCCACCACCCTCGGGATTATCACAGTGCCATATGAACTGCCGGCGGATGTGGCTGCCGTCTGTCCGAATCTTCAGTACGGCGCCTATTGTCCGCTCTATGACACCGAGGATGTCTCCTACCTGTTCAGCTTTCCCATCGGGGAATACCCCGAGATCGGCGTGAAGATCGAAATCTATCTGGTGGATCAGGATGGAGACACTGCCGTGTGCTTCGTGTGCGACATCAAAGTGGTCAAGGGCAATGGCGGCAATTCGGTGTATGAGCTGGACTATCTCAACTAATGTTGAAGGGAACTTCATTTATCAATTGGCCTAAATTACTGTGATATACCAATCGGTTTTTTTTTGAAAATACATCGCTGGGCTCACCCCCAACGTCTCATAAATATTTAATAAAATTTTAAAAGCTTTACCCCAACATGTGAGGGTGGTTTTCCTAAATACTTCTTATGCGTTTACCTCTGGGTTGAGCAAAACAAAAACAAACTCGTCGTCTGTCATATTTTAAGACTAGTATTACAAAGTATTCTATTGGCCATCGGCGCTATCTGAACACGCAGTCATTAAGGTGTAAACTCAAGTGGGCGAAAGCGAAAAGCTATAATGGAATCGAATCTAAATTCGCAAATCTCAAGTCTTATTACCCTAACACACCTGTTCAGGCGCGCTGCGAAGAAGAAGAGGAATGTACTTGGTTATCAATGCCTCCTTTCGAAAACCGAGCAAATCACCCAGATTATCAGATTTATTTCCAAATGTGTTGCACTGTAAAAATATCAAGTCACTTTGGATTAAGATTACGTTGTTTGTCATTCAGAGGGTCTCCATTTCAAATTTCAATTTTTAATTGATTTTTTTTGTTGCAAACGCAAATAACCATCATAAATATCTAACAGATTATTGCCATATTTCTGATTTAACACTAAAGAAAACGATCGTACCCAAATTAACAAAAAATTAGAGGAATTAAAAATATATTTGAATAAAATTCTTTTAAATTTAATATTAAATACTGACTGAATATGTGCATATATTTATATATATTTATAAGAAAATTAAAAGAAATAAAATATTTAATTGTTTTGTCTTATAGATTTCTTTCTGAAAATGTTCAGTGTTATAAATAGAACCCAATAGAAATGTCAAAAAATGATAACGTTCTAGGAAACACTTCTCTTTATAATTAGATTTTGAAGTACCTGCTTTCATAGTTTTAATTAACTATTTTTTGTATACTGCAGTTCCCAGAAAAGGTCATGTTTTTCAGCAGAATTCTGTTAAGTGTACTATTGCACCCAGCAAGACGGTTATCGCCCAACTTTTGACCATATGGTCAACGCGGTCAATAAATGATTATCGACACGGTTTTATTGGTCATTCCGCTACTGAATCAGTGGAAATAAATTACTGGACTTTCGGTGCAAATATCAACGTCACCGATGACTACAAATAAATAAGTTTGAGTGGATATCTAATCGGAGGCCCGAGAAATGTGTTAATCTGTAGACTGATTGTACGGGTACACTGGAATCCGTGACGTAGTCAAGGTAAACAAATGCCGTTATCGCTGCAAGAGTTTTGAGTTTATTATTCGGCAAATAAGGTGGAATAATCAGTCGGCCAAAATCGGTGGTATTGCGTACATCGTATGCTTATTCGGAGATGGCACTCGGATTCGTCCAGTCCAAAAGGTATTCGTCCCGTTGCGATGCAGTTGCTCCCTTCCGGAGCTTGCAGCTCACGACAAAGCAGGTGATCGGTTCGTTCTGGGCATCGTTTAGCGTTACAGTGACATCCGCCGTAATTTCCGGGAATGCAGGCTCCACGTAGAAGTTGAACTGGTAGGTGACATCCTCGTCCTTGTCAATGGGGCACATGGCGCCATACAGGAGGTTTCGGCACACATTGGACACCTCTTCGGGAAGGTCATACGGCAGATTCATGCCCAAAACCTTGGCCGTTGTGGTGGCAGTGATGCTCTTGATATTGTTGTTATCTGCAAGATGACAGCGGTCAGAAATGAACGATATAAGGATAATTCCCTCAACTTACTGCCCAGGAAGTGCACCTCCATTACAGCAATGGTTCCTTTGTAGACAATGCACGGTGGCACATCGCAATCCTGAATCTTAACGTCCAGTGGCAACGGCTTGTTCTTGCCTAAAAGAAAAATGAAGATCCACCAGTGAGCTCAAAAGTAGACTATGGTTTTTGGAAAAAACTCTGGAGATTAGCAGGCATTGGCTGATAAGCCCTATCACAACCGGGAGGTACTCTTGAGGACTTTTTGACTCAAAAGTATTTTTGGTAATAGTTTTTGTCACTTCGTAGAGATTATGTATGAGACAAAGTCTGTGAAGTGAATCACCAGCCGAGGAATGCTTTGAAACCACAAATCAACCTTAACTTAAGGCCTGAAATCCGAAGTTTAAAATATCCTAGTGACCAAATGAATGGAATTAAGCTACTTACACTGCTGTACAGTGGTGGCACTGACTGAAGCCAGAATTAAGGCAAAAGTTACAACGATTCGCAGCATTTTTTAAACGGGGAAGCTCCTTTAATCTTTGGCCAGAGTTAATTAAAGGTTTTAGGTACGCGCGCACGCAGATGATAACCGTGAATGGAATCGATGGGGCCGATGGAGAGCCTTAAATAGCCCGTGTCCAAGCGATGACCAACGGTTCGAGAGAGCGTTTATCAGGCTCGGCGGCTATTGATACGGGGCCGCCACGCAGGTGTTACAAATGAAAACAGTGTGGCCTGCAGGTGTTGCGCTCTGGCGAAGAGCAAACACAGCCAAATCCAATCAGTAAATAACGTAAATTTGGCTGATAAGCGAAGAGAGGCGAAACTACAATGTTTTAGATGGTAAACAATGCCGCTTTGGGGTTAATATGTCAACAAGGCGGGAAAATCCCTCAAAAACGGATTAGTCAACTTATAATTATAAACTTAAAGCGGTTAAGAATTCATGTTTAAATTACCCGGCGATTAATGCTCTATCGATCTCGATTGAAGCTATCAAAGTCATCGATAACAGTCCATCTCTAGCTTGAGGTGTTAAGGTAAACAACACAAATGTTAAGTTTAAAATGGAAGGAAATCAGATAATGGAGAAAGAGGATAAAGATGTGGAACGGTTCGTGGCGGAGAAGTATCCTGGTCTAGTGGCGGAGCTCCAGCCAAGCGGTTCCTGCATCGTTCAAGGAGTTATGTGCTGTGAGGTGAGTAAAAAGTAGTCTAAATGTTCCCGCCTAATAAATGTTATTTCTTTTATGCAGGGAACCTGGCGGCGCCTTAAGCTCTACTTACCCCACCACCCAGCGCTCCATGGTTTCCAGCTCTATGTGCAGGAGCACTTGATGTACAAGATCTACACGTCGGACAATCTGAAGGTTCAGGATGACTGGCTTCTGGAGGATTTGCTGGCCAATCTGGCACAGATTCTTCCCGCCCCAGAAGCCCTTGCATTGTTTAAGGATCCTTTGCCGGAGGGCAATATATACTCCGACATCCTGGCCTTGCACAAGCCCAACGAGTACCTCATGCAAATGGATGAGGCCTGTACCCGACTGCGATTCAGCGAATTCTCCGACTACGAGCATCACTATCTGGAGCTGGAGATTCCCTCGCTTCGCCTGCTGGATCACAGCCTGCCAGAATGCGTACCGCTGGGGGAAATGCTGACCAAGAGCGCAGGAACCCTGGAGGAAGCCCTAATCCTCTTCCTTAAGGTGCTGCAGGAGCTTCGCCCCTTCTACGACCACTTCATGGACATCGATGAACTGTGCCACGTGCTGCAGCCATCGCCCATCACCACCAAGCACAATTCACGGGTGTTTCCGCTCAAGGATCGCGTCTTCCTGAAGGTGACCATCGGGGATCCCTTCGCCTGCATCGCGTCCATGGCGTTGAAGATCATCGGTCCCACGGAGGAGGTGGCCCACCTGCGCCACGTTCTCAGCGATGGCCTGGGAAACTGGGACGCAGAACTGGACATGCACAAGAATCTGCTCCGCATTTTCGACCTCTGCTTCTTCCCCATGCCGGACTGGTCCAATGGGCCCAAGCAGGACGAGGAAGAGAACGAAGAGCTGCGCTGCAACATTTGCTTTGTCTACCGCCTGGATGGCGGTGAGGTGCCCCTCGTTTCCTGCGACAATGCGAGGTGTGTGCTCAAGTGCCATGCGGCCTGCTTGAAAGAGTGGTTTACCACACTTATGGATGGCAAAACCTTCCTGGAGGTCTCCTTTGGCCTATGCCCTTTTTGCAAGGCGGTAAGTTGTCCTCACCCCTTTACAATTTAACATTTCCTTAATTCTTCTTGCCTTATGTTTTCCAGAAACTGTCCACCTCCTTTGCGGCCCTTCTTAATGACTGACTAGCCCGCCACAATAATAAAAGCAATTGTTTAAGAGTAACTTATTACAGAGAGACTTTAGTTTCAAAAATCTTAAATATCAATTAGGCATAATTTACTTGAACTAAAGAACATATATGCAATCATATGTAGATCAATCTTTCGGTTAACATCCACGCCAAACAACTGTCGTGGGTTCTGCCAAATGTGGTTGTGAAACGAATTAAACAGGTCCCATATGATGGACCGCATTGTTTTCCGGGCGACGGCAGCAGCAGAGTTGGCCACTGAGCAATCGCTTCACAACGCGCCAGCCTCATTCCATCTCGTTGGAGATCAGCCGCAGCATATTGCGCACCACGTAGGTGCTGCCGTTGACCGGCGTGTTCTCGCTGGCCTTGCCAATCCGCACACTGGAGCCGGCCAGGCCGAAGAACACCCTGGGCGCCAGGTTGGGCTCCACCGCCTTGAACTCCCAGCCAACGTGCTGGGCGCAGAACTTGCACAGGATGATGTGCCACTGGTAGCCGGGGAACCAGCTGAACTTGGTGGACGGCTCGCCGCTGTAGCCGATGGCGTGGGACATCACCCGGTAAACGGTGTTCGTCTCGTGTATGTAGCCCTCTGCAAAAGAGAATGTTAATATTTCCATTTAAATGATGGTTTCCAAAGCCCAAGTCTCTGAATTCATGTGTAAACTATCACCTGGATTGCAGTACTGCGTCTGAACCCCGTGCTTGGACATGGCAAATAGATCCGCGCAGTGGGCCAGACTGCTGTTGCAGTATCGGCAGAAGAACAACGACTCCTCCTTGAACGTGCTCTTGATCAATTGGAGGCGAGTGTTGACCGAGTCCGTGAGGAAGGTCAGCCGCATCATCTTCTCGGTTAGGTGGAGGTTTCGCACCAGCCAGAAGGATAGCTGAATGGGGCATTTTGGCATGGTGTCTATCTTTTGGACTTCTAGCCTCTGGCGTGCGCGCTCCACGATGGCATCGAATGAATACTCCTGGCAGACATCAGCCGGCCAAGGAGTGCTGGCCAGCTGGAACCTGCGGTACTTGTCTTGCATCGAGGGAATATCCCGAAATCTGGCCATGGAGCCCATATCAACGGATTGCAGGGGCTCGGGCAGAAAGTACTCCGGCAATATCTTGACTTTGCTGAAGCACTTGCTCGTCGGATTGCGGGCAATGTACTGTGGCGGCCTGAAAGGATTTGAAGATGTTACAAGGACCCTTTGAAGTGGGTTGCAGACCCACGCACCCCTGGATGTCACCGCAGTTGATGACGATGCGCTGTAGTGCTCGGGATTTGTAGAACATCATCTCCCGACCGCTTTCGCCCTTTTCGTAGATCTGACACGTGACCCCGTACAGCTTGTGCGGGTTGTCCTCCGGTGGCTGCATCAGCGGAAAGCCCACGCCGAAGATCAGGCCATCCAGGCCGGGCATGTCCTCGTCGAACATGCGGCCGTCGATCATGAAGGGCAGAATCTCGCCGGGGAACAGGATGTGCTGGTGCAGGAAGATGAGCATGTGATGGGTGCTGCCCACCTCCAAGTAGTCGACGCCGGGCACGCGGCTCAGATGGTTGCCGAAGTACGAGTGCTCCGCCGGCAGATTGGTGTCGAAGCGCACGCCCCGCTCCAGTTCGATGTCGATCTGGGGACGAGGTGGTGGCGGTGGCGCTGGCTCTGGGGACTCGTCCGGCTGCTCGGATAGCTCCTGGCTGTTCTCTTCGCTGGTGCGACTGCGTTGACGCTCCTGGCTAAAGACCATGCTGCGCACGCGCTGCAGGAAGTTGTCCCGGTTGAGCAGAGCGGCGATTCCGCCATCTCGGTAGCGGGCCTGCGAGACCATCATGTCCACGGCGGAGCGCAGGCGGTTCTGGGGGATCATCCAGCGGGGCAGGCGCTCCAGATCCGAGTCATCTGGGCGGAAAAAGGGATGGTTAAAACAGGATGGTTCACGGGAAACCAAAGACCCACCTTCACTTCCTGGACTCTCGAGGGACATGTCGCTGCTCGGATGACTGCCCTCACTCGCTGTGTCCTCCGGCACATCATCCCCCATGGCCTCCAGCTGGCCATCCAAGCCCCCATCGATGGCCAGGGGATCCAGGCCAGCTGGCTCCAGTTCACCCACCTGAGCCAGGAGCTCCTGGACAGATGGTATTCTCGGTACTGGTATTCTCAGCTCGGCCGTTTCATCCTCCCCCTGCACAGAATTGATTTCTGCGCAATTTAAGACGTTCAACAATTAGTAAAGTGCTTAACTGGAGTGGCTTGATGTTGTCACACCCACCTGAGGTCTCCTCGTCGTCCATTTAAGCCGTTCCGTTCCTGTGGTTGTTTTCTGTTTAATGAGAAAAGTATTTATTTACTTTTTATTTTGACAAAGGAAAATGAGCGATTTTCGATAGGCAGCGATTGCCCAACTGGACTGCCAGTGTTGGTAACGCCGGAATTTTTCAAATTTATGGTAAGTTCAGCCCGCGCGAAACTGCGATGCATGTTTTAAAAGCTATATCCTATAGTAAAAATTTTGTTATTCCTAAAATGTTGGATACTAAAGTTACTCAGGGTACTACAAGTGAACTAGTAAAAAATGTTAGAGATATTGTTAGAGGAAACAAGGAAAAATTGGAAATGATTAAAGTGCGACTCTAAACAGTGAGATCAATATTCTGATATGAAAGAGTGTTTACTCTTGAGAGAGTTAAAAAATTTTAAAATATGTGAAAACTGAAAAAAAGCTTATTAAATAACTAAACTAACCAAATTTCAAATATGTTTAACTAAAATAAAAATTACACATAATAATGTTACAGTTTAATTTCTATAACTAAAACTATTTTTTTACGGATGGCTGTTTGAGTTATAATAGTCTAACTTCAATACATTTATATCCTTGATTAAATCCAATCTGAAATATTGGAGCTTTAATGTAAATGAATCGATAGGTACCATTCAGCATCGATCTGTTTGCATCACTAGCCAGAGCGGGCTTGGGACCGGATCGGAAGCTTATAAGAGCGGATCTGAACAGTCTGAAACCGATGTTCGCCACATTTGGTAGTGAGCGGATGTGAAAAGTGAAACCGAGGAAAGTTGCGTTGTGTTATCTTGTAAAGCGTCGGCATCGTCGATTTTGCATACCCGTTAATCAAAACAGAGCGAGAGAGAGAAAGAGAGTTCGAACAATGATCAATATAAATCCGCGACTTTTGCTGATCGCCGTGCTTTTTGCGATTATTGGGAAAGTGGCACGCGCCCAAATCGCCTTTGTCGAGGATCAAGACATTGATAAGAAGAAGGCCAACCTTGCGGTAAGCTGCAGCCAGAAACGGACCGATCCGACAGTCCGAGTTTTGGGCCGTGATAAGAAAATCCGAAACGGGAGAGAAGAATTCCAACTGAGTAGAGCCAATCGCTGTAGACCCTTTCCAATTAAACTAAGACCGACTAGTATATTCCACTTGGGAATAAAGGGAAGATGTTTCATTTTATGCAAACTAAAAAAGTTTTTTTTTTATTAAGTATTTGGAAAAACAGGTTTTTATAATTGTATTCCCTTGGCGGGAAATTCCATTTCAATGAAAACAATTTGTCGTATGTATATTATGGCTTTTTTTTTTAATTCAAGTTAACTTACATTTAAAATTTCCAAAAATCGGGAAATAAAGATTTCCAAATAAATATAAAACCAGAACAAAATATTTATGCGGGATACAGTTCTTGAAATGGCTATAAATATAAAAGTTTCTGTAAATTTTTTGTTGTTTTTTTAATTAGATTTAAGTTCTTGAAAAACAACGAGTAAAGATTTCCAAAAACTTTAAAGAAACCTAAAATGAGATCAAATGTTATCAGTTTCACATTAGTAGTATACAGGTAATATTTAAATAGTCAACATTTTACAGTTTAGTATGCAAAATAGAAGTATTGAAATTCTTTAATTTAATACTCTAAAGAAATTATGAAGCATTAAAGAACATAAATGTTTTGTATTGCAAAAGCACTTCAGATTAAAAAAAAATAACCCAGTTTAATTGAAAAAAATCTTTTAAAACAGTATAACAAATTTATTGGACTCTTTGTTAGGGTACGGCGAACGCCTTGGCAATAATCAATTAGACCTCATCGTAACCCCCTCCGATTTCTTCTCCAGGGTCGCAAGCCACTTTATTCCCCAGCCCGATGCCCCAAGCACCAGCTTCTTTATCCGGGGGACCAGCAGAAGCAAAACGATTGGGTCTGCGACTGCGCGCCAGGTGAGCAGTCATAATGGAGCTACCGATGTGATGACATAATAATAACATGGGTTCGGGTACTTCCCCTTCCACAGCCACACTGTATTACCCAGAGACCGACGGCTGCTATCCGGCCTTCAGGCAGGGACCCTGTGAGCCCGGCCAGATGCTGGTGCTCTACAAGGAGAAAATCATCCCGGAGTGCGTACGCAATCCGTGCAACCAGGACGGGCACTTCATGATCCGCGACACCTGCTACAAGTTCGGCAATACCAAGAACGAGGAGAACCCGTGCCCCCGTAAGGAGGCAACCTTCGTGCTGGGCGTAAATCCCATCAACCTGATGGTGGACTGTGTTAAGCTGTCCGTGCAACTGGAGACCCGCTTATCAGACACCCCGGAGACGCAGGCTCCGCCGGAGTACTACATCGAGCTGGCTGAGAAGTGCTCCCGCGGCAGTCGCCTTTTGGCCCAAGGAAAGTGCGCCTAAAGGATTTCAGCAGGATATTTAAATGGTTAACGAATAAGTTTACGTATTGTGTTCTGTTCGGTGCTGTAGATTCCAGTGAAAGAATTTTAATTTGTTCAATGTTTACAACAGGTACAATATGGGTTTTGGATTAAAGACTCATTTTATGGCGATTTTCTTGTATTTAAATTAATGTTTTATACAACAGCTAACAGTACTTTAAGAAGTAAATTCAAGAATTAACCAAAACGTAAGCTATCTCATTTCCCAAGTGATGAATTTCAGGTAGCTTATCTACTACCGAAAACTAGGAACTAGCTTTTTTCCGGCCCTTAGTCGGAGTAGTTGCAGGTTCGGGGCTTTCTTCTTCGAGCATCTCGTCCGCTTCGACATCATCCTCCTCTGGCAGCGTGACGCCGTCCTCCAGGTTTGGTTCTTCATTGGCAGTCTCCAGCTTCAGCAGCGCGTTCTCAAGCGAGGCGAGGAACGAGCTCTCGCCGTACTCCGGCCATTGACGGAACTGGCTGAAGAGCGTCAGCATTTGGCTGGGCCGGAGATCTCCGAACTGGGTGTAAATGTTGATACCTGGATAGTAGTCCCTGGTGCTCATCGTCGTACTTTGACAGGAGTACTGAGGCAGTTTCTTGGGCAACTCATCTGGATAAGTAGGCGTCACGGGCTCGGACGCGTGCGGATTGATGATCAGCCGAGGTCCACAGCCGGGCACCCATTTCCTGCACAAATAAAATGATAAATTAAAAACTCGAAGGTTGACTTTGCTTACCTACTCTAGATTGGGGATTATCCTGTTTCGGCGGCTCACAAAGTTCTGCTTTATAAAAAACCAGAGGGCGGGAAGATCCTGAGACTGACAAAGCTCGTGAAGATTTCGGCGCGGTGAAAACTTCACCAGATACATATACTCCGGATTGATGGACCGCACCTTTCCCAATTTGCTACCCTTGGTGGGACTATATACCGTCTGATGGGGGAGGAAATCCTCGCGCGGCACCTTGGCAATAAACTGATGCTCAAAGAGGATTTGGAAGAGCACGCTGGTCGAACGGTAGATAAGGTAACCAATCTCATTGTTGCAGGTAAGGTGCTGAAAAATGTTGAGTAAAAATGATGCCAAAGAAAATCATTTGACTATTTACTATGTAAATGGGTGGCGGCATGACGAGGATCATCTCGCAGCGACCGAGATTGAAAAGACTGGTCTGGAAGATGAGCGAGTTGATCAAATGCTTGAAGAATGGATACGAGCCCACAGCGCCAAAAACTAGCATATTGTTATCTGCGGGAACAGAGATTTAAAATCGTTTTAAATGATTATATTGTATCAGCTCACCATCCTTGAAGGCTTTCTGTGGCACATCATTAAGCAGATCCGCCACCCTGGTGCCACCATCCATTTTGTCCATGTACACCAACTTCCATAGGTTCACAAAATCCCCTTGGCGCACCTTTACGCGCTCCGGATAAAGTGTATGTAGCTCCTGAAGTCTGGGCATAAAGTGATCCATGCTTTCGAGCAGGATTATGCGCCGGAACTGGGATTCCCTGTCCAACAGTTGCCGGGTGAAGTGTCCCGCTCCGGAATTCAGTTCCATGACAGTGTCACAACCGGAGCTCTGGAAGTGGGGCTCCAGATGCTGGCCAATCCTTTGGGCAGCCTCCGCATTCGCCACATACATGTGAGGCGAAATCTTGTGCTTCCGGGTGAGTAGCTTCTCTGGGAATTCGTCGCTGTAGCGGGCCACCAGCTCTTTTCTGGCCTTGGTGCTATAGTTGGCCCTGGCCAGAGACCAACTGCATCGTAGGGGCAGCATTTCTCAAGATCTTAAAAAAACAAATCCAAAATAAAGTGTTCTTTACGTTTGTTTACATGCAACAGTTGTGCATGTTCTTAACAACACTAGCCGATAGAGGTTCAAACAGCTGTTACAAAAACAAATCACAGCTGGCCGCTTTTAAACACTATCCAACACTTTTTTGGTTATGTTTACGGAGCAAATTATTTTCGGTTTCCACGATTTCAAGTGAATTTTAAGCGAAGTAAATAAAACTTAACCTACTTTTGGCATGGGTCAGGTCCTTTCCATGGTGGCCCGCCGTGCCAATCGCTTCAATGCCGAGAATCGCGCCCATCGCATCCTGGAACGCGAGAAACCCACACCGGCGCCCAAGTTCGACTCCAATTTGAGGGACATGGAACGTACCTTGGAATGTGAGTGGACTGTGAGAAAACAAAGGATTCTTCAACACTCTTTAATGCTCTACCCCCTACAGTGGATCCCAAGTTCGTGGACAAGCTGAACCTGAAGGACTCCAGCTTGGACGGGCGATTGAAAGACGTTTATGTAACCTCGCAGGATCGATTTGTGGGTTAAGGCTAGTGGGAGCTATGTGGACAAATACTGATCTGTATTCTAAATTCCCTAGATCAAGCGGGTCCAAGACCGCCAGGCTGCGGAGACTGCAGCGGATCAGGCGGAGAAGAGAGCTCTGCCCCTGGAGCGTAAAACGCCGGATGATTTCGAATACGGATATTTGGAGCCCACGCGCATCACCCCCGGGCACTGCACGCTTCGGCAAGCGCTCAAGTTCATCAATGACCACCAGTTGGATCCGGAATCCTGGCCGGCCAGGAAGATAGCCAATGAATACAAGCTTAAGGAGCCGCTTGTTGGTGAGATAACCTGGAAAGATAGCCCCCAAACATCCCAAACTAAGCTTTTCTCTTACAGAAAACATCCTTCACTACTTTAAAACGTTTAATATGTACATACCCGATCAGAAGTACAAGGACACGTTGCTGACACAAGCTACGCAGCCTCTTCTGAGGGTTAAATCCAACCCGGAGGGTAATCCGTAAATAAAGCACTCTTGTTATTTTGTTTTAAACCTACGCTTTATTGTACGAAACGAGAATCACACAATCGCATTGGGCGGACAGAAGTATATGTTCAGGGATTTGTCCTCGGAGGCGGAGGCCACCTTGTCGTTGCCAGGACTATAACGTACGCCCCACACCTGGTCCGAGTGTTCCGCGAACGTGTGAAGGCACTTGCGTTCGGAGGTGTCCCACACTTTCACGGTGCGATCGCTGGAAGAGCTGGCGAAGTGCTTGCCGTCCTCCGAGAAGGACACACACAGCACCCAAGAGGCGTGGCCAGAAAGGGTGCCCACGACATCCGAGTGGGTCCTGTGGAAGAATAGTATGATATCATTAGTAACTAATAGGGCTTTACAACTTTAACTTTCTTTGGCTTTTTAAAACATTTTTGCTTAAAATACTTTCGGGATTAAGACTAAGATTTACTTACACATCATAAAGCTTCATGTGACCATCATCGGAACCTGTGAGCAGCATCTGGGAATTGGGTGAGAAGCAAAGGCTGCGAACGGGCATCGCATGGCCCTCCAGAGTTTGCACCACCTTGCCCGCTGCCACGTCAAAGATGGTAATAATGCCATCGATGGCTCCACTGGCTATGTACTTGCCATCAGGGCTCTGCAATGATACACTGTAAAGCCTAAACAGATTGGGTTTTGATCAGGTAAATCTTACATAGGCAATGCTCAGTGTGTATTTGCCATTCTGCGCATCTAGTGTCTGCTCCGCCTTCCCCGTTTCCACGCTGTACATGGAGATTTTGCCGTCATTTAATCCAGATATCACGTATTTGTTGCAGGGCGAGAATCCAACCGTCCAGAGATCAACGGGACCAAAGGTAAGCAGGTGTTTCTTATCGCCGGATCGGGCATCCCACAAACACATACTGGAATCCAGCGAACTGCTCGCAATTGCTAAAAGAAGGAAGAGTTTGTTTAAAAGCGATTTTATTTTAAAAAGGATTCTATTGAATATATAAAATGACAATCGACCAACAGATCGAATACTAATGCTGTTAATTAAGAAATCTTAAAACTTACTCTGTCCATCGGAACTGACGGCCACGGACACGACACCCAAGGCATGTCCTTTTAACTGGTGGCGGAGCTTTAAGGTGTTGTCCTCCCGCAGATCCCACACCTTCACCAAGTCGTCCAGGCCTCCGGTGACTATGAAATCCTTAGGACGCGCCTCCTTCTTGTCGAAATCGAAGGGATTCTCCTCCTCCGGCTCCGTGCCAGCATCATCCGGATCCGGATCGGCAGTGTCGCGGCCCCAGGTGCAGGCCCACAGCGCATTGTCGTGCGCGTTTTCCTCCTTGTGCAGCAGCGAAAACTGACGGAGAATTGTGCGTTGAGGAAATGCCACATTTGATTCTATGTAAACTTACCATTCCAAAGAAAAAGCCGGAAAAATATTTATTTTCGGAAAGAGTGCTCAAAAGAGATGGGAGAACTAGCGCGGCTATCGATAACAGTAATGAAAATAGTGTTGGGAAAGATTAGAGTAGGTGAAAACAAAACTTTAACTGCTCTCTTGAAATATTTATCCACAGAAATATCAATGCCCATATATAATTAATATTTATAATAATTAATGATTATTAAACAAAACTAAATTCACCTTAATTTTATCTCAACTTGTTTAATTGAATTTAAAACCAAATATAGACTTTGGTATATTTTACAACCTGGCATAACCCCATTCTTCCGCTACGGCCACTCTGATGGTATCTTGCCTCGGCCCGGAGGTGGTCACACTGTTTCCACCCGTCGACTACCGAGGAACGAACGTCGCGTTTTAAAAAACAAATCATCAAACGACTCGGACGCGAAATCTAAGCGACTGGCGAAAAAGTGTAAGTGACGGGTGTTTCAAGTGGTACCATAGAGTCTGCCCCACAGTGCGACAATGCTCGGATCTACCAGTGCGGTTATATAATGTGGATTTAGTGCATAGGACTCCGCCGCCGATACCAAAAAACCAAAAACAAAGAAACGGACCAACGCGTGTTCTGTATTTCAGTTGGGTTCTCTCTTTTTTCCGCTGTCGCCGCCGCCGTGAATCGAATATGTATTTTCCTCTATGGATCCGCGTGTCTGGAATATATTAATAAACATTCACAGTAAAGCCTCGTTTGCGCGTATGTGTGCGTGGGGGCGGGTGTATGTCGAATGTGTGGTTGTGCAGCAGCAAATTATTTATCTCCCATATCATATCTTTTGACGAAATCGAAAAGCGAATGATTCATTTCTGAGGCAGCAGGACTCGGCTATTTGTGCACTAAACCGAAATAAAACAGAGAAATACACATATGTACATATGCGCTGCACTTTCCATGAGTTTTTCGTGGTGTGTTTGTTTTATTGATTCCCATTTTCACATTCCCCCCACCCCTGTCTTCCACCCAGTTTCTCCTCTTCTCTCCAAAAGACATCTATATTCGCGCCTGCCCCCACAACTTCGTTTCCGATTTGGTGTAAACAATAACGGCAACCGGTTTTCGCGTGCAACTTTATCTCTCTAATATCGTCTTTCCTCTTATTCTTCTTCTCTTCCTCTTGTTTTTTTCGATTATAATCGCAATTTGCCGTTTCCAAAATGATATATGCAAACCCCTTTGAATAAATCAAACAGTTCCAGTTTAGTCTGTAAATTATCAAGGTGAGTTTTAAGACGATGATCAATAATGGTGTATTATAGTGCCCAGGATATTTGCATGTTTATGTAATCGTATCTAAATTTTATGTTAATTTATCTCACATATGGCAGAAGAAATAGTTCTAGAGCTTTGTATTCATGCGCTCAGAAATTGCTAGTTTTTATGCTTCAAAGTTGATAATTTTGAACTTAGTTTTAAAAAATTTCGAATTGTAATATATTGCTTTGTTTGCCGTTTTGGAAGTGGTCTCAATGTCCTTATGTCTTAAATTTTAAAATAATTTGTTATACAAAAAAAATGTGCAGTCAAAAAGTTCAAAAATCCTCCTAAGCTCAGTTTTCTATCCATAGTTTTTCTGCCAACCCATCACGGTTGCTCTTAGCCTTCGCACTAATGTGACTGGAGGATTAGAATAAATGTTTACCCTTAAGAGGTGCTCGAGAAGCGCCCAAACAAAAAAAGAATGGAAAAACTAGACCATAAACATAAATGCATTTCACAGCTGCCATTAGTGCACAACTTTTCACAATCGGCCAGAAAAACCGGCGCAAAAACCAAGTACGACAAAATGGAAATCCAGGGCAGGCGCAAAAAGAAAATGAAACAGTGGAAAAAGCGGAAAAAGCCAAAGCCCATGCGAAATGCACTCGGAAAATGGATGAAAAACCAAAGTTATTAGTTGAGGTGGGAAAAGCGGCGCTGAGATCGGGGGAATTGCGAAGTCAAGTGTGGAAAAGCGCTCGCTGGGAAAAGCGTGACAAAGTCAAAAGCAAGGGGCGAAATTGGAGCAATTTGAGACTGTGTGATATGACATCATTGCAAGGGGCGTGTCAGGGGGCGGGGGGCACCGAAGTTTTCCAAAAAAATGAGAGCCAAGCAAGAAAGCGGCTGGCAGGGAAAATTATTGTCGCGCCAGCAAAAAGCGGTCACAAAGATTGGATGCATCAACCTTGACATTATTTCAAAGAAATTACAAGAAACTTCCATCTGCCAAGCGAATCAAATGGGTAAAAGTTGGATTTATTTATTGGCGAACACAACAAAGTTATTTTAAAACGATCGGTTTCGGTTTACGATTAATTGGTCCCAGTTTGACTGCACTTGGTGATTTCCAATTCTTGTACAACCTTTATATCTCTGCTGTTTTTTCTATATCTTAACTTCTTATCAAAGAAAATGCATTCTTAATTTGTAACTTTTTTTTTTTGTAAAGTTATGTTCTATTGTACGGGCAATCCAGTCCTTAAAAGGGAATTGACTCCCAAGAGGCTTGATGGAATTTACGAAGAGAGTCGCACGAACGTCCTCTGATAACAATATCGCCGGAATAATCGCCATTCGTTGAACCCCATCAGAATGTAGGAGCATTGACTCGCAAGATCGCGTTCTGCTGCCGGGGCCATTTCTTTACACCAATCAAAGCGACCAAGAAAAGACCAAGACGATGGCGTCAAGTCATGACATTGCACTGGCAAAAGCACCAGAACAATGGAAAAGCACTCTTTGGATTCCAGTAGAAAGCAAATGCCGCCCTTAACTTTTTGCTTGACTGCATAAATATTTCTGGCCCGATCACAGAGTCCAAATAGTATTTAAATCCAAAGATAAGATAGTAGGCAGTCCACTTCTATTTTTAAGAAAATGGTTTAAGTGTGTGTCTTTTGTCATTTCCTCGAGCTGTTATTTTCAGACTTAGCCCAGGGAAGCATCTAATTAGGGCTCTAATTGGGGCCTTGTTTTTTAAGGGGCACGTGTAAAGTGTGACATTTGTTATGTGTGTGCTTTGTGTGAAATATTTTCATTAGCTGTTTCGCTTTGGGGCCGTATTTATGGACTTTGGTTCTCAAGAGGCGTTAATGGCGTTTGGGTTGATGGTTATAGCAATGGTCATTAGCATATGTTGTAACTGGTTTTTTACAAAAATGTGGGATCAGGAAGATATAAGTAATCTCTGTTGGCGCGAAATGTCACTTTCATTCATTAGAGTATTCTGTAATTTAATAATTTATCATTGGTTTCTGTTATGAATCATTACGGTGTTCAACAACAAACACTTTACAACACTCCCATTTTTGAAACCCCTACGCAGCACTTAAACCAACTGCAACGCAGTTGACCTTTGTTTGTGGAATGCCATAAAGTGCAGTTTTATGACCGCAATGTGTTAACAATTGCAAACGAAAGGGCAAGGAATGCAGGGTCTTCCTCATTGGAGAAGCACTTGAAAAACCATTAAACATTACTCCTTTTGAACACGAAACCCGAGGAACTCCCCTATCTGTCTTTCTCCCCCATTAACCCATAAATGGGAAATTGATATTGTCCAGTGTGTTGAGACACTGATAAAATATCAGACAAATTAGATAAAGTTGCGGCCAAGGGCAAGTTTTTTTTTACACGTACTTTTACTTCTATTTCAGTTAGACCCGCTATCGACGAAGCTCTTTTGAAGTCAAAGAGAGCGCGTAAAATTGTTTATCTTTTGCAGAAGGCAGAGTTCAGCATTCAGCTTTTCTTCGCCTATACGATTTCTTTTTTTTGCATTTGCTGTTTATGTGTGTGTTTTTTTTTGTTTTGTTTGTTGGCCTTTCACGTGATAGGCTTTTGTGTGTTTATTAATCGCATTTTTATCGCCACTTTAATAACATATGCCGCGTTGTTGGGAAAATGGGTTTGGTCGGTGGGAGATGGGAGATGGGGAGTTTTTGGGCGTCAATTAGCTGTCGTCTGGGCCAGGCACTTTCACAATTTATCAAAAATACATCATCAAAGTGTCCACATTTCGTTTTCAATACTTTTTATTGTCTTCGTTGTTCTTCTTTCTCCCTCTTACTATTTTTCTTTTTTTTCGGGCAGGAGGAGTTCCATTATTAATTAAAAAGCTGACAGACAGCTCTGTCATCACGATGACCATGACCCAAGTGGGTGAGCTCCTTTGTTGTAATGTGTTGCTTTGTTATTTGCGCATTTTCACACTGCAAAAGTTCGCTGCTCCGATGAATAAGAATTCGCTTGTCTATAATTCATTTGAGACAACTACAACATGCTACTCTTGTTACGCCCGCCTTTGTGCCGGTGTTTGGGTTGTTAATGCGAGCCTCGATTTTCCAGTTTTCAGCCAGTCAGGCATTAACTTTGCTCATTTACCCACTCGGTTTATTCACTCAGCCACTCACCTGTTCGTTTCATTCATCCATCTATCATTTAATCAGCCCTTTGCTTGCTAGACCAAGTTTAGGAGCCGGCTTGCGAGCTCTTAATATGATTAAGTTTTTACGCTTCGACAGCTTCTAGCACGGCGCACTCGCCGCCTCGACTTATTTATTCTTCCATTTCTAGGGGTTTGCCGTAAACACATATGTTTACAAAAGCTGCGCTATATTTCAAACTAGAAGTTTTTCAATTTCCCAAGAAGTTTACCTTCAAATGGGGCAAGCATTGGGGATTATCCCGAAGCAATACAACTCCGTGTAGGGCAGGGTTCCTTGAATTTCGTGTCCTAATTCAAAGAATTTGTGATGAGGTCATGCTATAAATTGAGTTCGTTAGGCTTTCGACAAGGTGTGAACGAAATTTTTCTCCCTTTTCCAATTGTTTGCACTTATTTTAAAGAAAATAATACATTTAAAACCGAAATTTTTTAACTTACAAACGTAAAAGCTAACTAAACCTTAAGTGCTCTTTGTGCCCTTGTCATTTTTGCTGTGGGAACTGCAAGTGTTTTATTGACTAAACACTTTTCGCGATTTATTGATTTGAATCTCCATGCAAACAGCCAAACAGTCATCCGGATGGCTTGCAATTTCTCAATTGAAATCATCCAAACAAATTGCATTTGCATGCTCTACCCCGGAGTCAAAGCGAAGGCCAATTAATGGCAGTGAACAAAACATTGGCTCTTCAATGCAAATTCAATGTGCTGACAGGCGACAATGTTTGATGGCACCGAGGGAATTGGAGGGGTCATATTGGCCAGTAAACATAAACAGATATTTCTAAATGGAGCTCATGTCATTAGCACATTCACAAATTCGACAGTCGCCGGATGTGCTGCCGTCTAAAACAAAAGCGGGAATGTTCTTGGAAACTCTCGTTGCTTACAGATACATTTGTATCTATAAGTTTGTTCAATTTTAAAGTAATATATTTGTGGTAGTTTAGTCCCAACCACATGATTCACTTTCCTTAATTATGCACAACCGTCAGAGATCGAGAGATTACGTATTTTGGCCATGACTGAGAGCACAAATCTAAGGTTTGAGAAAAAATACTTTTCCACTTGAAAAAATTTCAAGTTATATTTTATTCAAATAAATATTTCTAAACCGTTGAGGATCTTTTTAATTGTACTGTAGTTTGTTATCAGGAAAAAAATCTTATGTTTTTTTTGTTATTATTAATGATGTTTATTTATTATATTTTTAACCAAGTGCTAATTAGTTTAAAACTAATCAATACGTTTTTCCTGTTTCTGTTTTCAGTGAACCAAAACGATAACAAATCATATTCTTCGCCTTCCCGCCACAAATGTTTTCGGCCAGCAAAATAGCTTGCTAAGGTGAGTTGTTCGAAATGTATAATTATAAATTAAATTCATATGCGTATTAGTGTAGATTGGCATATGTCAGTGACTAAGAGCCCCACATTTAATGACTGATAATTGCTGTTGGACAAGAGTTGCCTTCATTTTTGGCTTTAACCATGGCAGGCGATATATTTAGGTAGATTAGATAAGGAGGTAAACAGCTCTATCAGACTGCAATGCAACTGTAGTATATAGAATTGATTTATAGAGGCCAAACAGTTAAAATAAGCAAAAAATTTAGATATTGCAAGTTTTAAATATTCCTAGATAACTTCCGTTTTCGCTGACGGATATTTTGATTGATTGATCAAAGCAATAATTGGCCAACACTTTCCGGCCAATCGCACCTGGATACTCTAAGTTGTGCCCACCTGCACTTGGCTATCAATCTTGGCCAGTCACCTCGACTACCTCATTACCCTGCCTCATGCATTTTTAATTGGCAAATGCTGCTCAACACCCAATGAAAAGTCGTCCGTTATTGGCCAGTGGCCAACTTGAAAAGGGCAAAGTTTATTGGGCCAATAATAAAATCGAATTGGGGGAATGGGCAATCGTCAAGAATCGAGATTCGAAATCGAAACCGGGCAAGAACTATTTTTAATTATCTTGCAGCATTTGGCTTTGACAGTTTCAGTTTCAATTTCTAGCTGCAGTTTTTCAATTTGTTCAAATTGATTGGGGCACCACCCACAGCCCACCCACTTTCCACGGTTGGCGAGTCGCGGGGAAAAAGGAATTCCTAACAAGAAATGAAAATCTAAACATCTCTAACATATTCGATAAACACGAGCCGAAAAATAATGAAAGAGGCAACTTTCATCGGTGGAAAATTTGTGTAAAATTTATTCTACTCGCAGCCGCGCAGCCCCTTTCTTCTTTCGTTTTTTTTCGGCGTCTGCTAATTTTAGCGTGAAGAAAGCTGATTGCATGGGGCATTTGTATTTCGGCTCTTCAATTGCCATTTCATTTATATTTTTAATTACGCAAAGCGATCTAGAGAGAGTTCTCCCTGGCTCGATCTCTCTTTCCACATCAGCTTTTGTGGCTCTTTTATGTGCAATTAATTCTACAATTTGTCACAAAAAAAAACTATTTTAGTGTTTTTACATATTATTTTGTAGTTAAATTTAAGTTTTAGTCGCTGCTGCTGTTTTTATTGCCGGGGATTGTAATTAGCTTCGTGGTGGGTTTATTGAACTGTGTGCTGAGCTCTCCAACAACAAACCAAACAACATACACACAAATCTGACATGTTTATGCGTTCTAAACTATTTACGACCAAAGGTCCCGGCCACAAAAAATATTGATGTTTCCATAGACTTGCCCGGTTTATTGCCATACTGTGGAAATTCTATGGTTCAGGTAGCTCTATGTATTCCCCGTTTTGTTATGCTTAAGCTTGAGGCGAACTGGTTGGCTGATTTAATATGTAACTCGCACCAATCCGTCAATTATTTTGTATAATGAGCTGACTTTGGTTTGCGGCTGGAGCAATTTAAAATCAATTTTATCTGCAAAAACTTGATGATTTATAATTTTAAACATATTGAATATTGTTTTACTGATAGATTGAAATCAATTGCGAATTTTTTTCTTAACGTGTTTTTTGTGAACTTATCAATGCAGTCATGGCAAGTAAAACCATGGTCAAAACTATTTACGATTTACAATTTTCAAACAAATTTATATTGGAGCCACATTTAAAAGTTTCCCTTGTTCTTTACGGTTTCCTTGTATGTACCTCGACAATTAAAATTTTTAAACAATGTAAAACAAACAAATCTATTATCACCTGCGAAAATAAACAACAAGGCGAACGCGATTCAGCGAATACCATTTCCTTATCTATAACATGTGTAGTTTAAATTAATGATCGGCGCCAATTACAAATATACGCAGCTCGTATAGGGGTTCCTTTGCCTTATAAGGCCTGCGGTCCGTCCCACTGTCATTAGTCGCTTATTGAAATCAAGCGGCGCTGATAACAATTTGCGATTGGAAATCGAACTGCGGAAGGTGTTGATGCGATAAGCACGTTCGCATTTGGAGCGGCCAAACCTTGACCAACTAAATTGGGGCTAATGAATCAGCTGATTGATCACGAATCGACTCTCCGATTCATATAAGGTGCTGGAGTCGGTTTCGAAAGGTATTTTCTTTTGGTGCTGCCGCCGCCGCCGCTTCGTTTTTCCAATCGGCAAACGCAAATCCAATTATCAATCGGATCAATTGGAAAGTCGGGGCCAGGCAACCACAGTCCAATAAACGGGGCGTGTCAATGCAATTAAGGATGGCAGAAGGGCGGATCGATTTGGGTTCCGTTAAGGAGAGTAAGCCCCGAAGCTGAATGCACCGAACAAAATTTAATGATCGATTGGGTCTGTTATTTTTAATGAAAATAACTTGATCTTCGCTTATTTGATCAAATATAAATTTTCATGTTAAAGAAACTAAATTGATACTAGAAACCTTGGATTTGGTTTTGAATTTATCAAATGTTCCCAGTCAAAGATATCTTTAAAATCCGTTGAATGATATTGATCTATGAGATTCAGACATAGTACAATTTTCTAAAGAACTTATTATTTGGTTCTATTTTTTCGTGTGTGTTGTTCCCCGAGAAAGTTCTCCCTATAGTTAGCGTTTCCCATCTTTGGATGCTTCGCTGCCGCGTGTTGGGCCTACGAAACAAGTTTATTCCTCTCTCTCTTTATGAGTCTACCCGTCTCTTTCGGTTATTCTGGTTGCGCATGAATCACTTTTTGTTTTGGTCCGACTCTGCTTTGCTCGAAGCTTTGTCTTTTCGAAAGGTAACTAAACTATGTACATTGTACACACAGCGAGGTACTGTTAAAGAGCATCGGGGATCCAGGGACGGGAGTCGTAGAAATTGAGTTTATGACGTTTGCACTTAACCCCCAGTGGAAAACATGGCACAGTTATCATTCGTTAGCTTTCTGCCCAGCAGCGGAAGTATGTCGGTCGAGCGTGAATCGATCCACGCAGCTCGCTCGCCATTCGTCACTAATTCATTCATTCATTCGCCCAGTCAGTAAGTCAGTCAATGGATTCTAATGTTTCTGTATTGTTTTTTTTCTGCTTTTGTTTGCTGCTTGATTGCATTGCCAGCGGATATTGGCAATGCAACTGGGAGAACCGAATAGCACACCCCAAAAACCCACATACTGGCCTAGTCCCGGCCTCTATTCTCTTGAGGATTTGGAAAGAGTCTTTATAATCATAAATTCAATTTCCGTTAAGTTCTGGTGCCTCGGTCAATTTAGATTCAATTTATATGTATGAACGTGAACTTTTTCAATTTTTAGCAAATTAATTAATTCGAATTTTATATTTCAAGTTATTGGTGTTTGACAGCAAGTCCTTAAAAATCTCCAAATTGTAAGCAAACTTTCTAGCTAGCCCAAATTACTCCCACTCTTTATTAACTTTAATTTAATTCACTTTTTAATGGCTTTTTTTTTTTATAAAATTCAATAACCAAAAGCGAAAGAGAATTGAAAATGTGAAACCGTCACTGGTTCACGGTCAACTCGTGCGTCTAATGACAGCCAACGATTTTCTGGCCGCATAATTACGCCGGCGAACACCACAAAAGTAGCAACACAAGTAACCACTGCAAACAACTGTTTCATTTACATTGTGCAGAGTCATGGAATCTGGTCAATGAATCGCACTGAAATAGCAAAAACAAAAGAGAGAAAAAACCGAAATTGCCCAGGGCACGCCAACACACACACATACACACACTCCACGATAACTAAGAAGTCAGCACACGCGATGGTAAATCTTGTATGGAATACTATAAATGCCACGCCCACGCCCGAACAAGGCTTATTATGGCCACATTTATTGACCACAAAGTAGCAGCAAGACAGACGAACAAAAAACTGCCGAATCCAGCACAATTCATGGACCAATGTGGGCAGGTGTCTTGTATCTCAGTGTCTGAGTGTGTGGGTGGCTGGTAAGCGCCAAGAGTTAACCATTATTAACAGTTTATTAAAAACAACTCAAGTGGCCAAGGTAAATAAAAAGCAAAGAGATCAAGCTAAGCTGAAGCACGTGCTGCCACAAATTGGGACAAAAATGAGCACAGCAAAATATAAATAACCATAAAAAGGTAATAAAATAGTAATAATTTAACAGTGTGTAGCAGGTGCACTTATTAAAATTTCCTTAAAATAAAAAATTAAAAATGGAAGTTAAATTTAATTTAAAAATGTTTCGAAACATTCTTGCGAAGTTGTTTTTACTCAAACTTGCAGCATTGTACACCATGTCGTATGAGTAATGTCAAAAAGTTCATAGCTTATAATTGTGGTACCGAAAGTAAAGTTTATTTTTGCAACTCCTCTTTGAAGACTCTTTTCTTAACCTTCCTCGCAAACTTGCAACACTGTACAGCGTGTCGTATGAGTAATGCGAGGCATTTGGAAAGCGAAACTTTGCCACTACAAAGAGCAGCATTCCTGAGCAAATTGCAAATGCTAAGTGAGAGCCATGGCATCTAACAAGATTCTTTAGGCACTCACAAAATGAGAGAGAGAGAGAGAAAGAGAGAGGGAGATGGGTTAGACAGAGTCGGCAATATTTATCGATTTCGTTTTCAGGCAAAACTTGTTGCGCTCAGCTTCGCAAATCAATTACGCAATTTAACTCTCAAGCGATTTTATTTAAATGAAAACATTTTCATGGCAGCCAATTTGATAAGTGGAAAAACGCTCATCAATCAGTCAGTTCAGCGTTCCATCACTCTGTCAAGACACAGAACTTTCCTCAATATTTCATCAAACCGAAAGTTCACTGACTTTGGGCTGTCTTACGAACAAAAAAAAATATGTTTGACCCAAAAAAAGAAACTTGGAAAATGTGCGTTGATGTGCAGTGGAAGTGCCGCGGACTGTCAGAGGAATATACATGTATATACTAAAGTAACAATAACCACACTAAAACATAAAATGCACAGAAACACAAATAACCATGACGTTTTGATAAATTTGTTGTTTATGTGAAAACTATAATTTTTGTAAGATTACAATTTTGATATAAAAATATCAAAATTATCTGCTTAAAGATATACGTAATATAAATAATAAACAAGCAGCAAACCAAAGTTTTATTAACTTCGTTACAGATTGTTAATACGTATTTGACCTGCTAATTTTTATATAGTAATAGTTTTTTTTCCTCTGCATTGATAGCTGTTATGCTGATGGGGATTATGAGGCTGCTGATTAGACGGGCAGACCCGCCAAATGAAATGAAACTTTATCGGATTAAATTTATGACAATTTTATGGCCAGTGGTCAGGGGGTGTGGATTGAATCAGTTACAGTGGGGCAATCAAAATTCCTTTCGGAACGCATGCTGCTTTGGCTGCTGCTGATGATCGTTTGGGCAACTTCCTTGAAGTTTATGGCGTGTTGCATGCCTCGGGCTTCCCGAGGCATGAACAAAAAGTGGAGCCGCTGGGGGAAGCTCTGTTCGATGTATGCCCCACATTATATGGTTCGGCCAGATCTCTGCCAGACCTCGCTGCGTTTTTCATTTCTCCTCTAGAGCTGCTTGACAGCCCGTACCTCTATTCGTTCGTCTCACTGACTGACTGAATGACTGACTGAATGACGGCCTGCCTGTCGTGTGCTCACTCAATTAGCGCTCAGAGGACCGAAACAGCAACTGAAACTATAGCAAAGCGGCAACAGAGGCAAACGCAGCAACAATTGCAGCGGCCCGAGGATTGTGCAAATATTTGCGCGTTAAAACAAACTGCAAATGAAATTGTCTAACAACAGGCCTCGAATATGTTCGAAACGTTCAACAATTGCTGGGCGGCTTCTGCTGCGGGTGATGTTGCTTTTGCTATTGCTTCTGCTCTTGCTGTTGCCTGTTGCAATGAAAATGCCAGCGGACAAAGAAATCGAATCAAAATACCTGCAGCAGCAAAAAATGCTAAAATATAAATAAAATTGAATGTAAAAATAGTTGCAGTTGCACTTTAAAACTGATCGTTTGATTTGGCTCGTTTAATTTAGCTTTCGATTTAGATTGTATTTCATCAGCTCATCTTTTCAGACTGCCGATTGCTCATGCGCCCTGTTGTACACGTTGAATAAAAATGAACCAGAAATTAAAAAGTTTCAAATTTCTGAAAACATTAATTTTGTTCATAAAATATATATGATTGGTATTTAAAACAACTATTATTTTTTATAAACATAGGCATGCCATTTTTTCTCTAAGTGTACCTGGTTAAATAATCACCTAATCGTTTGGCAAATTAGCGACTTAATAGCAAGCATTAATTGGCACATGCACAATTCTGTTGTCATCGCAGAACTCCCAGCAATATGAATTGTTGATATTACTCATACGCCTGGTGTGCGGCTGAGATTTAAAGACAATTCCAAGGAAAACGTTGTAATAAGAAGCGATTAGATAAGCAACCTCATTCGCAATTATATGATGCTCTCAATTAAGTATAAGTCATCGGTGAGCCTTGGCAAATTTTAAGCATAATAAATGAAAAAGGGAAATCTATGTTTTTCTTGGCTTAGCAAACCCACTCTAAAAGTCCGAGAAAATGTGAAAAGCGAAATTTGAAGCGAAATCTGCTAGCCCATTTTCTCATGATCGAATATTCATAGCAGGCAAGTGCCAATTGCTGAGCAAACTAATATCTAAATAGTAATGACGGGGGTGGCGGTAGGGGTGTGCCAACAAACAGGTTTGGCAAACAAATAAACACGCAACTTGCTAAAATACGAGTGCGATTGGCAAGGCGAAATCCCGGCCACTTGACACTTTGTTTGTTTTCATTACCAATAAATGTTTGCGCCCCTTGTAATCGGACTGCGATCAGCGCCCCTGCCACTGCCACACATGGCGATATCGCCTCGCTTTTCCAATGAAAACGCAAGTATCCGAGCCCGACGAGTCCAATTTTGGGTACTCACTTTCCTGTCCGAGCGTTTTCGCATCCGCTGGCCATATGCGATGGGGAATTCACTTGCCAAGCCGACATTTAGCCAAGGATGTTTTGCATTGCAATGGCAATTCATCAACACCAACAGATTTGTCATGCGGCAGACGCATAATTAAATACTTTCACCTGTGCGCCAGCCACCCGGTACACCTGCAGCCAACTCAGGTGCAGATACATTTTCATGGCCAACCCGCAAGTTGGCGGTGCCAATGCACTAAAAATAGGCGCATTGCCTTTGCAAGAGACACATTTTCCTAATAGCCGCACTTCACGCACGCCCAAAGAGACATCAAATAGCATAAAGTCAGGGACAGGTAACGTCGAGGTGGCCAGGAGTAAATCGTACTGGGAACGATGCGTGAAAATTACAATTTCCCACCTAGGGCCTTGGCACTTATGCTTATTCTTTGCCTTTGCCGACTTTCTGCGTTTTTGGACTAAAAATATCGCCTCGAGTTCCTCGTGTGTAAGTGATCCTGTCATATCTGAATTTACAATGCTTTGTGTCGAGCGGAAACGTATTTTAATTTTGAAAGAATGTTCAGTATCCAGGCAAACTCAAGATTGAACTATTTATCTGTGTAAAAGGTCAATTGAGTTTGGTAAAATTTAATTTCAAGATTTTAGATTTATATCTCTCCATTAAATCTTCTGTCAACATTTTATAAAAACTCGCTTAATTTACAGATATGGTTTTAAGACCAAATCCAGTTTAATGCATTAAGTCATTCACTTTGAAATAGCCAACCGTATTCGTATTCCTTAAACTTTTCAAACAAACTGTATTTGCTTTACGCCCCTACAAAAAAAAGTTTTTAGAACTTGTTTGAGGTCAGAAACGCTTTGAAGAAGCTGCAGTGCCCCATCCTTGAATGGGGTTTATTTAGACGCAGTGTTTACACTAAAAGCGGAGACCCAGCTGTGAGCTGTGTGCATCGAGTGGGCCCGTATCTTTCGGATGGCAGAACTGCAGTGCTGGCAGATACATTTTCTTATTTTCTTGTTATTTTTAAACAAAGTACACGACCCAAACTCTCTGCGTTGGCTGTGGATCTCGATGTGTGTGCTTGTTTATTTTCCGAGGTGCATTTGTTTGTTGGCTCTGCCTTTGTGTATCTCGCAGATACTCAATGGTCGGCTACGGGGTGAAGAGGTCCAGAAAGTTTGATGAGCGGCGAAAAAAGAAAACTGAATATTGTGTTCGACACGGCCCAACATTTGACACAAAAGCCCCGAGCTGCGGCAATGAACTCTGCTCAATGAAAGTGCAATTAAGTGCAGGCAATCGCTAATTACATTTATCGCTCACATGTTAATTATGCTGTGGCGGGGAGAAAATGGGGCAGAGGCTGTCTGTCTGAGCGCTGTGATGATTATGCAGGAGGAGCACCGCCTCGAACTCTCGGGAGGTCAATGATATAACCGATGATTAACTGCCGGCATTGTGGCTGCAGGTTCTCTTTTGTTTTCAGCTTCTCTTGCATCGCAGTGCGGCTAAAGGTCAGGTCACCTATCTATCTTTGATGCTCAGGGCGATGCCATATCTCAGATTGGTCATCTCCAGATACTTTGCTTTGTTTGTTTTTCGCTTGCTTGGTTTATAGCGTGCCATAGACTACCCAGCTTGCAGCTGCTGTATTTTAAACGGGTTAAACTAGCTGATAAATCTCGCGAAATAGTAGAGCCAGTGGATATTACTCACATCCAGTGTATAATGCAAACAGAGATAAACGTAGAATGAAACGGAAAGTAGAGCTCATCTATGTATGACTACTTTATGCTTTGTAAACTGTTTTTGATGCTCTACAGTAAAAATATGAATATTTGCAGTGGATAAACATAAGGGTGATATAATAATTATTTTTAACCTTTTATTGTTCTAATATTTCTGATTTAAAAAAAAAAAATCCGACGACAAACTTCGACAAGACTCGCGTGTGTGTTGTTAGTATTTAACAAATTTTGTTCGCAAATGGGAACCTTTTCAAAGGGCAAGAATGCAAAGTTCTACCTCTCACTTTTCGCCTGGATTATGTAAACGTCTTTTCATATTCGTCAAATGTCTATCAAACTAATGAACATGATAAGCCAAAAAATTTGCATATTTATGTTTAAAATTTGTAAAACAATTCGGGTGTGGCAAAACATATTGTATACAATTTTTGCCCACCAGCACATGTTCGTTTATTGGGCCGAAATACGCCATGCCAAAGCTTCAAGTTATAGGCCAACTTTAAGAGCCACGTTTTCAATATGGGAAAAGTCGGCGGCGCAACTAGTGAAAGCGCTACAACAGCAACATGGCAACGTCTTTGGTCGGCTTGGTTTTCCTTAAGGCTCAAGACTTGGGGCCAACCAGCCTGCAATCATATTTCACCTTAGCCTGGCCAAGAGTTTGCTGCACTTGTCGTGGTCGTGGTTGTTGTTATTATTGTTGCTGCGGCGACTATAGAAATAACTGAACACTTGCCATTGCACACTTGGCCAAGTTTGGCAACTTTTGACGGCTGCTGCGGCAACCAGCGAACCAAACCAGCTAACAACAAAACGAGTTGTGATGTGGCCGTTGTTATTGTTTGCATGCTAGCATTTCTGGCTATTTTTTTATTTTTCCATTGCGCGTCTATCCCCATTGGCAACATTTAATTTCATTCATTGCAGGCAGCGCCAAACGGCAGCCGCCAAAATTGCCAAAACTGCCAAAAAGGAGACGCAAACCTTTTGTTGCCCCTAGTTTTTTAATATCCTTCAGAGGAGTATCTTGAATTTCGCATAAAGTCAATGCCAACTTTTGACAACCTAAATCTAGAAATCTTTTCTTTTCTAATGATATAATATAAGCCAGGCTTTTCCATCTTGACTAATCCATTTTAAGGCTCATATTTTGCATTAAAGTTGATTTGCTAGGCCTTCCCATCTTGACTAATCCAAATTAAAGCTCATAATTTGTATTAAAACTTATTTGCTTTCTGAGCATTTGTTTTTTCCGTAATTCGTTTTGAAAGGGCATTTCCATTTCACTCTCCCAAATGCAATTTTCTCCAATTTTACGTCTATGCGGTTAGGCACGTGATTTTGTGTTTCGGTTTTCTTTTTTTGGCTATTTCCTTTTCGTCTTGTCTCTGGCCTGTTTTGGTTGGGGCTTTCAGCATTTTCCGCTGGGGACCGCGGGTTCGAAGTGTTTTATTCATCGTCAGTCGTCTAGCGTCATCGTCATCGTCTTCGTTTCCACTGAGTTTAATGCCATTTTCGTGCCCGAGCTGTTGCTTTGAATAAATGCCCAGCCGTACGTAGTTTTTGCTATTTGTTGCAGTTTTAACTGCTCGAGAGGCACTGGAGAGTCCAGTGCGAAATTCGCGAGGACGGGGAAGTGGACCGGGGAACCGTGGGGTAAAAGGATGTGGTAATTGCCTTGTGGTAGCCGACGTTACCTAAGCAGGTGTTTACGTCTGCGATTTTGTTTGTTTACCTTGTCTGCTATTGCAATTGAACATGCAATAAATTGTTCTTGCAATCTGTCGTATTCAATCTGTTTTCGGTGTAGACCTTGCCCATATTTTCGCATTTAATTTGCTGCATAAATAGGCCGCAAATCCACTCACTGCGTTTTATTAGAAATAAAGTTGAGAGTGTTTCTTACCATATTAATGGAATTTCTTTCATTGTAATATATAGCACTCTTAACATTTTTATTTTAATTTGGATAAGTGTTATTAATCGTGCTAGTTAAATTTTGTTCAACAATTAAAACATACTTATGTAAAAGTTTTTGAATTATAGGAAAAATGTTTCCAAAAGTGTGTTTTTCACTTCGGTTCTCTATCCCAGATATTATTAAACGATTTTAATCATTTAATATATTTTTTTTTTTGCATATTTCTTTGTCTTGGTGGCCCACGCGACTCACACACAACCTGAAATCCATCATAAGCCGAAAGACATTTAAAAATTGGTTTTCAGTTGTTGTTGTTCTTGGTGCTTTTTGAGATATTTGCACAGCCCACATGATTATAACGAAGGCCCCGATATCTTTAATTGGCCTCAACATTGAAATGTCACACCAGTTGGTAGCATAATTAGAAACAATAAATTTAGCTCTTAGTTATTTTAAATGCATTTGTTTTCAGTTGGATCTAACCGTATCACATTTTCTTTGCTTACAGTTAATGCTGCATATATGACAGGCCCACACGACAACGACAGCGACTGAGACAAGTAAGTTGAGTGTGCAATTAAACCCCGCAAAAAATAGAATATTTATGTAAATTTATATATCCATTTTGTGGTTTATTAAATTTGTTTCTCCACGAGGAGAACTTTGTCCGGGTCTGACCCCAATCCGTGTTGTAATGCAACTGGAGCGGAGTGAGAAGGCGGATTGAGGAGTAGGGCTTGCCCGTCCCAGTTTTGTTTATTTTTTCCTGTGCAGGCGGCATATATTTTTAAATTATTTAAATATGGGTTGAAGTGTTCAGGAAGTGAGTCCCACAGATAAAAATGGGGCATATTTATATACAATGATGCTGCAAAAGCTCTTAATTGGAGCTGGCAAGCATTAATAGTAATATAATTATAATCTTTAGTGGTTAAAAATATAAATAGATATAAAATAGTTTTTATCAGGTTGTGAATAACTTGAAAGAAACATTGGGAATCTGTTTGTTAAATACACTATCAATGAGTAAAGATGGTGATGCCATCTCTACTTAAAATGATGTCAACGGGATGCTTCAAAAAGGATTATCCACAAAGGATGCTGCTGTGCCGCAAGGAAATTGAATTGCTGAATGGCCACATTCTCCTCCTTGTTTTCTTTTACCGATGATGTAATTTGAAGTCGCCGGCAGCCATAAAATTGATTTTGCATTAAAATTCGTTTAACTATAAATTTTCGCTTGCGTAAGGAATAAAAATCGAGCTCGAGTCAGGGAGTAAACCACTCAGAATCAATTAATTCGCTATTTATATATAAACATACATTTGTGAGTATATATGTATGTGCAAAAAAGTTAAAGGCGCCTCGCAGATTCTCCCCTCATCTCGCTCTCTTTCTCTGGGAAAATGTTTGGCTCGTGGCTGCGAGTTGGCCAACCGCATCGTTTGCTGACCCAATTTTGTTTGGCTAATAATAGCGAAAAATGTTTAAACGAACTTACGCTATGCTGCTGTCTATTCGAATATCTTTCTGCCTCGGATTACACTTGATGGTACAGCACAATATGTTTAATTCTCTGCCAAGTGACAGGCAAACTTGCTTGTAAAAAGTTCATAGTTTTCTAAAAGTTTAATTTAACTTAAAAACTGCGAAAGTGAAATATGGTCAGGGTGTCTCAATATATTCGATATTTAATTGCTTTTTAGTGAGTGAAGCTGTACTGTCAGCGTTTTGACCAAATCCCACTAATTAAACGTAATTTATTTAGCCACGTCTGTTAGTGCCAAATAAAATACGCTAACAAATTTATAACAATGAACAAAGTTTAGGTTGGCTGCCAACCAAAAGTTGGCGACAAGATTTATTCAATCAAATCTATTTTCATTATTTTTCACTTGTCATCTTCTTGAAATTGTGAAAGCAGCGGAAAGGTACAGAAAAGCGCCAGAGGCGTGCCTCTTAATTGTCACACTTCGTTGAATGGTATGTTTTTTAATTTTCCACCAGCAGTGAGTACCCCTAATACCAAACATACTCGATGGCGCTTCCGCATTGTTGTTTGTGTTGCTTCGATGTCTGTTTGGTGTTCATAAATCAATTTGCTGCAATTTCAACAATTTTCGTTTGTCTGCGAGGCTGTCGATCAATTGGCATAGGAACTAAAATTTGAAGAAAAAAAGAACGCAAATCAATCAAACCACTGTCTATTTGTATATTTCTTTATGCCCCAGCTGTGAGCATTTGCCAGATCTTCTGAAGTGTAGAGGTGCTAAGAAACTTTATTTGAAATTGAAACGTTTATTAGTTCAAAATATTAAATAAGCCCCTATGACTTTGAAATTTTCCATTTAATTTCTTTAAATATCTTCGAAACTTTTGAAAACTGTTCACGTTTTAGCGACATATTTCTATCGGCAACTGTCACAAAATTGAACGAATAAAATAACAAAGAAATATTCAAATTACGTGACTTTCATGTTCAAGTCAGAAAGTATTTCTTGTTTGTTTGATGTTATTAGAAAGTGCCCAAACAATAGCTTTCTTATCGATATGTTCTCTAACTCACCTTTCTTACTCGATAAAAACAACACTTGTTTGATGGGTTATGCTTGTAGATACGATATCTATAAATCTATAATTAGAGTTTTCTTTATGTTTTTGTGTATATCAACTGTTTGTGACGAAGTTCTCACGTTATTCTGGTGGTTGGGATGTTCCTGGCTTTTGTTCACCTGTATTCATTGTATCTTTGTCATCTGTCTTTGTAGTGTTTTTATTAAATTGCCTTAAAAATGATTCCAGGCAGTTGCGCAGCTTCATTGCCGATCAAGTGGCTCTCCAACTCGCAACGAAACGGTCCAAGTAAAAAATTAAATAAATAAATACAAAATATTGTGATATAATTGAAAAACCTTGTGGTAACATAGAAAAATATTGTGAAAATTTGAGCAAACGAGTCAATTGCTTCAGGTGAGCAAACAATTTTGACAATAGCTAAATTGGAAAGAAATAACAAAATGTTGAACAGAATTAATTATTTTTTGTTTATGAATGAGACTACTATTTAATACAAATTTCCTGGCCATCGGCCAATTTAAAAATAGGAAAATAAAGAAAAAATTTCAGCTTTTCAAACTGAAATGGTTCATTTGTTTTCGAGAACCTTGATCTTGTCCGCCAGCCATGTGCAACACTTTATAAACCATGAAATCTTCCGTTTACTCAAAGTCCACAATTCAGTTTTTATTTATGAATATATGAGTAATTGAGCTGTACCGAATGGTGGGATATTTTTGGGCCACCCTCGAATAGTATGCGAAAATGTGCACAGAGATGAGTCACCCGCTCATCTAACCCCCAATTCGAAAGGGAAAGACTTATGCAGTTTACCCTCGCCCAAATTTTCGGTAAATTTTATTTTCCCTCCCTGCCTCAACAAACTTCACGTTGTGACGACAGTTGGCTGATTAAAACAGCAGACGAAAATCGATAAGCGCTAAACTTTTCATTTTCTTTCGACTTTAATTTTCGTGTTTCATCTCTCTGCCCACACTCCCCCATTTCTCTTGGCATTTCTCCCTTTCGTCCGCGCAATGACATAATGTGGTGTGTGCCCAATGTGACCCACAAGTCTTTTGTTTAACCCAGACAAACAAAAAACAAATAGTGATTGGGAGGGAGCGAAAGAGACCAAGAATTACACGCAAAAAAAAGAGCAGGTCAGAAGTCAAATTTTATTAACGTAGTTCGTAGCTGAAATGCAAAAGGTGTTAACGTTAATGTTTAGGGTCAAGTAATATTGTCCTTAAGGTACCCAAATTCTATAGTAAGCTTGAGAATCTATAGATTTTGATCCAATCCATTTTAACCGAAGAATTTCCTTTTAAGCTGAACCTTTTCTTTGTGTGTAGAGAGCTGGCGAGTGAGACTGTCAAGCTGTCGCCAATTGCGTGACCCACCCCCTTAGCTACCCACCGCCCCTTTTTCGTTTGAACAGTGGGCGTGGTCGGGGCACTGAGCGAGCTCTTTTTTTTATGACTTTCTTGGCGCCAATCGAATTTTGGTCCCCAAACTTTAATAGACGATGAGACAACAGAAATTGGACTGACTGAGGCTTGGCATTGGGCAAGGGATTTGTTGTGTGGGTTGTTGTAGAACAATTTGTCAGGGTTAATATCTATGCAAAAAAGGAACCGCTTTGAAAGCATTTCCTTAAGCACGCAACGAAAGGACTTCCTTTTCTGTACCAAAATGTTCAGTCTCATAAAAGGAACCTTCCGTTTATCTCATTGTTCAAATTGACAGATAGATAAAATAAAGGATTTGGGCATACCCATATCATCTTCTTGATAAGTAATTCAAACTATTTTTTCACAATATAAGATGCTTTAGAATTTTGTCAGTAATGAATATTTACAACAGAAAAAAAGTGAAGATTTTTATAACCTCAAGAAACTCCTACTTTTATCTTCATTAAAAAAAAATGGAAATCCCAGCAACCCTTTGATCTTATCTCCAATACCTTGTTACCATTATACTCATTTTAGTGTATTTCAAACATCGGGAGAATCTACATTTCTTTGAGTGTTTTCCAACAAAAATATTTTGATTTCCAAGCAAAACCATACAAATTCATTGTTAATTTTTTTTAGCAATATCAAAAGCAAGGACCAAGACCGAATTAGGAAAGGCACAGTGCCGCACATAAAGCGCGTTTCAGTTTCTCAGTATGAATCCCACCAATTTGGGCAGGCAGAACGGAGCTCTGGTGCTGGAGGTATTGAAGGTGCTGGGTCGTCCGGCGACCAGTTACGAGGTGGCCGAGAGGGTGTCCGACGTCTACCGGCTACCGCTTCTCCCCATCCGCCCGGTCGTAACCGACGTTCTCGAGGGCGGGTTGCGCCAGGGGTTCTTCAGCTGCTCCAACGGTCGCTACTCGGTGGTACAACAGGTTGTGGACCAACTGGGCCGGGACATCGATCAGTATGCGGTCGAGATCCTGGCGGGGCGCAGTGCCGCCGGTGCCCTGCCCCAAATGTCGCCCCTAATGCTCAAGCTGCAGCAGCTGGACGGATCGCCGCCCATGGTGTTCGTGAACGGGTACCGCCGTACGGCCTCGGGAGAGCAACGCGAGCGGATGCCCTCCGGGGATGTGCCCCCGGACCCCCGTCTCCTGATGTTGCCCGTCTCGCCCCTACTGTGAAAATTCTCAATTTTTCAAATTGTTTCACCCATTGCACAGATTTGTGATTTGTGCAAGACAAAAAATCCTCTGGCGTCCAATAAACTCGAAGCAAGGCTGCGAATTTGGAACAAGAATAGGTTTTGTAAAGTTTTTAATTTATGGTGTGAGGTATAAGTTCTCAATTTTTTTGTTTTAGAATGAAATTAATTTAACCAATTAGTTTGTTACATTTGAATAATTTAGATCAAGCTAGACATGTAGATAGTAAGGGTTGCTCTTAAATCATTAATGTGACTGTAAAAGAGCCCCTTTTAGATGATCCACTAATCTTGATGTTCCCGAAAATGGGGCAATGACTCGTCCTCGTTTGTTCGTCTTTTTACCAGGGGCTATTGTCCTTTGTGCGAGTGAGCGAATAAATGCGAGACATTCACAACCAGCAAGCACTCGCACAAAGAACAAACAGCTGCGGTCTTGTGGCTTACTTTTGTATTTTTTATTTTTCATTTGCCCCGTCGCAAATGGCACTCCACTTCAGGGTTCCCACCTTGCAGCTCCCACTTGGCAGCGCCCATCTCCCAGTTCTCAGCTCCCAGCTGCTAGTTCTCGGCTTTCGGTTGCCGACTGTCCATTGTCAGGTTGTTGCCTGTCTAGGCCGATCTAAACAGAAGTTCAAACTCGAGTGGCAGCTTTTACCGGCTCATTTGCCTTTGGCTTTTGTCTGGCTCACTTGTCAGCTCTCAAAGGCTTTTCCAATTATAGCCAGAAGTTGGCTAAAATAGGTTTCCACAAAATGCTCTACTTCAGTTCAAATGGGTTTAATTGGCTATTTTTATTGATTATGAGGATGCAAACAAAACTGTTTAAGGGTATTCAGAAGTTGAGTTTTTCCCAAGTAGATTTCCTTGTTGATTTCCTGTTTTTTTCTACTTTGTTCAACGGTTTTTATTGCTGCCGTTGGACCTCGACATGAGTAATTCTGATCTTTCTGATTTCTGATTCAATTAATTGAAGTATAATGCTCCGGCCAGATTTGAGTTGTCATTTGAATCTGTAAGCGAAACAAAAAGGAGAGCAAACAAGCAAAATGATGACAAGTTCAGTTTAAAAGCTCTTTGTCAGTTCCATGGGGTGGAAGAATGAACGGAACGGGGATGTGTTTCTTTCAGCCTTCCGTGAATGTTTTAAAAGTAAAACTTGTATTCTGTTTACATTTACATACGAGGCAGTCCTTTATGATTAAACACGAGTTGGTTCGTTGACTTTAAAGGAGGTCGAGGGTTTGTTCTTCGAAATGAGACTTTTTAAACCTTACTTTTAGTTACATTCAAACCAGCAGTTTTTAATCAGTTTCAAAGACTATTTGGTTAAAGTTAGTTAAAGTATCATTAATCTTTTTAATTATCAGATTTAATACTTAAAATAATGTACTATTTAAAGCTCAAATTTATATTATTTTTCTTTTTATTTAATTGAAAAGATGTCTATAGGGTATAAAAACATTGCCAACAAACAAACAAACAATACTTTTAATAAATCGCTTAATTAAATAAAATTAATTTGACAGCCAAGACAGTGCAAGCGAAATCCCTGGCAAATAAACAGATATACTTTTATATGATATATTGGAAGAGGGAAAATGTGAATGAAAAACTTGTCAAAAATAAATTGAATTCAGCAACGAAAACGAGCAAGTAAACATGTGTGAGTTGTATTTCTTCAACTGTCGTGTTCGAGTGTCGTTGTGTAGTAGTCGTAGTCGCCAATTTAAAATACTCTACTAATTGTCAAACCTCTGTCTTCCCGCAGAATGAGCCGCCAACATCAGCGGCACCACCAGCAGCACCACCACCTGCCGCCGCAGCAGCAGCAACCACTGCAGCAACAACAACAGCAGCAGCAGCAGCAGCTGACGGCGCAGCAGCAGCAGCAACATCAGCTGCTCATGGCGGAGCACGCGGCTGCCGCGGAGGCAGCGGAGCTGTTCGACCTGCTGTGCGTGGCCACCACGATGCGCCAGATCCTGGCGCTCCATCGGGCCATGTGCGAGGCGGTGGGTCTGCGGCCGTCGCCCCTCAACGACTTCTACCCGCGGCTCAAGGCCAAGGTGCGGTCGTGGAAGGCGCAGGCTCTGTGGAAGAAGTTCGACGCCCGTGCCGCCCATCGGGTGTACGGAAAGGGAGCCGCCTGCACCGGCACCCGCGTCCTGGTCATCGGAGCCGGCCCCTGTGGCCTGCGCACCGCCATCGAGGCGCAGCTACTGGGTGCCAAGGTGGTGGTGCTGGAGAAACGCGACCGCATCACCCGCAACAATGTGCTCCATCTGTGGCCCTTCGTCATCACGGATTTGCGCAATCTGGGCGCCAAGAAGTTCTACGGCAAGTTCTGTGCCGGCTCCATCGATCACATCTCCATCCGGCAGCTGCAGTGCATGCTGCTTAAGGTGGCGCTGCTCCTGGGCGTGGAGATCCACGAGGGCGTTAGCTTCGACCACCCCCTGGAGCCCTCCGGCGATGGTGGCGGCTGGCGGGCGGCGGTCACTCCCGCGGATCATGCCGTCTCCCACTACGAGTTCGATGTGCTGATCGGGGCGGATGGTAAGCGAAACATGCTGGACTTCAGGCGGAAGGAGTTCCGCGGAAAGCTGGCCATCGCCATCACGGCCAACTTCATCAACAAGAAGACGGAGGCGGAGGCCAAGGTGGAGGAGATCAGCGGGGTGGCCTTCATCTTCAACCAGGCCTTCTTCAAGGAGCTGTACGGCAAGACGGGCATCGACCTGGAGAACATCGTCTACTACAAGGACGAGACGCACTACTTTGTGATGACGGCCAAGAAGCACAGTCTGATTGACAAGGGCGTCATCATCGAGGACATGGCCGATCCCGGCGAGCTGCTGGCCCCGGCCAATGTGGACACACAGAAGCTGCACGACTACGCCCGCGAGGCAGCCGAATTCTCCACCCAATACCAAATGCCCAACCTGGAGTTCGCCGTTAATCACTACGGCAAACCGGACGTGGCCATGTTCGACTTCACCTCCATGTTCGCCGCCGAGATGTCCTGCCGCGTTATCGTCCGCAAGGGCGCCCGCCTGATGCAGTGCCTCGTGGGCGACAGCCTGCTGGAGCCCTTCTGGCCCACAGGATCGGGCTGTGCCCGCGGCTTCTTGTCGAGCATGGACGCGGCCTATGCCATTAAGCTGTGGTCCAACCCCCAGAACAGCACCCTCGGTGTGCTGGCCCAGCGTGAGAGCATCTACCGACTGCTCAACCAGACCACGCCGGACACCCTGCAGCGCGACATCAGTGCCTACACCGTGGACCCGGCCACACGCTACCCGAACCTCAATCGGGAGTCGGTCAACAGCTGGCAGGTGAAGCACTTGGTGGATACGGACGATCCGTCCATTCTGGAGCAGACCTTCATGGACACGCACGCCCTGCAGTCGCCGCATGTGGACACGCCCGGTAGACGCAAGCGACGCAGTGGAGGTCGGTCAATGAACTTCAATTATTCCGCCCGTATTTAATAGTTATTTTACATCTTTTTAGACCTATTGCCGCAGGGGGCCACTTTGCTGAGATGGATTAGCGCCCAGCTGCATGCCCATCACTTTATTCCGGAGCTCAAGGAGGCATCGGATGTGTTCCGCAATGGACGAGTTCTCTGTGCGCTCATTAATCGGTGGGTTTTTCCATCACATTTTGGGGCTTAAAACACAAACTTAAAGACTTTTCCCTTAGCTATCGCCCTGATCTCATCGACTTTGCTGCCACCAAGGACATGAATCCCATGGAGTGCAATGAGCTGGCCTTTGCCGTCCTGGAGCGCGAACTGCACATCGATCGGGTCATGAGCGCCAAACAGTCGCTCGACCTGACCGACGTGGAGTCGCGCACCTGGCTGAACTATTTGGACCAGATATGCGAGCTGTTCCGCGGCGAGATCCCGCACATCAAGCACCCCAAGATGGACTTCAGCGATCTGCGGCAGAAGTATCGCATCAACCACACGCACGCCCAGCCCGATTTCTCCAAGCTGCTGGCGACGAAGCCCAAGGCCAAGTCGCCGATGCAGGATGCTGTGGACATACCCACGACGGTGCAGCGGAGGTCGGTTCTGGACGAGGAGCGGGCCAAGCGGCAGCGCCGCCACGAGCAGCTCCTCAATGCGGGCGGAGCTTCGGCGGGAACTGCCGGAGTGGCTGGAAGCGGAACGGCCACCAGTGCGCCGCAGGGTGTGTTGAAGATTACCATCTTACACCATAGTCTGGCAAATAAGTGAATCTCGGAGGGGCTGCAGGCTGCGCATTTATGTCAAATTGTAGAGTGGCAATAAAGTCTAGTCTAAACTAGTTTTGATCGATTTTGTATAAATTATACTTCGCATAGCTCCATTTAAATACTTCATTTATGCACTTAGTTGGAAAAGATTCATTTTTACAAATTGGATTAAGAATAAGATAGAACCAGAGAACTATGCGAAGTATTGTTTTCAAAGCGGCTTTTAAACTAGATTAGAAGCTTGATTAAAGTGCAACTATAGTGCAACTTTATATGTAGCTATGTATGTCGCCTCTCCAGAGAATTGTTTATTTGCATCCATTTATAAATGTATACTCATTGTTAATTTATTTTTGCAACAGGTCAAAACGATACACCACGTCGGTCGAAGAAGCGCCGCCAGGTCGACAAAACCGCCAATATTGTGAGTAAATGCTGGCATTATATTTTAACATGGATTGGTTCATACGCGAATGTGCAGAAGGTCTGAGCAGTGACTTTGCGGCACTCAATTCAGCCGTTTGCACATTTTGTTATGTAAACACATACATTAAGAATATTTCTCGTTCATTACCATTGATCGTTTAAAATTGTTTAAACTCAGCTCAAGTCATGTACATTCAAAGAAATTAATTGTTAATCACAAATGTATAACAAGCAAGAAAACCAAATTCATAAAACCAAACCATCGAAAATCTGTTCCCAAGGTTCAGCTCCTGCTGAGAACAGCTCTCTGTCATGAAATCAGTAACGCCATTAGCGCATTCGAAACCATCAATGAGGTCAGTTCGCTCAGTGTCCAAGTGTCCCAGTGTCGTCTACATGTCCCATCGTGTGATGCGTAACCCTCGACCCCACACTAACCAACGTAGCATTTTCCCAGTCAAGCCAAGTAGTCATTGTAGTCATTTAGATCTAGATGTCCGTTCTGTGTCTGCGTCCCACGCCAAAGCACTCAAAACATCCCCTAGTTCCCACAATCACACTCGCTCGAAAAAAAACAAAGTCCCCTGCCCCAGAATCCGAACCAGAATCCAGAACCCCTCCGAATCTGTCCAATGTGTGTTGACTCTACCCTCTGCCGCGCAGGAGGAGCGCCAGCAGCGCTTGCAGGAGATCGAGGAGAATCGGCAGGAGCGGATGAGCAAGCGGCGCCAGCAGCGCTACCACCAGACACAGAACTTCTACAAGAGCCTGCAGCTCCTCCAAGCGGGCAAGCTCCTGCGGGAGGGCGGCGAGGCCGGGGTGGCCGAGGATGGCACCCCCTTCGAGGACTACTCGATATTCCTCTACCGCCAGCAGGCGCCCGTCTTCAACGATCGTGTCAAGGACCTCGAGCGGAAGCTTCTGTTTCCCGTAAGCGACGAGAATCCCCGGATCTCGATCTTGCACGCTGCGTCTTCTGCTGTGTTGTCGTTGTTGTTGTCTTGACCTGTTTTGGTCCTGCGCGGGCCACTGTTGATCCTAACATCTGACTAATGCTCCAGTTTTGCCCCTTGAAGTCTCGCAAGAAAAGAAGATTGAAGCAACTAACAATAATAACTGCTTGAAGAAAAAAATGTTTCTAAAAAGTGTTGATATGTAACGTATTAACATAATTGTTCGAAAATATTCAAATGATATTTCTAACATGTGTTTCAAATAAATATGTTACGATTTGGTTCGAAATATTTGAAATTTGGTATACTCGAGGACACCTCCTTTTCGAAAAGTAAAGTTCGTTACCAAAATATAACTTCGAATGGCTTTGAACTCGTTGCCAGTTTGCTAAATGTTTAAAAACCAATTTAAAACCCTCGCGTCTCGGCTCTAATATCTGCTGTGCATTAACGTTAAGTTGTTTAAGACTCTAGATTCGGCTAGGCCAGTCTAACTCGCTAAGCTAAGCTCGTTCATCTAACCCGTCCGAAAAGGACATTTTGTTAAGCTTACGTTCCGTTGTTTGCCTTTTTATTTGATTGTTTATGTTGATTCGTTGCTAGACGATTAGTAATCAGAAGTAAAATATTTATGCCTATCTATACATTTTGATTTCTCCACCCCTTTCCACTCCGCCTCCGAACTTTAATAATTTAAATGCCCAAACACCAAAAAAACACGACCACAAACACACTGTCCGTCACCCTAAAAACCAAAGGATCGCGAACGGGGAGACATTCCCTCGGCGCTGCCGCGCACGGCGGACGAGCAGTTCAGCGATCGCATCCGGAACATGGAGCAGCGGATGACGGGACGCGGTGGTCTCGGCGGCGACAAGAAGCCCAAGGACCTGATGCGGGCCATCGGCAAGATCGATTCCAACGACTGGAATGTGCGCGAGATCGAGAAGAAGATCGAGCTGTCCAAGAAGACCGAGATCCACGGTCCCAAGGGTCGCGAGAAGGTGCCCAAGTGGAGCAAGGAACAGTTCCAGGCGCGCCAGCACAAGATGTCCAAGCCGCAGCGCCAGGATTCGCGCGAGGCGGAGAAGTTCAAGGACATCGACCAGACCATCCGCAACCTGGACAAGCAGCTGAAGGAGGGCCACAACCTGGACGTGGGCGAGCGGGGTCGCAACAAGGTGGCCTCCATCGCCGGCCAGTTTGGCAAGAAGGACGAGGCCAATTCGGACGAGAAGAACGCGGGCAGCAGCAATGCCACCACCGCCACCAACACCAACAACACAGTCATACCCAAATCTGTGAGTAATTTTGTGTTCTCCCACCACCACCACAACCACCACTCCTTGTATCTATTGTTTTTCGTTTTGTTTGGGTTCCTTTGTTTTATCGGTTGCTTTTTGCTTTGCCATATATTGTGCATTACCTTTGTGGTTGCTTCCTGCGGTTGCTGTTGCTGTTGCTGCTGTCTATGATGTTTTTTTGCTTTAAGAAAAAGTCTAGGCAATTTCCCATAAACACTCATGGTCATCAAGCCACATATACCCGCTCATTTGTACATGACACCCATCGAATGCAAAGCTGCAAACGTTAAATTGTTACCATTAATTGTAAACTAAGTTCCACATTCAAACATCGTCTAATATTAAACCATTGCTATGATGCAGAGCTCCAAGGTGGCGCTGGCCTTCAAGAAGCAGGCCGCCTCCGAAAAGTGCCGCTTCTGCAAGCAAACCGTCTACCTGATGGAGAAGACCACCGTGGAGGGTCTGGTCCTGCATCGCAATTGCCTTAAGTGCCACCACTGCCACACGAACTTGCGTCTGGGAGGCTACGCCTTCGATCGGGACGATCCGCAGGGTCGCTTCTACTGCACCCAGCACTTCCGGCTGCCGCCCAAGCCGCTGCCACAGCGCACCAACAAGTCCAGGGTGAGCATTGACCTGAGGTCCATCAAATTAAAATGATTTTAATTCAACCCACAATACCTCCACCCATCCCTGCAGAAATCCGCTGCCGCTCAACCCGCCTCTCCTGCCGCACCACCGACGGCTGGAACGGTACCCGCTGCGGCGGCGAGTACCGAGCCCATGGACACCACTCCGCCCAGGGACCAAGTGGATCTGCTGGAGACGTCGCGAGCCACCGCCTCCGCCTCCGCCGATGCCATGTCCGATGACGAGGCCAATGTCATCGACGAGCACGAGTGGTCGGGTCGCAACTTCCTGCCCGAGTCCAACAACGATTCCCAGTCGGAGCTGTCCAGCTCGGATGAATCCGACACGGAGTCGGACTCGGAGCTGTTCGAGGAGGCGGATGACTCGCCCTTTGGCGCCCAGACCCTCCAGCTGGCGTCGGATTGGATTGGCAAGCAGTACTGCGAGGATAGCGATGATTCCGATGATTTCTACGATTCTAGTGAAGGTATTGCGGGTGAGTGGGCACTCAAGGGGAAGTTCCAAGTTCGCAGAACTAACATTTTATTCGATCCTTTCGATTATAGACGATGGCAAGGATGACACCGAGGGTGAGGAGTTCAAGAAGGCCCGCGAACTGCGCCGCCAAGAGGTTCGCCTGCAGCCCCTGCCCGCCAATCTGCCCACGGATACGGAGACCGAGGTGGGTCACACTTTGAAATCTTGTCTTTTGGTGACGGGGAGACTAACCTTCTCATTATTCTCATTTATTCTCCTTGACTCTCTTACGATATTCATTTAATCTCCTTGTCATAATGGTGTTGGTTTCACTTTTGCCCTTAAAAATCATAAATTTTTCAATTTATTAGAAACTTAAGTTAAACGTAGACAATAAAGAGAATGTGGTGGACAGAAGCTCTCTGAAATCGGCCAACTCCTTTGAGTCCGCCCGCAGTCAGCCCTCCACGCCTCTGGCCACGCCCACTCGTGTGGAAATGGAGCAACTGGAGCGGAATGCCCCCCGTAAGTTTAGCAGTGAGATCGAGGCGATCAGCGAGAAACTTTACCACATGAACAACATGGTCAAGATGAACAAGGACCTCGAGGAACTGGCCAAGGAGAATCTTGTCAAGAGCGACATCCTACGCAAGCTCACGCTGAAGGAGAAGTGGCTGGCTGAGAATGCAGCCATAGCAGCTGGCCAAAAGGTGGCTCCGGCTCCAATCTCTGATGGTCCTGTTCTCCAACCCAAGTCCAAATTCGATGAGAAGTTCGAGAAGGTAGTGAGTCCATCTCAACCGGCGGCGGAAGCCAAACCCAAGCCTGTCATTGATTTCAATCTCGATGAGCTGAAGCCACGAAAACCCAACTTTGAAGAGCGTCCAAAGGAGCAGCTGCCTCGGCCAGAGGGTTTGAAAAAACCCAAGGGCAGCAGCACCAACGTGAGTCGTTCCAACAGCTTAAGAAGCAACGCCAGCAACGGAAGTCCAAAGGTGAAAAAAGCACCCATTCCCAGTGACAGCAGAATGCAAATCCAAGGGATCTTGGGCACTTTAAAAAAGATTCAGCGCCAGAACAGCAGCGATCAGGATGAAGAAATGGACGTAGATGATGAGGCGGATGTCGAAAGGCAACCCAATAAGCAGCTCAACAGCAAGTTAAAGGAAATCCAGGCCAGCAGCTTTGCCGGCACCATGGATCACATCAAATCCCAGTTGACAATGCCAACCGTAAGCGCCCAGGCACCGGCCTCCATGGACCTCTCGAAGTATTTCCCCAACCAGAAGCAGGAGAAGAGCTCTGCCAGCAGCACAAACAAGAACCAGGTGACCCTCAAGGATGTTAACCTGTCCAAATACTTTCCCAGCAGTCCGGCTCCGCAGCGCCGAACCGTAGAGACAGTAGCCGAGCGACTGAAGAAGTCGCAGACTGAGGCATCCCTGGCCAAATCCAAGGTCCAGGAGGAGAAGTCCAAAAACCAGGAGGAGAAGTCCAAGAACCTGGAGGAAAAGTCCAAGGTGCAGGAGGAAAAATCTAAGAACCAGGAGGAGAAGGCAGGGCAGCCCAAAAAGAACCCTGAGAAGGTGGCGGATTCCAAGCCAGTGCCACCCAAACGACAGGCCTCATTGGACACGTTTAGCTTAAGGGAGCACCAAATGGATGGAGCACTTGACCTGACCAAAAAGAAGGCTCCCGCAAAGGCGGCTACGACGGTTAAGAAACCAGCCAAATTGGGAAGTACCACAACCGTGACAAAAGCCACAGCCACGTCCAAAGGAAAGACCATTAAGATTGTAAAGAAAATTGTACCCAAGGGAACTAAAGCTAAAAAGGCGGCAGCCCAAGAAGCAGCGGCGGCTGCAGTCGAAGATACTCCAGAGGAGGCACCCCCACCCCCAAAGGATGAAGCTGAACGAATTTTGGATGAAATCCTGGGAGACGGAGAGGTGCGCTCGCCCAGCTCCGAGTATCAGCGATTGTTTCAGGATGAAAAGTCACCCAGCGATCTGTCCGACAACATTGATCGCATACTCGAGGAAACTGGGCTGGATCTGGAACTGGGTCTTCCCAGACGCAGTAGTAAGAAACTATTGAAAACCAAATCCCTGGGCGAGGGTGAGTTCGATTTGAAGCCGTCGAAAGAAAGACTGACTGGGGTCCAGAACATCCTCAAGCGATTCGAGTCCATGAGTTCGGTTACCTCTCAGACCTCGCAGAATAGTGAGGAACAGGCGGCGTTCAAATTGCGTCGCATGGAGTCCACCACCAGCAATCTGAGCAGCTTGACCCGCTCCAGGGAATCACTGGTCTCGGCCAGCGATTCGATGAGCGATTTGGACAAGACCATGGAGTACCTGCGCAATGAATGGCGCAACGAGGCCACCAACTTTTTGCAGAAGAAGCGCGACAAGTTCTACGCTCAAAAGGAGGAAAAGCCAAAGGAGGTTAGGGTTCAGGCTAAACCAGATCCTTTTAACGATCTACCTGTGCAGTATCGCGACTCCAAGCTGGCCAAATTCTTTGGCCTAAACGCTCGCAAATCACCCGAAAAGCGAATGTCTCCCATTAAGAAAAAGAAATCTCCCTCTAAAGCGCCCAAGGTGGCCAAGGCAAACAACTCGCTGGAGGAGCTGGCCAAGATTGGCAGCGTTCGCCAGGCCAAGCAGGCGCAGAAGAAGGCACCCAAAATTGTGCAACCGAAGCCCTTAAAGCCAGCCACTCCTGTTCCAGATGATTTTGAGGTTCTTGATCTGCTGGACAAGGCCACAGAGGCCAAAGAGCTGGAACGCTCAAAGACCAAGAGTCCGGCTGTGGAACCCACTAAAGCGGTGCCCATTGAAGCCGTAGTGGAAGCTGTAGTTGAAGTTCCCCTACCAGTAGAAGACATTAAGAATCTACCCAAGACAGGCTGTGATAAGTCCTCGAACAACTCACGTCGTGGCTCGCAATCCAGTTTGGCTATGTCGCGGCGGCAGTCGGAGATTTCTTTGAACGAGAAACTCAACCAGGAGGCACTCGTGGCCTTGAGCCACTTGGAAAAGGAACGGGAGGCGGAGCAGGTGAACGAACTGTTCCAGGGCATGGTGGAGGACATGGATCAGGAACCGCAGCCTGTTGCCATTGCTGAGTCCCAGGAGGATGACATTGATGCGGACTCCCTGTGCACCACAATCAGCAAGAGTCCCAGCGCCCAACCAGTCACGGTGGTCAAACGGGGCAGTTCCGAGGATCAGAGCATCGAGAAGCTTTTTAATCACTTCTCCGATGAGATGTTGGTCAATGTGGAGTTCGATTCCAACGATGAACTGGTGGGCATCACACCAAGGGCCACACTCGTTTCCAGAAAGTCAGCGGATCGGGATTATTTGGATAAGCTGGAATCTCTGGAACGGGACGAGGAGGCTTTCCGGCCGACTATTGGGGAGAAATTCCAGCAGGACAATGGCCAGGATGAAGTGGATGGCAACCACTTTCCATCACGCCCGCAGCGCAGACCCAAGAGCAGTTCTTCTTCCAGTGAACCATCGCTGCCGGTGGCTCCTCAAAGGCTGAAGAAAAGGCTGTCAAAACTGGATCCTGGGGATATGGCTCCCTCTGTACAGGATCTCCTACATCAGGTTTACATTAAGAATGTTCAGCCTCAAATCTTGGAAGTAGTTCCAATCGAAGGCAGTCAAACATTGAGGTTTCCAAGCATGTTGGCGGAGGTAGATATGGACCAAGTGGATCATCCGAAAGAGCTAATCAAAGAAAATGGTTCGGCTACTGAAGAAGACAAAGAGGTGAAAGTTACCCAACCAGAAGAGGTTCCTCAGGCCGTTGCAAGCCCTCAAAAACCAACAATCAGTCAGAGTAATTCGCTCAAGAGCGAGAACTCTTCCGGAAGCAGTCTAGTGGAGGTGCCAAAAATTATAACACCACCCAAGTCGAGTAGCAAGGAGAACTCCTCGGATTGGGACATGGAGAAGCTGCCCGCATCGCCCATGCCGCGCCGAAGGCTGCTCCAAGGCCACCAACAACCATCGAAAGCCCAAAGTGTGGCCAGCAAAGAGAGCTCCCTGGAGTGGGACATGGAGAAGCTGCCCAACAGTCCCATGCTGCCTAGAAGGTACAAGATGCGGCCCATTTCACCCAGCACCAGTTCCGTGCAGCTTCTGAATAATCTAACCACCGACGCAGACGACGAGGCGGCCCAGCGACGCCTCATCGAGGATTTCGAGCAGGAGAGACGGCAGGCGCTGATCAAGCGGGACGAGAGCTTCGAGGTCATTGCGGCGGAGCAGCGCAGACGCGACTCCTTGCAGAGCAGCAGCAACTCGAGTGGCAAGCGCAGCTTACCACCGCCCACGCCGCCCACGAAGATGGGATCCCGGCGAGGCACCACTCAGGACACGAATCGCACCCAGGACACGGCCACACGGCACGAGGGCACGCCGCCGATGTTCAAGAAGTTGGATGTCGATGGCAGCGCCACCTCGATGGACTCCACCACCTGTTCCACGCGACGCAGCTCGTTTGCATTTATAGAGTTACAGGACAACAAGCCGGTCATTGTGCCCATGCCCAAGAAGCTGAAGCTGCCGAAGCCGGACCAGCCCAGGTTCATTCCCGAGCCGGTGGCCATTGATGAGCCCGTGCCCGAGGTGTTCCAAGGTCGATCCTGGCCCAAGGCCCAGCTCGAGGGGGAGGGGGAGGGGGATCCAGAGGATCTGGATGAGGAGGAGCAGGCGGAGAAACTTAGGAAACAGCTGCCCGAATACGCTCGTTCGGATTCCCCGCCATCGGCTGCTTTCAAGAACCGCAAGTGGCCGGATGGAAAAACGGTTTTCGACAAGCGTGCTGAATCTCTAGAGGAGGATGATATTTTCGCCGGATTACTGGCCCCCAAGAAAAGAGGTTCGCAAAGATTCAAGGAAAAGCCGCGTTCCCAATCGCCGCAGCCCTTCAAACCGCTGGCCAATAGCTCCCGTCAGAGCTCGAAGTCGTTTAGCGACCTCAAGAAAGGACCTTCGCTGCAATCGTTGTCGGCGCAATCCAGCCAGGACACGGACACACTCTCCACCACCACCACAGTGGCCACAGCTCGTCCTGTGAGCTACACCAGCTACGATGACCCGATGGACGCCAGTACGCAGGCCTTGCTGGATCGCAGCAAACGATTGCACAACCGCAAGAGGGATTTCGTGAACGAGCGAGTGGTGGAGCGTAATCCCTACATGAGGGAGGTACTGCGCAGCACGGATCGCAGGGAGTACGATGATGTGGACGAGGATCTGACCAGCTACAGGCCCAGACACTATGCCAGTTCCACGCTCAATCGCTTTCCGAAAGCCTCGCCAAGGAAGAGCAACAACTACGACTACCTCAGTCCCAGCAGTGATTACCTGGCCAGGAGAAGCTACAACATACCCAGCAGCAGTGCCACTAGCGGCAGCAGCTACTATCCATCGACCAGCTCGCGTAGCTCACACCTGAGCGACCTGTTCCGACGACGCAGCCCCGCCAGCGGATCCGCATCCGTATCCGCATCCGCGCTTTCCGGCTACGGCAGCAAAGAGTCGTGCGTTATCTCTTAGTTGTTGAACCCTGAACCACTCACCAAAGCAGCCTTCTCTCTTTTTTTTTTTTTTTATTTATATTTAACCCCGTTGTGGCCGCAGACGACGCCTCAACTACTATCTCTACTGAGAGTCAACCCAACGACAGCGAAACCAACCCAAGAAACAGCACCCGACCTTTGACCCTTGACCCCGACCACCATAAAATACACTATAGGTCCCCGATCAACCCACCAACCAACCAACCAACCAAACAACCAAACAACCATGCTAGACCGCCCGCCCGCCTGTCTGCTCTCGATGTGCCACGCCTTCAAGTTCAAGTTCAAGTTCAAGTTCAAGTCCAGTCCAAGTCCTCCGAACAGCCAAAGACTAGATCGGGCTAGCAGCCTCTGATCGAGTTAGCCACTTGATTGAAAAGTAAATGCACCTGGGTACGATCTACGAAGGTAAATTCAAGCACAGCCGTTCCCGAAATGTTGCGCTAACCCCGAACTTCAGCAGCCCGAAATAAAGCCGAAAGTTTGTAGTCGCTAAACCTGTAAAGTCTTAAAGCCTAGAAATTACTGAATACCGATTGTGTTGTGTCGTTCTGTTGCCGTCCAAAAACAAAAGGTCTAACCCCCCCCACCCCCAGCCAATCAAGCTAATCCCGGCCAGCGTTTGTTCTATCCTCCAGCGTTCCGTTCCTTTCGTTTCCCTTCTGGATCGTACCTAAAGGCATGACGCCGCTGTTTTGTTGCTGATTAACCCACTACTCCGACTAATCAGCATGCGCGAACCAAAGGTGTTTGCTGTACATTAAACGCCGCCAGCGAGCGAGGTGTTTGTAGAATCTGACCGATCTCTACTGATCCCCGGCTCCCTTCGCTTTTGTTTTACGTTCGTTTACTTGCCTGTTCACCTGTCCTAGCCCACACTAATTCGACTGTTTTCCGTGGCTCCCATTGCAGGTTCAAACCGAGTCCGAGAGCACCTCGCCCGACGAGGTGGAGCTCAACTCTGCCACTGAGATATCCACCGACTCCGAGTTCGACAACGACGAGATCATACGCCAGGCGCCCAAAATCTTCATCGATGACACCCATCTAAGAAAACCCACTAAGGTCCAGGTGAGTGGTTGATAAACTTAAGCGAAAATTATTGCTAATTTATTTTGTTTCATAATATTAAAGTCCATAACTCAACATTTTAAAACCAAGAAACAAATTGTTTAGAGTAATCTGATTTTTTTACTTGAAAAAGTTACCAAAGAAGAAACCAATACTGTTTCAATACAAGAACGGAAGCAACTTTCGACAAGCCTATGTTTATATACCCTTGTAACTTTCATCAATAAAACCCCATGGTATGGTCATTAGTGATTCTAATTGATGGTTTCTTTCGCAGGTCAAGTCCACCATGATCGGACCCAATGCAGCCGCTGCCGGTCTCCATCAGAAGCAGCTGGCGGCGCGGGAGAAGGGTGGCAGCTACCTCCAGAAGTACCAGCCCCAGCCGCCGCTGCCGCAGTTCAAGCCACTGGTGCAGGTGGACCCCACCCTGCTGATCAGCAGCCAGCGTGCTCCTCTGCAGAATCCCCGGCCAGGTGACTACCTGCTGAACAAGACGGCCAGCACGGAGGGCATTGCCTCGAAGAAGAGTTTGGAGCTGAAGAAGCGTTACCTGCTGGGCGAACCGGCCAACGGCAACAAGATCCAGAAGTCGGGCTCCACCTCGGTGCTGGACTCGCGCATCCGCAGCTTCCAGTCGAACATCTCGGAGTGCCAGAAGCTGCTGAATCCCAGCAGCGACATCAGTGCCGGCATGCGCACCTTCCTCGATCGCACAAAGCTGGGCGAGGGCAGCCAGTCGGCCGGACAGTCGGCCAACGAGCTGATGCGCTCCGCCACCAGCAACGTGATCAACGACCTGCGCGTGGAGCTGCGGATACAGAAGGCTCCGTCCAGTCACTCCACGGACAACGAGAAGGAGAACGTGTTCGTGAACTGCAAGAACGAGCTGAACAAGGGCATGGAGTACACGGATGCGGTGAACGCCACGCTGCTGGACCAGCTGGCGCGGAAGAGTTCGCCCACCACGCCCACGAACAACAAGACGGTGATCGAGGTCATCGACCTGGTGACCCCAGAGAAGCCGGTCGCCATCATCGATCTCACTGCCCTGGAGTCGCCCAAGAAGCAGTTGGTGGACGGTGGTGCCATGGATGTGGACGATCGCCTTACACCGGACAGCAACAAGATCAGCGAGTTGCAGCAGCAGGAGGTTAAGGTGAAGGTGAAGGAGGAACCCAAGCCGGATGTGTCACGGGATGTGAAGGAGTGCATCCCAGACATACTGGGGCACATCAAGGAGGGCGCCGGAGCGAAGGAGCAGGTTGGTGGCGAGGAGCAGCAGAGTCTGCTGGAGCAGTCCGACGAGGAGAAGCGCGACTCCCCCGAGAAGGATGTGGCCGAGCATGAGCTTTACGAGCCGGACAGTGTGCAGATCCAGGTGCCCAATATCCCCTGGGACAAGACCAAGCCGGAGGTCATGTCCACCACCGGCAGCAGTGGCTCCATCTGCTCCAGCTCCGACTCGTCCAGCATCGAGGACATTCAGCACTACATTCTGGAGTCCACGACCAGTCCGGACACCCAGACAGTAGGCGGCAAGCACAATGTGCCCCGGCTGGAGGTGCACGACACTAGTGGCGCCTTGATGCAGGTGGACAGCCTGATGATTGTGAACGGCAAGTACATTGGGGATCCCGATGACGTTAAGTTCTTGGACATGCCGGCCGATGTGATTGTTCCGCCCGCAGCTGCGGCGCTGAAAACCAGTGAACTGGAGATGGAGGATGACCACGAGACGGAGCCAGTGACAGCCACGCCCGAGCCGGCGGAGTGCACGGTCATCGCTGCCCCGCCGCCGCTGCCCGAGATGGGACCACCAACACTGAAGTTCGACACCAAAAACGAGAACAAGATCGAGAGCCTGAAGAACCTGCCGCTGATCGTGGAGAGCAATGTGGAGCACAGTCAGGCGGTGAAGCCCATTACGCTTAATTTGAGCAGTTTGGCCAGGACGCCAGACACTCCGACCACGCCCACGGGGCACGATAGCGACAAAACGCCCACCGGCGAGGTGCTGTCCCGAGGATCCGATTCGGAAACAGAGCTCACGGCCACCGGACAGGGGCTAACGGAAACGGAACTCTCCGACTGGACGGCCGACGATTGCATCTCGGAGAACTTTGTGGACATGGAGTTTGTGCTCAACTCGAACAAGGGCACGATTAAGAGGCGCAAGGAGCGGCGTCGTGGTGGAGCAAACAAGCTGCCCAGTGGGAACGAGGTCATCCAGGAGCTGGCCCGACAGGCGCCAGTGGTGCAAATGGACGGGATCCTCAGTGCCATCGACATTGATGACATTGAGTTCATGGACACGGGATCGGAGGGTTCCTGTGCCGAGGCTTATTCCGCCACAAATACGGCCCTCATTCAGAACAGGGGTTACATGGAGTACATCGAGGCGGAACCCAAGAAGACGACACGCAAGGCAGCTCCGCCGTCCAGTTACCCCGGCGGCGGCAACCTACCGCCGCTGGTGACGAAGCGGGACGAGAAACTGGGCATTGATTACATCGAGCAGGGGGCGTACATAATGCACGACGATGCCAAGACGCCGGTGAACGAGGTGGCACCCGCCATGACCCAATCCCTGACAGACTCCAGCACCCTCAACGAACTGGACGACGACAGCATGGCTGGGATGGGCTTGTCCCAGACGCAGCCGACCACAACGGAGGAGAGTGAGGCGTTGACGGTGGTCACCAGCCCACTGGACACGTCGTCGCCCCGGGTGCTCGATCAGTTCGCCTCCATGTTGGCAGCGGGCAAGGGCGATTCGACGCCCAGCAGCTCGGAGCAGCAACCAAAGACATCCACGGTGACCAGCAGCAGCAGCGGTCCCAACTCCTCGACGCCTGGCAACGCATCCAAGGAGGGGCCTGTCCAGGAGGAGGATCTGCAGATCCAGTTCGAGTATGTGCGAGCGCTGCAGCAGCGCATCTCGCAGATCAGCACCCAGCGGCGCAAGAGTTCCAAGGGCGAGGCGCCCAACCTGCTGCTGGCCAATGCGAGCGCACCTGTGATAGAGTCTGTCGAGGATCAGCCCAGGCCCGCTGAGGAGAATGTCGCCTCGATGCGGTCGCGCAGCACCAGCATTTCCGGCAAGGTACCTGAGATTCCCACGCTCAGCAGCAAGCTGGAGGAGATCACCAAAGAGCGCACCAAGCAGAAGGACCTCATCCACGACCTGGTCATGGACAAGCTGCAGTCGAAGAAGCAGCTGAACGCCGAGAAGCGTCTGCACCGGAGTCGCCAGCGCAGTCTGCTGACCAGCGGCTATGCCAGTGGCGCCAGCCTGAGTCCCACGCCCAAGTTGGCCGCTGCCTGCAGTCCGCAGGATTCGAACTGTTCCAGCCAGGCCCACTACCATGCCTCCACGGCGGAGGAGCGGCCGAAGCCGACGGCGGAGAGGCCGTTGCAAAAGTCCGCCACGTCCACCTATGTGTCGCCCTATCGCACTGTCCAGGCGCCCACACGCACTGGAGATCTCTACAAGCCCCGTCCATTCAGCGAGCACATTGATGCCGTTGCCCTGACAGGCTACAAGCTAGGCAAGACGGCTTCGTTTCATGGCGGAAAGTTGGCTGACTTTGCCACGCCAATTGCTCCGGTGAGAGTTAACCGCGGAGGAGGAGGAGGAGGAGTGGCTGCACCGGATATAGCCAGCATTTCCGCCTCGACGGAGAATCTGAGAAGCGAGGCCAGAGCTAGGGCTCGACTCAAGTCCAACACGGAGCTGGGCCTCAGTCCCGAGGAGAAGATGCAGCTCATCCGCTCACGTCTGAACTACGACCAAAGCAGGGCGCTCAAGCCAAAGCAGCTGGAGGAGATGCCGTCCGGCGATCTGGCGGCCCGTGCCCGCAAAATGAGTGCCTCGAAGAGTGTCAACGACCTGGCCTACATGGTGGGTCAGCAGCAGCAGCAGCAGCAGTTGCAGCAGCCGCCGCTGGATCAGGATGCCGTGCTGCAGGCCAAGGCGGCGGACTTCACCTCCGATCCCAATTTGGCCGCCGGTGGCCACGAGAAGTCGGCGAAAACGAAGTCCGGCCGCCGGCCAAAGGATCCGGAGCGGCGCAGGAGTCTCATACAGTCGTTGTCCAGCTTTTTCCAGAAAGGAACTGCATCGGCGTCCGCATCGGCGGCCACCAGTCCCAAGGAGCAGGGCGTCGCTGTGGCTGCCGGCCACTCTGAGCCGTCAGAGCGACCCGGCACCAGCAGCAGCGGCACGCCCACAATCTCGGATGCGGCGGGCGGAGGCGGAGGCGGCGGAGTAGGTGGCGTCTTCAGTCGATTCCGCATCTCGCCCAAGTCCAAGGAGAAGTCAAAGGTGAGTGTTTGCCCCCGGGTAAATGTGTCTGTCGTCGGTGTTGATGTAACCAAATGTTGTCTGCCTTGCGGAGCTTGGCCAGTCCAAGCTATCGATTCGCCCGACCTCATCTAGCTTTAAGTTATAATAGCTGCCAAGGACTTGGTGTCTGGTGATTGGTGTACTAAGTGTCTCATTTATAACATCTAAAATTCTTTCCATCATTTTGCAGTCTTGCTTTGATCTGAGGAATTTCGGTTTTGGTGTAAGAAATTTTAACTATTCTAAACCCCACTCATCGATCACAATCGACTTTTCCAAAATTTGTTCCACTCACAAAAGCTTAGTCTTATGATTTTGCATCCCTTCATTTTAAATCAATTTGTTTCTAATCGCACTTCTCTCCATCTGAATGGGCTTTGCTCTTTGTCTGTTTGCTCTTCTATTAACCCAATTAAATTGCAAAAACTTTGTTTTAATTTGTTTTCATTTATTTTATTTTCATTTTCTTTTACCCAATTCCAGCTAAAGTTATTTAAGTCATAACTTTTAAGTTTGCCTGCTGTATTATTTTTTATTTCCTTCTATGCCTCACGTTAATAACATTTATGTTTACTTAAGTTTATTTCTACCAAAAAGGTAGCTGTGAAAAAGGTTTCCAGAAAAGCTTATGGATTTTAAGGATGATGCTGTGTGTTTTTAATTTTAAGTTTTTATTGGTTTAAGCATTGGACACTTTATTGTTTATTGGGAATCTATCTATAATTTAAGTTCAATGGACTATTTTGCATGATCGCTTGACTTTTGGTTATGGTAATCTATAAGAATTATTTGTTAAGTTTTTTTGCACGTTAAATGTATATACCTCAGATAGTGGGTAGTAAATAACATAATGTTTTTAAACAGAGAACTGAAAGTTGTTTATTTCTTCAATATGTCTTTCTCCATCATTTGATACCTCTGAAAACCACACAAACATTTAACCCCATATATATTCTGATACCTCCAAACACAATGCCACACACTAGGACAAGGATATGCTCGTCTGCAACGCTACAACTGCAGCAGGAGCCACATCACAGACCACAAACCACTCGCAAGAGTATCTGAACACCGCGCACAACAGTCGCTACCGAAAGCAAACGAACACCACGAAACCGAAACCCGAATCGTTCTCCTCATCCAGCCCGCAGCTCTACATACACAGGCCCCATCACCTGGCCGGAGGTCATCCAGGCGCCCTGGACGACCAGACACCACCGCCCATACCGCCTCTGCCACTGAACTACCAGAGATCCGATGGTTTGTTGCTCTCTCTCTCTCTCTCACTCGTTGTCTGCATATCGTGCCCACCCATGTGTCCCATCCCGACCCACTGATTCGTCCAAGTAGAACCCTGTTCCATATGGCTGTTAACCAACCTACACTTGCAGATGAGAGCTACGCTAATGAGACACGGGAGCATAAGAAGCAACGTGCCATATCGAAGGCTTCACGACAAGCTGAGCTCAAGCGATTGCGAATCGCTCAAGAGATTCAGCGGGAACAGGAGGAGATTGAGGTGCAGCTAAAGGACCTGGAGGCACGCGGCGTGCTCATTGAGAAGGCCCTGCGGGGCGAGGCGCAGAATATTGAAAAGTGAGTCCACAAACTTGATATTTAATTGTACTTCCAACTAACTAAAGACTCTTTTGCAGCCTGGACGCGACTAAGGACAACGATGAGAAGCTACTTAAGGAACTTTTGGAGATTTGGCGCAACATCACAGCACTCAAGTAGGTTTAACTACCAAGTTAAGATGCCTTGTCACTAATGTGTTTGATTTTCCATTCAGGAAACGCGATGAGGAACTGACCATTAGGCAACAGGAACTGCAGTTGGAGTATCGGCACGCCCAGCTCAAGGAAGAGCTCAATCTGCGCTTGTCCTGCAACAGTAAGTACCTACATATGCTTGAACTTGAAATAATCCTTACTTTTAATTTACTTTAGAAGTAAAAAGAAAATAACTCATTACAATCCATATTAAATGAAACCCACATTCATTATTTCCACTATAATTACAGAACTGGACAAAAGCTCCGCCGATGTGGCCGCCGAGGGTGCAATACTCAATGAGATGCTGGAAATTGTCGCCAAGCGAGCGGCCCTACGACCCACAGCCTCCCAACTGGACCTCACGGCAGCGGGATCGGCATCGAACTCAGCCGAGGCAACGGGCATTAAGCTAACCGGACAACCGCATGACCACGAAGAATCGAATGTGAGTAGTGGCAAAAAAATAAAAATTCCAATTCGAAAGTAACAAACCCTTCCGTTTCAGATTTGAATAGCAAACTTTCCCTGGAGTGTGCTGGTCGGCGAAGTTTTAAACGGACTGTTGAGCCTAAATACTTAAGATGACACAGGAGAGAACGTACCAAAAAGGCAGCTGAAGATTAACAATTAACAATACTAGAACCCATGAGCTGTAACCGAAACGAGCAACTAACTATTCAGAGTGATTAAGCAGGCAGAGAACAATTTCAATATATATATTTAAGTAGTAAGCCTAACTAGTTTCCGAGATGCGCGCAAGGTTGGTGTAAAAACAGGCAGAGAAGAAATCAAAACCAAAAACTAATTTCGCAATTTGAAAGTAAGGACAGGAGTACGATTGTTTTCGAGAATACCTTTAGTTTTGTATACAACCTAATTGTATGTTTAGTTAGTCGTTGCCACTGAAATCTGTCTGAACTTTGTAAGTCCTATGCAATATGTTTTGTTTTTTTAGTGCGTTGATTTGATGTGTGATTTCGAGCAATTGTAAATGGTCTATTTGAGTTTTCTTAGGTTACTTCACTTAGCGATTGTTTGTCGATTTCTGTGTATACCGTTTGAATGTATTATTATTTATTTGATGAAGCACCCGCACATCCTCCCAAACAGCACAACCCATGTATGTAATATGTCATCTGCTGCCCAACCAAATTCAAAGCAAACACAAAGAGATGCACACAAATATTTTCTATATGCGAGAACCTACATATATTGATGTAAGGGAGCGAAGCAAACATTAACTGTAACTAATGAAATGATTTAAATTATTGTGTAATTTTATTTATAACCTGCATATATAAACATATTTATCGAATTTATTATGTAACTTTTCGATTTATTTTGAATTGAATAAAGATTTTACGAAACCTAAAGATGGTGAATGTTGGAATAGGGGTTATAAAATTTCCAAAAGATGGCTTTGCGAAAAAGTGACCAAAACCTGCCTTTTTAAATCCAGATTTTTTTACAGACATCTGATTTCGAAGTGGACTATCTTTAATGTTTTGTGGCTTAAATCTCTACAAATCTGCTATAAACAAAAGGTTTGTACATGCAGATCGATTTTTAGTCAATTTTATGATGTAAATTCTTTCTAAATTTCCGACAAATGGCTTTACCGAAAAGTTAGCCAAAACCTGCAGTTCCAATTCCATAACTTTTCTTTTAGACATCCGATTTCGAAGTGGTATACCTTAAAAGTCTTGTGGCTTAAGCCTTTAAAAATCTGCGTTTAAAAATTAGTTTGTACTTGCGGATAGATTTTTTGTCATATTTATGACAAAAATGTTCCAAATTTCCAAAAAATGACTGCTGAAAAGCGATGAAAAGCCTGCAGTTCTAATTCCATATCTTTTTTAATTGACATCCGATTTCGAAGTGGTATACCTTTAAAGTCTTGTGTCTTAAGCCTCTAAAAATCTGCATTAAAAAATAGTTTAGCAATTTCGGGTCGATTTTTTGTAATTTTTTATGATGTAACCCCTTTCTAAATTTACGAAAAATGGCTTTGCCGACAAGTTACCCAAAACCTGCAGTTCTAGTTTCATAACTATGGCTTAAGTCTCTAAACATCTGCGTTTAAAAATTGTTAAGTAACTTCGGGTCGATTTTTTGCTGAAAAGTTACCCCAATTCAAATATAACGGCGTCAAGAGCTGCCACTTTTAGTGCACGGGGTGGCAACTCCCAGTCAGAGTTTTCGGTTCGTGGTGAATGTCAAAATAAACAAACAACCGTGATTATTAGACGTTTCAGCAAATTGGTTATTTTAAAAGATATTTATTAATTATTTTATAACGCAATGACTGACAAACAATCTGTTGGTGAAGCAGCCAAGTCCGTTCAGGCAACAGGTGTTCTCAAACAGGCAGAGAAACAGCTGAAAATCTCGGCACCAGGAAGTCTCAACTCGGGCACAACTGATGGCGGGGAAAAGGCGGAAAAGTTGGAAAAGCCGGCTGCTCAGCCCACCGCCTACAGCATGCGACCGGCCTTTGGAGAGATGTTTCCCCTGCCCACCATTAAGAACATAATGAACACCGTGATGGCCGAGAAACTGAAGGGTGAGTGGGAAAATCCATAGCCCATGTCCAGTTGCCTAGCAACCCCTTCCATTGCAGACAAAACCTACGACAAGGACGTGGCCAGGACGTGGACGAGCGAGATTGCCGACGAGGTGAATCAGCAGATTGCGAGCAGCTCACGGGTGAAGCGATACAAGCACGTCGTCCAGGTAATGCTCGGCCAGGAGCTGGGTGCGGGGGCCACCTACAACTCGCGCTGCTGCTGGGACTGCGACTGCGACACCTCCGTCTCCGAGGTCTTCAGCAACACCAGCCTCTTCTGCGTCTGCACCGTGTTCGGCACGTACCAGTACTAGAAGCTACTAGAAGATTGTGCATGAGCGACAGAACTGATTAGGCTTAGGATCACCTCACTATATTTATTTTCAAAGGGGTAAGCTCGACTTATCCGAGGTGTCACAGACGAGATGGGCAATTCCAAGTCAATGGGTCAAACAGAAAGGGCTACTCCCACTTGCAAAGCTTAAAAACCATATTTAAAGTACAAGCAAGAATGAATGTTGTTGTAAAGTTCCCCGAATATTAGAAACCAGTGCTCCAGCTTAACAATTTCAAATTAAATATGCCTATCTGCATGTTAAATTCCAAAACTCAGGCTTTTATAGTTTTATGAAGATAGACAAATGATCAAGAATAAACAAACTTTAAAGAATCGGAGAAGCTTCCTTTTACCTATTAAAAACTTTTTATCGATATACATTTTTACTCTTCAAGTAGCGGTTGCAAAAGTAAATATTAAGTACTAAGTTCCAACTCGTTTAGTTAAAGCAATCGATGGTTTCCTTTTTTCGTAATCCTATAAATTTTGATCAATTCCGCCTTAGATTTTAAGAGAATATTCTTGGATAATTCTTCTTAATGTTATAATGTTATTTGCAATCACTTAAAGCTCCTTTGACTTTCATTGGAATTCAATCTGCCCATGCTGCCGTGACACCTCTGTGTATTTACATTTAAAACTAACTAACTCGTATAAGTAGGCATCGGGAAACAAAGGGTTCATCACTTTCGATACTCGACCTTCGTCGGGCTTCATTGGATGCGCACGTTCAGCGGATTCAGTATGCGGCCCGACATAACAGCCACGTCCAGGTCGCGATCCACGATGAAAAACAGAAACGGATGATTGACGGAGATCTGAATGGGTTTCGTTTGCGCGCCATAGTTGCCTAGAGAGCGAAAGGAAGTGTTTATTGCTTATTGCACTTTGTCTCGCGTTGCGGAGGCTGCTGCAACTGTTGCAACACCAAAAGGGTGGGGCAATCGCGATGCGTTGCGGCTCAATGCCTCCAACATCACTGCACTCCACTCGACTCCACTCCATTCAGGTGTGCTGCAATGCGAGACACTTACGCTTCAGCTGATTGATTGGATGCGTACGGATGGTGACGTCTATGGATTGCTCAATGTGCCGCACGTATACGCCCTTCTCGTCAGTCATGGGTCGAAAATCGGCGCGATTCGGCTCGAAGACGTCACAGCTGCAACGAAAGTAAAAGTGAGCCGGGAACTGTAGCCATCACGCCCATGCTTACATTCCCATCTGCAACAGAAAAGCACAAATCAATGGCACAGATCAATAAAATGACCACGAAGCGCACTAATCGAGACTCACGTTCTGCAAATCGTTGGTCAGGAACATGGTCCCATGCAGCTTGAAGTCGGGTATGATGGCCTGCACCCAGCGCGGCTTCAGCTGCTTTCGCATCAGCCGGAGGGTGGGACCCAGCTTTAGGGAGGCGGCAGCGGCCACGATGTCCGTGTGGTAGTCGGGCAGCAGGATCATCAGGTTGTACTCCGGCGTGTCCAGTTCCAGCTCCAGCACGCTCATCTTCAGGTGCTCGAAGTACTTGTAGTACAGCACGGCGTTGTACACCTTGAAGGTGGTGTGCACCACCTGCTGGTTGCCCAGATAGAACACGTGGCTGATCACATCCGTGTTGTAGTTGGACTTGCCCTCGGCCGCCTCGCCCACGTAGTGTGGCTCAAAGTCATTGGTGATCGGGGCAAAAGCAGCGGGCACCGGCGGCGGAATGTGCAGCGGATGGTGCGGCACATGTGTGTGCGGATTGAAGAGCGTCAGGAAGAGATTCGCATCCAAATCCTTGTAGGCTGGCAACGCGTGTCGCTTGTGGCGTGCCATCTTCGTCTTTCGAGTCAGCGAGCTGTTTGCTGCCTGTGGAGCTATAATGGAAATTACCTGCCGTGTGGGCGATGGCTTTCGCTCCGCCACCTGACGAGCCATCATCGGCATGACCGCCGTCCGGACACTGGGCAAGTAAATGGGCTTCGGCGTGATGGGATTCGAGTGCTTGAGCGGCGCTTGCAGCTTGCTGGTGGGCAGTCGGGAGACGCGGGCCTTCTGGATGCGAAGCAGCGGCTCGGAGTCCTCCTCGGCCACAAACGCGGACACCAGCTCGGCAGCCTCATCTTCGCCAGCGGGCTCAGCCTCCTCCTCCTCGCCCGACGTTGCTGCTGGCGCTTCGGTGGTGGCCTCCGTCTCCGCTGGCGCCTCCGTTGTGGTGGTTGGAGGCTCTGTTGTTGTGGTGGCCGGTGCCTCCGTGGTCGTGGTGACCGCCTCTTCCGTTGTGCTCTCTGCATCCTTCAGCGTCGTGGTCTCCGCTTCCATTTCCACGGTCGTGGCATTGCTGGCCATCGTGGTGTTGACCATCTCGGCATCTGACGTTAGATTGGCTGGCGTTGAGGATAGCATGTCCACACTCAGATCGTATCCATAGAACATAAGAACCGTCTCAAAGTCCTTGAGGACCGTCACATTGGACTTGTTCAAGCTGAGCCCTTTTAGGGGATTATCGGAGCCAAAGAAGTAAGTCTACAAAGTAAATACAAAATATTAAACGATACGATTTTATCTTTATGCATGCGTAACAAAGTTCTGTCGTAAAACAATCTATTTAATAATTTAAGAATATTTTAAATTGTTTTTTCAAATGGTTTCATATTTTAATGTCTTCATATAAAATCATTCTCTTATTAACCATTGATTTAATTTATCTCGAGAAGTATGTAGAGTTAATATAAAAAAAAATTCGATGTGTATTATTAATTGGAAGTATTATTACGATTATTATTATTTTTTGACTACCCATTACAATATTTAAAATTATAAACGATAATTGCCCACATACAACTAATAACTTCAAATTAATTTATGCAAACTTTCCACCCAAAATAAAGATAACCATCGAAAAGCCTTTTTGATCCATTTAAATGCCCAAAATCTGATCAGTACATGGCTACATAATGATTGGCAATTAAAAAATCTATTCACTTGAACAATTGCTGGTCACTTTAGCCAGATTATCTGATTCAATGGGGTCGACGAACTATTGAAATCCGATTACAGATCGGCAGAGCAATGGTCTTGTGCCTGGGGCAATTTGTTTGGCAGTACGCACACTCAATTTTGGTTCTGTTCTTTATCAATGAGCACTTGGCATTCGGCATTCCGCACTCCAAACAAATGAGTGCTTAGCCAGGCGTGTAAATGTGGGTTGGCATTTCATTTGGACGTGGATTCGACGGGGGACAACCGCCAATGGCACTGGGTTAAGTTCAAAGTGGTCCATTTGTGGACCGAGAACAGTCTTACCCGCAGTCGTCGGTGGATGTCGCGGTAGCCCACTCGGGTCACGTCCCGATTGTTGGGCAGTTGGAGCACATGACGCAGCTCCTCGGCACTGTGGCCCGCCGATCCCTCGAACAGGGCCACCAGCACACTGACCAGAGCCGTGGGCGAGAAGGCAAAGTTGTTGCGGTTGAGGATGGAGTGGTAGTGGAGCAGGCGGTGGGTCAGGTCGTTGGTCAGGTCGACCATCACCTCGGCGGGCGTCAGCTCCTTGGCGGCCAGCACCTGCGGCAGGTGGTCCAGCGGCGTTAGAGGCGGCGGCGGAAAGTGCGGATGCGGGAAGCCGCTGGCCCGAAACTCTTCGTGGTCGATCTGTATGTAGTGGGCCTCCAGCTGGAGGAGCTGGAGCACCAGCATCAGCCAGGTCACCAGCAGTGGCAATCCAGCCATGACAATGCAGCCGACCTTCGACTGGACTGATTGATAGCGCACTTAGCACTCTGATTGTCGCGTTCGCGGCTGTTTAGCAATAAAATTGGCAAGCTCTATCCGCGCTCCCAAATTGCAGTCCGTTCATTATTTTCTGTTCCACTTTTTGTCCGATCCCGATTCAATTAGCCCAGCCGATGATCTGCACTCAAGGTGATGACTATTCCGAAATTCGTCAACCGTCAAGCGGCGGTCGTTTTCCACATAGTTTTTCTGCCCCTTTTTAGATGCAGTGGGTCGGATAGATAGTGTGTCTCGTTTCGCTTCTGGTTCGAACTGATTCGCGTGATTGCTGCTGCCAAACTGAAGTTGGGGCTGGTTGGGGAGTGTGCTAAAATACGACACCCGATCGATGGACATGGGATCGGCTCGTCTATTTGAGCTCGGCTTCGTGGCTCGTCAAGCCGATGTTACGTGGAAAATGTTTGCCATACCAAAGGTAAAAGAGTAATCTTCCTAAAGTGACATAACTATCAAAGCGGGTGCATAGAGGATTGAGTAATCAATTAAAACAATTCCACACAATATACGACTTAATTTAATTCAAGTCCCTAAAAGTTTTTTTTAAACTTACAAAAAAAAAAACATATATAAAAAAAAAAATAAAAAATAATAATAATAATAGCTAAAATAAATAAAAAACTAAAACAAATTAAGACAACATAAAATAGAAAATGAATAATAACGAATACCATCTGATGTACAAACAAAAAAAAAATTTTTTAAATATAGATGTATAGAACAATTACATAAAAAGCCAACACTATCTGTATCGGCAAAGAAATCTTGAAAAGATAGTCATTTCGCACCGCATTAACACTGCAATCCATCACGAAATCGATGAGAGTAGGGTTAAATTAATTAAATTTCAAGCAACAAGTGCTTCCAAAAGGGTCAATCACCAGCTGATGTAATATCTGGTAATCGAAATGACAGGCCCCAACACATCCAGTTGATGGATGGGTTCAGTAGCTTCGCGGTCAGTTTGAGGATAAGGTCATGCGGTCGCTAAGAAGCCTTTTACAAATTGGTTTTATTTTTTTTTGTGCCCTAAATGGAGTTGTGGACTTCTACATGGATGTTGGGCATGGGAGACTGCGCTGGTCCCGATTCCTTGCCATCTACAGGATAGTACACAACTTCGTAGTGTTCACCCTGACGACTAGGTTTCTACTGCAATTTCTAGAAGTTTTCTCGGACTCATCAGAATCAATTGTGTTAAGGGTTAATTTTTTCACCTACTTCACATTGGTTTTTCTCTACCTCACCAGCTGCATGGGGTGTTCCTATCGCTGGCGAAATAGAATATTTGTGGTGATGCAGAAGCTGCAAAAACTTAGGGAGCTTAGCAGGATAATGGGATATAGATGGTCGAAAGAAAATCAGCGATACCTGAATCGCTTGCTGCTTATAATGACCTTCCTTCTGATCCTTCGTCTCGGCATCCATTTGGCTCTATTTGCTCTCAGCACCAGGATGGGCTTTAACCATTCCTGCAACTGCTTTCTGCCCGAGTTCATGATATTTGCAATGAACTACTTGGTCTTTGCCATTGTGTCGGAGATATGCGAGTGCTGGTGGCGATTGGAGTCCGGCCTGAAGATGGTACTCCTGGTTACGAGACCGAGATCTGTGACCCACCAGCTACGCCAGGTGCAAAGGCTGCAAACCATGTTTCAGTGCCTAATCGATTTAACCTCGGAAGTGGGCTCCATCTTCGAGTTCGTTCTGCTAAGCTACCTGCTTCGCAATCTTTGGAGTGGCATTGTGGCCGGATACATGGTGGTACGCGTAATTCTCGGACATGGACACGCCGACAGGGAGTTTATGTACATTTTGCTGGCCTTGGTTACGTGTATTCAACCTCTGATGGTATCGCCCCTGATGAATTGTTTGGCCAACACAACCGAATTCCTAACCGAAACGGCCATGGAGGTTCTGAGGACTCCTCACAAACAAAGCACCGAGGTGGAGCGAAGTGTAAGTGGTTTGTGTTAGATTAATGGAAATTACTCCTTATCCCTCTGTTCTTACAGGTCGAATGGCTATCACTGCAGTTTGCAAGACAGCATACTTACATCGCTATTTTTGGCACATTTCGCATGAATCGCTCGCTGGTCTTTCAAAGCACATCGGTAATCCTGGTGCACGTGCTGTACATGGTGCAATCTGATTATATTGCAATAACAAAATAAATCATTTAGAACTTTGCTTACAACCTTCAAAACAAAATATAATTGTCAAACTTAAAGCCATTTTTGGCCATACTTAAAGGATGCCTTTTGAATCTTCTTCCACTTTTTCACCCAGTCAATAAAAACGCAAATGGTTAGTTTTGAAAGTATCATTTTTCTCTTGTCTTTTCTGTTTTTATTTTATTATAGAATTTGTATCTTGTTTAGCTTATGTCATAGAATTAGTTGTTTACGTTTTTATTCATTCTGATTTCGATTTATTGTTTAAAATCAACATTCATAAACACGTCCATTGAAATGATTTTTTAGAGTTCTTTCTTGCTTTCATTGTTGTATATTTTTCATTCGCTTAAAATAGTTTTGAAAATGATTTAGTTTGTGGGATCTGTTTTTAGCGTGAGTGGTGTTTGGAGTAAATGCCTTGGTGTGATGAGAGTGATGGTTGCTTAGGTTTACGTACATATGCAGAGCAGTGTTTTGTGGACATCCAATCCGACACGCTGCGATTTGATGGGTAATGGCTGATCTGGAGTTGGAATAACATTAATGCAGGACATGAAGCATAAAAAGCCAAACCGAGCAACAAGTACTTAAGTATTTCTATTTCCCTAGCTGCTGTGATTTGTAGCTCCGATCTGTACATTGAGTGTAAATATACAAATATGCCGTTTGCCCGTATATAAAGACGCAAAATATATATATTTATATATATATATAATTATGATCTGTAGTTTGTGTGTTCGTTCGTGTTACCCTCGCTTCGTACTTCCTTCCTATATTTTTGTATGTCTAAAATTGTTCGCGCGTAAAACGTTTTCCATTAGTTTCGATTGCATTTGCTGCACAATTTGCTTTGCAAAAAATATAGTCGCCCATGCGCGCTCTCTATCTCTTTCAGTTTTGTAGGTACTCGATTCTCACCAATGTTCAATTGAAGTGTTAAACATCTCTGCTGCTCTGTATTACGGATATTCGTTATGTTTTGGGGTCATTGGGTCATGGGGTCATCGGGGGGGAGGGTCAATAGTGATTGGGGTCCTCGAGTTTAGCTGCTATTACGTTAGTTTCGGTCGGTGTGGACTTAAGCTTTTCACATTGAGACAACGGTACGTATGATTAATGCACATCTATGTATCTAGGGGTACAGCATATATGTATAGGTATATGAACAATCATTGCCGTCAGAAAGGAGTTCTTGTTCTTGCTCTTGCTCTTGCTCTTGCTCTCGTTCGCTACTCGTAATTTCGGTTAGATATATGTATGCATATGGTTATATATATATAGTATCTGTATTTAAATATATACTGTATACATGTATAATTATATGCTTATTTAGCTGCTGCTGCACAGTGGCTGTATTTGTTTTAACATGGAATATACACGACACTTAGTTGCTGGTTATTTACTTGGTTTCATATGGTTTTCGTTTGGAAATGCAAAACTCCGTTATGCTAGCTCATAAATTATCATAGTATTATCTGTGTCTGTGGTGTCTTCTGTGTGCTTCTCTGCTTCTCAGCTTCTGAGCTTCATAGCTCATCTTTCATCTTTCACCTGCTCCAGGCCTTCGCCTCTGGCTAATGGGCGTGGCAGAGGGTGGATGCCGCCCCAATTGCGCCCTTTTTGTACCTTGTTATGTGGTGATCAGTGGCGGCGATCCTGGCGACCGCCGCCTGCCTTTAAAGTATGCTCTAGCCTAACTTCGCCGACAACCAGTTCAACCAGTTGGCTAGTCCAAGCAGAACCGAGATAAGTACACAGTGGGGGTAATAGAATCTTTGTAACAGCAAACAAGTCAACAAGGTAAACAAAACAAGGATGAATCGATCTGATAGGGTTAGTTACTTCTATAAATGTAGACACAACAACAAGTATATATCATAGATTCATCTCATTAATCATCGCTTACGAACTACACATAAAAACACGAAAATTTCAAGGTGATGATCAATGGTTGTGGGTGTGTTTTGTGCGTGTGGTTGGGGGTGTGGGTGTTTCTGTGGGTGTTTCTGTGGGTGTGTGTGTGCGTGTGCTGGGGGATGCCCCTAATGCTAGACATACAATTACAAATACAAATACAAATACAAATATAAATGTGGTGGGAACGGGGGGAGTGGGAGCATCTAATTTTAATCAAGTCGAGTCAAGTCATTCAAAGTATCTCTCATGTCGCCTAGATCCTAATTAAGTCCTCAGTTAGCCCAACTAAACCGATTATTGTTAATGTTACATATTAATTGTTAAGTGTTAGATTTTAATTATTTTGTTGGGCACCAATGTCAACCCATAAATGTTCAAGGGATTGGCCCAGAACAAAAAGTCTTTTGAAATTAAGGTTGCATTTAGCCACTTTCGAAGACATCTAGTGGTTTCAGTTGCCAGCCAATCAATGCAAAATAATTGAATACAATTTCGGCCGAAGTTCTCAATCCTTACGCTCCTCCTGTCCTTTCAGTTTCAGTTTCAGTTATCAAAACAATTGTCAATTGCCAATTATCATAAATTTAAAGTGTAAAAACGTTACAACAACTTTTGGGTAGAAAAACTTATTTAAAACCTATTATTGAAATTATGCTTTCGCTTAACTTAAGCTCCGCCGACACACGATGGCAGAGGCCTATGTTAGATGATTTCACGTCTGATTTTCGTGATTTTCACTACACATAAACTCGCTTCGTATTTTGGTTTTGGTTTGAAGTATCAGTCAGTTCACAAGAATGTTGCAATGTGTGCGATGCATGATTACAATTACAAGGGTATTTGATTGTATAAACAGCTTATTGCTTTCCTCCAATTTGTGTGTGTTTTTCATTTGTTTTTCAAAAAGGATGTGATGATGCGAGCGGCAGGCATGAGCGAATGCGGCTGTGTTTATCGTTGCTGGCAGTGTAGAGCACTTGTTTCGATTCATCGATCCGTCCAACAACTTTTCACTTTCGTGGGGGCTATGCTATGCTTTGGTTTGCTATCCCCCCTCAGGATATAGCTCCTTTTTGGCCTGCTTCTGTTTCTCGATTCTCATCGATGAAATGGGTATTGATAAGTAATGCGATGGTCTGGGGATCGTGAAAACGCAGCTAAATAAACGATGCGCAAGTCTTTTGCTGAATACTCACTAAACTAACCGACTTAATGCACTTAATCTTAAATGGAATCCAATGTCTAGCTGCCTGGCTGATATGCGTGAGTGTGCGTGTGTGCCGTGTGTTTGTGTGTGTGTGTGTGTTGGGTGTTGGGTGTTTGGTGTGTCTGTGTATATATCAAAATGAACAAGTCGTCAAATAAATCAGCCTTATATTGAATGAAATTTTGTTTTAAAACTAATTTCGCTTTCCAATTATCCAAAAAATGAACACCAACACACACACAAAGACGCCCAGTCGCAGAGCTCCGATTCTATCCGGAATCACATAGATATATCCATGTCGAGACCCCAAAAATCGCTCAGACACATCGCCCCTAGCTACACACCTAAATGTACTGTATATGTATATAATGTATCAAGTATAATTACTTAGTTATCGTTTAGTGGATGCAACATACCGCGCTGAACCAGCAATCGCCGGAAACCGGATGCAAGTCCGGTCGCCAGCTGCCGTGAGATTTCTAATTTTAACCGAACTCGATCCTCCTTATCGGACTACTCCGAATCCATCTAAGCTTAGAGTTAAGTTAATGTTAATGTTAATGTTATGTTTACACATCAATAACGACGATAAATATCAGAAGAAATATCATAAGTTTGCCATCTACATGCATATTCTGCTTACACGTAAACGGGGGCAAATATGCCCGATAATATATATAGCTACTTTTTAAGATAAACACATCGATCTGTTGCTGCTGCTATCATGGCTGTGTTATGCAAGCACTTCTTTGTCTGTACATCTGTCGGCTTAAATCAGCGGAAAGGACAACTGAAAACAAACTAGCGACTGTTCTAGGTCTATGCTACCATGCCATCGGAATATCAGTAGATGCAGTAGAAAGTTGTACAATTTGTTCCGTTCCGATTGGTAACGCTACATCTGAGACCCTGGGAGAAACCGTGTCTGTTCGAGAAATGCACTGTTCGTATGATGGGGAAACAGGTGAAGTCTCCGTCAATCCGGAAACCGTTCTATCCAAAATCAAAGGTGTAACTGAACGGGAAACCAAGGCAGAAACTGAAAAGTCAAATCATAATAAAAACAAACAAATTTGGTTTTCGTTTTTGTTTAATTATAAATAACAATTGTATATTTTTTAATAAAATGGGTGTTCTTGTTGTTGTTGTTGTTGTGTTGTATTCTCTTCAAGAAAAAAACTAAAAAAGAAATATTATTTCTCGCTATTGAATGAATCTAGCATTCATGTTCGATGGATTAGAGCTTTTGACCTTTGCTGATATTACTGATATCCCTCAATTAATCTTTAATCATCGTTAAGCATAAGATGTCTGCTTCATCGTCTGTTGTCGCTTTTCGTTTTCCGTTTTCCGTGATCGGTTTTTAGTTTTTCAGGCCAGGTCAGATCTCTGGTCGGGGATTTTTGGGGATCCCCCGATCGAGCGATTAGCTTGCCTTGCATTTCTTGCTCTTTTCGTGATTATGGTAATCGTACACATAAAATAGTAAGAAATATTAGCGATAATTATATAATAATGGATAGTTTTCATTCATTCTTTGTTTTTTGTTTGTTTAAAAATATCACTTAAGTTTAAATAATTTCCAGAACGCAACGAAATAGATCGAGTGTACGTACTTAACTATGCATGTGTGTGGGTGGTTTTTGTGGTGTGTGTGTGTGTGCTTGTGTTTGTGTAGTGCACGAAAATTAGCAAGAAAAACAATAATAATGATGACAATAATCATACTCGTAATCATAATCGTAATAAAGAATAGACGCCCCGACGGGCGACAGACAAAAATAAGTAAAATGTATTGCATTTTCTCCGTTTTCAGTTGCATTTTACTCGGTTTTTTTTTCTTACAATCGTTCATGTTGTTGTGGGCTTGATTAAACTTATAGTAAATAAAAACGAAATACAAGTGTAAAAAATGTTGTTAAACTTTTTCGCATTACACAAAAATGGCCACCATTATGAATTTCATTCAAATCACGGCAAACAATTTCAATGAAATTTTCGTTTGCGTGTTTTACTCCTTACGGTTCTTTACGGTCTATTTCAATTCGTTTTTCCCGCTCTTCCGTAACTTTCCCATTTTCATTTTCAAAAACTCGTTAAAGCTGCTGCCGCTTAAGCTCAATTTTCCTTCCGCTCCCATCCACTTTCTCCGATCGCGATTCGGTTTCGACTTGGATTCGTTATCCCATTGCACTTCTCTCCCTCTCCCTCTTACTCTTCCTCTCCCCCTCCCCCTCCCTCTTTCTCGTCCTTTTTCGTTTCCCTCTTTAAGTGTGTGTATGGGGTTTCTATATTTACATATTCTAGACTTTAGTTTGTACTTCCAATTTGGTTAAGAATTCCTTGTGTATTTTCATTTCTTCATCCGTAAGTTCTCCTGCTCTTCAATCTCAATCTCTGGCTATCATTCGATATCGCCCTACATCTCCTTATATCCTCGCAAACATTGCTGGGTCCTTTGTGACGTCATTGTTTGTATGTATATACCGTAATTTGAACAATTCACAACAGTTGCACAACGCAAAAAGTTTTTGTTTTTCATGTTTTATAAATCTTAGTTTTTAGTCATAAGTTCATTACAAATTAATCAATATACGAATTTAGATCGTTTTTCGTTTTTGTGTGTTTTAGAAAATATCAACTTAACAATGTAACATGTTTGAAAGTGTTTTCCTTCTGGCTCCAATAGAAAATTTGAATTTTGACGGTTCCCTTTTCTCGATTCGGATATGATCTACCTCAATTTATCTGTCTGTTTGTCTGTCGGCCTGTCTGTCTGTCTGTCTGTATGTAAGTTTGTTTGTTTGTTTGTTTGCTTGCTTGGTTTGTTTGTTTGTTTTAAAATTCACTACGTTTAAGTTTAAGTTGCTCATACGTCTATATGTTACATTAGCGTGGTCTTGGGTTCAGGTTCGGGTTCGGGTTAGGGGTAATTGTTCTATAGATGTTTGAGAGTTTTTTTTGGGTCTGGTTCTGGGTCTTGGTGGTAGGTGGTAGGTGTGGGTGGTGGTGTTGGTGGTGGTGGTGGCTGGGTGCTTATTTAACTAGATTATTTAGCTGTGTGTCCATCTATTGCCGCTCGTATGCATGAAGTCGATTAATACTTAACTCTTAGCGCTTAACACACACTTACAAATTGTTTAAACGGTTCTTGGATTTGAGTTACACATGATTATGCAAGTAATTTAACTATTTTTTGTTTACGCCTATTTAATGTGTAGATGCAACGCTTTGAATATTTAATATGCATATCTTTAGGTTTTCGTTTTGAATATTCTGCTTTATAGTTTCATTTTGATTTGTTTTGTTTGAGTTGGTTTGCTTCGTTTCCCTTCATTTCATTTCATTACATTACATTTCGTTTTGTTTTTCTTTGTTTAGAGCGAGAAGTAGAACAGAAATTGCACTTAATACTAGAAAAAAATTTACTAGAGTTCTTATTAACTAAAAAAAATCAAATGTATATTTGCTTTAAATATTGTTTGTTTTGTTTTGTTTGTTTTCATTTGTTTGTTTGTTGTTGTTGTTGTTGTTTATGTTTGAATTGTTTTTTGCTGTTTTTTCTTTTGCATTTTTTTGTTATGTTTTATGTAAAACAGCTGGCATCTATATTTTATCGGTTTATTTGTTTGTTTGTTTCTTTTTTTGTTTTGTATATATATAAAAATGTGCCAACTGCTGTTTTGCTTTTTAACATAAGAATTAACAAAGTCATTTTAGAAATAAATATGTATATGTATATTTACGCACTGTAATAATAGTAATAATAATAATATAATAATAATAATAATAATTAGATTATTGTAGATTGCAAATGTTGCCCGGGCGCAAATGTCAGCAACATTTGCACGGCAGTTGGCAAACACCTGCACAACAACAAAAGAGATACCGTTACGTGTTTAAGGTGCACAATTCTATGCAGAGTAAATAAGAAGAGACCATTTTCAATTTGCATTTTTGCGTTTGCGATTGCGTTTTTGTCGTCGTGACAACAGCTGGCATTGGGGCAACCATTCCACTGCGGGTCAGCGGTCAGCGGTCAGCAGTCGAAGGTTAGAGGTCAGGGGGCGGTGGTTCCGTTGGTTCGGCGGGCTTAACCCTGCATGAGGACGGCCTGCGCCTGCTGCTGACTGGCGGCTGCTCGGCTCCAGGCCAGCAAACCATTGGCCGCAGCCACCTGCGCCTCCTCCTGATCCTCGAGAGCCTCCAGCTGCTGCTGCCGCTGCTGCTCCTCCTCCAGATCCTCTAGATCCTCCTCCATTTCCTCCCCAGCTTCCTCCTCCGTTTGGGTGGGCGTGGTCGTCGACGTGGCCGTGCAGGTAATGGGCGCCACAATCACCGAGGTGGCCACACTGCGTATACGCACCGGCCTGTTGCTGATCGTGTTGCTGTTGGCGCTCACTGCATACGGATGTGGTTGCTGCTGCTGCTGCTGCTGCTGTTGCTGTTGCTGCTGCTGCTGCGCTTGTCCGCCGTACCGCTTGTTGGTTTTGATGGTCAGCGAGGAGGGCAACTGCTTGCCGGCAGCCACCTCGGCCGCCAATCTCACCACTGTGGTGGTCATCTTGGTGGCCGATGTTACTGCTGGGCTGGGAGTTGTTGCTGCTGGATTGGGTGGTGTTGATGCTACTGTTGCTGCTGCTGCCGCCTTGGACTGGTGCGCCGACGCCTGGTTTGCCGCCTCCGTCGACGACTTCTGTCGCTTTCAGTCGCCGAAGCGGCTGCACGCCTTCTTCCACCGGCACTGGGTGCACCATTGGTCGCGCTTCTCCATGCCGTACACCTTGCGGCACTTCTTGTTCTCGCCGCGCGTCCTCTTTCCCGGCGAATGGGGCGTATGCTTGACGGCCGCCTGTGGCGCCATGTGTTGCTGCTGCAGCGGATTGCTTCCGTTGCTGTTGCCGTTGTTGTTGTTGTTGTTGCTGTTGTTGTTGTGGGCAACCAGGTTGCCGGCAGTTGTCTGTGGATGTTGCTGATGCTGCTGTTGGCTGCGCATCGGTTGGTGGTGTTGTTGCTGCTGATGTTGCTGCTGCTGCTGCTGCGCCGGATGATAGTTGGGCGTGATCGTCACACTGGACAGTAGGTGCTGCTGTTGCTGCTGCTGCTGGTGGTGCTGTTGCTGGTGGTGATGGTGATGGTGTTGGTGGTGCTGCTGCTGCTGCTGCAATTGCTGTTGCTGCTGTTGGCTGTGGTGCGCCGTGACCGTGACATTCTGGTTCGACAGCTGCTGCAGCATGTTGTTGGCACTGCTGTTGCTGTGGATCACCGGACTGCTGCTGCTGCTGCTGTTGCTGCTGTTGCCACTGCTGCCGGCATAGTTGTGCGTGTGGTGATTGCTGCTGTTGCTGTGGTGGTGGTGCTGCTGCTGCTGGACGTACGTCGGCGATGGATATGGCGCTACCGAGTGGGACGGACGGGTGGACGAGGAGCGAGCGTGCTTGCCCAGCGGCGGGCCGGATGCGCTGGCCGCAGCCAGCCCCGTCCCCGCGAAGGAGATGCTGTAGGAGGTGTAGTTGTGGTGGTCCAGGTGCGAAGTGGGGATGCAGCTGGTGTTGTTGTTCTGCAGCTGCTGCTGGTGGGTGCTCGGGATGTGGCCGCCACTGATGGTGCGGCCGTGCGGCTGCGCCAGGTGGTTGTAGTGGCTCCCGGCGCGTCCTTGCCTGTGAAGCGAAAAGAGTAGGAGTTACTATGGCAATCTACATCGTGGACTGCAGGGATACCCACTTGAAGTTGCCCACAATCTGCTTCTGGTACTCGGGATCCTCGTGCGGCGGACGCGCCATGTCCCGGTGACTCAGCGTCGGCTCGGAGGCCAAACTGGGCTTCACCTGCTCGTCGTCGTCGTCGACATCCGTGTAGTAGAACTCCTCCTCGTTCTCGCAGTCATCGTCCGCGGAGCGACGGGTCTTCTTCCTGCAAAGCGTCGAGAGTTGATTAAAACGATGTCCCCAAGCAGTGATGCCAAGTTCATTGGACTTTTGTACCTAGGTGGACCGAAAACAATGCCAAGCTAAGGACCCCACTCCAAATATATCTCGTTCTCAATTGAATTTTCACTACATCACTAATTATGTATATTGTCTATTTAATTTATTGCAAATTCTGGGTATATGTTTATTTAACTAAAAAAAAAATTATTTAAATTATGTCCTACTGATGGTAAGCTATTCTTCTAACAAGTTAGCCCTAATTGTTAAAAGAGTAATTTTAAAAACAACTCATTTACTTTAAAATGTGGTACGAATATATATTTTATATTATTAATATACAAATCTAAAATGTATCTAAAAATTTTTAAATTCATTAAAAATAATGATTTTTAAATGAAATGTTTAAAAGCACAAAGTTTAGTTTCATTTATTTTGCTATAAACTAATTATTATTCTATTAACTCAATTTGGTACCTATCATCTCTTTCAAGCGACCGTTTTTATTTTTGTTCCCGACTCGCGTTGCCAACCAAACGGCATTGCCATTCACCGCAATACGTGGTTACTTAAGCAAAGTTCTAAACCAATTCTTAAATCCATGCTAATTTCAATTGAAGGGGAAATATTTTTTAATTAATTAATTAGTATCGATGAGTTGACTGTTTTTAAAAGAACACTGTACATTGCACACCCACTTTCCAAAAAAAAAAATGCCAAAAATAACCAAGAGCAGAAATCACCTAAATAGGTAAAATATACTAAATCCCAAAATGCATTTTTCAGTATATCAGTTGGGAAAGCCAAGTTCTCAACCATCCACATTCTTAACCAATCGATGTTGTCATCGATATTTCTTGTTCCAGCTCTAAAACTTTTTGCAAAAAAATACGCACGTTCCTCCGTGTGAAATCAATACGAAATCAACAAGAGCAATCGATTTTGAGCGGCCGTCCCATTCTAAGGAGCAGCGCGCATAAATAGCCAGCGCGCCAATTTCCCAGCTGCCAGTCACGAGCCATTTTTTGTGGTGGAAAATTTCGCAGATCGAAAAATTTGCGCGTCTGTCTGTCTGCATCTCGCGTGCTTGCCTCTGTGTGTGCGTCTGTGTGTGCGTGTGTGTGTGTGAGTGTGTGAAGTGCGGCCTACAAAGTCAATTAACAAGGGAAGAAAAGACGCCCGTGCTGTTTCGCGCCCAAGGAAAAGCCAAAACATCAGCTAACAACCAGCCAACAAAATGTCCAGCCTGCGACCCGAGGAGCCCCACTCGCAGCCCCGAAAATTGGCCACCGCCGCCGCCGTTTGCCCGCTGAGCAATTGCCAATTTAGCGGCGTGGTGATCAGCGCAATTGCCGACGAGCAGAAGCTGGAGTTTGCCAACAAATACAAGGGCAGTTGCACGCTGCTCTGCAGCTACGATTCCCAGGGCGTGGTGCTCCGCGTGGTGGAAGGTGAGTCTCTGTCAGGGATCTACTAATGCTACCCATTCTAATCCCGCCAATTTCTCGTTGCCCAGATGAGGACCACAGCCACGTGCTCAAGGAGTACATGATAGCCGCCGACACGGATGCCGCCCAGATGGGCAGACGCAGCTATGCCGTCTCCCTGGACGCGGACAACCTGGTGCTGCGATTTGCCAGCGACCAGGACCAGCAGCTCTTCCGCAAGGTGGTGGAGAACGTCAAGCACCTGAGGCCCAAGTCAGTGTTCTCGCAGCGCACCGAGGAGTCGTCCGCCTCGCAGTACTTCCAGTTCTATGGCTACCTCAGCCAGCAGCAGAACATGATGCAGGATTATGTGCGGACGAGCACCTACCAGCGCGCCATACTGGGCAACGCGCTGGATTTCCAGGACAAGATCGTCCTTGATGTGGGCGCCGGCTCTGGCATACTGTCCTTCTTCGCCGTGCAGGCTGGGGCGGCCAAGGTGTACGCCATTGAGGCCTCCAACATGGCCCAGTACGCCCAGCAGCTGGTCGAATCGAACAATGTGCAGCACAAGATCTCTGTGATACCGGGCAAGATCGAGGAGATCGAGCTGCCCGAGAAGGTGGACGTGATCATATCGGAGCCCATGGGCTATATGCTGTACAACGAGCGCATGCTGGAGACATATCTGCATGCCAGGAAGTGGCTGAAGCCGCACGGCAAGATGTATCCCACGCACGGCGACCTGCACATCGCCCCGTTCTCCGACGAGTCGCTCTACTCGGAACAGTACAATAAGGCCAACTTCTGGTACCAGTCGGCCTTCCACGGCGTCGACCTGACCACGCTGCACAAGGAGGGCATGAAGGAGTACTTCCGCCAGCCCATCGTCGACACCTTCGACATCCGCATCTGCATGGCCAAGTCGGTGCGGCATGTGTGCGACTTTCTCAACGACAAGGAGGACGACCTGCATTTGATTGGTGAGTGTAGCTAGTTCTAGGTGATGATCTGAGAGACAGCGGCTAACTTGTGATCTCCCACAGATATCCCCCTGGAGTTCCACATCCTGCAGACCGGCATCTGCCACGGGCTGGCCTTCTGGTTCGACGTAGAGTTCAGCGGGAGCAGCCAGAACGTGTGGCTGTCCACGTCGCCCACGGCACCGCTGACGCACTGGTACCAGGTGCGCTGCCTGCTGCCCATGCCCATCTTCATCAAGCAGGGTCAGACGCTGACCGGCCGCGTACTGTTGGAGGCCAACCGGCGGCAGTCGTACGACGTGACCATCGACCTGCACATCGAGGGCACGCTGATCTCGTCGAGCAACACCCTGGACCTGAAGAATCCGTATTTTCGGTACACGGGGGCGCCGGTTCAGGCGCCGCCGGGGACTAGTACTCAGAGCCCATCTGAACAGTACTGGACGCAAGTGGACACACAAGGATCGCGCAATTGTGAGTTCATCTAACTGATTTCCCCAGAAGTCTTTACTTATGCAATCTTTTCCGCCAGCCTCAAGCATGCTAAATGGGGGGCTCAGCGTGAACGGATTGGGCGATGGCATGGACATCACCCATGGACTTATGCATCCGCACTAGGGCGGCACAGGATCGAATAACAATACATCTTCTGGGAATTCTCTTTGCTCCGAGTCCGCTCAACTAATCGATTGGTTCTATTTGTGTCAGCTTTTGTTTTGTTACAGCTTTATGTTTAGGTTATTTATTGAACAGTGTAAATTATTTTGTCTATTATCGCAAAAGTAGTTGCGTTTACGTTCTGTACACCTTTCGCACCGGCAGTCCTATCCCACTTTACGACCTCCAAACTCTTTTATCTATTTTAATTGATCGGACGAATCGGAGGAACCCAGCCACTCAGCCACCCAGCAAGCAAGCATGAAAGCAAGCAACAAACAAACAATCAACAAATCAAGGCAGACTAATGTAGTTGTTTAGAACACGCAGCATATTAATAAGCCTAAGCTAATTTTAGCCCATAGTAATTAGTGTTTTTAACCGTATGTATGTAAAATGTAATACCGATATGTAACCCACGCGGGACTGCGCTTCAGGAAGTTTCTTAGTTAATATGCCAATTGCCGATTGCCAATTGCAGTTTTTGCCGAAAGCTTTGAACAAACCAACAAATTCAGATTGTACTGTATCTATTATGTGTGTTATTATTATATTATATTGTGTGTACCTCCAGCTAGTTTCAATTTTTGTACTTGTCGGCCGTGTTTACGTTTAGTTCGTTTTGAAATTGTAAGAAATTGCTCATAGGATTTAGTGCTAAGTTACGATACCATTACTTTACTAAAGGCCGACTCGCGCCCTGAGATTATACATATATCCGCCTACGATAACGTCTAATTCAGTACTGTTTTGGAGGCACGCCTCTCCTTTGGCAATAAGTTTCGCACCCAGATTCGAGCCCAGATCCTGTCATAGATCCTACTACATCGCTGCCAACAAGCCGACCGCTAAATAAGCATATACACTTATATATACATGTAGCCCACGCCAACCTATACCCAAACACACTCCAATCCCCGACAACTGACATTCTTGCGTACTGTACTTTGTAGAGCAGCAACAGCGCCACTCCACTCCACCAGCACACAGAACACAGAACACTGCAACCCATAAATATAAAGCAAAACATATACAATTATATATATATATATATATAAATATACGAATAGATATACCGCATATATGCAGAAGAGAGAACAACAATGTCAAAGCGAAAGCAGCAAAAAACAAAGCCCAAAGCGTCTTTTATTTCTAGCTCTTAGCCTTAGCCCCTTGATTTACATAGGAAACGAGATTGGCAAGTGTCGCTACTCAGCGCGGATCGTGTGTGGGCGATTGGACCTTGGCCTCAAAAGCGCACCGCTGCACCGCCATCTCTGCACCCACATCCACACCCACACCCACTCCTACACCCACTCGTTGGGCCGCAGGTGCGCAAAGTAATCTGCGTGCTGGGAAAGAGGCTATACTACTCACTTGTGTGTGACCTGCTTACTGTGCTCGAGTGTTCTACTTTCGAGCTGCCCCCCCATTTCCCCCTTCTTTGCTGGGCGGAAAAACTCGCGGAGAAGGTCGGCGGTGGCTAAGTCAAGGCCCCATCCACTTGCCACTTGCCGCCCCCCAATAGGAAGCAAGACAATTTCTTGTTCACTTACCCCAAATGTGTTTTCCTAACGTGACGAATGATTTTATTCTGATCGGACTCCACAACATTACATTTCGGATAAACGCAGCGGTACTTTTTCAACTGCAAAGAGAAGAGAAAACAAAGGGTTTTATTATGTGCTATAAACAGGGTAGAATACAAGCATATATTTTTTAAATTTCATAAGTTGATGGAATCTCTTTCGTACTTGGCGGGCAAAGGGCTGCATCAGGGAATCCTCGGAGGACGTGGAAGTGGACGTGGACGTGGACGTGGACGAGGACCGCGAGGAGCAGTGCCCCGTGGGACTGTGGCTGCCATAGCACTCGTAGTCACTGCGCTCCACATAATAATTTAGTGCCATGGTGTTCATGGTGGAGTGCAGTTGCAGTGGCGGTATTAGCGGCTGCAGGAGCGATTCGAACCGGTGCCGGCCCGGTGCCAAGTGCGACTGTGTGGGTGCGGACAATGCAACTGGCTGGCTGTTTGGCTGCCTGAAAATCAGAATCAGAGTCCTTGGACTCTGCCGCCCGAGCGGCAAACGATGCAAACGATGCCGCCCGAACGAGCTGCTGGCCATGCCGCCTGCCGCCAGCCGACTGCACTACTGATAACACAAGTCCCGGGTCCGGTCCGCGTCCTTGCGAAAAACCCGCCACCCGGCCACCCAAGCCACCCAACCACCCCCTTTATTTACTGGGTCACCTTGCGGTCGCAATGCTCCGCTTGTCGCTCGCCTTGACACGCTTTTGGCGCCCAGCTCTTTTGCCCGCTTTGCTTTTTGTGCGCCTGCATTTTATGTTGCGTTTTTATGCTGAAGGTTAGTACTGCGCTGCAGCAGCGACGCCGGCCCACTTGACCCACTTTAAAAACATGCTGGCTGACTTGCATAAACTATGTATATGTGCCCATGTACCGCGTATATATATACAGTTTTGGGGGCACTGCAAGCAACTGATTGCGTCCTTGCGCTGGCAATTGTTGTCCTTGTGCGACTGCTGAACAAATTGAAAACTGAGTTTTCGGTTACCCATTTTGGCCTTGTGCGTCAAGTGATTAACGATTTGTTTACAACTTTGTGGTTTGAGATTGCCCGTGCGCTTTATTTGTTGTGCATGTTGGCATTGTAGTGCGGCACTTTTATTCCGCCATTTTGGCCCACTTAAGTTGAATTCACGGCGGGCGCACACGGCGTATGTGTAATGTGAGATGCGGGAAAAAGCTGAACGCCTCTTTGGGGAGGAGTCTGCGAACCGCAACGCAATCATAAACATAAATATCCTGCGCTACTTAAGCGGCGTAAATTGTTAAAGCACGTGGTTGGCACGCATCTACGCAAATGGATGCACAGAGAGAAACATAACAGTCGTTCTAAAATCATTTAGATGAACATTTTGTAAGTTTATATATGAGCTAATAATATATAAAGAACTAATCTCTAAACCAGTGATGTATGTTCGTTTCCATTTTCTCCACCCTCATCAACTTTGAACCCATTTATTTCCGGTGTAGGCCTAACGGCCTGAAAGGGAATAGCGAAAAGTTCTACACACTTTTCGTTTTAACTTGCTGCAATTAGTAAGCGGCCGTAATTCGTTTGCGGCCAGACTTCTGGGGGCAGGATACGCCGCATATCCTGGATCATAAATAAGGGCCTGCGAATACACACGCCATTGTTGCCATTGCCAGATGTGTGTGTGTGTGTTTGTGTGTGTGTTTGCCAGTTTGCAGTTTTTCGGAGTTGGTCGCCTGCGTGACTGGCATCTTAATATGCTGAAAGCTCAAAGGGGTTTATTAATGCCTCGATTTTGTTCGCCGGCAGATAAGCACGGCAGCTCGTTTGTCAAACGCTGCGTATGCGCAATTTTCAATTCCCAGCTGACGACACCGCCATTTGTGCCTTGCAATTATATTCAATTACGGCGCAAAGGAGTTCGAGAAATCATTTTGTGCTATCAATGTTGCCCAACACCACAGCCCCCTGCCCCCCTGGCATTTATTGCCACCTGCCAAGTCACTCGAATCTAAAAGTAAATTAAAGCAGCTTGAGTTATGTCCCCTTGCGTTCGGCGTGTAGTGGTGCGTGTTAATTATCCGGCTCTAATGAGGAGCGCTCGACGGCGGACGGGGGTAAACGCTTGTTTGCTAATGAAAGAAAACCATTCGCCGACAGCGAACTCCAGCTGGCAAACTTTCCGGCCCGGCAGATGAGGAAATAAAATTCCACCCCGGTCCAGAAGTGCGTATTACGGCGGCAATGACTACCGCACTGCGTCCTGATTTGGCAGGAAAACAGCGGGCACAATGCCGGGTCCGGGAAAACGGGAAAACGTACACAAATAGCCAACGTGAGTGGGCGGCACAACATGAATCTTCTTTAACTCCTTTTGAGCAAGATTGGCTAAGAAAGTGGGGACATTTTCCCGTCTGGCGCCAATTCCAGCTGTCCTTATATATATTATATGTAAACACCCGTATAAGTGCGCATATATTTGTATTTACTCGGGGGCGTACTTCATGCTAATCTTTAGGCGTATTTACTCAAGACTTTAACCGGAACGCGACTCAGCTCGCTAAGCAGATATTTCCTGGTTCGAAATGGAACTTGATCGGCTCAGCTTGCCAGCACATCCTTATTAATTTACGCGACTCAATTATTCCCCGCCCGCCATCGATTTGGCAGACGCTATCAGTGGAAGTCCTGCGTTGCCATGCAATATCCTATTGCCAACGCGTTCAATGAAAATTTACTTGACAGCCCAGGAGGACACACATCTTGGGAAAAGCCCAGGCTGCGTGCGTGGGGTAAATAAAAATCTTCCTGTTTGTACGCCCTCTCTCTCTCTCTCTGCTCCACTGTTCATCTTGGAGTTTTTTCCCATTTCCCAGTTCCCCATTTCCCATTCCCGTTGGCGGCAAGCATAAACAACCCCAAACCCCAGAGTGTCGGGCCGAAAATACACAAGGCGGAAATGCGAACCGAAATCGAAACCGAAACCGAAATCAGAACAGCTGTGGAAGGACAGCCGCGAAATTGGGTCAACAGTATATAGTGGTGTGTATATGCAACAACCCCCCCTTCCGAGTTTTCCCTCAGAAGGGGGGGTGGCCATGCCCCTGTACCTTCCGCACTCTCTCTCTCTCACGCTCTCTTTCCTGAGTTTGTCCCTGAGAGTTGCCGCTGTTAACTGCCCCAAAAACTAGGCCAAAAAGAGCGGCCAATTTCTAACAGTCAAAGAGAGTTGAAGAGAGAGCAAAAGAGCGAACTGGAAGAGAGGGCGCATGGTTGGGGAAGCACTGTTACCGAAATTGGGTCAATGGAAGGCCAACAACATAACTCCTGCCGCGAAAAATGGAGCAGAAGCATAAATTATTGACTCCACACTGTCGACAGAAAATAGCACAATTTGCCTGTATCGATGTGGGGGAACAGAAAAAATAAAATGGCCCAGAGAAATGTGTGCCAGGCATTAGAGGCATCTGGCGTCTTTTCGCCTCTTGGCTAATAACAGACATGAAAGGTTTGCTTGGGCTGCCTAATAGGGCTTAATTCGCGGCAAACTCAAATTGCACTCACGGCGCCGTTTACATTTCAACGCCCATCCGCCATTAAAGTCCGCCCTCCAAAGTAGGCAACGAAAATTATGTTTCTGCCTGAAGGCACAGGACTTTCCCCCCGTTTTTTTTTGTTTTGCACACCATTAAAGCAGCCTAAGTTCGTCATGGCAATTTCGGGCTTCATTTTATATATACCACTTGCCGCAAATCGAATTCGTTGCGTTTTGCATGTGAGCGGTTGATTTTAAAGTCTTATCGCTTTGTCTACAGGCTGCCAGAAAATTGGGTCACATCGGTTAGGGGTGAAGCTTTCAACAAACTTCTCGTTGACTTTATCAACCTCATCAGCACAGCACCGTAAATTTACTCGGGAAATGCTATTTTCGTAACGAGTTGCAGAGCAAATTGGGTTTTTCAGGGGTTGTGAATAGTTGAATGTTGTGTTTTGTAATACTTATTACGTATTTCACATTCGATTTTAACCTTTGGCAGAGAATTTACAAACTTGATTACATACTGCTGATGGCCTTGCCAATTTGCTGGGCCCTTAATTTGATTGCGTTTAAATAAAAACACGCACACACGCACCAGCATTCGCATTCGCATTCGCATTTGAATTCGCGTTCGCGCTCCCAGACAGTGACAGAGTGGAGTGTCATAAATATATGAAAACTCAAACACACATGCATAACTGATGTGACAAACACACGCGAAATTGTCATTGCCGCTGGGAAATTGGCGGTGTGGGGGCGGGGGAAAAGCCGAGGAAAAGCAGGAAAAAAAGGCTGACAACGACAACGATGGAAGATGAAATTGAGGTTGAGTGTTCACTCATTCAGCAAATATGACAATGGCGTTGATTTTGATATTTTGAGCGGGCAGACAGAAGCACAATAACCGACTCGTTCTTGACATGGCCCAAACGGCTAGATATCGCGCCTTAAGGGTTGTGCACATCCCATAAATGCACAGAAAAAAATTATAATCGTGTTGGTGGAGGCTATATTATAAATTCAACATGTAGAGTATGTTTACAAGCTTTATGAATGTTTTATCTCTATGCCTATTAAATAAATATGGTTATTACATTTTTTTAATACCCAGCCCAATTTGTTCTTACAAATTATTAAACATTTTCTCCCTGTGCAGATGCTAACACGTTTCGTATATAAAATTTATGCGAAAAGTTCGTGAACACTGAAGGCGACTTTGTGTTCATTTGAGAGGAAACATGTTGCCAAAACTGAAACCAACTTGAATGTGTAACCCACGTTTGTTTCAATTTTTATGTTCGCCAAATTAGATCAAACGAAATGGCCTGCAATAGAGCGAAATGCTGAAAACAATCTCTAAACGGGAAACAACTATGGGAAATTGCAGGACAGCCTGAGAGTATGCAACGTTGGGTCCTCGCAGCCATAAATTAGTGCTCAATTCACTATGGCCTTTTTCAAATGATTTAGTTACTGGACAACCACGATGTGGAAATGAGTTTAGTGGTGCGTTTTTAGAGCACTAATTTTCACTACTTTTATGTATGTATATGTGTGTGCCAGCGACGACAATATCCGGCCACGCTCAATTTACCACAACATAGCGCAGGACACCCTTCGGGCATTAAAGTCCTTATCAGTGGAAACGCTCGAGTTACAAGGCTGACGTCCTCGGGCCAAGTAAATGGCCACCGCAGGCGATTCTGTTCAACCCCAACTTAAGGCCCCGCTCCTTTCGTCACCCGTTATCACTGTACTGCTCATTGTCACATCTCTCAGTCGGAAGGGCAGGCAGAACACAATGGCCCACAGAATCCAATTATGACATAAAAATGTTCGTAAATTGTAAAATGTAAATTTTCACCCCGCTCCAGACCAAAAGAGGATTTTCACTTGTCCCATAGATAAGCAGAAGCGGCCAGGACAACGAAATTATTATTTGACACACGTAAATTGTACAAGGACTGTTTCTGCTGCTGCTGCTAATAAAATGTGTGGCTGGCTGCATTTGCCGTTGACTTTTATTGCTGCGGTAATTGCCAAATGGAGCTTGAATGGGTTGCCATCGGCCGACAAGGATTGTGGTCCTCCTGCCTCCTTGGTGGAACGGTCCTAATCAACACGGACTTTAACAAGATGTGTGGTTGGCATGTGGATAGTGGGGCCCGAAAGACTGGACGTTAGTCCTAAAAAGTAATTGGCTTATGGGGGAGATGTCAAACTTTGTGACAGGCGGAAGGCACACCACACAGTTCGACTGTACCTTCATCAAGTATACCTAAAAACGTGTTAAAACGTGCAGAGAAAGAAAGACATCCCCTTTAGTGTCATATAACTTCATTTTTTCTAAATTGAAAATTGAGCCGAAGCATCACATATTTCCGAAAATTATAGAAAAAAATATGTATTTTATATATACATATTAAAACAAAATTAATCAAACTACTAAAAAAAACTTGTTTTTGAGAGTTTAAAAACACATTTTTCCTCCGTGTAAGCTAACAATATTTATGGGGTGGGCAGGGTCAGCTCATCTATTTTCATTTGAGCCCGGCTGGATTGCCATTTGGCCGAGTGGAAGCTGCGTTTGTCTCCGGCCTAAACTGTACTGCGATGGCTGACCCAGAAACTGTGGGCCGGAATGCAGGCACAGTAAGCCAAGGGGTCTCAGTAACTGGGTCACAGGGCATCAGATATATACCTACCAGTATATAAACATAGAATGGGATGGGAGGAGCGAGAATTCACTTGCGCCTGGGTGACCTTGTGAAACTGCAATTGCCAGGGTGCCGAAACAAAAAAAAAAAAAAAAAAAAACAACAATGGCATCAAGGCCTGCGAGCATATGCATGGCAGTAACTGTACTTGGCGAAATTTATGTATGCTGCAAGGCAGGAGGAAAATGGATGGAAAACGAGGAGGATTGTCCCTGCCATTTGCCATTTGAGTCGGGGATGCAGAACTAAACCAGGTCAAGCGTATTCGACTTTATGTACCCCACTCCAGATGCATATATAGAGCACGGAGCACGGAGCACGGAGCACGGCTATGCTAGCGGCTATCAGTTCAGTGTGTGTACTTTTGTGCCCCGGGCGATGTCAGACTGTATCTGGAATTTATGCTGCACTGCCACGATGCCTCGGCCACAGAGATGTAAATTGGAAAATGTCTCAATTTAAGCCAAGCGAGGAGCTTTCCCCAATACGGTGTGCTCATATTTCAGGCCCTTCGACCATTTAAAGACCATTTGAGTGTCCCGAGGCACATTTCAATTTTGGCCCCAAAGCCAATCGCCTCGTAAACTGGCCCTGACAAAAACTTGATGCCTTTCGGGCTGGAGGGACACGTGCCGCCGGAAAAATGTCCATCTAATAATTTGCCAGCAGAAGGAGGAAACTGACAAAGAAAAAAAACGACTGCGCAAAACGACAGAAGAACACTTGAAATGACCAAAAAAAAAAAATACGGTTATAATCAACTTGCCGGGACGAAAAGCAGTTTTTGCCAAGCTTTTCGGGTTGCGATGGCTGTTTGAGTCCATCATTTCCCCAAGGGCAGCACAAATCGGTTGGAGGAGGGGCAATAAAAGGGGATGGGGATTCACATTACTTTTCCAGGTATTATGAGCCACTCAAAAGTTGTCGTTGTCGTTTAAGCGGAAAAAAAGAGCGCTCTGAATGTGCTGGCAGAAGGTAAGCGAAGGCAGGGTCTGAGCCTTGCCTTGTGTGTTTAAAACGGCGTTTCAATATGGCCCAGACGGACGGGGAAAGTTAGTAAGCAGCTTATGGCCAGCAAATTAGACATGGCGGCAATCGGCTTTGGAGTGTCGCCGAAATCGCGCTGGCGGAGAGTGCAACATGTTGGAGTCCTAATCCCCGCAGAGGTAAGTCAACTTATGCATGCGGCCCAAAAATGGGTTAATACGGACTTAGGCAAATGCTGAAGCTGAATCTTAAGCGGAAACTTGCCAACAAAGTGCTAGCAAAAGTCCTTCGAGTTGAATTGTGGATTTGGCACACTTTCGTCCACAAACTCGGGGGTTAGGCAATCAAATCGAAGGATAAACTTTGGACCCGGGTGATTATTTATATATATCCCGACTCTGTGCCTGCCGGCAACTGCTGTTCCAAAGTTTTTTGGGCAAGACTCGCAAATCCAATTGCCAATTGCAGGTTGCATAAACAGCGACAACAGCCGCAACAAAGTAGAAACCAAAAACTCAACTTCAGACCCAGACGTTGCCGAAAGAGACAGATAGAGAAGTGGAGACAAAGACAGAGATAGAGCCAGAGACAGAGTCAGAGTAAGAGTCAGAGGCAGAGTCAATTTCACTTCCATTGCACTTGCAAATTGAACACGCACGCAGGCTAGGAGAAAAAAAACAAACGAGAAAAACAACGAATGGAGCAGGAAAAATAAAAAATGTAAGCAAATTTGAAAGCAATTTCTATTTCCCCAAAACCAAAAACAAAAAAATGTGTGCGAAAATACAACGAAACATAGAAAAACGCTGCATTAAACATAATTTTGTTTCCATTCTATTTGTCTTTGCATATTTTATGCGGCATGGGGGAACTCTTTTCAATTTGAAGCATGCAAAGGATTTGAGTGCGGGATTTAAATATTCAATTTTCTGCACACACTCCACGAGTGCAGATGTTCCCACTTTAAAATACAATTTGCCAGGGAACTCCGGCGGATAAGCGACTGAACTCTTCACTTCTAACTTGCCACATTTCAAGTTTCGACTGGCTTGCTTGAAAAGTTGACAAAGTCAGGCCCGAGCAAGTGTCAACGCGTCTAATTGCGAATGATAACGGCAGCAGCTTTAATCTGAAGTTTTCCTCTTAACTTTTCCTTTTGTTTTCCCCCAGAATCCGGGCTGGCTTTCTAATTCCTTGCCTGACCCAATTCGGAAGACTTTTCATTATGCAGCAAGGACTCCGGCGAAAGTGTCGCCTCTTTTCCATTCCCTGCCCGCAGGGGTTTTCCTATTCTTTCCACTCCACTCCGTCTGCGCTTCCTGCTTAGATAAAATGCCAAATGCCGGAAGATTTTTAATTAGAATTCTCTTTATTTTACCTCTTGACTCGCAGCCCCTTATCCCTTATCCTCGCTATTGACTCGAACAATAACCCCAAAACTAAAAGCTAAAGTGAGGGGGCGAATAAAAAAGAAAAGGAAAATATTGCTTAAGCAATTTGGCAGCTTAAATCATTTTAATAATTCTGCATAGCTTAGCGGGGCTTTGGTCGTGACCCGAGCTTAGTGTTTTCCCTCTTTCTGGCCCTGATTAATTTTGGTTTATCATCCCCAGCCCCACGTCTGGTCTTTGGTAATATAATACACGTTTCTTAATTAATTCAATTAGCTTGCGGTTGGGTATATTGCCATCTCCTGCTCCGCCACTGGTTTATTTATGTTGTTGCGCGGCTTTCCAATGTTGAGCAATTGAAATACGATATGCCAGCGAGCGGTTCGTGACTCGACGGAGTCAACTGGAGTTGTCATAATTTGGCCCAAGCAGGGGTGGCTAAATGCGTCTCGGATTCCCCAAAAGTTTCCCCAATCCCCCCTCCCCCCAAACAGTATCCACTCATGAGGGTTGATAAGCCCAAGAGAGCGACCCCAATTCGATACGATATCGGTCAAATGCAATTTATAGACCGCGTCAGCGAACAGCCAGCGAAATTTAATTGAAATTCAACGCTGATAGATAGAATATCCGTCGAGTGGACGTGGCGAAACATTTGCATTGACAAGTCGACAACTGCTGGACATGGAAGCCGGCGGAATGCAAATGGCCAGGCCAAATAAATGGCCAAGCCAGCTGACCCATTCGAAGCAATTGACAGGGAAAGTGAATAAGAAAAAAAGGAATGACGAGAGGGGCGGCGATCTATTCGGGCTTTGGCCGGCGCACATGGCAATTTTCATAAATTTTCGTTGTCCGAAAGGCAGCGCCGAAATTTCCGCATTTTTCCAACAATCCAGCAGTCCAGTGCGCCTGATGTAATGGCCAGGGCAAACAGTTCGCATGAATAACTTTCGTAATGACCGGGGACAGGCCGAATGGTAACCTGTGCTCCAGCTCCGTCTGACTGGACTCAAAATGTCTGGGCCTGCAGCCGGGTAGTCGGGTTGCCTGGCAGACGCGGCGTATGCGCGATGTGCACAAAAGGCGCTTAAATTGCCTTTTTGGCTTCAGTCAATGGGTCGATTTTCGTTCGTTAACCATTCAATGGTCTCTTTTTTTTTGTTTTTGTAGTACGTCAAACTTTGTAAGCCTCAATATAAATTTTTGTATTTTGTATTTTTTATTCCTTTCGGCTGAAGTGCTTCGCGCTTTTGTTTCTCTTATTGTAGCTTTGGGCATTAAATGTTTGGCTGCTCGAAAGCGGTTTAAAAGTTAACTTACAGTTCGGGTGGTGGTCGAGGCACTATGCGGGCTGATAGACTTCATGGCACTCTCCTAGAAAGAGACGAGAAATACGAAATTAATTGAAATTCGAGAGAAAACTTTGTGCTATAGGAAATCAACTATATTTTTTTTTTTTTGTTGGGAAAAACCAGTTGAAGCCGTGTGAGTGATGACAAATTCCAGGAATTCGTATTTAAGCAAACGGGGTTTTTTCCGTGTATATTCTGCTGGTGTTTTCGCTGGCATTGAACGCTGCTCACACTGAGGCCAGTGCAAATTGTCAAAAACTGGCACAAGCCGTGCCACACCACCCACCACCCACTGCCCACCACCCATCATTCGCATGTGGCAAGGACAAAAGAGGCAGAGAGATAGCCTCGTGTTCCCATTTCCAAGTTTACCATGTCGGGGTCAAACTGCCAGCCGACTTTCGTGAGCAAACAAATTGAGACTGTTACTGCGGATTGCCTAAATATGCACTGCATTCTCTTTCTGATTCCTATCGCCGGCAAATGCGAGTGTTTGGCCCGGAATTTTCCTTTTGCCATTTTCATGTTTGCCGGCCGTTGATTAGCGATAAGTGCGAGGCATTGACATGATTTCACGAACAGTCGACTACTGCTGGCAGCCCTAATTGTCCGTGTTAACTGCAGCTAATTACTGGCCAGTTGCAGGAGCTGGGTTTTGCCTTGGCGATTGCATGGGAAGTCGCTTTTCTGGGAAATCGGTCGGGTTTTAATTGAGAGCGCCCAAAAAGCAGAGTCGAATGCATGACTAAGATGCCGGGACTGAGTTATAAATTTAGTTAATTGAATGACTGGCTGTGATGGCGGGGCAAAAACAATTACAAGTGCAGTGCGCGTCAGCCATTTGTCATGCATGCGCCGCCATTAATCAAAAGTTGAATAACCCACACCGCCGTAAAGCCACCTTGGCGAGCCGAAAAAAGTAAAGGCTTGCGATAAAATCAGCCCGCTACTTTGGCCATCGTAATTGTTATTAAAGATGCTCGTGGCCCGGTTGAAAATGAAACGGAATTACTCATCATTAGCCGGAGGTGAGTGGGCAGAAGAAAGCGTTGCATACGCACGGCCGTTGGCCAGTGATGGATTGCCATTGCTATTGCCATTGCCACCGCCACTGCCACTGCTCCCCCGTCTGAGATAATTGACCTCTAAATATACTTGGGCACCGCCTTGTGGGGTCAGCGCCGCAAAGTAGGCTAAAAATATGGCACAGCACGGGGCTTCGCCAAAAAGGACGAGTGCGGAGACTTCTGCGTTGGCGTTCGCCGTGGCCAAAGGGTCCAACAACCTCGATTCGCGAGTGCCATTGACACTGGGCCAAGGAGGCTGTAGTCCGGGCACCAGCTGCCCTGCTGTGCCAGTCGGCCAAAACAAAAATAATGAGAGATACACACAGAAAGGCAGTAGGGAGTCGGGCCACGAGACCAGGCCAAAGCCATTGAACGAGTCCGACTCACGCACTTACGCACTTTTTACGCCCTGGGCCAGAAAGTGGGTATGTTAAGGACTTGTAGTTTATTTTGCCCAGAAAAAAACATGCGTATTTTATTTAAATTTCTATAATTCTTTCTATTTTAATGCGCCTTAAATCGTATTTTTATGTGGACAACTTAAAAACGAAATATGAATATTATATTTCACGTTTTGAATGCGATTTAAAGTTAAAAACCAACCTTTTTATTGAGAACCCTAAATATTTACTGAAAAATCTCAAAATGCTTGAAATACATTCATTTATAAAATTAAGTTTTGTAAAGAGTAATTTACTTATGTATTTATTTGATTGATTAATTTTTTATAAATATAATATTTAGTTTATATTCAAAACCAGTAATGAGTGTGAAAAATAAATATATTTGTTAGGTATTTACGAGTTGTGTCCTTAGCTTAGAGTCTGCCTGCCACATTTTCTTTTTGTTTTTCTTTGCTCTTAAGCAAGTTTTAGCTGTGTGTTATCCCCGCCGCACTCAATCGCCCCGCTTCCTGGCCATTTTATGGCTCGAAGGCAGACGAAGACGGCAAGGTGCGTTCTCGTCTACGTTTCGGGACCTGCGTGCGAGTGGCTCGTTTCAAGGATCCCCAAGGCTCCGTTGCCTGTGGCAACTTTTATTGTGTCATTGGCACGCATCGAGGGCACAAAGTTAAATCTTAAATCATAAAAATCCCCGCTGGCAGCAGGACGAGGGGCTAGGCCAACATTAAAACACCGGCTGTGGGTGGGGTTTTGTGAGAAAAGGATTTGGCTGCTTATTGTTTTGCTTAGGAAAGTGTAAGTTTTTGCTTAAAAGTCGGGGGGACTTAGTTTTGGCTGGCGGTGCATAGGAATTATAAACATCAAACATTTCATGGCTGCGGCTGAGTAATTCCCTTATCTGGCTGCCACTAATTGCTGCCACCGATAAAAGTGAAACTGGCGGGGTCGTGTCCTTGCCACGCTCGTAAATTCGCCCGCCCAACGCACCCACTTTTCCACCCACCGGGCGGGTTGAATAAACTCGATGAGTTTTCAACAGAATCACGCATTATTTGTGTCTGAGTGTCTGTGCGAGTGTGTTTTTTGGAGCGTGCGCCTGTATTTTGTGTTTTGTCAAATACGTCTAGACTTCGAAGGTCAATTTGCAGCTAACGGTTTGGGTTTGGGTTGTAGAGCGAAAAAAAAACGCCAGAATGGAAGAACAAGCACGTATCAGCAATGACCTCTATAAGAAAATTCTTTGGGTTCCGATTTCATTCCATTTCTATGCCATTTGCCTTGCAAATTGCCATTTTTGTGTCATTTGATTTGATTTGTTTCTGTCCCATTTCGTTTGCTTTGCCTCGCTTTTTTGCGCCTTGTTCTTGATTTGATGTTATACTATACCTATACCAAACTATACTATATGTTTTATTGGTCTGTTGTTTTTGCACTTGCAGCCGTGTTTGCCGGTCAGTCGAATCAAGTGAACTGTGGGCAACGTCTGCCGCAAAAACGTGACTAACAAGCGGCTCGTAAATAATCTTTAACCGCTTGCCGCCGATTGCCCTCTCTTTCGCACACCTTCGGCTCATCTCTCTCACTCGCGCTTTTGCAAAATCTCGCATTTTAATTGCAGTTTTTGCCTAAGCGAGTCAATGAAACCTTGTCAACAGATTAACACACACTCGAATTACGTTTTTTTTTTAAGAATATTGAAAGGTTAGGCTGGGTCGAGCAAGGGAGAGAGCAAGATGCTAAGAGAAAGAGAAAGCAGTAAGGTGGAAGAAAGAGACAGACGCCTCGATCAACACACGTTTCAACGTCGATTCGTAGCGCTTTTGTTTTGTTTTTCCTGCTGTTTGTTTTGTTTTAAATTAAATTTCTTTGAGCTTCAAGTGCATTGACTCTTCGCTTTGTGATTTGAATGTTTATAATTTAATTAAACTAAATTTAATTTGCATGCTAACGCAGTTAATTGTAGTGTGAACTGCACATGTCCAGTGCAATGAACTCGCGCAAAGTTGTTGCGGCTTATTTGCGTTTGCGATTTTTCGTCTGGCATCAGTCCATTTAATTCGCCGTTCTGGATGAGCTTATCAAAGTTCGTCTGGCGAGAGAAGACTTCTAAGTCTAAGTAGCGATTTTCACACTCGACTGACGAAAAGTGGCGAAACGACCTTGATGACAATGAACTCGCCTCACCCCATAACTGCTCCCAATGCCAATGCCATTTCCAATTCCATTTCCATTCAACAACAGGGTATAAATATAAACATTCTGTCATACGAGTGTTCGGGTTTTTCAGTGCATATAAAAACATCTATTTTATGGCATGCCACTGATAAGACAGCCCACGAACAATTTGCATTGTAAAGCGTACAGCAAACAGAACTATTCCAATTGTTTACCAACTGTTTGCCGGCTGCCAAGAAGTCTGCCAAAGGTCTTCCGCTCCTGCGATTCCATATGAGTCCATATAATCGGGTTTGCGATAAGTTTCTTTGTTTGATTGACTCTGCTTTTGTATATTTCGTATGTATAGATTTGTGTGATGAACGGGTGGGATTTGTTGGCTTACTTTCAATTCTGTCGTTTCTAAGCACAAAGGCAGTCGGTGCAGAAACGCAATTTTCCCGGACTGAAGGTCAAAATCAGATAAGAGCGCAGTAAACTTCGCTCCATACGTCCCATATCATTGCCAATCAGCAAGTACGCATTTCGCCAGTTCAATGGCTGATTGGAAAACTTCAAAATTCATTCCCGATATAGAAGCAGATATTGCGAGGGCATATGCCTGATTGCAGGTGCGCCGAATATATTATTAAAATTAATCGATGCGGGGCGAAAGCAAATAAGGCCCCGCCAATTGACAAGCGCTGTAAAAAATTACATTGCCCTGTGTATCATGCCATTAATATTGAAACGGAAAACACAAACTAACGAAAAAGGAAAATCCGAATGGGTAGCGGACGTATCAGAGGTTTCACAACTAAATAAAAAAATCCTCCTGGCAAGCATGTCAGTTAATAACAGCGTACAATTTGTGGCAGATGACAACGGCAGGCGGGCGGTTAGGTGGAAATGATTGCTGCAACGGGGAATACTAGAACGAGTGTGAGTATGAGTACGAGTACGAGTACGAATTCGAATATAAATGCATGGAGGCGACTCGGCACCCTGGCACCTGGCTCCTATTACATGCGCACTGCATTATTACAAAAGGCTCCAACAAAAAGGCAGAAATTGCAAATAAAAGGTAATATTAAAAGCGGCAATTTTCCGCGGCAGCAACAGCAACAGCAACAGCCACAGTAACAATCGCTCCGGGGCACCTAACCCAGCAAGAAAACAACGACAGAAACGACAGAAACGGCAACATTGGCGAGTGGAAAAGTTGCCTTCGTTTTGCGTGCCATATGCGAGTTGGAAAGGATTTCCGGTTTTGTGCCGTGGCCTTTTGTAAATTGTTTTGTTATGAAAATGCAGCGAGCGTCGATCTCAGCTAATGGCCGGCTCAATATATTATTTAATATGCAGCCGTAATGGTCATGTTTTATTTAAGCTCCCCCCTCATTCCCCTCATTTATGGGCGAAAAAAACCTGAATGGAGCCATACCTAAACGTTGGCAATGGGATCAGGACCCTATAAGTTGTCCAGGCATCCTTTTGCTGACGCTGGGAGAAATGCAATAAGTCGAGGCGTAAGGATTGCATAAAAAGCAGAGCCGGCTTAGGTAAGCTGACTTTTCATTGGCCCCCTGGTGTATGCTTTGCGATTCCTCTCGCCAACTCTTCATACATTCGATCAGGAATTCAAGACCTTATTGAACTCGATTCATATTGCAGGAATTTTAATAATCTGGCCAGGGCAAATGAAAAACGGGGGAGTGCAAGAGGTCCTGCCGCAATTCGCCCTCGCCGAAAAAGTGGAAAGAAAAGCCGGGCTACCGAAGCAAAAGGAATCCATTCAACTCGAACATATGGGGGTTACGGATGGCTATATGGGATGGGTATATGGATAAGGATAAGGGGATAGCGATGGCGATGGGGATGCGGGCCTAGGCAAACAGGATACCGACTGGAGTGGCAAATGGGCGGCGTGCATGTCGAGTATTTGTACACAGGTTTGCCCCAGCTCAATTCAACTGGGTTTGGTTGGTTTGGTTTGGTTCGGTTTGGTTCGGTTTCTGGCTGCCTTTAACCTCAAGTGCAGCATGGATCAGTGGCCCTTTTTCCTTTTTCTTGCCCCACCATCATCATCATCATCATCATCATCCTACCCATTTCTGGCCTGTTCCTGCTCCTGCTTCTGGACGTTTTAGCCACGGCTTTGTTTTCGGGTTTGCCTTTGCTTGCCGCCTTTTTGCAACGTTTACGTTTTGCGCTCTTGCCCCAGCGAAGTTAATGCCGGTTGTTGTTGTTCTATATATACATACATATGTACTATATATATATATATATGTGTGTGCTAGTGGTGGTGGATTGTAGGCTGCCCGATGTTGCTGTTTCTTATCCTGTATGTCATTGAACCCAGTTAAGAATCGGCAGGGAACTCTCCACATGTACCTGGGATTGCATGTCAACCTAGGCAAAAATAAAACAGGGGAAGTAAACAGTGGAGTAGCTCACTGAGAAGAACACACCCCAATCTGAATTAAACCAAAAATTAACTGGTTTTATCTAATACCTCAAATTTAAGGGTGATTAAAAAAACATAATTAAAAAGGTTTTTAAAAAACGGTTAATTTATGTCCTAAGACATTTAAAAGTGCCTATGTTTATTCTTCTAAAAAGTCTTTAATTTAATCTAGTATCTGAATTTAAAATTCCCATTTATGAAGCTGGGTATATTGAATCCATTTATATTGTTCCATTTTTTTCAGTGCAGGTACCGAAGGGCTGGAATAGAAAAGTTGCTTTCCCCCGCCTGCCGCACTTGACTTTATGCGAGGTGCAAGCGGTGGTGCAGGGCAGGACATGCCTTTGACAAGTTTTTCGCTTAATTTCCACAGTCAGGACAACGACAACAACAACAGCAGGAGCAGGAACAGGAGGGTTTGGAGGCACCAGTACCAGTACCAGTAGCATAAGCAGAAGCTTAAGCATAAATGCCAAAGTGGGGAAAAGTAACACAGCAGGAGAAATGTAAACAAAGTGCAGTTCCTAGTTGTTGCACATTCACCTCGATATTGTTTGCACCCGGCGCCATGGCAACACTTTTCCGTCAGCACACACTGGCAACCCTGGGCAGGAAAACTTTATTGGAATTACTTTACTGGTTTCTGGTGCAAAAGGAGGCTAAACTGAGGGCTCAATCATAAATTCTAAACCTGCACTTTTGGGGTTTGATTTGTGAGGCAGGGATTATGGCATTTGCATTGAGACCGTTTTTGTTTTGTTTTTCGTTTCGTTTCGTTTTTTTTTTTTGTTGCTTTATTCGATACTCTTCTTGGCACAAAGTGCCGGCTAATAAGGCTGGTAATGCATCTGCCAGATAGTCGGAGCTGGGCAGGCAACATTGTAGCCATAACCGGCGGCTAATTCGTGCTTTAATGCACACATCACGATGGAATTTGGCAAACCTCTCTGCAGACGGGGTTTCATAATTTTATAGTCGAGTAGTGTAGCCAGCTGGTGGAGAATAAAAGCAGCATCTATTCAACACTTGCCTTCGGGCCAGCACACTCAGTCTCTCGTCGGCAGAGTGTATCTATGAGGTTGCTTGTTGCATTCCCATTTGCCGACATGTAAAATGATGCGTAAACAATATTCTGACGCATCATTAAAAACGCCTGAACGAGCGTTGCTGCGGCGGAGGAGTGGCATGGCATGGAATGGGAATTATGAGGCCGGAGCCAGAGAGCTCAAAGCTAAAGCTGCAGCAGATGAGGATGAATCTGAATCAGCAGCCGCTCCATGTCCAGTCGAGGAATCGGGAATCGGGAATAGGGAATCGCATCGTGTGTGTAATGATCATGTTTTTTTGCACACAGCGAACGCGATGATGATGACGCATGTGGTCAAGGAACTGCCCTGCCTCAACAACAATAACAAATTCTATTTCACCAGGGATCGAGAATGGTGGATGTGTGTATACGTATTATCGAGGGGGGACTGGAGGAGGAGGAGGAGGAGTCAAGTGGAGAACGGGATCGTCATGTCCACCTTCACGCGCTGCAATCGAGTTCAATTGCCTCGGCGAGTACGCAAGCGTTCTGCCCTTTCTCCATCTGTGTCCCCATCTCACCCCGCCCCCCTGCCCCCTGCCCCCCTGCCCCCCTGCCCCCCTGCCCCCAGCTTAAGTACCAGCTCCAGCTCTAGTCCCATGCCCCATGCCCCATGCCCCAATCCCCATGCCCCATCTCTCTGTGGGGAATACACGAACATGGCTGAATGTATCGCTTAATCGCTCGTTCGTTCCTCCGGCTGTGGGCTGTTGTTGTCTGTAGTTGCCTGTAGTTGCCTCTGCCTCTGCCGTTTTTGTTGATGATGTCGGAGGAACCGAGCTGGTGGTGCGGCGTGCTCACTGCTTATTTATGCTGATCTCTGTAATGAGATATAATGCCGGCCGGCCGGCCGGTCAAAAAAGACAGCAACAATAGTGGCAGCAGCAGCAGCAGCAGCAGCGACAGCGGCAGCGATGGAGAAACAACAACCTGGCAAAGATTAAGACCGGGCAGGAAAATGGTCAACTAGCTGGATGGGTTTAGCAACTCCTAAAATGCACTGCCACCTGACCAAAGGACAGCGAACTCGAAAAACTAGGAAGGGAAAGGGTTTAGTAAGAGCGATTATCCTCTTTCGAACGAGGTTCATATGTACACATAGCAAAAAATAGATGGAATATTCGAATACGTATAAAAGATTATGAAAGACTAAGGATTCTGAAAACTTTTTCTTTTGAAAAAGTACCATTTGAACGTTTTTCTAGGCGCAAAGTTCTGTATATACTTGGTATATAGCTGACTAGCCGCCTGTGCAGATCCATTGTGCGCGATCGCCGGCAAACAAAAAACATCATTATCAGCATTTAGGACACAGTCACAGCCGCGCCATCGTCATCATTACCATTGTCATTATCGGGCTGCATTCGTGATTGTTGTCGCATCGACATCGGCATCGGCATTGGCGATGGGTTGGAGAACAACCCATAGAAAGAAGCTGTTGAAACCAAGAAGAAACCAAGTTGATAAGTCGTGCTCCGCTGAAACGGCGACAGAAGCGTAGCAGCCTCTGGAGCTCCGGACTCAAACGATCTAGCCCCGGCCAAGCCCCTCACGTATGCCAGCCACAGCAGCAACATCAAGAGCAAAGCAGCAACAGCACAACAGCAACAGCAACAGCACAGCAGCAACATCTTCCCATATTTTGTAGAACTGACCTGGACAAGAATCGCCGAAGAAGACGACGACGATGGAGTGACGAAGCGGATCCTCAAGACGCTGACAGAATCAGCAAACAACAAATATTATGCATACAGCTGATTCAGATGGGAACGCTTCTGGGATGGAGTGGGTGGGGAAGTGGTGGTGGAAGTGGTGGTGGAAGTGGCAGTGGAACGACGAGGGGACGTGCTCCACCGAACTGAAGTGAACTCCATGCGTGGATATTAATGACCGGCCTCGACCCCGAACAACAACAAAAATAAGAAAAACAACAGCGGTACAAACACAGCGAACGTGCCCAAGTAATAAAGAAATCTTTGCAATGTGACGCGGGGGCGGTTGTTGGATGACTGGATGCCGGCTGTTTCTTGGAAAAAAAAAAAAAAATAAAAAAGGAAAAATGAAAGAAAACGCAGCGCGAGGAAGCAATTGGCAAGCGCGTCGAAGAGGCGCATAAATTACGACAAGAAAACCACGTTCATATCGAAGTTATAACATCGGAAACAGTGGCGGTTTCCTTAAGTTCAAATCAAAACAAACAAAATGCATTAAGCCAAAATATTAGAAAATTATTATAAGAGTGTTTTTGTATTTAACTTTCTTCTTACTTTACTTTACTAACAATTGATTAGATAACTACTACTGTTATTGAAAAGCAAAATCGAAATGGAAATGGAATATTAAAATATAGAAAAATGTAATTAGGAAAACCCCCTTTAATAACTATTTTGTATCCGCCCCTGTTTCGAATCACCAGTTTAAAGGGGAAGATTCTTGGGCAGGAAATGCTGCGGCTTCTTCTGCTACCTCGTTGACATTACCCCGAGCTCGTTGTTTTTCCCGCAGCGAAAACACACCCATCAGCTGATGCAGAAATTTTGCTTAATTTTTTAATTGCCCCAGCGGTGTTTGGTTCTTTATTTATTCCCTTTTGTTTTTTGTCTGGCAGCGCCAAGTTGGCAATTAAAAATGCGTAACGCGGTTTCTCCCAAGCCGCCTTTGTTCCCGCTGTTTTTGTGTTATTTTGCGACCTAAGCTAATGAGTTGATTGCCAGTGCAACATTCGCAAAAACAAAAACAACAATAACTGAATAAGTTGGCTGGTGGAACCATTTTTACGCTCCTTGTTTCCCGTCTCGTTGAGAATTGTGATTTCCTCAAATAAAAAATATAGGGGGGCGCACCCAGCAACTCACAATTATGGGTGAGTGGGCAATCACTTAATTTACGACTTACTGTTAACCAGATTCTCAAGCAGCCGAGCAGGGGAAACTCACCTGAAATGAAAAGAAAATAGAATTAATTAGTGGGGGAAATATGTACAATTTGGCAGAGGACATTCGCCCCGGCTGAAAACCCTGTAGGCAGGCAGCTCTCATATGTGCCTATGCATATATATGCATATATAACTTTTGTTTATCTTATGAAAGTTTCTTTTCATGGCTTTGGCCATGTTTGCCAGCAGCGAGCAGTCAACAGCCAGTAAGAAAAACAAAAACTGTTCGAGATGCATCTAAATTAAAGCAACAACAACTACAACCACAATGACAAGAGCCTTAACCAAAGGCAGCAACTGAAATAAGCAGCTATGGACAATAGTTGTTGGTCGGATTGAAGGCAGGAGAATTGTCCAGACCAAAACCAGATGATAATAATGACGATGGAGTGGAGTGGAGTAGAGTGGAGTGGAGTACTGAGGAGTACTGAAGAGCCCATTGGAGGAACCTAGCCCAACATTGTTTTTGTTCTCGCTATCCCCAATCCGCGATGTTGCTGCTTTTCAGGTCGTTGCTGCTGCTGCTGTTGTTTTTCGGTTTTATATCTGCGCCTCAGAATCATGTCGCGGAGCCAGTGAGCAACATGTTTGTGCAACTTGCGAGTGCTTCGGCACTCGGCACAGCAGCCACATCAGTCTCAGCACAGAAAAAAAACGGCAGCTTAATACCAAAAATATCATTTGTATATATACTATTTTGAATTTTAGCAAACTAAAGCAAAGTTACTCCACAAAAAATGATAAAATCTATTTTTGTTGCAGTTGTTTTTTATAAGTTTTACATAAGACTTACTCCTAAATTACAAATATTTATTGTTTTCGTCTTTAATTAATTTATTCAGGTCCAATCTAATGTCTTGTTTCATAAAATCACATTTTGATACACTAGCTTTTCTTTCAGTGAAGCCAGCTGCTGTTACCCGTGTGCCACATACTCTGCTGCTGCTGCAGATAAGTTGCTGCTGCTGCTGCTGCTGCTGCCACTTGCCATTGAAGTTGCTCATCAACTTTAGCTTACCACCACATGCGAATGCGAAAGTCGCCGCTTGTTGCATTTAGTCATCGCATAGTATGGTGTAGTATCCCCCGGATACGCCACCACCCTCCCCCCTCCGCTCCCCGTTCCTGCCAATCGGCCTGCTCATTCGCTACGTTCCACTTCAACACCCGTCGACCCGGCACACTGCCTTTCCCACAGTGGCCCACAGTTGAATGCCGCAGAGTGCAACAGAGTTCGTTCCACTCGATAGTGCCCCTCTTGGCCGGGCTTTTGTTTTGATTTCGTGCAGTTTGTTTTGCTTTTCATATTTCTTCTGGATTTTGTATTTTGCTCATCGTTCGCGCTGCACTCGGGGCCCCGATAATTGCAGCCAGGCGAGAAATGGGAAACGAGAAATGAGTATCGCGAAATGAGAAATGGGCAATGAGAAAACTGGAACTGGATTGCACTCGTGACGTCACCGCGAGGGCATTCACTTTTGCGGCAACAACTGCAGCAACAGCAACAGTGGCAACAGCGGCAACAACAACAGCAGCAACAACAACAGTAAGAGCAAGAGCAACATGTTGCCGACAACAATCTGTGGCTGCCACATTTGTCTTTCACCGCCGCCTCCATTGTCCGCTTTATGAGCCACGAAATTCAAATTTACACATCGATAGCGAAGCTCGGTAGCTGCACTCATTGTCACGATAAATCAATTGGCCTCTTTGCCCCCTTGCAACAGCCAGAGTAGCAGCAGCAGCAGCAACAGCAGCAGCAAACATCGACGACCCAGCAGCAACATGCTGGCTGTACAGTAGCAACAACCAGCTGACACTTACGTATGTTAATGCTGACAAAAGAGTCAAGACAAGAGCAACACAATGGCCCCATCAATTCGTGGGGGAAAGTGCAGCAGATTGGGCATATCGTTTCGATATGCAACTCTAGGCTAGGCAACCCGAAACGTTTCTATTACTTTTTCTGGAAATTGCTCGGCCGCTTGACCCCTTTTACATAGTTGCCTCCATCTACCTTCCTGGCTTTGGATTTATATGCGGGTCGCATGCAAAGCGCCATGTCATCAAATCAGCCTAACAGCACACACACTCATGCCACGCCTCCATTATTTTCTTTTTTACCCGCCGCCGCCCCCTGGCGTGACGCGTCAGTAATGCAATTATTTTGATTTTTGTTAAACATATTTGGTAGTGCTAGTAAGTACTCCTGCCACAGACAAGCAACTACAGCATGGCATGGCTAGAGCAAATAAAATGCGCCTGGGCTGACATTTTCATTGGAATGAACTCCGTTTGTGGGGATCATTAGGCGCACCCCGGGGCCATTAATTTGAGCCAGGCCGAAAAGTGTTTGCCAATATACGAAAACACGAAGCTAGAAAGGCCAGAATTGGTGGGCAAAGGAAAAGGCAGCTGAGAAACGGAGCTCGGTAAACGCAGCATTTAAGATAAATCCCCGTCGATAGCTGAAGACCCCAAGAAGTTGGCTCAAGGAGTAAGCAACATAAGTGGACGGGAGAAACAAGGGCCTAGGCCAGAGCAAAATGGCCATCAAGTTCAATGCAATGAAAAACAAGTCAGCGGCACACCAGAACGAAAACGAGATCGAGATCAAGAACTTGGGTCCTGCTTTTTTATGCCCTTCAAGAGGGTTTTACGATCGTGCAAAACAAAGTACGTATGTAGTTTTAGCAGGGTATCCAATGTTTGCACTTCTGATTTTTTTCTCGGGCGTTCTCTTCAGCTGATTATCGTCTCAGGTTCAATGCTCCATTTAGTCGCTGGACAGTTGCTGGAACGCTCTGCACTGCACTGCACTGCACTGCAGGGCGGTAAATCAGTAAAATCAACACATAAAAACTAAACAATCGCCTCATTAATTACAATTAGAAGTGTTTATTGCACATGCGCGCCTATAAAACGGGGAGAAGCTCGGCCAAGGGGCTTGCGTCATCATCAATCTTAGGCGGAGAGAGTTCGAGAGGCCGGCAGATCGCAGAGACATCAGGCGAGTCTTGGCCAAACACTGGACTGGCAGAGTTTGAAGGCTGGAGACTGGAGACTGAAAACTGAAGACTGGAGACTAAAGACTGAAGACCCGTGGGGCAGCCTCGGGGGCAGGCTGTAGGATTCATCAATCAACAGCTGTCACAGCCGCCGGCAGCCGGCCGGTTCGCTCAGTCTCCGTTTTCTGTCCCGGTACTGTCTGTCCTCTGTCCTCCGTCCTGGGTCTGCTGTCCAAACTGGGCTGTCACTCGACGCGGCGCATGCGCAGCGGCAGCAGCAGCAGCAGCAACAGCAGATCTCCAGAGAAAGAGCTGGGTAGCTCGGCCTGTCTTGGCCAACTCAACAGCTTCCTGTTGGCCAAACGAGCGAATAGCGAGCGACTAGGCCGCTTCTGAGTGGAAAATTGCTACTCAAACGGCTGACGGGCGACCGCTTTTTATGCAAATGCCTCGCGGTAATTGTTGCACGAATATTGCATAATCATGACACATTACAAATGATTCGCCGATTTCAGCATGCCCGAGTCATCATCAATGTCACGCCTCATTAGCCGCTGGAAGTGCACAATCGGAATCAGAAGCTCGCGTCTGTCACAACCGATTTGTGTTTTTGTACTCCAGTGCAGGATGGGGTTTGACCAATAGAATTTAAAGTTAAAGTCTGGTTCTTCCAGGCCATTTGGCTTTTGTCACGCCCAAGCCCAACATTCTATTTTCAGGCCTGCTTTTCCTGCCTTCTATTCCATCCAGTGGCCGAGGCATCATTTATTTTTACCTTTGGCCCAGCACCCAGCAGCCAAGAACACAACACTGGGCATTGGCTTTTTAAATATTTAAGCACCTGTCGCTTTGACAAAATGCTTTTCCATGGCAACGCCCCTAAAAAGGGGCAGGGCTGGGCAAGTAAAAAAGGGGAGATGCTGACCAGGATTTCGCTCTGGCTATTCGACATATATATCGCCGAATGTGACCTGCGGGGAAAACTGTCTATATGCGATGCGATGCGATGCGATGTCTATATCAAATGACTGGGGGGTTGGGTTGGATTGGGTTGGAAAAAATGTCAGCGGGTCCCATTTTTTCCCGCAGACAGAGAGACAGCATCCTTTGTGCCGTGTCAGCAAACTAGATTTCCCTCCATCCAGCGCCATTTATTTGTGGCCCTGCCAGCTTTGACGCTTTATTTCCGTATCCGGTGCTGCGAGCGGCATTTTGTTTATCCGCCGAGTGAAAGAAAGAGGGCACTTTAATGTAATTGCGAATCTATGTGAAACGAAATATTCCCTGCAGTCACTTGAATCGAAAACTTGGTCAAGAGCTCATTGCTTCCCCCAAGCGATAAGCTGGATCCGGTGACCGACCGTTTGTGCATTACTCAGAGTTGTGAAATTGCACTGTGAGCGGGGTTTTTTCCCTTCTCCGCAACATGTACACTGTATTTCACTCATCTAATTGGCCATAAGCCCACCCTCCAGAGGGCCTCGTGTGGCACATGTCTAAGTAACATTTAACGGCTTTGATGCTTGTCAAATGGTATTTTAAACAAATGCAACTGGCACACACAGGGCAATAAAACCAGCAGCAACAGCGGCAGCAGCATAAATAAATAGAGCTATAATTTACGCTTTTCAGGTGGAAATGGCACGCAATGTCCCCTGACTTTTGGTCTTTGTGTAATTATTTACTGCACTAGTTTGGGTGGGATTTATGAGTGCAGGGTTCCGAGTCATAAAACAATAATTAGCCGGCTTACTGGCTAGCGAGATAACCGCTAGAAGGCGATGCCATATTGGCAAGACAAAAAATGGGCTCTGGCTGTTCTTAATTGTGGCACATGTGGTATATAAATAGATACACTCGTATTACGGCTAATAGCCAGTTGTTGCTTTTGCCGTTGAGTGGAAATGCATGTGAGCGAGTACTGAATAGTGAATGGCTGGAAAAGCCGTTCGACTCAGACAGCTTGACGCCAATAGCAAAAGCTGCAAAAACAAAAAAAAAAAACAAAAAAAAAAAATAGCACCCGTGTAATGATGATGAAGCTTTTTGCAATTGTTGCTACGCTGCTACAATGGCAATTAGAGTGCAATGGAAATTCCCGTTGTGTTGTGTTGTGTTGTCTAAGCAAAAGTTTAAACAAAAGAGCCGGCACACAAAATTGCTGCGGTTGAGTTTCACAAATAATAATAACAAGAGCGCGTGTAATAAAATCATGGCTAAGGAAATGCAAATGACAATGACTAAGAAACCGCAGATCAACAGATTTCATGTTTTCATGATGCTGGTTAATGGTTACTGGTTGTTGGTTACTGGTTGCTTATTGTTGGTTGCTGGTGAAACCGCATCCAGCTTAAAGCCATCTGACACACACGGACAGGCAAACATTTTGGCAAGGTTTTGGCAGGCTTTGGAGATTTGCAAACGGTTAGCGGCTTAAAGGCCAATGGCAGGTGCCAACTCATTCGCCATCAATCTCCGCCGCAGTCAAACGTTGTTGTTGACTTGTCAAAAACGTTGACGAGTCGCGCCAACACGCCATCTAGCGTGCGGTTGGCGCAACAGCACCGGCGGCTACAACAACAGCAACGACAACAACACTTTGTAATCCTATTAACCCCTTGACTGCAATTAATCAATATTTTGGCCAAAGCCACTTGACCGGCCAAAACACGATTAAAAAACCATAATTGAAAATTGAACATTGAAAATTGAGAGAGCGTGAGACGAGGCAAAAATACGTTTGGGTTATATGCAATTTGCCGCTGTTCATTATTTTAATACTTTAATAATACAAACGTAGGGCTTAATTGGTGGGGCTTTGCTAATGACAAATCAATCAGCTTCTGAAACTCTATATGCTCATCAAGCCCATGCAAATTGCCTGTTAATCCCAGGTACTATTCACATTTTATGCATTTATTTATTTCTTATTTTCTGCCAAATCAGTGGCTTTCATTATAATCTTTTTTTAAACTTTTATTTGCGAGTTTTGTTTTGTGCGAATATTTTTATGATATTCAGCGTGTGGTTTTTTTATTTGTTTTTTTTTTTTTTTGTTTTGCAGCGAAATCTTCAAGGCCATGCACATTGAGTGACTCGAGTTTTTACCTCGGTGTTTTCGCTTGCCGATTTTATATAATTTTGTTCCCCCTTTTTGTTCGTTCTCTGTTTTGTTTGTCGGCTATTGCAACCTGTCGCAAATATTTCGACGCATTTGTTATGCTTAGCTTATTTCATTATGATGATGATGGCTGCTCCGTATATTTATAAACGCTGCAGTCATTCATCATGCCGGACCAGCTGAGCATTTAGCCATTTGAGCAGTTGAGCAGTGGAACACCTGAGCACCTGAGCACCTGAGTAGCTGGGTAGCTGGGTATCTACGCCCACATGCAGCATGGCCTGAACCTGAACCGGAAGCGGGCCTTGAACAACACCTCTGGCCATAAGTCATGAGCCAAAAGCACTCTAAGCCAAAGCACAGTGCAAGGCCAGGTAGGTAAATAGTATGTATGCCCACACTGAACCGTATATTTTTGGCCTGACCGATTGCACACGGCGTCAAGGTTGTTCGCTTATCTTTCGGAGAAAGCGGTTCTACGGGCCATCAAAAATCGCTGTCGTAAAATACTTAATTCCTCCAGCTACCGAGCCATCAATTGCAACCTGTTCCGAAGATGACGTGATCTTGAGCGTATCCAAAACCGATTAGGTACGAGCAAACACACTAAGTGGTAATTTATCATTCGATGCCGCTGGTTAGCCGAAAAAAAATAGAAAAAAAACAGGAAACATAAACAGGCGAAAGGAGGGCCCAAATTTAATTAGAATACGCCGTAAAATACTGTTAATAATACTGGACCGTAGTTGCGGCGCAGGTAAATATTTGCCAAATGCGAATGAACCCCTCGCATTTCGCATTTCGCATTAGCATTTAGCTGTTGCCATCGGTTGAATGCACTGTGGCCTGGAAACAGCAGTCGAAATCAGAAATCTGAATTATTTATGTATGGGGCAAAGGATCTGGGATATGGGATCTTGGGCTTTGGGCTCTGGGCTCTTGACTGGGGGTTTCATGGAAGGGGTTGGCGGGACCCGACACTTGTTATGCAAATGCCATTCAAAGGTAAACCGGCGAAGAGCGGATCTTGTTGTGTTATTTTTGTTTTGAAATGTATCCAAAAGATACTCGTCGAGCACTGTCGTCATTGGCAGGCGGCGGATTGCTTGGCTGGCGTCACAACGCCGCTCTGACGACGTTTGCTATTGCTTTCCGGCATTGCAAGTCGCGCACGGGCACCGAAAAGCTACAGCTACAGCTACAGCTACAGATAAAGGTTGAGATACAGATACAGATACAAATATCCGTAGTACGAAAACCTGCACACCCAGAGATACTTCTCACAGATACACACTCTGGCCAGCCAGGCGCATTTTATAAATAGTTGCTGTGTGCTGCTGCTACTGCTGCTGCTTCTGCTTCTGCTGTTGTTGATTTTGAAATGTATGGGCAACAACAAGTTGTTTGTTGGCTTCTCCGATATTTTTCTTTTGTCATTGCAAAATACGAAAATACAAATAAATACAAATAATTTTAATACAGAAGCAGCGCGAGAGAATAAGAGGTACGAAATTAAAACGCAACGGGAAAGAGATAGCCGCTGAGCGATCGTTTTCACGACGCCGGCGGCGGCATTGACCGCTAGAATGCAATCAACCTAGTCCAAGGCCAAGTGGCCAGCGGTTTTTATTTTATTATTATGATTATTATTAGGCCCCGGGGGTGTGCGTGTTTGTGTGTGATTGCGTATGAGTGTCAGTGAGCTATTCGCGAAATTCACTCTCTCTACGGGAGGTTCAATCGCATGACTAATTGTTTTTGGCATTGATCAACCATTGCTGGAATTGCATTCGAATTTCGGTTGCCAGGCGGTAAATGAAGGGGGAAATTTCCGACCATTTCTGTTGCTTTTTTTCCCATTAGATACCCAAAGTTTATGTCCGCTAAGCAAACAGTTTTTATTGCAATGTTTGCACAAAACGCTTGGCCAAACATTTCTGATTTATACCCTTCGTTTAATTGGAGGAAAGCAGCAGCGAAAAGCTTTTCTCGCGGATGTGGCTCTGATTTATGTATCTGAGTATTTTTCGTTTCCCGAATTAAATCGCATAATTCATGAATCAGTAAATACCAGACGAGGAATGGTTTAACCAAGAAATAAACTCGGATTTTGCGGACTCGGTCTGTCTAGACGCGGCCAAGTGTCATTATGCTAATTAAAACAATCGAGGCGAACTGGCTGAAGGACCAAGCATACTTTTGGGAGCACGGACCCCGGATTCCATGGATGGGGGCAACTTTCCAATCCGGTCGAATGTATTAAGACACCATTCATTTGCAAAACCCGACGCTGACATGTCAAGGTTTCACTTTGCCCGCACTGCCCACACGGATATGCTTAATAATAAAGTTGATAAATGCAGATAAGTGGCTTTTTATAGATACATATGCGTTCTACTCACTCACAGAAGTCAATTAAAGACATTAGCCTGTCCAAAGCGACAAATTACTCACCTGCAATTAGAAGAGCGAAAAGGAGATGTCATATGGTAATGCGGCAATTTGAATAAGAAATATATTTGCATTTTGCATTGGAAATGCCGCTTTCAATAATTATGATAATAACTGGTTTGCAAGGCCCGGCCTTTGTGCTGGCAAAAATCGATATATAAATCAAATATTGCCCATACGCCACGACAGCCAGTCGCCATTTTTATACAAACAGTCACCATAATGATGATGGCGCACGCAACGCACAGGTTTTGCTTTTTCTTCGCGTTACTACCGATAGCGCGTTACACTTTGAGGTGCATCCGCGGGTGCGACAACTTTTCCAATTACCCGCCAGGGTCCCCCAAATAATAAATTGTTGCTTGGGAAAATGTCACGCAAGCTAACCTTGAAATCCTATCGATTTGCTGGCAAACTCAATTTGCAAATTCATTGTTGTAGCTGCGTGTAATTGGCCGGACTTAATTACATGCGAAAGTCTGGAGAGTGGAAGAACGTGGGCCGGGCTATAATTAAAAGTGTTCCCGATTTAAAATTCGCCAAGGGTTTGGGAAAAGTCTGAGAAGGGAGATGTTCGGAGAGGAAAGCCTGCGCAGTGTTGGGCGCCATTTTCTCTTAGCGAGAGAGTGGAAAATGCGCGGGAAACCCGAAGCGTTATTTATGACGACCCACTGAACCACTCTGATGACGTTGCTGCTCCTCTTTTCCACTTTTCGCTGGTCAAGGGGGAAAGCAAAGGAAAGGGCTGCGTGGGTTTTTCGCCGCAACCCTTAAAAGTGTTGCCATATTGATTTTCGCTGGTGTGTGTGTGGGTGTGGGTGGGCCTCTGCCACTGCCTCTGCCTCTGCCGATGCCTCTGTCGCTGCCTCAGTCGGCTTTTCTCGTTTTTCATGTCTGCCCTGACCTTGAATACATTTGCAATTCCTTCATGCGCTGCCAACTAATGTAGCTCTCTCTGTGTGTGTGTGTGTATGAGTGTGTGTGTGTTTCTGTGTTTGTTTGTCGGCATTTTGCCTTTGCCGCTGACTTTGCCCAACTTTTTCCGATTTTCCCCCGCTATTCAGCCTTTGGTCAAACTACCGCCCGCTCATTGATGGGGCTTTCTTCGGCAGCTGTATTTATTGTCATGACAAATTTGGTATGCACAAAATAAGCAAACAAAAAAGAAGGCAGATATACGTATTCTGTCATGTTTGCTGCTTAGGTGGAAATGAATTGGCTCTGACTTGTTGCAAACATTGTTTGTGTGGAATTATTTGTTTGGCAAGATGTACCGAAATGTGTTGATTTGCGTGGTGAATGAGCTTTAAAAATATAAATTATGACCACACTGCGATGACTATATGTACTCCCCATGCAGTCGTGATTTATGGTGAGCACGAATATATATATATATCTTGTTATTTTTCTCCTTCACATTTCCAACGTTATTTGTCGAGCTTGACTTTTCCCCCGTTTGCCCATTACATTAAGCCAAATGCCATGGCTGCTCCGCACTTTCTGCCCTGACATTGCCGGCATTTGAATTTTAATGCAGTTTTGCTGCTTCCCGCCCACAATTGCCTCGCTTCAGCGACTGTCATGGGAGGGGGCGGGGCTGAAAGGGGGGTGGCAGTGGGCTGGGGGTGTACTATATGTACGAGTACGCAGAACTTGTAACGACGCAGAGAATTTTAAGCTCTGAGGCGTGCCGACGTCGTTGCTCTGCTTTAATTAAGCCCCCGCCCCGCCCCATTGCGACCTCCCGCCCCTTTAATCCGCCCTCAAAATGCAAATGTCAACGAGCTGTTGCTGTCTTTCCTACCCACGCCCAGCGCTTGTTGCGCTCACAAAAAAAAGATCCATCACAAATCAAGACGACAAAAATTATTTATACATTACAATAAATTTATTGTATTAAGCAGCAACAATAATTAAATCTAAAAATAGTAAATATTTAAGTTTTTAAGGCTCAGCAAGAGTCCTTAAACAACAGGTTATAAGAAAATTTTTTTAAGGAAATCCATATTATAGTTAACAGTGGTGAGCAACTGCCAGACAAATTAAATTTTAAAACACCATGGTTCTTTTGTGTGGGATTCTAGTAAAACAATACTATTTGCCACGTGCCCCGGACATCGGTCCATAATCTATCAGTTACTGAATCGATGGAGGGTATTAGTTCACACAGTTGCCCTGGCAAATGAAACAAAGGGCACAGGTGTGTGTGAAGAGCATTTGTTTGGCAAACCTCCTGCCTCCCACTCACCGTTCGCTGTTCACCAGTGATGTAAGCAGAGCACTTGGCGCTCCATTGTTTGCCGGGGTGCATTTGTTTTCCCACTGGGCAAACACCTACACCCACTGCCACCCCCGAGTTCCGAGCGCCGAGCTCCAGTAACACCGACAACACCCCACCCCGATCAGTCAACTAAGCGTATAATTAACGAAGATTGCCATATCAAAAACCAAAACAGAAAGCAACAAAACTGCGCCCGAGAGCGACTTGCAAATGAAATCACCTGGCGGGCTGAAGTCGCTGCTGCCGCTTGTTTGGCTTTTAATTATGGCGACTGCGGCGATGCCAACAATAAATTTTCGATATATCATATATACACATGCACGTACATATATCTTATAAACATATACTGGTATGCCAAGATATGTATGTTTTAGCAGAGGGGGGCAAGATGGAACCAAAGGGGCACACTCGCACGTTTGCATATTCATGGCATTTCGCGTTATTAATTCATTTTGCGCAATGCGAAAATTAATTAGCCATGAAAAGTGAATCGACCGCAAAACAATTCCAACGGGGATGCATTCACATTTCCAAACTGTTTATTATACAATAAATGAGATGAAAACATACAGCACCAAATCTCCACTTTGGCAAGTGAAACGATCAGATTTATGGTTGATATATCTTCTGCTTTGTTTGTGAATGTCTCACGAAATAAATGGAAATTTAAGTATGAGCGAAAATACATGTGTTGTCATTAGCCCAATGATTTAGCCACCGAAAAAATCTCATAAATATTGTTTGCTCTATCTGAATGCAGCTCATTATGTGTAAATTGCGAGAGGAATAAATTAAAGCATTTTAAATTAAGTGGTTTGTCGGAGATCAATGGCTTTGAGATAGTAGACGTTTGGGGAAGTGGGCTTTAATTGGGCATGATAGGGAATGACATCAGCAGAGGAAGCTTAAAATAAATAGCTTAGGACCAACATGCAGTTTCTGGCAAGATTTTCCACTTTATGGCAAAACTGACGACGTCAGAGCCGCAAAAGCACTGTAAAAGCAAATGCAAAAGCATTTTGCATTGGTGTGCGAACACGTGCCGTTGCACCTCCCATCCCCCAACCCCTTTTCTCGGCCATTTGTGCATCATCGTCACTTATCTCAATAACTAAGTGTGCCTCTGTGTGTGTGTGAGCGGAAGTGAGGGAAATGAGCAAGTGCGCATGGCGAAACTCGGAGAGAGGGAGAGAGGGAAAGAGGGAGAGAGAAACAGAGAGCAAGCGAAATGCACTTTCATGGCTAACGGTTGTTGCGCAACATTCGCTTTTTGCCGGCCGGCGCAACGTATTTTTGCTGCAACAGTGTGGCATCCGCATCCACATCCGCATTCGCAGTGCCTCTGTGTGCGTTAACCTAGAAAACTGCACACATACACTACATATAGCACCAAGCGAGAGCGTGTTGGTGAAAAAGTACAGCCACGACAACAGTTGCAAGGGCCGCCATTTTGTTGTGTACCGTGCCACGAAACTAGGCCAATTCGCCGGGCTGCCCTCTTTCGGCTCTTTGCCCTTCTATTACTTTGCTGATCTAATTGTGACCCCTCGGAAAAGTCTTTGTTTGATGGGGGGTCGGAAAAGTGGGCGGGTTGGTGTTCAAAGTTTTTCGCTTCTGGCAAAATGAAATCGAAATTAGAGCACTGTGTTTGGGTGTATGTTTTTTGGGGCTCGTGGCAAACGTTTGCCAAAAGATGTTTCGCAAACATTTCGCTTGCATTCCTCTAACGACAATGTAAAAGCAAATTGTTCTTGTCGATAGCTGAAAAAAGGCACAGTCAAAAACCAGGAACAGCTTAAATATTTACCCAAAAATTAATCAAAATAAACTAAATAAAGCATTCAAGATTTATTAGTTAAAAAAAATGCTTAATACTCGCATAAATTGCTTAAGAACTTTTTTAGTTTTTAAAGAAAAATTAAGAGATAACAAAGAATTAATGAATAGTATATTTTTAATGCCTAATTACTATCGTATTACCTTTTATTATTACAACTAAATATAACAACATCGTTATTATTACTGCATAATTCTTGAACTAAATTCTAAAATCAACATTAATATTTGATCATTTTCTGAGTTCTGCAACCGAGCGAATAATACCGCTTTTTTCCCTATCTATATTTATATTGTATCATGCAAGTGCACATATTGAATCTGGCCATAAGCAGAAGGCTGGCAAAGTGTGTCAGAGGCGCGGGCCGCAAGCCCAATGCCAAATTCCGCATTCGGCGAAGCGCTGTTTTTCGGGCTCTGCCAATGCGGATGACAGCGGTACAGTGGGCCAAAATGGCACTGCATTTACACACGCCAAACAGCGCTAGGGAAAACTTTACTTTGCGGCGGTCTTTCCCCGATTCTCCCTCCTTTTCCCACCCATGGTGTACCGGAGTGATGACAAATATAGCATGAAATGGCCAGGTTAAAACTGCAGCAAGCCAGATACAGCAAAGCAGCATATACACAGCACAACACAACACAACACAGCCAAAGCAAAAGCAAAAGCAATAGCCAAACGGAAACGAGGCCAAACGATGAGCTGAAGCTTTTGGCTCGAGTGTCCGCTTCGTTTTGTTTCGTTTCGTTTTGTCACCTTGAACATGAAAATTGGCGATGCATTTGTTGCTCTGACCGTTTTCCGCTTTTCCGTTTGCCGTTTGCATTTGCACTTGGCACAGATCTGGCCCCGTGGAAAAGCCAACTAAATATTCATTTTTCCAATAAAGGCCCCGCCCGTTTTCGCTGCTAACTGCGTACTACAAGTATATGTGGAAATATTTTTATTGCATTTCTGTTTTGCTCCCCCATTGCCATTTGCCTTAGTCACATTTCTGCAATTATGACAAATTTATGAGTTCGTTTCTCCCACACGCACACACTCGAAAAGGCACAGGCACCCATTCAGATACAGTGTGTGGTGTGCATGTCTGGGCACTCCTGCAACTGACTTTCTGACTTTTGACGGATTGCGGCAGCCATTTCCTTAGTTTGTTGAATGCAAAAGACGTGAGACATTTGTCAGCTTAAACGATAAGTTTAAATGGCGATTCTGCTTAAAAATACCTCCCTATTTTTACAGCATTATTTTTCGATAAGCTCAATGCACATTCCTTTTACCTTTGTCATTTGTCAGTGTTAGTAACTCGTTACGCGTGTATATTAAAGATTAGTACAGTCGGAGTCCTAGATAATTTTTATTGATTTACTGTACCATGTAGTTAAGATTCAGTCAACTAATCTGTTTTTATTTTATATAAAATAAGATAGGATTGATCATGATTTGATAGCAGTTTTTTGCTCTGTAACCCTTTGTTTTTCCACTGCCTTTCCACTGATTGCAGTTTCTTGTGGTTCTGGGTGTAGGCTTCCCCGGCTGTCAGTCAGTCGCTCTGTCATTTATTCTGCTTAAGGTGTAATTACATTTGCGCCCAGCTGTTTTGCTTCTCAGTCATTACTCATACGCCCCGTGCCCGTCGCCGGGTTGCCTAATCTACCAACGCAGCCAAGATGTCGACACTTTGGCCAAGTCATTTGCAATTGTTAATGCCCCACAAATTGCACATCGAGGGAATGGGGGGCGGGTGGTTTCCGAACGAAGGGGAGCCAAATGGCTTTTAGCAGCACAATTAACAATTAAGTTTTAATAATAACTCAATAAAGGCGAGCGGCAAAAGCGAACGAAAGGCGAGTGCCAAAGCGAAGAAAAATTACTTATAGATAAATTTAAATCGCTTCCTAATCAGAATTCAAGGTTAACATCCATATGAGTGAAATTAATACACACGACTGCGATGCTGACGTCGATGCTGGTGCTGGTCTATGTACAAAGTGCCGAAGGCAGCAATTGCCCCTTGTTTTCTGAGGCTGCGGCTGAGGTGCTGAGGTGCTAAGGTGCTCGAGTGTGTGGCGAGTGAATGTTCACTCAAGGTTACTGCAGAGCCCCTCAAAGACACTCGCTGTACGGATTTTAATTAAATTTTGCCATATTTCTGTGCTGCTCTGCTCTGGTTTTCGGTTTAAAAATAATTTGCAGAAAGTAAAGCGAGCACACGCGAAGGAAATAAGGCAAAGCCAGGGCGCAGGTGAGGCCAAAAACGAAAATCATAAATTTAAATTTAAGCTTGTTAAAAACAAAATGGCTGCTGTTTAAAAATAAATTGCAAAACAGTTGCTGTGCGCTGCTGTTTGCTGCACTCATAAAAAATATTCCCAAGGATTAGAACAGTTTAATCAAAAATTAATTGTTTCGAAGTCCAAGAAAAGTTTTTCAATCTCAACTTTTAGCTGAACCACTCTAAATTTTCTCAACTAGAAAATTATCGACACAAATTAAAAGGCTGATGATTAAACAGCAAAAACTTGTAGAAGCAAAGCCATACAATTATTTTCTAAACTAGTACACTAGTGCAATAGTGTAAATACATTATAATTATTTATTTTCTTTATTATCACAACACGAAAACTTTATACTTATATTTATAGCGCTAGATACAATGGTTTGCTTTTACAAATAATTTGAAGGAAAACTATTTTCAAAAGTTTTAACTGTTTTTTTTTACTAGTTTTTTTCTTGTCTTTTTGTACTTTACAAAACTGCTTCTGTAGACGAAAGTAAATCGAATTTTGCTATTGAAAGCCTTCATTTTTCATGAGTGTAGTAGCTCCTCTGCTGCCAGCTGCAAAATGCGCGCACATTTGTCAAAAAAAGGCCAAAGCAGCTAAGCCAAGGCTCACACAGACACGTGTGCCGCGCCATGTTGGCTGGCCGCGAATGCAGTTGCGCCGCCCTTTCCCTTTCCCTTTACCGCCCGCCATTGTTGTTTGTGTTCCAACTGTCAGGCATTGCGAAAGCTTAATGCCAGCTAACCGCAACGCCGCTCATCCGCACCCTCTCTCCCCAAGCAGCAGCCCCCTCCTGCGCCACCCCTGAATCACCCGCCGCGCTGTCTGCTCTGTGCACTATAATTTGCCTGTTTGCTTTGGCTTTGGCGTTTTTGTTGCCTTTTGATATTATAAAACAAATTAGTCGGAACAAAAACACAAAAAAAAAAAAAACAAAAACTATGCTATACTGTGGGTTGGAATTTGAAAAGCTTATACATGGTAGAGAACATGGCGTGTGCAATTAGCCGCATCTACAAAGCGAATGGTGATGCAGCTCTCAAAGTGTTGGCCCAATTAAGGCGAAAATTCAGGGGAAATTCAATGAGAAGATGCAGCTGGTGGCCCAAGTCGACTCACTTTTTCAGCGGCTTGGTTTTGTCACCGCAAACTGTTGGCTCTGATTGCTTGTCACATTGCTACCGTGGCAGTTTGCGTTATAATTTCCCCTACAGGATAGACTTGTAGCCTTGCCACTCGAGCTTTCCTTTGGCGACCATCGTGAACTCCGTGTGTGTGTGTGAGTGTGTGTTGGAAATTAATAGGCGAGCGTTTAACCACCCATTGCGGTGGAGAGGAGGGGTGGGGGGAATATCGCCTTGGAGCTGTACGGCTTTGCCTTAATGGGAGTGCAATTGCAAGGGCCTTGATTAAAAGGCAGGCGGTGGGGCAACGTTGGCCCTGATTGTCACGGGCGACGGTAAATGGGAAATGGTGAATGCACATAAATCTGCATTTTAAGTAATAACCCGCACGATGGTGGTGACGAACCAACGAGACAAAGGCCACAGCGAATGAATCGGTTCTTTAGTGTGTTTCACTGTAGTTTATATACAGTTTATTCCATTTGAATCGCCTGACGCTCTGACGCGCTGACGCGCTGACGAGCAGTGAAGGTTTATCTTCGATGCATCTGGTAACAGCCGCACGCGCAGCAGTGCGTATGAGTAATGTCAGCTGGATGACATTACGTATGCGCCACGTGGCCGCCTTGAAGATCTCCACTCGATCTAACCCGAGTGCATTCTGATGCGGCACATCACACAGCTGACAACTGACAATAATTGCGCACAATTAGACATTAATTGCATTCGTTCGCAGCCCGGCGATCGTACATTTATCCACCCATCTATATCCATCTATCCAGCTGGCTTGTGTTTTTGCTGGCCAGCGAGATTCGAGATGCAAGATGCGGAAATGCGGCATATATCTTTTCAATTAAGCAGCCACGCCTTGGCAAAATAAACTTTTCCATTGTGTTCGTTTGTGCATTTGTTTGTTTTCACTGCTCAGCCCCAGCCCCAGCCCGAGCCCCCCAAAAACGGTGGGCGTGGCCGGCCGACTCTGACATAAATTCAAATGCGCACTCCCAGCCACAGACACCTTTTTTGGGTCTGGCACAGACGAACGGAGCAGGAAGTTTGACGCTTTGGTCACTTTTTTCGTCTCGGTTGTGCAACAGGTATGAAAAGTGAAAGTGCAATGGCTGCTGGCAGCGAAGATTCGAAAACGTTTGACTAATTGAAACGAATGGAAAATTGATTGGACTTGGGCGAGAATATAAGTTGTTATAAAGACTTCAAAAGTTAATTTATCAATAGTTTCAATACAACGATGACACATTACGAATAAGCAATCGTTTACTGTGTATTCAAAACTTCACAAAAGTTTTCCTTAACCTATAATGAATTATACGAATTTTAAGACAAACAACAAAGGAATGCAACTACAAGCTATAATTTAAAACAATGTCTCAGAGAAGCATGTCTTACTTTCTCGACTTGTGTTTCGAAATAACTTTGCGCCTCGTAGGCAAAACAACAATCTGAATATGAACTCAAAAAATCTCTAGCTTCTTTCAGGAACCAGGAACCAAGCTTTTCTCGCAGTGTGCTTTGGCCTTGACGAAGTGTAAATTAAACATATAACCACCATATGAAAATCTAATCAGACTTTCAAGGTTAACATATTCTGCCGCGGCTGCTGTTCACTTCGATATTTGTTCTTTCCGCTGCCCATTGTTTTTGTTGCCATTGTTGTTGTCATTGCCGACTGGCTGCTCGTTTTAAGGTTTTTGTCTGTTTGCTGTTAAGAGCCCTTAAAAGCTCTAAACGAAATAGTCAAACACACGAGCGGGCGAAAGAGCGTAACTAGTTGGGCAAACAAACGGCAAACGGCAAACGGCAGACTGTCCGCTGGTTATGGCTAAAAGTTGGGGACGGGCGGGCGTTTCTGTCGGCTTTCAGTTGCGTAAGTTTCTGTTGTTTCGGTTCTCGATTTCAGGCGGAGGCCCTTAAAGTTCGAACATAATTAATTAAAGAGCCAAATGTCTGAAACTCTGGCTGGTTGGGAGTTATTGATTTTGCTGGTCGGTCTGCCAGCGAGTTTGTGTGTGCTTGCCAAGTTAACGAGCTGCTGACATTGCCCTTTTGTGTGATTGATGCGCTGGCATTCGCCTAGCCGAGAATCGTTTTCGACATTTATTTGATTTTTTATATTTCTTTCGCCGGCAGCACATTGCGTATGAGTAATGGACGTAGTGTGCGGCGTGCGGCAGTGGGGGCATCAAGCATACGCCGTGTGGCCGTGCCAAGAACCGACCGACATTTACATAATTATGGCAATTAAAATCTATACACAAAGTTGCAATTAAAATGCAACAAATGTCACGCTCCACCGCCAGCAGCCTAGATTCCTCTGACCGCATTCCCTGAGATACATGTCTAGATAATAGATTCTAGATGCTAGATTCTAGATTATAGGGGGATGTGGATCGAAACGCTCACCTTTTTCTTGCGCTCCTCCTTGAAGTCGATGACAATGCCCTCGTCCGACGTGGACACGGACGTTGTGCGTATGCGTGCGTTGGCCGCATCGTGTGGCGACATTATGATGTGTGGGCTGTGGTGGGCGTGGCCGTCGTCGCTGAGGGGCGGCGAAGCGGAACCGGAACTCCAGGAGGCCGACGAGCTGCTGCCGGGACTCGAGCACTTGTCGGCCATGGCTAAGAAATTGGCAAAATTAATTGTCGCTCTAAGACGCGTGGGTCAAAAGGGGACGGGGACGGGGACGGAGGTTGACCTACCGCCATGCGGGCTCTGCAGCTTCATCGAAGACAGAATCTCAGCGGCACGGCATGTCTCCTCGTCCTTGTTCGGATCGCTGATGTAGTCCTGGTGATCGCTGGGCGGACGTTTCCGTGGACTGCAAAATAAATATAAGCAAATAAATTGATAAGTCGATTTTTAAAAGGGGAACAACTCAACTAATTTATTTAATACAGAATCTTAAATTAAACTTACAATAAAAAAAATTGAATTTTAATATTTTTTAAATTACCTATCCAAGCGCTAAAAGATAAACTTATGATTATGATTCAAAACAAAGCAATACTTAAGAAATAGCTAATAAAATAATGGTTGACCTTCAATAAAAAATTGATTATGCTGTTAAATTTAATATTTCTTACAATTTTGTTTCTTATTAAAAAAATTTAAATAATTTAGTTGAAGGTTATATACTAATTATTTTGTAAATTAGTCAAGTGCTTTATCTGTGTTTGAGAGTTTTAATAGGACGATTATTACACAAATTGATAGAATAAATAAAACTAGAAATATTTAAATCTTAACCGTATGTTTGAATGCATTTATGTAAAATATTTTTTAGATTTATTTTCCTTAATTTAGTTAGACAACTTATAACAATACTAAAAACATAGTTAACCTAGTTTGGTACCACAAAGCTTTCAGGCCCATCTCTTTTCAGTGGCAAATCAATTTCAACTCTAAGCATTGACCCAGTTCTGATTCTTGATTTTATCAGCCACCCACACAAGCACTCATCTACATATAGAAACTGAAAAACTGGCCGATAGAGATATAGACACGCAGGCATCGGCAGCCTTAGCTTAGACATCAAAGCGGCCGCATGTCGTTGTAATTTGCACAACAACAATGCCACGAGGTCTTTTCAACGATAATCGCTTCGAGCGGCATTTCAATGCAAAACATCGCAAAACTATTTTTCCATTTAACTAATTTCTGCGGCCACTGAATTCCACTGCCGCCCATTGTGTGTGTTATTGTTTCGTCATTAATTGGCCTCCTTCCGATGACCTCACATATTTGAAGCGACGTCAAACGATTTTCAGTGGTCGTGTAGATTTCCCAGATCCGCTGGACGACTGGCTTTCCATGCAGTTTGGCTTTAAGCTAACCTTGGCGCAACCTTCGCTGGCAAAATCAGGCAAAATCCCTTTGAACAGCGTTTGTTCGCTCAAATAAATTCAACAAAGGCAGCCGTCGACAATGGAGAATGCATCCAGGGACTGCCAAGAGGGGGTGTTGACCATAAAGACGCGACACTGTCATAAATTCAAAGCATTTGAAATGGGAAAACTGATTTGGCATACCCGCCATAATCAAGCTGAGTGCTGCCACTCCGGGCCATCCGATTGAGCCAAGTGCCGGCCATAGATACGTCGTCATGGCCACCACCACTTGTCCCAGGGATTGCGACCAGTTCAACACTTGCTGCGTGCCAGGATTAAACCTTGCCAAGTGCACGCGCTGCCTGCCAATGAAGTACTCATTCTCGGTCAATAGGGAGTTGAATATGGATGTGGATACGGATTGAGAGCTATTATTGATGCTTAGATTTAAGCGGCTTATTTGCAACATCCAGGGCTGCGGTAACTCCCCTTTGCTATCTTCCGGCTAACATCTGCTTCGGGTTAAAACCAAAACGCTTAACACAAAACACAAACACAACTCGTGCTGCAAACTCCATTGTGAAATGGGAAACACCGCAGGCTGTCGTGGCCAAGACTGCACTTAGCCGAATACAGCTCCTTGGCCAAACAGCGGGCCATAAAACTTTATTACTCGGCTACCTGGTTTCAGTCTTTTGTCTTAAGCGCTGGCACCTTTTGCTTTTGCCGGGATTTCCGTCCCAATTAAATTTGCTAAACTCAACGATAAATTTCTGCCGCAGATCGTTGCTAATCGCATAAAAGTAAATTCGCGCATAAATCGACATTTCCCCAGCCGTGGAGAATCAGTGCTGTTTTTTCTTAGTTACCCGTTTCTATGCCGGCCGGCAAAAGGCGCGTGCCTGATGGAAAAGCGAGCTAGAAAATGGTGGTAAATGGGTGGGGGGCTTAAGGGGTTGGAGGGGTGAAGGGGTTTCGACCATCACGATGTGGCCATTTAATGCTTTCCGCCCATTGCGCAGCGCTGGAAAAACTTTAATAAACTGCAAGCGGCAGTTGCAGTTGCAATGTTGATGTTGCATTGTGATGCTGCTCTCTGAGGTCCAGCTAAGTTGCCTTTTCGGCCTACTCGCTGCGTGGCCGCACGTAAATTGCCCCAGAGCGCGTGATTGAAATGCGATATATTCGCGCCCGATTTCGGGGCCAGTCTTTTCGAGGCACATTTCCCAGGCTGGGAAATGTGCGGCAAACAACGTTGCTGTTGCGCTCGGCTCTGGCCATTATTTGACCACGTTTTACAGGCCGTGCAATCAGCAACAAAGTCGGGGAGTCGAGGAGTCGAGGAGTCGAGTTGGAGAAGAGGTGTTGAAAGCAAAATTACATTGCAGTGTCAGGAAGTAAGAGATGCGAATATGATATGCTCCGAACTGAGGAGTCGAGTCGGTTGTTGTTTGCATGTGGCGGCGAAATTAGTGGAAATTGCATGAAAATCGCTGGCTGCAGCTCCATTTCAACTGGATTTTTGTGCGGTTTGAAGTTAGCAGTTAGCAGTTTATTGTTTGCAGCTTGTAGCTTGTAGTTTGCAATTAAAGCTTATTGAATTAGCCACGTGCTCGAGATTCGCTTTTGTTTTCGGCCTGGGCCGGAAAACTTTCACCAAATTGCCCAGGGAAAGCGCAAGTGCGAGTTAACCGGAGACAAAGCGACTCCGACCTGCCTGGCCTGCAATCTGACAAGAAAAGGCCCCTTTTAGATATCGCCAATCAAAATCTAAACAATTTTCAAGTGTAATTTATACGCAGGCGAAAATAAAAGCCCACGACACACAAAAAGAACCAAAGTCGTTGGCTGATTTCAGTGATTAGAGCGCAGGGAACAACAACCACAGTTGTTGTTTATTTTTTGATTTTTACCCCCAACTTCATTGAGGTTTTTTGTGTGCCATGCGAAAGAGCTTTTGGCTTATCAGTTTGCACGATAAGAGGCAAGTTTCTATGGCACATATCTGCGCCTATTCAAGCCAATGTCAACAGCAACAACAAAAGCGGAAATGTTCGTTGAAAAACGAAAAGTAAAACCAAGAGCAAAGAAACCAACAGCCAAGGTAAATACGATTTGGACAAAGGGAAAACGTGTAGTGACAAGTCTTTTGGCCCAAAAATGGATCGATGCTAACAGATGGGCGTATTTATGACATCTAGACAGGAAGCGCACTGGGTTCGGTTTTAAACCAGTTTGCAAGCGGTCACGGTGCGTATGCGCAATATTTTGAAAATCTTTACACAAACCATAAGCGAAATAAAATCAAAACAAATCAACACGCACTTTTATTATTCACTATTTTTGTGTCTACATGTTTTCTTTTCGTTTCTTTTCGTTTTTTTACAATTTTTTTTTTTTTAGCTTATATTATTTTGCCTATGACGTTGTCAGACGCAAAATATGTGTGTGTGTTTTTATTATTTTAGTTTATTTTTGGACAGGCCAAAAAGCAGACAAGTGCCTGGGATTGTTGTTAGCTGTTGTTGTTCAAGGTGATGTTGCTGTTGTTGTTAGTTGTTTTGCATTGCGTGAGGTGAGTCAATTTGCCCCTCCGCCTTTTCTGGGAGTTTTTCTCACATGGCGCATTTTGAATTCGCCTTTTGTTGCTGCCTCTTTATTTGTTTATTTTATTTAAACAAGGCGACCTCTTTTTGTTGTTGTCCCTGTTAATTTGGAGGTTTCATTTTTGTAGCCCTGCCCGCCGTTGACACACATAATTTTTGTTTCTTTTTTTTTTGTGTTTTTGCTTCAATCTTCTCCCGCCCGTTTCTTCTCGTTTTTTTTTTTTGCGAATGCGAACAATAAAATTGAGTTAAGCAAACAAAAGCCCGACTTTTGGGGATGCAGCCTTAAAGCCAAGTAGCGCCAGTCAAGACGGAAATTTGTGGAGGTAAACAAATAGCGAAATTCCAACATTTTTGCAAGTAAAATACGCGGCACTAAATCGAAAACAAGCACTGTGCGTAACAGTAAAATGTGTGCGTTTTTTTGGGGGGAGGAGAAGGTAGTTTATTTGGTAGTTTTTTTTGTACGTTTTTTTTTTGTGCTCTTCGTCTTTGCCGGGCGCTTTATCACCCCATTTATGGCAGTGTGCGTGAGTTTTTTCCCGCTCGCTTATGTTTACTTTCGGTTTATTTTGATTCGGGTCTCTGCTAATTTCTCGCAGATAACGACGGCAAAACGTCAGAGTAGGCGTAGTAAATAGTTATGTTGAAATAGCTGGTTCTTCTTTTTTGTTTTTTTTCCCGGTGCGTGTTGTTTATGGTTTCGTTGGGCAGCTATTATTTATCTTTCGGAGCGGAGCACGTGCTCCCGTTGATAGGCTTGAATGGGGTTGAGTGTTTCGCTTTATGATTGGACTTTTACAGTTTTAAATCTAAGGATCGGCAACTCAATTAACATTTAAAGCCAACGGTATTATCATTTTATTTTACTGCCCCAAAACAGCTAAACAACAAACGAAGCCATCTGAACTATGGCAAAAATCTGAAAACGAAGCACTGGAAAATGGAGGGAAAAACATTTAACAGCTTTCCTTTCTTGTTCGTTTTCGGCGGGACCCACATCGTTTACATAGCCGAATGGCGCTTTAAACATTTTTTGTCTATTTCGGTTTTTTACGTTCCCTGGTTTTCCGTTCACGTCCGAAAGGCTCCACGCCTTTTTAGAGGCTCATTTGCACAAATTACTAGCATTGCGACAACGGCCAAGGAGGCAGCAGCAACAACAACAATGCAATTGTCTATGGCAACAAAACAGAAGGCAGAAGGAAAAGCCAAAGCCAAAGCCAAAGCCGAAGCCCAAGCCGCAGCCAAAGACTTAGCCAAAAGGTAGAGGCGGAGAAAAGCCCAAGAAGACATTGTCACCACATTCCGGCAACGGAAGCCAGCCGGCGGCCGGAGCAGATTGGCAATCGCCCCATGGGCCCATTTCCCCTGCCACTTCACCTTCCCTTAGTGCCACCGCTCTCTGTCCTGTTCACTAAAAAAAATCTAAAAGAGTACCCTATGATACTAAATATACAATCAAAAGAGGCTCAAGTTTTTTGCTTCATTGTAAGATTGATCACTATCAGTTGATAGATAAGCAAACCTTCTAAAAACGTTTTAATTTAAATACTAATTTATTTTCTTACCCTAAAAATAGTTTGACTTCTTGGTAAGACTGTTTACTGTCAACTAAACCTCTATATCCTAAATACCTCAATTACATTCCTTTTTCTCTCACTGCAGGAGTCATGAATAAAAATCGTATTAATTCCGCGCCAATGTCGATTCTGTTTCAGCCATTTTGAGTTTGTTTTTTTTTCATTTTCCTTCCCTATTGCGATGTCGACGGCGACAGGAGGCCTCAACTTGAACTTGAGCGGCTAGCTGAACTGAACTGAACTGAACTAAAATGAACTGAGCTGAGCTGAGGTGTGCCCCGCGGGCTTATTAGAAATGCGCGGACATGAGCGGCTTTTGCCTTCGGCCTGGGCGCAAAAAAAAACGGAAGGCTCGAGGCAAGGCAGCGAGGCAGCTTGAAAGTGGATTTTCCCCAGGCACTGCACCTTGCCTTCGGGGGACCTACTGTACTACCCGTACCTGGCCCAAAATGTCATTAGCCATGGCCAATGTTGTAGCGCGGCCGGCAGCCATTTCCATTGCCATTTCCACTTTCTATTGTATGTGTTTTTGGGAAATTGATAAATCGGCGAAATTCAATTTGAAAAGTTGCCTGTACACAGCGTACACGTGACGCAGAGAGGATTTCCACAGCCAGGTTTTCCTCTCAAAAAAGAAAAGAAGAAAAAAGAAGGAAAACACCAACAGCCAACAACCAGCAGTCAGTGACAAGAGCAATAAGTGTGTGACAGTCGAAAGGGTGTAACAAGCTGCCAGTTGTCATTGTTCCATGGACATTGGGCCAGAGAGGGGATTGCAGGGGGATGGGAGCGGGATTGACACACCTGCCACTGCCACTGGCAAAGCACTCTGAATGTGGGCCGCTGCTGCTGCTATTTGCCGCTCATGTGTCGCCGGCTTCTCGCCTCCAGCTACTTAGCATGCAGAGCGGCAAGCGTCAGGAAGCGTCGGTGCAGCAGTTGCGGCACTTACTGCATTTGCTGCTGCTACTGCAGTCGCTGTTGCTGCAACAATTTAGCGGTACTTGAATGGCCAGTCAGTTGCAAGACCATGGGAATTACCCACTCTGGCCAACAAAACACAGTGGGATGCATACTGAAATAGCATAGCAATCCTTTTAACTCGGCTAACAAAGAAATCAAATCTAGCGAGGGCTCAAACAAACAAATAGTGATTTTCTTTTAAAAGAGTTTTTTTAAAGGTAAAAAGGCACATTTCATTGAAAATTCTTTTATATTTAACATAATAAACAAATGAATTATCAAATACAAACTGAAGCTAAGCAGGAATACTATTGTATTTGTAACTTATTATTGCCCAGCATTCACAGACAAAATATGACGTTTAAATATGATAGATGTGTGAATAAAAAGGTAACTTGGTTTGTGATGTTTCCGCTCTTTCGATGAAAACTGTTTTAAAATTCCAATCATAAAAGTTTTACACAATGACAACGTGAGCTACTTAAACACCCAAATCCTGTGAGACCACTTAATTGAACGCTGGCAAGAATAATAGCTTTCTTTTGTTTAAAATGCTTTTAGCTGGCTAATCAATTAGCAACGTCAATTTCAATTAAAATCCTCATCATTGGCCCACCATGCGAAGCGCTCTCACATACGTTTTGGCCCAGTCGAAGTCGAAGCCGCAATGCTGGCGGCAGTTGTACGTGCGTTTGTCTTTACAGTTATATAGCTAAGTTGCAAGCGAGTTGCACACTCGGTCAAGTGACTCCATTCCCAGTCCCAGTGCCCCAACAATGCCGTCTCCTGCATTTTGATGACCCGCTCGCTTGGCCAACATTTAATTCAATTAACAAATCGCGACAGCCACAGTCCGACACTTTAATTATCCAAAGAGAAAAGGCGGTGGGCAAACTCTCAGCTTAGCCCTGTACTTGGTTAGCCCCATCCAGCCAAGTCAAGGTGAAGGCGTGGCACTCATTGGCAGTCAAATTAGTCAACTCCAACGTGACACGACAATTTGACGGAATCTTGTGGGTCACCGAATGGAAATGACAGAGCCCCAAGGCCCAGGACACAGCCCCCTCCCCATCCAAACTCTAATTGACACGGCCCCAAGAACCGCTGCGATTCCTACTGCTACTCCCAATCTGAAGTTGAAGTTGAAGTTGAAGGAACTGCAAGGCAATTGCTGTTCCGACCATTTCGACCATTCCAACGAACGATTCCAAACCATTCCAAACCATTCCGGCCACCGCAGGCCCGGCAAAATAAGCCAAATCACTGCTCGGCTAGCTGGCAGGCTAGAAATCTGTAACTGTAACTGGAAATTACAGAGCTGCGCTGCGGTTTGGACTGCCTTTTGCCTTCCCGACTCGGCCGGGCCAAGCCAAATGACTTTTGCCTCGGCCCGGCACTGCAAGGCACTCCGAAGTGGTTTCGCAGCCATTTGCTGTCAGACATCAGTGCCAACACCCGCAGCGTTTTTGCCATTTCAATTGGAAACAACTCAATCAAATTGCCTAGACCAGGTCGGTCATTATGAACCCCCCAATCCCCCAATCCCCCCACTCCATTTTTCCACAATTTTTAGACTGCAATTGCCGCAGAAGGAGAAACAATTCAATCTAATTTTTGGTTCTTCGAAATTTGCGTTTTCATTTTGGCCGCAGTGCAAATGTTGCGTGATGCACTCCACACTCCACACTGCATACAACATACAATATAGTACAATATATAGTCAATACTCCGATCTGCGGCCCCGCCCCCTTGCGCCAGCCGCCTTTCCTTCGGTCGTTCGGTCATAAGTGTGTGCACGTTAAATTTTATTGCCTGCGATTCGAAAATCGGCACACGAAACGCTGTCGAACTTTAATTTATGAGCAACTGTTGATCATGTTGCTGTTTCAGACACCCCAGCCGCGATCTGCTCTGCACTTTTTATTTATTTGCCCAGTCTATGGCAGCTATGTGTGTGTGCCCATTTCGAAGTGGTCACAGTAGTCGGAGCCACTAAAAATTTACTAGCTGACGAAAATGGTACGAATATGCGCCCATTGGCCCCCTTTATTTTTTTTCATCCGCCACTTGATGGGGTTTTCAACAGATTGTTTCGCCCATCAACGTCAACACATTTGCGCCGGCCACCTCCTCTGGACTTCCACTATACTGAATCTCGCACTGAATCTTTCCATATCGCCGAAGGTGTGGGGTGAAATGGAGCTTTTCTGGCACAGCCTATTAATGCATTTGGGCATAAGCAATGCAGGAAAATTCATTTTAAATGGAGCTCAAATTTAAATTGAATGCCAGATTTGAGGCTGCAAGCAAACATGGATATGTATTGCCGAACTGTATGATATTCGCGTTATTTGCCTAACAAATTAAAGTCAGGCCGGGTTGGTATTTCCCCACTGACCGCAAGCCCTCAACACTCTGGCTAAAAACCTTTACGAGGGAATTCATGACCCTTCCGCCGAACCGCATCGATTCAGATTCCTTTTTGGCACGAATCTCATCCTTGGCCAGGTCATAAGCAGAATGCAAAAGGTATACAAAGAGCACGAAAAAAGAAGAAACTAGATATTTAAAATTTGATGACCATATTGCACATATTACTGTTGCATTGTGAACCAAAAGTTATTTAAAAACATTTTTGAAGGCAACTTTAATAGTTGTACATGAACAACAATGCAGTTTAAAAATATAATACCTTAGGTAATCAAATTTTTAAGAACAATACAATATACATTTTTCTGCCTGTGTAGAAGCACACAACTGCAATGGCATTTAGGTCTTTTTTCGCGTTCTTCGCTCTTTTTTGCATTTTGTTTAGCGCTGCGATTTGAATGCAGAAATAAAATTTTACGATCAAACAAACTATTCGTGCAGAACATTGGGAAATTGTGTTTACGTTCATTGGAACGCTGCCTGGGCAATGGATACCCCAATGTGGGAGGGGGAAATTCTGGGAAAGAGGGGGTGCATTCGAGGGGTATATATAGGTTATATGATGGTCCCTGCTATTGGAGTGTCTCTCCTGGCCGGGTGAATGCGAAATGCGAATGCATTTCAATAATTTGCCGTAGAGGGGCCGTCGCTTAGAAAATTATTATAAATTTTAGCTCTCTCCCCCAATCATCACCCCCCTTCACCACCCCTTTTGTTGTTGTTGTGGTTGTTTCTGCATTGCCATTATCGTTGCCTTGCTGCTGGCTTTGTTTTTGTTCTGCTTCAATAATAATTTTGACCCACTTTTGCGCTCGACTTGACTTTTTATTGTACTGAAATTAAGTATTATTTTTTTTTTTTTCGTTTTTCTTCTTTTTGCGAGCTGTTCTGCTCGGCTCTCGGCGTATTTTTGAGGGCAAGACAAACAGTCGCTCATAATAATATTTGTACATAGTCTTGCCAGCGGCAGCAGCAGTGGAAAACAAAGCTGAGCACAAAAAATAAAAATAAAAAAAACAACTGGCAAATATTTTTCAAGTCTCGGCTAATTGCCGCTGCCAGCCAACTTGGATTTGAATTCTTTTTCTTCTTCCACCACCCCATTTTCCGACCATCCCGCTCTCTAGCCTGTTTTGTTGTTGCTTTTGTCATTTTTGTCGTGCGCTTTCCCCGTTTTTATTGCTAATTTCTTGACGTCACCTCAAACGCTGTTTATGCAGCCTTCGTCACTGGACTTTTCTTCCAAAGGGTAGCTTAAATGCTTCTTAGTCAATTTGCATTGGAAATCACTATCAAATCGATGCCATGACTAATACATTAGTTAAGGCCCAAGTCAATTTGGTTAATTGACTTAAAGACATATGTTTTTGTTTTTGTGGCGTTCAGAGTTTTCCCCTATCTATGTGGAACTTGTTGAATAATTATTTACAACTTGTTATGGTTGTTCTGAATTTTTGTTGTCTTATTTTTTGTTGATTTCATTCTTATTTTTCTTCATTTTTTTTTTGTTTTGCAACGGTAAACTTGTTTGTAAATTATTTTTATTATTATTGTTGTCGTTGTTGTTCTTGGGTGCTGTGTGTTTTTGTGCTGTTCTTTTGCTTTTCTTTGCTCACTGCCAGTTTCCCATATTGTTTGTTTTTGCAATAAACAACAGCGGCGAATGCAACTGCAGTAGAAGGGGTTATTGTGGAAAGGGGGAACTTTGCTCCCCCGGCGTCGGTTGCTGTTGTTAATCATTGCAATTACAACAGCAGCAGCATCAGCAGCAGCAACAACAACAACAAAACTTAACTATAACTGAGTAACCTGGCCAATTGACGCTTACACGCTTTCATTAGACGAACGACCCTACAAATGAGTGGGGGAACAGTGGGGGGCGGGGGGTTTCCATATAGATGGGGTCTGCCGGCCAGTCGAGCGTTAAAAATTAGCACTGACGCAACGCATTCGCCGCGTAAATTGACATTTACGCGATAATTACGCGCTTATTATATTTATTACCACTTTTTTTCCGCATTTAATTCGCTTCCATTTTTTCTCTGATTCTTTTTTATGATTATTTCTTCTTTTTTTGTGCTGTATCATTATGCGTTCTTTGTCTGTCAACTGCAATTGCACTGCCATAAAATGGCTGGTAATGAAAGGTTGTGGATGGGCTACTTGAGAATCAAAGTTGATTTGCAGTTGGGTTTTCCTTGTTAGCTGAAGTTTTCCAAGATTACTGGACTGGCAAACAAATTAACAACAATTATTAAAAAGGGAAATGTTCAGACAATTAAAATTCCTTTTGCTTAAACAATTGGTTGCCAAGCTGTGTGAATAAAAAACTCTAGTTAACAACCTTTTCATGTCTGCTGATGAGTTTGAAAGGTATAAAAGCGAATTACATCAAACAAATTGTATCTTTCTGTGATTAACAACCGGCAAGAAGTAAATATTATTTAACCAATGACTTGTTTACCCGGGTAATAAACGAATATGAAAAAAGCTGAGAAAAATAAAGTTTTGTTTACTCAAACTATCAGATCGGTTGCTAAACTATGTAAATTAATAATAATAAAAATAAACGAATTAAAAACCAAATTCCGTTTGGAAAGAAGCGCTCGCACACGTAAGCGAGAAAAGCACATTTCAGATTAGCGGGGTGAGGAGGTGGGTGGCGCTCGGGGGGTTTTTATAAGGGGAAGGGGGTTGCCCGGTTGATATTACGTCGCATTACGCGAGAAGCGCGTGTCACTCGGTGGGCGGCGGAGGAAGGGGAGTGGCTGGGGAGGCGCTCCGCGCAAGGTGAGCGAGTTGTTATCATTACACGTGTGTGTGAGTGCCCCTCCCCCTAGTGCCGTCTCCCTCTCGCTCTCCAGATGGCATATCAAAACATAAAGAATATGGCGACGATAGACACTCACACACACACACACACACAACCGAATCGACGAGAGCTTTGTGCTTACAGCTTATTTGCGTATCTGTGAGTGTGGGGGGAAAAAATACTTCCGCATTCGCGGGCGAGTTTCGAAACAATAACAAAAATGAAACCAGAGGGCCACCGAGCAATGATAAACTAACTGAAATTGCGGCAAAACCCGGCAAAGCCGGCAATATTCAGTGTCGGTTTCGGTTTCTGTTTCACACAGCTACAGGGTGACCCCCCTAATGTGCCACATGCCACATCTCGCGCTCTCTTTTCACTGTAATTAATTAAATTAAACTGGCCCAGCGACTCGCGCTGAACTCAATTGAATTTTATTTGAATTTTATTACAACCATCGGACACAATGAAACAGAAACAGAATGGAGCGTTGTTGACTTTGCTCCTCTTTTGCCGGCTAGAGCAGCAATAGCAGCAGCTTGAAGTACAACAGCACAACAGCTACAATTGCAACAGAGCAACATTCAGAGCAGCAACAACAACGGCAACATGGACTGCAACAATTGCCACACTAGCAGCAACCATTGCAGGAGCAACAGCAACAGCAGCAACATTGCCGCCTAGCTTTAGTTCAAGTTTTTCCAGCTGTTTTTAGTTTCGACTTGGGATGGTAGCTGGCATTTGCGACGCAATTGAAGTGCCCCGCTGCCGCCCAACCCCCACTTTTCTGCCTTTTACCCCGCTAACACCCCCCCTCTCCATCCTTGGCTGGACATGACGCGCCATATTTTACCGCCTGCCTGGGCTTTTTGTTTTCAGTTTTCAGTTCCCTCTTTTCCTCTTTTTTGCTTTCTTTATTTTGATTATTATTGTTATTATTTTTATTATCAATTGAGAACGTGGCCGGCATTCGGCGCTGCCGCTGATGTTGCTGCTTTTTGCACACTTGACTAATAGTTTCGACTGCGGCGCGCGAGGCTTATCAATTGAAATTGAAATGGAATACGCAACCATCAGCGGCGAGTGACAATCGCTCCAATTGCAAGTCGGAAATTTAATGCTCTGCACTTGTGGAGATATTAATGGGGCTAAGTGATACGTTGACATGCCAAGTTCCCTATTAGATACTCAAGTTTTTAACAAAACTGATTTGGCAACCAATTTGATAAATTTCAAATTCGTCATTATTTCCCATTTCCATTATATATAATCATATTCTCATGGTAACAAATCGACAACTGAAACTCTGGGAAATAACATGAACTATCGTATTATTTGGTGCTCTAAATAAAAAGCCCCCATCTTATTAGGGCATTTACTTAGACAATGACACCCGGCGCGACTGTTTGCCTTCGTAATCAAATGTTAGTATTTCGTATTTTGTATTTTTTGTCGTCGCCGCCGTCTTAAGTTCGGCGTAGTCGTCGCGACGTCTGAGCGGGTGGTAATTGAAAATTTGAATTATTTTGCAATCAGCTGTCGTCCCTCCGAAGGGAGCGCTGTGGAGGCCAAACGGAAGGGGCGAGGTCGAGGGCGGCGGTGGCGGTGGCGGTAGTGGTGAGAACTCTTTATGTAAGTGCAGTTAAAGCGGCGTCTATGCTAAACAGTTGGGCGTGGCCCGAGGAGGGCGCAACCGAACGACAAGACGGAGACACCATTTTATTATAGATATTATACATGGATTGGACGATGTCCGTGACTTGGTGGCCGGTTCCGCTAATTTGTCGCCACTTATAAATTATTGATATGGCCCAGTCTCCACAGACGCCAATCGTTGCATATTTATGCAAAAGCCAGTCAAAGTCGAAAACACAAAACGAACGAATAAAATGCGAATATAAAAACCGGGTACGACCGGCAAAAGTAGTGGGGAATATAATGGTTTGTTACCTACGTATAAGCCAAAACACGTAATCTTACATATAGATACCCAAAGTTCTGACTAGTCGATTCATTTGAGTACAATTTGCTAGACTTAATATCTTTTCTTTGTAAAAGAGAAGAACTTAAGTTCAATTGATATTTTTTTTTAGAATTGAAGTTTTTATTGACATAATTAAGCACTTTTAAAATATTGTTGTTTATTTTAAAAGGTAAATTACTATTATAAAGATTACTTTAAAGCTTAAACTATGTTATAATCAAGAAGGTATGGGTCTAAAAAAGTCCAAAATGCTTATTCTTTGTGCATCTATTATATAGTACTCACTTGTGCTGCGCCGTGAGCTGCGATGGCACCTCAATACTGTGTGTGGTGGTTCTGCGGCGTTCGCCACTCATGTCGGCGAGTCTGGCAAAGTCTGTGTCGCGATCCTGATCTGCCAGGCGGGCGGAGCGTCGCGATTCGAGCAGACGCACTTCCTCCAGGCGCTTCTTCAGCTCAGTTGGTTCCTGCGGGCGAAAAAAAAACAAGACTTGGGTTAGTCAGACAGCCTGCTTATCGGCGCTGCAAGTCGTGAGTCACTCGCAAAAAAAAAAAACAATTAAAGTGTACAACTTTATTGAGCATCCCATTAAAAATTAATGACCCAGTGTGGGCACTTTAAAGCGATTCCTAATTGAGCAAATGGCGACATGGAACACATTTTCCTGGGTGTATCTGCATCTAACTTTGTTGCATCCGTCACGCAAGTCGAATGCTTCTAAATAACAGTATCTATTCCGCGGCAGGTTCCCTGGAAATTTGATTTGATAAAGGCAAAATAGTGTTGTAAAAATTTCCGAGAAGTGAAATCCAATTAAATTAAAGTTCACAGGGGCAAAAAACAAAGTGGAATTAAAATGAGTGATTCAAGGTTAATTACAGACCACCGTAAAGCCCTCCTTATATATCCACATTAACCATGTAAAAATGCAAAAAAAATAAAAAACTTTCGACGCGCGTGGGCGCTAATTGGGAAATCAAGTAAACTGCAATATCTATAGGATATTGTTTTGATGCCGCTGGGGCAACCTTGAATGAGGTCACTTGGTAACAGTTGCGCTGTAGATATATCCTTATGCAATCACCTTTTCGCGTATTTTCAAGATCTCGCCGCTCAGCAATTCATAGTTTTGTATTATGCCAAACATCTGCATTCAGTTATTTGTATATTGTATATTTATTTTTAAACTTTTCTCTTTATTTCCTCTATTGCACTGCAACACAACGAACCGCAGCGAAATTGAATGAGACGAAAGGTAAATGTTTTAATTTTCTTTTGCGATTTATTACGGCCGATAAACTGGGCTTAACTCGATATTCCGATTTCGCTGTAACAGTTTGTTTTTTGTTTTTTTTTGTTTCGCGCCTGGCAATTTGTTGAATGTGCGTTAATTGGGCACAAAAAGCCGGCCGGCAGCGTTGGCGGCTATAACGGTATTCGGGGGAAAATACGTCAGCGGGCGCGTATCTGACGGATACGCCGCACGCACACTCACACTCTCTCACACGGCGCGTGTTTATTTTTAATTATTCAAATTTTCGCTTGATCTTCTTTGCTTTCTTGCCTTGCTTTCTGAATTTGGGCCACTAGGCCTCGTTCCTAATTTGTTTTTATACGCTTTTATACTCGGCAGTAACTTCACTCCCTCACTTCACTTGCACTTTTCGGTGGCTGCCTGGGCGCTTTTATTCTTGTGAACGGGGGAAACTCTCGGCTTGCTATTTTTTGCGATTTTCGGTCTTGCGAATTTCTTGTGGTTTTGTATCTTTGTATCTGCGGTCTGCTGGTGCGAAAGGTTCGCGCGCGATTTCGAGAATGATTCTGTGCGCTGAAATCGCCGCGGCCGCCGGGCTTCGTGTCTGTTCGTGGCCATTCGCCTCGGCTCGTGTCTCCTCGGCTCTTGCACTCGGCTCGCTCTTTCACTCTCTCTCAAGCGCGACTGCGCTCTCTTTCGCGGCCATTTGGCATTGGCAATTTTCCGGTTTCTCACCGACGTTTGTTTTTGTTTCTCTGCTTTGTGCTGCCTTTTCGCATGCTTTGCCGTTTTGTTTATGTATCTTAATCTCTTCCGCACTGCGCCGCCGCGCTCTCTTTCACTCGAATCGGGGGAAAAGCACTCGCCCGCTCACTCTTTCCGCACTGCTCTGCTCCCCCGCAAAAAAGAGCGGATTTACGTAACTCAAAGATACAAGTGATATCGCCAGTATCTTTGAGCTTTTCCGCAGGTATCGCAAAAACTGGCTTTGTATAAAGAAGTCTTTCCGATCTCACTTTGATTTAAGAGCCATTAACTTTGACTTAAGAGAAATATCTACTGGTTTATGACGCCGTCCGCTATGACGAAAACGCTTAGTTTTCCCCTCTATTTCACCCGTGTTTTTCAATGTTTACTGTTTACGGCTTTCTGTTTGTTGGCTTGCGCTTTTTGAGCTCAGCTCCCGCTGGGATTTTTACACTTCGTCGGGGATTTTCTCTGGGTTTAGGACCTAATGCCATCATCTTTATGCCGTGTTTATGGCAGACATACTAAAACTTGATGAAGCACTTGCACATTTAGCTCATTACACCTCTTCCCGCGGCTAGAAAAACGTCGAACTCGTCTAACTCAAAATACTATCCAGCATATATCTTTTTTTTCCGATTGTACTTTTTGAGTTATAACTATTGTACTTACTATTATATGTTTAGATACATTGCAAACATTTATCTGGTAGTTGGTTCAAATAGAATTATTTGTCAATCATTTTTCAATTAACGACCGCCTTTTGTAATTGAGGGTTTAGTTATTAATTATTCAATAACTTATCGTTCAATCGTTTTCAGTTGATCAGAAAAGCATGAATAACTTCAAAATAAATATACTCGTTAATCGCATGTTAATACATTTGTTAAGGGTTTTTTTTATTGTATATCTTGAAGTGAACCTTTTGCTTGCTAAATAATTATCTCCATTACATAAATTCCTCTTATACACTATGCTAATTCCTTTGAACAGAGTGTACAATGACGATACAAATTTTTTGGGAATTAAGAAGTTCTATACTTTTTAAGTCACCCTCTGTTTCAAACATATAATTTGAAGGAGGGAGAATTTCACTGTGAAACTCAGCTTGGCATTAGAAAAGATTTGCTGTTTCTAAAGAATAGTTTTTCCTGTGGGTTGACCCCGATTCCCCGTATTGAGTAAGGTATTTTCCTATCAGAGAAAAGCTGCTGCAAAAATTCCACGGAACAATCTGTTTGCTCATCGGTCTGGCGGTCGGAGCCCTAGCAACAACAACAGCAACAGCAACAACAACAGCAATAAGTCGTTCCCACAACCAGTTCTGGGTTATCGGGTCTTCTGCCATGCCATGCTCAAGTGAAAGTGGGAACTTGTTTGTCATTCGCTTCAAGACGAAGATTAAAACCAAGCGGGACCCCAATTTTAACTTTAAGCGAAACCGAAATATTTGTTTAGAGAGTGAAATGCGGTTCTGGATAGCCAAAGCCAAAGAGTTCTTGATTATGCTGACCAGCAGCGCTGATAGCGCCGATTGGTGATAGCCAGTTATCTGGGACACCCTCTGGCCTTGCTACCTCGCCGCAAAAACCCCCCAAAAAAAAAAAAACAGCAAAAATAACAACAAATATGGGCAAGTTTCAGCCTGGGAATACCGCTCGGAGTTCAACGATTACGCTTGCCATTCCACCGCAGACAGAGTCATATGTGGTGCACTGATAAGGTGTCCAGATAAGGATGACCAGACCGCAGGGGCGGGACACAAAAGGGTGGATAACAAATTACACTGAGTAAACAAAAATTGAGAGATACAGTATCTGTAAGATACGACTTGTATCCGCCTGCGCGCATGCGCCGAAATTTGTCACTCCCCTTCCGTCCAGCCTCATTATGTTTATCAGGAAAACGTGTCCAACTTCCCCTGCGATCCCCGCCTTTATTTTTGATCACTTTGAAATGCGTGAACGCGTGCCGGAAACCTGAGACGCATGCGAATTTCACAGATAGTCGTAAATATTCTCCGTTTGCCTTCGGTGGCGAAATGAGTCGAAATGAGCTCAAGTTTTGGCAATCCGATCGAACCGTGATTTGGAATTCGAATTGGGGTCTCTCGTCTGGTAGTCAAAAATGTGTCGGAAGTGGGGCTAATTATGGGGTATCGATTGCGGGGTTGGCAAATATTTGCATTGCGGAGGAGTTCAAATGTTTGCAAAAAAAGAATTAGTTAACTTACTTATATTTAAAAAAAAACTGAATCAATGTACGAAAACTGAGCTAATATAGGTATACCGATTGGATAAGCAAATACTTTTTATTTCGAGGGACCTGCGGCAAAAAGTGCAATTGATCATAAATCTACACTTTGTGAATCTGATATTCTTATTTTATATTTAACACAATACAAGCAGAAAATGTTAAACCATTTAAACATAAGAATAAGTTGGTCGCTTGGGACATTTCTATACATAAAATGCGAAAAAAGAGATTCGATAACATATAAGTATTCAAATAAAAACAGAAAACTGGTCTACATTTTGGTTTTTTTGGCCTTTTGGACAAAATGTCCATATGAATTTCTAAACCCATTCAAAGCAAGGACAATTATATAGAAAGACAATATCTGAAACGACGACTGTGACCCCCGATAAATTTATGGCTTCCAATAGAAGCACCCCTGCTGCAAAGCCGACTCCAGCCCATAACTTTGATCACTCATTGCCCCGATGATCATGCACCCCTGGCTGCCATAATGCCAAAGTGCACCCCCGGGCAGTGAGCACCCCCCGCCAGCTGGCTACCGCCATTGACAGCCAGTTAAACCCAATTAAAGGCTATCTGTATCTGTATCTGTATCGGCGAGTATCTGTGACTGGGCAGCAAATTGCAGTATCCATGACAGGCGCACTCCGGAGTTTGTTTTCCGCTTGCCTCATTTGTTTGACTAGCCCATGTTGGCCCAGAAGGTTGCTGCAGCTAATTGCCCATTACCTTGGGCCGAGGCAATTTTTATGTGAGCTAACTGCAGCAACTCAAAGACTTTCAAATGCCAGTCGACCGATGTCTGTTGCCAGCTGCCGCCAATGACGACGTCGTCTTGTGCAATTATCCCCGCTGCACTGGAAAGTATTTTAATGTTTATGACTTTCTTTTACCAACCTGGCTCATTAGCCAAAAAATGTACATTTTGGCTTTTTCCAGTGGATACTTGAGGTTCAATTGAGATCCGCTTTAAAAAATTGAATTTAAATATCTTAGCAATGATTTTTATATAGACCTTAATAAAACATAATGAAATTATTTTTTTTTCAGTTCTTTGACTTATTTAACGTTCTGAGTGTTTTTCTCTCAGTGTGATCGCTGTCCCCGGCTGCTGCAATTTTCGCAAGAACACGCGAGAGTTGCCCACGTGCCAAACTGACTTGAGCAGTGCAATTTGGGTTAATTGTCTGTGGATTAGGCAGCCTCCATTGTTGCATTGGTGCACAAAATGCCGCTTAACGCTCAACGCCTGGCATTTTTGACACTCGCCGCCAATATGGGGAAATATGGACTACAACACACATTTGTGTATATCGGGTGTATACGGCCTAACATATAACCACCGATCATCGACCGACCGGCTGGCTGAGTCAGCTGTGGAGCGCTGAACGATAATAAATTCTCCCATTGTCATTTGACGCGTTTCGAAAACGGAACATTCGCCTCGCGTCTGGCGTTGTTTTATTTTATTTATTTACCTTTGGAAAGGCTAAGCACAGACATGGCGGTATCAGAATTTACGTAACTCGCCATGTCTCCCAATCATGCAACTTCGGCCTGCAATTGCGCTTCAACTTGAAATCAATGGGCAAATGGAATTGGAAATCGGAAATCGGAATGGAAAGAGCAGCCGGGCAGGAATTGTAATTGAATGACAAATTTTCTTTGGATCGCACATCGCATCGGAGCATGTGGGTGACTCAATGTCGATGTGTTATTCATATACATATTGGCTGCCGGAAGCGTTTTTGTTCACAAGGGCGTGGCCAAAACGCCCCAATTTCCCCCGTCCCGACTTCGCCAATCTCATTTGACTCATTCAGCAAGTCAGGGCAAATGGAATTGAATATGTTCGCATTTTTGTGTTCGCTGTGTCTAAATTGAAAGCCACTTAACCCATTTCGAGCATAATGCGAAACAGTCTGAGCTGTCTAATGGAGACTCGGTTGGTTATGCTTTATTAGATCGCAGATGCGACTGAAGTTTGAATCGACAAACAACAACAACCGCAGCCAGAAAAGTCATTAAAGAAACTTTGTGGGTCATTATATAATACTGATCAGCGATTTCTGACCCAAACATGCGAATATTTCCAATTCGATTCACTTTCGCAATTGCTGTTCGCCTGGTCAGGTTTAAAACATGATGCAAGTTGCAGATACACCTTAAAAAACCATCACCTAAAACTCATTTAATACTGAGATTTTTGGAAATTTTAAAAGAGGTTAAACAAATTTACTCAGGACTAGCGAAAGATTTGCTGATGTGGCACCTCAAAATAAGAATTAAATTATATTTTAATTTATAGAAATGAGGCTCAGAATATGTTTCCAAATATATATAATGACTTTCTTGGTCGAAATTTGGGTCTCGATTATTAAACCCCCCTAGCTATTTCCAGTGTGGCAAACATTGATCACCTATCGTTAAACTGAGATCTCAGATCGGCGGGTGGCAGTTGGGCCACCCGCTGATTGGGGCTTAGTTCAAGTTGAACACTGTGCACATTATGCAAACAGGGGGCGCGGAAATTGACACATGACCGAGATCTGTACGTGCGCAGAAATAAAAGCTCAATTAGGCTATTGCTGCATAATTCGTTTTCCATGCCAGCAGACGACTTTCCCAAAAGCAAAATGAAAATGTGGCCAGCGGAAAAAGGCACTTGAAACTCCGATCTAAGAGTTTCCAAGTAGCACGTACGTAACATGGCTAACGGTTAATTTCGCTGGCAATTGTGATTTTAGTTTTCAGTATTTTTTTGTTGGCCAGACAGCTGAAAATCAAAATCAAAAACATAAACATAAATGTAATTGCGGCGTAATTGCAGCGGATAGAAGCGGAAAACGAAAGTGCAGCGAATAGAAAAACAGACGAGGGAAATCGGAGGAGTATTTGTATAATTGTGACCCAAAACAATTTTAAATGCCTCACAATTTCAATCAAAGCGAATCGAATTTGTTTTACCAGTTTAGAAAGCCCCCCTTTTTTTCAAAGGGGTGGCTGAGATTGGTGGTGCAACAATGAAATTGAATTTGATTTCTTGATCGCCGTCGAGCACTCCACGAAATCTGACCAAAACCAATGAGACTTTGTAGTCCCCGAGCCACAAGCAACCAGCAAAAAGCTACAAGCAACTGGCAACTGGCGAGTGAAAGTAAAAAACCGAAAAAGTGAAACAAAAACCAAGGCAGCAGCGTCTCGGCTTTCATGGGTATTATGAAACGCAAGTTGGTCGAGCATTTGGGAGTTGAAAATTAGAGGAGAAGGAGGAGCAGGTGGAGGTGGAGGTGGAGGGGGTGGTGCTCCGCCAGGTGAGCAGACAAGCTGGCAAGTCATCGAAGTAAGTTGCGCAGGTGCGAGAAACTTTCAGCGAGAAACGCCAGCGGCATTGGCTCCACCATCAACCATCCACCATCAAAATCGAATTGAAATTCAAATTCAAATTCCACTCGTGTTGAGTCGATGGCGTTGTTCGCACATTTTGGCCAGGAGAGCGTGTCTGGGGGCCATAGACGCATTTGCATTAACGGTTAATTGCCAAAGTGGTCGCAAGATGATGGAGTACTCGATTGCAACTCGAGGCTAGGCGATTGAGTTGTCAAGACCTCGAATCCATAATCCATTCGATGACAGTCGATTCTCAATAGGGATGCAACAAGAAGATGAAAATTATCAGTAGTGAGCACCATAAATCACAAATATTATGTCTTTTAATAAAAAAATAAAAATAATTGAAATATAAATAAGTTGAAATATATTGACTTTACTGAGAGATGATTTAATTTAATAGGGATTTGTATTAAATAATATAATCCACGATGCTTTGAAAAGCAATATATTTTTGGTATATAATAATATAATATAATATATAATATAATAATATAATATTTAATACGAGCTTTTAAATACAAAACCCCTTTTTTGTAGTTGTTTGCACAAATCACTTTATATTTTTAGCCAAAAAAAATATCAAAAGTCGTGCTAAATATCGTTGAAATTGTAATCATATATCGAAGTTTCTGCCATTCCTAGTTCCCACTATTCACTTGCTTTCAAAAGTCTTAAAGATAAATCCATTTCAAGTGCCAGATTGATGTTCGTCAGTTGTTGGGCGGTTGAAAATCGAATGTGGTAGCTGGAAATGTTGGAAACGCTGGGGGCATGCCACTGCCGATTGCTACTGTGTTGTTGCCCCGCCGCACAATTACCGTTATGTGTACGACTGCCTGTGTGTCTCCACCGCCGCTATAGTCGACTCTAGCCGGCTACCTGCTGATTTCAAAACATTAACTTAATTTTTTCCCATTTTTCCTCCACCATTGCTGGCACTGTGGAATTAATTATGCGTTTGCGCTCAATTTGTAGCCCAGGTAATTTGCCGTCGCGGGGGCGAGGGCTGTAATATGGGTACACCAGTGGGCGTGGCCAGACGAAGTTGTGGCAGGTGAAAGATTTGCGGGTGGCTCCCCATTCGCCACGGCTCCATGAAGTTTCACAATGGCTTGAAATCGCGCCTCGGGCTCTTTGGCAACATCTCTTAGGCACGGTCTTGGATTTTGGTCTGATAGCAGGTGGCAAAAAGTGGGAGATTTTAATTAACCGATTGGCGGGTCGAACTCAAATCGATGGCCAGCATAAGACGACCCCAGCTTGTTGCACTTGCGGCTGACTAATGGCAGAATGCATTTGGGTAATTAATAAACCAGTGGGGCATTGGTGAAAGTGCAGTGAGAAAAATAACGAGCCACTTGAGTACAGAAAGTGGGCAAGGGCTGGGAAAGTACCTATGACCTCAATGCCACGCATTGCGAGTACACCGGGCGTATGAGTAACTTTGCTCTCCTTTTTAATCAATCCAATCGAAAACAATAAGTCTGTTCTTGATTTTTCAATTTACCCTGCTGTGTGGCTGCTTTTTACTACTTGTTTGCATCTGTTAATGCCAAGGTGGCAAAGTATCTATTAGATGCCGTTAACTGTAACTGCAGTCATTTTATTCGCTGCCAACACGCAGCTCAGTCAGATTTTATTTTTTTTTTTCGAAAAAAGGCACAATTACGCGGCAGGAAATGGCGAATTAGAAGTGGCGATGCTTTCGGCATCCAGTTGCATTATCCTGCGGCAGCGATTAGCCATAATTTGTATTTCTTTTTGACGTGTGGAGAGCACGCGATTACATGTGTTTATTTGTTTGCCGGCTTGTATTTTAGTTGGCTTCATTGGAATGGAGCCGTAAAACTTAATGATTTCCAAATTGGCCATTTGATAAGCCACAAAATACACAGGGACATGACAAATGCTGAGCTCGCAGACGTGTCATTATCGTGTATTTGCCTATATACAGATACGAGTTAGCCGCAGCAATGGAGTTATGAGCCTCGATCTGGGCCAACTCGTGGTGCTGTGCAATTATGCTCGGGCTCGGGCTTGGCGAGAACGAGAACGAGAACGAGAACTATGCCAAGGCGGTCCGAAGAGCATTTGGCCATTCGCTACCACTACCACTCATATGGATAGACGGAAAAGTCAACCCGCCAGCGTTATTATGTGGCTTCACTTTTGACATTTCGCCTGCATCCGCTATCTCCGGCTGGGCAATTGCATCTCTGGCCAGAACAATGGGAACAATGAGGCTCGGCACTGAATTAGCATTAGCATTAACCCGGAAACTTACGCAGCTGCGCGGGATCTGAGTCATGGAGCATGCGGCATACGGCATAAAACATGGGGCATGTTGCACGTTGCACGTTGCTCGTTTCGCAGGTGTGGCCTGTCCCAGTTGGCTGCCGGCGGAGTTGCAAATTAACTTGTTTGCCATGCGATTAGATGCCGCAAATTTATGGTTTATATGATTTTGGCCAACCAAGCGGCAAGTGGGTCATCGTCAGCCACACAAATGTACTATACATACATGTGTATATATGCGCTGAGAAGATTTTCCCGGCATTCTTTTCTGTGCGTCTCGGTGACCCACTTGCCAAACGGAAAGTGAAAACATGGCTATGGCTATTGCTACGGCTACGGCTACGGCTATGGCCTTAATTGATATTTGGGCCGTTCGCCGCCGCTGTGGTGCAGAAACTTATAAAATTCGCAAACTACGAAGCCACAATGCAAAAGTTTGCCTTTTTGGAATGGGCATGAGAATTTGGCATGCCAAACGAGTTGGAAAGTGCGAATTTTTGCACGTCTCGGTATTAGCATAAAACGCAAAACCAAATGCAAAATGTAGTATAAAAAAGCGCAAAAGCCAAAACCAAAAACTACAAAAGACCTTAGAGACTAAAGTGAAGGAAACCGAGTTGAGTCTTTTTATGCGCTAAATGTGCCAAAGATATAAAGCCAAACTATATATACACATTTAAACAGCTTCATTAATGTGGCAGCTGGGGAACATTTAAATTGCATAATTTTTCGTTTGGCACAAAGTTTGGTTTCAGCTTGTGATAGTTTGCTTGATTTATAATATATGGAAAAGCAAATAATTCATAGCTGAAACGTAAAAGTTTAGGAGTGTTATAGAAAATAAAGTTTATAAACATAAATTTAAAACGGAAAACAGTAGGACTTTATTCGCATTTATGGTTATTTTGTTTGAAAAAAAAATTCAAAACAAGAAATCATTATTTGGACAACAAAATATACATAGCTTTATTGGTTGAGTTCACAACCAACAAAACCATTTGAAAATCTCATACACTTTAGTATCATAAGAGTTTACTGCTATCCCTCCCCAGATAAATGTTTTAAAAACTCAACTTTCATGCTTGCATAACTTGATTGAAAATATCTCTAGGCCAGGAAATCGTAATCAAGTTTTTGCATCAGTAAATAAACAAACTGATCTGCGGGGCGGCAAAATAGCTCTGTTCCTAAGCCGCCCGCTTCCTCCCCATTATTTGTATGTATATCTCAACTGAAGCTCGGACTTCACACTAGTTTAACACTTTCAAGTGGCCGAGCGGCCAAGGCAAACATAGTGAAACAAAACAAAGTAAAGTTGAGTAAAATAAAGCAAAGTAAAATAAAAGTATCTCATGGATGCGGCGTATCTGCGCCTGTGCAGCCAGCGAGCGGCAAACAGCTGCTGATGAGCTACGCAAACAATGATTGGCATTTGTTGTTATCTCTCTTGCCTTGTCGAAGTATTTGCACTCTTTGAAAATTGCCAAGATGCGAGCGATGGGGCGGCTTTGGAAACTTTTCAAATTGTTGTCCATTTGCCATGATATGCCGAAAGGCATGCGGCATGGGGCATGCGGCATGGGGCATGCGGCATGGGGCACTGGCACTGGCACTTGTTGGAAATAACTTAAAGCCGGCTCGTGGAAACTAAAGTTTAATTAAGGAATCTCCCCGCTCCGCGTCGCATCAAAAAACTCTAACCGAGCAGTGAGGCTTGTGAACTCGCCAGCAGTTGCCCAACAATATAATTGAAAGCTGATTCCTAACGCAATCAAATGGCAGTCTAACGAACCCACAAACTATAGACTATAGACAATAAGGAAGTACTCGGATTTCATTTACTTGCCAGCTAACTGGATAAGCGAACTTACTAAGCATCCATGGCTTTACCTAATCAGCACATTGCAATATGCGAACCGGCAACGATGGAGAGCAGAAAAAAGTGGGTTAAAACGCTGTTTAACTGTTCAATAAAGCGTGGCAACAAATGCTGCATTTAAATTGCCACAGCAGGAATCCCGGCGATTGTAAATGTGCCCCATAGCTTTTTTTTTTTTTTCTTTTTTTTATTTTGCCCAACCAACAGCTGTTGCCGGCTGTTGCTTTTGCTGTTGTTGTTGTTGATTTTGCTTATGATGCCGGTAAAGGTAAACACCTGTAAGCCACAAATCGCGACTCGGCCCCACAAACTGGCAACAATTGCCGCCATAAAGCAGTTGGATTGTTTAAGTTGTTGCATAAAAGCCAAGTTGCTCCCACTTTCAGCCAAGAAGTGGGAGAAGAAATCGCCGACTTTTGTTGCCGTGCGAAAAAAGTGAAAGTAATGCAACAAAGTTACGGCAACGGCAACCACAATGGCCGGGCCAAAACGGTAGCCAATAAGCCATAAACAACAACTCCGTCTGGCAAACAAGAGAAGTTGGTGAAAACATCAGATTCCACAGGTGAATGAATCTGAATGCAGGCAGGGCGAAAAGTTTTCATTCGAGAATACGGCTGCACACGCGCAGATAGAGACAAACAAAACAAACAAAAATAGTTAAGTTGTCAAAACTAACGAGCAGCACTAAACGATCAGAAATCACCAGAGGAGCAGGCAAGCAAAATAGTGAAGGCTGCGTTTGCATTTCGAATGCGGAAATATTTGCGTTCGGTGCGAATAAATACAGGCAAACACAGCGAGTGTCTAGTGTGTGTGTTGTGTGTGTGGGCTCTTGTGGTCAATACGCAGGTGGATTTGCGGCTGTTTATTTGCTCAAACTGTTACCGCTAGCTCAAACATGTATCGACCCGGCCTTCCGCTGTTTATCTTGCAGATACGCCTTGACAATTGAGCAAAATACAGATATAAATAACTGGCAAGTGGAGCGAGCCTTTGGCAGAGATATACGACATTGATCCAAACAAAAGAAATGGGCATCATTGTAATGTAATATTTTTAAAGATACAGATTTTAATATTATTTTGAACATAAAAAATGTTATCACAATATTTATGTCATGTAATTAATTTGTTATTAAGTATTGAATACATTATCTTTGGCACAAAATATTTTTTTAAATCTTAACCTTATCAACATTATCAACTATAGAATTCAATAAGTTTAATATTTAATTTTCGGACTGATATGCATTTTACTCCTCAAAACACAATGCTGCAGCAGGTGCCTCTGGGCAGATAAATTGTTGTTCGGGAACAACCTGAACTTGTACCATTGACCTTTGACCCAGGCAAGAATATTTAACCAAACACTTGACTCACATAGACACACAGAGGTATCTACGGCCATGTTTCGGCCGTTCAACACCTTTTCCCCGGAATTCTCAAGCATTCTGACCGCAGTCAATGATTACGCTCCTTCTTTTGCGCCTTTGCCACTGTGCCGACCACTCGTATTTACTGGGCTTTATCTTTGTCTCCGTCGGGGCATAATATTTTACACAGGTTCAGGTGCTGCGAGCGGCCTAATTAGAGAGCCTCTCACAGGCAGATAGCCACTTAATTTCGAGACAACTGCATGTAATTAAAGGCGAATACTCGAGACCGAACCACATCGAGGCTGTTAATTTATTCAAACTCGTTGGAAGCCGCCGAAATAAAATGGGGAAAGATACCTAAAAATAGTCACGTGGTAGAATGCACCCAAGAGAGTTTCCCTTGCGGAGTTGCGAGTGCGTTGGTTTCCGCAGCAGGTTTTCCCCCGTACCCATATACACGCGTATATGCGTGGAAATGTTAATGGGGTCATTTGCCCGGCGGCACATCGATGAAAGGCTGCTCCAAAGGCCTCAAGTGCATTTATTTAAATTTCACGCTTTCGTCCCGACATCGTGTGTGGAGTCAAGCCATATCTATCCGTAATGCCTTTGTTTATGGAAATTTGAAAATAAGTGTGCTCTTTACCTTTGGGGAAATATGAAATTAATTTGGGAATAAAGTCAGGACCATAAGAGGTATTTAATGGACAGAAAGAAGATTTATATTTTGAAAAGAGGCTTGGGATATATGGTTTGTTTCAAACGAAAACCAACTTAAAACATGTGGAACAAAAATAAAATAAAATAATAAGCAATTGCTATTAAAAAAAATATTAAATATCATAACTGAAAATCTGATAAAGTTAGATAAGTAATTTATATTTTTTAATGCAGGTAAAATAATACAATTGCTTTAAAAATATTTTTAATAATCTAACAAAGTAAAAAAGGTTTTATTTTCTAATAGCAAAAACTCAAAAAATTTGAAAACATCTAAAATTTCCCACTTGTACAAATAATGTTAAATTTTAAATTTCAGCATTTTGAAATTATTTAAGTCGGGTAGAAAACGAATAAAATAAAAGTTACAATAAAAACGTTTTTGCTGTCAGCGACATTGGTTTTGCAATCGTGTAATTGCATCATTTGCACCTGCATATCTGGTCGGCAGAAAGTTTTGCTCAATTGGCAGTGCGCTGGCTGGCCAACAGCAGTTAGCAAAGTTAGCAACTGAGGCGCTTATCAGGCGGTTCGAGTGTTTCGTAATATTTTTGGCCCGGCCTTATCAGCCAGTGCCGAGTGCCACCAGGCAGTGCAGGCCAATAACAAGCCAGCAAGCCAACAAAGGCCAAAACAGGCCCAACTTCCGCTGGCAGAGCGGTTATCGGGCCTCACGTGCTTGTTGCATTGAACACAGTCAACACCCAACACTCAACAGTCAACACACAGTGTGCTTTTTGGCCCGATTAGCCAGCCAGCTATCGCTATCTTTTATGCCATTTAGCGCAACGCATTCAGTTGCGTTCCCTTTTCTTGGCCTTAACTCTTTTGTGGCAGTGGCTTTGTTTGGCCGGTTTGTGATGCAGTCAATGCTGCTATTGCTGCTATCACTATCACCGCACACGTGTCATTCGCAAATCGCGACTTTGGCACGTCCCACATTTAGCCAACCCTCCGATCTTGGAGCCTGACATTAATCTCAATTTTTGCATTTTTCGCACAGCTGCGTGCACTTGAAGCCGCAAATCGCTGGCAATCTTTTTACACTTTTCGCTATTTTTTTGCGCAGAATCTCAGACAATTGTTCGTGTCTTTTGTGCTTTATTTCTAATTAGCTCAATATAAGCGACTTAATTGCTCATTGTCGTTACTAGTCGTCTCTCTAATCGTCAGCTGGCATTCGATTGCAGATGCATCGACAGCGCATCTAAATTCGAAATGCGCAATTGTCAATCGCCCTCGTGAAATGATACAACTTGATCGGATTGCCAGTATTCCCATTTTCGAATTCGATTAAATTGGGGTGCAAATGGGGGTGGCTTTTAGCCAACTTAAGAAATATTTATGATCAACACTAAGAACTAACAATACACGTTGAGGCTTTATCCCAACATTTTCTCTTCTTAATCTTTTATTTTGTAATTTTCTATGCCAACTTTGAAAAACTTAAAAGAATCACTTAAAACACCACTTTTATATAAGTTCGTAGAGCGCATATCATTATATTTTTTAAAGTTCGTATGTCAAGTGACATAGTTTTCCCCAAGATTTTATTTCCTTTACGAAACCGCCGTTCCCCTTCTCAGGTGAAAATTCCTTGAGTGCTTTTTATGCACACGTCCAACAATGAGGAAATCTTTACGAGCACATCTGCCGCATAAAGAGTCCGACTTTGGACCGGTGGCAAAGAGTTAAGACCCGGCTGCAGTCAACTTGTTGTAGCCGTGGCCGGCAATTAATTACGGCCAGTTGACAGTTAACTTGGGCTGCTGTTTCACTCGCGGTCGCTTTACTATTTGATCTTTGCACTTCGATGGCGGAACGTGCGGATCGGGGGGCTAGGGAAGTATATACTCCAGCCACGCCCACTTTGTCACTCTTTGTGTGGCATTTTCGAAAAGAAAAGCCAACTTGACATTTGTAAGTCATGATAATTGGTTTGGAAATCCAAGACAAGCGACCCCGCTTCATATTTATAAGTCATTTACTATTACACATTGTCATTAGCTCCCGGTCTACACTAATTTGCTTCCCCCAATTTTTTTTTTTTTTTTTTTTTTTTTTTTTGGGAATGAGGTCAACTTTGGCTGGCTGCAAGAGAAAAAAACTGTCGAAGCGTTAAGCAACTAACTGCCAGGCAGGTTGAAGCAGTTGGGGCAATCAGCCAGCCAACCACAGCAGCAACAATAAAAAATAAAAGGAACCAGAAACAGAAACAATAACAGCCGGGTCTTGTTTATGCAACTCACGCATCAGAAGGAAAACGGCGATGGAAAAGTCTACAGAAATTTTCCTCTTTCCGCTGTCAGTTTGGCGATTTGTTTTACATTTCACCGGGGGAGTGGGTTAATGGAAAAACTTTGGATTCAATTAGAGAAGAGGGCCAAAGGGCAAGGCGACACAGACACAGTTGGGCCACAGTTCGACTGTGAAGTTCAAATTACGAATTGGGTAACAATTGGAGAACTCGCAACTAATAAACGATATTTCTGAACTCTTGACTTGCGTTCCATTCCAATTCAATCAGGCAGCCAGGGCCGCAATTATGTAATGTACATACATACCTATAAATATACCTATATATAAATAGGAGTAATAAAGCATATCTCGAGAATCGAGTGAGCGGGACAAGGTCTAGCCTTAGCCATCCATTTGGCTGTCAGCATTTGGGTCTTTAAGCCGCAGCTATGGAAAATGAAAAATGAAATGAACAAAAACTGAAACTGAAACCAAAACTGAAACAACGAAAATTGTTTCCAAAACGATACGCTTGGCCTCAGCGACACCCGGGCCAAATGGGCGCCACTCCCAGAACCCAAACTCCAAATCCAGTCAAGAAACACAAATGAAACAGCTAAAAGCTTAAAAACCGAAAAGCGAAAACCGCGCAGGCGCGGCAGTTTAACTTTTTCGTTTACCGTTTTGCCCGCTTGCCACATAAATTTTGCAGTAAATTTTATGCAGGCCGCAAAGCACGAGTGTAAATAGCAGAAAAAAAAACCGTAGGGGAAATCCAGCTTTGCATATTTGCGACGCCTGATTAATTTATAAGTTTTTCTTTTATTTGCCAGTTTTGGGCTTTTCATGTCTGCTCCATCGTGTGGCACTTGAACATCAGACATGGGATGTGGCTAAGTATTTCGTAGTTGCAGAAGGGCAGGGTTTTTGCCATAATATACCCCGAGCATCTGTCGTCATCGGTGTTCGCGCCCTTGTCGATGCATATCTTGGCATTACCAACACTTACCAACATTGCACGGAACGGGGAAAAAGTGGAAAAAGTGCAATTTTCCAATTTGCTTAATTGCCTCACTTTTTGCCAGCGGGCAATTTTATTGTGCCACAACTAATGGCAAATGGAGTGTGAGTGTGAGTGTGGGGTGGGGGGATTGGTCTTGAGACGTGTTTTCGTTTTCCTGCAATACAACAAAATTATTTTTGAGCAGCCAAACGGAATTATAATTGAGTAATTTGCTCACTTTGTTGCCCTGAACTACTTTCGAATGAGTTTTTCATTTTACTTTTCGTATAAAATGTATCTAAATGTGTCACATATTTTCGGCATTCTGTGTGGGCGTCGGCCATTAAGCGAATACAGCATTTACATATGCCGATCGGCTGCAGCTGCATGTGAGTATGTGTTTGATGTTGCCCCACGACAAATGCCGACACCCACACATTAACCTTCTCTTGAATCACTTTGAGCCATTTAATTAGCCATGAAGGCCTGCCGCCACCAAACGAATGAATTAGCCAAATAGCGCTTGTTAATATCTTTCAAAGCCGATTTTATGTTGATGGCTGATGGCTGATGGCCAGCCAGGCGGGATTAATTCTCTTCTATTTACCCAGCCATTAATGCACTTTGAGGCACTTGTAAGCTTGTAAGTTAGCTGTGAGACAGCCTAATGGAGGGCTTAATAAAGTTGCGATGCAAGCTCATGACTAAATGATGCCATTCAAAGGCTCCCGTCGTTTCAAGGCTTTCGATGATAAATTCGCCCTAAATGATTTCCATGCGCCATGCGCCGCTCAAAAATGTCTCAACAAGCCTCAAGAGCGTACCGAAATCTCAAGATTGATTCACTCGAGTGCCACTTGAAAGATGCCCGATTCGGGTTATTCAAAGTGCATGTTAAATTAATTATGCGCTGAAAATAAAAAAGCGACACGAGTAACAAAACAAAAATTAACCCAAATGCGGCGTTTACTCAAACAAAAGGGAACAAAAGCCGCTCAAGTAGCTGCTCAAGTCATTTTTATTTCTTCGCTTTTGCAGCAGTCGGAAAAAAATGTTTTAACACTTTAAGCAGACGACAAGCCGATAAGCAGCTACCAAAAAAAAAAAGTTAAGAAAACATATGTATGAGAGCAGGCAATTTTAGGGCCGAAATTGGAAATACTCTAGCAAATTTACAGGGTATTTAAAAGTGCGTAAAAAAGTAGCTTAGATAATAATATTTTGATTAATAATAAATGTAGTACATTAAAAAAAGCGAGTAGACTTTTATTTTATGTGAAAAACTATGTGGGTTTAAGCTTTTGATAATTTGCAATTAATTCTAAGAAATTTACCTACTTTTGTAGGTAAATAAATGTTATTCTAAGAATATAATATTTAAAAAAGTGTAAAAACAATGCAGCTTTTGGTAAATTGAAAATAAATATTTTAAGTACCCCCCACTAGGGTATGAAATCACACCAACAAGCAACTGCGAATCCAGGAACAATCGGCCCACATGGGGATCGGACATAAATTTATCAAGAGTTGAATGCCATCCGCCGAGTGTGTGCATGCACAGTGCTCGTATATGGTGGACTTATCGCGATCGGAACGGACGCTGTCTTGGCCTGGTCATTTGCTTAAATGAGTTGGCAAATAAATAAACACGGCTGCAAGTTGGCAGCAGGCGGCTTACGAGCGGGACACAAGCAAGAAGGCAGGAAAGCCAGGCAAAGTGGGTGTGGCCAAAGGTGAAAGAGCCAACAGGCAAAGCCACTTTCATGCGGATTAAATTTAATTTTACGACGCCTGTGTGCACTTGCCTCCGCCCGAGAAGTCTGGTTTTTGGGCTCTTATTTTCTTGCCTTTTGGCGTCTTGGTGTGTTGGTGTGTGACTGCTTCGAATTAGTTGCCGTCATAATAAAACCGTTTAATTTGCCCGCTGTGACATTTTAGTGGCAATTAAATGGATAGCAGGCTGACTTTGTTGCATGCAGCCAGAGTTCGAGTTGTTGGCCAATTTTGGTCAGCCAGTTAGCCAGTTAGCCAGCTAGCCAGCCAGTCAGCTTGCAAGCCGGCCGGTCTGAACCGGCCATAAACCAAAACCAGCTGGCTTGAAGCTCGGCTTGCATTTTCCACTTGGCAGCTCCAAATTTGGCCATTCCTCGTTTGTTGTTAGCTGTTAGCTGCTCTTTGGGCCAGACAATTTGGCATTTTATGCAATCCGCTGCAACTCTTGGCTACTTTGTTGTCATAAGTCCGCCGACTCCACTGAGTGTCGGCTCAAGTTGTCCGATTGTCAACAGTCAACAGTAAACAGTCGGCAGTCGAGATTCGAAATTCGAGAGTCGAGAGGCGAGATGCGAGTCATCAAGTCGACGAGACACATCGAGCATTAAACGCACTCCGATTTGGTCAGCGGCCGGGCCAAAAAACAACAGCCAGTGCAAGCGCTTCTGTTTTAGCCGCCGAGTAAAAGGCTAATTGAAGTGGAAACAATGACCTTTCATTGTGTAAATTAGTCACAAACAATTTGTGTGGCTCTCGCTTTGATCGCCTGTGCCCAAATAAGGTTAACTCTGTTTAATATTTATTAAGTGGGAATTAAGTGACTCGAATTAAAAGTGATGGATTTGGGATGCGATGGGAACATTCACTTGGCTGAGAGTGGAGATTTCCTAACAAAATTCTTGTATGCTTTAAATGTTTTTATTTTATGTTTTAAATTTAAATGTTTTTTTCTTACAACTTATACTAAATGACTTTTAAGAAAATCTTGTATGACAAAGAACTACTGTCTAAAATGAAGGTTATACAAAACGATGGATGGCAAAAGAAACCAATTAATAAATAAATATAAATTGAATAAAATATAAAAAAACCATTGCATTTTAAAAAACAAACACATAAACAATTACGAGGGAAAATATATGAGAAAAGACTTTATATAAATTATGTTCTCTTAGAGTTACTGCTAAATGGTTTAAAATTAAGGCTTTTGCCTAGTAAACTAGACTTCAATATTTTCTTTTCGTTAAACTAAAAGATAAGCTTGTGGCCAACATCGTTTGGAATACAAATCAGCTAACGGAGTTAAGGATCAACAGAGTGATCATCAAGGTAATTGCTGCCCGCAGGTGAACTTCACCCGCAGATCAGTATTAGAACCGAGAGATCTGCTAAGCTGATTTGCGAACAAAACGCCAGAATGAACATCCATATTTCCTTGTTGCGATCACTGCATTGGCAATTGTGTTGCCACATCGTGATATGGTCGACAAGCTGGCTGCCATATTTGTGGTATCCTCGGCGTGTTCGAGGCTAATCAGCCGCTTGTCGATCGCGAACAACATGCAAACCGGGTAAGGTGTGTACGTATGACTTTGATATTGAGCTGCACTCGGCGGGAAATACTTCTATATATCGTTGCCACATCAAAGTCAATGCCACCAGGCGGACGCAGCTCATTAATCAATGCCTGGCCAAACAAAGAGACCAAACGCGGGCGAATAAAAAGCAAACAAAACGCCACTAAGTGGCGACACTTCCTCAACTCAACCTTACGCCCCCAGAGAAGGCGAGTTAACTGAAACAATAAAGATGATGCCGCTTTGGCTGCCATTGGGAGGAACTTCTAATTACTCGTTAATTTTCTGCTTAGTCGTCATGCCCACTCCACCTCCTACAGCACCGCTGAATGATTCACTTGTCAATTTCGTAAATTATTACCTCATGCCCGTTGTTGTTGTCGCCGTTGTTGCCTTGCTGAGCGGTAAAAACATCGCAAAAAAAAAAAAAAAATGGCAAGGAGACAGCAAGAAAAATGCATTGCCAGTCAAGGCAGGGGAGGGCCAAATGGAAACAAAAGCGAATCAAGTTAATTGCCGTTAATTTCGCCATGGCACATTGGTAACAAGGAAGGTCGCCATCGTCAACAACAATGGCAACACCAACAGCAACAGCAACACCAACACCAACAGTACGAGCAACAACGACGACGACAACGTTGCAATGTCTGAAATCAAATGAAATGCGTAAATTGCTCGAGAGCTGGCTTCAGATGGGATGTCGAAGTAAAGCCAATGCCAATGGCAAAGGCAAAGGCAATGGCAATGCAATTGCTACACAGAGAAAAAACGACCACAACATCGAGATTCTACTTGAATATTTATAGTTTTCAGTCATTTAAATATTTATTGTTGTTTTCAAATTTGTCATAAAATGTATTTTAAAGTCATTTTGGTTATATTCAAGAAAACTTAGATTAACCTTCAAAACAATGCTTAACTATCATAAATTTAATGATAAAACTGATTAATATACATTTTGAGTGTAATTAATACCCCTGATTAAGTTCCAAGTAATAAATCAAAAATGTGTATTATTAAAACTCAAAAGACAAATGAAGGGAACTGTTGATATTCAAATTGCTTTTAATGTATTATTGTATTATATTCTATGATAAATGTGTGTAAGATACAAAATTGGCATTACTAATGTTAACATTAATCACTACATTTGTGTGAGTGGATACACAAAAGTAGTAATAAATTGTATAGTATTATCCCTTAAAGTTGTTCACTTAATTTGCTGTGCAGTTAAGTGCAGTCGGCGGCAAATTGCTTTCAGCAGAGTGGGAGGTTGGGCAACAATGGAAAATTCAGAGCGATTATCCACCGGCAAAGATCACGATAAGTCAACGGAAGATAACAAATTTGATGGATGCTTTGTTATAAAATCATTTACTATCGCTCCGTTCCAATGTTGATCAATGAGTTCGATTAATCTGTGAACTTTTCATAAGACAAACAACGGATTGAGATCGTTCGCGTTCGCAAGATCATGAGATCCCCGGCCAGCATATAAATTGCCATATGGCTAATGATGGCTTGTGGCCTGGAGCCATCGATCAAGTGTCGTGCAGGGCTCGGCTAATGAAGCCAATAAGCCAACTTCTAATGACTCGCACTCGTACTCGCAGCACATTGCGCATACGCCCCGTGGACCAGAGCCTGGCAATTTTCGCTCGACATTTCGGGGCCGCACAACCACAGCCCACATTTAAAGCTCATAAACAATCGGCAGCAGCAGCACTTATTAGCAGCTCAATGAAATTGTACCATAAAGCCAAAATCGCGGCAAGGGGTGCAGCTTTTATTTCTTGCAATAACGAATCGAATGCCACTTAACCTTGAGCTGCAAAAAGGCAAAAAGCAAAGGCAAAACGAACTAAAAGCCGCTGCCAAGCTCAGTGGAACCAATTTTGAAAATCCGCTCACGAAAACAATTGCAAAAAGTCATTAAATAAACCAGAAACCAAAAGTGCGACACACAAAACCGATTCAGCAATCGACGAGTTGCATTCAAAAGTGGCCTCAAAACCGAGCAGAACACAAAAAGACAAAAACCAGACAGAACCTCAAAACAACAGCGAAAAGAGCAAACTGCATTGCAAATTAGCTAAGCGGAAACCGCGCCATGGAATAACTGAAAAGCTAAAACAAACTAAAGAACTGGAAAACTGAAAACTGAAAAACTGAAATAAACTCGAAAATGGCAAGGACAAAGGCTGTTTGGCTGGCAAAACACATACCCTCTGCACACGGCAGTGCCAATTAATTTGTTTTATGATTTTACGAGTAAGGCTCAGCCCACCAAAGACAAGCGGCCAAATGCCAGGCAAGGAAAATTCGCATGTAGCCGGCAGCACAAACTGGCAGCTGAAATGCCACTAAAACTAAAGGCTGCCAAGTGAGGATGAAGATGAAGACGAAGACAAAGGCAAAGACGAGGATGTTGTTCGAGTTCGAGACGATGCGTTGCAACCTGGCTAAGGCCTGCCTTTTGGCCGGGCTCTCCATCTTGGCATCGAGATACATTAGGAACGCCCCTTAATGGCCAGTTAACCGCCTCCAAATGCCTTTGGACCAGCTGAAGCCACAGCAACAGCAACAGTCGCAGTCGCAGCCACGGCCAAAGTAGAATGCAATAAAAATCGGTTAATAATGTTTTTCACAACGCCATTTCAGCCATGCAGAGAGCTAAAATATAGGTTAGCTGCATTTATCAAGGGGAGAAAAGGGGCCACAGCAATAGCAAAAGCAAAGAGCCATGGGCCAGGCACTTGGCTTTAATGTTGATGATCAGGCATCATGTTGTTTGCCGGCAAACGCAGCGTTTAACCTCGGCCAACTTGGCTTGTGAAAGAAATGGGGATTGGTCGCCAGAAAACAAAAAACAAAAAACAGAAAACTAAAAACAGAAAACAACAGAAAATGTGTTGGCAAACGCAGGAACATACATCTTCATTCAACAAGTTCGAGACTTGGCGAAATGCCTTTCCACACAAACTTTTATTTCTGGTATTGGAAATCAATTTCCTTTGGAAAAACAAATGCCACAAAAATCGTCTTCCATTATTTCGCCACCATTCTCACGTTTGAGGGAAATTCTTTGGCCATTTTCCGCACTCCGACTTTGGCTAAGTAATGTTGCCAAGACTTACGAGCATCATCAGCAGGGGCAATGGAACAAAAAAACAGCACAAGTAATTTCAAGTTGAATTTTTAACGCTTCGCTTTTCGGTTTGGCTCTGTGTGCTGCTTTCTTGGGGCTGTGGCCGAGCTTTGGAAAATCATTTCAAAGTGCATCAGAGGTGGGGCCTGCTGCAACCACAAAAACAATGCACAGAACCATTAGCTGCCGACTGCAAAACTGGTGGCAACGGGGTGGCTGAGGAGGAACCACAACATTAACCGCTCTCAATGTATTTTCCATGATTTTTATTTTCCTTTTCTCGAATTTTGTAGGCCAACATACATACGAGAAGCGAGCCATTTCTGTTATCTTTTGTAAATCATTTTGTTGCCACTCCGAGCAACTCCGAGCAACTCCGTTGCAACGTGCAGTCGAGCTGGTCGTGGGGAAAAGAAGCTTACAGCTCCACTCGACGCGGCTCAACTGGCAATTATTGTTGCTTAGATACGTGAATATGAGGGTATGGGTATGAGATGAGCGACGTCCCTGCTGATGAACGGATTGGTAGCGAGCATTGGAATTAAGCCGAGTTGAAAGGCAGATCACTCCATCGCAAATGTCTGTTCTTGTTTTATTTACCGTTTTAAGTTGCCAGCATGCATTGCCATCAAAACGTACCTGCAAAGAAAAGGGGGAAAACCATTAAAATTAGATAAACAAAATAATTGGTAACCTAATCTAATTTCAAATGTGAATGTGATTAAACCTTTCCATACTAGGATCAGAAAAATTCTGAAAATCAGCAAATTGCAATTCAGTGCAGCTGAAATTACTGAAATTCGAATAGAAAACGAAATCAAATAATATTAATGACGGCCCAACTCATGAGAACTGCCAATTATTTTGTACCCAATTATTATTATATTAGCTTTGGTTTTCATCCATTGCGGTTTTTAGTTATTTTAAATATGAAAGTACTGCCACTTATTTGATTTTTCATTTGTTTTTCATTTAGTTTAAACAAAATGCTTTTGAATAAAATATGAAATATTTTACATTAAATTTGTTACACAATAATTAAAATGTTTTGATATTTAATCGTGCAATTGGACATGCATTAAATTTAATGCGGATATTCATTAATTAATTTAAACATACAATTTTGAATTCAATAATTACTAAGCTTTCAGTTTTTAAAGTAATTGGTAACTAAATCACAGAGAGTGCGTTTTTTCAATTTATGCTTTGCATTTCCAAATGAAGCTAAAGATACCATTTTAAATCTGCTAAATAAAAAATTGTGCGTAACGTATAACCGTGTAACCGTAACGAAACCTTCTAAAGCTAGCACTTAATTAGAAAACTAAATCCAATGATGTATTTTGAATAGCAGAACTTCCAACGTCTCATTAATTAATTGCCAATTGCCCTAAATTGAGTTTTCATTGGAGTGGAGTCTATCAACTATAGCTATGCATTCCACGAGCTTCTCCTTCCGTCTGATTAAAATGCCATAATCAAAGCTTCATGGCTGAACATGGCCTGATAAACATTGTAATGTACACTTCTCAAGGGGCGGATGCATGGGATGTCCGTCAGTTGAAGTTGGTTGCATCTGCTGCTGGGTGCTAACAAATTGATATCTCTTACATGATGATGATATTTTTTGCTCGCTGCTAAAACTATTTACACATTGTTCACATGCAATCCGTTTATGTGGGCGAAGGGGGTGTGAGGGCGTGGCAGGGAAGGCGACAGCATATGCAACTTGTATCTGCATCTGTATCTCAGTATCTGCGACTGTATCTGTGCCTTTATGTATGTTCGCCCAAACGATTTCAGTTTTTGCCATTTTCACTTCTATGGAAATCATTAAAAATACAACTGAAACGGTTGGTGTTGATGCTGGCGATAATGCTGTTGTCATGGCTTTTATTGTTGATATCGTTTGTTGAATGATAATTTCCATTACGACTTGGAGGGGCCAAACACTCCCATCTCGGGGGATTTGTTACGCTCGGTTGCGTTGCATCTTTTGTTTTTTTTTACATTTTCATTCTCAGATGGGTGTGTACGTGTGTGCGTTGCGTTCAATCATTTGTCTGCCTCTTTCATGTCGGTTTCTCTATTAATTAATTCAAATTGACATTGAAACTCGGCAACAATAATAGCCGGCAGCAACAAATTGGAAAACAAGCTTCTAATGATTAGTTGCATGCCTCTTTTAGCTTGCTAACAATGTGCAAAATGCTGTTTGCGTTTGCAATTCCTCGTCTTCGTTTGCCGTGCTTCTGTGTTGTCGTTTTCACACCGTCTTTTTATTAACATTTTCTCTGTTTGCTACTGCATTGTGATTGTGGCTTCCTATTCCAATTGCTCAAGGCCGAAGCTTTGCGGAAGTCCAAAATGAAGTGTCCAATTCGCAATGAGCGATTGCAATGTCATTGATCAAACAAGGGTAACTTTGCGGGCTTTAAGCCAACGAAATCGAGCAGAAATAAACAATGGTTTGTTTTTATTTAGACGAAATTTTATTCCGATTTTCTCATTTTCGTCAACCTAACTTCTATATATAGCTATCCCTTTTAAAACACCAACATATATTCCTTCCGGTTTAAAAATCTACTCAAATCTATCTCTCTTTTAGGTTTAATTTGTCTATTTGTACTCTTTAATTTTAATAGCCACTTATGAAACGTTATAGGCAACTAAAAAGTTAAAAATCACTAGCACTCGAAATGAAAGCTCGCCCAAAGATCATTTAGTGCTTTAAGCACTTACCAAACCTAGAAATTGTTTATATAGGAATTCACAAGGCGTAATCAATAAATAAATTTTCTATTTATGCAACAGCCTCGACAGCGGTGCTCTGTCTCCCTCTGTGCATTGCTGTCTCTGTCTTTCTGGTGTGGCAATGACAGCGGCAGCAGCAATAACCCACAAGCAACATCAAAACAACAGCAGCAACAACAGGCAACCAGCAACGAGCAACTAGCAACCAGCAATGAGCAACATAACGGGCCTAGAGCGACCGACCGGCAACTTGTCATGAATACGAATACATATAGACATGTTGAGGGAGGGGGGATTGCGGTGGAGGGACTTACATAGTTGCATGTGAAATACACATATATATTTTTTATTTTTCTCGCTTGTTTTCCATTTTTCTGTATTTTAATTTATGCAAATAAATTTCCACTTTGCACTGAAATCAAAATGAATTAAGTGCGAGTGATAGAAAAGTTGTCGTGTTGCAACAGTGTGTGCCCGTTTGTTGTGCGTGTGTGAGTACCGTTGCTTGTGCCACTTTGAACGGGTTGGGATTTTCGATTTTTAATGCATTTATTTTTTATTATGTATATAAGTGTGCATATGTATGTGGATATATAGTATATCTCTTGGCCGGCCGGCATCGATTGCTGTTGACATCGTGGCTATTGAATTTTATGGGTGTTGTTGAATTTGTTGAATTTGTTGTAGGTGTCGTCGGCATCTCGAGACTTGGCAAGTGCGTGTGCTAATGTTGGCTGGGAAACTCGTTTTTTCCCGCTGACCGATGACAACGCCTCTAAGTAGTCCAAGGTGCGTGAAATAAATTTTCCGAGCCGCCTGTCCAACTAATTTGATTCCACTTTGGCCTCGTCGCGTTTTTCCTTTTCTGTGTTTTTGTTTTTTTGGTTTTTTTTTTTTTGAGGTATATGCACTCAGAAAAAATAAAGATTGTACTCATTAACTAAATTCTTTTGTTTTTTAAACTAACACCAATGCTCCTAGCTTTAAAGTTAAATACTTTTTTCACTTGCTTATAAATCTATATAAATTATGAAGAAGAGGTGTGTTTGTTACAACAGTTAAAAGAAGAGATTAAAAATACTCGTTATTCGAGGCTTTATTTGTTTTATTTATGTAAAAAATTAGTTTCAAAAGCCATTACTTTTGGGCCCGTGTTTAAGCTAATTAAGAACACAGCTTGTTACCTGGTTTTCAAAGCCCATAACCTTTGAATTTTATGTTCAAAACGATTTTCCCAGAGTGTACTTTTCCTGGTGCTTTTCGCACACCCCATAATTCGCAACTTTTGCATGACAATTTCGGTTACACTGTTGCAGTGAGAATAATCTGCTCGATATATTTTATATATACGACACGTCACGCCACAACCGACCACGCCCATATAAAGTGAGTCAGAAAGGCGGAGGCAGAGCCGTCGGCTTCGGATCGGATATGTAAGGAAAATAGCGTAAATTAGCATAAATTACGGGATAGGTTAAGTGGAAGTTGAAAAGCGTGTACGCAATCGCCTTGAAAAATGTGCAGCGGAAATTTAAGCATAAATTGCTGACCATGACGGTCAGGTGATGGCGTTGTGGGGAGGTGATTTGCGGGGGGGGTAACCCCGGCTGACCGCTAATTAAGTGGAAATTTATGGAATGAAATTACACTGGGCCTGCCTTCGAACGCGGTGCGAGCATAAAAATATGATTTTCACTGACCATGTTGCCCTGTTGCTCCGGTGTCGGCAATTTTCCGACAGCAATTTGAATAAAATTGAATTAAATTCAGCTTTCGTACACATAAGCACACACACACACACACACATGGGCAGCTCAATTATTTTGATGGCCCAAAATCTGAGGGATTATGTAACGATGGCTTAAGTTAATTTGGGGGCTTTAGTCCTGACCGCAAAGTAATTTACTGCCTGCAATCGAAGAAGGGTAGTCCGACTTTCCACATGCAAGCAGGATTTTCAATTTCCGCAAGAAAATTGCAAATATCGGTTGGGGTAAAATAAAATAATGAAAACTAAAATTGAATTACGCCTGTCATGTTTACAGGCCAATACAGTTGTTTTTATTTCGAACTGACCGTGTAAACATTAAAGTTAATAAAAAATGGCGATCAACACTTTGTTTTGCTGCTAGGTGTAAGCTATATAAAATTAGCCTTCAATACCAGAGATGGTCCGGCATGTAATTAAGTTGGGTATTCAGTTTATAACCATTGGTTCAGGATAAATATAATTGTAGGAAACGCATACGGCACAAAGCATTATGCATTTCAGTCGATAATTAGTAGTACTCCCTTATTGCAGGCATTCAGAGTCGCAAATGTCATTCAACTTATGACCGGCTTCTGTTTACTTTTAAAACTTTACAAAAGGATATAAATAAATTCATGAACACCTGCTACGGCTTGATGATAACAAAAAGCCTATGTTTAACAAACTGAAAAGGCTAAAGTATTTATAAGTACTATTAAAGCTTTGTCGAAAATACATTATTGTATTTTTGTCGACATGAAAATTTAACCAAGTTCGTTTCGGTGCCGAAAGCTCGCCATTCAAATTAGTTATTTAAATTTGAAAACAAATTGAGTTTAAGATTCGGCCGGATGAGACAAATGCCGGCCAGCACTCAATTTGATTGTGCATTTCAGCCGATTTGCATACGACTACATAATTCATTTCAAAATGCCGCAGCGAAAACGCTGGGCGAAATCAATCTGTGTAGCATTTAACATTTTATCGCAGCTCGTAGATCTCTCCTCGCAGCCGAGTCGGTGGCAAACGAGGCCTCTGGGCCTGTGGCTTTACCAAAAACTGGTTTTGGCCTTACGGCCACCCCAAAACACGTTGCACGTTACAAATGAATTACGGTTTTCGGCCGGCCTGTTCTCCGCCGATCTGCCAACAACAACAACAACCGAAAAGCAAACCAGTTGGCGGCTCAAATTAATAAACTTATGCAGGAAAATGTGGCACGGCTGCAGCTCGGCATGTGGGTTATGGCGAGAGCTAAAAATAACTCCATCTCAATGACAACGCGGCGTATGCTTGATATGCACTTTGCGATAACTTCTTGGGGGCCCAAGTGAATGGGTTTTGGTTCTCCCTCCTTTAAAGTGTGTTTTCAACTTTTACTGCCTGCAATAAACGTTGTTGGTTTTTCACTGTTTTGATTGAATTATGCGATGGCGCCCCCGCTGCCGTCAGTTTATTTTGTTTTTTTGTTGGTTTTCTGCCGCAGCATTTGTGATTACGGCATATTTTGCAGTTGGCCTCGTGGCGCCGGCAATTGCACAACAAATGAAAAACCGAAAGTGAACTTGCGACTTTCATTTTTTTGACTGCCTTCGCTGATAGTCTTAAGCCGCTTAATTGTGTTCGCGTCAAAAATTGTTTGGCTTAATTTACCCTGACAGCTCACCGGAGCCGAGGGCCCTAGAGACCACAGTGGGGCCTTATTTGTGAGTCTGATTCGGAGGGGGTCTTACCCTCTCCCCCCCCCCCATCGTATTTTCCCGCCATTCAAGTGAAAGTCGAAAAACTTTATGTTTCAAGTTCGTTCGCTTTTGTTTGCGGAAGTTGGATCACTCAAAACGATTTGATTACAATACAAACGCAAGTGGAGGAAAAAACAAAAAACATGAATGCATCAAATTGTGAAAATGGTTTAAATGCTTTAAATGCTTTTCCTTTCTGCCTTTTCCTCTTGCACTGCAATCAGTCAATTGGCCACGGGCTGTGAAAAATCGTTTGGATTTTCTGACCCGGGTTACCAACTACCAATTTTCCTCAACTGCATTCGCTTATGGGTTCGATATTAAAAAAGAAAACATTTAACTCGGACAGAAGAAACTTTTCCAGGAAACCGTTTTAATCCACAAACAGAAACAATATGAAAATGTAAATAATGAATGCGCTGGGTATTAAAAATACATTTAAATTTATCTTTTTTAAGAAAATTATTGAACCTTTAAAACCTTATGTATTGTTATATAAAAATTCACACCGAACATGTATGTTAACTGAAATCATAATAGCATAAGAATTTTATATCAACTGTTATCAATTTATCAAGTGATTGTACTAATTTTGAAGCCAACCTAATAACTTTTCTTAAGCAAAACCGGTACTTTATTTTAATAGTTTAATAAACTTATAAGTATTTGTAAAATCTTTAAGTTTTATTTTGTTATTCAGTCCTTCTCTTATTCTTAAAATACTCCCTATTATTATTTCACACAATCTTCGAGGGGTATGCATTTAAAATTCCAGCAGAAGTTAACCGGAAGTTGGGAGCACAATAAATGTGACTGAATTATGATATTTGTGGACGCCGTCGTTCCCGTTCTGGATGAGTGTCATGGGGACAAAAGGGTGAGCCCTTTTCCGGGGGAGGGTTTCGGGTTGAGGGAAAAGGCGAGAGGGGGAAAAATGTGAAGGCAGGTGCGGGGTGGGTCATGTCATTAAGCCCTGCGCTGCGGTTTGCGTGTAAAAAAAAGCAAGATGAAAATTCCCGTTTCGGAAACTTTTGTGTCGACTTTTTCCCAATTCAAATAAATTAACATAAAAATACGGCAAATGGGAATGCAAGCACATGAAATATGCGGAAATCCATGTGTGACACTTTGAACCCAATGCCCTCCGCACACCGCACACACACTTATAATGAGACAGTGCGATATGAGAGCAAGTTATTGACAAAAGTCACGCAAATTGTGTGCAGCAAAATCGCATAAAATTTATGGCTGTGAAAAATGTGAGAAATTGAAATGTTAAGCAGTAAAATGACACCCTGCGTATGCGTAATGATTATGATTATTTGCTCCAAGCGCATGAAATTATGCAATTGCTATCGTTAACTTTTTATGGTTTCCAAAAGCCGATCAATTTTTCAGGCTTGTCTGTCACCGAAGGGAAGTCAAATTGCGATCCAAAGTCCATCGGAAATCAACCAAAATCGCAGCTCTGGATATCGTGGCTTACCTAAAAATAGAAGAGAAAAAAAGAACTGAATTAATATACGCAACATTTCGTAACATTCGTCTAACCAAAACAAAAAAGGAAGGCTGCATAGCTGGCTATGCAATTTATGATTCGTTATTATGCAAATTAATGTGGCAACGGAGCAAAAACTGCACCAACAAGACTTGGCCATGAAACCAATGCCGGCAACAATTAAATTCAAATTTCAAATTTCCAACTTCAAACTTTGCGTTGCCTTTCAGTTTTTTAATTTGTTTTGCTTTTTGTTCAGTAGTTGAATGTTACACATAGCAGTGCTTGTTCTGATGATTAAACACGCAACAGATTTCGGACTGGCTGCTTGTTTTTATATTTGTGTTTCTGTAACTCTGTAACATTTTTAATTACTGCCAATTTCTGCGTCGTGTTTGCATACGAAAAACGACTCATAATTGAATGAAAAGTGCGCACAGTGGCTGCAAAAAGTAAACCGCGGCCGCATACTAATAACGAACTCCTCCCACATGCAGTGGTCGGCGCATGATTATGATGGCAATTAATTAAAATCACTAAAGTCTGATGCAACAAGTTGGCTTAAGGGGGCGGCGCAGTTGGCAGGGGGAGGGGCCGAATGGCATTTGTTCAAGCCGCAATCCGCAGGTCGTAATTATTAAATCTGCACTTTACAAAGAAGAACAAAGTTGATCACTTTCAAATGTCAACTTTAATAATAGACTTTAAATGTCAGCAGTTAATAACAATTATGAAATGAGTATTAAATGTATTAATCGTATAAATAATATTTTAAATTTCTTTTATACATTTTTTATTGATTCTTTTTATTTATTCACACTCTTGATTCTTATCTTATTTACGTCAGAAAATTGTCAATTGACGTCTTCATAATACCCATATGATTCGCTCTTATTTTTTACAAAACGTGTCAACTTTGTTGAAATAAAATGTTCTTTATCAGTCACGTAATTTTGCGACAAACTGCCAAACGTGCAAAACTTTCAGTTTCCTCTGACAAGTGTTGGAAAATAAGAGCAAAACTCAAAGGACAGCAACAAACTGAAACATTTATATATTCGTACGAACTTAAAGATATCATTTTAGGGCACTGGAGCAATTTTAACCACTGCCGCTTTACGAGTTCTCGTAAAGAATTCTCACCAAGAATTGTCATAAACTTCACAAGCCAAAATAATAATAATAAAAAATAGGGAAAGCATGCTAAAAAATTCTAGTTTCTAAGAACATTATTTTTCATACTCCTAAAAAAAAAAGAAAAGTTTATATTTGACTAGGTGAAAGCAATGCAAAAGTTGGGCTTCTTCTTAACAAATAAAAGTTATAATTGATTTAGCTTTTGATACAAGTGGATATGTCTTAAAATGATAATTAAATGTTTGGATTTGGAGAATAAAATGATTTGTGATTAAAATGCATTGCCAAATTAATTCAAGGGGTTGAAGCTAAAATAAATTGTATAAAAACCATATTGTTTTTTTTAACAGAAATAGCTTAATTATTCATTCTTCTTTCCCTAAAGGGAATGTAATATTAAAAGTTAATTTCATTTGCATGTCTGCAGCCAGTTGCGAGCTTTATGTGTGCTGAATTTAATGGTATTAAGGTGGACCAGTGACCAGGCCACAGTCCCGGAGAAATGCGTTCCAGGTTGGCCTGGGGCTGTCCTTTGTTGTCGTGTGTCGATTGTCGATTGTCGCTTTTCCCTTTTCGCTCGTTGCCAATGCCAACTGGGATGTCAAAACTGGATGCTGCCGAGTTGGCCGAGTTGGCCGAGCTGGCGCAGCCTTTGTGCGGCATTTTCTGGGTATAAAAAGGGAAGGGATATGGCTGGGGAGGAAGGGTAGACCGCAGACCGGTTGGACGGACCCAGAGATCCAGGCATCGAAGGCCCGAATCACCGAAAGCCCGGTAGCTGCTGGCCAACTGATTTATGCCCGGAGTTTCGCTTTGACGACGGCTGGTAAAGCGAATGCAATGCGTTGGCCAAACAAAGAAGCTGCAAAGGCAAATATGTTTCAATCTCCCTGAGTGCCAGCTCGAAAGCCAGGCCATAAATCAATGGCCAAAACTTCTTCCGAATACTTCCAGTTTGATGGTGGCTTAATTATGTCGTTCCCCAACTCCCACCTCCCACCCCAACACCAAACCACTGGCTCAATCAATTCTCACCCATCATCCATGTTATCCAGCGGCGATGCACTCAATTTTGCAATAGATTGAGAGATGCAGCGCCGCAAATCAATTTGCCCCATCAATCCATCGCTCTCGCAATATGAGCTCAATATTTATGGAGCGCGATTCGCGATTCGCTCGCCGATTGGGCTTAAATGGTCATAACTGGCTGGCCAGCGGGGTTGGCCAATTTGTTGTGTGTTTCTGTTTCTTGCTTTGTGTATGCGGGATCAGATAAGGCCACCAGCCGATTGATAGATCCGATCGGGTGGTCGGGCATTAGTCACCCGGCGATCTCACCTAAAAATTGGAGGCCGCGGGGTGTTTTGCAGACCCTGGTTCAACGGACCCATTTGCTAATGACTGCGGCAATAAACCAAAGTGGGGCAGGAAAACAGCTTGCAGATGAACCAACCAAAGTAATGAAAATAAAACAAGATCACTTCATTTTTTAATTAAACAAATTTTCATTTAAATTTCACAGTGCCAATTGAAAAAATATAAATTCACAAGTGTAATCACCATTATGGCTGGCGAAATTTTCATTATGGAAATCCTGGCCTGCAGGTCGAATCGTTTTTGTGCGAGGCCCCTTGACTTCTGCAACTTCCTGCTGACCACAACAATAAGCCCCTGACAGCTTAATTAAATTGCATCTTCTGCTGCTGACAATTGCATTTAAATTAACCACAGCCGCAGACATATATAAATACGAGCAGGAGCCCACACCCGAATTAAACAATAATCCCAGTTGGAGTCCTGCCAGGCAATCGGTAACTTAATTACAGAAGCCACTGATTGTTGAAGTTACAAATCCAGCACTCCCTTTTGGGGTTTCGAACTGGACGAGACATGTGGACAAGTTGTCAAAAAAAAGTTAAGGGTGTAACGATGTGCGATGTGCATACGTAATGATTCCCAGACAAACACATCTTCTTAGGTCTTCGAATCCTGATGCATTTTGCCATTTTTCGCGCTAAACTAAATTTGAAATTCCAATTGCGAATCCATTTCCCATGCGTTCCGCCTCACCTTCAATTATTCAAACAAAAGAGAGAAGAAAACTACAAATTCAGTACACAGACACCAAAAGTTGGCGTGCCATTTTAGCATTTTTGCGTATTTGGAAATTTAGACATCGCAATCGCCATCGCCTTGCCTCCTCGTTTGCCTTTGGATTTTTGCATATTGCATATTGCTTTTGCTGTTTCGGTGGCTGTGGAGCGCACAGCACACAGTGTTGCCTGTAAAAGGAGCTGTTTGCTGTAATTCGAAACGCCTGCCAAATGACAACGGCTACGGCAACGGACACGGCATTGTTTAACGTTTCGGTTTCTGTTTCTGTTTCTGTTTGCTTCTCGATTCGACCGAACCTCTGACCCACTTGCTCGCCACTCCGTTCCCAAAGTCCGCACTTGAATGAATCATTTTTGGGGTCTTATCTGCATGCGGTACGCAGACGCTAATCACATAAATTAAGGTCGTGGCCCCACAAAAGTCTCGATGGCCAAGGGGCAGGCCATATCTCGACTTTCAAATCTGTGACGCAAAAACAAGCGAAGTCGGGAAAATAAAAAGGGAAAAGCGGAGAGTGCACATTTGACCCATAAATTAAGCGTAATAACTTTCGAATTTCGGCATTGCATTGGCATTCTCGGTTTTCACTTCAATTACAAAATTCTGCGGCAATGGAGGCAGCACAAATAAAGGGTCAGCGATGCCCTTCAAAGGCAACCAGAATCGCCGGCTATATTGTATCTATATGCCCTTTGTCTCCCCCTTTGGCCCCATGTCGAGTCATCCCGAAAAAAAAATGAAGCGGCTCAGCAGCGAGAGAAATAAAAGTATCTGCAGCTCGAACCGGTTGGGTGTTATAAATTCGGGGATTGCTTTTGACTCACAGTTTACCGTTAAAGTCCAGGGAGTGTATGCGTATGCCCTGGTTATAAATTTGATATCAAGCCATTATAATCCACTGAAGTTCATTGATTTAATGCCTTCAACCCAGAGCTCAATAAACCCAATGAATACGGTAACAGGAATTTGGGTTTAATATTTCATTGGTCTCCCATATTTTAAACAATCTTGAATTTAAATTACAGGTTGCTAAACAATCCGTCATTGAACATCGAATAAAATCTTTAAGGTTTTCCCAAAGTCTATTTTATAAAAACTCTTAATAATGTATACATGGTGCTAAATTGATATGGACTAAAAATATATTTTAAAACCCTACTTTGAAAAGGCAACTCCGTAATTAAATAATTAGGTGAAAACAAAAATGGTATAAAAAATCGACTGGAAACAAACAAACATTTGTCTGTTTAATTGCCAATAAAACAAAGGGACAGAAAGCATAGACCCATGAATTTGTTAACTGCCAAGTGATTGATGGCCGCGTGTTGTTTTAATTGCACACCCATACACCATATAACCATAGAGGGCCACAGCAATTGATTGACATATCGCTGGCGAGTTATCGCATTGGGAAATATAGAAGTGCGCACGCCAACTTGTTGCTGCTGCAATTTGGTGGCAACAATGGCAACGCTGGGTATCCAGGGTTGCCGATGTGCCCGCACAGCTGGCCAGGGTTTCCGTTTACGGTGCGAACTCCAAACACGACTATCAGTCTATATGAAAGTTATCAACTGCGTTTTCATCGCTGCGACAAGGCTAGAAAGAAGGATGTTACGGCTAAGCTGATACCAACAAAATAAGTCTCCGAGTTTTTTTAAAAAGAGAAAAAAAATAATTAAACTTAAGCAAATTATAGAAAAAAATTCTTTACATATAACACTCTTTCAAACGTATTTTGCTCATATTTTTTGGACAATTTACTTATCTCTTTTTTCTAAAATATTAATTTTTTTCCTGTTATTCCTTGAAAATTTTATAAAAAAAACATTAAAGTTAAAAAACTTTTAAATTTTAAATATCTGGATTAAGCTTTATATATTTTACGGGTCACTATAATACTTTTCTTATTTAATTTGAACTATTTTTAAAAGTAGGCAGTACATAGAGCTTAAAATCATACGCCCTGTTGCTTAACGTCAGTCTTTTATAGTTTCCTGGTGCTAAAAACTCCATTAAGCTGGACATACCCTCTCTTTGACCATTTTTCTACAAGAAATGCAGGCAAATTTCAATTGAAATAATGAGCCAGAGCTGAGCTCACGATTTCCCATTAGCATTTCGGCAACTTACTGCAGTTGGCCGTTTTTCCTCGATTTTCCAGCCAAATGGCCATTGTCTTTCGGCCATTTGGTGGCTGCGTTTGCCGTTACCCTGGGCTTGAGCCCATATTGCATTGTTTTATGATTTCTTGTTGGATGCTTGGTTAATCACATTGCAATCGGAAGCCGAGGATATGTCTGTGCGGCTGAGCTGACCATCACGTGCGTAAGATCAATAAAAATCCAATTAAAATGCAAAAAGTTTCATAATTACACCAAAGAGCTATTGACTGGTTCGAGCGAATCGGGGAAGGGGGTTTGCTTCGATTCGGTTTGGTTTGGTTTGGTTGAAAAAAGTGAAAACCCCTGGGGTAATAGAGAGAAATGGCCAACTGCAAATGCAATGCAATAAAACAAGTCAGAGAGAAAGAGGGGAGTTGGAGTGGGGTAACAACTTGAAGCTAAAATTTCGCGCACTTTGTTGCCAGTTATTGTAGTTTTTTTTTTTTCTTTGCTGCTGTAGTTGTTGCACTGCCTTTACACGCAATTCTGTTTTTATACCCTTGCAGAGGGTATTATAATTTCAGTCAGAAGTTTGCAACGCAGTGAAGGAGACATCTCCGACCCTATAAAGTATATATATTCTTGATCAGCATCACTAGGCGAGTCGATCTAGCCATGTCCGTCTGTCCGTCTGTCCGTCTGTCCGTCTGTCCGTCTGTCCGTCTGTCCGTCTGTCCGTCCGTTTATATGCAAACTAGTCTCTCAGTTTTAAAGCTATCTGCATGAAACTTTCCCAAAAGTTGTCTTTCTATTGCAGGTAGTATATAAGTCGGAACGAGCCGGATCGGACGACTATAGCATATAGCTCCCATAGGAACAATCGGAAAAATAAATGAAAAAAAATTATAACTTTGCTGTTTTTTAATTTTTTGTTTAGTTCTTCGACATTTAGTAATGGTTAAATATTTCCGATTTACGGTTTAAATTTCATCAAAATCGGACGACTATAGCATATAGCTCCCATAGGAACAATCGGAAAAATAAATGAAAAAAATTATAACTTTGCTGTTTTTTAATTTTTTGTTTAGTTCTTCGACATTTAGTAATGGTTACATATTTCCGATTTACGGTTTAAATTTCATCAAAGTCGGACGACTATATCATATAGCTCCCATAGGAACAATCGGAAAAATAAATGAAAAAAAATTATAACTTTTCTGTTTTTTAATTTTTTGTTTAGTTCTTCGACATATAGCAATGGTTAAATATTTCAGAATTATGGTTTAAATTTTATCAAAATCGGACGTCTATATCATATAGCTCCCTTAGAAATAATAAAAATATATAAAATAACTATCAAATAATTGGGCTGCAAATCATCATAGCTTCAATGTTTTTAAACATATACGAAAGTAAATCATAATTTTAATGTTTTCAAAAATGTTTAATTCTTGCAATAGCTGCAAGGGTATATGAACTTCGGCTTGCCGAAGTTTGCTTTCTTTCTTGTTAAACTTAGTTGCTGCCTCTGCTGCTTTTAACAACTGTTTTATGCTGCCGATTGCAGTTAAAATTGAAATGGAAATGGCTTGTAAACGACGCGCTAAAAGACATTTCGCATTTTGCACAATTTCCATTTTTTTCGGTCTTTTTGCTTTTCGCTTTCTGTGCTTTTGCATAAAAAAAAGTTAAGAAGCAGTCCAAAATAGCTGCTCAAAAAAAGCGATAATAACCTTTTAAGAAATTTACGTTTACGGCTTTTTAAATGGCAACATAATTTATGGAATCGTTACTCTTGGCTTTTATGTTAATTATCGCGGGCAAACGAAAATGCCTTTCTTTTCTGGAGTTTAGTTCAAAGAATTTTTAACATTATAGTGCAAGGCATTTCACTGACCCCAACAGAAGTGCCGACAAACTTCTCACTTTGGCTTCACCTAATTAATATAAATTTCTTCCTGCCCCGAGATTGACGGCACTACAAAGGGCGGATAAACAAAGCCTGCTTTCTGCTGAAATTTAATACGATTTCAAAGGCAAAAACGGCCCTGCAACGGAAGCAACTGCAATCCTGCCACTGCCAACTGCACTTGACAAGCTGGCAAAGTGGTAAAGTGGCCAAGAGGGCTGATGTTGTCATAAAGAGCGGCTAAATAGCAAAGCGAAATGCGAGACCCAAGTTGGGAGTTTCACTGGCACAGTCGGGGTAAATAAACTCGATGAAGACTTACTTAGTTTGGTCCCGACCAAAAAGAATGCTGCAGCATGCATCCTTTGGCAGGCAATGAGATGGAAACCCAAACCGAAGGAACCTCAACTACCTGGCTACATTGTCACTCTAATTGCCTTATTGGCAGACTGCAGACTGGCTGGCTGGCTGCTTGGTTGCTTGGCTGCCTGGCTGGCTAACAAACAAACACACACTCTCTGCGACTGTCAAATTAAATGCAAATTACATATTTGGCATTTATGGCTGCGTCTTCGTTTTCGTCTTTCTCTATAGCTCACTACATCCATTGCCAGCTGAACCCATTAAAATGCCATTAAAATTGACGTCACTTTGTTGATTGTTCCTGCACTCTAACACCGACACTAATTTCCATCATCAGGGTTAAGTAGCCTAGCATTTCCACACCGACTGAACCAATTTTGGGTATTTGAAAAATGTTCGTTTAATTGATTTACGGCTCAAGTTAATGGATCCCAAAAAAAAAACTTTAAAATGGAAATAAACTGGATTAACTTGAGTTTTGAAGTCGTGTGTAACAAAGAAAAGCTTTTGCAATCTTAACAATTTCGATAAGAGGTACAAGACTTTCTAAGAGGTAATAAAACTATTATATTTTTAAGCTGAAATTATCTCCTTTTATTTTGCACTATTATGGGCTTATCAGTATCTGATTTGTGAAGAACATAAAAAAATAATACAAATTAAGGCAAGTCACTTATAAACATGTTTGATTAAAATCTGCTTAAATACAAATGGTGACATATATATGAAATTAAAAAGTACGACTTCTGGGAAACCTGAAAACGATTTTTTAATTATTTAAGCAGAGCTTAATGTAAAAACAACACAGTGCTTTTGCTATTCAGCAAATTAATACAAATTCACGTATGAAAAAAAAAACAAAAAGCGTTAAATTGCGAACAACAATGCAACGCAGTGCAATAAAAGCGCACGAATTTCCACATATGACGACAGCAACTGCAGCGGCGAAGCGTTTATTTATGTAAAGGTCAATTTGCAATATTTGCGCAAGGTTAGGCACACGTTTATGTGCGAATGTGTGGGGCGATCGAGCTAAATGAACGATGATTGCGGGAAGCTTTATGCAACTGTAAAACACGGCAATCAGCGAGGGGAAGTGAGACTAAAGCTTGCAGCATTAAAGCCGGTGGTTATCCGTGTCCCTCGAGTTGAGCCATTTTCACACCTGCCACTTTTAGTCGGGGGCAGGTGCACTTTGACGTCCATTTGGAAATGGCAACTACAAAATGGCATTAAAAGGAATTTTAACTGACAATGTCGAGCGGATTAGCAGAGTGTGCGCAAAAAATGCACTCAACCCACAAGCCTTCCGCTATCTCGCTTTTTGTGGGCGTAATGTTTCTGTTTCTTGGGTCGAAAGGTCGCTCTGTCACCAAGCTCATCATCCTTGGTCGAAACGAAAAAAAAAACAAAACACCGGATTAACAACTTGGGCAAAAACGTGCCAAAATCGGTTTGAATGGCAAATGCTGAAATGCTGAATGGAAAAATGCGGGGCTGCTTCAGAAGTTTTTGTACTTCTGGACTTAAACTGTTCTTCCAATTAAAAAGTTTTTATTAATTGATTCAATTTATTTAGTAACTTAATAAAAAGTAAAAACAATTGGTTTTTAATAATTTAGTTTTTACATTGCCACTACATTGTTATTTATACATAAGTTTATTTAATAAACTTTTAAAACTCAAAACTACGTCTTCCTTATTTCAATATGAGTATTTCTACTTAATGATTAAAATCATAAAAAAAAGGCCAATTAATAGGTTAACAATTAATTTCTTTTTATTTACATAATTTTACGATCGCCAACAATGGAAGTACAATTAAAACTGAATTCTCCGCCTTGTGAATTTGGTCATGACAACTAAGCTTATGCGATAAGCACTGATTAATCGACGCATCTGCCCAATTTTTTTTAGCTTTTGAATCTTTTTACCTTTCAAAAGTATTTAAATAAATTCAGTTAATTAGCTAACATATATGTATCACAAACTATTGAAACAACCCTCTCGCATGCATAGATGCATTTGCATAGCCAATGTCAGTTCCATTTATGCCACTATGCTCGCCTTCGCTTTGCATTGCTGTCTGTTGTTGCCTCAAGGTTGCATTTACCATATTATGGGGGTGCGATGTTGCCGCTGTTTTTGCCACTATTGCTGCCGATAACCGCAAGCCATCGACAAACTGAGGGTCGAATATATATTCGATATACATATGTCAACTAATCGGACTGGACTTCGTAGATATTTCCAAAAGTCTGGCGACCGTGTTGCATCAGCGGAAAACTAGCTGAAACACATGACAAACAATTAAAAATGCAACTTTTGGGGCCGGCGTTGTTGTTCTGGTTTGCACTGTTGTTTGACCGGGCAGGTATTTTTACACTTACGTAAAAAACAAACGCCGGCAATAGTTGTTAATTTTACTTGTTGAAAGTTAATAGTTTTATTTTTGTTATCATGACAGTTGAACGCAAATAGCGCAGACAGCGCACCTTGCTTGTTGCACAACTTTTATATGAACAACCTGGTCGAGCTGACGGATGTTGTTTTTTCATTTTTCAATTCACAACAACTCTTGAGCAACTGCCACGCAGGAAAATTCACTCAGCTATCAAAAAGTGGAAAGACTTTACCTTTACGAGTGCCAGAATAAACATTAAATAATGGGTAGGGAAACAAGTTTAACTTCATAGTTCAAAGGATGCTTACCTGGAAGTAAAAGAAAAAAACAAGAATGAAACATTTATTTTGATTTCCATCTATACTAGCTAAATATTTTGCTAGGGCCAACTATGTTGACCATCGCAAATGAAATTCTTCTCATTCCTTAACAAAAAACCTTGTTATTTCCCATTTGTATATTTATGTTTTCCTCTTACGAAATTTGGCTGCCATGTAAAGACATGAACGATAAAAAACTTTGACTAAAAGTCTGCCCCAAAAATTGTTTGTACTTTCAAGATTCCGCAGCCCATTTACAGCTATCTAAACAAGAAGCGAGAACTCTACGAAATTCTTTTTAATATAATTCACCTTGAACAGCAATGAACAGCAAAAGCAAAAGGCAATAGAAATAGGAATAGAAACAGAAATAGGAAAAAACTAGCAAAACTTACAGCGAACTGATAAAGAGCCAAAATAAAATTGAAGCAAGTGTATTCAAAGAGTTGTCGAGGGCTGCGATTGATAAATAAATTGAATTCAAGTCGTAGAGCTATTCCGAATGACACAATCAACATTGTTTACATGGACCGCAAATGGGGAAATATTTCACATGTTATTTTTATTTTTTTAACCAGCAGTTGGAACTAACCCCTACCCCTTGCCTTGCCATGCCTTGCCCTTTACTATTATGCCAATCAACTAAACACACACGCACAGCAGCATACAATGGCAACCTAATTTATGAAATTAACAAACGCACAGCAGCGGCAGCGATAAAAAACAGGCTCACCAGCCACATAAATAAATAATAAAATAAACCACAACCACCGAAAAAATAAATGGAACATTGAGAATGTAGCTTTTGGGCCCTTTTTTATTTACAGTAAATGCTGGCAGGCCACGAGAATTTTTCATATGTCGTCCAAATCAGCAACCCACGAAGGTGATAATGCCCTCCACGGAGGCGGAGGGGGCGCGGCTGATCGGGGAAAGGGACGCACACGAGTGCTGGTGTCGGTAATCAACCTTGAATTCGTTTTATAAGCGCCTACACACAACAAAAAGTTCGACGAAGCCAAACGAAACGGAAACTATGTAAAAGAGAATTAGAATCGCGAGATACTTTAGGTTGAAAGGGGCAAAAATGACTAGGGGAACTGCCAGACAGCTTCCAAACGCAAGTTATATATTTTCAAATTAACATTTTACCCCCATACCCAGCAGATATTCGAAATGTGATGTCGTAACAAACTCGTTTCCTTGTTGGTTTTTTAGTTTTCTGTAGTGGCCTGCCACTCAGGTAAAATCAGACGTCACTCGTATCGAGTTTGGTGGCCAAAAATGAAACCATTTACTTTGTCGTATCTCGAATACATAAAATAAACATAATTCAAACATAATTCTCAAGCTCAAGCGACAGCACGTGATGGCAGCATGCAAAGTGAGCTAAAAATATTTATCTGTTTTCGTTTCGTGTATTTTGATTATTTATTTATTTCAAGGGGTCCGTAAGTTTTGGGCTTGTTGAACTGATCTCGAGTTCGGCTAAACTTTGGCTTTATGTTTTCCCATTGTGCTCAGCCCCAAATGAGAAAAAAGTATAGACCAACTGCTTTGTTTGATTGACCAAGGCTGTGCATTAAAATTCAAGGCGTGCCGCCACTCATTAAAATTTATCTACGTCATAAATTCCCGAAAAGAGCCCACTGAAATATGTATGTTTAATGCAAAGCTGGCTATGTTCGGCCATTTGCATGGCCATTGTGAGTATTGGGAAACGGTGCGTATGTGCGATGCCTGACTTATGCTGATCACTGAAACAAATACCCCTCAAATGCCAACTAATTGGACTGTCAAAGAAATTAAACCTATTTTAATTACAAATTTAAACTCACACTTTGGAAACTCTACATGATTTCAATTTACAACTTTCTGAATTAAGTCGTCATAGTTGTCCCTTTACTTTACATTTTCAAGCAAATCTCAGCATTTTTTGTGCCATTGCACTGAACTGTGACAGTTGAATCAATTAATATGTTGATGCCCCGAAAGACCGAATGCCACAATAACTGACTTACTGATTGACATATTTGCATTCATTTACTTGATTTGCGATTATTAACAAATTCAAAGCAAGTGCCAAAATCTGACTTGTGGCCTAATTAATGGCAGCCGAATGAATAGGGCACTTGAACATGTATACACAGCTGTGTTTACATGCTCTTAAAATGCAAACAAAAATAGTTTCAGGAAGCAAAGCAATGTTTACAAAGTGATTTTATTAATTTTTAAAAATGTTGGATGCTATGAATATTTGTAATTCGCTTTAAAAAACTGAAACAACATAGAAATCTTTTTTCCATTGTCTTTTACGAACTTTACAAATCTGCTCTATTATTTTCTTGAACACAGAGGTATATATTCTCGATATACTGCTCTCGAAATTTGTTAGCAAAAGCAGAAACAGCGAAAAGCATTGAACAAGTTAACTAAAAATAAGCTTATTTATTGTTGCTTTGCCCAGTTGCTGCTTTTTTGCTTTGTCTTCCGTTGCACTGATGAAAACGAGTGCGAATGCAGTGGCGAATCCCCGTTCACCTTCCGCAGGAGGGGGCAAATACCCCCTCTCTGTCCCCCTCCCCCTCCCTTACAAGCCATCTCAATGCCAACGGCTTAAAGCTTAAAGCCTATCCGAGTTTTGTTGCTGTTGCGCTTATTTTGTATCTGAACGATACATTTTCGTTGCTGCCGTCGTTGTGTTTGCTGTTGATTTTGTTGTTGCTGTTGCTGTTGCTTTTGCTTTTGCTACGGCCACTTGCAGTTGTCATTGCGGTTGCCGCTTGCGCTTGGAAAATTGGGTTATTGGGTCATGATTCAGTTCGAAGCAATAGCAGCCACAACACAATCGCCTCGATTTGTTTTTCGTTTTGTGAGCGCCAGCGCGATCGCGCCCACTGGCTGTCAACAAAGCGAACTTGTGGATACATTTTCAGCTACTGTTTGCCGGCTGCAATTTATACACGAGCGAATTCAGCAGACCCCAGACTCCAGCGAACTCATCGAAGTCGCAAGCCCAATTCGAATCCGAATCCGAATCCCATCCCAGCCAGAGTTTTGTGTGCCTCGCTTTTGTATCTTTCTAATTGACTTCCCTCTTTTGTCTGGCCATTGTCAGCGATGTTGTCGTTTTCATTGAAGTTGCTGCTGCTGCTGCTGCTGCTGCTGCTGCTCCTGCTGATGTTGCTGTAACTGTTGTTGCTGATGTCGCTGCTGTCGTCGCTGTCGTTGTTGGGGCAACACTTGACACTAATTAGGCCACTCTTTGTGTGCCTGAGCTTGCCTTGCCTTGCCTTGCATTATCTGCAGCTGAGCTGCAGCTCTATGCAAATGTTTAGCTCCGTTCGCCTTTCAATTAGCTGCCGTCTAAATATGTATCAGAGCATATTTACTCGGCACCAGGCGCAGATAAGCGGGCAATTCAGTGCACTGCATATAGGAAGAGAATCGAAATAGTTCTCCTTGAGTGCTAGGTGCAAACAAACTACGCAGCTAAAAATACGGCCAGATACAGTATCTCAATCAATTCTATTATGCTCGACTCGCAGTAAATCACTCCAAGACAAATTGATATTGTAATTTTTTCAATTCGGTACATCTAAACATTCTGGGCCAGCGAATTCTCATTTACACTAAAATCAATTATTTTCTACGTCTCAACTTGCTTAACTGCGGTTTTAAAGTTAGGATGCACGCATTTTTCTGAGTGTGTTATCTGTGCCATTGACCAACATTCGGCCGCCTTCACGGCTAACATGTAAGATCGTTCAAGTCTTGAGATGAAAATACGAAATGAGCAGGAAAACGGAGGACAACATGGGCCATAAATTTCAATCAAAAAATCTGCCAGCAGCAATTAAATTGCACAATTCTCGACTCGCCTTTTTTATGAGCAAAGAATTTTCGGGGCTGCAATGAAATTTTAATTTTCTGGCCGAAAGATTGAATGCCAGCACATATATTTAAGTTATGTGGGTGATGAATGGAGCCGATGGGAGTCGATGGAAATAACTCATCTGGGAAAAGCGAAGCAGGTTATTATTCACACCGAAAAGTTCACATTGGCTTGCTCAACTAGCTAACTGCATCTATATAGATACTCATGGTGTAAACACATCACAGGTACGCATTGAACGGCTCACAATTGCACAATGACTTTGGCAATTGCCGCATTAGCATATCAAATATTTCTGTGGGCGTTTCGCTAAGCATTTTGTTTGTTTGCTGCGCTTCATTTTCGTTTTTGGTTTCGGTTTCGGTTTCTTCTTTACTTTTGAGCTGCCCCGCCGAATGGGAATCAGAAAAACAACACACACAACATTGTAGCACTGACACCAAATTAATTTTCAGCCAGCAACTGCAGCTTTTGGACTTGGCTCAGATTTAGTTGGTGTGACAAGGCAAGGCGCTAAATTTGTTTACCGACTCCCCCAAAAAGCGACTAAAACAGGGGAGTAGCTGCCAAAGTAGCACACAGCAATTTTTGTTTGCCTTTCGTGCTGTTTCGTGTGATGCAAACGAAATGAATGCAGCCAGAAGTGACACACTTAACTCTCAAGTTGGTCACCCTGTCGGCTACGCAATATACGTACCATGCTGGCTTTGGATTTCAAAGAGATACCATACGTTGCCTACAAAGGAAACACTCCAGTGCCACTCCCTCTTTCTAAACACGCACTCAATCAGCCCGAATCCAGTGGATTCCTACATTTTGATGATATCTTCGTTCCCATTCCCGTTCGCCCAAAACCAAATGTATGTCATAATTTGCCTGGTTCGTTTGTTTGTTCACCCCGTGTTGTTGCCTTGTTTACTTTGGGAATTTGCATGCAGCGCCGCCGCTTCAGCCATAACAACAAGTTTGCCCTGCCGGCATCGAGTGTTTGACCCATTTCCATTTTCATTTCCACTACCTTTGCCCTTCGCCTGCCTACCAACCGACGAGTGAAATATTTTGTTTTTTGTTTGGCAGGAGGTTGCCACTGCAACTGGGTCAAATAGCCGCCCCAAAACTTTGATTAATCCCACAGCTTTGATCTGATGTTCCTCCGGCAATGTAAACAGAAAGCTAATAGTTGGATTTACTCCAATCACCAGCAGCTGTCAGCTTCCCAAGGCATCAAACACCAAGCAGCAGCAGTGGCAGCAGACTTTGAACCAAGCTGAGAAAGAACCGGCCCGCTATTTCGTCATTGGCCAAAATGGATGGTCAAAAAACCTGGGAAGCACCCGGCAACAAGACTCGAACTCGAATTGCTTCCCATTCGAGTCATTGTCTCATAGTTATTTATTTACTTTTATTCCTCTTCTTTGGCTGAGTTTCTTGACCGAACAACCGGCATATTTTTGGACCAATGACGAAATCAGCTATCCCTCCCCTTATAGTTAAATTAAATCTGACACGCATCTCAGGCTTGACTCTTTATGTCGGTTTTACCATTTAATGGACTTCTTCGTAGTCGTACACTCGTACGGTTTCTGTTTTGATAGCCGGCTACTCGCTTTTGGTATTTTCTGTTCTGAATGGCGTTTCAGGAGAATTGCCCAGCACAAGATTGGATTCAAATTACGATTTTTAGGCTTCGTTGGACGCCGTCGCCACAAAAAAAAAGGAACCACAACACGCAGACAGGGGAAGCGAGAGCGCATGAGAGAGTTAGAGAGAGAGGGGTATAAGGAGCGAGTTCGTTTGCCTCACGTTCAGCAGCCACCACCAAGTTTGTTGACCTTCATCAAAATCTGGCGAGGGCAACAGGCAGACACAACACTGCGGCAGTCTAAATAAAAACAGAAAAAAAGACTCAACGCAAAGGATCACCTGTTGCTGCAGCTGCTCAATGAAAGAGATGGACAGAGTGCAAGAGAGACGGGAGTATGTTGTTAACCCTCAGCGGGTAGATGAAAACACAAAGGGAGACTGGGCAACCCCCGCTTGCCTGAGTCCCGAATTCCTTCTCATAAAATTTGTCTGCTTCTTATTTATTAGGTACTAAGTCTGCGAGCAACATAAAAATAATATAATAAAATACTTTAATATTTACTTTTAAAAATGCCTCAAAAACCTTTTTCAAAAGAAATTCAAAATTCAGGGGTCACAAATTTAAAATGTTGTAATTGATCTTTTAAAAAATAGAAATGCGTAAATAACTGCAAAAGTAATATTGGTAAAAATTTACATACAAAATGTTACATTCAAAAATTTAAAATATTCCAAAACGAAAAAACTCAAAATGCGGCACAAAACAAGGTATATGTAAATCCACTCAAGGCTTCGCTGCAATCGCTTTATTCGGCTCACAAATTATTACATAATTTTATAATCGCCAAAGCAAAACAGAAGAGAAAAAGAGACAACCGAGACAAGTGTCAGAGAGTGCAGCTGAAATTCCAAGCGATTTAAGCAGCGCGCAATTGAGGCGATTTAAAACGCACTCGGCGGGCAAAAAGAGACAGCGGAATCAATAATATGTAAATGCGTTTGTTCCCCTGCCGAAATGAACCGAAAAAACACAAACACAGAGACCCAAACAGTTGGAACACTCGAACGGGATCAACGGCTCTCGTTCCCGAAAGTTGAATAACCCAAATGGGCGTATAATCAAAAAGAAGAAGCAGTCCGAGAACGTGTAAAAACAATTCAGAACCCAGTAGAAACGAGCGCGAACGGGGGGGTATTATTATTATAAGAATAAATGCACGGCTTATTATGCATAGCTTTGACTCAACATAAGAAATTATCATAACGGAGTGAGGCGCCATGAGTAACATAGAGTTCTGTGAAAGATGATCAACGCCCCGATGATAAAACCCTGGATGACTAAGCCACATCGATCGGTAATCGCAACTGTATCCCCTTCCAGGGTGTCAGCACTCCGAAAAAATGGGGACAATAAATGATATCACAGCTTGGGGCTTACCCTAAATATCATCAACTTTGCAGCGTTTCACATTTCAGCGCCAGCTCTACGTTCCCCCAGTGCTTTTAGCCACGATACTTGGTAAATATATTGAACATATCCAGTTGCATTTCCTATGTACATAAACTACCCCCCTTTCTATTCTGAATGCATTCAATGAGGAGGGGGCCAAAGGATTCCTTGTCGTCCCTTTATGTCATTCATGTCTCAATACGGATCTGGGAATTTATGCGAGAGTTTCCTGTTTCAATTAAATTTTATTCGAAGCAATAAAATTTTACGAGCCTTCATTGTAGCGCAGACAGCAGCACAGCACAGAAAAATTGTCAAGAAAATGCCAATGGAATCTCTGTCTGTTTTTCATTTGGCGTATCGCAATTGCTATGCGTACTATTTTTTGTTCTTTTTTTTGGCCAAAACTTTGCAAAAAAAGAAACTGTTATGGCAAGTGCTTAAGGAATTTCTGCATTGGTTCAATTAATATCTGAATGGCAAACGCTAAGGCGACGTCATCGCAAGCAACCCCAAGTGACTAATGCCGGAGTAAGTATTCTATATTTATCCCGTGACGTTGTAGGCAGTGTTTATGGCCCACACCCACTCGAACGCCCACACCCACGCCCACGCTTTTTTCCGACGCCCACGAGAAAGTGAAAATGGGAATTGAACGGGCCAAAGACACCCCCTGGGCTAATGGCACCCACTCAAATGGCCTGGAGGCTGGGCCTTGGGATATTTGGCAACTAATCGACTCGTAAATATGGCACTGCAATGAAAATTGCACAGGGATAATCCAGACGAGTACAATTGAAAGCAAAGCAAATAAAATACAGGGTCAAATGAATCCGGATTCCTTTTCCCCTCTGCGAAACTGTGATAAGCACTCGGCGTAAAAATGCTACGTAAGCAAACAAACAGCCAAACAAACTCACTCACACCGACATTACGTATACGCAGTGAGCAATGATGACGACAGAAATTGCGTAGCAAATGCCAAACGAAACGGAAGCATTGTCGCTGGCCAGGGGCGTACTCGAGGCAAACATAAGCATCGCCGGCTGCCTGGAATTTCCATTAGTGGGCTATCCCTTTCAACGGACGCCCCTGTCAACGCCCCCTTAGAATTTATATGGCCGAAAAAGTAGAAGTATGCCAAAGACACAGACACGGACAATGCAAAAGCAAGAAAGCGAAGTTGATTGTTATGTGAGGTGAAAACTGTTAAAGCCCGAACTCGGCGTGAGGACCTCGAAAAGCGAACTCAGAGATGGAAAACTTACAGGTGATACATACATGACAAATACACTTTTAAAAGTATTTTTTATGATAAAAGTACGAATTCTCAGTATTTTAAGCACTCTGAAATTAATTAAACAATAAATTGTTAACAAATCGAGTAAAAAAGGAAATTGGGCAAGAATTTCATTTAAATTGATAAGAATTGCTTCTTCTTAGCCACCGAACCCTTAAAAAAATTCTTAAAAATTCGTATCCCTTTACCCCATATATTTTGTTAATTAAAAAAAAAAAAAGTACCCTTGGGCATCTGTGAGTGGGTCGCAAAGCCCTAAATTCCGCCTCTATTTTGGTTGCTTTGCATACTGCACGAAACTCATTCAAGTTAATTTAATCGCGTAATTTACGCATGATTGGAATCGAAAACGCGTGAAGACATCGGCCGTGCGTCGGCTCAAAAGCTTCTTTATTTTTCCCTCCATTCGCTGGCGGTGTAGCTTTCGAAATGTAAATAAACGAAAATAGCGCCCAAACGGTGGAATTTCATGGGTCGGGGAGGGGGGTGTCGGGATTGGGCGATGACGTCGCCATCACGCCTACGCGACCAAGGGAAAAACGAAAAGAAGAAGCCTCGAAATAAACAAAATAAAAAGCAACATCGAAATACATACACACACAGTCACACAGCGACAAAGGGAGAGGGAACATAGGGCCCAAACATAACGGTGAGAAAACAAAATGGCGACCATATTGCGTTGTAGTTTTTCGGAGCATGGGAGGCTGCCATTTTGTTTTGGGCGCCATCTCTCCCCCACTCCGTCTCTCTTTTTCTCGCTCTCGGGTGCGTAAGTTTGGCGTTTTTGTTTTTTGGGGAACTTTGGCGGTCCAGCCGACCGTTGGCTAACCGACTGATTGACGGCCCGACCGAATGAATGAGAGTCTGGCCATTTGGCCAACTGGCAGACGCTGCATTCGAAATGCGGTAGAAAGTGGCCACAGCCGGCAGCTCAGCGGTAGAAAGTGTGAAGTTTTTAACTTTGTTTTTGCCTGCCACCGGTAGTATGTTGGTATTTAGCTGCGATTTCGATATGGATTAACACAGAGAGGAAATTTTCAATTTAAAGTCATAAAATAAGTATTTTTAAAGATTAGCATTAAAAAATAAAATACATATTTTAATTGCTCAACTCTTTAAAAATTACAATGTTTTAATCTTTCAGTTGGTGAACCAAGGGTTTAGTCGTTTAGACAAACTATTAAGTTTAAAAGCTTTTAAAATTAATACAAATGAAAAAATTTGAAAGTACAAAACAATTATTATGACATAGCTGAAAGTATTATTTTTAAAGATCACTCTATATAGGAAATTTTTCCCCACTCGTAATTATCTCCGAAATCAACTTTCATCATCGGCTGGCCATGGATTTCAGTTATCCACACACTCCGCTTGGGGTACAAATGTCCGCCCGGACAACTCGGTCGTCCGGCCGTGATAAGCCGTATACGATAAGCGTGCAAGATTTACTATCGCCTTGCTTTTCAGGGATTTCCAGCTTTGAAATGTGCCTGCCACTTGAGCTGCGACTTTGGCTCGGCTGCTGCCGCTGATTCCCCCCGGGTGCAAGTTGCTGCTGTCAATTGCACATCAGAGCCGAAGGGGTTTATAGGGGTAGGGGGGAGGGGGGAAAGTGGCAAGAGGAGCCGGTAGTGGCAACAAATTTGTCGAAATCAACTCAACAGCTTGATGCCGCCACACAAGGTCTTACAACCATATGCACAGAAAAAGATCAAAGATTATTGCTTTGTACTTTCATAGATCATTTTGATCATTTCATTTTATCATTTGGAAATAATAATATTTTATTTAACAAATATATTAACATTTATTCCGTGCGACCAAAAATTGTATGACCTTAATGAATTTATAATTTTCGTGATTGCTTTAAATATTATTAAATATTTCTTAATTGTTCAATTGAAAAATATGTTATCGGAATGTTTCAAAAGTCATTAAAATTGCTTGCAAACTAATTATTCTTACTAAAACCATAATTTTTAATTGAACAATAAGTGCTTTTTAATAAAATCACATTGACACCCATTTCTTTCCGTGCACCCAATGAAATATGTAAGTGTTTTACTTTAAATTACAATCAACTTGGGTGGTATCTCAGTAGTTGCAGGGGCAACTGTTGCAAGTCAGCAGCAATGGAATGCAAACGAACACCCTTCCTTACCCCTAACTTTGCCGAGAAGAAAAAGGAAAAACTTTTTTCTCCCTGTCACTGTCGGGTGGTAGGTGAGCCAGAATACGAATACGAAACATTTTAATTTGATTAAATTTCATGTGACCCAAATACCGGAAACAGTTATTCTCAGTGCCCTAGACGAAAGCCGCCACCCGCCACCCACAGCCCACTGCCCTCCGCCCACTTTGCCCCCCAGGAAGAGTGACAATGGCCTCGCATTACGAATAAAAAAAGCAAGGGAAAGCGCAGAGAAGCGAAATGGGCGCAAAACAAAATCAAAATTGTGATAAAAAGAAGGGGGAAAATGGAAAAGCGGTTAAGGGTGAACGCCAAGGGGGTGCCCAAATGCGTGGGGGGGGGTTCTAAATGGGTTTCGGGGCGGGGTGTTTGTGTTGTGTTCAACGCAAACTGGTGACGTTGACATCTTCTTTTATTTTATCCGAACTTTTCGGTTCTGCCACATGAAAAGCAATTTTCATGCGTGGCTTATTCTTTGTGTTTCCAGTTTGTAAGTGTGTGCGTGCTTCCGCTGGCAGAATCGAATGGAAACCGAACCGAACCCAAAATACAAACCCATAGCCGGTTTTTCTTCAAAGCGAATAGTATACAAAAAGTATACCATACTTGTACAAAAAAACATAAGACTCTCTCACGCACACGCACACACCGGCAAACTGAGCGTGCGTAAAGTGCGTAACTGTTGTTAATAAGAAACGGGTTTCGCGCCCTCTCGCTCTTTCAGCTTAGCTGGTGTGTACAGCTGTTTTCTGTTTATCTCGCACTTTCCGCCTCCTCTTTACATTCGTATTTTTGTTTACGTTCTGTGGCACGCACACACGAGACCACGACACGCACACAACTCCCCCCACCGCCATCCCCCAGCTTACTCACCAATACCAGCGCAGCAGGGCTTCTTTGTATCTCTATCTGCAAGTTTGTTTTGTATCTGAGTGTTATATTCTGCAAGGAGCCTCACATTTCCTATCTCTTCTTTTTTTTCTCTCTGTGGGGAAAACCCTCTTTTGCCTTACTTAATCACCGAAATTCAGCTTCATCGCTTTCACTTTTAAATTAAGTCATAATAAAGCCAAACAAATAAAGCCTTTTAAAGCACATACAAAAAAACTTAACCTACTTTCGTGTGAATAAAATACTGCGCAAAAAAAATGATTGGAGATCAATAATTAAAGCTTTCGTTTATTGATTGAAACTGGACTTTTATATATGTGTGTACGTGTAGTAGCCCTTGGCGCAGTTCCGCAATCAAAGCAAAATCTATTTTCGCGAATATTTTATGGCGTTCATAATTTAAAAAAATTATGCTTTGAGTCTTCCGGGTTGGGAGATAACTGGAACTACAGTCGTTGATTAAATTTTACGCAAATACATGTTTATAGTTGCTCGCGAAATGTATGACATCGTTTTATCTCTATGACCGGGCTATTTTTCTTTTCGAGTTGCTTTTCCCGCAAAATTAAAACACTTGGGAGGCGAATATTTTTGTTATTTTCCTGCTGCTGCTTGCTGTCTTTCTTTGAGCGTTAATCAAAACCCCATTTCAAATTGACCCACATACCAAGGTGGCATGTACCCAAAACGCCAGACTCACTCAGACAAACTCTGAAAATCAGGTGTTCAGGTAAGTGTGTGTGTGTGTAAATTTCTGGTTGAGCTTGTGCTGAAAGGCCGCTTTGAAAACGCTAAAAATCAGCCAACAAAAAGGCGCTGCTTTGAAATCAAAAAACACAAACGAAACCGAAACAAGCTATGTATATGCATTTTTTGAAAGTCGTTTCGATTTTGTGTGTCTCACCTTCAGTTTTTTGGTTGGCAATCGCTGGTGGTGGGTGATAGGTCCCTTTCGATTTGGCCGATCTTTGAATCATAGGGCCGTAAAAGAAATTAACGCTGTGAAAGAATATGAAGACCACTTGTAACCCAAAACCAGCAAACGACACGTCTCGTTAAAACTGCAAAAAGGTCAGCAAACCCCCAAGGAAACACAAAAGCCAAACGATTCCCTTCTCCCTCTTTGTCGTTTCTACTCCCCTGGATTTATTGCTTCCAATTGGAGTGCATTGTTTTTTGTTGAGTATAAATTGCCAAAAAGCGGCGATTTTCTACCTGCCAGATCTACGAGTAGTCGGCAAGGTCGATTAGTCATTAGAGTGCAGCACCCAGACCCAAATACCATACCATGTCCAGTTTCAAGCCCAAACCCAAAAGCAAAACCAAAAACCCAAACAACAGTCCTCTCGAGTGGCCTGCCACTCATTTTTTTTGGCCTGTTCCAAACAAAAAACCAAAAATCGGCATACAGGCAAAGAACAGAAAAGGGAATTTATGTTTTTGCCGGTATCGTAAAACCATAGCAATGCAGTGAGAACAGAAAAGAGGAAAAATGGATAAGGGAGGAGGGTTAGGCAGAGAGTGAGAGGTTAGAGGTTATAGCAGGGCAGGTCGTTAGCCGATTTCGATATCCAGGAACCTGGCTGAACAGCGGGTAGTCCCCCGAACGAGATATGGGAAGTGGAAGCAGGAGCAGACATGTCCCGCCAGGACTCGAAACAAGCCCTTATAAATGCCTAAATTCCTCAGCTGATCAGGACCCCTGATAATTGAACGCAGATGTATTGGATTTATACAAAACACACACAAAAACTGGTGCTGTGTGGAAAGTTATGGGCAAATCCAATTATCAGCTTACAACTTCTTTCGGTCGCGGCGAAAACCTTCAGCAAATTGATGGATTTCTTCAGTTCGAAAGCGGTAGTTGTAAATAAACTGCTACGAGTACCACTGTCATGGCCATTCACCTGGTCAGCTGGCCAAAATGCACATTTAGGCGAGCCAAAAATGGGTCGCAGCCCAAAAGTGAGAGGCCGAAAAGAACAAGTTGAAAATATTTCGGCCAGCAATGAAAGTAAAAAGCCAGCTGGAAATGAGAGCAGCTCGGTTGCGTGCGTACAGAAAAATCACGAGGCAATGTCAATTTCAATGCCATTAAAACGAATTTCGTTTTAAATGCAAAACACACAGGTACAGAGCGGCAGATAACGAGGGAGAAACTACAAATTACTCCCGGAAGTGGCAACAAATCGGAGTGGGCTACCCGTCTTGAGTCCCGTGTCTTGACAAATTATCCCCGACATTTGGGCCGGCAGCTGAGCTTAATTCTTTGGCCGAGCGAGCGCCTGCCGTTAAATGAGCTTGCAAATTATATGCGCTGCTCCTGCTGGACACTTGATTCATGGCCCGGCCATTATACGTCATCGTAATTGAAATGCGACTGGAAATGGACGTGGAAATGTAAATGAAAATGGAGATGGCGATGGAGCTGCCGAGGGCGATGGAAATGCGTGCAACAAGTTTATCGCTTGAAATAACCTTAGAATTAATTGCTTCACGTTTCCGATACGAACGAAAAAAAAAAAAAACAAAACTTGTTTTGTGGCAAACAAAGGCGAGCAATTGAACCAAACCGAAAAATAATTTCGGTTGGAGTCAAACACTCACACACACGTGACCATCACATGCCAGCGAGGACAACTATTGATAGATGTAACAAATTTCTCCACCTCCTCTGTCAGTTGAGTTTTCGATTACGAAACCAGCCAAAAAAAAACAGACAGCAAACAAAAAACCAATTGTTGATTGACTTACAACAGCAGCGCCGAACTTGAGCTCTTCACTTTTCTAGTTATTTTCGAATTTGTGGCTAATGATGAGGTCATAGAAGTTGGAGCTTGTAAGTCGCACGTTTCTGTATGATGTATGGCGTATGGCGTATGGCTCACATTTCCATAGCTGATTATGCCGAAAGATTCCGATTTCGAGGCTTTTCAGCTCCGCCACGATCGTAAAAGCCAGCGGACAAGCCAAACAAGCTACGATAGATACATTTTCAGTGTTTTCCCCTTTTGGGCAACACATCAAACTCGATCGGGTCACAGTCCGGGTATCTGTATCTACTGGATACCGAATACTGAATACCGAATACCGAATACCGAATACTGGATACTGGGCACAATGGGCTGGGGACAAGCCCACACATCTGGCAGCCAGCTAGCTAGCTAGCTGACAAATTTATCGACTCGCCACACGGAAAAGATACGCGCAGCTGACTTGGCATTGAGGAGCGCGTATCTGTATCTCTGTATCTCAGAACGTAAGGTTACACAGAAAGAAAATTTATGTAAATAACGAACCTATTTAATATATAATGTTTGTCTTGTTACCAACTATTAAACTTGCAGTTTAAAAGTTAAAAACAATAATTTAAATTATATTTATTAAGGTTTAAAAGTTTATTAATTTCTTGGACATCGGTTGGAATTTAACTCAGTCTTTTCTCACCAAGCCAAGTCAATAATGGCAATTCATAAAATAATTCTTAAGATATAGTTATATTAAAAGTGTATAGATTTTTTTCCGTGCATTCACGCTCGTGACGAGTATCTCAGCAATTATATGCAACAATTACGAACTTTTTTTTAAGCGATTATCAGTCGAGAGAAAAACCCGTGCCGGCAAAAAAACAAACTGTGGAAACTGCAAGGGAAAGCAAATGACACGCTGGAGAAACAGAGATGGCGATAGGAAGCGAAAGGGACAGAACACAGCTTGAAGCCGGCTCTTGCATCTCTTTCTGCCCGCAGCGCAGTCAGCCGGCAAACCGCTTTGCCCAGTATCTGTGTGAGCATGTATCTCACAGATGCATGTGTTCCGCTCATGTATCCAACTATCTTTGCCATCTATCTATATGTCTGACTTATGACGCAATTCGAAAAGTTCATCTGATCTTGTTGCGCTCTCGCTCTCTGCGTATCTCCATCTTTTTCTTTCAGTCGACTGTTGTTTTTATTGCCAAGGCGCGGCCCCAACCCGGAGAATTAATCTATATAATTACATAGCTGTAAAGCGTAGAAACCTCAGGCCATGTATCTCTATTTAGCCCTGAAATTTTACCGCATTTATTGCAATTGTTTCTTGTTTGCCTAACGTCTCTTTATTGGCATTTTATTTTACTCTTTTTTGTTGTGGGTGCTGTTTTCTTTTTTCTATAGAATTCTTTCACGAAAAGCAAATTCTAAACAAATTTTCATTACGACACCATCATCAACATCATAGAGCGGCGTCGTCGTCACTGAGATTTTTTTGGGTTCGCATTCGGTTTCGGGGTGATTCTATAAATGCCCCATTCGATGTTTCACTCTAGAATTATTTTTCGCCGAGTTTATTTATTAATTTTTTTGTGTTTGCTTAGCGAGCAGTTCAACGATTCCGAGTGACGTAATAATAAAATGGGCTGTGGCTGGAGGATTAGCTAGATCTTGTGTGTGTGGGCCACAAGAGTTAGGAAGAATTAATAACGAATACTTGGATGGCAATACGCTGGAAATCACGCATGAGCGGCATTATTCAGTAATAAAAAAGGAAATTAAGTCAACAATGGGTTGCATTTTTTAAATTATATTCAACATTCCACAGTATCTATTTATACATTGGATCTTATGAAAGTGACATTTTATAGCAATTTATCTTTGGCTTTCGATATCCACCAAAGATAATTACATCTGAAGAAGCTTGAGCTTTGGCCAACCTAATCTTGGGGGCTCGAACTGCCCTCAACCGAGTGGGGTTCTATATCAGAGCGTATACGCAAGAAGGCCAAACCAGAGCGTAACCCAATTACGTGCCGAAAAGCGGAATGCGACCCTCGACAAGTATTTTTTGTGCTTTTCTTTTTTATATTCGTTGCATAGTTGCACATAGAACGTGATTGCACATACACACTATATGTCGTACGGTACGGTACTGTACTGGGGTGCGAGTAAATATGTGCTCTGAATAGACGAGTACATAGGCGCATAGATATACATAAGTGCATGTGTATGCTTCGCCCCACGAAGGGGAGGGGGGTTTGGGGATTTTCTGTGGCCAAGCCAACCTTGACACAGTTTCCGCCGCCCCGTGATGATGATGATGATGATGTTGGCGGTAATGACGAACCAAGCGACTACAGAGCAGCCAGCGGTCAACCCCAAAAAATATATAAATACTGCATAAATTGGAAACTCCTTGCCTATCAAAAAATAGTGATAGTAACTAAAACTCAATAGTTGTAGTCAGCTCAAAAACCCATTGTTTGGAATTTTAAACTAATTTCAAATCCTTTTTAAAGTCTATCCTTAATTTTATGCTTAAAAACGTGATGACGATTCTGGAAACACTAATGATTAAGGGAAAGAAAAATATTTATAGGTTAATAATAACTTTAAATATTTAAAGATTTTATGTTAATGTAGATGAACCCAATGACCAACCAAGAACAATAAATATTATATATGTTAATAAAAAATACCTCTTTTATTTAAATAACTGTTTGCAAATGAAAAGCTTGTTTCTTTAAAATCAACTTCTTCATTTTATAATATTTGTTGTTAGGCTTTAATCTATTCTTAATGCCAACTCACCTCATTTCCAACTGTGGTGATCTTGACAGTCACCTCGTCCTTGGTGGCGTCGTGCTCCACAACGTCGCCGCTCTGCTCGCGTCCGTTGTAGGTGAAGTAGACCCGCTGACCGGGCTGAAGCTCAGTGTCCATGATGGAGCGGAAGCCGGGTCCGATCAGGTCCGATTCGCGGAACTCCTTGATCATGGCGCTGCGGCGGAGGGCCTGGGCCGGACTGATGTGCACGTTGGCTGCGCGACGCGCCTCCACAATGACCGACGGATCCGTGGAGGATATGGACGAGGACGACGATGACGAGGAAGTGGACATGGACGTTGACGAGGAAGTGGACGCGACTGGGGACTCGACGGCGGTCTTGAAATCGAAGCGGACCAGGTAGCGCGTGTCGGCGTTCAGCTGGGCCTCGCCCGGCGCCAGGAAAGTGGGCGGCGGCGGCGGCGAGAGGGGGCCCATGTACGAGGGCGGCGTTTTCACGTCCGAAATGGTGCCGGAGTACCAAAGGCCGTCCGGACCCTTGGCGCACACCTTGGTGCCGATGATGGAGCGCTTGGCCAAACGGCGGCCGGTGGACATTTTTGTACGTTCGGTGTTTCTGATTGAGGGGACTAAAATTTGGTTTTCCAGCTCTTTAAGCGCTGGACTTCTGATGGTCTCTTTCTTTTGCTTGTGTTTGTTTGAACTTAGAGCTTGAACTTGGCCATAATCAACCACATTTTCTCGCACTTTGAACACTTTTGCTTTGTATTGCACTCGAGTATTTGATTTTATTTATTTATCTTCGCACACTATCTGCTTAGTTATATTCACTACTTGGATTTTAACACACTGTCTTTTTGATTTTTTTAGTTTTTTTTATATTTTTGAGTGACTTAAGTCTGGCAGACGTTCTTGGTCAGCCTGAAGACAAGGAATTTGGCGTAACCGGGCAGTTTCTTGATGATGTTTTTGTGATATAGCTCCAGAGAGAAGGTGACGCGGTGCAGGAGCCACTGGGGCGGATGAAAATGCGGCTTTAACTTCACATGCTCGGCGTCGCTGGGCGTTTGAATGGCGTGGCAGTTGCGTTTGTGCCTAAGCATAATCCAATTTTGACCGCTTGTAACGTCAGCTTGCAGTTTGGACTTCCTGGGTGGCGAGGGGTTTGGTATTACGAGTTGAAAGTTTATTTCTTTTTTGTTTTTCGCGCTTTCGCTGCCGGTCGTTTCACTTTTCTCTCACACACACATAAACACAGGGATACACACTCGCCGGAGAGCAATATTGGATGCAATTGGCGGCTGCTGCACTGATTTGTTTTGACTTTTCAGTTTTCTTTTGGGTTTTTCTATTTGGCTTTGTGGCCCAAAAAATTTAAACGAAACACCAAAAATGGGCCCGTTTGTCCTGGGTTTTTTGCTTTTTATTAGTTTGCTTTGCTTTACACTTGGCTGTTGGCTGTTTTCTGGTGTTTTGGTTTGGCGGAAAGGCCCGAAAAAGCGCTTATCGGTCTGCTCCCGAGAGTTTCCTATCAGAGACTGAGGCGAGCGAACGAGAAACGAAACGAAAACCAAACGGCCAGTTACAGTTACCCACACACACAGATACACACACTCGCGAGCGTTTGCTCTCCGATTCTCTCTCCCTCTCTTATGTATACATATGCATATACGCTGTTTCTATGGCATCTAACTGCGCTCGGAAAAGCAAAACAACACATGTGTGTGTGTGTGTGGCCTCCCCGCAGCATAAAAATGTTAAAGGAAAACTGCAATTTCCACGGGGATAACAGAGCGATCCAGCGAATGGTTAACATTGGGAAATCACTAAATAAGCCCTAAAAATGTATGCTATGTGCGCAGTAGCTTCCCAACATAACTATGACGCCATCGTAGCATAATTTATTAGAGCAGCAAAAAGTACTACGCAGTTAAAAAAAAGGAAATCATAGAGCACTTGTCAACACAGACCAGCATCATAACTTTGCGTATGTGTGGGTGTGCTTGTGACTCGCTCTGGTTTATCAACAACAGAGCAACGGTGTGGAGCAGAGCGATAACAGCTGTGAGCAACAATGTTGCGAAAACAGCTGTTGAGCAGCGAACCTCAGCCTCAAAACAAACGAGAGAGAGCCCAAAAGAATCGGCCAGCCCAGCACTCTTGTCCTCTTTAGTTCTTTTCGTAACCCTGGGCTTTTAGTATTTGTTGTTCTGATATACAAAAAATACAAAAAGTAATTTATATATAAATAATAAATATGAATATAAATATAAAGATTGTGAAAAAATATTGCCTACTTTAAGATGAAATTTTCGGAGACAACCTTGAAGAATTTTTGTTTATATGAAGACCACAAAGAAGTTTGACAAACTATGTTACTTCCTAAGTTAAATATTAATGGAGATAAAGTTTTCTTATCCATTTCTTTGGGAAGTTTTTTTGTCTTATTTATAATTGACTAAAGTACTTTTTATGCCTACTTCAATTTTTAATTTAAAAGGCGTAATCAAATCGCAGTATTAAATGATAACTCTAATTGGTCTTATTGTGATAATTCAAGAACAAGAAGGCACTCTTATGTTATAATGTTTGTTATTAAAATGGCAGACAGAACTACATGATCGTATTACTTATTAAGATTTCTTAGAAATGTAAGACATTGCTTACATTAAATTAAGAAATCTACAGTAGAGGAAGTTTATAAAACTTGTTATATCATTAATGTTTACATTTTATATCTTCATCTTTAAACAGCCGCATATGCACGCAAATGTTATCGTAGAGGAGCGAAAAAGAGCCGGCCGGTTTTCTGGGCTCCAACGATAACGTCACAGAATTTAACAGTTAAAGAGAGCGCTGGCTGTTAGTGTGCGTGAGCGTATCTGTGTGTGTGCGGGGGAGCGCGCTGCTCTCACACTCTCTTTCGGCAACTCACAGCTGTTATGTGCTTTGAAATTCATTCGATTTTGTTTACATCAATTTTCCATGCTGTAGTGTAGATGTGAATATGCTGCTGTTGCTGCGGATGGATGTGGATATATTTCGACGTTTTCTGGTATTTTGGGCTCTCCGCTGCCGCTGCTTAAGCATTGTTGTTGCCTTTGGAATGACCTCTGTAGGCATTTTCTGTAGGCAACGTCAGCAAGTGTCGAAAGGCAGGGGGCGTTTATTGCGGGGTGGGGGATGGGATGGGCGTTCCAATCTTCAACTCCAATAACCATCACATCCATCCAAGATTTGCGTAGTTATTGTTCTGGAGTTTCTGCGTTTTCCACTCTGTTTTCGGGGTGGATTTTCTGGGGATTTTCACGCCGCCATCATTATTAAAGACGTCATTTGCGAACGGAGTTGAAAATCTAGGAAAATGCACTGCGTATTTCCCACTCCACAAGCCGAGTGCTAAGTCACCCGAAAAAAAACTCGTAAATGGAGGACAGACGGAAGACCTTGTCAGATAGTACGGAAATAATGCTTTCAGGTCCTATCTAGCCAAAAACTTTACTGATTACAGTTGAAGGAAAAACTTATGTAGGTCTTATCTATATTAGACTACACAGAGAAACTAGTTATGCAGTAGTAACTCAATATCGTCGTCTTAGTTTATTTTTGAATAAATTCTTCAAACAATGAATTAACAATGAACTTCACATTTAAATTCATTTTGAAACTATAACCCCTTTAACTTTTAACCGACATATGCTTGTATGCATTTTATAATAGCATATCTCAGCTCATAATATTTCTGTTACCTTGATATAGAGTTCTCATTCCTTGCTCTAAGAAATAACACGATTTTAATAATATAATTATAACAGGTGTTAAAAAAATTATTAAAATTATTTTTTTAATTATTTTATTTTTATTTAAGTACGGTACAACTTTTAAAGTAATGTAATGTAAATGCGACCAAAATTGATTATCTCAAAACCAAATCAAATTAATGTTCCTATTGCTTTATTTTGAAGCTAGGTAGATACTAGCCAATTTATTTAACCTATTGGTATAAAACCTACAGTTTTGACAGTAATTTCAGAAATTTTAAAAGCAAAAAGTTTAGTTGAATAGCACAAACAGGTTTATTGTTTTGGATGTTTTTAAACCTTATTTTGCCAATAAAACTAGCTGTGGGATGCATGGGCTACATCGAGTTGTGGAGCTTCGCGTTTTACTAGTTCAACTAGTATTTTGATATTCGATATGGGTAAGTGATGATGGGTGATTTCTTCCTCCCCTTGCAGGCGAAATAATAAGAAGATGAAGAGGAGTGGCGGCCAAGTGCAAAGATGAACTATCTGGCAAATTCAATTAATCATTTCTCCACTGGAAATTCCGCAGCAGCAGCAACAACAACAATTCGAATCAACAGAGCGTTACCAGAGCTACAACAAATACGCAGTTACGAAAAGAAAACAACAAAGTGGCTGCTCAAGTGAATGTAAATGGGAATGTGAATGTAAATGCAATCCACGAGTTACAACACCAAAGCGAACGAAGGAAAACGCAAAAGGCAAGAGGCAAAACCAAAACAAAGCATAGGCGTTAGACGGAGCGAGATGGCGATACTCAGATACAGAAAACATGCACACACAGATACAGTGGCACTCAGATACAGATACGCGCATACAGGCGCATTGACACATTACCCAAACTGGAAAATAGGTCAACCAATTGAGAGGGCAATAGAGGCCTGCTCGCTCTGACGCTTATGTTAAAGAGAATGCATACGGGCGCTGCAAAAGAGAGGGAAAGAGTGCGGGTGTTACAACGCCTGTAAGAGAGAGTTCAATTAGAACGGGAACCGACTGTTAGCTAACAGCGGCCCCAATTTGCTGCTCGTTCTGATTGGACTTGCTCCAACTGGAGGGACAGCCAGCAAAAAGTTCTCGGCAGCTGTTGCACTTGATTTAAACCCCCCACCCCTCCCCATGACCGCCTACCAATTTAAGACTTTTATTCGAATTTTATGAAAATTAAACCGGATTTTCGGTTTTCTTTGTAAAGTTGTAATTATCATTTTAACCATTTTTTGTCAGTGTTATTATAGCCGCTGCATTTGGTAGGGCGCCGCTATTATTTCGTGCACTCGGCATAAAAACTGCCTCAAATTTAGAAAACCAAAAACTTGTATATATAGCAGAAAAAATTAAATATATTCTTTTCACATAAAAAAAAGAATGTATTAAAGAAAATAATTCATTTTTAAATCTATTTAAAATATATTTTAATTTGAGAAAAAAAAGTAGTTTTAGTTAAAAAGGATCTTTGGGATTTTAAAAAAAAGTCCCTATAGACTAGATGCTTGTGAGCTTGGTTAATTGATATCTTTTCTGACTTTTTATAATTCTATCAGATTTGTATTCCGAGTGTATTTTCATTACCTCCTTTATCATATGCTTATACCCGTAGATATGCGCGTTCTCACGTGTGTGAGTGGGGATTTGATTGGATCGCCTTCGAAACCGGATTTCGAAAATATGTATGTCACTCCATACCGTTCCATTCAATTACGCTGATGCCTAGGTATCGCCCAAGGTATAGGTCCCACAATGGACGCCTTTGTTGGCAAGAAATCAACTTGAAATTACCCCGATCGGACGACGGAACGAGAAGTTGAAGATGAGATGAGGGCAGTTGCCACTGGAGATGACGTAGAGAAAGTGCAAGCTGTATGCAAATTAACGACACCGAATCGGGACGGATTAAATGTCCAAATCTGATTTGGCTAAGCTGCAGATTATCTGCTGCACTAATTGTTATTTACTTATGAGTAAATACAAAAATAAGTATTGGCATTAATGTAACAAACTTATCATATATCTTAGGAAACTATTCATTATACATTTACATTCTAAACCAAAAATTACCCTTCAAACATTAATGGTTTTTGAGCAGCAAAATATTTAAAGCGAAAAACTCTTGCAAAATATGAAATCTACAAGGTAAAAAATAAAGAAAATGTTTTTAATATATTAAGCAAAACTTAGAAAGTCTCTTTAAAATTAATTGTAATCCATAAAACATCTTCAACTATATAAAAAGTTGTAAACCATCTATTGCAACAAAATTATTAGGCTATTTAATATATTTGCGTCTTCATAATATTAATTTTATATATTATATAGTTACCTTTTGCTGGTACAAAGGAAGCACAAATCTTTTCCTGTTATAGCTTATTACCTAAATTAATCTGCCGAATATTCAGCACTCATTACTTCGTTATGTAATCTCAACCATCTGCGACTACTCACTAATTAGAATCGGTTCGGTTCACCCCCAAAATTGACCAAGGCACATGTCAAGTAAGGCAAATTTGCTGTCATGACTGCGAACTTGGACGTGGACATGAGCCTGGACATGGATGTTGATGTGGACATGCCACCGACGCCGCGTCGAGTTGTCCATCAAAAGATGTCAGTCGTCAAACAAAAAACACAAAACATTCAAAACATACAAAACTCCGAACGCAAATCGCAGATGGTGGAAAATCGCCCTTGACTGGGAGTTAGCTTATAAACCCAAACTCCAACTCCAACTTCAACTTAAACTTCAACTTAAACTTAAACTCCCACTCCTATTTGAAGGCCTTGACATTTGGAGTTGCGTGCGGGGATCATTAGAATGTTTACCTGTTCGCTGGCTGAGTATCTGCTGTTTGACATCCAGCAGGTCGCGCGGGGAGATTCGAAGTTCGTTTGTACGGAATGGAAAATCAAGTTACCAACGGCCAACAGGGTCGTGTGATTGATGTGAACATGTCAGCACGGACATGAAAGTGGTCGGAGCTGGGTTGGGACTGGGATTGAGATTGGGACTGCGATGGCAGGAAGCATAAATTGTAGACAAAGATGAGTGCAGATACAAGATACATGCTGCTATTACACGACTCACAATCAGCTGCAGATACAAATTTATGTCATGTGCAGTGGGGACATGTGAATGACAAAAAAGCATCGCCGCAGACTGATAGAGTTTTGTCAACCGGTTCGACACGGCGAGAAATTATCACCAGGCTTTCCAGCTAACTAAGTTGTCCTTATATATAATATAAAATCTGACACAGCCTTTCCTTTACCTTTTTTTTTAAGATAACAAACTACCTAACTTTTTAGCACACTCTCTTATGTTCTTTTATTCATATTTCTTCTTTACTTGTACTTTTTGGGAAAGTCCTTTTTTAATTTTTTTTGAAAAGGAAAGTTATAAAATGATAATTCTTATATGTAAAAATGGCTTTAGGATTTTGTGGCTGAAATGTAGGATATTATGTTTTACGATTTTAAAGGCAATTAAAGGAGACAGAGGTTTTAATATGTCTTTTTCAGGCGTACACTCTGAATTCAAAACTGATTTGCATAAATAGTTTTATAAGGTTTGGGTGACAGCAATATTAATTTGCATATCATTGCAGAAGAGTGAATTTTAAATCCAACCAAAACTCATAAGTAACAATATTTTAATAATCAAATAGTTAGAAATTCATAAAATTGTTTGTAGTGCACTTGCAGTTTGGGAGCCGTGGCTGGAATTGTCGGCCAACCCAACTCAATGGCTGGGGTCAAGCGGCCACCTGACAGCAACTTTCCTTGGCGGGCTGATTTCACCGATGGACGATTCAATCGCAGAGCCAGGAATGGAGTTGGGGAATCGGAGAGTTGGAGAATTGGAGAATCCGAGGAACGGAGGAGGAGCTGCGCCTCCAGCATGGAGACTGTGCGTGCTGTTGACACTGGGTCATAAATTCTGGTGGAAAACAGACAACAGTTTTCATTGTTCGCCTGCTCAGATGCAAGACTTTTGTTTGGACAATACACAAATATGGGCACTAGGCAAACACCGATACGCAGCAATAGACAAATAAATGCCTCGGCTGAAATTGGGTTGGCCTGGGCGAGGGGAGAGTTGGATGGATGAAATTAAATTGGGTTGCTTGGTTGAGTAGGTATAGGAGGCTGCAACCATTTGTCCGAGCCAAACTGTTGACTTTGCCGCTTGCAGGCCGCATTCAATTGAGTAAACAGACAATCAAACCACCCCTGCGCTGAAAAGCCAGGCCCGAAATCAGGCCAAAGACGCCACTGCCATCAACCTTGGCAATATTGCAACTCAGAACCTTTCAGGGCGCAAATGGGTCATTTTGCCACACGTCACTTGCTGACCTACTTTCAACTTTTTTTTTGGTGCCAGAATCTATGTCAGGGATGTCGACAGGTCCAAGTTGCGGCAATGAAAGTATCCTTGAGCAAAACATATCAAACATAATAAGGTGTTTTAAGCCTATAAACCATTTTATAAATTTTAGAAATTTCAAAAGTGAAAACTTAAACGCAGTTAAAATATTAAAAAGAAAAATATTTTATTTCGAAATAAAGTTCAAACATTTAGATAAAATGATTTATCCCTAAATAAAATGAAATTAAATAAGCACTTGTAATATCTGCTGCCAAGAAAAATTATATTAATTTGTGTCAATTTTGAACAATTTTATAAATTTTATAACTCTCAAAAGTGAAAATGAAAAATTATTTAAAATTCTTGTTCATGTGGATTGTCTGTCAAATAGTTGGTTGAGTTTTAAATTCAAAAGAAGTTGTCAAAAAATTGTAGTCCCCAAAAACAATAATTTAACAACAAAATATAAATGTTATTTTAAGTCTTAAACATATTTGTGTACTATATCTATACTTAATAAACGAACCAATACTTGGCTTTGGTTGGTTGCTCAAATTTAAATTTATTTTAATGGTTTTGAGACGTAATATAAATAAATATTTATTTTTCCAAACCTATTATAAAGTCATCATTTGAATGCAGATATTCCTGCGAATAGCTAAGAAACCTTAGCATAGTTTTGCGCTTTCATCAACACCAAGGACATTCTGCCAAGGGCAAGCGCAAACGAGGTCTAACTTGACCCAGATTCGGATGCAAAGAGTGCCCATGTCAGGGCTGCGCTGCTCCACTTCTTGGAAATGGCGAACTGGGCCAATTGGATAAAACTTTGTGGGAAAAGCTCCACAAATATGCTTACATGCATGCTCCATATAAGAAAGCTTCGTCAACAGCAGGGTGATTCACTGAGTCTGCAGTAAAATCATCCACATGCGCTTAAAAGTATGCTTTACATTCTTTTTGTATTTTTAACAGAGCAATGGTTTGTGTATTGGCTTTTCTGAGGCGCAGAAAATGTGGAAAACTTACATTTTCCACGGGCAGTTGGCAACTTCAGGTGTTGGGTTCGACAAGTTTTTGCACATTAAAAATTAAAACAAGCTCGATATCTTCGTCAATTGTTTATTATTTAAATGGTAATACACATTTTCTCAATACTTTCATTAAAATGCTTAGAATTTACTGCAATACTTGTAAGACTTTTGTTTTTTCTGCGAAGCTTCATAACTGAGCTAGAGCAGAAAAAGATGAACATGGCTATATTAACTCGTCTAGTTATGCTGATCAAGAATGTTTATGTAACGTCTTTTTCACTGCATGGCGAGCTCTTTACTGAAAAGTTTAATACTGTCTGCAGGAAAATATCTATTTCGTAATCTTAAATTTTTCTAATGAGGTATGATTGATTCGATCAGTGCAATAAGTGAGTTCCATTATTGCATTTTTTTCCATAGCCATACGATGCCAATCCCGAACAAACAGAGAGAAGGAAATATAAGTAGGATAAGCAACCAAAACACCGATGAAGGAGTTTGATCTTTGTCGACTTCCTTGTGGCACTGCGTCGACAAAGGTTTTGGATGATCGGATTCATGCAAAACGCAATCGATACTCTCCAATTTGGACAGACTCGCCTGAAAATCATAATAAATATTTAATAAAGATTATTAAATATGTACGACTTGACTAGCATTACCATTGAATAGAATCTTTTCACAATAGGCGAAGAGCATGCGCACAGAATCGGATTTCCCTTGATGTTCGCATTGGTTCTAAAAAGTACAACCAAGCTGTGCATATCGGTCAATTTGTTGTGGCTCACATCGATGAAGGGTATACGGCATGGGTCACCGGGCAAATCCGTGAGATCGTTATGGCTTAAATCTACACTCTGCAGGCGAGGCATTGTTCTGAAGTTAAAACTGTTCAGGTGCGAGATTTTGTTGTTCGAGAGGTCCAGGTGCATAAGGTCCTTGAGAGCTGTTAAATTCAGGGCATTTGGAATTTCTTCAAGACCAACGCCTGAAAGATCCAATGTTTCAACCTGCAGTCCAGCCAAACACTCGAAAAATAAGCCGGAAATGTCGCTGCATCTGGCAGTCAGGGACCCATTTTTCAGTATCGAAGTCAAGCAGCCGCATTGGAAGATTATTGTTGGGCATATAGCCAATACTGTTATTTGCGCAATGAATAGGATGAAAATCTAAAATGGAAAATGCACAAAATTTTATTTTCATTGTCTGTAGTTAATTTTATTGTTAATTCATGATGACTACACTTTCAACACTTTGTCTGATGTCTGATATCAAATCTGTGACGAAATGTTTAAACAAATGAACTGACATTTTAGTTTTAAAAAGCACTTTACTATAAAATTCTATAAAATAAAGTATACATTTTAATCGAAAAACCACAACATTTTCCGTTTCCAAATTTATTTCTTTCAAAACTTTTTTGCAATTTCCACTGAACTATTCGAATTTTTTTTAGCCCTTACACCAGATTTGTATTTTTCCATCTATACACTTTTGATAAATAATTAAAATACTTAAATTTTATAAATCTTTTGTACCAACTTTTATTTGCCTAAGTGCGATCAAAGTCATATTTAAAAATTTATTTATATTGTCTCTACACCTAATATTATTGAGACACTAAATCAAAATTACAAATTGCTAAATTTAATACACCACTGAATGACTAAGAAAGAAATTTAAGATTAGATTGTATTAAATTGCTTTATTGATAAGATAGCAAAGTGCATTTTTTATTTTACTGTCGGATTCTTTTATTTCTTGTAAATGAAACTAATGAAAGATAGGAATTGGACAATGGTTAGCAAACGAGCTTTTTTAGTTGACCGCTGCAATTGCAAGGTGTTTTTTGCAAAAAGTAAGTACAAAATACAAACGGGAAATCTTTAAGTCTGATACCATCCTGCTACGTTTCAGAAATTGTAATGGAGGTATGTTTGCAAGAAGAGTAAATTATTTTTAAAGCCATTTAATAATATAAGCATTTAAAACATTCCCGAAGCTTCTGTAAAGAAGGCATAACATTCTGTTAAATTGTGATTAATTTGCTTAATCCAAACCGACTTATCAGCAAATATATGGCTGTTAAATGTATACATATGTTTAGTTATACATGATGTTGTTTTTCGCACTTTTAAGATTGCGACTTTACTGAAAGTGATTCAATCTTTATTTGCTCAGCTCAAGAACAGACAGCAATGACAGTCGTTAAATCTTTTGACATTATAATGCATAGATTTGGACTATAGAGCCGTAAACGTTTGTTAATTCCCAAACAATTTTTATTAATTTCTTCTATTTTGCAGTAAGCCACGGATAATAATAATCTAGCAAAAGAACTTGGAAAATACATGATTCAACAAAGGTTAGTCTGGGTTCGTATACTATCTTTCATACAAAATCATTGTCTAACTTTAAATAATTCTACTACTCTTTTTTTTAGATTTTTACGAACATATGTGTTTTGAAAGATAAAGCGGAAATAAAAAGCCTAATAGTTACTTTAATTCTTCATTAAAAAGTGTTCGTTGTTTAGACAATAAGATTCGTATTAATTTATTTGAAATTGATTACAATTTAATCTATTACAGATACTACGCAAGACAAAACGTCCGGGACCAGACGACTTAATTATGTAGCTGCCAGAAAAAGGTAATCCTATTGAATAATACATAATAGCCATATCTGAAATAGTATATATACTTAAGCATGTTTATTTCTTTTTTGTTTCTACTAGTTAAAGTTATATTGCAAAAATGGATGACGTAAGACTTACAATATTTAACGCGAATTTAAAATTATTAGAGTTCTTAAATTAATGATCTGAAAAGCGTATATTTCCCTGTGTTTGCACAAATGTAACTACTTCTCTTTAAAAAAGTTTTTTTTTTAATAAATCGCTCTAATTTGTATGACTAAATACATCTTAACAAATGTTTAGTTCTTAAAAGCTAATTAAATTAACTACATTTTTAAATATTTTTTTAAATTATCTTTCAGGTTAAACAAGACTGGAAGTTAGCTTCGGCAAGCAGAACTCGAATTGATTTTGCTGATCAAGAATTTAACTTCTTCTCTGCGTTACTCGGGAGCAAAATTATAATAACTTCTACTTGTGAATCACAATCAAATATAATTATTGTTGTGAAGTATTACTATTATATTCTGTTAAAAGTAAAAAATTAATGTAGGTTATGGTGTAACTTAAGTAAAACAAATTGATGTTTGAAAGATGCGCCTAGATCGCGGAGAAGTCATATGTAATGGCTGCTTGTGCTTCTACTGGCCAGAAAGACAAGAAGATGAGCTGGCTCTTCGACAAAAGCTCGGATAACTATGTAATACCCACACTTACCTGGGGTATACATTTTTGGGACCATGCGTGTAACACTTCCTTAAAACTTATTATTATCTCGCGTAGCTTAAAATTTATGACACATGGCAAACGCCACATACTATATACGAATCGAAATCTCAATATAAGTCCTGTATGTATATTAATCACTAACACTGCTACCCGTTACAGACTTTTTTCACATGCAAAGACTTAAAAGACTAAGAAATGAATACTAAGCCTTGCCATAAAAAGAAAATTTATAATCATTAATTATCGTAGATCAGCGGTTTTCTTACATATTTAATCGTCATCTTGTGGATTTTGTTATATTAAATAAATTAAACTGCCTTTGACTGGTAACTCTTTAGGTGTAATTAATCAGATTATTTTTTTAGTTTATATTTACAAATAAAAAATGGCTCGTGACTTGTAGTTTTTTTATAAGTAAAATTAGAGATGAGTAGTTGGTATCGATAAGTCAAAACAATCGATCAGTTTTACATGCTATTGAACTGGATTAAAAAGTAGTAACCTAAAGTAATAAATTTTCAGCTATTTTTTCAAGCTGGAAATAAAAAGAATTTGACACAAATGGTATGCAGGCCGCCAAATCAACAAGAAATATTTTGTTTTATTCTATTTTAATATATTATATAAAACTGCCTCGAGCTTAGTTTTAATATTTAATAGGACTGGTATTATAATGAAATAAAGTTGAGATTTCCTTGGTTGATTCAAAATTATTTTCACTACAATGGTACAAAAATAGAAATAATAAATATGTGACTATTAAATTTTTGAATTTTTATATTACAAATTTAAATTATATGAAAATTATAACTTTTTTTGCAAAGCATTACTTTTTACAAGTGTAAATGGAAATGAATTCTGTGTTATGCAAAAAACTAGAGCTATCTTTAGCTATACATTTTTTTGCTTTGTGGTGAATGAATTATTAAATAAAATTATATCACCTCAGACTGTTGTGCATAATAAATGGAACGATTCGGGAGGAATTAATTATCTCAGAAAACTGCAAGAACCTGTTGTCTATTGGATTGACTCGTTCAAAAACTTCTCAGAAATGATGCCAATTAAAGCTGTCTACGTGGTTTTGGAATGTGCTAAAAGCTTTTTGCTAGTCACGTAGTAATAAAATGCCGTTAAGTTTAAACTAAAGAATTGATTAATCATATAAATATTATTAAGTAAAATAATACAAATTTTCGAAAAATACTTATTATACACAATTGATAGTTGAAGCATTTTAAGAAAATAATTTTAGGGAGTTTGACTTGTTGTGCCGGCAGACAGTGCGTATACTTGATGGGAGCGGCTCTGTTTGGGGAAATCGGACAAGCAGTGCAGATTTGTTGTGCCAACAAAAAGCCTGCGTCCTCGTCCTGTTTTTCTCTCGTTCTCTTGCTCTCTTTCTCTCTCCATATATATACATCCGGCTCTCTGGAGCGCGCACAAGCGAATCCTTGACGATTGTGTGGCAGTTACTTCGGCAAAGTTGCGCCCCCGTTGGCAGCGCTGTCGGCGTAGACGCATCGCTGCGTTGCCGCCCGCCAACAAAAAAAAACTGGGGGAGACGGAGGCGAAGGCGAAGGCGAGTCCGGGCGGGAGTCCTCGGAGTCCTTTTTCGCGTCCTGAGTCCTCAGTTTTGGACAAACACTCCGAGAGGCACGTCAGGGCCAAGCGCGCGCGCTTCTCGTGTCGAGAATTCTGTCTGTCTGTCCGCCCAGCGTGTGCGTGAGCGTGTGTGTGAGTGTGTGCGTGAGCCAATGGCAGCGTCGGTGTTAGCCAATTCCAATTCGGTGGCAGCAAACACCGTGCCGTAATCGTGCAAAATACGGGAAAGTCTGGCCCGTACCAAAATTCAAGTGCAAACGTACAAATTCAAGTGAAAGTGCTAAAGGAAAAAAAACAACAAGCCCCCCTTTCTATATCGTCCTGAAAATAAACAACAACGAAAGGGGAAAAAAATATATAGTGAAAAATCATAAGCAACACACAACAGGCAACAACGTTAGCAACAAAATCAACAAAGTGCGCTGGCGGAGCGGGAATCGCGGTGCGGGTTGTGGGTTGCGGGCTGCGGGCTCTTCAGCTGCCAGTTCGGCTGTCAAAAGTTAGTTCGAATCGAGAGTCTAATGTTTAATTTCCATTTTTATTTCTATTTTAGTTTTTTAGTCTCCTCTCTCCCTCCCCTCCATTTGTCCTCTACACATTTTCAGCTCTACAAAAGGCGTGGGCGGTGCACGGCAAGAAAAACTGTGGGAAAGGAAATAATTAGAAACAAGAGATTGCAGAATTTTCAACTAAAAGTATCTACGTGCCTTATTAACATTTAATTTTTGTGTGTATTTTATTTGTATTGTTTTGTTATTACTTATGTTAACATTTTACAATTATGTATTATAAAAACTAATTTGATTAAAGTATTATATACTGCTTTACTTAAACAACTAATTTAATTTGTTCTGATTTCTTAATTTAACTTATTAACTTTTGGCACGCTGAAATTAATATATAATGTTATTATTTTTTCTTATAATTTAATTTGTTATTTTAAAAGATAACAACATAAATTTTTAATCTTTATACCAATTGGTGTTAAAATTTAGAGTCTGAACAAGAAACGTAGAATATGATCAATGTTCATGTTTTAACAACAAAAAAAATTGGTATTTGTTATTATCAATTGCAAGCCAAGATATTTTTAATATAATTTGGACCACCATGATTCTTTCTGTGTACTTTCGACTTAATTCTTATGGCAATGACAGGCGCTCAAGGAGTTTGCCCGAGTGTTTGCCTGGCCTGCTGGTGTTGTTGTCCTTCTTCTGGGAGGCTTGGTATGGAAAAGCTCCAAGATTTTACGCTTTTAATGTCGCGCGCTGCCCCAACAAGTAACTTGGATAATTTAAACAGAAATCTTAGTGCTTGCCAAGTGCATTACTCATACGCCGCGTTGCCCGAACAAAGCATGAAAATGAAATCATACCAACTACAAAAAGGCAATAACATTTAAGTTCACCTACCAACTGTCCGTTTGTGTGTGTGTGTGGGTGTCTATGATGAAAATTGTGAAATGCGTGCCATGGCAAAAACAAAGGCAGCAAAATAAATGAAATGAAATGAAACAGACCAGCAATAAAACGGGGCAAGAACAAAGGACGAGAGCTAATGTCCGAACCTGACCAAAGTCCAGAGTCACGCGAAGTTGCAACAACAACAATGGCAATTTTCAAATAGACCACCAAGGTGAACCAAGGATGTTTTTGTGGGGGAGAGCTAGTTAGTTAGATCAGACTTCTGGCAGAGATCTGTTATAAATCAAGGATGTTGTGCTGGCGAACAAATGCAAATAAATTGAAGAATAATAAGCAAAATGCCAAGGCACTGGCACTGGCAATGGCAACCAAAAAAGCAAAAAAAGCGAAAAGCCGCCGCACAAAATGTGTAGCATAAATAATTCCACCCACAACACACAGACAAAAAAGGTTACACAGTCACTAGGGCGACACCAGCAGACAGGCAAACGCCGACGCTAGCAGCGACGTCGACGTCGACGCCGGCACAGTCAGCCTGAGCAGCAGGACTTTCACCCACACTCTCTCTCTCTCTCTCTTTCTCTAACCACAAGTATATCTGTAAAACTTTCTCTCTAACTAACCTACATCAACAGCTGTGACTTGCGAAAAAGTGCCACCCACGCAAACCCAAAAATGTGAAGAAAAACCAACAAAAAGTCTATAAAAAAAATTAAAAATCCTAAAGTTATAAAACCAATCAAATAATTAACTAAATAATAATATTTTTCAGTGTTTTAGTTGCTGTTTTAAGTGTGAAAATCGCGAGCGGAGTAAACAATTGGCCAGGACAAATGAAAACGCCAGAGCGCGCTTTCCTCTGACTATCGCTCCCTGTCTCTCCCCTTCTCGGTCTCTCTGTCGCTGTCTCTGTCGCTCTCTTTCGCCGACTTTCTCCGGAACAGCTGTTCGTCCTGCACATCTCTGTATAGCTGGCTATCTCTCAACTTTCTCCCGCTCTCCTGCGCCGAAGCGTGTGTACATAACCTAAAATCCGCGCTCTGGATGTTGCGGTAGGCGGTCGTGGCAGTTGCACACACAAGTGCAACATTGGGAGCAGAGCGGCAGCAGAGCGACGGAGCGGCGACGGAGCAGCGTTGATGCCGTTGCAGCTGCTGCTGCGCAGTCAGCGACGTCAGCAACAACAGCAACAGCAACACAAGCAACAGCAAAAGCAGCAACACTCGCAGCAGCAGCAACAGCAGCAGCAGCAGCAACGCCAGCAGCAACACTCGCAGCAGCAGCAGCAGCAGCAGCAGCAGCAGCAACAATCAGCAACATCAGCGCCCTGTGTGCACCGACAATAATATGAGGAGTGGCAGTTCGGAATTACTACTCGAGCAGCAACAACAAGAGCTACGGTTACGTAAAATCCGAGAACTGGCTCCGAAAAAGAAAAATGGCAATCGGCGCTTTCGTTCGTGGCGGGAACGTGCGCGTTTCTATGGCACCTCGACACTGGCCTTCTTCTCGGTGACCGCCGGCGCCTCGCTGCTCTTCCTCGTACCGCTCTACGTCGATCCGGCCATATCGACGCTGAGCCACGACTTTATCGAGAAGCCCACGCTGTGCACAACGACGCGTCGCGAGGATCTCGTGGGCATCTTCAACTGCTCGTGGAGTTCGTGTCGCGAGGGCTGCACCTCCGATTTGTACCGCTGCGTGCACATCTATGTGACGTTTATCGAGCAGAACATTACGATACCAGAGAATATGACTACAGCAGCGGATTACAGCAACTTTACGTCGGACATGGAGCAGTCCGACGAGGCGACGCTGCTCGTGAATATCAAGGGCTGCGGCTACCCGCCATCCGTCACGTGCAAGAACTTCAACGGGTACTACGGCATCGAGGGCGCCATCTTCCCGTGCTTCTACTCGCGCAAGAACAAAACGGTGGTGCTGACCTCCTACAACCACGACGACCAGGTGGCCGTGATCATCCACTTCTTCGCGGTGCCCTTTGTGATAACGGTCATCTCGTCCATCGCCCTCTGCATCATGCACTGCGACTGCCGCTGCAAGAAGGATCGCAGCCACCGCCGCAATCGGCCGCAGTGCCGAAGGCCGCGCATCGAGAATCTCAGGTGAGTGACGATTGCCCACAGCAAATCGCCAAATTCTTCTTAAACACGTGGAGTATGGTTAATGCATAATGACGGTCTGACAATCAGACAATCAAAAGTAGATTTCTTGAAATATCGCAATTATTCTTAGCACTTACTTGGGATTGTGTGCATTTCGAAACGTTTTCTTTATGTGTTTCTTAGAAAACTCTTTAACTCTCTAAGTTGATTGGTTGGGATCCTCACTTTATAAGGATATATCGGTACAAAAAAGTTTTTATTTGACAATAAATTTAATAATTATTAATATGTTTACACAATAGTTATTTCATGCAATCATTTCATGAAATGGGAAAATTCGTGTTTGTTTAATCACCATTTCATGTATTCGCAAACCGGGGGCTATTTTGATTTCTTGTACTCAAGAATTCATGAAATTCATAGCATAAACAAAGTATATAATTCATGTTACTGACAGAAAAGGCTAGAACTATAAATCTTTATTTTAAACTAGAACTTGTAATTCTAAACCAGAAAAATAAAATCCTTAAGTGCAGACTCTCGTTCTTCTCTTTCCTTAAAAAATTGTTAATCAAACTATTTCAAAAGTAAATAGAAACTAAGATAATAATTCTCAATGTCAATTTTAATCTCAAAGTAATGTGAGGCCCTTTTAAAGCAAAAAGATCTCTTGATTCAAACATTTTGTAAGGGAATGCAATGTTGATCCCAACACAATTGTATAAACCTTTCAAATATATCATGTCTAAAGACCAGCTTCCGTTCCTGCAATATATGCGACTGCTCTGTTTTTCAATTATTTCATTTAAATAAACACACATATTTTGTTGCATTCCTTTTTATGAACAGTAAGTAAATTTAACAAAACCTTCTCAGCAGGAAATTCCTTCCTGTCTGCAATGTTTGCTTTCCTGGCGACGGCGTAATTTAAATAATTCACTAATGACAGTTTTTGTGTGTATGCGTACTGAGTGCGCGGAAGGTGGATAAGGTAAGGGAAGGAAAGGGGGGTGTCAATGGAGGGGGTGTTGTTATTTTGGAGTAATATGCGGTCTAAATTATTTATAAGACCAGGCGTCGCATGTATGTGCCGCCCTGCACCGCAGTCGAGGCATTAGAGTTGGCACCAAACACGCACCACACTGCGTATGATTGATATGTTGAGCTGTTGACAGAGCCGCCAGGGTTTGAGGTTGTATCTGACATCGACTGCTAATGCGGGGTGCGGGGTCCAGGGTATCTGACAATTACATTTGGCCATCAAGTAAATAGAAAACAAAAGGCCATTGAATCGTGCTTCAAATCCACAGCCAGCTGGTCTTTAATGCCTGTTTTTATTGAATTCCCATTGAATTGTGGCATTATCGAATCTGTGCCATTGTTTTGCCTTCCATTTTCCTTTTTCGAGGAAATTTCCATCAGTTTTCAGTACTCATTGCACGTCGATTCAATCGATAATGAATTGGTGGTCTGTAGCCCTCCCCCCCCCTTCCATGCACCCCTGTTCAGACCACCCCTCTTACAGCTCCTGTGCCTGCTCCTGTCCGCCCATTCACTCGGTACGTGCATTATTCAAATGTCATGGCAGCCAGGGCGCTCTCACACTCACACCCACACTCACATGCCAGCCAGGCTGGGCAATTTAAGTTCGCCGAGTGCTGCCCGTCGAATCCTTTGTTTTCCTCTGTCTGGGACTGGCTCATCCGACTGCTTGGCATGGACTGGCCCAGAGGCTCTATCAATTATCGGTTAAGTGCTAGGAGTGTCCTGACTTGCAATCGCTCTTTAGGCACACAGATCATCGAATAATTGCAGTGCATAAACGACCTTCGATTATAAAGCTGACCCCATTTTTGTAAGGTTTCACACACGCAGAAATTATGCAAAACTATGCAACATAATTTAAAGACAAATCATATAACAGTTTAAAGAAAACCATATTGACGAATCAAAAATTTGGTGCCGCTTTTTAATTGCGCAAAATAATACATATGTCGCGAAGATTGTAGTGAATTTGAATGTGCCAAGGATAAGAGCAAAGGTAAACTATTTAACACAAATAGTATTGTAGTTTGGGGAACTTAATCTGAAAGTATGCGTCACACAGGAAGAAGATAAATATAAATCTAGAGGAATGTTTCATTCAAATACATTTTTCTTTATGTTTTATCCAAAATAAAGTCAAATAATGTTTAGATCAGTTAATAACATCCCAAAACAAATGATTTAGTAGTTTATTGATGCATTTATTTTCCTTAACAATAGTAAGTTTAAACTGTACACATTTGTGAATATGGCTCCGATTATTAAGCAAACTAAGCCATTTAAGAAACTAATCTGGATGCCAATTAAGCGCACCGCATGGAATTCTTTTGAGCTCTGTATGATCAAGGTTGGGGCAATATTAAATGTGCGAATGAGTCTGTGAACAGCTGCAGGTGCATGCCACACATATTCGCCCACAAAAAGTTTTAGATGCAAATTCCTTGAGCAGCGGCAACGGAGGCGGCAACGACAGGTGGTACAGAAATGTATCTAATGCGCATAATTTAACTTGTTTTCAACGGAAATCACTAATAAAAAGAGTTGAAAAAGCGCTGTTGAAAAGTTGCGAAACAAAATGGCGTCAGCGTGCGAAGGTTTTTAGCGCTATCTGGCATGCACACAGGCACAGGCACAGAAACACACACCCACGCACCACCCCACACCCAGACCCACACCCACTCCACGTGTGTTACATAATCAGCTTACCTTTAGCTGTTACCTTTTCTTGTCGCTGAATCCGACTTTGTTTCAGACACAGTTGCCGCTGACGGATTTGCAGGATATCATTCACACGACATTCGACTAAAAACTCGTTCGACCGATATGCAAAGCAAACTGTCTGTTAAGTGCAACGAAAAAGTGGAGATTAATTTCCACTCATAGCCAGTTGGCAATGAATTTGGGGCATTATTATGTCGCCGCCTTCAGACTTTGCCTGGCACTATTTTAGAGTGTGCGAATTAGCGGCACCATTTGGCCACTCAATCATTTGGCCATAACGCAGCTTATTAAGCAACTAAGTACTTAAAAGCCAAGTGGAAAAGTCTGGGCCACCGTGGAGTCGTGGCTGAAATGCCCTAGATAAAACCAGATTAAATTAAATTTAGGCTATGCTAACCAATTTTTCTATTAAAGTCTGAAACTATTAGATACCAAGAAAATGATTTTCTGATTATCTATAAAATAAATTCTTTACAAAGTGATCTTATAATTTTAAATGGGACAACATAACTTGTTTTTTATTTTGCTTAAGCAGATTTCATTTATAAGTGCTAAAAAATAAAATTAAGAAACTAATTCGTTTTCTATTAAGTTTTAAATAAGCTTTAAACTTAAATAAAATGTTGTTCTTAAAAAGTGCCTAAGAATTCTGACCAAGTAGAACACATTTAATTAAAAGTAATTCCCAAGTTGTATGGCCATAAGAATCAGCAAGATATAAATAGTTTCATCAGCGCTAAATTAAATCGCAAAGCTTGAAAAGTGCGATTTTGCTAAACTAGCTTCATGGTTTTGTGGTTCTCCCGGCGTGGGTAGTCCCACCATCGGCCACTTCTTCAAGTGCAGCTCAAACAAGAGTTTAGGGGGTTCAGCGGTGGGTTGGATTGGGGATTGGGGGTGGGGGCCGCCGGGGGGCGGTGGGTGGCTAGTGGGTGCCATGGGGAAAACGCTCCTAGTGTGGCCTACTTCTGTTTCTGCTTTTGCGGCTGCCTAGAAGCGTTTTTCTTTGTGCACGGGCGTGTGTATGTGTGCCTATGCAAGAGTGTGCCACTTTCTGCTGCCTTCCTTTTTTTTATTTTATTTTTTATAGAAAAATCAATTTTGCTCCTTTTATGAACATCCCAAGCAGCTGAGAATGCAACGAAGTCACGTCTTTCATTTTCCTAAATGATTTTTTACGAATTGTGTGTGTGTTTTTTTTCTTTTTTGACATCTATATGGCGAGAATTTGATAGGTTTTTGGTCAGAAAAAAATCTGTTTTGGTTAGCAATATGAAGAGCTTAAATATCAGCTTACAATCCATTTCGAGCACAAGAAACCTCACCTGTTTTGGCCCCAAAAGCTCACATAATCATGTGGCTCGTGTTCGATTTGGGTTGGCAGCCTGCCGCACTCTAATGACAGCAACAAAAGGGCTCTTGATTATTGCTGAGATGCCGTTTAGTTGCAGACAGATGTTGCCCGTTTTGCGTTTGGGTGAGTGTCACGTATCCCGTTTGCCAAGCTGGAAACAATGGTGGCACAAAAAAAAAAGCGGTTCCGGATCCCCTTTTATCTGCAGATGCCCGAGAACCCATCGCCATTGTGTTGTAGACCCCCATTTTTTATTTATATGTGCCGAAAGAGAACTAGAGAAGTGCAAGTTATCTCAATCTCGGACCCACTCACACATGTATCCACAGGATGCGCCAGTCACCCTGAGACGCTCTTCGTCCCGAACCGCCCACAACGCCCCCTAATCGATATTAATAATGCGCAGCATATGAATGCTGTACAATAAATTTCCATTTCTTGTTCGGTTCAATTGGAGATTGCCTGGCTCAATGGGCGTGGCTGGCAAGCAACTCAGACTCAGATTCAGTCGTCGTCAGTCAATTCATGTAAATCCCCAGCAAATCCCTACACCTCCTTCATGGCCATTTTTCCCGATTCGTGGGCAAATGTCCGCCAAGTTAGTCGAGATGTAGCAAATGCTTCATTAATAACATGAGCAAACAGATAGAGAGTCACATTCCCCGGGGAATACATATTCATGACGGTTTCTTACGTAAATGCGAAGAAGCTTCTGACCCAACTATGAATCCGGAATGAAACTGCAAACGGCCAGACGAGAGCTCAACGAATCTCTTTGAGCTGCGCAAAGAAGGAAAACCCCAAATAAAGTTAAAGTCCTGGAATTTGCGAACGCTGTCGCCCGGATAACTTAGATGTCTGGATAACTGAGTAAAGTTTTGCAGGCGTCTGACATTGCACAACCCAATCCACGACCATCCAAAGCGTATATATCTGTGGAGGATGCAAGCATTAATATTGCACCAGAGGCGGATATTATCTAAATTTGAATATGTTATTAAAAGGAATTTACGGCCCCGCCAGCATATTCCTTTTTTTGCTTGACGGCCCCTTAAGATGAAGCATCTCATAATAAATTGCGCACACACATACATGTACTCAGTAGGATACACAAACTCACGAACATACAGCTGTGTTCAAAGTAATAGCAGTTTTGTTACAGTATACTAACAATAATTAAAAAATTATAAGGTATTCTTTTTTTGAAGGTAATCCTTCTATACAATCTTTTTAAATATCTTTACAATTTTAAAAAGTATTTATATTTAAAATTGTATTGTGTAAATAATAAAAACACAATACAATACTCAGTAATAAAATTATACTAACGAATATATTACAACCTTAATTTACAATTTTTAAAAGAAGCAAATATTAGTATTAATTGGACCACAGCTGTCTGCATTTTGCCAAGGAAACGCGTGCTATTTTTAATGTTCAGCCGTTTGGTTTAATACGGCTGTTAGGATATCATATTAAATGACATAAGTATGTTGGGACATATGGTCTGAATTAAACGACGCAAAAAGATAAAATGAATAAGAGTAGCAAAAAAACAGTGTCAATTTCCATTATTTTAAAGTTTTTCTGGTACTTAACACGAACTGTATTTAAAACTCCTTCGTCAGATTACCACGAAAACACTCTAAATTAGCAACATTTAAAGTTTTAACTGCACATCAAGGAATTCCGTTTTGTGTCCTCCCTTTGCCACCCTCACAATCGCAATTAAGCCTCAGATGTGAGGCGTTAAGTGTGAGTTGAGACGCGCACCACGGGGCGTATGAGTTATTATCTGTGGGGGAGCCGAGCCTCAGTTCATCTGTTAGTTTGTTTGTCTGGGCCCGTGAAACTGGGTAAACAAAGCTTTTATTCAAAGCAATTCACGTATATAAAACATTTATCTTTATGGCCGTCTTCAAGTGTAGTCGTGTCTACGTGCGTTTGTGTGCCAGGAGTGAGTGAGAGGGATTCAAAGAGGGACAGAGACGGGGAGAGACGGAACATACCACGTGTGTTTATTTAGGTTTAAATTGTCAACAGTGTCACATTGTTTGGCACTAATTTGGTCGCAAAAGAAGATTAAATTTCGAAGCCGGGAAAAAAACTTGGGCGTTTCTTTCACAAATTTAATTACAGCTGCTGCGTGTCCTTTTGCCTGCCATTGCAGTCACTTCAATGTGCTGTGAAGTGCTGCTGCTGCAGCAAGGACATGCAGCAAAACAATTTTTGTTGACAATCAAGTGCAGCAATGAGCAGTGAGCAGCGTGCAAGGACATTCAGCCAGCATCCTGAGGATAATGCAACAAATTTCAATGAGAGACCACCTGCCGCCATGCCAAAACCACCCAAAGCCACCCAAACCCACCCAAAACCACCCAAAGCCACCCAAATCCACCCGATCCGCCGCCCCACTTGAGGGCCCAATGAAATGCCTGGGGTGTGGCCTCGGTCACGACACGTTGCACTTGTTGTTGGCCGTGTTTTTGTCGGTTTTGTTACTGATGGTGGTGGTGGCGGTGGTGTGGTGGTGCTGCCGTGTTACCATGCTGCTGGTGGTGCATCCGCATCCGTCAGTGGCAGGACATGCCGGCAGGATCTGAGCACTGCGGCTCAGCTTGCACAGACGAACGGATATTGTAGAGCTACACCCACCCAAGGTTGATCCACCCACATTGTCCGCCTGCCAATCCATCTAGTCACCCTGCCAGCCAGCCAGCCATCCATTCATTTACTTTGGACAGTCCATCATGCATTTTTGGGGCCAGCTGTCGCTGTTTTAATTTCGTAATTACAAATCCTTTCTCTGTTTTGGAAAACTGCCAAAAATACATTTTTTTGCATGTATTCGCTTGGATCCGGCTTGCCAATATTTTGCAATGATTTCTGACAGTTCTTGCGGCCGGCCCTGCCAATTATCAAAGCCTTAAGGATATTTGATTTAATTAAAAACCCACAGCAACATAAAATGGGAGCAGCTCAAAACTAATTACGAAATTCTTCGTTTCGTCGTTTGGCAGTGACAGGCAATTATAGCAAAAAGCCATATTAAGGCGAAAAGACCTTGTGGTTTGCCATTCGAAGGCTTTTATAGCAATCGATTATTGTCCACTTTATGGGGCCGAGAAATATCCATTTACCCAGAAATTAAAAAAAATATGTATATATTCGAGCTTAGCTTAAAAATATACAAGCTAAACTAATACCTAAATAACTAAACTAATAAGAACTAAAAAGAAACTACAATTATGATTGTAACAGAAAAACAGTCGAATCGTTAAGTTTCCTCTGAAGTTGAGATACTTGTCAAGTATGCCAGTTATTTAAAAAACTTATTTGGAATTAGCTTTGTAAAGTATTTTGTATTTCTGGCATATGAACTGTTGCCACTATTGTTACATTTCTTTAATAACTAAACGTGATTTATATCATTATCACTTGCAGTTATTTCTTTTATTAAAGCAAACTTAAATTCAATAAAATGGTATTGTTTTTTTTTAACAAAACCTTTGAAGGTTTTTTTTTAGTTCCACAGTGCCACATAAAAAAGTCATTTATAAGTACCTGGGATTTAAAATGCATTTAAATTCCATAAAACACTTTGATATGACAAACAAAAAATTAAGCTGTAAAAACATGATTACATTTTTTTCTTTTTCCCATTAAAAACCCAATTTTTTAGTTGAGAGTGCAATTAAAGTAACAATAAAATTATGCGACAAGTACTTATCTTTTATATTCTATGATAAAAAACTTGCTTGATTTACGAAAAGTTATTTAAGTCATAAAAATTAAACCATCAATTTAAATAATATATATTTTGCGATTTAGTAAAAAATGTTCCTTTACATTTTTTTCGTCCATTTTAATATACAAATCGTTTAAATAAATGTTGTTTCCTAAAAGAATTTTAACAAAAATTGCAATAATTTATGGGAGTATCAGTGTTTGCTCCCTTTGGCTGAATTGACAAGACCTGTGTGCAATTGTGAACAATGGTTGTCCTTTTCTTGCTGTCTTATTTGCAGTCCTTCCAATTTGTTATCCCTGCGGACAAAGTGGGGTGTGAACCGGCCTAAATGCTGCCATTTTAATAAGCGTGTTTCACCGGATATTCCAGCGTTTAACGCCTGGCTACAAATTGTCGGGATTCCTCCGTTCTGTTCCCTGCCATCCTCGGCTTCCGTTTTTTTTTTGTGTTTGTTTTTTTTTTAACAATGTGACATGTTGCCGTTGTCCAGGCCAGATCCATATATTTTTATTACAAAGCGTTCCTTATACCCTTGTCCGCTAAACTCTGGAGGCGGACTCGCTCGGGCTTACACTGAGGAAAAAACAAAATCAAAATTTAGATTTTAAAATCAAAAAATAAAAAATTTGGTTTAGTATCACCAAGAATTTTGTATTAGATTTTGGATATTATATTAATTAGTTCTAGTCAAATATAATCATTTTAAAATAAATGTTTTCCCGTCCTGAAATGAATTCTTATGTCCAGAAATCTTTGATCTTGAAGTTAACTTCGAAAAAAAAATATAAAAGTAAAAAGTTCTATATTAATTTTAAATTTTAACAAACATAAATGTGGCTTACGTTAATTTTTATATAATAATTTAAATATTAAATAATCATAGGTCAACCAATAGCACTCTGAGCTAAGTTTCTCTCTGTGTAGGCGGGTGGCCAGGGCATTTTGCATGTAGCTCACCTAAACAAGACGAACATTTGTATATTTCACAATTTCCGTTTCTGTTCCGGAACGTTGTCGCTTGCTGTTGTTCGTGTCACATACTTTTTGCCTTCATTTTGCTGGCTTCAGTTTTTTATTCGCTATTTTTTGCTGGCCTTTTCCCCACGACAACAACAGCAGCAAAATGGGACATTCGGGAGCTTTCAACGCAATTTGAAAGAGCCCCGCCCCCGTAATTCGGCATTGTTTGTCTGTGCGGCAACTTTGTCAGATCCTCGCTCCAAGTGCAACGCGCCGGAAACTAAAAGCACCCAACGACAGAAATAAAAAAAAAAAGTAGAGAGAAAACCCTGACAAACATGCAAATAAGTCGACATCGTTTCGTGTCCATGCTAGTTCTCCCCGGCTATGGCAATATGTAAGGAGGGGGACAGCGAAAACAACATAATAATTTCTTAAAAGTTATTGTGGCTGCCCGCTTTTTGCTTAGCCGCCTTTGTCTATGCACCACCCACCATTTTCAACCAACTACACAAGACCACCGAAAAGCAACCACCACCAACCACCCACCACCCACCACCCACCACCCACCACCCAGCGCCCAATGCCCACTCACCTGCTAGCTGAGATTTATGGGCGCCTTCACAGTTGGCTTTTAATTTGCCAACGAGCACTGAAGCCCCGCAAAACGCATCCCGACGCTCGTCTGGCAGGATGCCTCAACTTTTTGTTTGTTTTCGCCCCGGCTGGCTCGCCTTTGTCTTTCGGTTCTTTTAATGAATTGTTGTCGCTGGCAAAGCATTTTGTAATTTATTTAATTAAACTTTTTTCGCTCTTTTCTGCACCGCTTAAAACAAAAGTTTCCGCCTGGTGCTTTTGAAGTTTCCGCGAAATGATAAATTCGAAGGAAAACAAATGAATGGATGGGAAATGACAAAGCGAACCTACGATTACAAAGGTTAAGATTCACCAAACAAGCAATTACAAACATACAAGGCTTATTTTCTTTCTTTATTAATTTGTCTTTGTTTCATCTTTACATACAATATATACAAAGTCTTCTTATGTTATTTTTATGCTCGTTTTTTAATTCACAAAAATTTAATTCTCTTATTACCTTAACATAATTACCTTAAATATCATAAAATCGGATAAAAACCTCTTACTGTCCTCTTAGTTTTGCCAAGAATTCTGAAAATACGCAAAGATCCTCATCAACAGTGCATATTTATTACTCACTTAAACAGAGCCCAACCTTAATCAAAATCAGCAGTGACTACAAGTCACATATTTCAAAAAGGTCCCAAGGGAAGAAAATCTGCATTAGAACTTAATAAGGAACTAAGCCTAAAATATTTTTCCACTTATTGGGCAAAAACTGCAGCTGCTTCAAAAACCTTTCGAACGGAGGACAAAGAATTAAAGGAAACAGTTGGGTCCATTGGCAGCCGGGACAAAGGCAATCCCTTTAGCACGATTATGACAAATGTCCAAAATCATTTGTCTAATTTGTGGTCCCCAAAACGTTGAATGGGAACAGACCCGAGTAAAGTAAAGGCTACAATTGATTTGCTGCTCGACAGCAGGAGAGGGAAATCACAAAGGCGGTCCGGGTCGAACTCAATATCCCGGACCAGAGGCAGGACAAGATGTGGCCAGTGTGGAGCCGGGGGTCTTTGGTAATTTCACCCGTTTTATGTGGCCAATAAATGTTTTATCTTCGTATCCAAATTGCCGCCAGCTGCGTGCATGCGTGCCGATAAGCAATTCCCCCTTACCCCCCATTTCGGCATCAGGACCAAAACTGGGAGCCCAACCATGGCTGCAGTGCGTCGCTCTGGCTGCCGAAAGCAAATCGATTTATTGGCCATTAAGCCCTGGCATTTGCCACTAATATTTCAGGCCAGTTGCATTTGGACCCAGGTTTATCGCCTTAAATGTGTAAAATAATTCCGCTGTCCTGCGGCTATTGTCCTTAGGCTGTGCGTGACTTCTGCCAACTGCTTGCATTTGGATTACGACTGCAAATTGCCTATTAAGCTCGAGAAGCGTCCCCCACACAATTTCACTTTTTGGTCACGTTCGGGCTTTTAATTTGAATTTTAACAGCTCGCCAGACACTGACTGACTGGCCCAACCAAATGAAAACACAATTATATCATTCTTATTGAGCCATTGATTTAAATTTATCGCTTGTTTTAAGTATTACGACAGCCATCAAATAAACGGCGAGCAAATGGAAAATTCTTTTAGGTTCAATTTTGATGTAAATGTTGTAGCATTTCAAAGGGACAAGTCTGCTAAACGAAAATATTATAAAATATCAGACATTTACTATATTTATTTTTGCGTGTACCTAGTAAAATACTCAAAACCTAAAGCATAACTTGGTAAAGCTTTTACAAATCAAACTATTTGCATACCCAGTTTTATAGGTGCAAAATGTATGGGAAATCGATTAACTGACTATGAAGCAATACGGTTATACCATCCGTGACAGGCTTTAAGCCTGTCCGAAAGCCCCTCTCGGCCGTTTATTAAATGCCTGGTCATGTGAACAGAGCATCAATTATGATGGCTTGTCAATTAATTGAAAACCAATCAGATTGCATCGAACACAATCCATGGGGACCGAGCAGACGCACTAATTGGGGTTAATAAAACAAACAATGAGTCCGCCCTGAGCTCTGGGCTCATGCTCATCAGAATCTGATTCGATCGAAACGAAAGACGAATGCATCACTTGATAGTCATAATGCGTGGGCAAAAGGCAGGCACAAATTAAAACTGGCCACAGATCAAGGGGATTGGGTAGAATTTAATTGCCATAATCAGAGATAAGGCCGGGGCTAATGAATTAAGCCGAGAGAGTTGGCATTCGGGTCCTGAGTGCTGAACGTGTCCGTGGCCCGTTGGGGTTAGATTAACAAGTCGTCCTGGAAGTGTCCTTTTTCACCCTCCTCCGCCGCCACTCCCCGTGGCCATAAATCTCTTGACCTTGCCGGACGTTCGGCACGTGTCGAAACCAACATGAATTCGCAATGGCCATTTGTCGTCACTTCTTGTAGGTGAATGGCTGAGCCGCTAAGTAGCTTTTCCTCTCCTCCACTCAAATCTTTCTGCCACTGGGCCTAAATAATTCAACAAGGTTGAAATGATGAATGCGCAGATTGAAAACGAAAACGCGAATCGAACACAAATGACTCATCGCTAATTAGTTTTTAATCATGAACAAGTGTCAATATAAATGGATCAATGCGTAACGCCAGTTCGGTCTGGCCAACAATTAAGCACTCACATCGATCGATTGGGTTCCGACCTTTCACAGCAAATTGCACATGACAACTGGAACTTGTCAGCCGCTGCTTGTGTTTGTGTTTGTTTGAGTGTGTTTGCGTATGTTTGCGCGTGAGATTGACTTTCATTCGTGTGAGCGGTGAAAATTTACTTTGTTTTATCCCATCAATATTTTGTTATAATTAACCAAGAGACCTGGGGCTAAAGCCAATTTGTGACACAAAAACGTAATTGAAATGTATGGCTTATTATATCAATTTAAGCTGGAGGCTGTAATTGGGTTACATTTGTGTTTATTTATTTATAATTTATATTCGTTTCATATGCATATGCTAGATAGTTTGCATTTAAAACTTTATCATTTTTATAACCATTAAAATGTTAATATATTTTAGAGTTTGAAAATGTAAATAACGACACATGAAGATAAATCCTTGATTTCAAAATTATTGTCTGTGTTAATTTATTCAATTATCCATTCAACGTGACTAGCACATTAAACTAAGAGATAAATTACTCGTAGTGCTAGGATGCAAATTAAATTAAAATAAATTAAATGTAATCGCACTCAAAAATGTTCATTTAATTTAAGAGCATCAATTAGTACCCGCAAACCATAACTTTAGAAATTGAATAAAAAACCTATGTGCATATTGCCAAAATGAATTAATCAAAAGTTCTACAGCTCGACTTTTTTACGCGAAAGTAGCTTAGATTTAGATAAAATGGATTTTAAGGTCTTCAGCAAATAAAAAAAAAATATAGTATCTCAGTAAATTTTTAATAATTAGATAAATTTCCAGTTTTTAATCTGTGAGAGAAAGTTTACAGTAAAGTATTTCGGAGAATTGAAACAGAAAAATGAGAGAATATTATTTCCCAATTTTTGTTTTACGGGTCGACAGCTATTAACAAGAACATTGCTTTGACTAAGAGTTTTTATATGACATTCCGAAATTTGAGCTCAGAAAAACCTTATTAGAAAAAATGCAATAAAAGAGCACTTACTCCTTTAATCCCCTCAAAGCGGAACTCTGCAAGCTCATTAAACTTCATCTGCCGCTGTCAAGTTCGAGAATTAACGGTGAAGTTAAGCCAACATTAATCTAGTCAGTGTCAGTAGAAACTTCGTTTTGTACTCCGCATCGGAGTATTGCGCTTCCTTGCGGACTAATTGATTTGTTGCCGGACTCACTGACAGACTGACTGACGAACTGACTGACTGACTGACTTTGGGCTGTCGGAGGAGTGAGTCCCAATCGGATAATTGACATGTGCCTGCCTGAGCACCTTAAATGCCAGATTGCGAATGGCAGAAGTCGAAGAGCCCGTAACAGAAACTTCAACTGGTGGATGATTCTATTTTATGGCTCGCTTCGACTTTCGCTTTCACATAATCAGAAACGAAGCGAAATGTAACCGAAATTGTAAGGCGAAATCAACTTGTCGTGAGGTGTTTGTGAGGTGTGGGAAAATCAATTTGTATGGCCTATTTGGGTGAGTGGTGGTAAAGTAAAGCCAAAGTAAGTTCCCGCTAACATTGGTCACCTTTGTGGGGGCGTTGAATGGGGGCTGGCTACTTAAGCTCGTAACTCGCAGAGCTTCACACGAATCGGAATTGCCTTTTGCTCTGTTTATGGACATTGCTGCCCCTATTGTTGCTGCTATGGCTTTTTGTTGGGTTAATGAAACCCAAGGCTCCCTGAGCCAGTTCACTTGAACTCGATTTCCCTGGCAGCACATGCATTAGCCATTCCATTCCATTTCATACCATACCATACCATACCATAGCCAATGACAAACCGTGGAAAATCGAGGGTACGGGCTTTCCACCACATGTGAGCGGAAATGGTCAGTCATATGCCGTGCAAGAATGAGACATGTGGAATGACTGACTGGCGATGACCCACAACACAAAGTTTTCGCTCCCCCAATTTATGCGCTCTTTACTGTAATTGGCAAGGCGCCGCGAATGTGAATGCAATTTATTTTCCCACTGTTTGCTTTACATTTTCCCCATTCGCCGTGTAAACAAATCGTTATCGCTTCGCAAGTGGACTTTACAATTTCTTTACATTTTACAGGTTAAAGGTTGTGGGAAAGGTGACTTTGCTTTTCCTTTTCCTTTTCATTTGTTCTTTTCAGTTTATTGAAACTTTTAAACCGAACCATTTTATCCTTTTTTCGTTTCTTTTTTTATATTATACTTGTATTTATAAATATGATATTATGAGCATGAAATAAAGTGTCGTATGTGCTACTAAAGGTATTGATAAAATAGTATTCTTTAAACTTGTTTTGAAATTTATAAATATAATTTCTATTTGTATCTATATTTCCTATCATCTCAGCTAATTATTCTTTTGAAAAATTGTTTACTCTATAAAACATTCTGTCCTACGTTCGTTCTTTTCAGCTTCGGTAAAGGGCCTTTTTTCATTATAATTTGTATTTTTTATATTTATTCACAATTTGCAACTCTAGTGGCAGCTGAATTATTCCCCTATATTAAATTAAGCCCCCTAAGTAGTTACCTACAGGACCTCCGATTATGCTGAACAAAAGCCCACCTCGCTTTCTTCGTGGGTCAGTACCCGAAAAATGGCCAAAACTTAGCAATAAAATGGAAATTGTTGTACAATATTTGTTTTGCGTAATACGTTTTTCTAGCTGCCGCTGGCAGTCTTTGTGTTGTCCTTATAAATTTCACATAATTTATGCAGATCGACGTTACGTGCAGCAGCCGTTGGGTGGGAAAAGGGAAATGTGAAATGTGTAATGGGACGGGTGTATTGGTTTGGTTTGGTTTGGTTTGGGTGGCCATTGTGAGGGCAGTGGAGCATTTAACATAGAAATAACAATAACAATTTAACAAATTGTCGCCATTGCTTTGGCTTTAGCTTCCTCTCGCTTGCTCACTGCGACTAAACGTCTAGCCGAGCAACAAAAGAAATTTACTCGCAATATATTTTACTTGGCTTCCTGCTCTATGTGAACGTATATATATTTATATGTGTATTTCTGTGAATTATTTGCCTGCCTAAAAGTTCCTCAAATTGTGTATGAGTGTGTGTGAAAAGGGGGTGGACGGAAGTGCCAGAACATTGGCAAATAGGGGGAGGAGTAGTGGGCGGTGGGCGGCAGGCGGAGGCGTCCACCCACGCGACAAACGCCCCAACACTCGACCCTTGGCACAAAAGCTGGTTAGTCAGCCGGGCGACTCTTGTGTGCTTGTGTTGGTTACTGTTTCCGCGAGTATGTGTATGTGTGTGAATGTGCGAGTGTGTGTTTGCTGGCCATACACACAAAAAAGCGATGAACTCATAAAAAACTTATGAAACTAATTTTGTTTTGCTTGCTTTTGCTTTTTGCTTTTACTTTTGGTTTCTGTTTTTGTTGCTATTTGGTATACCCCTTATAAAAAGAGTACAAGACCATATGAAATTTATGTGAGACATAAACAAAATATATAATTTCGTGCTCTGGGTCATTAATAACCGACTCTATTTAGTCGCATCCATAGACAAATATTATTTTCAAATTAATTACTTTTGGGCTATCTTTGCAGAAAAAACTTATATAAATTCAGAATAGGCCAACATTATTTTTAATTTTTTAAATTTAATTTAAATTGTATATATATACTTGCAAGTTTTTTTCCTAATATTTTTCCTATGCCCTCTTAAGTAGGCAACATTATTTGTAACATGGGTAACTTTAAGTCGTGGCAATCAACTATGTATATTCGAGTTTTTTTTCGCATTATTGCTGTTGCCTTTGTTTGGCAAACTACTCAGCAAAAGTCGCGTCGCCCACAAAACATCCACAGCGATGTACCCTCTGTACTATTAAATGGGTATATTGGACTTCAATTTTAATTGCTTCTTAAATTTGTTGAACTCTCCGCTTTAGTTCATGGGTCAGCCAAAATATCTAGAAAACTTTTAAATTTATTACTTCAGTAAAATTTACAATTTCAGACAGAAAACTGGAGGTATTTCTCAGACGCAGACATCGCGACTCTAAACTTTATGCTTGCCAGTGGCATAGAGAGTTGCCTTCGCCGACGCCAGCGTTGTTGTCCTTTGACTGTTTAACTGGCCCCGAGACATGCCAATGGGTGGGTGTTCCATAATAGCTGTGTGTTTGTGTGTGTATGTATGTGTGTGTGTGTGACTGTTGGCTCATCGCTGGCTTTTGCACGGCATTTGGGCATGGCCAAGCCAAAAGCGTGTTTCCAGTCAACTTTTTGTTTTTGGCCATTCGCTTGGCTTTAGTTTTTGTTGGCAATGAAACCGAAAATATAAAACCAAAGCCCAGGCGGAAAATGAAAAATCAATATTATTGCAAATTGGCCTGCGTAGCTGGGCTGCCCGTGCCCGTGCCCGTGCCCGTGCCCGTGCCCATGCCCCAGCCTTTTGGTAACCGGAAAACACCGCATTCGGATGCCCCACACATGTCCTTTGGACTGTTGCTATGCGATAGGGATGGGGCTCCTTTGCCGCTGGCCAACGAAGACGTGTCAGCTGTGTGTCCATGAGCAGAATACTAAGTGCCCGACTCCTGGCTTCTGGTCGCACAAAAGGCGCCGTCAAGCGGAAATATTGCCATACGCTGCGTATGAGCAATGCGTAATTTTAAACACATTTATGCGCAATATTCTCGATTTATTCGTATTTTCCCCTTTACTTTTGCTTGTTTTACTGTGTCAATCGCTAGCAAATTGCATAGTCGAGCTTAATGATGCGTGTCGAACTCGAAGTTTTGTGCACTTCGATCTCCTTTTAATTCACTGCCTTTTACAAAGGTCTCTTGGGGACGTTTCCTTCTATTTGATTTTCGTCTCCTCCTATATTATTTTCAAAATATACAATTTAGTACGAAATAAATAAGTAATTATTTTGGTATTTATCTTCCGTCAATTCGCTAAATTGCTTATTTCACACATTATCAACTCACACGATAAACTCTGCGCTTTAAATTATTGAGGAAAAGTAATTTATGTCTTTTTATAGGTTTCAGTCAATTAAATAACCATTAACTTTAAATTATATTAAAAATTAATTGACAGTCTGCACTTTATTAACACAAAACCACAAAGAATAAATTTGCAAATCAATAATTTATTTTTCTTGATTTATGGTTACACTGTAGTTATGTACAGTTTGTAGTAGGATATTATATTATATATAAGTAAGTATACGCGGTTATGGATATGTTTTAGTTTGTATAACTCCATTATGTAAATATGTACAACTAGTATTTGAATGTAACGGTTAGATGTTTAATAGTCGTAAGCATTTAATAATCAGCTGTTATATAGTTGCCAATCTGGCAACTCTGCAAAATGTTAAATATCGGTACTGATCGCAGCCAACTTCGCGTTATCTTATGTTAAAAACCGACGCTATGTTAAATCTGGAATTGCGAATAAGAATAAGAGAACGGTCAGTTTTTAATAAAGTGTGCAACAGTTTGTAGTACAAACTATAAGTAAAACGAAATTATATAAACATTAAATTTTAAAGTTAAACATTCAACTAAACTAACGTTGTTAAGTTAAAACCAAAAATGTTGAGTCCTTACAGTATTTTATACGAAGAACATATTTAAATTAATATGGCTGCTAATAATAAAGGCTTCCGATGTTCTTTTATAGCTTATAAGGTATGTCAAGGCTTTTATTATTACGAACATTATCATTTTTAAAGCTGAAAAACCTTTTTATTTTAAAAGCACTTGTCAAAAAAGGATGGCAACGCAGTGAAGGGGACATTTCAAACCCTATAAAAAATATATTTTGTTACAAGAAGGTGTCATTTGGAGCATTTTATTGGTATTGTCTTGGTGCCCAAATTGAAAACCGCACAAAACTTAGCCATTTCCATAATTAAACTGATCAAACTGTAAGGAGCAAGATTTAAAAATAATCCCTGTTAATTCATTTTGAAAGTTATCCGTTATAATCCAGCAAAAACGGGCGATGGCCTTCACCAACCCATCGGCAGTTGACAAAGGTCCGCCTAAACCAACCATGTCAGTTCACTCCCGCAAAAACCCAGCCATTGCTAAAAAGGAGCTCATTGTTTTTCTGCGGGCAAATGGCAGAGTCTGAGCCTGAAAACTTTTTAATTAGTAAATCCCAATTAAAATGCAAAATGTAATATTATCCCTGCGTGCCCGTCTTACTACCAATTATTTTTCAATTTGCTGATTGGATTAGGATGCTAAATTGAATTAAGTTACCGCATTAACGAGCTAGAACTGGAGCGGAAATGGTTTCTAGGGGAGATGGAATCTGTTTTGTGGCAATTAGAATGCTTCATAATTTATTTTTCCAAATAATTCCATTAAAAGCGTAGAAACCGTGGTCTGATGAGATGATTTTGGGCGACAACAATGCCAAAAGAGCAACGTCGGGGAACTTAAGCTCGGTAAGATAGAAATCATTCGGAGAAAAACTGCTCCAAACTTTTACAGGCAGTGATGGGGACGGGTTTGTCGGGGGGGGGTGGAGGGTAAATCTGGAAAATTCAGTGCAAAGTGAAGCGCAAAAAGCAAAAGCATGCCCGCTCTAAAGACACGGCGGCTGCTTTTAAGCACTTTTATGCTGATGCTGTGATTTTTTACAGCTGCCATTTCGAGACATCTCCTCCAACTTTAAAATGGGATGGTATGGGTTGGGATGGGCTGGGATCTGATGGAATAGCTGGTGGGCTGATGATGGTGCGTGCGGTCGTCGCTTCCTCGACAAGTTGGAGGGATATGACGCAAGTCGATGGTCGGGTCGTTAGGCAAAACGAGTTCCAGCGCGACTATGCCAAATGATGTTTGACTACGGCAGCAGCTGTGTCTGCTCCACCAGACAGCCATCCAGCCATCCATGCACCCATCCATTTTTAAGGGGAAACAGCTACGAGGGTATGCATTGAATTTTGTGGTAATTACAAGTAACTCACTCGGGCTCATTGACAAGCGAGTTGGGCTCACCAAACTTCCCCGTATGCCAGCTCGTGCTTTGCATACTTTTTTGGCTAGCAAACTGCTGACTGAGTTTGTTGACTCGCCTACTCGTAATTGGCAACGCTCCACTTGGCCCATCCCACAGTGTTTGCGCACACACAGGCCCAGAAAGTCCGCCCTGCATTGATAATAGAAATGGGTTTAAAGCTTGTTTGCCAAAAAGTTTCGAAAATGTTTTCATATTTTTTGAGGCAAGCTTGTGGAAGCCTGAGCCCAACAATGGCCAGATTTTTCATTTGAAAAGTTAAACCAAACAGTTCGTGCAACAATAGGGATTGTAAAAACAGGTTTATAACTAGAACTAATACAAATTATAAATTCTAGAAGTAGAACTTATAAAGTCATAAAAACGGATTAAGGCTTTTATTTAAATTTAAATTAAAATGGATGCTAATAATACATGTTATATATTATACAAAAAATGTATGTCAAGGCTTTTATTATTACTTATAGTATATTTTTTAAAAGTTAAATAACCTTTTTTTAATCCAATTGTCATTTTTAAGAATATTTTTGAATTTATATGAACTAGTCTTTTTCTATTTTTATTTTATTATCTAAACTTACTTACTTACTTACTTAAACTTACTTATTACTTACAAAAACGAAAAATATCTAATAATAAGTAATCACCTTAAATTTTGAAATTTTAAAACTCTAAGGATTTCATAAACTTTGGTCAAGTTGAATGAAATCAGAGCAAACTTAATTGCTCTTGCCCGCTGAAAGTGCAGAAAAGATGCACCATGACATGGCCTACATATAATCCTTTAATGGATAAGCGTTGCTCAGTCCCTTGTCCACAAACCTCTCGTCCTCAGCTTTATTATGTCCTTTCGTGCTGGTCTCTCTCTCAACTTTCCCAGAAATCCAAAGGAGTAAGCCGCAATAATTGAGATAAAAATGTGCAATTAGTGAGCAGAACGCGTTGGCTTCGCAGCTTTAGCTGCGGCGACTTTACGCAATTTACGTGGCCAGCAGAGTTTAGCTCGGCAAAATGGTTGAAAGGAGAAAGAGGAAACGGGAAAACGGGGAAATCCCCATCCCCGGATGTGAGAGGTGCGCCTTGGCGTTTTGCCATTTGTGTTGTGTGGTTTGCTCGTCAAAAAATAAAAGCGAGTGGCGTGAGTTTTGCTTTAAACGCTGCATTAGCACCCGTCCGTAGGTGCTTAGGTGTGGTGGCAGCGGAACGGAAAAGTGGAAAACACGAATGGCGGAATGCTGCTGACGCTTTAACTGCTCTGCTGCAGGCTGCAGAATTTCCCGCAACTTTCGGGGCAGAACACGTTTGGGGAAACCCAAAGCCAAGCAGCAAACCCCAACGCAAAGCCAATCCGACCCCAGCTCTGCGGTGAAGCTTTGGCTTGCCCTTTGACCCGTGCGTTGCTGCGGGGGTCGAGCAGTGGTGCACCCGATTGTGTGCTCCTTGTTGTTTTATTTATTTGCCGCTTGGTATAATCACAATCGCAGCAGTGGAACAAGGACATGCCTTATTGCAGGGAGCAGCCGAAAAGAATAAAAAACAAACATTGTTGAGGCCAAATAAATATAATAAAATAAAAGGACACCCCCGGGGCCGAATAGCAGCGGCAGCGGTAGCGGCAGCGGTTATGGAAATAAATATTTGTTAATGTTTTATTCACTTAACTGTTATGGCACATTCGTTTGGGAAATATTTCATGTTTGCTTTTTGCACCCACTCCCAGGCCGGCATGCCATTAAGCCCCAAAAAGCTTAAAGGATGTGTGGGGAAGTGCATATAATTTATGTGTAGGACCCAGTTTAGTGTTCACCGAATTCAATTTAAATTTAAGCACAATGGCTTGGGTTGCCACCTCGAGCTCATAACTAAAATGTGTAATCCATTTGGAAGCGGTTGTGTGTGTGTTTGGCTGAACAATGACAATCCAATTAAAATGCAAACTTGATTCCAATCAACACATTTCAATAATCGCATTACGCATACGCCGCGTTGTCGCGCACTGCCAAAGCACAGCGAATTCGATTTAGCAATTAAGAGGGTTGCGCGCGGGTCTGGAGTGCGAACTGTCACGGAATGATTTCATTATGCGCGTAAAGAGAGGGAAGCACCAAAAACCGAACATCGAACAGCGAAAACCAGAAATCGAAATGGAACTCGAAATCAATGCGGGAACGGCAAATAAATCATTTGACCGAACTTTTAACGAACATGACCCAAAATTAAATTCCGGCCCCGGGCTGAAATGATAGCCTTCAGGACACCGCCACTCAACATGCTTTTCAATCCGGTTCGGTTTTCAGCCATCAAGTGGAAATCATATTAAAAGGCGAGAAATATGCGAAAAAAGGCGAAACCTGATGATTGAGCTGTGAGCGGAAATTAATCAGCGGAAACTACATTTCTGGGGTTCCAGGGGTTTTTTCAGGTTTTCCTACACTAAGAAATATGTAAGCCTACAACTGGAAAATAGCCGTTCCCGTTTTGTAATTTTGTAATAAAGAAAACTTGTATTTAAGCTCTTTGATATTACAAACATTTAACAGGCAACCAAATTTAAACAAAAAAATGTTAACTATAATAAAAAGTTTAGTTGTCTTTGATTATCTTAACATTAGTCCTTAAACGCAGTTCTTTTAAAAAATTGTTTCTCTTAAGATTTAAGCGATTGTAAATTTGAATTTTTTTGTAAATACAAGGAAATGCTTCATACCCCCTGAACCAAGATTCTTGTATTGAATTTTCAACACGACTAATTCAATTTTAGAGTAATTTAATTCTGAGTGCAAGTCGGCCGCCGGGCCTTCCTGCATTCCTGGTTTCCTGCCACATCGATTGCATTTACACCGGCAATTGCCAGCCCATCACTCAGCATCGAGCAGAAAAAGTGTTTATTTGCATAAATCCCTTCCGACCAGTTTTAGATTTTTCTATTCCCTAAGAGCAGAATGGGTTTATTTATGGCCAGGGTGCTAGACATCACGTAGCTGGTTTGATTAATGGCAGCCGGGCGGACACATCGTCTTCATGTCTTGGCCCGCAGGGAAATGGCCAAGAGGCAAACCGAGAAAGTTTTCACTACATTCGCCGAAGTTTGGAGCGCCAGGACAAATGATGAATGGTCGGTGCTTTCGACCAGGGCTACTTAATATCAAGGCCCCACTGTTGACTTGGCCAAGACATGCGCCCCGCCCTCCACAATCGCCCCTCTTCATTTGAGTTTGAATTCTTGTTTGAGTTCGGTTAGAGTTCGAATGCAAGTTGGCAATTGAAGGGGGCCACGCCCACGCAAATGACAAAACAAAAGTCAGAAACGCCCCAGTTGTTTTTGGCTTCAAAAATGCACCCCGACTTTTGTTTGACTTGGGGGGCATTGATTTGAAATGTCAGCCAGTTAGCCAGCCAGCCAGCGATGACCTACAGGCGAGCTGTCATTGGAAGTGTTCAAGGCATATCCTATATAGTACATATATCTCCCAGGACGAAGGACAGGCTCAACAAGTATCTAAAGCACAATGTAACTGCAGTTGCAGTGCCTTGACACACAAAACTTTGGCCAAAACGTCCATGAGCCAGTCACGTGCCATCAGCACGGCAAGGAAAAAGCCTAACCGAATATTCATTCTATTTGGGAGCTTTATGCAAATTTATCCCCTCTCCCCATCCCATTGAATAATTGTGGGCGAGGGGCTGCCGAGCACTTCTCAAATCGTAAGCGACCTCGACGCACCACATTTTGCCAGCAACATCAACATCAACGACAACACCAACGCCGAGGACACAAGCGCTCAGCGCTTTCATTTGCATTTAAAGTGCTGCCATATGGCCAGCAATATCAGTGGGACAGACAACACCGATATATGACGAACCCATGGGGCGTTCGCCAGCTGCCACCCACTGGGCCAGTCGGGCAAACCCGTGCTTACATATATACGGAGAAACAGAGAAATGGAGAAATGGAGAAACGGAGAAACGTGCCTAGGCATATAGAAGCTGTTAGAAATTTAAATACCGAGTATATAGGCAAGTGATTTTCAATGCACTTTTTCAGTTTGCAAACAATTTTGCCCCAGACTGTGTGTTTTTGACACAGAAAAAAATAGTTGAGAACATGTTATTAGTTGAACTAAATTGTTTAATTGAATACTATATTTTTATATAGAGAATATTATTAAACAATATTTTGTAGACATATGAAACGGAAGACAAAATTTAAAGTCATGTTTGGAAAGATAAAAAGACTTCGATAGAAAAGCAAAATCGCTTTAAGAACCCTTTTAGGGAAAATTAATCACTGCAGATCTTATAGCTTTAAAAATCAAAATAAAATAAGTGTATGATCTTAAAAAAATAAATAAATTTTTAATAATATAAATCGATTATGCCAAAAATGTATATACATATTTTTGTTTTTGTTCAAAGTTATATTATGTGACATCAAATGTTATATAATTTTATATTAAATAACCAATGCTGCTTAACGTTAAATTTAAAGGTATTTGGATAGGCAAACTTTTTCAACACCATTGAAAGAAATTGATTTTATCAGTTGAAACTTTCACAGGCGAATGAAAAGCGGTCAACCTGGCAAAGTGAAACTTGAAACGGTTGGCCAGGCTGCACAGTTTTCCGATTTCCCAGTCAACTTGGGCGCCAAAAACTTGGAGTTGTTGCTGCTCTGAGCTGACAGCAAAATCTCGTGTCCTCTCAAAAATGTAACTAATGAGATTTTAAGTTTCTCCCTCGATTCCCACCTTCGCCTTACACTTGCCAGTTTTGTGTGGGTGTTGCGGGCGTTTTCAAATGTTTTTGGGTGTCGGCGTTTGTGTTTACTTGTCGCCTGCAGGCTGCGGATTTGGATAGGAGCGGAGATTCTGGCTCCGGCCCAGGTGCCGGGGCCCAAAGCCCCGAGCCCGCAGCATTTTGACCTCTGAGCCGGCCCTCACTTTCGCACCCCTGAAATCTGTCCGCCTGCCAGTTGTATCTGTATCTCTGCAGTTGAATCTTCACACTGTTCAAAAAAATAAATGCTAAATTAAATAACTATATTGATTTAGGACCATCATTTTAAATCCCTGTTTTAGATTTATTATTCTTAATTTGTTGTATCTTAAATACTAATAAGAAAAATTGAATAATTTAAATTTATATTGAAGGTTACCTTATATATCTTATGTCTTATATTCCCAGAAAAATCAGAGGAAGTCAAAAAAAGTTATAACCTTATTTGATAAAAAAAAATGTATATAAATTTTATTTAAAATGTCTAAAAATTACAAGGAGTTCTTACATCAAGACTTCTTTAATATAAATATTTCGATTTAGCTTAAGTTTTTATTCTGAAATCCAATATCTCTATTGCTTGTCCCCATTTTGTTTTTGGTTTTAAGCCTACTTTTTTGTACTTCTAGTCGTTTTTTTACCGTGTATCTCTGCCTGTTGTTGTTTTCACACGCCCAAGGCTGCTGTCCTTGCAGCGCCTGCGACTTGTTACCAAAGTTTGTGGGACTTTTGGCCAAATGAAATTTTAATGTACCGTGTTTCGGGTTGGCCGGCCTATCCCCCAGTCGCCGGGAAGGCGTGGCGCGTGTAATTTAATTTACACCGAGCATTCAGCACGCCGCAGTGTCAGTGTCGCATTTTCAAATTAAATACATTGGGAAGTTGCGCCGCCCTCGCCTTTGCCTTTGCCACTCCCAGTCAAACCTGCACACAACACACCTGTTTGACCTGCTTTTCCAGCTTTTCCAGCGTTATTCCTCTTGGTCTTGGTCTTGACCAAGTGCTGCCACTGCCTTTGGCCATTTCACACTGCCAGTTGGCATTTGCATTGCTTGTTGCCGTTTGTAATAAGCTTCCTCTTGCCCCAAGGTTGGCCAGTTGGATGGAAGTTAATTGCTTAAAGTTGTTGTGCCTGTCCGCTTTGTGGAGTTACTACAGAAATCTCCCACAACTTTGGTTATTGTTGGCAACGAGCTCCCGGATGGGGCAAAACTTTGATAAAGTTTTGTGGGAACTGAAAGGAAATCTCATAGTTTTAATCAATTTCAAGCGTTTCCCCTTCCCAAAGAAGCTCTGCAATATGCATGTTTGCAATCGATTTCAATCATAAATTCAATGGAATAGTTCAAGTCGTACATGCATACACACGCGTGTGCTAAAAAGTGACACAAAGCAACCGTCAGATAACCGCAGGCACTTTCCCAGCTTTTCATGGTTTTTATGGCACTCGAAACTAATTTCATGTTAAATGCAATTGAAAAAGCTTTTTAATTGCATTGGCATCCTTTATTTTTTCAATTGCAGTTGCAGTTGCAACAGCACGGCACCAATTTGTGCTCGAATTTGTTGCATTTTTAATTGGAACACAGTTTCAACAGCTGGGCAACAATTTGCCCACTTTCCATATGCCAAGGGTTCCTGTCTTGTCCTTCGGTGCTCCCCTACTGCAACTGCATTCGCATGCTTTTCTTTTATGTTGATGAATAGTCAACGCCAGATGGTGTCCGTCTCCCAACTTATTTTCCACCCCGAAAATGGAGCACTCTGCATAGAGTGCAATCACAGGACATGGTTGCTCCAAGTTTCGTGAATACTAATAACTTCTAAAAGAAAAATAAATACATTGCAAAGCTTATTTGCTTGACTGAAATGATTAGCAATTAAACTACTGAGATTAATTAAAAATTTAACATACCTGTGAAACCTGTAGAATATGCAAGAACATATTTAGCTTTAAGGACTTAATATTATCTTCAATACATAATTCAGTTCAACGTTTTAAGCTTCGTTTTAATTATATCTCTTAAGCGCATTTCGAGGAGTTGCCAACACTCGAAAGTTTCCATAATATCTTTCAGTTTTTGCTTGCTAAGTTTATTTTTGGTCCGCGCCGAACTTGCAGCAACTATTCTGAACTTTCTATGAAGTGGCCAGCAGAAGTGGGTGTGGGTGTTTGAATTTAAGTATGCAAGGATGGGGATTTATTAAAGGCAGTCGCTGTGTTGTAAGGAGGTTGATGGCAAAAACACAGCATCCATTCGAGAAATGAGATTTTTATTTAATTCAATATGAGATGGTAGTGCAAGCAGATGGATGGATGGACGAATGCGATCATAGACAGGAACAGAGAGTAAACACAAATAAAACTAAAATAGAGTGCCAATAAAGCGAACAGCTAGCGCACAGTGGGGGTCATAAGTACGCGTATAAATTACATTTGAAATAGTAAACGAAAATGCGATTGTTTCGCATTGCTGTGCTTTGTTCTGTTCCATCCCCAAAAACCCAATCTCCATCCACTTCCGCTTCCGCAGCGCTTGTCGCATGGAAATCCCCTAAATACAATAAATTTCACATTTCATTTAATTCCATTTCATTTACAATGCGAAACCGAATCCGCAACAAGCAAACAATGGAGCTCCAATCCAGTGGGTGCCCATGATAAAGAAGCCGAACAACCAGAAGCCAACGGGGAATGGCGAAAAGCGGAAAAATCAAGAAAATTCCGACGAAGAAGTAGAGAGTAAATGGCATTCGTAGGTCGAGGGGTCAGGCAATGAAAGGAAAATATATATGTATAAGAGTAAATGTCCGTGTGTATAATAAATAAATGTAACAATTGAACCGAATAAATGAAATCAGGACCCAGCAGCAGTCACTCCCGCTGAGAAAAACGCATTGCAGTTATACTGTGGGAGTATCAGGTGCATACAAATGAATTCGCATTCCAAGGGAAACAAAACACGTGTCAAAATTGAAGTTAAATAACTATGTTGAATTGCATGGCAACAAATAAATCCTATATCACCAATGCACTTACAAACTTCAATCGGTGTTTAATAACTGATACACAACTTATTCATATCCTCTTCAATGCCTTAACAATAATAAAAATGTTATCTTTACAATATAGTTTAAGGCAATTAGATAGAAAAATTAAAAATCTACCTAATCTTGGTTAAAATATGTATTTTGCCGTGAATAATGCCAGGACAATGCAATTAGTTAGACACTGTTGACTGATGGGTAGACTGGAATTGGATTTTGCTGTTTGTGTGGCTCAACGTGTGGCAAAGAGCAGCAGCTGTCTGCCTGCGCTCGGTGTGATAAAGTTTTCGGCTTTTCCATTTCCCAACTTCCTCATTTATCTCCAAAGACAAATGCACTGGCCTTATTTCTCATACTTTTTCCTCTTTGCGATGTGTCCTTTAACTTTTTATGTTTGCCAACTGAAGTACAAAGAAGTTTATTCGTGACTATGCCATAAGTCACTGAAATGTTAAAGTTAAAACACGAGAAAGGAGTATTCGAATCATTAAATTTAGAAGGTATTGCAAAAATTGCTTTAAGTTAGAATGGACTCTATCATCGAATATATCAAATATAGCGTTCCATTTTGTTCTAATCTTTGTTTCTTTTCCATTACAGTGATACTTCAATATCGACGCGAGTGGACATGCTCACGCCTGCTATTGAAGTCTACAAGCCGCCCCTCTGACACAAGGACGACACTGTGGAGAGCAATTTAGGGAATCCCTCGACGAGTAGCGACTTTTAGCAGAACCTGATACCGATTTCTGCGGAACTAGCTAAGGATAACCTATTTGTTCTTCCAACATAGTGTCAACCCAATCGAACTTCGAACGAATAGGGAAGATGGTAGATGGTATATGGTAGATGGCCAAAGAACTCGAGACACGACGACCGACACTATCAGAGGTTTTAGTGCAACTAGCAGAACAAAATGAATCAGATAAATGTGACACAAACGAACACACACACATAAATTAATAATTGATCCAACTGAATAATTCCTAAGATTGATTAAATTTAGTTACTTTTTAGCGTAAATGATTTTTAAACCAGCCGCCGGAGACGGAGAAACCAAGAGAAATGTTAATCGGTTAATGAAATAAATCGAAGTCTAGTTCTAAGCAATGGCAGTGGCATGTATGTATTTGTATATCTAGCCGCGTATGCAATATACATGTGTATATGTGTGCCTGTACGAATTCAAATATGCAAATTTGGCAATGTGTAAATTTAGTTAAAACAGAATCATTACGGATGTAAAACAAAGGCAAAATGAGACAAAAAACACCTAAACAGAAAATGCAATGAATAATTTTTGTACTGCTGAAAAAGAAACCAAACCGAAAAACAGAACATTAACGTTAAGTGTACAATTTTGCATTAGGTAATAAATAAGTTTGTAATGCATTAGTAATTAAATACAATAAAATGTTCAGCTAATCACGAGGAAAGCAAAAGCAAACCCAAACTACAAATGCAACCAAAATAATGTTACGAAAATGCAATTGGAAGTTCAAATGGAAATTCGGCCAGCGGCAAAAAACATTTTACGCTTCGGTTAATCGCTCCACACAGAAGTAGACACGCCACGCCCCGCCACGCCACGCCTCATTTTATATAGAATCCGACCACATATTGTAACACCCACGACCGACCGACCATCAATCGCTTTTGGTTTTGCTGTAGAAATCGGGATGAAGTTCGTCTTAGACGAAATTCGCATGCCCTTCACAAAGTGCCCCAAGTTGAGAGAATTTGGTCAAATTTCAATCAAGAAATTACTCGTATTTGCGTTACAGTTAATATTGTTTTTTTTTTTTAAACCCGAATCTTTGTGGTGTAGTAAATTGTAGTAAAGGTTAAAATGTTTAAAAGGTAATTCAATAATGAACGTTTTTTGACTGTGATCATTTGAATGATATATAGAGAAATATGATATTATTGAGTATTGTTGTTGACAACAAAAAATGACGAAAAGCAATTAACTTCTTGGTCTCTGTTTAATCATCAATCAACCAGCACGCCAGAGCACGTTTCTTCTATAATTCCCCATCAGTGTAGTGTAGTTAGTTATCACTCCCCGATAGTCCCACCCACTTGACCTTGACATTATGATTCTCTATGGTTTCGTCACCGATCACACACTTACATACTCACATGCTCACACACTCACAATCGTGCTTGACAATATTTAATTTCCAAAAGGAGTTTTTCAATCATTCCATCACTGGCACACAACTCACAGGACATGCTGCGCCCAATTTGTAACTAAAACCGCTTATTCTGTTCCACATTGAGATACAGAGGCTTTGGACGAATACGAGGAGAGATTAGGAGATATTGAATGTTAACATTTATTTGTATAAGCTGCAGAACATTGTTGGATTTAGAGGAACCTGCATAGTTTTTTGATATTCATGTAGATACATGTAAATGCCACTCACTAAACTTAAGGAGATAGCTACCGATGGCATCAAGGATAATTGCATTATATTTGTAATATCAAACTGTTCATAGTTAAGACAAGGCAAGCCACAGGAAAACAATTAAGCAAACAAGAGAACACAAATAACAACAAATGTATATAAGCTGACTAGAATATTGATAATAGAAACTTTTGAAAACGAACTCAAATGAAACAAACAAATGAAGCTACAACAAAGTGCATATAATTTTGATAGTTAAGCTAATTTTAATACATTTTTTAAGACACAGCAAGAGGGCAAAGGTACTACGATAAGGAAACCAAATAGGAAATTTAAAACCAACTGAGGAGAAGCCGTGAAAATTATTCCATTTTTACACACCCTCAACCGGGGCTCGTTAATTGGTTTTGTTGTTACAGTAAATAATGCAATAAACATTCGCGTATTTCTTACTATTATTGTTATTATAATTGTTGTTATAAAGGAAATTTGAATTTGAGAATTGCACAATGATTTTTTATACACCGCAAATTGGCTTTGTCAGTGCAAGGAAATTCGTTTTATAAATTCGATCAACTCGAAAGCATGTCTGGCATTTAAAGCGGACACCACACGCATTGAACAATGGGCATTAATTTATACATATATAATGACGAGAGAAATAATGGAAAATAATAGAACTAGAACGCATATTGAATAATAAATGAGACATACATATTATTGAAAGAAATTAAAAAGGACATAACAAAACGGATGCATTTACTATCGTTTTATTTTATATTATGGTAATGAAAAATGGTTAAGTAAGTATATTCCAAGTATTAAGTTGAACAATTCCGCAGCATTTCTACTCGAAATCATCAGGCAGCAGAAATTATGTCAAGCCATCGTCCGTCATTCCAGGCCGATGGTTTTCCGGGAGGTTGGATCATGACGTTGGAGGTGGGATTGGAGGGCGGATTGGGTGGAGGTTGGTCTCTTGTGTATCGACGCAGCCTCGAGTTTCCTCGAAATTAAATGAAGTGAAATGAAAACAAAGGCATTCATCGTCGAGGGAGGCACCAGAAGCCAACGCATAGAGGCACACACATGCACCATCGCAGCACATGGGATTTGGGATGGGAAGGAGACGTACACTGTGCAAAACACTTTCAACAAATCCAGAACACTTTTAAATCATTTTTTTAAACACTAAAGATATTTCCATAAGCTTTTAATACTGTTTTGTAATATTTAATACTGTTAAAATATAACATTTTTTTTAATAAGCAATTACTTATCTTATAAGATAAGTGTCGTATTAAAGTTCTAGAGGATACATATATATCTTTCTTTACCTAATGTTATGACAGATTGAAATACATTTAGCCATAAAGACAGATACCTTTGTAGGATACCTTTCGTTATATTAAAGTTTTTAATTACAAAAAATACATAAAGATCTGGCTTAATAACTTTTAAAAAATGCAATCTCATAAGTGAATTTCCCCTGTGCAGACATTCTCCGCTTTATGGGGAAGCTCGTCCCCACATCCTAGCCCCCAGATGATGTTTACACTTGAGCTGCAGCAATGGCAAACACAATCTACATACCACAGCCCCCGCAACCTCGATGTGAAACCGCCATTCCACCGATTTTCCTTCGTCTTGTGCGTATTGGGGGAAAAGAAATCGCAGTGGTTTTTGCTAAGCAGGACCCACAGACTTCGATCCGAATTGTGTTTGCCTGGCAAAACCCAGAAACTGAGTTAGCGGTCGCCCTCTGTGCAGGAATACACATTACCCGGGTGTGGATGAAAGTGGTTGTTGCGGACGCAGGGAACGATGTCATAACCGTAAGCCCCAGTTGATCCTGCATCGATTAGTCGGGCAGGAAGTGTGTTCCCCATACCGGATGCTTGTCCACAAAATCCTGCCGCAAAGTTGCGAGCACAAATCGTAACAAGGTCCCAGGACCTCGGGCCACGCATCCCTCAACAGGTTAAAGGTAGCCAGTGATGGGGAGTACCTAAGTATTTACATATACATAGGTACATAATAGCTCCGCTTACTATAGTTTTTAGTATTTATTTCGCAAAATAGATTTTATATTCAAAAGAAATCAAAAATGCGCCATCCTTGCATAAAATCCCAGCTGCTATAGTGGTGGCACTAATGAAATATCGTTAAAAATCGGTATTTTCCGCTATTTTTTCTAAAAATGTTCGTGGCGAATGATTTTGATCGCATTTACATATCGCATTTATTTTAAATGAAATTCCCTTTGTAAATGCTCCAATGGAGTACGGCTTTAACTTACCCTTGAAAACGTATATTAATACCCGTTACAAAAATTTCATTGGTTGAGAAAAATATTTTAAAAGTATGAGAATTATATTATTACATAAATTAGCTATATGTATTATTGTCAATTGTGAAACTTTAAAAAGAGCTGGACCTAGTTTTACAAAGACATCTTTTTAAATTCCTGAAGGAAGTACCTTTCCCAACACTGCCGATATGCCACCAATTGATGAGTTTAAAAATGTGCAGGTTTTTGGGGTGGCGGGCGCATAAATCGCTCAACTTGGAGGAGCAATTGAGGGAACAACGAGCTTAACAAACTGCCAGAGCTCCTGGGGCGCTTTTTGTTTTCGACTTTGCTGTCTGTTCGGCTGCCGAGTGGAGTGGGGAAAAAGGGCAGGCAGTTGGCACTTCAGTTGAACACGTTAATGTGTCACTTTCGTCGGATGCCGGAGCCAGTTTCGGTGCGTCGGAAATGCCATAAATCAACACCCCGGCCATCGCCATGGAGAGCTATCGATTAGCCGGGGCTAACCTTCGGATTGGAGGCATGCGGCATTCGGGATGTGGCATGGGCCATGAGGCATGGGGCATGGGGCATAAGGGGCGTGCTGCTGCAGCGGTAAATGCGGCCACCAATGCCTGGACAGGTGCCCCTCCTCGGTCCTTGGGCCTCAGTTTTATGAACTTGACTTTCGGTTAGCTAACAGCCATAAGCCATCAGGAACCCTCCTCCGCACCCACTCCTCATCGCTTCCGGCCAAACACGAAACGGGTATGAAAATCCTCGCATGACTGCAGGAAATTACCATAATTTCAATTTAAGAAATTAAACGAATTCCGTTCTTGGCTGAAAAGAGAGCAGCGCCGACCGCCAAAAGAGTTGAGTTCAGACCCTAACTGGAGGAGCTTGAGATTTTAAGCAGGGTTTTACCCACATGGCATGTGGGTGGCACGTGTAGAGAGACTTGGAAAACGACAAAGTCTTGTTTTATGTCTATGTACCCTTTTTTCCACCATATTTCTTAGTTAGAGTTAATAAAAATTAAGATTTCTTAACATGTACATATCATTTGGTACAAATATATTTATGTACATATGTATTTGCTCTCAAAAATGAAAAACTAAATAAAATCTACATCTAAAATGTATTGTATTAAACAAAAAATAATGCAAGTCGGTAGATTATTGGGGAATGTTAGTATACAATTATTTAAAGTACAGTTAATTAATCGCAAGCCTAAAAAAAGTAGTGTTCATCAAAAAGTCTGAACCCTATAAGAGTCATTTAATAGAGGGCAACCCTCTATAAAATGTGCTTTGAGGTTATGACTCGTTTTCTCATACTATCTGCTGACACGTGACTGTCAAGGAGGCATTAATTATCTACCAATCTTCGAGTAATTAACCCAATGGACCCGTTGCGGCGAAATCCACTTCTGGCGGTGATCAAGTGCGAGATGTGTCCCAACCGAGTGTACCACTTCGTGACCGGACTGTGCGCCCGCTGCCTGACCATTTGGTGCGGAAGGAGGCAGCTGGACGGGATGCGGTTCAGCTTGGATCAAACGCGGTCGGTCATTGTTAGCATGGTCCGGGGTCCTCAGGACCTGAGCCAAATGGACCCCGTTTTCCGGCAAGCGCTGGATGAGGTCAGGTTGCAGCGCCTCCAGAGGGTCGACCTTTTCCAAAAGTTGCGCCACCAGTTCCAACTCGGAGTGCTCCACACACCGTTTCACGACCCACAGCCCCAATTTGTCACCGAGGAAGATTATTGGAATGTTCCGGAAATCACCGATTCAGATTTGCAGACGTTTCAGAACGAAGTTGACCTGCTGAGCGATGTGCCCCGGCAGTCACTAACTGACCTTGACCCGAACAACAATGAATTTGATTATTTTAAAGAATAGAATTTATGTGCAAATGTTTTCTGTTAGACAGAAACAAATTAATTGCAAAATACACTCATTTTAAAATGAAATATAACGCTTTTAATACGGATTGAATAAATACTAAAATTATTATGAAACACACATAAATCAAACTGTTATATGGACAAAATGGATTTAGAATTTTAGTTTTTTGTATGATGAGAAATAAAACGAGTTTTCCCCAGGCAAAAAATTCAAATCAATAAAAAATGACTGAATCTGCAATGATAAAAAAAATTTAATTTTTTGTAAGTTAAATATTTTTTAATTCTAAATTAAATTTTCAGATATTATGCAAAATAATGCATAAAATAATATACCTACAAACCGCAATCTATGAAAATCAAAAATATTTAAATTGTGTACAAAATATTTGGACTTAATAAATAATAAAAGATGGACAATTTTATAATAGTCTAAGCCCCCTTTAATTAGAAATCAAACTGAGTCAAGCTCGAGTTTAAATGAGCCTGTTAGCAAGTTTTTATAGGCAATTACCAATGCTGCTGTCGTGGGAATCTTTGAGAGGATTGCATCCAAGGCTTCGTACTTGGCAGTTTTAGTCGGTGTAATAAATTACCCAAAATCCATGCACAAACATTTCGACGCACTGGACGTTCAAGTCGAAACCAATTGAGCAAATTTGACGTCGAGGTCATCATTACCAGGCCAGAATGACTAGCCATTGGCTATCAGCCATCAAGATCTAAATATCTCCAGGGGCTCATGGACATTTTGCTAATGAAAATGTTTATTCAAATTTACGTCAATGGATATGTTTACACGAATGACCATCAATCTACATAAATAAAGGCAGGTTCAAAAGCCGGGATGTATGCGTATGTGTCGCAAAGTACGGCGTATTGTCCTTTGCCTGGCATTGTTCAGCAATTTGTTTAATGAGAAAACTAATAAATCAAATGCGCCATCAACTACAATCAAATTTACTCTGGAAACGCCACCGACAAAGAAACCACTTGTCCTTTGGATCGATAGATCGATTTTATTCGTTAGGGAAAAGTTCAACTTAAATTCGACAAAAAATAAATCATAAAAATAATTAAGTTAAGGTATTTAAATCAAGGGTAATATTTCTTAACATGAGATATTTTAATACCATGTTTTATTGTTGTTTAAAACATTCAAATAAAAAGTAACTCTATAATATACTTATTTTGAGGGATGAAATATGAACTTATAAGAACCAAAAAGGAATACTTTTTTTTTTCGAACAAAAACCAACTGTTACTGATATTTTTAAAGCTCTTGAATACTTGACCTCCTGAAGAGTTTCGTCTGCCTACCGTCTGTCCCAAATGACGCGGATTTAATAGTTCAAATACCAGATGGCCAAAGTCCAAGAGGCGTCTCATCAGCCTCAGCCAACGGTCAATGGGGCTGGAGCTGGAGCTGGGGAAAACCCAGTTGGCTGCTAAGTGGCAGGATAAGAGGCCAGGCAGAGGACATTAGTCAAGTGCAACAGCTTTCAAATAAACATAAATTGAGCATGCTGCGCCTGGACGGAGGATGGTGGATGCAGGACCAAGGATGTGCCAACGGGAGAGTCCCCGAGGGAGCTTAGGACCCAGTTGCTGCTCTTCTAGCCGCCTGGTGTCGTAATTAAAGGCAGTCGCGCAATAACGAAGAGAAATGCCCGCTGCCAAAGGAGCAGAGGATGCGCTTCTAATTTATTTGTTTTTCTCACTTGAGTTTTATTTACACGGGCATTGGCATGTGAGTGGCATGAAACGGAACGGTCGGGGGTATGTTGGGTGGTTTTTGGGTGGCTTTTGGGTGGTTTTTGGGTGTCTTTTGGGTGGCTTTAGAAGAGCAACTGCAACATGCAGACGTCGTTTGTTACCTTTGTTTGTGAAAGTTTTCCGTGCGCCTGTCGGGGCCAGGGCAAAGTGCCAAATTGGCCTAATGGCGTTAATGCGAATACGAGTCGAGACTAAACCAACGTCCAACCAGCCAGCCAGCCCCACATCAAAGGTCGTTTACACAGATCCGGTGTTGGTTTCAGTTGCAGTTTGGGTTGAAGATCCAGATGCAGATGTGGCTGCACTTGGAGATTGGGTGCAGTTGCCAGGGCAAAGCTTAATGGGCCCCCATTCCCACTCCCACTTCCAATCGACCGAACACAATGCAATGCAAATCAAAGCACTTAAAAAGTTGAGCAATTTGGCAACGAATGCTAATGGAAGTCGAGAACATTCCTGGGATACATTTCGACTTAGCTTCTGTTAAGTTTTAATTCCTCAGCCTTGGCATATTCATGAAACAAAAATAAGGAATTGGCTAACCAAAAAAGTTAAAAGCCGAAGCAATCAAATGCTTAGTCGGTTTTGCTGTAAACCTAATTGGTTTTGATGCCCATTTTACTATTTATTAAAAGATAGTCAAAGCTTACAATCGTAATGGTTATATGGTTATACTATTTTTAAAAATTACCAAAATTCCATTCCAAAGCCAAAGAAAAATTGCGTCCAGTAGAAGTCAAACATTTAAAGTAGGCTGGACATTGAAAAACATAATTTGCCCTGATTAAAACGAAAAGACTCCTGAGAAATTGATGGCTTCACTCCCGGTGACGAAATTCTAAGAGAACAGATTTTAGAAGAAACTCAACCAATTAAAGAAGTCAAACACATATTGCAAATCTGTGAAACATATAAACCAAAAATATGTTGGACATTCAATTTCTGCTAGTTTCTGCATGGCTTTATTTTCATGTTATGAACACATCAAGAAATCGACTTTAAGCTAGTTTAACTAATAGAAATACAGCGAGTGCACAACCAATTTAAAATATGCCTAAATAAAATTTGAATAGAATTTTATTCTTAAAATGACTACCCATATAATTCAAACAAATTTCACCTTCTACACTGGAATCTAATTTCAAGGGGGGCGTGGCCGTATTTAGTTCAAAAATTTGTTTGGTTGTTGCCACTTCGGTTGCACCGGATGTGCGTGATGCGGCGGTATTTGTGTAGGTCCCATTTCCGCATCCGCTTCGACTGAAAGCGCTGCAGTTGCAAATTTCGCCACGCCCACTGCGTAACCCGATGCGATTCCGCCCGCCAAAGTAGCCACCACTACCCCGGAACCTCAGCCATGTCCTATTCAAGTTTTGCATGTGCGTGATTTTCGAACATTTCCAGGGAGTCCATTTAACTTTTAATGGAATTTCCATAATCATGTTCAAAGTTGCGAAGGACCCCGGCAAATATCGTTTTATTAGTATTGCCGAAAAGCACAGGTTTAATTTTCATGGTAGTAATATGTAACAGATTCTCATGATGAACTAACTAGGTTTACTGATTATTGTTAAGAATCGAATCTAAATGCCCTATTACAATATAAGTGAATTTTATTAAAAATGTTTAATATTCTTTTTGTACATATTGCCAGTAATAATAATATGTTTAATATTTATTTTGTAGATACTGTTTGTACCAACTGAAAAAAACAAAAAGAAAAATAATTATTATATTAAATATTTTGTAGATATTGCCAGAACCAATCAAACCTGTTTTATAAATATATTCATCATTAAAAAACGGCAAAGAATATATCTATTTTCAAAAAAGTGTCACATGAAGTGTACCCAAACTAGTTTACTGTAAGCTAAGTTAGTTTAAAATAATATTAAATTCTTATATGACTAAAATGAATTGTTTTCTTAGATTAATGTTGGATATCTTTAGGAACCTTTGTGGCCCATTCAGACTAAAAGTATCTTTAAAACATGAGAGGAAGAAAACTGGCCTCTGAATTGTAATAATAATAGCACGCTTTTGCCGCGTGCTTGACACAATTAGGAATGGAATACCCTAATTTTTGTGAACCGTGCACACGACTAAATTACCATTTCAATCGGACACCTTAATTATACATTGTAGAGCACGATAGTGATTAGTCGCATTTGCACCGACCCACAGCGAGCACACATAAGCGCAATGTTGAACCTGCTACTGGATTTTCTGAACAGATCGCCGTCCGATCCAGTGCGTCTGCCACTCCTGAGCAGCCACAGACCTGTCCTGACGATACTGGCCACCTACCTGGTCTTCATAAAAGTGCTGGGTCCCAAAATCATGCAAAACCGAAAGCCATTCGATCTGCGTGGCGTAATAAAGGCCTACAACATTATGCAGATCCTTTACAATATTTTCATGTTTATTTTCGTAAGTGATCTCTGGATATATAGTACTAATTATCGGGGAGTAAAATATGTTTTTTTGCGCCAACAGGCGGTCCACTTTATGCTCGGGCCTGGAGACTATAACTTGAAGTGCATCAAAAACCTGCCGCCGGAACACGATTACAAGACCTGGGAACGCTGGCTCACCTACTCGTACTTCTTCAACAAACTTCTGGATCTGCTGGAGACCGTCTTCTTTGTCCTGCGAAAGAAGGATCGCCAGATATCCTTCCTGCACGTCTTCCACCATATGTACATGCTCTACTTCTCCTTCATGTACATGTATTACTACGGCTACGGGGGCCATGGCTTCTTCATGTGCTTTTTCAACGTAATCGTGCACATCATGATGTACGCCTACTACTACCAGTCCTCCCTCAACAGGGATTCGGGGACCGATCTGTGGTGGAAGAAGTACATCACAATCGTTCAGCTCGTTCAGTTCGGGATCATTTTGGGGCACAGCATCTACACCCTGAGACAGCCGGACTGTCCCTCATCTCGCTTTTCAGCCACTTGCGCTGGAAGCATCTGCGTTGTATTCATTATCTTATTTGGCAACTTCTACTATCAAGCCTATGTCAGGCCCAAAAAGACCGAACAAAAGGTCCTTTAAGTATCGAAATGTCTGTGAGTTGTGCCTTTTGAAGATGTGCCTTTACTTAAGATCTCTATAGAGATTAAACTATTAATTTAAGATTTAAATAAAGCGCTTTTTGCAGTGCACAAATATCGGTACGATTTGAAGGAATTTTAATATGTGAGTTTGGAAATTTGACGTATTTGTGTTCTATTCAGAAGTCGGACATTTTTAGAAATGACTGTATTAAAAATTTTGTTTATGGATTTTGCCAATTTCTTTAATAACTAAAATTGTGCTTACCTCATTCTGCTACATCAGTCTAGCTTGAATATAGTTTTTTCTTACCTTCCCCAAGCTTTTTTTAGTGCCTCCCTTAGTACTGATTCGATATGCCTCTTCAAAGCGAACGCAAAACAAAGGAAAGATTGGCTGCGTTGACCTGCACACTTTGATCAGTGCTAATCGACTGTGTTATGTAAGAAATTTATAGTCGGCGCACACCTGGTAGAAAAAATTTCCCCTTAAATAGATTTTACTTGCGTAAGTAAGTTGTTGTATAATATTACGCACACACCATTGGAATCCCGTAAATTAACATTTCGATTGTTAAGCGCAGTCAATTACATTCCAATATCCAGCACATGAAAAATCGATCAGTCGCTCCTCCACTGACACCCAGACCACATAGTCGCCATGTTCGCCCAGATGATGGACTTTCTGAACCGGACACCGCCGGATCCTGTGCGTCTGCCATTCACCAGCAGCCACTGGCCGGTCTTGGCCATACTGACCGCCTATATGGTCCTTATAAAGGTGGTGGGTCCGAGGTTCATGAAGAACCGAAAGGCCTACGATCTGCGTGGTGCCATCAAGGCCTACAACATCGTGCAAATCGTGTACAATATCATCATGTTTGTCAGTGTAAGTGATCGGGCGGAATGCGGGTATGATGGGTACGAGCTCTAAGACAAATCCCAACTCGTAGATCGCCCACTTTATGCTCGGTCCTGGCAACTACAACTTTAAGTGCATCTCCAACCTGCCGCTGGACCATGAGTACAAGACCTGGGAGCGATGGGTCAGCTATACGTACTTCTTCAACAAACTCATGGATCTGCTGGAGACGTTCTTCTTCGTCCTGCGAAAGAAGGATCGGCAGATCACCTTCTTGCACGTCTTCCACCACGTGTACATGGTGTACATTTGCTTCATGTACATGTACTATTATGGCTACGGCGGACACGGCCTATTCCTGATCAACTTCAACGTGGTCGTGCACATTATGATGTACGCCTACTACTACCAATCCTCTCTCGGCCAGGATAGGCAGGCGAATCTGTGGTGGAAGAAGTACATCACCGTCGTCCAGCTGGTCCAGTTCGTGATCGTTCTGTCGCACTGCATCTACATCCTCCAGCAGCCCGACTGCACCACATCCCGCCTTTCAGCCACGTGGGGCTCCTATGTATCTGTGGTATTCATAGTTCTATTTACCAACTTCTACGTTCGCGCCTACATTCTTCCCAAGAAAAAGAATGTGCAAGCGGCGCGGTAAACGATATGAACTTAGACGATCATTTAAGATTACAATGTAATATAGTTTTTTTTTTTTTTTTTAAGAGGCATACAGCAAGGACGCCTCTAAAGCCAAATGAGGGGGGAGGAGGGATTTATTAAGTAATGAAAATCATGCAATTATAAACACAAGTTTATAATTTACTTTTCACGATAGTTTTTGGGGGTAACTTTCGTTGAATCCCTTCTTTAAGAAACCGCGCCTGGCTTACAAAACATCTCAGTTCCGTTCTGGGATCTTGTGACTTCTTTATACCTTTAGACCTTTGAAAATAAACAGAGTTTCGTGTATTAGGTCAAGATTGTGGAAATAAATATACCTCTCTAATAAAAATCCTTTACCTTATTATTTTGCTATGAATGTGTGTGCGATTTCAAATTGGTATAGTTATGCCAGGTATTATTTTGGTTTTGACTAACCACATAAGTAATTTTAGTACAAAGTTCAGAGGTATTTTGCGCCTCTAGTTTATTCACTCTAATCAGCTGCCAAAAAGTAGACTATGATATATTTGCAAATACAATAAATTGTGTTCCTATTGTTTGTATAAAATACTTTCTGATAGTTTTTCCTAGTCAAATATATTGTATCTTAAGTTTTACATGTTAAGTAATTACTTATAAACAGTGCGATCACATAATTGCCTTAGAAGGGCTTATTTAATCGTTTTGAAATTACCATATCGACCATGTGCGCATATCTTATTACGTAAACGTTAAGTTTGACTATCGTGAGTGCAGAAAAGAAAGTCCAGAACGCAAATACCAGTTCACCCGATCGGACGCGAAAATGTTGGAAGTGTTTGACAAACCCTATGCGGATCCTGTCCAGCTGCCGCTGGTAGGCAGTTTATGGTCTTCGGTGCTCATACTGACGGTTTACCTGCTGTTTGTGCTGAAACTGGGCAGGAATCTGATGGAAAAGCATGAGGCCCTCCAGCTGCGAGGTGTCCTCAAGGTCTACAACATAGGACAAGTCCTTTTCAACACTCTGATATTTGTTTGGGTAAGTAAATCATACAAAATCTTCAATCAATATGGATTAAAAACATCAACTGGCTATGTCCGATACAAATTTTAATTTAAATGTAATAATTTGAAAGGTTTTGTAATATAAAAGCATATAATAATAGAACTGACTAAAAACCCGTTTTATTTTGAACAGGGATTTCATCATATATTCGTGTCCAGGCCGTACAACCTGAGTTGCATGACTGTCCTGCCGCAGGATCACGAACTGAAGTCCACTGAGAGGACTTTGGCCTACCTGTACCATCTGAACAAGGTGCTCGACCTGATGGACACCATCTTCTTTGTGCTGCGCAAGAAACCGCGCCAGATCACCTTCCTGCACGTGTTCCACCACGTTTTCATGGTGATAACGTCGCATCTGTTGATTCGGTTCTACGGCTTCGGCGGCCACGTCTTCCTGATCTGCATGTTCAACGTCCTGGTGCACATGGTCATGTACGGCTACTACTACGCCTCCTCGCAGAGCAGGAATGTGCAGGAGAGCCTCTGGTGGAAGAAGTACCTCACCTTGGGCCAGCTGGTGCAGTTCTTCCTGATGTTCCTCCACTGCGCCTACACCTATCTCCAGCCCAACTGCTCGGCCTCGCGGGGCGTCATGTACGTCATAAGTTCGGCCAGCGCCTTCATGTTTGTGATGTTCTCCAAGTTTTACATAAAGACCTACATTCGACCGAAGGTGGTCAAGTCCAGGGCTAAGGCCAACTGATTGCACATGCTACACTGTGGTAAAAAACTGCACTAGCAGCATAAACAATTGGAAACCTGCACATACAATTTATTTAACGTTCAAAAATATTTTTTAATTTTTTATCTCCTACTTGTTAACGTTTCTTCTTTTCTAATATATTTTATTAAAAATAAGTGCTACTATTTAACTGGAATTTTTAAAACCAACAATCATTTTGTAATATTTCTTAGTTTAGTAATGAATTCCAATTAAATTGATAAACCTAAGTTGGAAAGACCCCATATTTCTATTTAAGATACAATTTAAAATGACATAAATTGGAAAAGTTGCGTTTTTACAAGTTCCGATATGAAGTTGAGAACCGAAACTCTCAAGCGTGTGCTTAAGTGTAGTCCTTGATTTGCATATGCGCCGGCTGAATAATAGATTAATTCAAATGCATCGACACTTAATTCACATGCAGTCGTGGAGGTCAAGGAGCTGGCCCCCGCCCGGAATAAGTCCCATGGGCCACATCTCAAGTTTCCATCGGCTAGTCGAGGGATCCTTGCTGGTGGCTCGCACGTGATCTCTATGCTCCGCAGGACTTTTGCGAGCACGTGTCTGGACATTCCATGCTGCACTTAATTAGAATACAAGAATCGAGCTAGGCCAGTCCGGACGATTTATGGCACCGGAAGGGTCACCCCGTGACTGCCCGAATTTGCATACGAATCGCATGCGGCGAATCAGAGTCGAAGTGCCAGCTGAATAATTGCGGCCATGCAGTGACATTAAAGCGAAGCCACAGTCGGCTGCAGTAGCTTGGTTATGGTCGGCAGTTGGGTTCCCTCCTGGAGTGGGGTCACCAACGGGCTGGTGATGGTGCTCCGCTGGTCGAGCCACCGCGCGTGCAGAGTAATTGCCGTTTTAAATGACATTAAACGTGCTTTGTGTAGTTCCCTTAGCAGTCACAATACGCCTCTTTACCCCTGCCTTCGATTTTTCTCTATTTTTATTTTTACCCTTTGCATGGAGGAATGCGACACTGGTATAAAAATAGTTTTTGCATATCAAAAATATTTAGGAACAAAATATTCGAGGCTAAAAGCTTTAAATACCAAACTGTAGGATAGTCGTTGCCCATCTGTTGAGTATTGAAAAAATCTAATTTAATGTAGTATTTTTTCTTGGGGGTCACTTAAAGGTCATTAAGGGTCTATTAAACGGGTAGGAATTCAAGCATTGAAAACCACCATCTTTGCGAATTTAATTTCATTATATTATTAACCTACATTTGAAAACATTTTTTTCTTTAGGTAAATGATAAATATATTTGGAACACGGACTTAAAAATCTATTTTTTAATTAGATAATGCTAACAATAAACATGACAGAGTAAGAGTATTTACCATTCGACCGACCAGTAAAATAATGCGAAAAAAGTTTTTAGCAATTTACCATACTATACGTACATTCCGGGCTTTTTATACTATTTTATTTTATTACATGAACTTCATTACTTCTTAGGGGGTTTGCGTAGACGAATTTTATTCCTTATGTTTTGGACTCATTGGACGGCTCGTTCAGATTTCGATTTTCCGGACCTAATGTAGGTGTGATAGTAGAAGTTTCCGAACATTGCCGTGAATGAGGCAGCCAGAAGGGCGATACCAGAAGTCACTGGTCGGGAGACATTGCAGTTGGGCTGCATCAGGGTGAAGAGGCAGTGCAGCATGATGATCGCAAACTGGACCAGCTGGACAATGGTGATGTATTTCTTCCACCAGAGACTCTTCTGCACTTCCTGGCTGACCGATGAGAGGTAATAGTAGGTGTACATGACCACGTGCACCGCCACGTTGAGGAGGCACAGCGGAAACACAATGCCCCCATAGCCAATGAAGATATAGTGCAGGTATCCGCTGAAGGCCATGGAAAAGTGGTGGAAGACGTGCAGAAAGGATATCTGCCTGTCCTTCTTGCGCAGTACGAAGAAGACCGTTTCCACCAGGTCCGCGAATTTGTTAAACGTGTACAGGATGCAGATCAGGCGCTCCCTATCCTTGTGCTCGTGCTCCAGCGGCAGATTGACAACGCACCTCAATGTGTAGGCCCTCAAGACAAAGAGGAAGTGAATTCCCTAAAAAGTATTAGTTCGATCCTGTACTGCCAAAGTCATTCTCTTCGGAAAGTTGTTCACTTACTAAGACCAATATTACACCGTTGTACAGAATCTGTGCAATGTTGTAGACCTTTATCACGCCACGCAGATCAAAGGGTTTTCTTTTCTCCATGATTTTCGGACCCACTTTCAGAACAAAAACAAGATAGGCCGTCAAGGTGGCCATGGTAACCCATAGATTGCCAAAGATTGGCAGCTTTACAGGATCTATCGGGGTAAGCATGTTGGTTCAACAAGTCTACTTCCACTCGCGATCTATGTTGCACAGCAACTAACTCGAACCCATTTGCTAATGTTACACCAAACGTGCCACGATTGAATTAGAAACATAAATGCACATTATTCATACATAGGTCGTGCCTCGATTAAATCGTAAACATTGGAAATACATTATTTAAACACTGCGACATGCGCAGCATATTCTAACCGGATGGACAGAAATAACTTTTTAAGCTTTAATATATAAATTTAGAACAATTTAATCGAAAGCCATTTATTCTTAATAATTTTATCGCCATTTGCATGACTAGCAAAGGCCTGATTGTCTGCACCTTGTAAAACAAATTGTGACAAATGACTCTTTCTATTAATGGGAAATACTCATACGCAGTTCTCGGTGTGCGATTTAAATTTTACTTTGTATCAAGCTCCGAAGATATGCTAAGTTATTCCGAGTGATTACTAGTCTGACGAACGATCAAAGCTAACAACTAGTGTTCATTTAGCGGTGGATAAGACGGTACCCCAACAGCTGGTGCTCGTTCTTAAAATGCATATTTATTAAAAGACTTTCGGACTCATTGGACTTTCTTTTTGCCGGGCAGTACGTAGGCGTGGACGTAGAAATTTCCGAACATGAGTATGAAAGACGAGGCAACAAACATTCCCGAGTATATCACCGGACGGGAAGCATTGCAGTTGGGCTGCATCAGGGTGTAGCTGAAGCTCGAGAGCACCAATATGAACTGGAGCAGCTGGACAATGGTTATGTACTTTTTCCACCGACTCGACTGCACATCCTTGCTGACGGAGGAGAGGTAGTAGTAGGAGTACATGAGCACGTGCACGGCCACGTTCAGGAGGCAGAGCGGGAACAATGTGCCGCCATAGCCGCTGTACGTAATGTATATGTATCCGCCGAAGGACATGACCAGATGGTGAAAGACGTGCAGGAAGGACACCTGACGATTCTTCTTTCGCAGCACAAAAAATACCGTCTCCAGCAAATCCATGAATTTGTTGAAGAAGTACGAGTAGGTTATCCATCGCTCCCAGTTTTTGTACTCGTGATCCAGCGGCAGTCTGGAGATGCAACTTAAGTCGTATGCCTTCAGCACAAACAAGAAGTGAAGGCCCTGAAAAAATGCAATCGTAAGTACAATGCAAAATCTCGAGAAAACAATTTCTTTCAGTTCCGCATGCAACTTTAGAGCTAACTTTTTTCTGAAATACGCAATTCTTGGCTTTATATTCATGATAACTTTATTAACTTTGGTGATTTGCTCAGAACATGACAGTGTATGTGTCAAAACAGCTGTCTCAAACTATGCGAGTGTCGGCAGAGCGCAGTCAGGTAGGAACATGGAGCCCAGAGTGCTGTATTATTATGTTAAATAAATGCATATTGAGTGAAGAATGTTGTGTTCGCTATTTTTTTACTTGTACACTAGTACAAGTGTACTTATGTACAAAACTTTAAAGCTTTTTCTCACACAACTAACGCTTTCGTATTTTCTGTAGTTTAACTACGAGATTGACTTTGTTTTTCAATTTGTCAATATTTTGAGTTTTAAAATACAAAATTAACAGATTTTTTTTCCCAAAAAGTTTTTAGGGAAATGCGACTATGTGCAATGAAACAATTTTAATTTCAGATGGTCCATTCAATTCAATTTTTTTCCGAAACTTTTATATTGCTCTAATACAATGTATTTAAATGTTATATTATAATGTATCGTTGATTTTTAAGAATAGATTTGAACTGTCTGGTCAAAAAAAAAGAACAAAAATGTTATTTTTTTACAAAATACCTCAAAGTATAAACAGACCTATCGGTATGTAATTGGGGGTAGGTACTTACGCTTACAAGAACCACACTGTTGTAAATGATCTGCACGATATTGTAGACCTTGATCACTCCTCGGAGATCAAACGGCTTTCGGTTCTCCATGAACATTCTTCCCAGCTTCAGTACGAAGAGTAGGTAGACGAAAAGAATGGTCAGCGAGGGCCAAGGACTCCCTATGAGTGGCAGCTGGACAGGATCTTCCGAAATTAACAAGGTTCCATTCAAAAAATCGACCATGTTTGTATACAAGTTTCGTCGACCGGCTTCCACTCGAGGTAATGTTTCAATGGCGACTAATCAGAATTCCGTCTTTTATGCTCAACAAAATGCGCTTCGATTGAATTGGAAATTCGAGGGATTCAAGCAGCATAAAAAATAACATCATTTACATAAATTGCTTCTAATTTAGGGTTTGTATCTGTTTTTGTTTTTTTTTTTTTGTACTCTTTACCCAGTACTCAGAGCATGTAGGTTTTATTTATTAATAGTAAAAATAGATTAACAAAATCTATACTAAATCTTTAAATTAGGTATTGCCAGCTTATATATCTTATAATGAAAATGGGAATGATCTATAGAGTTTATTTGATTGTAATTTAAGTAATAACATAATTTGAATAGTTTGAGTAAAAAAAAACTTAATGAAAATCATAAATATGTAGCAAAAAATGATCGATTCGCCATTCTTGTAATTGTTTTATACGCACGTACGGAATTCACGCTTGTGAAATTGCCAATTAAACAACTTTCGACATGGCTGACAATGGAATAAATCTTTGTAGCGGATATCTGGCAGTCTGAATATTCGAACCATTTGTTCTCGCTTGTTTTTCCTTACCGTCGTGCTAAAGTTTTTTGTTGTTTTATTTTGCTTTAAGCCTTTTGCAATGCACGTGCCATGCAACCAAAAGCCATTTGTCGATGCGAAATTGCAAGAAATTGTACTTTATAAGCCAAGTCATTTTCCACTAACTATCCGTGGGCCAAGGAATTACTTTGGCAAAGGTGAAAGTAATGAGGGTGCTGTGGCTTAAGTGTCTGGATGGAATGGAGCTACAGGGGTTGTGTGGCTCTCAGGTGTCGGCCATTGCAAATTGAGTCATTTTTCATTCACTGCCACTGGATTACATCGAAAGTAAGGCAATGTGTCACAATTCCAGGGACATAATTGGGTCACACAATTATTTGTGCTTTGTGTGCGAGGCTTGACCTCTGAACAAAAAGGCGGATTATGACGCCTTTTTCTCTCACTTCTTTTTTTAATGGATTATTCGGGAGACAGGTGCATTCACATTATCCAGCCAAAGGCTAAGGACATAAAACCAACCATTTATAATGCCCGTTCAACCTTTCGGCTGTCTCTTCATGTGTGTGAGTGGGGCTTTTGCACGCCTGCCAAATTTCGTTAGGCAAATTACGAGTTATAAAAATTGCGTCTCATTATGGTGAATTTAATATTTCATGGGCAATTTACAGAGATTGAAACCGACACACTTCAAAAACTGCGAGCATCAGCACACACTCGCTCACACACGCACTCGGGTGTAATTACGGTTGCCGATTTCCATTGCCACAGGACCTTCTGTTCGTCCCTTCTTCATACAATTTTAAACTCAATTAAAAGTTGTGCGCATTAGACATACTTGTGCCAAAAGACCGAGGCACGAACCCCCACCGCGAAATGTGATTAGGGCGGAGCCAAAAAGTGGGCGTAACTCAAAGGACATTCGCATTAGTTGTCATTAAAAATGCGAGCGATACCATCTAAATGACTTGGCATATCCTGCATGTCAAGGAGAAAATAGAGTCTGACTGCAGCTCTGCACTCTTCAAGCATACAGGTGAATTGAAGTCAGCAGCCCATTGAGACACATTGATACGCTTCTTGGCTTTTAAGTCCAAAAAAAATAATGTAGGCTGAGAAGAAAAATTCCTTGGAGGTTTCTGCACTACAATTTTTTTGAGGGGATGTCGTTCCAAAAAGGTCGCAGTCATTTCTACTTGGTTGAATTTAAAAATTTCGTTAGTCTTAGATTTACTTATGCCAAAATACACAACAAATTATTTGTACGATTTAGTTCTTTAGAATGAACAAACAAAAAAATTAATTAGATTGGTTGTTTAGTTAAAATTACGAGGTTTTGATTTTAAGGATCATATATTCTAATTCTCATATATATAAAAATCGATCAAATCCTAAAAAAAAAATTAAGAACATTTAAAAGCCTACTCATTTTCTAACTCATTAAAAGTATCTAGTTTTAAAAAAAGGCATATATATACAAGATCTTTTTTAAAATGAAACCTGAAACAAATATATAAATTCATTAAAAGATGAATTTTATTGTAAAAATAAAATGTTATTGTTTTAAGTATAAATATATTTTTAAATACTTCAAGAATCCTGACCGCAGGAAAATCCATTTACTCAGTTTTCCAGGCGGCCTGAATGCGAAATGCGAGTGGTCGCGACCGCCTGAATAATGAAAGCAAATCGGAAAGAGGCAAAACAGCAAAAAGTTAAATGCCTCTAATGACAGAAAATGAAGCAAATGGCGAAAAATTGCGCAAAACAAAGAGACAAATAATAACATGCCAAAATGGCAGACTCGGACTCGTTGGGCCACCCACTGGAGTACACCCACTTGAGGCCACCGCACATCCTCGAGCAAGGGGCGAGGAGCCAGCAGCCAGGACCAAGGAGAGCACGCACCAGCGAAGATAGGAAGGTAACCGTGGGGGCCAAGTGAATTACCAACAACGGACGAATCAAGAAAAGCATGTGCGCGGCATAATTACGAAGCAATTAGACAAAATTATTATTGAGGTCAGCGGCAAGGGGCCGTCGGGGAGTAGCGGGCAGCAGGCAGCAGGCCCCCAACAACACATGGCCATGGTCGCCTCCCGAAAACCGCCCAACCCTCGTGCCAGAGGGGTCGCAGACCGAAGGGATGCGTATGCCATTATCATTCACTTCAAGCGGAAGCGGAGGAAGAAGGCGCAGCGTAATGCCCCCTAAATGAGCAGCACAAAGCGCACACCAAAACAATGCTCAGAGCAGCTAGTTTAAGCGGGTGAAACCGGAAAAAATTTGCGAAAACTACGACAGGACACATCGAAGCCTAAATGGGCAGCCAAAACCTTTGAACAACTTTAACCAAAGTCGACCAAAGTGGGTATACTTTTGGAGACAGCAATTTTGTAATTAATTTTTATCGCATAAGTTGAAATAATGCTATCGTATATTCGCAAATAAAAAAATAAACAAGTAGAAACTGGTCACAAAACAATTAATATGAATGAAATCAATTTTATGTTATCAATTATAACCCTAAATACTATTGTACCATTTCTACATTTGATATAACTTTTTAGATGTCCTGAAAAATTCAACAGTTTGACAAGCAAACATCATAAAAACATATTTTTAATTATATTTAAGGATTTCTTGATTACTATATATTAACAAAAATCTGTTTTAATTAAGATAATTTTGCAATACTTTTTCAAAAAAATGTAATGTTAATGTTGTTACAAGGACAGTAACCTAATGAATTTCTTTAGAGTATTTTTTGTGATAGTTCTCTGTCTCCGCACTGTCTCCGCGCTGTTGCCCCCCAGAAATTCGTCATCAACAAACAAAACTCGTTTTTGGTTTGCTCAGCTGCCACTGGGAAATGGAATATAGCTAGCCAGGAAATTACATGAAAGCCCATTTTCTCGGTTTTCAAAATTTAGATTACTAAAAATACGAGAAAATGGGCCTTAGAATTATAATTATGAAAAATATACTTCACACTTGGCACAAGATCAATAACATCAAATGTCCATTACAGAAATAGCAAAGTTTTTTTTTCATAACTGATAGGTGAAGTTAAATTTTAGGCATTTAATAAAGTAGTAAAAACATAACGGAAAATACCAATGCTAACCGTTGAAAAAAGGGGGCGTGGTGCGACCCTAATTGTCGATTGGCAGCAGATAAAAACCTTGCATGCATGTTGACTGCTTGAAAAGCGGGCTCAAAAAACTAAAATTTTATGCAAACTCATATAAATGTCCATATGTAGTAGTTTGTAGTAGTTGTAGTTTTTAAAACACGATTAAATAAATTAATTCTAAATGTTGGAACAAATCTTATACATATAAATTCAAAATTTTAAAATTTTCGCGCACAGGAAAAGTTTTATTTGCCGATTTAAAAATCATATCGAAAAAAATACCTTACTATGCCTTTTCAGTACATTTTTTCACCGAAATTTAAGCTTAAAACTTGCAGTATATTTCCACTTCCCGCCTGGTATATTCTGGTAGTCGAGCCGCGGTCACACTGAACGCTAAAATTAAAAATCGGATGAAAGGTGGTTTCGCTGCTGAAATTTAGGTGAAAATAGTGTGAAATTGTGTTAAGTGCAATATCAATGCGTTAGAACTCTTGTTTTAGCGTTGTGAAAAGTGTTTTTTGGCCGTAAAATATCAAAAAGAAAGCAGAGTGGCTGCTGCGAAGAGGAATCAAAGAGGAGACGGAGTAACAATGAGCGAGCGAGACGGCAGCTGGCCAGTGTGAGCGCTAGTGCTGCTCCTCTAACCAAATAAAACAAAACAAAGGAAGAGACAAAGGATAGAAACCCGAAAAAGGCACAGGATATATATATATATATATATATGTATATATATAGATATATAACATATATTCAATCAAAGGCTTCCAGGATATATCCAGCCGATCGGAAGCTGAACGTACATAGCTTTTAGCAAACTAGTGAAGGGATCGCGTGAAAAGTCGTTGGCAGTGTGAGTGCGTGTGCATATGGGGTTGAAAAACTGTGAAAATTCAAGCGCAAAAGTCTTCGGCTCCGATTAACTCGCGGAAAACTCATCGCTGGGCAGGTGGAGAAAATGCCGAGCGCCTCGTTCACCTCGTCGCGCACCTACGTGCGCCGCTCCCGCCGGAAAGGAGCTAACCGGATAGCGATGCCCAACCGGCCCACGGGCAACATCATGGATCCTATGCTCCAGCAGAACGTGGCCGCCGCTGGTGGCGGAGCAGGAGCAAGTGCGTCTGGTTCCAGCAGTAGTGGTGGCGGGAGCAGCAACAACAGCAGCAGTGGGAACAGCAGCACGGCTTCCACATCCACAACCGGAGCAGCAGGAACCGGAGGAGCAGTTGCAGCAGGTGCTTCCAGTTCAGCGGAGTACTTCGACAGCGGCCAAGGGGCCAGCGGATCCAGTGGAGCTGCGTCCTCGGGCTTCTCTGGCAGCTTCTACAATGCCCTGCAAATGATGGACACCACCGAGAGCTCGGGCGCCGGTTCCAGTCAGTCCACGCCACCGGTTTTAGGAGCCTCCTCCTCCTCCTCAAAGTCCACCTGCGCCACAGCCGGATCCAGTACGGCCACGACGTCCGCCGCCGCGGCAGCTGCAGCCTCCGCTTCCGCCGTCAGTAGTCACCAGAGCCCGTACGACTTGCGCCGCAAGATCTCTGCCAGCAGCCACGAACAGTGGCCCACCAGCTCTTCCTCCGCCGTGGCAACAGCTGCCGCCATACTTGTGGGACCCTCGAGCAGCTCGCCGCCGCTGGTCAATCCCGGCGCCTCGCCCTCCAGCTCCTCGTCGTCCTCCACCTCCAGCTCGTCGTCCTCGTCCGCCTCGTCCTCGAGCTCCTCGTCCAACGTGCAGGCGCCCTCGACCAGTGCCACCTTCCCGGTGAACAATGCACCTACCACGGGAGCCACTCTGGCGCAGCCCCCGAATGTCCACAGCTCAGTGCCGCAGCAGCATTGTGGGGCTCTGCCCGTGGGAGCGGCCATCGAGGACAATAACTACATGCTGCCGGCTCGGAAGCGATCGCGACGCCTCTACACGCAAGGCGGTGAGATGGGTCCCGCTGCGGGAGCCACGGGAGAGGCAGCCGGAGCAGGAACAGCAGCTTCCGGATCGGCAGGCTGTGCGCCCACTGCGGCCCAGTACCTTCAGTACGAACTGCCTGACGAGGTGCTGCTGGCCATATTCTCGTATCTGATGGAACAGGACCTCTGCCGCCTGGCTCTCGTGTGCAAGCGCTTCAACACCATTGCCAACGACACGGAGCTGTGGAAGCGCCTCTACCAGTCGGTCTTTGAGTACGACCTGCCGCTCTTCAACCCGGAGCTCTGCAAGTTCGTGTTTGAGAAACCCGAGGAGTCGGAGTACGCCAACCCGTGGAAGGAAAGCTTTCACCAGCTGTACCGCGGCGTGCATGTGCGTCCCGGCTACCAGGAGCGTCGCAGCTCCGGCCGCAGCATTGTTTTCTTCAACACCATTCAGGCGGCTCTGGATTACCCCGAAGAGCGGGCCGCTGCGGGAGTGTTCGTGCCCGCTGGCGCAGGTGCCGGCAATGTGGTCTCCGCCGGACTGTCTAACACAAGTGCAGCGGCGGGCGCAGGCGGAGCAGGTGGGGCCAGCGTGAATGCACTGGTCAACATCTACGAGGAGCAGGTGGCGCCCACCGAGCATCCAGGACCGCTGATATTCCTCCATGCTGGCCACTACAAGGGCGAGTATCTGTTCATCGACTCGGACGTGGCTCTGGTTGGGGCTGCACCTGGCAACGTTGCCGAATCCGTAATCCTGGAGCGGGAAGCCGGATCCACGGTGATGTTCGTTGAGGGGGCCAAGTACGCCTACGTCGGCTACCTCACGCTCAAGTTCTCGCCGGAAGTCACTTCGACAGTATCGCATCACAAGCACTACTGCCTGGACATCGGCGAAAACTGCTCCCCCACCGTGGACAACTGTATCATTCGCTCTACCTCGGTGGTGGGCGCTGCCGTCTGTGTGGGCGGGGTCAATGCCAATCCCGTGATCCGCAATTGCGATATCAGTGACTGCGAGAATGTAGGCCTCTATGTCACCGACTACGCCCAGGGAACCTACGAGCACAACGAGATCAGCCGAAACGCTTTGGCTGGAATTTGGGTGAAGAACTTCGCCAGTCCGATCATGCGGGAGAACCACATACACCACGGACGGGACGTGGGCATCTTTACTTTCGAAAACGGAATGGTATGTTGGATCAAACGAGTTCTCCTTCAGTTTGTAAGCCCCAATCAAATCTCATAAAGTATATAAACATTTTTATTACATTAAACCGCATCATATTTAAAAAGAAACGCTCTAAAAGCTTCGAATCCTTATTTGAAAACATTTCTTTTGAAGCATATTAACTATACCCCTTTAAAGCAATTAGCCATTCTGAAATTGTTCATTACTTTCATATATTAATAATAATTGTATTTTCTACTTGAAGGGTTACTTTGAGAAGAATGACATTCACAACAATCGCATAGCTGGTTTCGAGGTGAAGGCCGGAGCAAATCCCACGGTGGTTAAGTGCGAGATCCACCATGGCCAGACAGGCGGCATCTATGTGCATGAGAATGGCTTGGGTCAGTTCATCGAGAACCGCATTCATTCGAATAACTTTGCAGGTAAGACGCATAGAGTCTCAATATCAAACTGTTTCTAATCAACACTCTTTGTCGTGAAGGTGTTTGGATAACCTCTAACAGCAACCCCACCATCCGCAAGAACGAGATCTACAACGGCCACCAGGGTGGCGTGTACATCTTCGGCGAGGGTCGTGGTCTGATCGAGCACAACAACATTTACGGAAATGCGCTGGCCGGGATTCAGATCCGTACCAATAGCGACCCCATAGTGCGGCACAACAAGATCCACCATGGCCAGCACGGCGGCATCTATGTGCACGAGAAGGGTCAGGGGCTGATCGAGGAGAATGAGGTGTACTCCAACACATTGGCCGGCGTGTGGATCACCACCGGGAGCACACCCGTTCTGCGTCGCAACCGGATCCATTCGGGCAAACAAGTGGGGGTCTACTTCTACGACAACGGACACGGCAAACTGGAGGACAACGACATATTCAACCACCTATACTCGGGGGTGCAGATTCGAACGGGCAGCAATCCGGTGATACGGGGTAACAAGATCTGGGGCGGCCAGAACGGCGGAGTACTCGTCTACAACGGCGGCCTAGGACTGCTGGAGCAGAACGAGATCTTCGACAACGCCATGGCCGGGGTGTGGATCAAAACAGACTCCAACCCGACGCTCAAGCGCAACAAGATATACGATGGCCGCGACGGTGGGATCTGCATCTTCAACGGCGGCAAGGGAATCCTCGAGGAAAACGACATTTTCCGCAACACGCAGGCCGGAGTTCTCATCTCGACGCAGTCGCATCCTATCCTGCGACGAAATCGCATCTATGATGGCCAGGCGGCGGGCGTGGAGATCACCAACAATGCCACGGCCACGCTGGAGCACAACCAGATATTCAAAAACAAGTTCGGCGGGCTGTGCTTGGCCAGCGGCGTTCAGCCCATAACGCGAGGCAACAACATCTTCAACAACGAGGATGAGGTGGAGAAGGCCGTCTCCAGCGGGCAGTGCCTGTACAAAATTAGCAGCTACACATCCTTCCCCATGCACGACTTCTATCGCTGCCAGACCTGCAACACAACCGACCGCAACGCCATTTGCGTCAATTGCATCAAGAATTGTCATGCTGGCCATGACGTGGAGTTTATACGACACGATCGGTGAGTAGGAAGCAAATCAACTTATCATAACTGGGTGCATACATGTTATAGCTTTATAAGTTGATTTTGACAACAGTAATATTGCTTTAAAGTGTTCGGACATAAAATGTTCATTGTTCATTATAATTGCAGTTTTTTTAAATCTGTCAGTCTAGCGAAAATTCGCATTGAATTAATAAATCCTTATTTATTCCACAGCTTCTTTTGCGATTGCGGTGCTGGCACTCTGTCCAACCAATGTCAACTGCAGGGCGAGCCCACTCAGGACACGGACACGCTCTACGACTCGGCGGCGCCCATGGAGTCACACACACTGATGGTCAACTAGTGAACTTATTTCGGCAGCTCAACCACGGTCCTATTCTTAGCTATATCTTAAGTCAGTCGTTAAGGCCAAGCTCTCAAATCTCTCGCACATCTCACGTGTTGCTGTAAATATTCGAAAGAAACCAACAAACAAAACACACTATAATACAATTAATTGTATGTAAATAATAACTAATTACTCATGCGTTCAAAATTTAACTCAATGTGCAATTTAGTTTAACACGAACTCACACGCAAAGTTTACACTTTTTAACTGAGCATATGGAACGGATAAATCAATGCAAAACTTATAAAACACTGAAACTTTTCCCATTTATGTCACAACGAATGAAGCACTGAGGGGAGGAACACCTTTAATATACAATGCATTTGATTGTACGTCGAAATGTTGTAAACGATGGAGGAACATTTGAGTCCTCTCGAACCCAGTGAAAAACAATTTTGTAATGTAGACTAGTAGACATTTTAAAATTACATCAATTAACATAAAAACTACGTGTAAGCCATAGATATTAATGAGAGATATACACAGGCGAGCGAGTCGGCCCCTGACTAACAACAATTCGAAGAAAGCAATTCTAAGTATTAACAACAAACTAGATTAGCGGCAGCCAATGCTTCAGCAAACTAACCTATGAATAACGAGTATAGTAAACACATAACATAACTACATCTTAACGAAATACAGCACACTATATATATTCATGCGAATCTATGCGAATTCTACTGAATCAGCACACAGACAAGATACAAAATCAAAAGCCTTTACCAAGCGTAAAATACCAAGCAATATTTCATGTCTAAATGTTGTAGAACAAATTTGTAGCTCAAACGTAAACGAGAAATAGAAACAAACAAAAGCCATGTGTCATTTTAGTCGTATAAGTTGATCAACAGTTTAGTATTTAGTTTGTCTACGGTCCGCGTTTTCGAATTATGCAAATCATTTTTAATTTAAGTCTGTAGCCTAGGCCTAAGTGAACGCAAAACCCATAACTATTGCATAGATGACATTATCCGATAAATACGTGTGAATTAAGTATTTTGTTTTTATTGCCTAACATTTTATTTATATTTGTTTGCCCGTGTTGACCCCAACGGTTCGTTTTCGTAGGCCCTTACTCGCTGTACGGATCAAATAACCACATAAATACTGCATACTATATTCTATATTCAACTATATGAAATATACGAAAATCAGAGTGTATTGTTTTACTAACAAAAATTTAAGCACGTCCTTGACGTGCGACTATACTATGTAGAGATTGATTTTAATGTGTTACCTATGCAAGCTAATAATGTCGTCGCCCTTGACTTGGACAAACCACTAAATATACATACTTATATATACACAAGGTATAAGCTAATAATATTTGAAATTTGACAAAAAAAAAGAGAAGCATCTTTAATTTCAAAATTCGGAACTTGGGTCTAATATATATAATATATATATCCTAATTCGAACAGGAACAAGGATCCTCCTTGGCCAACTCGCTCTCCCGGAATCGTAGCAGTGTAAGGATGTGGGCATGATTGGCTGCCTTGGCGTAGTCAATGGGACTCATGCCCAGCTCATCCTTTACGTACGGATTCTTGTAGTGCGGCAGCAGATACTCAACGACCTCGTGGTTGCCCAACTGGCAGGCGTAATGCAGGGCAGTGCGTCCGGTTCGATCTGCCAGCGTGAGATTGGCCCCAGCCACCCGGAAGGACTCCAATCGCTGGATCTTGCCTCGCTCCGTGAGGGCACGCAGCAGCTCTGCCTGAACCAGCGGCTGATCATTCAACTTCGCTCCGTGCTTGAGCAGCGCCTTGATAACATCGTGGTTGTCCGTGTCGATGGCCTCGTGCAACGGCGTGCGATTGAACCGATCGTGCACATTCACCGGACAGCCGGACGAGATCAGGAAGCAGACGCAGTTCAGCTTGCCCAGGAAACAGGCCAGGTGCAGGGCTGAGCGTCCGTCGCAGTTGGTGTCGCACAGATTGGCACCGTACTGCTTGAGATCGCCCAACTTGTGGACATCACCCTCGGTGACGGCAGCTGCCACCAAAGCGGGATAGAAGGTGGAGCACATCTGCTGACGCTCCAGCCCCGTGGACATGTGCAGGGTGCGGGCAACGCCCTCGATCAGGTCGATGTCGTTGATCTTGGCCACCTTGTTGGTGGTCAGCTCGCCGCGCAGGCTCAGCAGCATCACCTTCTTCTTGTTGGCCACGTCCCATTCCGGCTTGGACAGCACGTAGGCCAGTTTGGCGAAGGCGGCCTCCTGGGTCATGTCATAGCCGGGGATTACGCCCACCTCGAGCAGCGCATGACCCGTCTCGTAGGTGTTCGTAACCATGCCCGCCGAACACTGGGTGATGTTCACGACGATGACGCCGCGGTGGACCGCCTCTCTCAGTTCGTCCAGTAACTCCTCACGGTTCACCGGAAAGTTGCCGGCCCCGAAGGTCTGAAGAACCACACCTTTAATAGGATCCTTGAGGAAGGCCTGCACCACACTGACAGTTATTCCCGGGTAAATGCGCAGCAGGGCCACGTTCTTCTCCAGCTCGCTGTGCAGTGAAAATGGTTTCACATTGCAGGGACGGAAGATCTGACGGCTGTTGATCTCGATGTTCACACCTGCCCGGCCCAACGGAGCAAAATTTGGCGAATCGAGGGCGTGGAAGGAGTCCGAGTTGAGCTTAGTGGAGCGACAGCCACGAAGGATCTTGTTCCCGAAAAAGACAAGTACCTCGGGTATGTTGTAGTTCCCTGCTATCAGCAGTGCGCCCAGGAAGTTGTCCCGTCCATCGGACCGGGCCTCAAAAATCGGCATCTGGGCACCGGTGACCACTACGGGTTTGTTCAAATTCTCCAGCATGAAGGCCAGCGCCGAGGCGGAGTAGGCCAAGGTATCCGTTCCGTGAAGGATCACGAAGCCGTCATAGGACTGGTAGTTGGTCTAGGGTAGTAGGAGGAAACTAGTGAAAGACCGCACTCTTCCCAGAATTTGTTGTAATCATTTAAGACTCAAATGCATATACATTTTAAAAGATTGGGAAGGAAATTATTTTAATGGGACCACTTACCCCCACTTCGTTGGCCATGCGCTTCCAGTCACAGATGCCCATGCAGCTGGAGTCCAGCAGGGGACAGAACTCGACCAGATCGTAGATGACACGATACGGAGCTCCTGAAACCGCTGGCAGTGCCATATAGCCCTTACCATGCACTTGGCTGGTGTACTTCAAGTCGTGGCAGCTGGGAATTTCGTGGAGCCGCTCAGCCAACATCCCGGGCACGGTGTGCAGAACTAATGGAATTTAAGGGATAAGTACATACACATACCTATACCATAGAGGATACGAATCACAAACCTCCCGAGTCGTTGCGCATCATTCCAATGGTGCCGCCCACGTAGATGACATGGACACGAGCCTCCTTTTTGGTGCACCCGCAATTCACTGTTGGCATATTGGCTGGACTCCTTTTTTGAATTTTGAAAGTCTTCCGAAACAAATTTAGCTAATTCAAGGCTTAGTTCCTTGTCCCTTGGGATAGACACTGAGATCCATGAGCACTACGGTGAGTTTTTTTTTCAAAGCATTAAGTTGAGATTATTTTAAATTTGCCGCCAAACAAAATGAACCGTTGTTACGGAACATTTTTTGGTGTGACCATTTCGCCAAGGATTTAAGTTAGGGATGGACTTTTCTCAAATCAGTAATAACGTTATTATTAACGGTTGTTATTAACGATGCAATAATGTATCATATAATTCTCAATATAACAATCATAAATAATCCATTTGTATTTAATGATCTTTTTATTGGTTGACCACTCGTTGTGTGAGCTAAAAATTAGCAAAAGCATCGCCCATAGATATACTACCAATAAACATAAGTCATTTAATTCTTTTATATAGAATTTAATAAGAATCTCTGAAATAATCGAAATTAAATAAGTAAGGCAATGCAAATAAAATCAGTTATAAAAGCAACTCTTTTTTATTTTTAAAAGATTTGGCATACATAAACTAAAAGTGTGTAGTCTTGTGAAGATTTATTTTATGTCACGATACAAAGACCCCCCGTGAACCGTGACCGATCGTGACTAGGAGCAGTCACGACGTATTCGCCCATCCCTAGTTTCCACAGTGCAGTGCAACAAATAATAAATAAATAAATAGCAGAGCAGAGCATTAAACGAATAAATTGCACCCCACAGCGTGTCAAGTGAGTTGGGGATTGAAATCCGAGTTATCTGCTTCGTTGGTGCGGCTGCCACTGCGTCGCGTTGCGTCCGCCGTATCAGTCGCTGGCTGGAGCGCAGGGAGCACGGAAGCCACACAATCAGCGGCGCATTTAAAAGACTCCAATCCGTACGCTGCTGCGGCAGCCCGCGGGTCATCGGATTGCCATGTCCTACTTCACGCACGCGGCCAGCAGCGACCTGGTCAACCTCAATGTGGGTGGTCAGCGGTAAGAACAAAGCATATAGAGCCACCACAGCATAACGACTGGCCAGCGATGACATTGATGACGCATGCAATCTCCATCTCACTTTCCGTAGCTTTTCGACGTCGCGGCAAACGCTTACGTGGATCCCGGACACCTTCTTCACGGCCCTCCTCAGCGGACGCATCTCGAGCCTGAGGGACGAGCACAACGCCATCTTCATTGATCGCGATCCGACGCTCTTCTCCATCATCCTCAACTACCTGAGGACCAAGGACATCGACATCAAGAACTGCGAAATCCGTGCCCTGCGCCACGAGGCCGAGTACTACGGCATCACACCGCTGACCAAGCGCCTGGCGCTCTGCGAGGACCTGAACCACTCGTCCTGCGGCGATGTGCTCTTCTACGGCTTTTTGGCGGCGCCGCCCATGCCCTCTAACGAAGCCGTTCCACCCACTGCGGTGGACGAGTCGCTGCCCTCCACATCGTCGAGTGCTGTGGCTGCTCGTCCCGGCTCCATGGTGCGAGTTCCAGAGCCCTCCCGTTCGACGCACTCGCGCAACTCTTCGTGGGATCTGCGCCTGGGTCGCACGGGCAGCAGTGGCAGCGGGCCCAATCCGCCAGCTCCCATGCTGCACTCTCGAAACCCGTCCATGGACTTCATGCGGCACTCGCGCAATTCCTCGGCGGATCTGAACAAGGCCTTTCGAAACGAGGTGGGCCTGGTGTTCAGTCCCACGCAAAACTCCAACTGGGTGGATCCCATGCGTGTGCAGATCATCAAAGCGCACCAAAACTGGATAGCAGTGGCCTACGCCCACTTCGTGACTTGCTACCGCGTCAAGGACTCCAACGGCTGGCAACAGGTGTTCACTTCGCCTCACATCGACGCCACCATCGAGAGGATCGCCATCAACTCGAAGGTGAACACATCCACGGCGGAGCCAGTGCCCAGCAAGATGGTAGCCATCTCGTACGGCAGTCAGATCAGGCTGTGGAGCATCCAGGATGGCGGGCAGAAGACCGACGTGGGCACCTTCAACCTGAACGTGCGGGTGGAGTATCTGTTCTTCATCGGCAGCCAGCTGGTGGCCCTGTCCTCCTCCGGCAAGATCGGCGTGTGGCACGCCATGACCCAGCACTGGCAGATCCAGGACCTGGTGCCCGTGCTCTCCTTCGACTCGGCCGGCTCGTTCCTGCTGCTGGGCTGCAACAACGGCTCCATCTACTACATAGACATGCAGAAGTTCCCGCTTCGAATGAAGGACAACGATTTGCTGGTCACTGAGCTCTACAAAGACGTCACACTGGACCCCATCACGGCCATCTCGGTGTACCTTACCCCGAAAACGTCGAGCATCAGTGGCAATTGGATCGAGATTGCCTACGGCACCAAGTCCGGAGCGGTGCGGATCATTGTCCAGCATCCAGAGACGGCTGGCCATGGGCCACATCTCTTCGAGACATTCTTTGTCCACCAGAGCCCCGTAACCAAGGTAATGCTGTCGGAGAAGTACCTCGTCTCCGTGTGCAGCGAATACCACCACGTGCGAACCTGGAGTCTGACCCGCTTCCGTGGCATGCTGTCCACACAGCCGGGCTCCACGCCGGAGGCCTCCTTCAAGATCGTCTCGCTGGAGGCCACCGATACCAGCTACAGCTATGCGGCTGGCAACGATTTCGGGCCCTATGGCGACTACGACGACATGATCTTCGTGCAGAAGGTGGTGCCCGAGACGGATCAACTGTACGTACGCTTGGCTTCCAACGGGGATCGCGTCTGCGTTATCCGCTCCGTGGACAGCTCGACAGTTTCGGCCTTCTGTGTGCACGAGTGCGAGGTATCGTCGCGCATGGGATCCCGGTTCATACTCACTGGTCACTGCAACGGCGCCATTCAAATGTGGGACCTAACCACCGCACTGGCGCTGCTATCCAAGGATGAGCCGCAGCAGAAAACTAACGGCGGACCCGACACCAATGAGCTTCTCCGCCTACTTGACCAGTGTGAAATCAGCAATTCATCATGCTCAACACCTTGTATGTCACCGTGTCTATCAGCTATGGGCAACGGTTCTGGAATGGCCTCCTCCTCCATAGCCCGCATGAAAGCCAGCAACATAGCCCTGCTCAACCGGGAACCGGCGCTGGTTGCCCAGGTGCAGCCCGCCGCCCAGGTGCAAGCTCCACTTCCGGCGGCAGTGGCGCCGGCTGGCATCCCGATGGCTGACGACAACAACGAATGAGACGTGGAAGCGGCTGCTTGGTCGGCGCTTGTCGGGCGCGTTTCATCGTTCACATTACCTAGGTGTAGCTTGATCATCGACTACCAATTTATATTCCTGCAGTTCGTGGTGTGCGCCCTCGTCTATGTCTGGGTGACGCGGATCACCCGCGGCCCAGCCACTGGGCCGTGATGGACTGCCAGCAGGCATTTACCCAATCAGATAATCTCCATAATATGTGCTCGATGTGGTTGCAAGTGCAATGTGTATACCCGTTACCCTTTCTTTGTGTCCCGAACTTGTGGATCGTACAGTTAGTATTTTTTAAAACGCCTTTGTTCTAGTTAAAGTTATGAAAATTAGTTAAAACAATGTAAACCAGAGTATAAGACTTTTGCAACCGATCTATAATTAGCACGTCTCCTAAAGGGTGCTTCATTGGGACGGATTCGGAGCCTTATCAATGCTGGTCTAAACAGCGGATAAGATTGGTTGCCCAGAACAAAGTAAGTTCATTGAACAACAAATTGATTCTTTGTTTTCGTGTCAACCCCGAATGTTAATACTTGTGATTTAGAATTGATTGAGCGGTTGATCTACAACGGCCACCAGGGTGGCGTGTACATCTTCGGCGAGGGTCGTGGTCTGATCGAGCACAACAACATTTACGGAAATGCGCTGGCCGGGATTCAGATCCGTACCAATAGCGACCCCATAGTGCGGCACAACAAGATCCACCATGGCCAGCACGGCGGCATCTATGTGCACGAGAAGGGTCAGGGGCTGATCGAGGAGAATGAGGTGTACTCCAACACATTGGCCGGCGTGTGGATCACCACCGGGAGCACACCCGTTCTGCGTCGCAACCGGATCCATTCGGGCAAACAAGTGGGGGTCTACTTCTACGACAACGGACACGGCAAACTGGAGGACAACGACATATTCAACCACCTATACTCGGGGGTGCAGATTCGAACGGGCAGCAATCCGGTGATACGGGGTAACAAGATCTGGGGCGGCCAGAACGGCGGAGTACTCGTCTACAACGGCGGCCTAGGACTGCTGGAGCAGAACGAGATCTTCGACAACGCCATGGCCGGGGTGTGGATCAAAACAGACTCCAACCCGACGCTCAAGCGCAACAAGATATACGATGGCCGCGACGGTGGGATCTGCATCTTCAACGGCGGCAAGGGAATCCTCGAGGAAAACGACATTTTCCGCAACACGCAGGCCGGAGTTCTCATCTCGACGCAGTCGCATCCTATCCTGCGACGAAATCGCATCTATGATGGCCAGGCGGCGGGCGTGGAGATCACCAACAATGCCACGGCCACGCTGGAGCACAACCAGATATTCAAAAACAAGTTCGGCGGGCTGTGCTTGGCCAGCGGCGTTCAGCCCATAACGCGAGGCAACAACATCTTCAACAACGAGGATGAGGTGGAGAAGGCCGTCTCCAGCGGGCAGTGCCTGTACAAAATTAGCAGCTACACATCCTTCCCCATGCACGACTTCTATCGCTGCCAGACCTGCAACACAACCGACCGCAACGCCATTTGCGTCAATTGCATCAAGAATTGTCATGCTGGCCATGACGTGGAGTTTATACGACACGATCGGTGAGTAGGAAGCAAATCAACTTATCATAACTGGGTGCATACATGTTATAGCTTTATAAGTTGATTTTGACAACAGTAATATTGCTTTAAAGTGTTCGGACATAAAATGTTCATTGTTCATTATAATTGCAGTTTTTTTAAATCTGTCAGTCTAGCGAAAATTCGCATTGAATTAATAAATCCTTATTTATTCCACAGCTTCTTTTGCGATTGCGGTGCTGGCACTCTGTCCAACCAATGTCAACTGCAGGGCGAGCCCACTCAGGACACGGACACGCTCTACGACTCGGCGGCGCCCATGGAGTCACACACACTGATGGTCAACTAGTGAACTTATTTCGGCAGCTCAACCACGGTCCTATTCTTAGCTATATCTTAAGTCAGTCGTTAAGGCCAAGCTCTCAAATCTCTCGCACATCTCACGTGTTGCTGTAAATATTCGAAAGAAACCAACAAACAAAACACACTATAATACAATTAATTGTATGTAAATAATAACTAATTACTCATGCGTTCAAAATTTAACTCAATGTGCAATTTAGTTTAACACGAACTCACACGCAAAGTTTACACTTTTTAACTGAGCATATGGAACGGATAAATCAATGCAAAACTTATAAAACACTGAAACTTTTCCCATTTATGTCACAACGAATGAAGCACTGAGGGGAGGAACACCTTTAATATACAATGCATTTGATTGTACGTCGAAATGTTGTAAACGATGGAGGAACATTTGAGTCCTCTCGAACCCAGTGAAAAACAATTTTGTAATGTAGACTAGTAGACATTTTAAAATTACATCAATTAACATAAAAACTACGTGTAAGCCATAGATATTAATGAGAGATATACACAGGCGAGCGAGTCGGCCCCTGACTAACAACAATTCGAAGAAAGCAATTCTAAGTATTAACAACAAACTAGATTAGCGGCAGCCAATGCTTCAGCAAACTAACCTATGAATAACGAGTATAGTAAACACATAACATAACTACATCTTAACGAAATACAGCACACTATATATATTCATGCGAATCTATGCGAATTCTACTGAATCAGCACACAGACAAGATACAAAATCAAAAGCCTTTACCAAGCGTAAAATACCAAGCAATATTTCATGTCTAAATGTTGTAGAACAAATTTGTAGCTCAAACGTAAACGAGAAATAGAAACAAACAAAAGCCATGTGTCATTTTAGTCGTATAAGTTGATCAACAGTTTAGTATTTAGTTTGTCTACGGTCCGCGTTTTCGAATTATGCAAATCATTTTTAATTTAAGTCTGTAGCCTAGGCCTAAGTGAACGCAAAACCCATAACTATTGCATAGATGACATTATCCGATAAATACGTGTGAATTAAGTATTTTGTTTTTATTGCCTAACATTTTATTTATATTTGTTTGCCCGTGTTGACCCCAACGGTTCGTTTTCGTAGGCCCTTACTCGCTGTACGGATCAAATAACCACATAAATACTGCATACTATATTCTATATTCAACTATATGAAATATACGAAAATCAGAGTGTATTGTTTTACTAACAAAAATTTAAGCACGTCCTTGACGTGCGACTATACTATGTAGAGATTGATTTTAATGTGTTACCTATGCAAGCTAATAATGTCGTCGCCCTTGACTTGGACAAACCACTAAATATACATACTTATATATACACAAGGTATAAGCTAATAATATTTGAAATTTGACAAAAAAAAAGAGAAGCATCTTTAATTTCAAAATTCGGAACTTGGGTCTAATATATATAATATATATATCCTAATTCGAACAGGAACAAGGATCCTCCTTGGCCAACTCGCTCTCCCGGAATCGTAGCAGTGTAAGGATGTGGGCATGATTGGCTGCCTTGGCGTAGTCAATGGGACTCATGCCCAGCTCATCCTTTACGTACGGATTCTTGTAGTGCGGCAGCAGATACTCAACGACCTCGTGGTTGCCCAACTGGCAGGCGTAATGCAGGGCAGTGCGTCCGGTTCGATCTGCCAGCGTGAGATTGGCCCCAGCCACCCGGAAGGACTCCAATCGCTGGATCTTGCCTCGCTCCGTGAGGGCACGCAGCAGCTCTGCCTGAACCAGCGGCTGATCATTCAACTTCGCTCCGTGCTTGAGCAGCGCCTTGATAACATCGTGGTTGTCCGTGTCGATGGCCTCGTGCAACGGCGTGCGATTGAACCGATCGTGCACATTCACCGGACAGCCGGACGAGATCAGGAAGCAGACGCAGTTCAGCTTGCCCAGGAAACAGGCCAGGTGCAGGGCTGAGCGTCCGTCGCAGTTGGTGTCGCACAGATTGGCACCGTACTGCTTGAGATCGCCCAACTTGTGGACATCACCCTCGGTGACGGCAGCTGCCACCAAAGCGGGATAGAAGGTGGAGCACATCTGCTGACGCTCCAGCCCCGTGGACATGTGCAGGGTGCGGGCAACGCCCTCGATCAGGTCGATGTCGTTGATCTTGGCCACCTTGTTGGTGGTCAGCTCGCCGCGCAGGCTCAGCAGCATCACCTTCTTCTTGTTGGCCACGTCCCATTCCGGCTTGGACAGCACGTAGGCCAGTTTGGCGAAGGCGGCCTCCTGGGTCATGTCATAGCCGGGGATTACGCCCACCTCGAGCAGCGCATGACCCGTCTCGTAGGTGTTCGTAACCATGCCCGCCGAACACTGGGTGATGTTCACGACGATGACGCCGCGGTGGACCGCCTCTCTCAGTTCGTCCAGTAACTCCTCACGGTTCACCGGAAAGTTGCCGGCCCCGAAGGTCTGAAGAACCACACCTTTAATAGGATCCTTGAGGAAGGCCTGCACCACACTGACAGTTATTCCCGGGTAAATGCGCAGCAGGGCCACGTTCTTCTCCAGCTCGCTGTGCAGTGAAAATGGTTTCACATTGCAGGGACGGAAGATCTGACGGCTGTTGATCTCGATGTTCACACCTGCCCGGCCCAACGGAGCAAAATTTGGCGAATCGAGGGCGTGGAAGGAGTCCGAGTTGAGCTTAGTGGAGCGACAGCCACGAAGGATCTTGTTCCCGAAAAAGACAAGTACCTCGGGTATGTTGTAGTTCCCTGCTATCAGCAGTGCGCCCAGGAAGTTGTCCCGTCCATCGGACCGGGCCTCAAAAATCGGCATCTGGGCACCGGTGACCACTACGGGTTTGTTCAAATTCTCCAGCATGAAGGCCAGCGCCGAGGCGGAGTAGGCCAAGGTATCCGTTCCGTGAAGGATCACGAAGCCGTCATAGGACTGGTAGTTGGTCTAGGGTAGTAGGAGGAAACTAGTGAAAGACCGCACTCTTCCCAGAATTTGTTGTAATCATTTAAGACTCAAATGCATATACATTTTAAAAGATTGGGAAGGAAATTATTTTAATGGGACCACTTACCCCCACTTCGTTGGCCATGCGCTTCCAGTCACAGATGCCCATGCAGCTGGAGTCCAGCAGGGGACAGAACTCGACCAGATCGTAGATGACACGATACGGAGCTCCTGAAACCGCTGGCAGTGCCATATAGCCCTTACCATGCACTTGGCTGGTGTACTTCAAGTCGTGGCAGCTGGGAATTTCGTGGAGCCGCTCAGCCAACATCCCGGGCACGGTGTGCAGAACTAATGGAATTTAAGGGATAAGTACATACACATACCTATACCATAGAGGATACGAATCACAAACCTCCCGAGTCGTTGCGCATCATTCCAATGGTGCCGCCCACGTAGATGACATGGACACGAGCCTCCTTTTTGGTGCACCCGCAATTCACTGTTGGCATATTGGCTGGACTCCTTTTTTGAATTTTGAAAGTCTTCCGAAACAAATTTAGCTAATTCAAGGCTTAGTTCCTTGTCCCTTGGGATAGACACTGAGATCCATGAGCACTACGGTGAGTTTTTTTTCAAAGCATTAAGTTGAGATTATTTTAAATTTGCCGCCAAACAAAATGAACCGTTGTTACGGAACATTTTTTGGTGTGACCATTTCGCCAAGGATTTAAGTTAGGGATGGACTTTTCTCAAATCAGTAATAACGTTATTATTAACGGTTGTTATTAACGATGCAATAATGTATCATATAATTCTCAATATAACAATCATAAATAATCCATTTGTATTTAATGATCTTTTTATTGGTTGACCACTCGTTGTGTGAGCTAAAAATTAGCAAAAGCATCGCCCATAGATATACTACCAATAAACATAAGTCATTTAATTCTTTTATATAGAATTTAATAAGAATCTCTGAAATAATCGAAATTAAATAAGTAAGGCAATGCAAATAAAATCAGTTATAAAAGCAACTCTTTTTTATTTTTAAAAGATTTGGCATACATAAACTAAAAGTGTGTAGTCTTGTGAAGATTTATTTTATGTCACGATACAAAGACCCCCCCGTGAACCGTGACCGATCGTGACTAGGAGCAGTCACGACGTATTCGCCCATCCCTAGTTTCCACAGTGCAGTGCAACAAATAATAAATAAATAAATAGCAGAGCAGAGCATTAAACGAATAAATTGCACCCCACAGCGTGTCAAGTGAGTTGGGGATTGAAATCCGAGTTATCTGCTTCGTTGGTGCGGCTGCCACTGCGTCGCGTTGCGTCCGCCGTATCAGTCGCTGGCTGGAGCGCAGGGAGCACGGAAGCCACACAATCAGCGGCGCATTTAAAAGACTCCAATCCGTACGCTGCTGCGGCAGCCCGCGGGTCATCGGATTGCCATGTCCTACTTCACGCACGCGGCCAGCAGCGACCTGGTCAACCTCAATGTGGGTGGTCAGCGGTAAGAACAAAGCATATAGAGCCACCACAGCATAACGACTGGCCAGCGATGACATTGATGACGCATGCAATCTCCATCTCACTTTCCGTAGCTTTTCGACGTCGCGGCAAACGCTTACGTGGATCCCGGACACCTTCTTCACGGCCCTCCTCAGCGGACGCATCTCGAGCCTGAGGGACGAGCACAACGCCATCTTCATTGATCGCGATCCGACGCTCTTCTCCATCATCCTCAACTACCTGAGGACCAAGGACATCGACATCAAGAACTGCGAAATCCGTGCCCTGCGCCACGAGGCCGAGTACTACGGCATCACACCGCTGACCAAGCGCCTGGCGCTCTGCGAGGACCTGAACCACTCGTCCTGCGGCGATGTGCTCTTCTACGGCTTTTGGCGGCGCCGCCCATGCCCTCTAACGAAGCCGTTCCACCCACTGCGGTGGACGAGTCGCTGCCCTCCACATCGTCGAGTGCTGTGGCTGCTCGTCCCGGCTCCATGGTGCGAGTTCCAGAGCCCTCCCGTTCGACGCACTCGCGCAACTCTTCGTGGGATCTGCGCCTGGGTCGCACGGGCAGCAGTGGCAGCGGGCCCAATCCGCCAGCTCCCATGCTGCACTCTCGAAACCCGTCCATGGACTTCATGCGGCACTCGCGCAATTCCTCGGCGGATCTGAACAAGGCCTTTCGAAACGAGGTGGGCCTGGTGTTCAGTCCCACGCAAAACTCCAACTGGGTGGATCCCATGCGTGTGCAGATCATCAAAGCGCACCAAAACTGGATAGCAGTGGCCTACGCCCACTTCGTGACTTGCTACCGCGTCAAGGACTCCAACGGCTGGCAACAGGTGTTCACTTCGCCTCACATCGACGCCACCATCGAGAGGATCGCCATCAACTCGAAGGTGAACACATCCACGGCGGAGCCAGTGCCCAGCAAGATGGTAGCCATCTCGTACGGCAGTCAGATCAGGCTGTGGAGCATCCAGGATGGCGGGCAGAAGACCGACGTGGGCACCTTCAACCTGAACGTGCGGGTGGAGTATCTGTTCTTCATCGGCAGCCAGCTGGTGGCCCTGTCCTCCTCCGGCAAGATCGGCGTGTGGCACGCCATGACCCAGCACTGGCAGATCCAGGACCTGGTGCCCGTGCTCTCCTTCGACTCGGCCGGCTCGTTCCTGCTGCTGGGCTGCAACAACGGCTCCATCTACTACATAGACATGCAGAAGTTCCCGCTTCGAATGAAGGACAACGATTTGCTGGTCACTGAGCTCTACAAAGACGTCACACTGGACCCCATCACGGCCATCTCGGTGTACCTTACCCCGAAAACGTCGAGCATCAGTGGCAATTGGATCGAGATTGCCTACGGCACCAAGTCCGGAGCGGTGCGGATCATTGTCCAGCATCCAGAGACGGCTGGCCATGGGCCACATCTCTTCGAGACATTCTTTGTCCACCAGAGCCCCGTAACCAAGGTAATGCTGTCGGAGAAGTACCTCGTCTCCGTGTGCAGCGAATACCACCACGTGCGAACCTGGAGTCTGACCCGCTTCCGTGGCATGCTGTCCACACAGCCGGGCTCCACGCCGGAGGCCTCCTTCAAGATCGTCTCGCTGGAGGCCACCGATACCAGCTACAGCTATGCGGCTGGCAACGATTTCGGGCCCTATGGCGACTACGACGACATGATCTTCGTGCAGAAGGTGGTGCCCGAGACGGATCAACTGTACGTACGCTTGGCTTCCAACGGGGATCGCGTCTGCGTTATCCGCTCCGTGGACAGCTCGACAGTTTCGGCCTTCTGTGTGCACGAGTGCGAGGTATCGTCGCGCATGGGATCCCGGTTCATACTCACTGGTCACTGCAACGGCGCCATTCAAATGTGGGACCTAACCACCGCACTGGCGCTGCTATCCAAGGATGAGCCGCAGCAGAAAACTAACGGCGGACCCGACACCAATGAGCTTCTCCGCCTACTTGACCAGTGTGAAATCAGCAATTCATCATGCTCAACACCTTGTATGTCACCGTGTCTATCAGCTATGGGCAACGGTTCTGGAATGGCCTCCTCCTCCATAGCCCGCATGAAAGCCAGCAACATAGCCCTGCTCAACCGGGAACCGGCGCTGGTTGCCCAGGTGCAGCCCGCCGCCCAGGTGCAAGCTCCACTTCCGGCGGCAGTGGCGCCGGCTGGCATCCCGATGGCTGACGACAACAACGAATGAGACGTGGAAGCGGCTGCTTGGTCGGCGCTTGTCGGGCGCGTTTCATCGTTCACATTACCTAGGTGTAGCTTGATCATCGACTACCAATTTATATTCCTGCAGTTCGTGGTGTGCGCCCTCGTCTATGTCTGGGTGACGCGGATCACCCGCGGCCCAGCCACTGGGCCGTGATGGACTGCCAGCAGGCATTTACCCAATCAGATAATCTCCATAATATGTGCTCGATGTGGTTGCAAGTGCAATGTGTATACCCGTTACCCTTTCTTTGTGTCCCGAACTTGTGGATCGTACAGTTAGTATTTTTTAAAACGCCTTTGTTCTAGTTAAAGTTATGAAAATTAGTTAAAACAATGTAAACCAGAGTATAAGACTTTTGCAACCGATCTATAATTAGCACGTCTCCTAAAGGGTGCTTCATTGGGACGGATTCGGAGCCTTATCAATGCTGGTCTAAACAGCGGATAAGATTGGTTGCCCAGAACAAAGTAAGTTCATTGAACAACAAATTGATTCTTTGTTTTCGTGTCAACCCCGAATGTTAATACTTGTGATTTAGAATTGATTGAGCGGTTGGTTCGAATTCCGTTCGCATTAACCCTAGACCAAACCGAATCTGCCCTTGTGCAAACCCCTCACATCAATATATTGATCCGCCTTGTTGCAATCCGTAAACAGATATACATATGCAATAAAAATAAAAATAATTATACACATACAGATATCAAAATAGCAACCTTCTTGTGTCATCAATAATTTATTGAACATTTTATCTTAGTTTCTTGATGGTTGAATACTTGGAAGTGTTCCATTAACATTTATCAAATACAAATACTTGGCTTGCCTTCTCGTGGGTATTGTGTGTGTAAATACGTGTATATCCTACGCCCATACCGGACCTCAGTAAAGTAAAAAAGCAGCAAAAACGCCAAAACATATAAAAATATATATAATATACATATATATGTGTATAGTAGGTGAGTCCTCCTGCCCGCCCTCTAAATATTATATTATTGACCTAAACACAACCCACTCCCGTCCATCGGTGTGCTTATCAATTTAAACAAATGGCGCGTCATGTGAGAACCCCCTGCATTCAATTTACCTAAAATAGGACGCACTGGTACTGAGATAGAATAAGAATAATGGAGTAGATACTTGGAGCGATTACCCACCCTCGCCCGGAAGCAATTGTCGAGCCGGTCATACAAATAGTTTGTACACAAAGTCAACCTAAAGCTACGCTATATTCTAAAGGGCAAACCGATATGAAGCTGTGCCACATGGGGATGGGATTACTTTCTGTTCCCCGATCTGTGAGTCAATGAACCACTGTGGTGCACTGTGCACTGTAAGACTGTCGCTTGGCGAGCGCCGTTCCTAATTACGATGTAAGCGTGAGTGTGGGGTCTGTGCATCGAATGGATGATATGTGCGTGAAGAATTGCTTAGCAAAAAATGATGAGGGGAGATCCAGCTCACTGTCCAGGCCACTGTCACGGGCTGCAGGCTGCAGGCTACACGTGGAAGTAGTCGTCCACCAGCAACTGCTCGCTCGGAGTGGAGGCTGCCCCACTCAGCGGGCTGCTCGCCTGCGTGTCCGAGTCCTGATCCGCCTGCAGCGGCTCGTAGCCGAGCTCCATGACTCCACTGCTTGTGCTGTTCGTCGTCGTCGTCGTGGTGGTCGTCACTGTGGTAGCCGCCGTGGTCAGATAGCACACCGACTCATAGTTCGGGTCCGTTTCACTGCCCGTTCCCGTAAGCGATTCATATTGCGAGGACAGTGGCGTGCTGGTGGCCACCGTTGAGGAGTTGGGTGACAAGGAATTGGATGTGGAACTGGGCGATGTGAGGGTCAGGCGACTGTTGCCGCTGCCCGGCGTTCCGGCCACAGCACTTTCCGCTATCCGTGCATAGTGGTCCGTCTCGGCGGCGGCCTTAGTCTCCAGGATGCTGGCATAGTTGTGGTTGGCATCCGCCCCTGGAATGGTGCTGTAGCCGGCGGCGTCAGCAGAGGCGGGCGGGCGCTTCTTCTCCAGCACCTTGGCGTAGCCGTCGTCCGAGTGGGCGCGACTCTTGAGCACCTCGTAGTTGGGATCGTAGTCCGACTTCTTGGCCTCATCCTCGGCCGAGGGAACCGGGTGCAGTTGCAGTTGCTCGTAGCCGGGATCGTTGTTGCTGCTGCTGCTGGACGGGGGCGGCTGTGGCTGGTTAAGAATAGTCTCGTAGTGCTTTGTGCTGGCGGTGATCGCAATTGCTGTCGCTATCGTAACGGGCTGGGCAATCGCTGAAAGGGCGGCGGAAGTAACAAATTTTATTAGCCAGCAGCTTGGGGCAGCGCGTTTACTTGGATTAATGAGAATAGTTGATGGATTTACTGCAGACGATACTAACCACGGCTACATCCAAACAAAAACTCATGAAATTTTCGCCGTTTGAGTTGAACAAACACGGAAATTTCTCATATTGGCATAGCAACTAAGTTTGGGAAGGCATTTCGGAGGAAAGACAAGGAGAGACAGATAGATAGACAGGCAGATTAGGCATCAGGCAGGGATTATCGACTGAGCCAGGATAAAAACGATGAGCAGATCACAGAAATCCACCCTGATTTACCCTGAACAATCGAGCTGGGACTGGTAACAAGGGGCTGAGGAGACCTGTCGACTTACCTCCACCTTCCTGCTGTCGCTCCTTCTGCAGCATGTTGGCTGCATAGCAGTCCGACTTGCGGTTCTCGTGCATCACTTGTCCATCGGCTGGAATCGTTTCGTAGCCGTGATCCTTGGCCGAATAGCTATTGCTGCGACCACGACCTTTCTGGGCATCCACTAGTAAAGCCGCCGCGCTGTCCAGTGGACTAACACCCAAGGCATCCTGCTGCTGCTTTCTGGCCAGGATGGGCGAGCTGTTCTGCGAGGAGGGAGAGTTCCGCGAGAATTTGTGCTTTTTCATAACCTAGGGGGTTGTAAAAGCAGATTAGCTTGGTAGTGTGGTACTATCAGAGATTAATCTCACCTTGGCGTACATGCCCTCTATGTTTTTGTTGCCCTCGCCTTCCTTTGAGGGGCTAAGGCTCTTGCTGTGCTTTCGCTGGGGCGACGCCTCTCCGGACTCCGCCTCGTGGCCTTCGCCACCGGCTTCGATCACCGATATGACCGAGTTCCGGCCGGAGGCTAAGTTGCTGATGCTTCCGGCGTGCAGGTGGTGCGACTGGCCCACACTCGCCTTGGGCGTCGGGGGCAGAGGAGAGTTCGCCTGGCGCTTCTCCGGCTTGGGCGAGCCCAGATTGCAGACGGATGCGCTGTTGTTCGACGAGGACGAGGCCTGGCGCGAGTGCATCTGGGCTCGCAAACTGTCCACCGGCGGGGGAACTGGCATTCCATGATCGGCACCGCTACTACTAGTGGGTCTGTGGTTTCCGCTACTGGTTCCACCACCGACCATGACGACGGACGGACTAGCGGTCGGAATGCTGCTGCTATTATTTATCTCGACGGCCACCACAATGGGATTGGCTTGCATGGGCTGGATTTGTGCGTAGGTTTCCGAACCGCTAGTGTAAATATCAGCGGCATTGACATGATGACGGTTATTGGGATCCTCAATGGCCGCATAGGTTTCATCTGAAAATACAGTTAAATAAAGAAAAAAAATTCATTTGGTTCCGATTTGATACAAATTGGAGTACAATATTACTTTGTTTTAATTTAAAAAAATTAAAAACAAACTAAAACTTATCCTGCAATGTTGTTAAACAAACTGGAAACTGCTACATTAAATTGTGTAATTTCCCTAGTGACTCACCAGAATCGTCGGATACGGTGGCGTAGTGCGAGTCATTTACATCCCGCGATAAAGCTGGGTTCCTATTCGACGGTTTCCCCTGTGGTTGCTGGGCCAGAATGTTCGCCAATGGCTCCCTCACACTGATGCTAGTGTATCCCTCTGTGTATAAAAGCATTTAGGGACATGACATCACCTCGAGTGCCGCAAACTTACTTGAAGAATCCTGCGAGTCACCGCTGAAATGCTGGTTGGCAATGGGCGGCGTCATGTAGGGAAGATCCTGGCTAGCCGAAATCATGCCTGCTATCGCAGACGCGGCGGGAATCTCGGCCTGCGCCGGCGCCGAATCATTGTGCTCCCTGGAGCCCTCGCTGTGCTGCGAGCTGCGGTGCATGGGATCGATGCCATCGCTGGAAGATCCGGCCACCACTGCCGCCGCCGCAGCTGCTGCTGCAGATCCATGGTTAGCCGCATGGGACGTTGAGGGGGCATTTAGCTGGGCGTAGGGGTGTTCGGTGCCCCGCACTTTGGCGTAGTCGTGCGGCAGACCCTTGACCCGAGAGTACGGTGAGCTGACATCGTCCGCCTGGCTGATGGAGCTATGCTGGGACACACTGGTCTGTTTCTTCATGCTCGGTTGGGCTGTGGACAGGAGTAGGACATGTACTGTATTACTTTGAGGTTTGTACACCACTCACGACTCTGGCTACGGGCATCGACCAACTGCTTGTCCGCCACTGTTTCGTATAGTTCGGACCCATTATCGTTGCTCTCGGCCACGGGAATGTCCGGCAAACTGCGATGGGCTGCAGTGCTCGATCTGGAAGTGGTTAGGGTCTAAATAACTCCTTTCTCTCTTATGTAATTTGCGGACACTCACCGCTTTTCCGAGTCAGCATTCGAGACTGTAGAGGCATTCAGCTCCGCCTGGGACTCGCTGTTGCCCACCAGGTTGGTGACGACGATGACCTCGTCCGGATTCTTCAACTTGACCATGCCCTCCAGGCCCATCAAGTCATTTCTGTGGGGAAAGGGGAGAAATAGTGATTAGTGGCATGGGTGCATCCAACTGGAACTGGGTGGCGTAGCGGCGGAGTGAGACCCACTTTCACTCTCTCGCTGGCGAGCACCGCCCTGTTCGCGCCTGAGGGAACTTTCCACGATGGACTCCGACTCCTGATCTCCTGAAGAATCAGGGCAGAGATGGAGACTTACTTGGGAATGCGCTTCTTGCAGCAGAGACAAGCGCCCAACATCACGATGAAAGTGAGCGTCAGGCTGAGGGTCGCGAGGAGGTACGTGTACGAGTTGGGTGCCTCCAGGCGCAGCTCCGCCGTCGTCGCCTCCACCATGCCCATGTCGCTGTGTGCACATATGCACTATGTACCCATTTAGCACTTGCACTGACCGCTGCACATATATATTTACTAATTTTCGCTGGACTATTCTTTTATTTTTTTTTTGGCCCACCAAACGAAACAGACAACAACAAGAACGCGACTGACGTGCGGTCATACTAGGTGCGGTCCTACTGCAATGGGAAATCTCGTCATTTAATACCTACGCTTTTATGGTCATACTAAAAATATCACCGGCAATTAACGGTTAACTTTTAACCCTATTTAGACCATGAAAAGTTCGGATGATTAATAAATTAAAAATAAAAACATAAAACATTATACAAATTGTAATTTCGTTTGTATTTTATCAGAAATGTAATATGTTACTTCGAATAAACACCCTGTTCATATTTTGTAAAACTTCATAAGATTTTATTTTTCTTCAAATGATATTTGGTATCAAAACTATACCTACGCTGAATAGCAGCCTAAAGGTTTTTGTGCATTACACAAACAGTTGCTCTTAAATCTAGTTTATTCGCTTGGCACGTTTAGTGATTGCTCCTTTTCTTAAAGTTCTGTGTGCTTGAAGATGGTTCTCTCAATGTTCTCTTGCAGTTTTTCCACCTTGCGAGTTTGCTTTTTCAGCTGATCCTCCATTTCTTCAAAGCGGTTGCTCTTGTCCTTGTGTTTTTCGCCCTACGAATTTAAAGTAAATAAGAATATTATTTGATATCTTACGCTGTTCCCAATCTTATACCTTGTATTTCTCTACATGTAAAGCATGCTCGGCATGCAGGTGACGCAGCTTCAACAGGCGGCTTTCAAAATGATGCAATTCGGTCTTGATGGACTCCAGTTCCTTATCAGTAAAGTTGCTAGCTTGAGCCACTCGCCATAGACCCTGAACCTTGGGCTCGATGAAGTCCTGGCTGTGTGGACCGGAGGACACCAGGCGCTCCAGTCTATCGTAGTGATCCTTGATGCCCACATGATGACCGCGAAGTGTGTTGAGGTCGTTTTCGAAACTCTTAACATTCTGAGCATGGGTTTTTATCTCATTTTCATTGGCATCATTCGATATCAGATTGTAGGTGTCCAGATCCTCGGTGTTTATGGCATCTAAAGGGGAAAATTCATTAAAGTATGTTTTTATGTGTTGTCAAACCAACCTACTCTCATGCTTGTCGGTATCCACAGTTCCGATATTTTCCAAAAGGCTGTAGTACACATCAACCTTGTCCTGGTGATGGTCAAACTCCTGCTTCAAGGACTTCAACTCTTCGGCAGTAAAACCAGAAATCTCTGCCTTTTCCCACAGCCTGTTGAGTTTCTTGTCCTTGAATAGGCTCTTGTTTTTGTGCCGGTCATCGGCGTCGTGGAATTTCTGCAAAGTAGCTTGAATAGAAAATAGTCAAGTCATACGATGGAGATTCGATTACCTTAAAGGGCTTTAACTTTTCTGAGTCCTGGGTGTCATCAAAGTGCTCCAGCAGATCGTAGCTGCTCATAATGCCAATCAGCTTGCGACGTAGCTCGTCATCCTTTAGGCCATCCTTGTCCTTGTGCTGGGAGTTGAGCTGCTTCCAGGCAATCTCTTCCTTGTCGTGGATCTTAAGCTCCATGTATAGCGACTTAAGCTTTGGCTCTGTTAAGCGCTGTAACCGAAATCAATGTAAAGGATATTCCAGCTAATAGATGTTCCGTCTCTTACGTTCTGCGCCTTGGCCCACACCAGATTCAATTTGGCCATGCGAAATGGCCGCTGGATACTCTTGAAGTCCGGGTCATACTTTTCCTGCTTCACTTGCTGGAAATGCGGGTCGTTGGCCTCTTTGCTGTACTTCTTGCTCTGCTTTTTGTCCGCATCCACGCCATGCGAGACAATCAGTAGTACCAGCGCAAGGAGTGCAATTACCGGTGCACACTTCAGCATGTTCCTCGTGGCTTTTATACGGGACTTAAGCCGAAAAATTCTGAATGCTGACCTGGCTAAACAGTTATTCACAACGATCAGTGTGACCAGCCGAACACGAAGTAATTCGGGCGCCTCTTGGCCGGTGTGACCAACAAGCGATAGTTAAAAGCTGCTGAAACAAACAAGAAACCTTAAACAATTTTATAATCATTTATTGGTTTTGTCGGTTTTAAATCATTTTGGGCTTGGGAAATAAAGTTTTAAATTCATTCAATGGAGTTTATAAATAGTTAACGTAAATGTTGTATATATATTCTTACTCTTTATATTGCTTTAAAATAATTAGCTTAAAAAAGTCGGCCGCCAGAAATGTTTCGCTGCACTGTTGCTGTTATGGAATGCCTCACTATCTGGATTCGGTCACACTGCCTATTCCGCTTTTTACCTACCGCGGCGCCATTCCCAGTACCTAATTGAAATAGGCTAGTTTGTTTACTTAGAGGCACATTTAAGAGAATCCAGGACAATGAGGACGGAGGCAGCAGTCAGTTGTTTCCTGCTGGTACTCCACAGCGTCTGTTGCCAAAGTGACAGCGAGGAGAACTGGATTGATCCGCATCCCAATTGGTCAAACCTAGTCCAAGATTTCAATCAGCCAGATGGTTCCTGCCAGTGTCCTGCGATTCCGGAGCGATCTCCGGCCGCCGTAGAGGATGCCTTAGCTTTTACCTACTTCAGAAAGTTCGTCAATATACTGTTTCAACGCAAGCGATTACAGGTAAGATCGTTCTACTGTTTGACCAAATTTGGAGACATGACGTCATGGGTGTAACTATTCTGTAAATAGTTCGATGCTGAATCGGCGCTCCACAAGCGATCGTTGCTATTCTCGCTGCGGACATCCCAACTGGAGGAACTGGAGAGGGTGCAAGATGTCCGGGATCTGGACGTTTTGCTGACCAAAATACTGGAGAGTGTCGAGGAAGCTCCTTTGTTTGAGGGCAAGTCCGGATGCTCCTATGCCCGGCAGGGAGTGCTCTCCATATTGGCGGATATTTTGAAGGACATCGTAGCACTTACGAAAATTTCTGAGGTACCTGTTGCGCCTTCTATGGGAATATGACACTGTGCTTACTAATTACTTGTTTTCCCAGGTGCAATTTATACTATTTGCAGTATTAGCCACCGCAATTGGATGCCTTGTGCACAAACGTTTCCGTATCCGGTTAATTTCAATTGTTCTGGGCGGTATTTTTCTATGTGGATATATTCACACTTACTTAGAGTGCAACAGAGTATGTAACTATGTAGTATTAATCATAAGAAGCTATCCTCATTACTTGAATATTTACAGAAGTTAGATGTCGAAGCCATGATGGAAGTTATGAAAAGTCACCAGGAACCAAAGAGCTACGCGGAAATGTCCTGGTTCGGTCGACTTAAAGGCTTTGTATTCCAAGCTTCGTTACAGGATCAGCAAATAGAAATGCTGAAGTAAGGGAATCCCTTAGAGTATCCGTCAACCTCTAAAAAACTTTGTATTTCAGAAAATCTTCAAAGCTCAATCTTTCAATCTGCATGCCAGATCACGTATTCTTTATGTATATGAACAACCTGTTTCTTAAGCAGTTAGAAATGTTGTTGGAAAAAGTGTCTGAAACTATGCAAAAACTGTCCTGTAAGTTTTTAGGAAACTATCCCTAGTCAATATTTGTAACATTAATAACCACATTTATTCGCAGATGGATTGTCATTCCCTTTCAACCTCCTTGCCCCGCTCCTCTTAGTGGCTTTGGTGGGCTACATTATAAAGCTAACCTTTAAATACATCATAAGCCCAAAAGCATGGGCATCCCTTATCCACAGCAATCCCGCCCCGGTTGGAGCCCAAGCGGCACATCAAGCTATTGCTGGTCGAGAGGCAGTTGGGGATTGTATATCGGGCGAGAACTTGAAAATGCTGTTAAATGTAATGAACGTGTCGAGTGTTCAGCAGCAGTCAAAACAAACGCAACCTCAGCTCGCCGTTTCGGGGGTCGAGGAGCTGGTAGAAGCTCCTCCCTCACCGCAGAAAAACGAAAATCTAGATGTAAGCGATTCTAGCAGCAAAAGCAGGAAAAGCGTTGTGGAGGAAGAAGGATTCACGCTGGTCGACGATCACGAAGATGATCACATCGATAATGTGTAGCAGCAGCTGCAAACTTAATTTGTATTAATGTAAATAATAATGTCCGTGATTTTTACCAAGTCAGAGTCCGTAAATGATTGGCAAATAATTCAATTTTCTGCTTGATTTGTCATAGTTAAATTTTTATTTAAATTATTTTGCATGTTCTTATTCTCATTTGCACGATAAATGTTATTAAGATAAATCTTCAACAATAAGATCTTTTAAGTAGGCCACCAAACTGTTTATATTTTTCTTGTTATTATTACGCCGGCCTTTCAAAAAATCGGATATAATTTCTATGTAACTTGTTGATCCTTTATATTTACAACTTGGCGCTCAGGCGATTATTTTATATTATTAGCAGTGGGCGCTCTGTGTGAGTTGCATATTAATTGAATGTAAGCGATAATTAATTATTCGGTTTTCAAATCTTGTAAAATCTAATTCAATATGTATACAACTAATATATTTATATATCTATGTATATAGATCTATATGCTGTGTGTATATATTTGTAAGAAAAATTAGAAAAGAATTTCGGTGTAAATATATTCATTCGTTGTATTTTAAATCATGCACCTAAAATGTATTATGCTTTAATTACAATTCATCGTTATTATAATTGTTATGCAACTAAGTAATTTTACGCATTTTGTGAAATGTACTGTATGGAGAATGTTTTCCAATATACGGCACATACTGAATAGCCAAAACCCAGTTTGCTGTCTGTCTACAATTAAACGTACCTAAAACTAGGAAAACACGAAGCAGAACCCAAAGCACAGGCAGGCTACCTATAAATCTCAACTAAGGCTGGCATACTTATTTGAAATCGTTCATGTCTATGGCAAACCGAGATAATTTATCTAAATTGATTTCACAAATCTTATACGCAAATTGGTCCGCTATCATAATCTTGATTAATAATTTCTCTACTCGAATTCAACAATTTATTTTAGATCTAGTGTGTAATTTTCCACTTCTTGATTTGTGTTGGCTGTTCTACTTATATGTCCGGCACTGCTGGACGGCGGACCAGCAGCCATAGATACCAGTACCAGTTGGATGAGCAACATCATAATTAATGTAATTACTTGCCCCATTGTTGGCTAATTGGTTTAGCAGCGATTAAAGCATATCATTCACTTAGTCTGATTGGTAAAATTTAAAAAACTAATCCTCTTAATATCAAACAACAGCAAACTATGCGAAACAATTTGTTCAACTCCTACGCCTATGCACAAGCCAACCAACTATTAAAATAACGAATACCACAATTGGGAACGGTTTGGTTTAAGTTAAGCTATAAGTACGTACGATACATAAGTGTTTTAAAAACAGGCAACTTATATCCCATCTACGCTACTGCAAAAATGCTCTTCAAATATCCTTCGATGTACGTGTTCCTTGGCTCACTTGATGAATGCAATTGTACTTGATCTTGATCATGATTCTGGCTTAGGCTAACTCTGTGATCCTTTTCGGTTTTGCTGCTACTATTAAAATGCTCTCGTCAATAAATTTCAGCAAATAAGTGTAAAATTGTACATACACATTTAATATAATACAAAAACACAATGCCATCGCGAATTTGTTTTAGGTTTCCGGATCCGGATCTCTCTCTCTGTGTGTGTGGTATGTGTGTGTTGTTGGCCATGAGTATTTTATACATTAGCTTATGTGGCGAACGGGGCTCGTCCAAATCTGTATTATTCTGGTTAGGTGGTAAATAGTTAAACAGCAATGATAGTCAGGGGAGGCATCCTCATCGTGCTCATGCCCAGATGCCCAGATGCCCCGCAATGGTCTCTGTGGCGACCATGGAGTCAAGAAGTCTTCCGTTGATGGATCCATGTAAATATTGTTATCATATCGTAGTAGATACACATTACAGATTCTATGTCTTTAAATAGGTACTTTGGCTTTCGTTAGAGATATAGTGTATAGCTTCGTTTCATACCTGGTTATGAATGGGTGGTGGATCATGCAAGTATGTATGTAAACATTTGATATGTATGCCGTTACGTTTCAGATGCGATTATGTGTGTGTCAACTTAGGATTAGCTTCCATGCTGATGGTGTGTTTAGTTTAGTATCGTATCGTATCTGGTATCGTGTACTCTGTGCGACTACAAAGATCTGATCTGCTCGAATAGAACCTATGCAAAATATACTCGTAATCGTAATTGCAATCGTGTTTGTGACTTACATCAGTTCCTAAATACAAGTGTCAAGTTATGGATGTAACTCTACATGTGGGTAAGTGGTTGTGTGGGTTGTCTGGGGTGTGAGTGGGTTGTCTGGGGTGTGTGGGTTGTCTGGGGTGTGTGTGGTGCGTGGCCCGTGTGGGTGGTTGGGTGGTTGGATGGTTGGGTGGCTGAGACCCAACACCGCCCACCACCACACGCTGCTGCCCCAAGGCGAGTATTTGTCTGTCACCGTCTCCTGCTCCGTCACTCCAGCTGGAGCTCCTTTCGATGCAATGCGACCCGGGTCACATTGTCACAGGGCCACATGCCATCGCCGTCCGATGTGCTTACATAACGAGACACTTCTCCTTGGCCCCACCGCTGGCACTGGCCCCCGCGTCTCCGTTCTCCGGAATCGAGCCGTTGGTGTCCTTGGACTTTTTCTCCTTCTTCTGTTTCTTCTGCTTCTTGGTGTCCAGCTGCAGGGAAACGGTGCGCGTCTTCTCCATGTTGAGCAGCTCCTGGAAGAGCTCGGTCACGTTGTGATTCGTCTTGGCCGACGTCTCCATAAAGGATATGCTCCAGGTGGTCGCCTGCGCCTGACCCTCGGCCTGGGAGACCTGCCAAAGTATGGTTTTGTGTTAGGCGGTTTTAAAAAAGGCAGGGGTTCTTAGATCCTTTTGATCTTTAAGTATTGTTTTTATATTCAAGATATAATGAAATCAAGAAAGACAAACAATTTAAGAACAAAATACCGATGTTAAAGTGGATTCTGTTTAATATTAATAATTTTGTAATTTAGTAATTTAGTTATCAAAAAATAGATGACTTTATTAAATAATGATATATTGGATTAGAAAATATCGTATTCAAGATTTCTCTTACTATTTCAACCAGGAAGAACGTTAAATTAAAATTTCTTTGTCAAAGATGATTAGTTTAGTCAAATCTGTTTAATATTGTTAATTTAGTTATTAAGTTATTAATGAAAGAATAGATTTGACTAAAAAACTAAACAATTTTAAAGGTTTATAGTTAAGTTGCCGGTTGTTGATATCCAAACTAGTTTAAAGTTAAAGTGCCCTAACATATAAAGATGGATATTATTGTCTCTAACCTCACGCAACTCGGCGGTCTCATCACACTTGTTGCCCACCAGCATGACGGGGATGTTGGGGATGTCGGCCCCCTGTGGAAAGACGAAATGTTAGTGAGGATTCAATATCAGGCAATCACGAACCTTTAGCTCCTTGATGAGCGCCCAGATGGGTCGCAGCTCCTCCAGACTCTGCTTGGAGCACACCGAGTAGACCAAGATAAAGGCGTGTCCCTTCGAGATGGACAACCGCTGCATGGCCGGAAACTGGTGCGAACCCGTGGTGTCCGTGATTTGCAGCGTGCAGATGTTCTTGTTGCAGCTGATGACCTATGGGATTAATAGGGATTAGGAGGGGTCCTCTCGGAGGGTCACCTGGTTAACCCCCACCCACCTGTCTGTAGGTGTCCTCGATGGTCGGGATGTAGCTCTCGCGGAAGGTGCCCTTGATGAAGCGCAGCACCAGCGAGCTCTTGCCCACGCCGCCGGCTCCGAAGACCACCACCCGGTAGTCGTTGCTCTGCTCCGGCGCAGCGCGCGTCACCTGGTTCTTCTGCTCCGTCATTCCGGACTCGCGTCGGACCGGATTCGGGTCAATCGGATTCGAAGTGGAAATAGTTTCAGAGAGAGAAACAGGAGCTGGAGCTGGAGCTTGTTGGCTTGCTGTCGGGCGCTGTTGGAATGTTCTACTTGGGCGCCATGCTTTCGTTTATCTGCAACGATTAAGAGCAAATCAGCTTGGCCACAACGCCCACGCACGCACAACCTTTCCGGGCCGGTTGTGGGTGGAGAACGGGTGTGCGTGTGGGTGGTATTGCTTTAGGGTCCCTAACAAAAAAAAAAACAGAAAGAAAGTTCACTTCTGATAACCAATGCTTATATACCCTTGTCATTATTAATATTAATATTAGTTAGTCTAAATACTTTTTTGTTCAGATTGTTTTTATGACAGCTATGGGATATGATATTATTTTATAAACTTGAGAAGGTCATCCTTAAATGGCAATGCCTCAATTTAGTTAATTAATAGTTTTTTGGTCAGATTGTTTTTATGACACCTATAGGATATAATATGATTTGATAAACTTGAAAAGGTCATCATTGAATTGCAATTTTCTCAATTCGCGTTTATGATGTGAGTCCCGAAACAAAGGAAAACAGCCTTTAACCTCTGACAAGCGATGCTTATATACCCAGCTTTTCAGAAATATTGTAGTCTATATACATATTTTGACATATTTGTCCATGAGACTTTGATAAACTTGAAAAGATCATAGTTTAATGGCCATACCTCGATTAACATATATGATGTTATATTTAAATTTTAAGATGCTCAAACGATCGTTCTTATAACAGCTATTAGACTAAGAAGTTCGAATTCGAATTCGATACAACTGTCCACTTTTAATAAAATACAAAATTAATAAAATTTAAATTATCCTTAAAAGGCCTTATTCCTATAAGAGAATTAAGTAATTCAAAATCAAAGATGTAAAATTATTATGTAATGCTGATATTGTAGAACTCGAGTCTTTGTTATTCGCAATATCTTCAGAATAAAACTTAATATGGAAATTTTTACCTATCGGTATATGTAGTGTATAAGGTATTGTTAAGGCATAAGAAAAGTTTAAAATAAAACTTGTTATGGTCGTTAAACCAAGTAAATAAATTGCAAAAAATAAATGTATAAGATCGGATATGACTTATCGACTGCGTTACAGACTTGTGACAACATTTGTGTTACCCTTTTCAAGGGCAAAATAAACGGGGGAACAATGCGTGAGAATGTGCCGCTAATTTTAGCCATGTGCCAAGGAAGAGTATTGATTTTTGCTCGGCTGGCGGATCGGCATCAGCCTCTTCTCATCATTATCACTTTAATCACGATTATGTTGGGGTAAAAATAGGCCTGCTTTGAAGGCGAGTGTCCTTTCCTGCCCATCCGTTCATCCGCCCACTCACACACGGACACACACGCACACTAGCACTAGTCCAGCCGTAACTGCTCACTTCCGCTTGATTGTCATGGTGGCACTGGCACCTTTGACACGCCCCCTTTGCCGCCCCGCCTTCCGACTTTTCGCCGTTTTGTTGTTTCGCACTGTTTTCACACTCTCTTTTTGTTTTTCCACCGCTCCGTACACCACACACACTCTTTGCTGTTGGATTTTCCTCGCTTTATTTTGGCTTGGATTTATCGATTTTATCTGCGCTGCACTTGCCACCCACACACGCGACCCCTCGGAAAAACCTGGGCGCCAGCACTATGCAACCCCGTTTGGTGAATTTCCCGCAGGATCCGAGGGTTTCCCAATTGCGTCGCAATATTTACTTGCATTTCGTTGCACTGGGATTCGTTGCAGGACAGGATCTGGTGCCCGATGTGACTAGCTCTCTGCTGCAGGCCGTCCTATCCTATCCTCTGGTTCCGATAAGGGAACCGCCCACCCACCGCCCCCACACACAAGGGCATTACGGCGCATGCGCCTATCTTATGTGCAGAGCTTTTAGCAGTGCTCAAACCCCGCAGCGGAGACTCGAACCCTCGGGGAAGAAAGCTTCTGCACACGTCTCTACATCCATTCAAAGCCGGCCGGCGTGTGCAAAAGAATTGGGGAATCGAACGACCCGTGTGTAAAGCCGCGTTTCCAAAGTGTATAAAACCGAGAGCAACTGGCCAATGTGCATCAGTTGTGGTCAGCAGCAAAAACAAGTGAATCATCTCGGTGCAGTAAAAGGCCTAAATAGCCCATCTCTTTATCTTTTGCGAAGTGAACAAGTGAAAAAAAACAACAAAACCAAGATGCCTTGCCCATGCGGAAGTGGTAAGTTCAAGTCTGACCCTAGGATTCTAGGATCTTTTCAGCTGTCCAGAAAAACAGTTTAATGTTATGTTGAATCAGATATTTTATTTACAAAAGAAAGATAATATTGAATGAACACAATTGGAACCCCTCGATTCAACTTGTTTTGAACCAGATCTAGTATAAAAAAATAGGTTTCTTGACAATATAGAATAAATCGACGTGCAATCAATTCTACATCTTTAAAATCATTATAAATCGTATGATTTCTTCCGTTTTTTTTTTTTTATATAGTCAACATATGCATATATATATTTTTCTGCATAATAATTTTATTTTTTATTTTACTTTTACCAGGTTGCAAATGCGCCTCCCAGACGACCAAGGGATCCTGCAACTGCGGATCTGACTGCAAGTGCGGCGGCGAGAAGAAATCCGCCTGCGCCTGCTCCAAGTGAGATTCTCCGGAGGAGAAGATCTGGAGAAGACGGCAGCCCCTTATCTCCGAACTGATTTCTTTATATTATCACATGCAAACACAATGTTTTCTCATTTTCCCTCCACACAATGTCCAATTAAAGTAATTGAACACTATAAGCTGCGTATTTTTCTTGTTGCGCAATCAGTTGGTCTGGGCCTTTCTAGGTTAGATTCTCATTTATTGGAGGTTCGTGCCCGGCGATATGGCGATATACGTCGTGAAAATTGGATGGTCAAGTGTTTTCCACACTTGTCTACTAGTTTGCATAAACAAATTCAGTTGAGCAATTGTATAGTAATCTGAGACGCTTCTCTTCTATTTTCTGAGGCTGAAATGAGTGGGGGTTTGGGTTTGATTTCAAAGCACAGCGGTTTGAACTTATGACTTGTAGATATGGCTACAGACGCGGGCAAAATAATAAAGCAGCTCCTAAAGCGTAGATTTTATTAAATTTTAACTGTTGCAAAAACAAACGCATTTTAAAACATTATTTGACTTAAAGATTTTTTCCTTAAAGCTGAAATTATGTTTATTATATGAATTTCATATAAAGTAGCATATGTTTAGCTAAACTCTGTTGTTTCTCCTTAGAAACTCGATGAATAATGATTTAATTATTTCACAAAACACATATATGTACATATATACATGATTCACGAAGAAAAACATTAATAATTGTAGGCTGATTTACTTTTCAGTCTGTTTTGTGCTCAACATCGTCTCGAGACTTTATAGTCTCAAAGTCGCTTAGTTAACTTGTTGTTATAGGTGTAAAGTGATCGCGCAGGTAACGTGAAAGTGCGACAACCTTATAAGCATACACATTAATACGCTCATAATGTCACCGAAATAAGTCAAGAACAAGAACCCCGAGTGCTATTTCCGAAGTGAGCGATCCATCTGACCTAGGGGTGGGGTTACGAGAGACCCCACAACCCCAGATGGCCCAGACACCACGACCCGAGACCTCCGAGTGAATAAAAAACCCTCAATCAGAGTTTATGGCTCGCATTTAATTTGTTAGCCTACGAATGCAGCTTATGTCTAATACTAGGCTAGGTGAACATAAATGGAGGATTACGGGGAATCGATTGGGTACACTTAGTGCGCAGTACAAGTACATATGTGTGGGCATGGGCATGTTTTCTTTTTGGTTATCAGCGTGGCCAAACAAATACGACCGAGATATCACGGCAGTTTCGAAACGCTTCTGTTGAAGGTGCTCGACATCGACGCACATTAGTTACAAAATAGTGGGAAATTCGCGGCCTACTTGATAACGATATTCTGGGCCAGTCGCTTCACGAAGTCCACGTTCAGGAAGTTGGCCATCAGGGTGAGCACGGACTTCTTGGGCGGTCGGCAGTGCCGGAGTCCCGCCTCCTGGCAGCATACGTTCGGAAAACAGTCCAAAGTGGAGGTGCACGCCTTGGGGTGCAGGTCAAAAATGGGCGGCGGTGGAGCCGTGCACTCTAGGTACTCCGTAACTGCGAAAGAATTTTGGTTTATGTTGATACAAATGAGGAATTCTTGCTCTTAGTTATATGACAAAAACATCGATCGGTGAAATCATAATTTGAATATTATACCGAAATATTATGTTAGGACCGAATCAAAAAATACTTTAGGTAGTGTGTATGTGTTCTTCACCTCGCGTTTAATATTATATAGTGTCATAAATTGCACAGAGTATTATACTAAGTTTGCAAGCCAGTGATGCAGTTATATCCGACTATTATGAGTATATGCATATGTATGTTTTTGGTCAGTTCACCAGACGATTCAATTTAGCCATGTCCTAGGCAATATAGTCTCTCAGCTTTAAAGCCTTTTGAATGATACATTTGCAAAAGAATTCTTTTTATTAAAGGTAGTATATAAGGCGGAACGGGACGGATCGAACGACTAAGTATAATAATTGACAAAAAATATATAGCTTTGTTGATTTCCATTTATACCAATATTCGCCGAGATATGGAAATATTTTTTTTCTTGGTTTTTAAAATACAGTTTTAATTTAAAAAAGAAATCGGACAGATATCATACAGCTCCTATAGGAATGATCAAAAAATTCTGCGGGAAATCGACTTACATTTATTATTTTAAAACATATATACTTAGTTTTTTAATAACTGCTAAAGTATATTTTTTCTTGATCGAAGATATGTTAGGTGTAAAAACTGTATGTATGTCTACATCACACAAATATCTTATCTTATATACCCTCCATGGAAGATAGATAAATCAGTTTACACTTACGGTAGTCGAAAGAGCGCTTCACAGGCACTGGGGCCGTTTCCAACTCCGGCTGCGAGGTGCGGCAGTACCTTCTGCGGCCATCCGGACAACAGACCCTTGGCCAGCAGTCCATGTCCGAGCTGCACTCCTGGACATCCCACCAGAGCTCGGCCAGCGGTCTGCTGGGGCACTTGCGTGGTATCAAGCCCAGGATGGCTGTTGTATAAGGAACACTCACTGATTAGCAGATGGCCTAGGATTCCCGAATATTATTCCACTCACGAGCATGTGGCGTCTCCTCCAGGGGCTTGGGCACCCCGGAGACACAGCTGCTGGCCCCGAAGATATCACAGCACAGCTCATCTCTCTGCCAGACGGCGCAGTCCCGATCCGTCTTGCAGATCTTGGGGAAGAGCTGGAACCTCACCTCGTTCTCCCGAGGACAATCGAACCTCAATCGCAGCTCGGCAGCCGCCCGCTTGCCCTTCTCCTTGTCCTTCTGCTTATCCTTCTCCTTGTCCTTGTCATCGCTGGGAAAGTTGAGCGTGGGCAGGGCGATCCGGAAGGGACCATCCGTGGTGGACTTCAGTGTGGTTGTTGTGGGTGTTCTAACCGTTGTGTTGGCCAAAGGTTTCCTGGTGGTCTTGGGCGGCTTACGCTGACTAGACTTGTCCTCCTTGGGACTGAACTTCTTGGGCGGATGAGGCTGCTTGGTGGGCGGACGCACTGCCACCAAACTCTGTTGGCCAAAGCTCCAGAAGTTCGGATTGAAGAAGTTGAAGCCGTTGGCCAAGCTGGGACGCGGAGCTGGGGGATGGCGGATGGATGTGGAAAGCGGGTTAGCTGTGTGTGCTCAGTGGCCATTAGTGTTTCTGCTCCAAATAACAGACATTACACGTCAAGTAAAGCGCAGTTCCCGCGGCTCATAAAGAGCGTTTGATTTGGTTTTGTTTCATTATTCCGCCAGCAGTGGATCAACAATTGCCAGCCTGTTGGCCAACGCTTCCCACCCACTCCACTGTAGGCTCCATAGACCCATTCCCAGCGCAATTATGTACTTGGCATGTTGCAACAGCTTGGACAGCATGCGCCAACAGCGCCATGATCAGAGATCATTAACCGCGATGAACGACACTTCCCTATAAGCTTTGAATTTCCAGGTCATAAAACTAGCTAATGGCGAGGCAAGTTCAGAGCACCTTTAATTTAATTAGACCCACGCAGCCAGAAAAAAAAGGGGGATTCTAAAACGGAATTATCATGCAAATTGCCAGAGGCAAAGGCCTAGGCCCCAATAACTGGCGACCTTGTGTCCGTCTCTCCGGTTCGGACTTCGCCAAGGTCTCCTGGTGCAGCTGAAGCCGATTCGAAAGCCCCGGCGCTCCAGTTATCGACGCTCTGCACCTAACCTATGCACCTATGGACGCCGACGAACTCCGAACGGGTATATCAGGTTTTGGCCACAATTTGAATACACAATTGCGGTCAGAATAATGAAACGGCCAATCCAAGGTAAAACTCTTTATCTGCATTTTTTTTGCGCATAATCTTTGATTTATATTTGGCTATCAAAGTGGCTTCAAATGCCATTCTAATTTTTACAGCAGCAATAGGATCTCGGTAACTCACAAATTGCAAATTAGCCATTTAAGAATGTAATAAATTCATGCTTTCATAATATTTAAGCAAAAAGCCTCAAGGCGTTGAAATTATAGTTTAAAAATAGGTATATTTCAGTATTCTAATGTGTATATATTTGTTACTTTGATTTTTATTTATTGCACTTGTTAGTTAATTTAAATATGAAAATTTGTATTAAAATCCTTTTTAATTTTTTTGAAATTGAGTTTAATATCTGAAGCTTTTTATTAAATTTAAACCACTTTTAACTTAAATTGAATTCATTTAAATCAATGGAACTATTTTAAATCGAATATTTTCCACATTGTTTAAAATATTTTAATATTGAATTATTTAATATTATGATCTTATAATTTATGTATATATTAAATATTGACTTTAATAGTCAGATATTTGTTTTTCAAATTCCAAATATATAGAAGGGTATCCCATCTATCGTTGAACCCACCTAGTTCAACCTTTTCTCAGACAACTTCTTTGTCGCTGTTATGGCTGTATATTCGCATTAACACTTTCAATCTTTATGGCCGAAACCGAAAAGCTAGGTCAGTGCCAGCATCTTCGACCAGTTTGCAAGATTTTTCAATAGTCATCGCCCCACAGACTAGTTGCACTGATCTAAGATCAAAGCTAACTATCTTTGCATCATTAAACTATTTTGTGGACTCACTAGTTGTGGTAGTTGTTGTTGATGTTGTTGTGGTGGTGGAGGAGGTGGTGGTGGTTGTTGTAGTTGTGGTGGATGAGGAGGGCCTGCGCCGGCGGACGACCTGAGTGCGCCTCCGCTGGTTGGATGCACCCTGCTGCTGTGGCCGTCTGGACTGATGCTGATCCGGTCCTGAAACCACCGCAGTTTCGTGGGCTGGCTGTGGAGCTGGGAGCGGGAGCTTGTATTGTGCAACTCCGCGGCTTGTGGTGGATGCCTTGGCGGCCGTTGCACAACCGATGGTCAGGTAGAGGGCTCCCCCAGCAGCCAGGAGCTGCAGCCAGACCAATCTCATTGCGACTGATTCACTTACGGGGGGGTCACTAAACCACTGACCTTTCCGATTTTGGAGTCACTGTTGCAGTATGTGGCACTCACTCACTCACTCACTGATCACTCATCGCTGGTGGGAATACAGGTGGTACTGGGTTACTTTATTATTGGGCAAGCGCGACTACGTTGTTTAGACACCGAGCGACCGCTTCAGACTCCCAGCTCCAATTGGCGAATGTGCAAAATCGTGGTATTTCGGCAGCGAAGCCCACCGCTGAAACAGCTAAGAGAGCTTAAGCGGGGGCTGACCCGCTCTTTAGCGCCCCAAACTGGTTTTAACTCCAAGTCTGGCTCTCAGCCAAATGGGCTCTGGCCTGCCATTCCACTGGCTGGAGCACTGGTGAAGGTGTTCCAGTGCTGCGGTGGATGCCACTAACCCACTGACGTAGAAATGAGGAAATGCGCCTGCCTGCAGCCAGGAGATTGCTTCCGGCTTTCCAAAAGGACACCATCAAATATTGAGGCACACTTAACGCTCTTGACACTTTTGCGTGGGAATGAAGCAGGTTTGTTTACAGTTTGGTTTATAGTAAACATTCATTTAGTTGTCCACAAGGAAATTGATAGCTAGGATTACGCTACATGTTAATGTATATGTATATGTATATTTAAGCACACACAAAGTCTAAGTGCAAAACACACACACACATGGTAATGTGATAAGAAAATTTTGCTTTTATTTATGTTTGAAATTAAGTTTTAGTCACCATTTCGTATTCATAATTGATAAGTCACAAATCCGAATCTGTGCAGTTCAAGAAATAATACTCATAGCCGCAGCTTACAAATATTATTGATTTTAATTAAACCAGTGCTTGTTACATGCATTAAAAAAAAGATTGCAACCATTCTTTTTGCATTATTGCACTATTGTAAAAGTGTTCTTTGAAAATTATAGACGTCTATCCTATAGCTGTTTATAGGATAATGGTTTGTTAGCCAATCTAAATTGGCGACATGTTGCTCTACAATTTTTCACATTATATCCCGGCAGATAAATGTAAATTTAAAAGGCTTTCTGTCACTGGCAAAACCTCTTGATTGTTCAAAACAAGATCTTCGTGTGCGATTTGACAATGTTATTTCAGAGAGATGACCCTCTCTCCAGCGATCCAAACCGGTTGTATTTTGTTTTGGTAGCGGTTTAATGTGTTATTAGGTTACACAGACTAACTGACTGATCGGCCGTCGGTCCAAAAACTAGGAAATGCACAATTTTCCGGCATTTGTCAACACAAAACAGATGCCCGCCAAGATGTAGGCTCAAATTATGACACAAAAGTATATATACGTTTCTTGTTATGGGTTTAATCAGACGGAGATTTAAACAAACTAGTGTTTTAACAAAGATCCTTCGCGGAAGGTGGCAACTGTTGGAATTCTGTGGTGGTGGCCATTCTGGTTACTTGCTTAGAGATTACTTTGGAGTCGTTTCCTTGTGTGCTTTGTCCTTGCTTAAATCCCCAAATGATTATGTTGTTGCTGCTGCTGCTTGTTGTTGCTGCCGGCATATTAATGTACGCAGTCCCCCAGAGTCCGGCGACTGCTTATATTACTATGCCGATTGTTATTTTGAGACGCGATTAACGCGTGCCAAATTGAGAAGAGGACATTTAGTCCAGCTGAAAGGAGAAAAGGTTGTAATTAGTAATGAGTTGGTAGATAGATCTCCTGGGGACTCACCTTCTTGAAGCCAATGTCGTTGGCGTACTCCCTGAAGCACTGGCGGCAGATGTTCAGGCCGTACTTGCGGATCAGACCGTGGCGGTTAGAGCAGGCACGGCTGGAATGGGATGACGAATCATTAGTTATATCGGTTCCACACAAGTTCTTCCACAGATTGGCACAGTTTTGGTGTAGCAAAGCTGTCGCTGCACTCGGCTGCACTGTTTTCATGTGAAAATCGCGCCTTCTGCCTCGTGCAGCTCTTACTTTGGCCTCCCTTAATTAAGGAAACTGTTCAAGATGTTTAAACACGTATTTCCGTACTCAACCGGGGGCAAAAGCCATTGAACAAATCTAACAAGGAAAGTCGGCAAGCAACACAAATCGGCAGACGCCATGCGTGAAAAAAAGCGGGGCGTGAATAACCTCACTTTCTACAAGCATGCCAAAAAATCGTGCAAAATACGGGATTACGGGGCAAGCATTTAAACAAATCGTACACCATTCGGTGCGCCAGGCTACGGGCCGCACAAATCTTACCAGCATCGGGAGCCTTGGCCGTATTTGCGGGGGTGCGAGTACCAGAGAGTAGCGAAACCCATGTTGGCGTTTTTCGACGAGAAAGAAAAAGAAAAGGAACTAGGGAGGGCAGTCTGAGGTGCAAAAACATCGATGACTTCGCTGTTTTCACAATATCGGTCTTATCGATGTTTGGCAGGGACTATCAATGTTCTTCCATCACTAACGATATCTTTCTGTTAGTTGGACGATTGGCTAACATTCCGCTGTTAGTTGGACGTTTGGCTAACATTTCACTGCGAAACACAAACCCACAATCACTAAAATTCACCGCTAGAGGTGGGGCATTGCTTACAGCGATGTTTTCAATAGGTCAGTCTCATCAATGTTTGGCAGAGCTTTTAATGCTTATCCGTCTCTAACGATATTTTCTTGCCTCTGTTAACTTCTCACTCAAGTTCTAGCCCACTGTTACCGATTTCACGGCAGTTCATGCGCACTTCACTCAAGTTCTTGAACACTTAGCCAGGTTCCACTCCATTTCTTGCCCACTTTCTGTTGAAATTCTTAACATCTGCTGAAATGCACTCACTATTTAACACCACTCTTGTAAGAAATGTAAATGTTTTTAAATTCGTTTTTCTATTATAAAATAATGTTCGTAGGAGTCTTCTACCTGCAGAGGGCGTAGCCACTACCAAAGTGGCATCACCATTAGCCAGTGGCCCCTCTATTCCTCTGGCGCTTTATTCAAATTCGAATTCGACTCTTACATATAGGTATCCGAAAACAGTGGTTGGGACGGATTGTTCTTGACAACAACCACCTTGGCATTTTCACCACCTTGCATTGGCGGCTTACCCGGCTGCGGCTCGAACATGCTCAACATATCCATATCCTGTTGGGCCGGATCTTCGAAGACGATTATGTCCTGCTCTGAGCCACTCGCCTCCATTGGCACTGCCTGGCCATACTGCGACATAAGGAAATTGTTGTTCACGCCGTTCATTGACAGGCACATCAATTCGTCATTCTGCTCTGGCAGGACGGAGTACTGCATCCCAGGATCGCCAGTCTCTGCCAATCCGGACCCCGAGCCAGAGGCCTCCTCCGCAGGAGCTTGCTCGTCCGGATGATGCTTGGCCTGAAGGGCAGCGGCTGCAGCCGACTCCAGCTGAAACTTCTGCATCTGCATCATCAGTCGCGAATTGGCGTCCAGGTGGGCGTGTCGCGCCCGGATGTGCTTGTCCCTGTCGCCACGCTGCCGGAAGGTCTTGGTGCAGAAGAGGCAGCTATACGGCTTCTCGCCGGTGTGGATGCGCTGGTGATTCTTGAGGGCATCCGCCCGGTAGAACCGCTTGCCACACTCCTCGCACTCGTAGCGCCTTTCGCCTCGATGGATGAGCCGGTGCTGGTAGAAGACGGATCCGGTCAGGAAGCGCTTGCCACACACCAAACAGAGATATGGTCGTTCGCCCGTGTGGCACTTCCGGATGTGGTCGTTCAGATCTGGTCGGATGGTAAACTTCCTGTCGCAGTTCTCCTCCTGACAGACAAAGGGCTTGACACCTGATGGGGAGGAATAGATCACCTAAGTGGCCGTCTGATCTACTTCAGCCCATCACAAGTCGGTTATAAAATCAGCTCTGAGCTAAAGCTTGGTTTGTTTGTCTATAAATTTGGAATCATAGTTTATGGAATCATGGAATCTTTAAGCTTCTTTATAAGTTTCTTTGAATTATTGAAAATATGCATTGCAAACTCTTCCTCGCAAATTCTTCAGCTGAAGACACTCTTGTCTTCTCTTCAGGCGGAACTGATTGCCAATAGCAAAATAGGCTTATAAATTAGCAAGTATTGGCCATCTGCCCAGTTTTTAGAAATAAATTAGACCTCCGTCTGCTATAGAGTTTATAGTCATACACAAATGAAGAATATGCGAAAATGAAGAATATGAATTAAGATTGGTTACTCTATCCCATGATTCCATGAGCTTATAATTTTAGTGAGTCCGTCATTTCTATCGAATCGAGTGCCTCTCATCGTAAAAACCAAAGAGCTGAGCTGTTTAAATCAAACATTTTGTAAGCTGATTAAGTCAAGCTGTTTAGTTGAAGGGAGAGTTGTGTGCTCTATAATCTACTACGAATGCTTACCCTGGTGGAAGCGCAGGTGCTGCCACAGATGACTAGATTGGGTGTAGGACTTCCCGCAGATGTCACAGAGGTACTGACGCAAGCGACCAGTGCCCGTGTTGCGGGTCTCCTTCTCGCGTTTCTTCTTGTTTAAATGCTTCTCCTCATTGTGCGCCTGGATCTCGTTTGCAAACTCGAAGTTGACATCGCAGAACTCGCAGGGCAGCAGCAGCTTCTTACCACTCGCGTTGAGACGCGGAAAGTAGTGATATGAGGTGTACCTAGCAGAGCGGAATAGCTGATTACCCTGCAGGATTAAAAACCCATTCAACAACTTACCGATGCTCCTGCAGAAGGTCCGTGTTGGCGAACTTCAACTCGCACACATTGCACACAAAGTAACGACTCAGTGTGACATTTAGCGACCTGTTCGCCTCCCGCATGAAGATGCAGTCCGTCTGGAAGTGGATGCTGGCCTCCTTGGCCGTGCTCATCTGGATGTCGCAAGCGGTGCACTCGAATCGCCGCTCTGCCACATGGGAGGCCGAGTGGACGAGCAGCTCTGCGATGTCGGCGAAGATGTACTCGCAGAACTCGCACTGCAGAATGCTGCCCAGGATCAAACTGGTGAACAAGTCCTTCTCCAGTCGGCTAATCTTTTGCTGCGCGGTTGTGATTGTGACCTCTCCCGCCAGCCACATCTCGCTATCCAGCATGAACTCCTTTAAATCCAGCTCGGCGTTGGAGGATCGAATTTCGGGAAAATCACACAGACGTGGCTGCTCCGGAAAGTGAATGAGCCCGTGCTCCAGGGCCACCTGCGGATCGTAGAAAAGTCGACCGCAGACGTTGCACTTGACCAGCACATGGAGGCCGGCAGCCGGAACTGTATGCGGTTGCAGGCTGGTCGCCAAAGGGATCAGATCCAGGGCGTGCTTCTCCATGTGGCGCACCAATCCCGAAGCATGCACAAACTTGCGGTCGCACATGGTACACTCGTTGGGTCCCTTACCCGACTTCCGGTTCCGCGAGCTATCGATGCCAGTGGTCAGGTCGTACTTCATCTCGTCCTTCATGTAGCGACAAAGGCGCGCCTGGTTCTCAAGGATCACACGCTCGCTGCTCGGTTTGCTGGGCGGAGCAGCAGCAGCAGCAGGAGAAGCACACCCAGTCGGGACAGGCAGAGGCTTCTCTTGCTGGGAAACTACCACTTCTACGGGCTTCCGCTCGACATCGAACTCGCAGGAGTGGCTCTGGAAGGCGGCAGTATCGTACTGAACCAGACATTGGGGGCATTTTATGCGACAGCTGGTGGTTCCAAATGAGCTGGAACGCGGTACTGAGGGAAAAGAAGGACCATCTTATGTTAATACAATCAAATGCATCCAATAGGCTTACCATGAAACACCGACTGCTCGGTGGTCATCTTGCTGCTTTTGACCCCGGCCAAAAATTCGCGAATCTTCAGTTGCTCCGCCTGCGGATCAAAGCCCTTCTTGCCGTCAGCCTCCTGCAGGATCTGCTTGAGAGCCGGATCCGCCAGGGTGCGCTCCACCACCACTTCGGTGGGCATTTGGATGGCTGCCGACGGCGTCACGGTAAAAAACCTAGAGAGCTCCTCGTGGCTGACGATCTTCTCCAGGTCGCCCTCACCCTCGTTGGATGCCAGCACTGTGGCTCCGGGTTGCAGGTCATCGGGACTCAACTCCGTGTCCACAACCACTTCGATCTCAGCCAGCGTATATTCACCCGTAACATTGACATTCATGCCTATCGGAATCTCAAAGTGCAACAATTTGGGAGAAATTTCGGCTAAACAACTTGTTTGAGATGTTAAAGTATTGATGCAGGTTGCACATGCGCAGTTCGACGGATTGAAATTGATTAATTATTGAAATTTTCCTAGGACTAGAAAGTTTGTATTACAATTTGTAAGAAACGTTGCGGCTGCTGACAAGTAGGGAAATGAGATTTGCTTTCAACGAATCGAAAGAAAGTTGGCTGGTTTGACAGTAAACTCTATGAAAACGAACAACTCTATAGGGTTCCTAACAACGTTCTCTAAAAACTTTTCATACCTTAATTTTATTTAACGAGTGCCTACAAAAACATATTTTTTAAATCAAATAAAGTTTACAGAAGAACTAAATACGGCACGAAATGTTTTGCTTCCAAGTCTAAACTCACTTCTTTGAGAGTGTAAGTGCAACTTGTTTATTTTATGTTCTTGTATTAAAAAAAAAATCGACCTTATTGAAAAATCCTTATTTTTAAAGAAAGCAAGAAAAAACGTTATGCTCGACTATAAGATACCCGTTTCTCAGTTGACAAATTTCAAATAACATTATCCCCGGCGTCTTAGCAACTTAATAACTTCTAAAATAATATCTCGATTTTGAAAATTAAAATGCGTCTACCGAAAGATATGACCAAAACGCACACACAGCCAAAAGCTAAGGGGTAACTAGTCTCAGAGTGATATTGTGATATCTGTCGACTTTCATGATTGCGGGCATCTTTTATAGTTCTCGGGATCTTGACGTTCATACGAACGGATAGACGGACAGACAGACGGATCCTGATCAAGAACATATATAGTTTATATAGTTTTTAAGTTGAATATGTACTTTAGATTTCATTGAATTTTAAATGCTGAACTATTTTCCAGTAACAACAATCTTAAAAAAGGCATGTCAACTGAAATCAGATAAGATTGGAAGTAAATAACAGCATACCAATTTTTGAATAAACAAATACACTTTGTATCTGAGAGGTCGAATCTTGAGTGTCTTTACATCAGTCATATTTTATAATATGTATAGTATAGTAAGGTTAATAGCTGAATGTGCTTCATAAAGTCGTTTCCGCTTATTGCAGACATTAGTCATTAGTAAGTTTTCTGGTTTTGGACTCACCCAACCTGCAAGGAAATGACAGGTAAAGCGCATATCATAGACCTTTACCAAAGTGTAGTTTACGCCAATTGTTTATGTTTTCCTTTGGCTCAGGCTGTCGGAGTCGGCGTCGCAGGCCCAGGTGATTACTGGCCCCCAGTTATCAGTTATCAGTTTCGGTTTCGGTACCTCCGCTCCAGATAAGGCGCTTCGCGAAATGAGTAAACGCAGTGCCTAACATGACATACTGCCGGCGTTAATCAGTCCCACAAAACGCTCTGTGCCGTACAAACGCCCGCCGATCCAATCCGTTTACTCTGTCCAGGATCTGCAGTATCCCTGGACATAGCGCTCTCCGGTGCACACGGTAATTGCCACTTGATGATCCTCCTTATCCTCCTGCCCCTCCCCCACACGGGCATTGATTTATCCGGTTAACCTGGTGACTGGGACTGTCGATGAGTCACCTCGACGAAGGCCCACCGCGATCCGAATCCAAAATTGATAAAAAACCCAAGTTGCGCCAGCAATTCTTATCTGCAAATTGGCTACTAGATAATGCCGCTGGGCAGTGTGGACGCACGGCGGCTACGGGGAGTGATCCAAGACAAAGCCAGTGGGCGGCACCTCCTTTGCAGCCGAACTAACGCAGCTCCCAACTACGTATCCGCTTTTCCAGCGCCATGGAGGATTACTCGTACGCCTACATCTCCGAGCCCGTGGAGTTTCGGCAGCTGGAGGGCCGGGCCATTGACTTCCGCAAGACCTTCGATCTGCGGGGCCAGGGTGGCGACGAAATGCTCCAGCTGTACCTGCGGAAGGCCAACCTGTCCGACGACCTCGAGCGTCTGCCGGCTATTAAGCGGCGCGCTTACGTCTATGACATAATTAGGAGCAATAAGGGTCCCGGTTACTGGGTGGTAATGTCTTGCAGCAGAGCTCCTCCACCAGACACCGAGTCCACGATGCACAGCCCTGTCCTGAACGCAGCCGTTTCCTTTCTTTGCAGCCTCCTTCCATGCAAGTGAGCACCGACGTCTTCGCCCATCCGCCGCCCGCAGTTCGTCCACCGCCTTCCTACACCGACAACGCCAGCTACAACGCCAGTCTCGACGGCATGAACAGCTCCTCCTCCTCGAACAGCCTGGACAGGTATGTGGGCGCCCCGCCCTGTGTGGCTCTGGCCGGTCCCAGCTTCGCCACCAGCGTCCTGGTCAGCAAGAAGGGCTCCAAGTACGAGATCAGCGGACCAGTCAACTTTCAGCACGTCTCTGGAGATGTGTTGCGGGATCGGACGCGAAACGCCTTCGATCTGAACGCCGACTCCAACGACAAGGTGCTGAGGAAGTACATGATGGAGCGGGGCATCACGGAGGAGGACATAAGCGGTATGCGACACCAAGATGTGGTCAAGAAGATTGTCCATTCCAATTATACATGGATGGTAGGTACTAAATGTCGAGTTGAATCGTTTAATACATCTTTCCCTTCAGCCATCAAAGGGCGATCTGGAGGCAAAGCCACGAGTCCAGGAGCCGGCCAGGCCGCTGCTCTATGCCACCATTTCCACCAACAACACAATTACTCCTCCTCCCTCGCCCCCGCCGCCTTCAGTGGCCTCTGTTTCGAAGCCATCGGCTGCTCCGAACTTCTCCAACTACGCCTCGCTCACGTCGCGGTTTGTGGATATCACCGACTTGGATTTGCCTGGTCCAGCACCGGCTGCTCCAGAGCATGTTAATGCCAGACGGCAGGAGGTGGGATCAGTGATTCCCGTCCAGGTTCAACCGCAGCAGGTGAACAGGCCAAAGGTTCCGCCGCCTCCTTCGGCGGTCACGGCGAAAAATACACATGGCTATCCGGCGGCCATCGACATTCGCCAAGTGCGCCCCTCGGTTCCACCCAAGGTGTCCAGTGAGACGTATGCCACCATAGCGCCACAACGAAAGGCGGGCACCATGCGCATACCACCGCCAGCGCCTCCTAAGCCATCGATAGTGCCCAATACCAACTCGGTGGCTTCCATGGGATCGCTGTACGCTGTGTCCCCGGTGCAGCATGCGCCAGTTGCCAAGCCACCGCCACCTGCTCCTCCGGCCAAGCCGACTTCAAGGATTCCATCTGCCTATGTCCCACCGACGCCGGTGCAGAATATAAAGAATACTGGCGGTCAGGTGCCACTTCCTCCACCTCCTCCACCAGTTGCAACTGCAGCAGTGCCACCCCCGCCGCCCCCAATGCCAGTTGCAGCTGCAGGAGGAGCTCCTCCTCCACCGCCGCCCCCACCAGCTGTCTTGGGAGGAGTTCCGCCACCGCCTCCAATGCAGAAGACACAGCCCCAGGCTGCTCCTCCTGCCAACTCCGGCGGAGACCCGAGGGATGCGTTCCTGGCCAGTATACGTCAGGGAGTTGCATTAAAGGTATTACTTATGAAACACTTCCTTACCAGAATTGTTAATTCGTGTCCGTTTTTTCTATAGAAAGTGGATCAAAAGGCAGCCACCATAAGCGGTATCAAGCCACGTCCGGAACAAAAGCCAGCAACCACCGATTTCCTGAGTGAGCTAAAGCTGGGAATAACTCTAAGACGAATCAAAAATCCAGCAGATAATCCCTATTCTGAGGAATCAGAATCGCAAGCGTAACTTAAACGATTTCACCGTTAAACTTTTGACTGCGCCGCGTTTTACAACACTGAACCGGGCTGCCAGACTGAGAAAATCGGCCTTTATTTAAAATTCCGCAAAAATACTTTTAATATTATTATTAATCACCATGACAAATGCACCTTAACGTTTGTTAATAAACTTGTTTTCGCTAGATATGATAGAGCTTATCAATACTGCTAGAAATTAACCCATAAGAAAACGATTGGTTGAGCTTTCAATTTAACTACAGTTCTCACTCGCAGGAGTGAACATGAAAACCGTGGGCTGTTACTGTTTCGAATGTTCATCCTTATTGAATAACAAAATACACATAATCTTTAAAACAATAAGAAGGTATGTCATGAATATTTTTTTCTTTGTTATGTGGGGTTCACTTAATCCAGGCTCGCTCTGTCGACAGAGCACTGTAGTTTGTTTGTACGTGTAAGAGAGACAGTTGAAATCAGCCGGTGAGGAGAGAATGCGAAGCAATCGCTGGAATCACTTCTGATTTGGACCTTTGATAAATAAGTAGCAATAAGTGGAGCACAGTGAGACTGCACTTTTGCACAGCTAGACTGGACAAACGCATTTTTTACGCAGAAATTAAAGAAGAACCATTATGCAACGCATTGCTATTATTGGAGGAACCGGCATGACCGGCGAATGTGCCGTGGATCACGCCCTGCAGAAGGGTAGGGAACCTCACAGGTCAAAAAATCAGCTTTTAAACTCTTAGTTTTGCAGGTCTCACGGTAAAACTGCTGTATCGCAGCGAGAAAACCGTTCCAGAGCGATTCAAGTCCAAAGTGGAACTGGTCAAGGGCGATGTGACCAACTACGAGGATGTGAGAGGCCTCATTGAGGGCGTAGAGGCGGTGGCCGTCATCCTGGGCACCCGCAACAAGCTGGAGGCCACCACGGAACTCTCCCGCGGCACCGAGAACCTCATCAAGGCCATGAAGGAGGCCAAGCTGACCAAGTTCTCCATCGTCATGTCCTCGTTTCTCCTGCGCACGCTTCAGGAGGTGCCCGCTGTATTCCACCGCCTGAACGAGGAGCACCAGCGCATGCTGGACCTGACCAAGGCCTCCGGATTGGACTGGATTGCCATCCTGCCGCCGCACATCGCTGATGAGCCGGCCACCGGCTACACCGTGGTGCACGATGAGGCCCCCGGCCGCATGGTATCCAAGTACGATCTGGGAAAGTTCATTATCGACAGTCTGGAGCAGCCGGAACACTATGGCAAGGTGTGCGGCATTGGCAAGAGTCCCAAAAGTGCCTAGAACAATCCATCATCGAATGGGATTGTGACCAATTGCAGCTGATCATTTGAGTCGTACAAATAATATTCTAATTAATATTTTGGCAAACGTCTACATACCCGTATGTAATGTGAGCTCACAATAAACTTTCCATTTTAGAGAACACGAATTTAATTGCAATTACGTGCAGAAACGCTTTGGCATCGGCCACCAAAATGTCGCCACATTAGCACCTGTCGCGCCAAACGCCTTGCAGGTATTTAAAAAATGTGTAACCATAAAACATTGCCGTGCCCCAGTCAAGCCAGTGAAAATCAACAGCTTCCGCTTTCGGAGAGGCGTACGCCGCACCCTAGTCGTAGTCTTTCGCCATAGCTACAGCCCCATCGAGAGAGATCCGTCAGACTGTTGACAGCGGAGAGGAATCGAGATCTCTGTGTGCCTTACATCACTGCGGGTTATTTCTGTAACACAAACATGACGCTCGCTGGGCGGGCATTAACCATTTGGGCACCGAGCCCCCGTCAAATTTGGCTGCGCAAAAATAACATCAATTTATAGACGACGCTGCCGCAGCCGCCGTGAACTTGAACTTGTCATCTGTGGCGAGGTGGACGCTTGGATGCATCGCATCACTCATTCCGCTAGAAGGCATTTCCGTCGTAACCACTTCCGCCCAGAAACAACAACCGATGGAACCTTACATTTCTACGCATTTTATTGTTTAGTGCTTAATGCTAAGGCTCGATATGTCTATATGCTATGTTTCGTTGGAAGATACTTGAGCTTCTTATTATCATCATCGCTGGCAGGTAAATTTTCATCTAGTAGCAATTATGCACACACTTGAACAAAACCATAACAAATAATAATAACTAAACATAGTTAGGATTAGGTTAACATTAGCCTTATACATGTACCGAACAGCCCGGGGGTCACCTTTGTCATACAAAAAGAACCAAAAAGTTTAAAAAATACATGCGGAAAGTAATATTGAAAAATCAACACAAGCGTTTGGTGAATGTTTGCTTATCGGTGTAATGGAATCAAAAGCTGTAGCTGCCCCGTAGGCCGCTCAAGGAACGTGGCACTCATCCCTGCATTTGGCAGAGTGCCTGGCGTCCACAGGTTATGGCTCTGAGCAGCTGCTGGCAGGTAAACCCGTAAAGAATTTCAAGCGTTTGCCAATTTGACTAGTTCACTGCCACTCTCTGATCGGGCTCGGCATGGCCCAATTTGGCTAAGCCAACTACCACTGGCGTTGACGTCTATAAGACCTTTTTCATGTATTTCTTTTTGGCATTTTGCAGACTGGGCAGCTCGCAGTGACGCGGACCGTACATCGTGACGGGTGCGCAGTACTCGTACCCGATGCGCTCGTAAAAACCATCCTGGTCGATGGTGGACAGATAGATGGTCTTGAGGTCCAGCACAACGCGGCAATAGTCCTCGGCGAACTTCATGATCAGCTTGCCGAATCCCTGGCCGCGGTGCCTCTTGTCCACCACCACGGACTCCACGAAGCATGCCTTCTTCTTTGAGGTGATCGGGCTGAGCTTCAGGTGGGCGATCACGCGGCACATGCCCTCGGTGGTCAGCACCAGGCTGCAGGGCAGTGTGTCGCAGGAGGCCTCCAGGGAGCGCATGCGCGCCGTTTCCGATCGGGGCCACTCGGCGTTGATCAGGGCGCAAGTGTCCTTCATCAGCTCCGGATAGTTGTGGATGGGCACCACGTTGAACGGACTGCCGCTGACATTGAATGGTGGAAGCCCCTGCAAATGGTAGGTGGTTAGTTTATGTGACTACACTTAGTTTTTAGGCTGGAAGAAATTGGTTGTCTGGTCGTTTACTTCATAGTACGGCTCCGGCTTTATGTAGCGCATATCGCTGAAACTGACTGAAGCTCGGATCTGGAAGGGACCCGCTTATGCCTAAAAAGTGTGCGACAATCTAGAAGAGAATAGAATTGAGTCGTTTCGGAACGAAGATCATCCTGACCAGTGTTGGGTGTATACGTAGATATTTCCACCTAGGTACATCTTTGTAAATCGTTCTATGTACGGAAATTAAGTTATAAATATTTTTTTAGACCTATTTACAGTTATTGTTATTATATTAAATTGTCATTTTGTTGTTGTAAATATATTACTGGAAATTTTGTTATGTAATTCTGAAGTTCTTAAATTAAAAACTTTAAATTTGTACCTCTTACCTTTAGCTGGGAATTTTTATATGAAAACTATCTTTACCCCACCTAGGTACAAAAAGCTACTACCTTCCCCAACACTGATCCTGGCACACAGAACAAATAGACGGTTATTTACACGGGATACGCAAGATATCTCAGGCGGAATAAACAAAGATTGGCAGCCATGGAAACAGCACAGACATACACGCACGAATATATAGTTGAAAATCAAGGTGAGGCGTAAAAAAAGAACGTTTTCGTATGTGCGCCTGGCCGAGAATCGAACGACCTTGACTGGCCGCCTACAAAAGCGTATATACACTTCTCATAAGTATGTACACGGATGAGTGGGTGGTGTGCGGGTGATTCTGGGAGGCGTCTATGTATGGACAACATGGGTCTGGAGTTCACCATTGATTTGCTAGCTGATGTAACTGGTGATGAGTGGTTACCATTGCAAGAGCTTTGCGCTGCTGGGCTTCTGATTCCCGTGCGCCACGACGAAGTGAACAGAACGAACTGATATGGATCCCAATATTGAGGCGACGTCCCAGCAGAAATGGGCCCGATTCGCTTAATAATCAGACTCTTTGTGTTTGTGTTTGTGTCGGCTGCTACGAATCAACTGCGCGCCCGGAAAATTGAATATCAGTTTGATTTAAAACGGAATTTGTTTATTTTTAAACTTTTTCGCATACGCTGCCGCAGCTGCTTCTTCTTCTCTGCCCCAAACACAGAGCTGCCACCTGGCGTTACGGCCAGTGTTGGCAAGCCAGCGGAACAGTGCTGCAAACCGCGCCCAGTTGACCAAGCGAAAATAACAACAAAATGGTTTTTTTAACGAGCGCCAGGCAAAAACACGAAAAGAAAACACAATAAATGCACACTACAAAGGACAACAAATCGGCCAAGTACTTACAGTATTATTGTGGAGTTTGTTGAGCGGGAGCAGCGTACGCCACAGCCTGCTAAATTAATTATTACACAACAAATAAATCAAAAAAGTGCCACCGACAGCTTCCAATTGGCAGCGTGCGGCCGAAAATAGCTTGTAAACAAAGCGATCGGTTAGGAATAGGAATAGGAAAGAAGCGCTCTCAGCGTCATTGACCCAGAAATTAGCCACTGTCATTGCCAAACGAGAATACGTATTAGCCACTTCCCATATCCACAACCCAATAAAGAGCACGTGCATCCACAACACAATGGCCAGCCGACAGATGACCAACGACCATCTGCGCCTCTCCTGGCACGACACCCAGATGATGGCCACCCTGAGCCCGCAGAGCGTCATGGACTACTTCTGCCGCAAGTCGAATCCCTTCTACGACCACATGTGCAACAACGAGACCGTTCGGATGCAGCGCCTAGGTCCGGAGCACCTGCAGTAGGTCAATTCGCCATTGTCATCTAACAAATTAAAAACTAATCCATATTTCCCCCCAGCAACATGATCGGCCTGGAGTACATCCTGCTGCATGTCGCTGAGCCCATTCTCTATGTGATCCGCAAGCAGCACCGTCACAATCCCTCCGAGGCCACTCCCATAGCCGACTACTACATTATCGGAGGCACCGTCTACAAGGCGCCCGATCTGGCCAACGTCATCAATGCCCGAATCGTAAGTGTACAAGCATGCATAATTGAGCTATCTTAGTAATCGTTTCGTTTCCAGCTCAACACCGTGGTGAATCTGCAATCCGCCTTCGAAGAAGCCAGCAGCTATGCCCGCTACCATCCCAACAAGGGCTACACCTGGGACTTTTCCTCCAACAAAGTTTGTATGTAGATCACTAGTTCTTAAAAAATAATCTAATCAATTGTTATATCTGCAGTATCTGACAAATCCAAGTCGGACAAGAAGGACGCCAGCTCGGCGAAGGATGAAAACAGCGGAACTTTGTTCCAGAAGCAGCGTGTGGACATGCTGTTGGCCGAACTACTGCGAAAATTTCCTCCGCCCATACCGCCGATGCTGCAGAATCTCCAGCAGCCCCTGCCAGCGGGCGATGAGTTGAACGCTGCAGGAAACGCCTCTGAAATGAACAATGCCACAGGTCCCCTGGACATCAAAACAGAGGGTGTGGACATGAAGCCACCGCCCGAAAAGAAAAGCAAGTGATAATGTTAATGTGCATTTAAACTGGGAGAGATTAAATTACATTAAACTTAGACCTAGACTAGGCTACACACGAATCATTTGATTTAATCCTTGGCACTCTGTGCATCCTCACCGCCGGTCACCTCTTGCGGCTGGCTCTTTGCATGCACAGTCAGGCTGTGGTTGGTGAACTCGAGTATGCTTTTGAAGGACTGCTTACAGATGTGGCAGGGCACAGACTTAGTGGGAGTACGGTAAACGCCGGCATGCGCCACATTCTTGGGAATCTTCTTTACGGACGGCGGGGCCATTGGCTGAGCCATTTTCGAGGAAGCTGCGAAAACAAATAAGGTTACTAAAAGGTCTTGCAAATAATTTTATTAAGCACCAGTTAAGGGAAAAGAGTTTTGTCCAACTAAATTATATTTTGATTAAACTCAATGGTAACCCTTATTAACTGATGTGCTTACTGGATAGTAGAAAATATTACCCATTTTTGGAATCGTGCTCATGCGGTGCTGAGGCTTCTGCGGCACAGGCACTGGTGCGGGAACAACACTGATGGCACCGATCTTGGGCAGCTGGGCCTTCTTCTCGTGGTTCAGTTCGGTGAACTGCAGCTTGCGCTTCTCGGCCGGCGGGATCTTGTCGCAGTTTTGCATCAAGTGAATGTGCAGGGCGCGCTCCAGGGCGAAGTTCTTGTCGCAGAACTTGCAGCGGTTCTTGGAGACGCCCGCCCCAGCTGGATTGGTATTCAGACGCTTCAGCGTCTTGGGTCCGTTGTCCACCAAGTCGTGCGCACGCATATGCATATCCAGCAGTGACTTTAAGCGAAAGTTGGTTCCGCAAGACTTGCAGTTAAATACAGAGTCCGGAATGCTTTTGGCCGGAGGTTTGGCTAGCTTGGGTGTGATCTTCTGGGGCGAACGGCTGCTGGTGACAGCGAGCGACTTGCGATTGGTAGCCTTTGTAAGCTTGGACACTGGCAAACAGCTGCGGCGGTTCACTGCCAAGCCGCCGCCCGCACTCAGCTTGCGGGCTGGACTATTAAGCGTGGTCTTGACCACAACCGACATGCGCTGCTTGAATGAGTATGTGCGGGTTTCGGCACTGGTGGTAGGCAGAAACGAGCGTCGCGGGCGTGGCAAGGCGCCCGAATTGGTGGAAGACATGGACTGCCTCTTTTTGCCCACCTCTACTTTTAATTTTGAAGAAGATGGCTTGACAGAGTCGGCGGAGATTTTCAATGCTTTGGCAATTAACTCCGTGACTTCGTTTACCACCTCTGTGACCTGGGGCACCTCCTTTTCAGTTGGCGAGGCCAGCATGGACACACCTTCATTGGACACTGCAAAGCAAAGACGGTTAGGATCGGTTTACTCCTTTAAGGATATAAACTCACCTTCAGTTATGTTCTCCAGAACCACGTTGGCGCTCAAAGGATAGACTTGGCTTGGAGCCTGGGGCTTGGGGGTCTCCTGCATTGAGACATCATCCATGGTGGCGTCCTCGGTCTTCAGGGTGTTGGCCTTCACCGTGTTGGCGGTCAAGTCCACGGAACTGGACAGCGTTGAGTTTTCGCCGCCAGTATGGTTATCCTCATCCGGCTGGGTGTTCTCCTTGTCGTCCACATTAGTCAGGTCCATGGTCAAAATCTGTGGAACGGAGTCGGCCCGAGGTTTGTCCTTAGAGGGAGTGGAGCACAAGGCGTTGTGCAGGTTGAGTATACTCTTGTCAAATGGGCGAAGTGGAGAGCTTTGGTCCGGTTCGCCAATGGCGAGCTGCTGCAGATCCTTCAGGACGGAGCGCCTGAGATCATGGTCTTCCGAAACCTTCTCCACGTTGGCCTCCAGCTTGCTGTTGTGCACCTCCAAGTATTGGCTGCTCTGTGTGACCATTGCAGATTGCCACTTGCTGGACAGAGTGTCGTCCGCGTCAAAGGAGAGGTACATTGTAACGCTCTCATCGTTGGTCGCCATCGACGAGCGGCGGGAATCGATCTGCAGGGGGATCAAGGTGTGTTATTACGATCAACGGTCTTAGTACTGTCGATCCAGTCAAATCCATTCCTGGGAAACGGACCGAAACCTCATTATACTTGCCTTTCCCGCCATCGATCTGCGCGAATCGTCCATAACTGCTTATATTATCTGCCTAATTGGCCACGCGAACGTTAATAAGAACTAAACTGGCAATTAATAATAGAATTTGGGAAAGGAGCAGCAGAAAACCGACGCTGTACCAGAAAAAAACAAAGCGTTAATATTTCAAACACACTTTTCAACACTGCGCGCGCAATGAAGATCGCAACGGCGTCGAAAAAAAAATTGGTGGCCTCGATATAATAAAAAACGTTATATACTTAATTACTGAACAAAAAGCTATGGAGCTTAGTTGAAATTTAAATTATTTGAAGTCGGCTTGTTTAACATTTGCTGACTCAGTAACTTGATCAAACAAATTTCTAAAAATAAATGCCTAGATAAGTTTGAGCGCAGACTTAAACCACGGTTTGTGTCTATGGTCGACCTTAAGTGGCTGGTCACACTGTTATGCGTTGTAAATTTTAAGCACGGAAAACCTTTAAGTTTATTTGAACCTTACATAAGTATGTTAATTAAAATAAATACTACTTTATAATTATTTAACAAAGACCTCAAATAAAAGAAATTAAACTTACGACAGCCGGCAAGCAGGGCTGTCAGGGTCTGCACTCAAGGTATGCCTACACGCATCGCCCCACCACGGTCACTCTAGTTCTCATATGTATACAAATTGGCATTGTGTTGTGTGTGAAAAATCCGATTTTTTGCAAAGAAATTAATAAAACTCGTGAATTTAGTTCCTATTTAGCGAGCACAAACGAGCTTAACCCCGCCCCAAGTACATATCCAGCGTAGTCACACCTGAATCATCTCAAAAGGTCGCATCACATCACACTTTGCGACTGTGAGTCACTGGCCAGATTTCCCCACCCAAAAACACAACAAGACGAACGTCTTGCCTCGCAACCACTTGCTAAGCGCACAAGTTATCTATCTCATCACATAGTCCGGAAATGGCCGCCGTGGAGAATGCCGAACCCCGCACGGAGCTGCAGGAGCTGCAGTTCAAGTCCGGCCAGGTGGCGGATGAGTCCCTGGAGAGCACGCGTCGGATGCTCAGCTTGATGGACGAGAGCAAGGAGGCCGGCATCCGCACCCTGGTGGCCTTGGACGACCAGGGCGAGCAGTTGGACCGCATTGAGGAGGGCATGGACCGGATCAACGCGGACATGCGGGAGGCGGAGAAGAATCTCAGCGGCATGGAGAAGTGCTGCGGCATCTGCGTGCTGCCCTGGAAGAAGGTGAACATTAAGGACGACGGGGAGAGCGCCTGGAAGGCCAACGACGATGGCAAGATCGTGGCCAGCCAGCCGCAGCGGGTCATCGACGAGCGGGAACGCGGCGGCATGGGTGCTCCACCGCAGTCCGGCTATGTGGCCAGGATTACGAACGATGCACGCGAGGACGAGATGGACGAGAACCTGGGACAGGTCAATTCCATGCTGGGCAACCTGCGCAACATGGCCCTGGACATGGGCTCCGAGCTGGAGAACCAGAACAAGCAGGTGGACCGCATCAACGCCAAGGGCGATGCCAACAACATTCGCATGGACGGCGTCAACAAGCGCGCCAACAACCTGCTCAAGAGTTAAATATGCACAAAGGACACGTCCCGAGCCAATAGCGAACACGATAGCCAGTCACCTCCACTTCTATCATGTTAGGGGAACAAACCAATGTTGTGGGCACAAACCGTAGCAGGTGGTTTTACGTTATTTATACCATATATTATATACATATACAAGTAGCCACCAGCAACTACTCCTGGCAGAAGCAAACGTAACTGACCCATCTACTTACAAGCACCACCAGCCGGATGAGCTAACTACTTTCTACAACTACATATATATATATGCAAACCGAAATGCTAACTACTTACTATTACTACACTCGTGTACAAATGGCAACCACAAGTTGCCGGAAACAATTTTATTATGAGATTTACCGTATGATGTACTCCGTTTTTGGTACAAACTTTTTGAGCATTTTACCGAACTTTGTGAAATCAAACCAAGCAACTGCTGAGATGGATATATACGTGAATTGATGTATTTACAATTCGTAGAACCACCGCAACCCCCCGGGCACCGAAAGCTAAACAAAGACGGGCGGTATCATATCGTAGCCAATTTTATGTTCTCCATTGTTAACCCTTTTTAAGTAGGCCATGTAATCGGGCATTTCGTAAGCCCAACAGTCCAAGCACCGATTCTATTGAATTACTCTAGATTTGCACTCGAACCTCTTGCTTCGTATATATATATTTAATTCTTAATCCCCAGTGAATGTAACCGAACGAGTTTCGTAGCTGTAGCCTAAGTAAATGAAATTGTTGATTGCAATAATCCCAAATATTTAGGAAACTACCTGTTTGTGCGCAAGATATTTCTCGTTAACTATTATATCTATGTATTACGGACGAGTATAGCCAATTGATTAGATAACTTATTTATCGCTACTATTGCCACTTTAGCTTACATTATTAGCTCTTAAATTGCAATTATTTGAAAATAAATTAATTCACCAGCAACCAGTGTTTATGGATTTATTGCACTTTAAAAAAGATTAAGATTAACTAAGAATTTTAGGCCGCTCGAAAGTAGTTGCTCGTTGCTATGTAGCCGCTGAAGTCTTCATCGCAATCTTCGGCCTGGGCGAACTCGATTTCCGGAGCTGCCTCGACGGGAATGTACACAATGCTGCCACGTGTGACCACGATCTCCTTAACTCCCTCCTTGGTTTTCAGCTTAAGGGTGCGGGATCCCTTCAGGACTATCAGTATAGAGCCGAAGGCTTGGATTTCCAGCTTGTACGATTCCAGGGTGTGATCAATGTTCACATTAATCACAGCAAAATCGGACACTGGCGGAATATACACCTGGACCTGCTCATCGACGCGGTAGGGGATGAACTCCTTGCGGTTGCTCTCGAAGATCACAGAGTCCAGCAGCTGGTCCACGTCCTTGTACTTGGGAGTGAGTCCGGCGCGTATCACATTGTCCGAGCATGCCATGCACTCCACGCAATCGCCGTCCAGATAGGCGTGGATCTCGTTGGCGCCCAGGTAGATGGCCTGTCCGGGTTTCAGGCGGATCAGGTTAAGGAAGAACAGTGACAGCACGCCCACATCGCCGGGAAAATCCCTGTTCACGTTCGTGAACACCTCCAGCAAATCGTTGGACTTCAGTTCTGTTAGTAAAGATCGTTTAGAGAGGGCTTTTTACCAATTACAAACTAGATATCCTCACCCTTCTGGTAATCCCTGGCTATTTCATTGATGCACTTGGCTATGGCCGCCTCCTCCGTCTTCATCAGCTTCTCGTAGCACAGCTTAATGCTCTCACCATTGGGTGCGTCGTGGAGCTGGTCCACGGCCTCCTTGCCAATCAGCTTGCTGAGTGGCTGGAACTCGTCGATGTAGTCCCGGATGTCCTTGGCCGGCATGAATCCCACCAGAGCCAGAAAAGGTGTCAGGGCAATGGCCAGTTCCGGCTTGTGGTTGGGATCCCTGTAGATTTCCGGGCGCTCCTTGTGCAGGCGCTCCGCCTCGCACTTGTTCGGATGCACCTGGATGCTGAGCGCCTTGTTGATGCTCAGCACCTTGAACAGGTACGACAGGTCCTGCTTCAGCACCCGGTCCAGGGTCTCGCCGGTTTCCTTGACCACGGACACGCCGCACACATGGGTGCCCATCCACATCTCCGCGTAGGTCTCATCCTCGTCCAGCCGGAAGTCCGGATCGTTGGCCATGGCCAGCTGGGCCACGGCGGAGTTGATGCCCTTGCGGCCCCAGTCGTAGTTCTTAACCCATCCAGTCAGCTCCATGGCAGCGCACTGTTTTCCTTCCAAATTCCGTGGTTCGACTGAGGCGGAGGTCAACCTGAAGGTGATAAGAAAACATATGATTGGGGGTGGTTGCGAGTGCGTGGGAGGTTTGCTGCGTAAGTACACGACTGCAGAAGTTTTGGGTGATGCGCATGCGGCGCAATCTTTAATTGCCGGCTTATCACACCTTATTAAATAGATAACAGCTTCTGGGAATTTTTAATTTCGATTTGGCTGCCAAAAAATTGAAGTGTTTCCACTGCTATTAATTTAAATGTCGCGTTCATGCTAGTGATGGGCCGATATGCGTAGTCACGAATCACGAAGGTATTTGTTTTGTATTGTTTTTTAAACATTCAGAATATGTATCGAAGTATTAAAATAGGTATATCTTTAATTAAAAAGGAGTAATATTTGAAAACAACCACTAGGCTTAAAAAACACATTTTAATTGAAGTCCTATTAGTTTTCATTTATATATATGCATCGATCACATTCTAAGAACGAGAATATCAATTAGATCGTGAACGCTTAGTGACTCAAACGTTGATTTCAATTAACGGCACTTTCAAAATTTTCGAAATACTAGATTTTTTTAATAATAGGAACAACACAATTTTAGTTCGCTGTTTTTTAATTTATACAAGACAGTTTACTACTTCAGAACTATGGTTTATATATTTTTTAAAAATTGGAAGAGAATATCATATCAGCTATATGAACAATCGAAAAATTCGGTGGAAATCGACATAGCCTCATCGTTTTTAAAATATATGCATAAATATGGAAATGTAGTCGTTCTATAGAATATTTTATTTTTGAAATAGCTGCCAGGGTATAAGCACTTCGAATTTTCTTTCTCGTTTTAAATAATTGTAAGAATCTTCAAATAAGAAAAAATGTGTCATTTATTAAAAAAATTTTTATTAAAAACACTTAAGTCTTAGAAACACTTCCAAATTGGTTAGGCCTTGTTATTTGGGTTTCAAGACCTCGCCATCATCTATTTTGTCAATGACCTGTTTCAAACAGTCCTTGGTCGATGTTTTTTCCAAATCGCAGATGCGAGTCAGGTCCATTGTTGCGATTTGCTCGATCATTTCCTTAATCTTCTCCTGCTTAATAATAGATTTCACGGACTGGCGTGTTCCTGGTCTTCCACTAGGTGCCACTGGGGTTTTTGGAGTCTGTTCAGCGGAGTCGGTTTCGATTTGTTTTCCCTTGGCGCGGTAGTGCTGCTCGATAATGTTTCGTATTTTCATCTTGGTGGCTGCTCTCGATTTTTTGTTCGCTTGACCCATGGCGAGGCTTCGCAGCTCCTGGAAGTTTATTTCCTTGGCGGGCGTCTCAATAGCTTCCACCTCAGCTTCAGGTTCAATTATCGTGTCTAGCTCTAAAGACATCTCTTCTACAGTCGCCACAATGCCATCGTCGTCATCTAGATTCACTTGAAAGTTCGGTTTAATCTTCGGTTCCTCTCTTTTCGTTGGAATTTCTTCCATTGGCGGCAAAGGAGTTACTTTCTCGACTGCAGGTGGTGTAGGTTTCGTCTTTTTTTCTTTTATTTTTGTCTTTTCCTTGGGAGGAACCCACCGCTTTTTGAGAATTCCAATGCATGGCTTTGTTTTAATTCGCACCGGCAGCAATGAGTTGTATTGGATGCCAATACTGTTGAAACAGTCTACAAACTCCAGAGTATCAAACTCGTTTTGAAGCGATGCCCACAGATCCGTGTTCTGCTTGTTTTTGGCCTCCACCAAAAGGTGGGTGTACATCTCCAAATCTGCTTGAGTGTAGTTCATGGACTCGTCTTTGCTGTAGGTCCACTCATCGTGTATTTCCATGAAGCGCGATACCCCGCTCTGGGCGGCCAAATTGGAAATATGCACGGAGACGTTCGGAGAGCCTGCCTCCAAGCGATGCAAGCGGGAAAGAGCAGCTCCGCCCGGATAATTAGTGCCCGAAATAACAAGCAAAAAGACCGTCATGAAGACATTTAATAGGAGATGAGCTCCGCAGCCGAGAGCCAGGAAGCTATGCCAGTTCGACTTGGCGCTGTTCATCCAACTAAAAGAAGGAATAAATCATTTAATAGTATTAACCCACTGATGAGTAAACCATGGTGCACTTACATGCGCTGGCAGGCGCAAGCTGCGGCTATGTTAAGCACTGGAAACACGTAGATGATGAACCGCAGCTCCTTGTGGGGCAGAACGGAGTAGAGCAGGACGAAGAGCAGGGCTGACAGAGCCAGTGGTCGAATACGTGGCTCCAGAGCAACACCGATAGGCACAAACACCAACGATGCGCCCATGGCCCGTGGCAGAGCCGAGTAAAAGTACCACAGAAAGGGCGACGTGCCCCAGTTAGAGCTCTTGTTGAGGATGGTGTTGTACCATAGCACCTCGCCCTCGGGCCAGAGCAGGCGGCGCCAGAAGAACGAGTCCACCAGCACGGTGGCGGCCAAAATGCAAACCCCTGCTGGCAGCGCAATCTTCAGCAGCCTATTAATAAACCAATTAGTATTAAATAGTAAATAAAAAGATCGATCACCTCACCTATCAATGGAGAATTTGCGCTGTAGCAGGCTGATTACCAGCAAGAGACCCAAAAATAGAGCCAACTCAGACCGAAAGACGAGGATAGCTATGCCAGAGCATATGATGAATGGCTTGTGCTGGTCGCGCAGCCAATAGGCAATGGCAAAGAGCACTACAAAAATCCATATTTTATTAGATTGGGTTCGCAAGCCACCGCTCACACTCACCTATGGGAAGGGCAAATATGTTGGGCAGTGGCCTTGTCATGTAGAACATGAAGTGGAACTGCGTGATGGTGATGGCGGTGTACCACAGGCGCACCTCTACGCCGTAAATCTTGGTCACTGCCTGCCGCAGCTTATTCCAGGCCACGGAGATGGCTGCAGCCAGGACAAGGCGCACTTTAAAATCAAGTTGGTTTTAGTACTGGCGACTTTGCGGTTAAAAAGCTGCTTTTACCTACATATTGGGCCCAGAACTTGTTGATGTTCAGAGTCTCAAAGAGAAGGACGAACGGGGCGGAGATCATGGACACCACCAGCGGTCCGATGAAGGTGCGGGGCACCACACCCGGATAATCATGGTGATCGTACTAAAGAGAAAGCAGAGATGGGATTAGTGAATTGGCATGAGATTAGGGGAATTCATCCAGCATACCTGCGTAAAGTTGTTGCGCAGATACAGAATGTCGTGCATGGCCTGCAGATTGAAGCTCTCCTCCACTTTTGTAAAAGGCGTGTAGACCAGATGGGCTGCCGCCGTCAGAAACACCAGGGTGTCCATGGTGATGTCCGGTCTTTGGGTGTCGCTAGTGTACTAATGATGCTGGAGCAGTAATCGGTCCGTTACATAATGGCCATTTCTTTTTTGACACCTTTTTCTATATGTTCTTGGTTGTCGAAACTATATATATATCCTGTCTGGTCGATGCAATCTATTATCAAATCTCTAATCCCAGCCGGCGTTGCACAACGTTGGTATTTCGCAGCCTTCCTTTGAAGAAACGTTTAACCGCCTCACAGAAAGTGCCAAAGTTTAAGCATATATATGTCCTACGACGAACAGATTATGTGGTTCCAAAATAAACCAAAATAGATATATAAATAGATCGTTCCACGTCGGATCGGAAACAGAAAAGCAACCACAACAAAAGCAAGAGCAAGAAAAAACAACAGGTCCGTTCAACAGCTGATTGCCGTTCACATTGCAACGCAAACATAAGTGGGTAATGTAGGGTTATAGCCCCTTTTGACTAATTGTGGAAACCTTCAATGGTTTTTAATTGTAAAACATAATCTGCATAAAGATGGTTTTTAAAAATTTAAATTTTAAGCGCATTTTAATAGTAAGACACCATTGATAGGGAGCAGCTTTTTAATACAAAACCCTCAACAGTTTATTTAATGAATATCCTCTCAAAATGTATTTAAACTACGCCCTTGTCACATAGGCTTCTCAACTTTTGCCATTCGGAGCGCTAGCTAACTGTTATCGATAATTACCCAACTCCACCCTGATTAGCTTTTGAATATTCAAGTCATTCTCCTTTTTTCCAAACCGTTGTAGCGATTTGAGAATAATGCGCCTGTTAAAAGAGGAAATTGCTCTGTTCCATCAGCAGACCTTGCAGAAATACGAGGGTCTAGAGCCACATGATCTGTATGTGCTTTACAAGAAGCTCCAGATGGAGCTGGAGCTCATCCAGGTGCAGGAGGATTACATCAAGGATGAGCAGCGCAACTTGAAAAAGGAGTTCATACACGCCCAGGAGGAGGTGGAGCGCATAAAGGCCGTTCCCCTGGTAATTGGCCAGTTTCTGGAGGCGGTGGACGAGAACAATGGCATAGTGGCCTCCACTACTGGCTCCAATTACTATGTGCGCGTCCTGTCCACCATTGACAGGGAGCAGCTGAAGCCATCCTCGTCGGTGGCGCTCCATAAGCAGAGTAACTGCCTGGTGGACCTGGTGCCGCCGGAGGCTGATAGCACCATATCGATGTTGTCGCCTGAAGAGAGACCCGATGTCAACTATTCGGACATCGGTGGTCTGGACATGCAGAAGCAGGAGATTCGTGAGGCCGTAGAGCTACCTCTGACCCACGCCCAGCTGTACAAGCAAATTGGTATGTTAGTCCCATATTTATAGAGCACCTGACTAATCAGGAGCGCTTCCAGGTATTGATCCGCCGCGTGGGGTGCTCCTCTTTGGCCCTCCTGGATGCGGTAAGACCATGCTGGCCAAGGCGGTGGCCCATCACACCACGGCCTCCTTCATCCGCGTCGTGGGCTCCGAGTTCGTCCAGAAGTACCTGGGCGAGGGACCGCGCATGGTGCGGGATCTCTTCCGCTTGGCAAAGCAGAATTCTCCATCGGTCATCTTCATTGACGAAATCGACGCGATTGCCACAAAGCGCTTCGATGCCCAGACAGGGGCGGATCGCGAGGTTCAGCGCATTCTGCTGGAGCTGCTTAACCAGATGGACGGCTTCGACGAGACCGCCAACATTAAGGTCATCATGGCCACCAATCGCGCTGACACCTTGGATCCTGCCCTCTTGCGTCCCGGTCGCCTAGATCGCAAGATAGAATTTCCACTGCCGGATCGTCGCCAAAAGCGACTGGTGTTCACCACAATCACCTCGAAAATGAATGTGGGCGAGGATGTTGACCTGGAGGACTTAATAGCGCGCCCGGACAAGATCTCCAATGCCGACATTAATGCCATTTGCCAGGAGGCGGGAATGCATGCGGTGCGTGAGAATCGCTATGTCGTCAATGCCAAGGACTTCGAGAAGGGCTACAAGACTAGCGTGCGCAAGGACGAAGCTCAATATGAGTTCTATAGTTAAATAATTTAACCATATTTCAAATCTTATCTAATCATCGATTTAATATTTAGAGCATTAAATGACCATGATAATCTTAAATTTTAAAATTTTTAGTTAAACAATTAAATTGGGTAAAATCTAAACTAAAAAAAAAAACACGACAAGAAATTAGTAAAACAAATATTTAAATGGTTTGTCTGTTTGGCGCGCAATTCTAAAAAACCGATAGTTTTCGATAGCGGTAGGGGGTGGTGGGGCGGTAGGGTTCGATTGCGCGCGTTACATGTGACTGCTCAGAACAGCTGTTGGTTCAAAAAAATTCCTTTGCGGATTTTGCCGGGTTTCGATTCGGCGTTATTTGAATTCTTTTTGGATATTGATTGCCGGCTGCCAAGATGATGCATCTGGAGCGGTACGTGACGAAGATAAAGCCTGCTGTGGAGGGTTTCATGAAGGCACCCAGCAAGGACACTTTGTCTTTGGTGGAGCGCGAAATCGAGGGATTCAACTTTGGGGAAATGCGCATTTACCAGGTGCAAACGGTGGTGCCTCTGGTGCTCAAACTGGATGAGTTGACCGGGTAAGAGACCTCCTTCCACTTGGTATTCCCCGCTCAGATTACAGTGTTTATTGCAGGGAGAGCCAGGAGCTGCGCACCAGTTTGATGAACTGCCTGAGCAGAATTGTGTCCCAAACTTATCTGGTGGATGAAAAGGGCCTGCGCTCCATCCTGGTGGTGGTTCTGCAGCAGGTGCGCGACTCCAAGGCAGCCGTCATGCGACCAAATCTCTCTGAGGAAATTAAACTGGCCGCCATTCAGTGCATATTTGAGGCACTGCGTCGCTCCACCACCGATGTGGTGGAGTCATTCTACACCAAGGAGACTGCGATGATGATTGGCCAGATACTGATCATGCTTCTGGAGATCATAGAGCAGGAAAAGTACCGAAAGCTTGTCCAGGCAGCCATCCAGTGCCTAATGCTGGTATTCTACGTCCATGACGAAGCCGATCACGTGGATGTGGTGCTGCGCAGTCAGGTGGCCAACACCATATTCATTTTCCTACCCAAGGTCCTTATCGTACTGTTTAAAACAACCATGAAAGACGAAACGGTCGGCGAAACCATTAAAGCGGTGAGTTAACTCAAAACCCCTCCGAGACATTCATTTAAAGTAATAATATTATTATGCTCAGATGGCCATTCAAGCCCTGGGACGCATCATCTGCATCATGTTCGAAGAAACCACTGATGAGTTCATGAAAATGCGCTACGATGTGGATGCCTTTCGAAAGCTATTCAATAGCTCCCAGGATAGTCTGGGTGAGCAAAATGATTTCGCCTTTTTCGGCAACAAAAAGTCCACCAGTGAACAGACTGAGGAGCGCCTACATCAAATGCAAACAGAGCTGCGATCGGTCAAATGGGTGGCGGCCACTTCGAGACGTCTCCGACCCATCTTTGTGGAGACGAGCATTCTGCGGGCCCACACCGCCCTGAGGGTACGGGAAAACTACTCCGACATGTGTTGCCTGCTGCTCAAGCACTGTGCCCACAATCTGAGGAGCAATTTTATCCACATACTGGAGAGCGTGTTGGCCCTGTCGGAGGACGAGAATGAAAAGATTGCCCAGCGGTGCAGGGACACTCTTCTTCTGCTGCAGCAGCAGCCCAGTAGCCAGGGCATATTCGATGAGAATGCAGAGATGTTGCTAGATGCGCACCTCAACAAGTGGCCGCGCATCCTGCACCGCTGCGAAGACAACGAACAGTTCGCCGAGCTACTTTTCTTCAAGGGATTTCTGCGCAACGTCAATGCCGACAAGCTGCAGCTGCTGCTGCTGGTGCCCAAGAACTTGGAGATGTTTGTGACCTGTCTGCTGGCAGCTCTCGACCAGCGGACCACCAGGGATCTTCTAAACGAGGAGTACGCTCTCCGTCGCATCCGAGAGGGAGATTCCAAAGCCCTTGCTGCCGAGCTGGCCAAGCTGCCTTGGCGGCAGTTCAAGCATCTGGCCTCAAAGCGCACAGTAGACATCCTATACGATATTGGAGCCCTTTTGGGTGCTCAGCCTGCTCTTAACCGACTTATCTTCGATCACTGTCAAGAGCTCATTCAGCAAAGATCCTCGTCCATAAATGAGTGTATTTTACTTTTAACTTTGATGGTTACGTCGCCGGAGAAAAAGGCCCGTGAAAGTCGGTTGGTGCTGGCTAATCTCTTTCTTGACCAGATCCTTCGCGACGAGCACTGGAACCTAGCCATTCAGCCGGACGCAGCTTGGCGCCTCAAGGTCCACAAGGTGAGATTGAGTTACCCAAACTTAGAAAAGTTCTATAGCAACACTTTTATTTAGCCCACTCATTGGTTTGAGGAACGTACTCCTGGGCTCTATTCGTCGGCAGTAGAGGTTCGCACCCAGGACTGCGATTCCGATGACGAGCAGGCGGAGGTGGTTGGCAGCCGAGTGACCATTGCAGACGCCCAGTTTAATGTTCTGCACACCTGTTTCATTTTGGACGCAGTGGGCCACTGTGCCAGGTTCATTGGCGACACCTTCGACCGACACATATTTCTGAGTCTGCACAAAGTACTTCTCAAAGTGGCTAGCAGTAACACTATTGTACACCAGGCGGCCAGTTTTGCGTTCGTTTCGATGCAGCTAGCTCTAAGATATGCAGAACCCTCTCACTTCATCGAGTGCTCCACGGACTACATCACTTTTCACCTGAACGCATTGCTGAAACGATCGCCGGATAGCACCGCCGCAGTGGACATTCTCACCGTGGTGCTGCAGTACAGCACCAGGGGCAATGTGCCGCACCTGGACAGCTTATTCCATACCATACGTGAGGAGTGCTCCAAGTCGCACCAGTCGACCAATGTGCACTCTTATTTGCGCGTCTTTAAAGCATTCCTCAATCATGTTTCCCTTTGGCAAGTTGATGCAGCGGCCGAGCTTAATTCAGAGCTTGCAATGCAAGTGGATGAGGAGCACAGTGTCCTAAGCACATGGATAAGTGTGCTGAACAGGCCGCAACTGTTGGAGGACCTGAATGGCGACGCCGACATGACCGAGGAGCCAGCGAAGGATGAGGCAGAAGATGCAGATGACACGGAACCACAACCCACGAAGCCTGTTCTCCCGCGCCATGTCGAAATGGTAAAGGATATTCTGGGTCAGGTAATCAAGTTCATTTCCACCGCGGATCAGGCGCAACAGATTGCAGCCCTCGAATGCTTCTCCAGCGGACTGCCACTGCTGGCGGACTATGAGAACGAGCTGCTGCCACTGGTGCACCTGGTGTGGCAACCGCTCGTAGAAAAGTTTCGGCAGAAGGACGCACTGGTGCTCAATCGTTGCTTCACCTTGCTGCACTTGCTGGGCGTTCATGCCAAGGATTTTATACTGAAACGAAGTCTCAGGTAAGTGCTTTTTGAACGATCAACTGCAGCATCTTGACTGTATCGTTGGGTCTTTCAGCGATGTGATACCTCAATTGAAGCACTTCTTGAAAGCGGCTAGCCAGCACAGCAGCATGGAAATCCCACAGGTCCAGACGCAGGAGTACAAACTTCAGCTGAAGCTGCTCCAAAGTCTAGCCGACTTTATACTCGGCCTGCAGATAGAGGGAAAACATCTGCACGAGCTGATGACCACCGTGGCGCTCTACCTATCGACGGTACAGCCACCACAGCTTCAGACGCCGGCCAGAGAGTTCTTCCTTCAATTGGTTGCCTACAATGGTCCCTTCGTCTATGTGACACTCTTGCAGAGGGCCCATCTCAAAGACTACCAGGCTAATGTTAGCCACATCTTCGGAGTAATGGGCTTCAGCATAGCTAATGGACACGACCTTGATTAATAAAGAACAGACCGTTTTTATTATTTCACAATTGCTCTATTCTGATTTCTGTTCACTCGATTAACATTACAGGCTCTAATGCTAGGTGTCTTTTTTATGCAATTTCGGATACTTTGACCAGATCAGATACATAGTGGTTACTTATGTCAGAAGAGTATGCAATAGTTTTTGGATTGAAAAAATTGAAGGATTAGTATTGAGGTATCTAACTTGAATAGTTTTTTATTAAAATGACTTTTTATCATATAAACAAGGCAAGGGTTGAACAAAACTGTTTTTATACACAAATCAAGCGTTTGGAACAAACAAAATTGAAGTAGAAATTTATATATGTACTCGTATATTATGTTTTGGTAGCCATAACTAAATGCTATGCATAAACAAACATTTCTTTTAAATTTTCACTTACAAGTGGAACCGCAGATGCTTGGCACCGATAAAACTTAGCATCCGACTTCTAAAGCCACTATACACTATAACATTTCGTTCTGTATCAAATATAGCTGAATTTGTAAAATGATTGCTGTTCTGTATTTGTGATCGTGATCCTTTCCACGCCCTTCTCTCCTCCTTCGCCTTATTGACTCGCAATACTCGTACTTAAGTAGTGAAGCAGCTCGCAGTGTGCATAGTCTATTGAGCATCTCCAAATCCTTTGCCTCTCCTTTGATCGTTTCAAGCTGGGCTGCTCTGCGGTTGTGGGTTCTCAAGCTGTTTGTAAATTTGTGTGGTGTGTGGGAGTATGTGTTTAGCTATTGAATTTAATCTGAAACTGACTACGCCAGCCAGTTCATTAGGCTGTTGGCATACGCCATGGGCTTGACGTCGGGATGTGGCTGAAAAGATTGCGTTTGTAATGGGCTTAAGGAGTGATTTATTGCAATGCACTGTACTTACCACAGCCTCGAATGATTTGTAATTTGGTTTCAAGTTGTTACCCGTTATGGTAATAAATGCGCCCATGTTGCCCATGGTATCACTATAAAAAAGGTCACATTTACCTCGTGCTCTACCGATCTAGTGAGTAGGCTTACCAATAGTTCGGAGCTGAGAAGACTGTTATGCATTGACCGTTGTGTGCAACCTCATAGCCCATATCCTTCACTTCGTGGCTTCGAATGATGTAGTCCAGATTGTTGTTCTTGCAGAACGTCTCGGTAACATCTGGGCCGAACTGAATGCCCACGCCGCGCTTCGACGGCCCTCGGCCCATCCACAGCTGTGGGTCGGACCACAGCAACTCGCACATTAGGCCTTCCTCGGGCGGCTGGCAATTGCGCTCGATGCGCCGTATATTGTCCAGGGTCACGTTGTCCGTGGAGAAGAGTCCGCCGTGCATCACCAGGATCTTCTGGTTGATGCAGTGGCACAGCGGCAGCCAGTTGAACACTTGGGTAAATATATCCGCCATGGCGCTGGTGTACTTGGCTGTCACCTCGCCAGTGAATCCATACATTTGGTTCATGTTGATGCTCTCGTGGTTGCCTACAATCAGGTATAAATAGTTCAAGTATTATTCTTTTTACATCTTACTAGTCAGTAAAGCTTACCGCGTGACAAGAAGAAGTGATTAGGATACAACAACTTGAACCCGAACAATGTGAATATACATTCCACGGAGAAGGATCCTCTGTCCACGAAATCGCCATTGAATAAATAAGGATTCTTTTCGGAGGGCAGGCCATTAATCTCGAAGATATTCATCAAGTCGTAGAACTGGCCGTGGATGTCGCCGCAAATCGTGAACTTCTCCTCATCCGGCACAGTGATGTCTACCAGCGAGGGCTGGGCTCGCATATAAGCATCGATCTCACAGAGTATCTAAAACGAGTATAGACGTTGTTGAATGCCTTCCACACATCGAGGTCACAATCATACTTTGTAGGCAAATTTGCGGTGCAATCGCTTCTGTCCCTTGTAGTGCTCCATCAATTCCTTCATGAACTTCAGGGTCACTTTGCCGTCCTCCAGCTGTGGGCCCTTGTAGTCATCCTCAATGGCTGTAAGACATGGATTCAGTTAGGTTTCTCTAACATCCGGAAGGGAAGCTTGCACTACTGACTTATGTTCTCCATATCCCTGTACATCTCGGAAAGGGTCTTCTCGGGCTTGTCTACGGCAATGGCCCGCTCGAAGGCGCGCATTTTGACGATCTTGTTGCACTCGGTAAACTTCAGCTTGGCGTCCTTGTCGTTGGGTCGGCATTTGGCCACCTGGAAGCCATTTGTGTTTCAGTAGGAGACCAAAGGGGCTGCCGGGTAATACTCACAAATTCAAAGTCGCAGAGCGCCTGCTTGAACTTGCCCAGGGACATGTGCGCCGCGGCCCGGCGGTAGTAGCCCTTGAGGTAGGCGGGGTCAGCCTTCACCGCCGACACGCCGTCCTGCAGTGCATAGCCAAAGCTCTCCTGGCGCAAGTGCGCCAAGGATCGATTGGCGTAATATATCGCGCTGTTGGGATGCAGTTCTATGGCTTTGGTGTACATGTCGATGGCTTTGGAGAACTCCTTGGCTGTGAAAGGGGGCAGGCGGGTCAGTAATAGTACTAATTATACCCCCAGAGTTCCGGGAGACTTGTAAATTATCGCACACAGCCATAGGTTCCCTTTGTTTTAAGGTTAGGTTGAAGGAGGCACTCGAAAGTGCAGTCCCGGAAAGCGTTACGGATTAACGCAGTCCAACAATTGTAGGCATTACAGCATATGGAACGGCAGAGGTACTTACTTTTGAGCATAGCGTTTCCCTGATTTTTGTACTGCTCGGCCGCGGCAAAATCCTGTTCCGCTTTCGTACTGGCATTTGTATCCGCCTCCGGCTCCTTGGCCCCCGTAATCTCCGCGCCTGCCGGCACCTGGTGCTCCTTCTGGCCATCAGCAGCCTTCTGTATTTCCAGCTCGGACGAAGACATATTTTTTTTGTAATAAATGATTTTCTTAAAGTTATTTACTGTCTGAAATTTTCAAAGGGTTGGAAAACGACGATGGAAACGACAAGATGAACTGATAGTGTTGCGCAACACGCAGCTTATTTTATCGATATAGAAGCATTTGAATTATGTGCGCGCCATGCTTCTTAATAGTTAAAACAATGTCAATTTGGTCTTAGAAATGCATTAAGCTCGGCTTTCTTAAAAGGGTTCACTTAAATTTTTAGCTCTCCCTGCAGGAGCGGGCAATCGATAACAGGCTTGGGGGTGGCTATCGACTATCAGCTGTTTTGAGGTAGGTTTACACTTGAGATGAGGGCGTGAGTTTAGTATTGTTGTTTCACGACCTAAGTAATTACCGAAAATATATTTTTAAAAACTTAAAATAAATTAGTCAAAATCTTTTCAGTTAATTTTCTAATAAAAATTAAATAATGTGCAATGTATATTTAAATATATATTTTATTTAGTATATATATTATTAAAGGGAATACAATAGATAATTTAAATTAAAGCAACAGAGAATTTATAAAAAATATATTTATTTTAATATAATTGTTTGATGCCAAAAGCGTGAGTGAGCTTTCGAGCTTGTCGTGAAAAACATTCACTCAGGCGCTCATCTCTAGTACACACAAAGCCGAGCTGGGAAAAATTAGAAGCGGAAACGGGTTTTACTTTTACTGGTAACTTAGGAGCTCAGCGCTCGCCAGCATTCAGCAGTTTGGCCAGCAGTCTGTCGTCGCAGCCGCATCGCAGTGAACCAATCCCAGAACCAGAATCCGTGCCAGCGCATCGCTCAATCCACCGAAAAGCCAGACAGAGCATTTGCGGGGGCGTCACCGTCGTGGGAATCAGCAATATAAACAAACGGCAGCGGGATGTCGATGAGCAATCTATCAATAGACGGCGAGTTCCGTTACATTATCCAGTGGTTCAACGAGTGGAGCGAGCTGCAGCGGGATGACTTTGTGTACGTTTTTGTTGAGTACCTGGCCCGGGGCTCCACCTCCTGCTCCAACGATGCCCAAGTCAATGGGCTGGTTAACTCGCTGGCCAATGCAGCCGTACAGGACAAACCCATGAGCCTATTCCAGTGCCGCGTAAGTAGTAGAAAGTTCTCCTTTCCATCTGCCCCTTTATTACGGTTCATTGTCCGCAGATTAAGCTGTTCCGTGAATGGAGCCCCAAGTGGCCGATCGAGTTCAAATGCAAGCTGCAGGAGAAGATCAGCGAAATCGACGCTAAGGTGGGGGAGAAGATCATCAATGAGTTGCGAGGGTCCCATTCCGTGCACAATGGCGACGTAGCCGTGCATTTAAATGCAAATGGGGCGAGCGACGAGGGCGGGGATTCTGAACTGGAGCAGCCTGCGGTGGCAGAAGTGGCAGAGGTCGCAGCTCCAGTGGCAGGGGAAGAGACTGAGCCAGCTCCCGAGGCAGATGACAATCGTTTGGCGGCGGTCTTGAGCCAAGAGACGCCCGTTGATGACGACGACGTGGAAGAGTCTGCCAGGGAAGATAGCAATAGCAACGCCGATGTAAATGGCCATTATCCAGCGGCTGCAGTGACAACGATCGCGGTGAATACATCTCCATCGCCATCCCCCACTCCGCAGCCGATCATCGAACCTGTAGAACAGGTCGAGAATAGCGTTTCAGTTACAGTTGCCTCTGCAGAGGTACCCCCGGTGGCTTAGACTCTGCACGATCGTTAAAGACAAACCCGATCGACTATAAAAAGGCGTAATGAGTAGTAAAGTATTTTAGTTGTACACCATCGGCAACTCGACATTCCAAGCGATGCATTTCTAGTTATGTAAGCCCATCTCCCAGACTTTTGCACTCTGTAGCCCTTAGCCCGTTCACCTATCGACTAGCTTAAGAGCATAAATTGTAAAGTAAGCCCCATTAATACACGAAAGAGAGTTTCACATTCTAAGCGGTGTCCTGACGATCTTGTTCCTATTTCCCGCCTTCGTCTTTAGTTGGGCTTACTAGCCAAACATGTTTTGTATTGGGCTGTTCTGGCTGCTAGCCGCTTACTCAGCTAGCCGGCAATGTCGTTGCTCTTCGTCTGCTTCGGCTGCTCTTTGGCTTTGGCCCAAGCTGACTTTATTGCCCGATAATTGGTTTTTCGAGCTCTCTTTTTGTTTTGATTCGTCGCCGCTGAAATCGAAATCTGAATAGAGCTACATAGCTGGACGTGGAAGTAAGATATGCATGCTGGCTCGGAGATTGAACCAATTTATTTCAATTTCGCACTTGGTCGGACGACGTTGTGTGAGCGGTTTCCCAATTTCAGATTCGATTTTTCGAAATGCGGCGCTCAGAACTTGTCACCCTGTTAATCTGCGTACTGTGGCTGAGTGGTAAGTATTCCGCTGGATCCCCAAATAACGAATGACTCAAGAAACGAACGTGCGCGGGGTGGGGGGTAATTAAAGAACAGCCCGCTAAGTGGGTCAAGGTCGACGGCTAGAAATTCCCAGCGGCAAAGCGAAGGGCAACAAACCGCGCGAACGATGGCAAACGGCGAACCAAAAAAGTGAGTGAGTAATTGCCGGGGGCACTTCTGGTTTGCTGGTTTTCTGGTTCGCGATTGCCTTGCCGACATTGACCTTCGAGCACTGGTTTCTTGCCTTGTCATCCAGCCAGTCCGCTCTCGTTTCAGGGGATCACGGAGCCTCCGCCTGCCACTGCATCCGCCTGGGGAAGTGTGCCACCTTCACCCGCCTCCTGCTCCATCATGGCTCCGGAGAGCAGTCCGCTGTGTTCGCCAAGGTGCACGACGCCAGTTGTGGCTTCCAAGGCCTCGAACCGCTCGTCTGTTGCCCCACATCTCGCAAACAATACCACGATGAGTCATCCTCGGCAAAGCCAAGTCGGAAGATGCGTTTTGCACCGCCGGATGATCGTTGGATTTGGGATGATGGGGGCGATAGCAGGGGCAGTAGGCACTCGCCCTCCCACTCTGATTATCTGGAAGCGGAGACAAATCTGCACGACTACTGGAATTTCGAGGAGCAACGCAATTGCCCGCAGTCCGTGGAACCAGAGTTCTTCGACCGGCGATTCGCAGGGAACCACCACTTCCTCTACCACGTAGACCACAGCAACCAGGACACGGCATCACCGCGGCCCGCTCCCAAGGATAAGCCCATCGTGTTTCCCGGAGATCTGCGCTTCCTACGGGACGACCTAATCTCTAACCTGAACCAAGGTCCTCCCCTTGCGCCGTTTACCACAACTTCACCCATGCCGATTGCAACAAGTCCCGCTCCTCCATCCACAAGCACCACATCGTTACCCTCCAATAACCCGGTGAGCCAAGAGAACTCTCCAGGATGTGGGATAAGTGTGGAGAGCAGACTGCTAGGAGGAGAACAGGCCGCTGCGGGGCAATATCCGTGGCTGGCGAGGATCGCCTATCGCAACCGAAGTGAGTACAACTTGGGGAATGTTAAATACACCATTTCGAATTTAATTACCCTCCCCAAATCAACGCAACGCCATTGCTTTTGAGTGATGTTGAGTAATCTGCGCTGTGGAGATCCTTACCAGCGCGCAATCCCGTCCTGTGTAGATTCAGCCAATCTCATTGGCCACGAGTCCCATTTGCGTGGTGAGGAAGACCCCAAAGGCAAAGAGCAGAGCGGCAAGTCCCAGAGCCTGTGCTCCTCGATTGTTTGGTGGGGCCCTCAGACCTCTGCCTTCGTTGGATCGGGGAGCACTTCTGCCTTCGGGTCCACCCTTTCCTCCAGGGCCACCTTTTTCTCCAGGGCCACCTTTTCCTCCAGGGCCACCTTTTCCTCCGGGACCACCCTTCCCGCATTTATTGCACTGGGTACCGCCACACGGCTTAGGACCACAGGGCTGTCGTTTCTGAGGATTCGGTCCAGCATTGCCTCCACGACCACCGCCTCTTGGACCACCGCCTCCTGGACCACCGCCTCCTGGACCACCGCCTCCTGGACCACCACCCCCTGGACCACCGCCGCTCCTTGGATAACCAGATGGACAAGATTGGGGGTCGTTGGCCTGAGGAGGTGGACTTCTTCCGGCACAGGGACATGCGCACATATTTAGATGGGAGGAGCTGTTGAAAAGGAGGAAATATTTAATCTGAACAAGGTTATATGGTACTAATTTCAGGCAACAGCCGCATTAGCTTCCGCTGCTCCGGATCCCTAATCTCCACCAACCACATCGTTACTGCCGCCCATTGTGTGGTCAATTTGGTCAGCGACTTGGAACTGTAAGTTCAAAGGACCAGTCTAATATACATATTCTAAGCCGAGCTTTCCCACAGATCCCATGTTCGATTAGGGGATCAAGATGGCTCAACCGCCTTTGCCATCGAGCGGGTAATAGTGCATCCTAACTTCGATCAGCCCAGATATGCCAACGACATTGCCCTCCTCAGAATCAATACCACGAATGGTAAGTGTACATGCTTGCCTCAACAATAACTGATCCCTCTACATTCCAGGAGCCTTTACACCCATCTGCTTACCCTTAAACGGGTCAACCAATCTCGGGAACAGGCTGATTGGACAGACGGGAGTTGCTGCCGGTTGGAGTACTGGGAATCCGGAAAGTGAGTCTAGAAATAACTTTATAGCGTGTATATCTGGTCTGTTGAAGTTTACAACTGACTATTATAGCTGCCAAAGCTAATCGAGATCGGAGCTTACTATGTTTTAGCTGTGGTCTACATGTTTTGCCAGGTTTTTGATTTTTATATTTTTAAAACAGCAATATATTAACAAATTAAAGCAACGAATTTTTGAAATATCTAATTAGAAAACTTTGATCTTTCTGCAGATAATGGGTCGACGGACTCCTCGAACTCTACCGCCGCAGTGCGCTTCATCCGTTTGCCCATAGTGAACACCACCAGCTGCGCCATCGCCTATGCTAGTCTCAGCGAGAACTTCCAGCAGCCCATTGTCATCACCCCAAACCACCTGTGTGCCCAGGGAATGCCCATGAACGACGTGTGCCGCGGTGACAGTGGAGGACCCTTCATGGACGACGGATCTTCCGGGATTTTCGGAGCAAGTGGAGTCCACACGCTCATCGGCATCGTGGCATTCGGACCCACGCTGTGCGGTGTAACCACCATTCCGGGGGTCTATACCCTGGTCAGCAGCTTCTCCGAATGGGTGCTGCGAAACATCAGCGGATGAACGGACCACTGACAGAACCTAGCTCATCCAAAGCTTTCAATGCCAAAGTAATCACACCACATCCAAATAAGAAAAGATGAATCATGCAATTTATGGATCAATAAAAACAGTTCTGCTTCCTATTTAAATCAACTCAATACTAATAAATTTAACATTTTTTTGTATAACTTAAATTTGTATTATCCGAACTCCTGTGAAAAATGTGGCTCATAATTAGTTTCATAAAAGTTAGCTGATCACCACCGCATTGGAAAGGTGAATAAAATATTTCCAAGAATAATTCGATTATGAAAGCAACTTAATATTGTCAATGCTGATTTGGACATTTGTAAAAATGAAGTGTTATTTTTTTGCTTCATTTTATTATTTATTATTTTACAAGCATTGTAAAAGATTCAGATTAAACTTTCTAGGCACATTTTCTTAGCGAAGTTCCACTTTAGGGAGTGGTATAATACAATTATAGTCGGTTTGGTTCTGCTATTTAGGTATATTTAAAGTAATTATAATTTAAACGGAAATAATAAAAAAGATTATGTCATTTCAGTGGACAAAAATGCCACGTGAATGCAAACAATAAATGTAATTTATCTTAGAAGCCTTAAACAGATATTTTAAAATTTTTATTAAGCCCCAACCATTGAGATTCTTTTTGTTTTATGTAAAGAATATGCTGAAGTGAAACAAATTGTTTGGCTTTTATTTTATTAATTTGAATTATTTTTAATCCATTATTCCTAGAATAGCATCATTCATTTCCACCAATTTATTTACCATATAATGCAGCTGTAATTAAAACAGAATGTTGAATATTAAAAATGTGTTGAAGCTGATTTTAATCGTAACAAAAACACGATAAGACAAAGAAAACCATTTCAAGCTACCGATATTTTTTGTGTATTATTCTTAAACTTTTCTTATAAAAATAAAATAAATTCTACTTTGAAAAGCAAAAATAGTCTTAAAAAACTGTATCAAGGAGCTGATTTATTTGTTTAGGAATCATTTCACGATTCACCTTAACACTCTAAGAAACTATCTTAATGCTTTTTTGGGGGTAAACTTAAGTTTACTTACACTTATCCAAGTGCTCTTCATCGTCAGGCTCTTCATAGAAGCTGTCGTCCATTGCGTTATCATCATCCATCTTGACAAAACTCATGTTCTCCAGGTTTTTCAGCTCGACTTCCAATTCCTCGCGCCTGCATTCTATGAACACATCAGCTTCACTTTTGCTCTTACTTAGCAGTTTTTCCGTTCGAGCCGAATGCTGTTTTGGCCGAAAGAACAAGTGTGGTTTCGTTTTGGTTCGAATATGGCTTTTCGAATACGCCATGGTTGCTTCCCAAGCTTTGAAGTCCTTCATTCTGGCCATTTTGTACTCCAATCTTCGGATCTCGAATTGTTTTCGTTTCCTGTCTAAAAATAGCGTTTCGCGTTGTTTCCGCAACAAAGCTCTTTCCTGGAGTTCCTGCTTCTCCACCTTCTTCTCGATCTCGGCCTTCTTATCCTCCTTGCTTTTCAAACGCGACTCCTCCTGGCAGAACTTCTGCAGCGTTCCCAGAAGCGATCCAAACATTCGGCGATTTCGGGCCCTCGACTCGGAGTCTGTGCCCTGCGCCTCGACCACCTCCTTTTTGGTGGGCATTTCCCGGATGACCCGCGAGTTGATCCTGGGCGGTCGTCCCTCGTTCTCCTCGATGGGGAAGCGCGGAACCGGGTTTTTAGTTTCGTACATCCGCCGCTTGTCTTTGAAGACCCCACCTGGTCCATTTCTGGGAAACTGTCGCTCGCCGTTGTGGTCGTTTTTCTTGCCATCGTGGGTGTATTTGAATTTCTCCGATCTGGAAGGTAGCGTGACTGCCATTAATTAAATTAACCATTTCCAACGCTGAACCGTACCTCTGAAGGGAATCCTTGGGGACGCGACCAGCAATGCGGCGAATGTTTTCATTCAGGATCACCAGCGACTGCTTGGCCGAATTCAGTTTTTGCTCCAAGTCATCAACAGTGGATAGACCCGAGTCATTCACCATTATTACCAGGTATCAATTTGATGCTTTAATTAATCCCTAATTCGGAAAATCGGTGTGATTCTCATAAAAATAAAACACAAGCAGTTGGTGTGTAGGTATATTTAGTGGTGGAAGCTAGAGACTTAAAACCATCATCGATAGTATCGATGGTGCGTTGTGCTGCGGCTACCATCGATATATCACTATCGCCATTGTCATTTCCTTATCGATAGTATCCTTATTTTTATGGGAATTTAAAAATTACAAAAAAAAGGTAAATCCAAAATGTGGTTTATAAAGAAGGCTTGAAACTAATTTTTAAAGCATATTTTTAATTACCTTTTGGAAGTTTTGTTGCTTGTAATACATTAAGTTTTGGGAAACATTCATTAAAGTGTTGGTCAGACTACTTAAATACTTCATTTAATGTATATGAAATATTATTAATTATGCTGGACTATTTTTAAATCCTAAATAGTTAATAAGTATCCTTATAAGTTCGTTGTCTAGATCAATATTTAAACCAAAACCTTCAATGACATGACTTTTAAGGACTTGAAATTCAAGTCGCATTAATGTACTTCTGCTGTAACTTCTTTGAACCCCTCTGTGGCCCAAGAACTGTCGGATATCTGTACTCACAGTTGAAATGAAACTAGATACATTGGGTGGACTCCGGGGGTTTTAGTTTCTTTGTCCGGCAAAAAGGATAAGACGTTCATCTGAGCGAGAGGAGTCGAGAGAACCGATGCAGCTGTCCGCCCGGAGAGCTTTCACTGTACATGTACGCACGTACATTCTGAGTTTGGACCTGCACGCCACCGTGCCTTTGAGCTTGTTTTTAAAATAGAATCCACTCGACAGCCGTGTTTGGTGATGTGAAAAGTAACGTCTTTTGCGTACCAAACAAATGGTACCAAATAAAAGTGGGCATTCGCAATAGAAATCTAGCCCAATTCCTAGCCAGTTTGTCGGCAACTCATATTTGGAGGAAAAAAAAAAGGATGATTAAATTGAGACTAGCGGATGCACGTACATACACATGGACAAAGGTCATAGTTGCAATGTTTACATCAAAAGCTCCTGCGAAACGCATGCGCCCGCCGACAAGCTTTTTAGCCCAGGTTTGCAGGTGTAGTGCGATGGAATTTCGACGTGTTAGTTTCGCATCGCGGCTAGAAAAGTAATATAATTTTTTGTCAGTGCTCGTTATTTTCCATCTTGGTTTTTGTTAAAATAATACACTCAATTCAACATTGGAAATCGCAATTGTGCTATTTGTATCGCCAATCGGAACCCTGTAAACGTGCGCATTTGAAAATAAGCAATAGTAAAGTGTATCCTGGAATTTTGGCAAACATATACAAGTGCATACGAAAAGACATACGCGCATACATACTCGTACATTAAATAAAATCAAATCCGTGACCATTCAAAAAGTCTGCAAAATTTAATTTATTAGTTTTCTGTGCTCAGTGACGTTGGTTTTATCGACCATACTTAAAATATGCCCAATATTAAGTATACGCAACTACTGCAAAATATATAAACCTATGTGTTATACATACAATGTTATATCCCGTGTATATGTGTAACTGAGTGTTCGTGCACAAGTATTGGTGTGCTCATCTTCCGTGAAAATTCAGATGATAAAATGTAACTTATTACTCAATTAAACATACAAATCCCAAACAGTGTTTTAGTGGATTAGATAAGGAAAAACACTAAGTAAATGTAAACGACAACTAATTTCTGCTGTTCCAAAAAAGTATACAACATGGAGTTATTGCTGCTATTAATGCTAGCACTTCAATTTTTACAATCCAGCATCGGAAGTAAAGATGGTAAGTCAAAACTTTAGATTACAATCACTAAATGATGTTAAATTCTCTTTTTACTTGGGGGTTTTTATAAAATTAAGTGAGAAACTCTTCCTGGGCGCATTCAAGATAAAATTGCAACTTAACAAAAAAGTTATAACAAAAAAGAAAAGTTTGGTCTTTTGGTAACCTTTTTTCGAACAAACTTATTAAATTGTAGCTTACGCCTAAGTAATTCTGGTCATAACAATAAGTCCTTTATTATACATTTTACGGGCCGTCTGGAATTTAATAATATATACCTTTGCGAACCCTATGAAATTTCAATTGGTGGCTTCAATAATAATACCTTAATTTACATTTTTAAAATCAAATACATAACTATACCTACTTTATAAATAAGGAATGATGGTACCAATGTGTATGTTAATTTTTAAAACCACATGAATATTTATTTATATATTTTTCAGTACCAATTCACCAAATCGAATCTCTGGTTGGTGAAAATATTTATCTTCCATGCAATGTAACAACATATGAAGGTGATGAGCCTGTGTTGATTTTGTGGTACCGAGATGATAAAGGTACTCCCATATACAGGTAAATGAATGAAAATACAACCAAAACCTACTTATTTCCTTAAGGAAACCTATTTATTCCGGTAGAAGAGTGTCTTAATTGTTATTCAGTTAACTTACCCAATTAGATATTACAAACTAAATTCAACTTTATAGCACCGACATCAGAGCGGGAGTGTCCAAGGCACCAAAAAGATGGTCAGACGATTCTGTTTTCGGAGACAGGGCTTATTTCATATTCGATAAGGAACCAGGAAAACTATCAATTCAAAATACACAAGCCTCCGATTCAGGCACTTATAGATGCCGAGTGGATTTCCTAAAGGCGCAAACCATAAATAGCCGTATAAGGCTCAATGTCATATGTGAGTAATTTATACTGCAATTGTTTATTATCGGTATCTGTAAATTATATGGTTTCATATAAATGATTGCACAGAAATGAATCGTAATAATTGCCTATGTTTTTCATTAGCTCCACCAAAGCAAGTTATAATTCGAGACAGCTCTAATGTGGAGCGGTCTACAGTGGTGGGACCATACAGCGAAGGCGACATCGTATCCCTGAAATGCCAAGTAATTGGAGGTATGCGAACAGCAAGTGCAAATTCAAGGCAGCGGTTATTTAACTTTGAGCTTCATTTCTAGGCTACCCAACTCCCACAATAAGTTGGTATCGAGATGGTCTCGAAATTCCCTGTGAACTCGCCCATTTGGCAGGAGGAAAGGTAATCGAGTGCGAAATCACGCTTCCATCGCTGGGTCGAGAAGACCTAAACTCTCGTCTCACCTGCCGAGCATTGAGTCATCCCAGAGCACCCATTGTCGAAGCAGTAGTTCAAATTGATATGAACTGTAAGTCTGTGGGGGATATTGAACCCTAAAGGAATTAGTTTCTGAGTGGACAAAACATTTCGGGCTTGATTGCACACACTAAACATTGTGTTTATTTCTAGTTGCCCCTTTAAATATCCGACTGTTGGGGGCACATCAGCCATTGTCTGCTGGACGAAGATACGATCTATTGTGCCAAAGTGCTGGCTCCAGACCGCCTGCCGTAATAACTTGGTGGCAAAATGGCATACGGCTGGAAAAGACTACCGAAACTGTGAGTATTCGTATCCTGATAAATTAAATAGGCTACCACTGTCCGTACACTACTGATTTCAACTGTTTTATAGACTTCAAGCGATGGAAATCAGACAACGAGTACGCTTTCAATCAGTCTAAGCAAATCTGATGCGGGCAAATATCTATCATGCAAAGCCTACAACCATGCTGTTCCATCCGAACCTTTGGAAGATGGCTGGAAGCTGGACATTCAATGTAAGCTGTGCTAATTGTTATTATAAAACATTGTCTTATTTAAAGTTAACATATGCTTGGCTTTTAGATGTCCCTGAAGCATATGTTCGTCTAGGAACATCTCTGGATCCAAGTACTTTGCGGGAAGGAACTGATGTGTACTTTGATTGTCTGGTGGTGGCCCATCCAAATGTTTTTCGCATTGAATGGCGTCACAATGTAAGCTTTAATTCATGTTTAGTTACTTTTAGATGCTTTAAATCCGTATTATTCTTTCAGGAACAACCTCTGTCCCACAATATTTCGCAAGGCGTCATAATAAGTAACCACTCACTTGTTTTGCAAGGTGTAACGAGAGCCACTGCCGGAAACTATTCTTGTGTTGGTTTTAATGCCGAAGGAGAAGGAATCAGTGCCCCTTTTGCTCTAAATATTCTATGTAAGTTATGAAAACTTAATTTTCTTACAAATCCCTATCAATCATTCACATTTAATGGAAATGTTGTAACCAATTTCAATTGGTGGAAATATGCAATTTTAAACTCGCAATGAAACGAGCTATTTAAAAATAAATAGAAATAACATTTCGCTGTTCTACGTTTCTTTTCCATAAAAATCTGGCTTTTAGAGATAATTAACCTTTTTATGATGTCTTCTTTATGTTCTTGCTTTATAGACGCTCCCACGTGTGCACAGAACCAGAAGAAAGTGTATGGGATAGCAAAACAAGAGGACGCAAAGGTCATGTGCACTGTGGATGCCAATCCTCGAGAAGTTGAATTTAGTTGGACTTTTAACAATTCTGCCGAAAGCATTGATGTCGCCACAAATCATATAATTCGCTCTGGTAAGTTATATTTAAAGTAAAATTGTATATAAAAGCAAACAAACAATGTACTTCTTAGGCACAAATTCCATTGTAACATACACTCCCGTAACTGAACTGGATTACGGAACCTTACTATGTCTGGCATCAAATAAAATTGGTAAACAGCGAGTTCCATGCGTCTTCCATATAATCGCTGCAGGTAGGTTTCGAAAATAAAAATTAAAATAGTTTTGTTTCTCTTTATTAACAGTACAAACTATAAAATTTCGCGTTCCTTTTCTTATTTTAAGGTCGACCGGAAAAAGTACACAACTGCACAGTAATCAATATATCTATGACATCGTTAACCGTGACTTGCAGTGATGGGTTCAATGGCGGCTTGCCGCAAAACTTTAATTTGGAACTGCTGGACTCTTACACACAAGTACGTACATATTGCCTTAAAATTATTTAAAACAGCAAGTACATGTTTCTACTCATTCCAGGAAACTAAGGCAAACATCACATCGACAACCCCAAAGTTTACGGTGACAGGTTTAAGTCCGGGAAGCATATATAGGCTAAATATTTACGCATTCAATACAAAAGGTCGCTCCGATCCGGCAATAGTTAATGCCGCTATGCTCCGAATGCCCGAGAAACAACTGACCTCGGAGCAAAGTAAGTTCTAATCAATCTGTCTGTCTAGCTTTACTACTAATTTACACATTTTGTGCCATCTTTCAGCTCATAACCTTCGTGCAGAGCTCTTGTTTTCGCCCGTTGTGTCACTAACAATTGGTTTAACCCTAGCTGTGCTGGTCGCAGTACTGGCCATAATCCTAGCTCTACGAATACCTTGCACCGCTACATCGAGAAGGCGTCAAAAGGAACTCTCTAATGAGAATATTTCCAGGGATGAATCGCCAGGACCAATTGACAAAAGTTCCGGTAGCAAAGAAGTGGACGATTGCGACGAGAAGAATCCGGATGTGGTGCCTGAATCTGTAGAGGTTGACGAGCAGGTAAGATTATTCTCAAGTACCACTTCGGAAACAATAACCTATTTTAAAGGACCAAATTCTGAATGTCAAGTTTAGGTTCTAGCTTGTAATCTTTCAGTGAAATTAAATGTTAGTTGAAAGTCTTCGGAAACACAAATTCGTTTACCCAATTTTAAATTTCTTATATATTGACGCCCAACAAGTTTTAACATTACCTTTAGTTATAAGTTTTATTTAAGATCTGTTACTCTAACTAAACTTAAGAAAGCAAATGTTTCCCCAACGGCAACTCAACGCAAAGTTAAAACGGATCTTGACTTTGAAAAACTAACCCTTTAAGTATTGCACTTGGTTTTAAAGACATAAAGACACAAATTTCAATTGTAACGGGGAAATTAAGTACTTAATTACATTAAGCAATTGTTTCTTTGTGTTTTATGGTCAAATATCAATACAATTTCAGGCCGAAAGTATCAGGAAAAGGCAGCAGATATCAACGATCGATACCAACCGCAGTCCGAATAGGGGAATTTTTGTAAATGAACAGCAACATTTGACAGCTGCCGAGATATCGTTGCGTGCCTCCCATGGAATTGGTTACTGCACTCTGCGGAGTGGAATGCACGCCCAGGCCCAGAGTTCAGTGGGAGAAATATCAATTGTGAGTATAGGATGTAGTTTGCAGTACTGATTAAATGCACTTTAAGATACAAAATCACCCAACTAACTTGGCATTATCCTTCACAGAACGTTACGCCACACGTCTATTCCAACTCGATTTCGCAATGCACCCTGCCGCGCCAGTCATCGCAGAATGTGTGGAACAACTACAACTGCAACATCACCGGGGCGAGACCGACCTCCACGTTCCACCAGCTGACCTTTCCCCAGGGAAGGGTGAATGGCCACAACCCGGCGCAGCCGCTCCATGGACACGCGCCCTCGCCATCGCTGGCATCCAACAGCTCCATGGCCTCGTCGTCGAACACTCTGCCACAGCCACATCCACATGCCCATGGCAGAACCATCGCCCTGCACCACATGAACCAGGCCCAGTGCGGAAGGGTCTGCATCGGAATCGCCAGCGAGGGCATCCACGCCGCCGAACAAAACCTTTCCGACGACGAGGTCACCGTCCAAACTCCATTAATGATAAAGCGCGACAGCACCGTATGACTATAGAAATTCCACAGGGTTTTCGACACGCCCCTGTGATTAGGACTTACAATTTTCGGTATTCTGCATTTCGAACTCAATAGAATAAACTTTTTATACCACTTTATTATTGACAACAATATTCTGGAGAGATCAATTATTTTCGGCCAAAATAAATGTTAGTTTTAAACGTTGTTAATTATAAGTTGTACGAAATCAATATTCAATGAAATAACTAATAGGTTTTAAAACTTTAATTGTGAAAGCGGAACAGAGGTTTACGAGTGGCCAATGCAAATACTTTTACAGCAGTTTTTAAAATACCTAACCACTTAACTGGCATCAAACGAATTTATAGACTGGGTTTGATATTTAAGAACATTGAGTTGTTTTTATATTTGTTTAGATGTACAAATTTGTTTGTTTTTTTTTTTTTTGCATAATTAAAACATGTTGCGTGTTTCGGGATATAAGGATAATTCAAAATGTATGCGGTGACTCATGTACGGCCATAGTTTTTGTTGGACTAAATGAAAAGACTTTATAAAATTATTGTTCAAATTTTATTTCTAGTTCCCAATGATTCCAACTCGATTACACATATTTTTAACTACATGTCTAGGCAACTATAGTCTCGATTAAATTAGTCATGTAAAACTAAATATTTTTGTTGTATGTTGTGTTTCCAAGCAACTGCACCAGAAAGTATGTTTGGTCAAATTTAATTTGATGAAACAATTGCTCATTTCTATGGATGCCAAGGCAGCTTTTTAATACATTCATAATAATGTCTGTATATGTTCGTGATGATGAAAACATTTTATATAACTTGCTCAAATATAAACTAAACCAGTGTTACGAAAGAAGGAATAATTCCCATTTTTTCCACAACGCTGGCCGGCATTTATTTTCAAATATTTAATTTTATACTGGTCGAACTTACATAATACTTATATTTAAAAATACCATATATATTAGGAACTTAGCGTAAAACTACTGTGAGCAGTATTATAATATCTAAGTTATAAATAAAAATAAATTAAAAATAAAATATTGTTTCTGAAGTGAGTTTTAATATTAAGATATTCTTTTCTTAAAGTGTTGCTTTGAATATAATATCAAATTGTTTTAGTGAAATTTTTAATGAGATTTAGGATATTTTGTTTGCACTTATGTCAAGCAAGTGACCTTCAAGGCAAATGCAGATATTTCGTTTATATTTAAGTATTATGTTGCTATCTAGAAAAGCTCTTTAGTTTTAACTTTTTTAGTTTTCCTGATTTGAAAAATTCTTTTGTTTGATCTTTTGTTAGATTTTCTGGGTGTGGACTAAAGAAATCTTAAACTGTGTCTATATTCCCAATATGTCCATGGCTAATTGGTTGAGTGCACACGAAAAGAATTTCTGTTAGATTGAGTAATATTTTTATAAGTATTTTTATTTTTAAAAAGTCAAATAATGCATTAAACAAAAATAATTTAAGAGCTCAAGAATATTAGCATATATTGGAAACATAAACGGTTGGCTTAAAAAGCCAACTTCTTTGGAAGTGTGACTTCTTCATAAATTAGAATACAATTTTCCAAATCTAAACAATGTTCCACTTGATAATTAATCTCAAATTTTGCTATTAACTTTCAGCTGCAAATTGAGAACAACGCAATGCGAATTCTATCCAATCATAAACACAAGAAAAAAAAAGAAAACAGAACTCGATCAAGAAGCGACATCTTGAGCATGTGTGGTTGGGTGGGTTGGGTTTGAAATTCGAATAGGCACCACTTAAGTCGATGAACACGAGCACAGTTCATTGGACATCCACATATAGTGTGCCCCACACTGATGTCTTTCGGGGCTTATAAAAGAACGCGTATCGCTAAGTTTCGGTTAGTTGACTCCCAGCTGTGTCGCATCACAGACAAGTGCTAGGATTTTCGTCCGTTAAATCTGCCGTGTTAAAGTTCACATTAATTTATTTACCAAAATGGTAAGTCTTTTCAAGTTTTAAGGATCCTCCAAAGTCCTGGAAAGTGCTGGTCTCTAAACCAAAAGCCAAAAACATAGAAAAAATAGAATACCTTGTCAATCATTTTTGATGAATTGCTAAGCTTTAAAGCTTGTAAATATCAACTATATTAGCAACAGATGGTCAAAATATCTTTGTTGTTGAAAGTAAATTTTCTTTTTAATTTATACGCAACCGGATATTCCAAATATTTCTTTATTATTTACAGTCCGGCGAAACGAAGAGACCGTTTTATATGAATGCATAAACAACTAATAAATTATCTTTCAGAGGGAGTGTATTTCGGTTCACATTGGACAAGCTGGTGTCCAGATCGGTAACGCCTGCTGGGAACTGTACTGCCTGGAGCACGGCATACAGCCCGATGGCCACATGCCCTCCGATAAAACTGTGGGTGGTGGCGACGACTCCTTCAACACCTTCTTCAGCGAGACCGGCGCTGGCAAGCATGTGCCCCGAGCCGTGTTCGTCGACCTGGAGCCCACTGTGGTGGACGAGGTGCGCACCGGCACCTACCGCCAGCTGTTCCACCCGGAGCAACTGATCACCGGCAAGGAGGACGCGGCCAACAACTACGCCCGTGGACACTACACCATCGGCAAGGAGATCGTCGACTTGGTACTGGACAGGATTCGCAAGCTTGCGGATCAGTGCACCGGACTGCAGGGATTCCTGGTCTTCCACTCCTTCGGCGGAGGCACTGGCTCCGGCTTCACCTCGCTGCTGATGGAGCGTCTTTCCGTCGACTACGGCAAGAAATCGAAGCTGGAGTTCTCCATCTACCCAGCCCCTCAAGTAAGTGCCTTTACCTAATTATGTAAGTACCTGTACCTAATTAAAAATATTGAAAATACATTGGCACTAACTCTAAAATTAAACACAAATCACATTATATTGCAAGCACATCTTAGGTATAAGAGTTCTTTTCTACAAAATTCAATTTTATAAAATTTAAAATAAATATGTTTTAAATTAAATCATTATTAAAATATTGGGCAATTATCAATGTTTTTAACAACATGATTAATTTATTTGTTTTCCTTATATAAGAATTTTCTTATAGTTTTTCTTGAATTAAGTAAAATTAACTATGATAAAAGAACTAACAAAGTAATTTTTTTATGTGAGTCTAAACTTAACTAATTTATTTTTTAGAGTCATAGAAAATTAGTCTTATGGCGAAGAGTTAATTAATGGTTCCAAAACTTCCTGTTAGGTTTCCACAGCCGTGGTCGAGCCGTACAATTCGATCTTAACCACCCACACAACGCTGGAGCACTCGGATTGTGCATTTATGGTCGACAACGAGGCCATCTACGACATCTGCCGCCGCAACTTGGATATCGAGCGACCCACCTACATGAACCTCAATCGCCTAATTGGTCAGATCGTTTCCTCCATCACGGCCTCGTTGCGCTTCGATGGCGCCCTGAATGTGGATCTGACCGAGTTCCAGACCAATTTGGTGCCCTACCCACGCATCCATTTCCCGTTGGCCACATACGCGCCCGTCATTTCCGTGGAGAAGGCCTACCACGAGCAGCTGACCGTGGCCGAGATCACCAACGCCTGCTTCGAGCCGGCCAACCAGATGGTCAAGTGTGATCCCCGGCGGGGCAAGTACATGGCCTGCTGCATGCTCTACCGAGGCGACGTGGTACCCAAGGATGTGAACGCGGCAATTGCCACCATCAAGACCAAGCGCTCCATCCAGTTCGTCGACTGGTGTCCCACCGGCTTTAAGGTGGGCATCAACTACCAGCCCCCCACTGTCGTTCCTGGCGGGGATCTGGCCAAGGTGCAGCGCGCCGTCTGCATGCTGTCGAACACCACGGCCATCGCTGAAGCCTGGGCCCGTCTGGACCACAAGTTCGACCTGATGTACGCCAAGAGGGCCTTCGTCCACTGGTACGTGGGCGAGGGCATGGAGGAGGGCGAGTTCGCCGAGGCCCGCGAGGATCTGGCCGCCCTCGAGAAGGACTACGAGGAGGTGGGCATCGACTCCACCACCGAGCTGGGCGAGGACGAGGAGTACTAAGCCGCTCGGAAAGAATCACGAAACGAAATCCGCAATGGTCCGGCAAACTCTTTATTATTATTTTATCTCTACCAAATACAAAAGCATAAACTTCCGCAATAAAAATGTTTAACACAAAAGTCTTGTTTATCTTAAAATTAAAACAGTTGTCCCTTTTAGGCATTAGTTTTGTGACATAATATTTATTGGGCTCAAGCTAAAAGAGTTGAAAAAACAACACTTAGTTTATTTAAAAAATTAATATATATAGTTTATTTTTAAATTAAAAATTACTTCAATCCATCATTGATATGAAATTATTTGTTTGAGGTTTGATCGCTATTTCGGTTCAAAACGTTTCAACTTTGGGCAGAATAAAATACTAAATATTTTGAATGAAGCAGCATATTTAAATCGTAATGTTTGATAAGGGCTTCATTGTGCACATCTAAACGCATGCGCAAAAATGTGTACTCATATTTTCCACAAATTCTGTAATCAAAGACGTACCATTTCAGGAGTAGCTGCGAAAATTATTCTTAAGATAGTTTTTTAAATTAATATATTTTATATATAGTGAATATTGTATTTAAAATGTTCCTTGCTATTAAATATATCTTGTTCGTTGGAATTTTCAGTGAATGTTATTTAATTGTAAATACACATAGAAATTTGCATTCACTTGTGTCTGCAAAATTGTATGTGTATGTATGTATAAAGCAGAAGTCTAGTCTGTTAAGTTATTTAGTATATTAATAAGACTTTTAGGCCAGGATAAAAAGTTGTTAAGTTGTACTTTTTATGACGGATACTGACACACATATATATAAATTGTTTACTTATACAGGATATATATTTTATTCTCCCATATACTGAGTTTAAATAATCAATTCCTACAAGCAGATTACCACAAGAAAAAACAATTGTATAAGTCTACGACTAAACAAACTAAACAAAGAGAAAAACGCTATAGTCGAGTACGCCGACTATGATATACTCACTGATATGTTACAACGTACATATGTATCTTTTACATGTATAAATATAATGAAGTAATACACTTATTACCCACACAACTTAATACGCCCAGGACATTAATTGTCTTCACACGAACACTTTACACATAAACAAAGCTAAAACAATGTATAAGTTAACCATACTTAAAAAAGAGTCGAGAACACCGACTATAAGATACTCACTGCCATGTTACAACATGTATTTTTCAGATATATATGGAATTAATACTCAAATTACACGTACTACTTAAGATGACGAGGACATTAATTGTCTTCACACGAACATTTTATACATATATGTACATGAAAACATTAACGGCTTTTTGACTCAAAGAAAGTTTTAATAATAATTTATACTTTAAGATTTTACCAATATCTATAATTTTACTAAGAATTTTATAAATGTTTTCTTACAGGCATATTTTTACCCTAACTTATATAAATATAAATATTAATATTGCCAAATAACTTTGTTTCAGGTTACACGAATCTATATAATGGTAAACCATTGCACATAAAAAACATTATTTCTTTGCGAATAAATAATATTATTATTGAGATAATTAAAAAAGAAAGGGTTTTCCCATGTCCGTTAAGTCCTTTTAATATCTGTTCTTAAACCCCTTTCCAAAACTGATATTTCCTTGTCCGTTTTTTTCATTTTGTCCGTTTGTTAATCTTTCCTTTTGTCTGTCAGCAATCTGTCCGTTAGTCTGTCCGTTAATATTTCCGAAAGTCTGTTTGTCAATTTTTTGATCTGTTGGTTAATCTGTCCGTCGATCTGTCTGTCAGTCTGTTATCAATCAGTTCAAGGGACTGTCCTTTTATATGTGAATCAATCTGTCCGTTAGTCTATCTGTCAGCTTTGTCCGTTAACATGTAAGGCAGTTTATACCATTGTATCGGCCCATTTCTTAAAATGTAAATATAAAGTCTTTTCAGGATATAAGCCCTCGAACACAATCATTTATATATGAACACCATATTTCCGTTATAATTACACTTGTCGTTACAGAAATAGTTCACCTGCATAACCGGATCAAAGTTGTTTCTTGATAATTTGTATATTTAACAACAAGTTAAATATTCATCCATCAAACAAAACAACTTGCACTTGAGCAATAGATCTCCCTCGTGCTTATAATAATAATTAATGCAATTTCATTGGTTGACTTTTACCGCAGAAATGTAGGCTTTTTAGTAATGGGGTTTGTTAAATAAACAAATGGAATAAACTTGGTAAGTAATCACCGATTAGTTGGAGATCAAAGCGTCAAATTTTGCACTTTAGCAGGGATAGATTTAAATTTTGGGGCAAGTAATATTATACACATCATTTGGTTGACATCTCTTGGATTCGGAGGCTTTGTATGATTTAGTTCTTCTCAATAGTTACACTTATTGATTTAACAAAATAAAAAACATATCCAATTTTTAGTTAGCAGCATAGACATAAAAGAGATCATTTTTGTATTATTGCATTCATTATAATTTAAACTTGATTGATTAATTGTCAAGTCACTGGCTAGCCAATTATGTTCGTTGTATACCAAGAGCTCTCAAAATACATGACTTGTTAGAAGCCCTTCTAAAAAGAGAAGAGAAATAGGATCATTAGAAAGGTTTTTCGATGGACCTCTAGTTTCTTCTGGTAGTGGAATTAATTAGAAATGCGAAAAGTAACAGCATGGTAGAACAGTTTCGTCCATATTTCTCAATAAAATAGATTTATCCTTAACGATTATAAATTTCAGTGTTCAAAACATGCATCGGATACATGAGGACGAATATTCTGAGGACGTAAAGGACTCCGACTTTAAGGGCTCTATTCAGAAGGAAATATCAGTAAAATCGCGCCACCAAATTTCCATACCAGATATTTGCACAGATGCAGTTAAGAATAACTGTTTTCCGCAGACGGGTTTTTTGAACAGCTCGATCGCCTTTGCATCCCATGTGGTTAAGTGCAGTTCCCCGGCATCGAGCATTGATGAATCCTCATCGACGGCCCAGCACGAAGCCAATCCCCACATGCACATACAGGGCCAACATATGATGGCTCCCGTGCCCGATCTCGGTTTCTACAATGTTCCCGAATTCATTTCGGAACAGGAGAAGCTCATGTTTTCCGATGCCGAAAGGTTTTTGAGGTCAAAGGATAACGAAGTGTGCAGCAATGACTTTAGCTACATGCATGATGAATTCGCCATGCGCAAGTACTATCATCCTCTATTTGCGCATGGCATTTGTCGCTGGCCCGGTTGCGAAATGGATCTGGAAGATATCACATCATTTGTCAAGTAGGTGTCTTAAATTTAGGGAAGTTATAATGGAAAGTTGTGGTTTCACAATACTGTTCTAGGCATCTCAATACTGAACACGGATTGGATGATCGATCAACCGCTCAAGCCCGAGTTCAAATGCAAGTAGTTTCTCAGCTAGAATCCCACCTTCAAAAAGAAAGAGATCGCTTGCAGGCAATGATGCATCACTTATATCTGTCTAAGCAACTTTTATCACCCACCAAAATCGATAGAAAGGTAAGATTTAAATATATTTAATTGCGAAATTACTATGAAATGGTTATAATGGCGATTTCAGGACGTACCCGGCAGAGAGGGAAAGTTTTGCAGAAGTCCGCTCACAATAAACAGCATAGGTCGACCTATCCGCCAAACAAATTCTCCGAGCTCTCTTAATCTACCAATGGTTAACTCCACCAACCTATGCTCAATCAAAAAGAGAAGCCACGACAAAAACTCATTTTCAATCAATGGTGGTATGCATAACTCACTCTAGACCATATATATATAAACTAACTATTTAAAATGTATTATTCTTTGTTTAAGGATTGCCTTATATGCTTGAAAGAGCTGGGCTTGATGTACAGCAGGGTAAGCAACAATTTTGGTCTGATCTTTTTCATTGCTTTCTATAGTGGTGCTTCTGGAAGACATATAATAAGAATTCAAATTTCAGAAATTCATCGGAACAGAGAATTTTACAAAAACGCTGATGTACGACCCCCTTTCACTTATGCGTCCCTTATAAGACAGGTAATTTAATTTATACATTTTTTGGCAGGATGAAAGTAAATGAGGCTTCTATAAATCCAACATTATCTGTTTAAATAAATTTACAGTCCATAATCGACTCTCCAGACAAGCAGCTTACCCTGAACGAAATATATAATTGGTTCCAAAACACGTTTTGTTACTTTCGACGGAATGCAGCTACGTGGAAGGTAAACAAAACATTTATTAAATCTTTTTTCTTATAGAACTTTTAGAATAAGTATTATAGTTTATAATCGATTGTCCGTCTGTTTTCTTGTTCGTTTGTCTGATTGGCATTATTAGCTTGTCCGCTTTATTTTGATCCCCGTTTTTCGTATTCCTTTCCTTTCAAACGTCCTAGTAAAAATAAATAAGTTGTTTTATAAATAAGGGATCTCGTATAAGGTAAGATATTGAGATAAACTTATGTTGGTATACTCTTTGTTTAATATAACGTTACAAATTTTTAAATATATATGTCTTAAATTAATTTAAATAAAGTTTGGCCAATGCTAACTGATAATATACACCATTAGAACGCAGTTCGGCATAATCTGTCCCTTCATAAGTGCTTTATGCGTGTTGAGAATGTGAAAGGAGCAGTTTGGACTGTTGATGAAATTGAGTTTTACAAAAGACGACCGCAGCGCACTGCTGGCATTGGTAACAACCTAACTGGTGCTACCAATTCGCCGGACACAAACTATTTTGTAGCTATGAACATTGGGTATGTGGGTCTTAAATAGATTAATACTTACTTTGCTCCAACTTACTTCCACTTTGCTCTGTTAGTAAATACCTATATGCCATTAAATGCATGCTAAATATGAAGTATTATAAAACACGGTTATAAATGTATACCACGACATAATTACCATTTTTTACAGCACTTACTGTACGGCATCATCTCTATAAGGTGTCCGTCTGCTTACTGGTTTATAAGTCTGTCCGTGAAATAAGATAATGGAAATAATGAGGGCTAGATAAATGAGTCAACATGTTGCAGAGACAGTCTACGAAAATATTAAAAGAAGCCATAAAAACTAACATTCTTTTTTCCACGAACTTTTTCTTCCCTTCCCTTCCCGACAATGCATTTTGTTTATTCAACTAACAATAAACAAAATTTAATAATAATAACTAATGAAGAACGCAATCCGTACAAACCTATCCTTGCACAAGTGCTTTGTACGATATGAGGATGACTTTGGCTCGTTTTGGATGGTCGACGACAATGAGTTTGTCAAAAGGCGGCACTTGTCTAGAGGGCGGCCACGGAAATACGACCCATCCTCCTCCCCAAACTCCTGCCAATCTGGCAATGGAGTGTCCACCGACAAAAACCCCTGCGACAATTGTCCCCAACACTGCTCGAGTATGCCCCCGGGGGCAGAGAATCCCCTAGATTCGGGAAATCCAAATGATATGGGGCGAATGGGTTGTCTTCCTTTTTGCGGTAGTGATGGTTTAAGCAAGACGTCTAAGGACTATAGCAATATGGATTCGGGTTTGGTCGAAAGTAACAGCCATTTAACAATGGATGAATATTCCACTAATATGTACGAAAGTAGTGCCAATGAGCTTAATCGATAAATGTATCATTAAAAGTATTTATTTAGATGCATTGTCGGGATAACTCAATTGTTTAGGTTAAAAGGTTCGGATTCGGAAATTATACTTGTAAATATACATAGAAATAAGTATAATTTCTTAAAGAGAAACGAAGAAGCTACTACTTTTAAAAATAAATTACGATAAAGGCAATATTAAAATATTGAAGAAAAATTAACTTTTAAATTATGCTTTAATTAATAAACAACTTAAATTTAATTTAAAAATGCAATATGAAGTATTTAGCCACTCAATTTACCAAATTTTGTACTGTTCCTCGATGTGTACAAACTGAAGTAAGTTCTTGTGTCAAGAAATTGGACTCTTGGCTTTGGTAAGACTACATTTTTCTCATTTCTTATCTGCTGACATCCTAGTCAATCACATTTTCGAGAGTTTTCTAAACAATTTCTTGTTCTTTTCAGATTTTAAGAGAAGCTGATAGACCAGAAAATAAAATAACAAATTCTACAAAAAACCAAAACAGTTTTTTCATTCCTAGTACGGAAACATGAGTGCTACAATTAATTTAGTTGAATAAAGTGGATACTTAGACAATCTAAGTGGGGCCCTAATATTTATACTTCAAAATGTTTGAACTACGAACCAGAAGCAGTCCAGTTTCACAAACGATTAATTTATGGTTTTCACACTTTTAAAAATGTTTATACAAGCCACCAGGTTTCACAAATTTAAGTTTTTTCGGAACTTTGAATTTTTGAAATGTTTTTTTTTCGGATTGAATGGGAGTCCCCTAGAACAGTTTGGTGGGTATCCTTGCTAAAACGCTTTAGTGCGTTTTAAACGCGTTAGTAACTTTATCGATGACGTAATCGATGGCTGCCAAAGTTCCAGAAACATCGATAACATCAAACACAAATCGGTTTTTGTTCCAGATCTAACGTTTTGTGACATGAAAATTCAACGAGGAAACTGTGTACATGAATAATTAAAAAATTAAAATGGTTTCCATGCAATTTGTTTTGCAACCGCTTCCGGGATCGGACGACCAGTTTATTGAGAGGTAAATATTAAGCTGGGGCTCCCCAATTGCGCACATGTGAACGCAGATCTCCATGTAATTGCGGACGTTCGGCTGCATGTATTTGTTATGTGAAAATATGTAGGTACGCAGGTATATGTATACGCAGGAAGATATGTACATGGTCATTAACGCGAAATGTGAGCACAGACACTGGCGGATTCGCCATATCTAATATTGTCCACGCGAAACTGTAAGCATAAGCCAAAGAATTGGCGAAATGCACTTTGCAATTCCCATTTTTCAGCCACAATTAATTTTCTACACATCCATGTACATATGCGTGTGTGTGTCTGTGTGAGACATGTGAACGGTCGCATGTGTGTGTGCATGTGCATACATGCTGATTAATTTGTTCGTTTTTACTATTAATTCTTTGCAAACCTTTGAAAAATTAAAGTAAATATTAGCTGTTTCTGAAAAGTACATAGAGGCCATCTTTCCGGTTAAATTACATCAAACAACATAATTTGCACATGGCTTTTTGTATACACCATTTCGCTGAATGTCAGTTTTTCAGCACATGGTATTAAAATGCAGGGTGTTTTCCATAACCCATAATCTTTAAAGGCAAGAATTTCAAGTCACCGGCTAATCATTTTAGATTTTGACTTTATGTTTCTGTCAAACATAAAAAACCCTACAATCGCCATTTCCTTCGCAAAAAGAAATGTCAAATCGAAATTCATCCTAACTATAATTGGATTTTAGAGCATGCACGGACTTGCTTGCCGCTGGAAAAATGTCAAAACCCCATGTCTGCATCGTATACTAAAATCACCTCTTTTTATTTTCTTTGCAGAATTCGAGAAGTTTCGGAAAAGGTCAACAGATTTGGATATGGCACTCATCGAATATTCGAGCAGCTGAAAATTCCGGTGAGAGAAGTTGTAATTGGTCCTACGCACATTGGTGTTTTGCTGGAAGATGGCAAGGCCTTCCGCGTGTCCTTTTCCATCAACTCGGAGAAACTTGACTTGACAAAATCAGACGCCAAATGGTAAGCCAAAGTGACATCTCCTTTAGCTGTGTATAAACTTTCAACCTGAGGTCTACTTCAAGTTCCACAAGTGGTGGCGGGGGCACGGCCAGTGCCTCAAAGGCCCCCTCCTCATCCCGACCGATGGCCCGGTCCAGGGCACGGCTCCTGCGCGCAACAGGTCGCTCTAGCTCCACCGGACAGGGCTCCGGATCGCGGAGCACGGGTGTGATTATCGGGGGCAGCACCTCAAACCGACCCCTGGTCACAGTTCCGGCCACATATGTGCCGGAGGAGCTTATATCTCAAGCAGAAGTGGTTTTACAGGGCAAGAGTAGAAATCTCATAATTAGAGAATTACAGGTATGCCCTGATGCAACAAAAACTGGGATCTTGGAATGACCAATTGTTTTCCATTCGTAGCGCACCAATTTAGATGTAAATTTAGCCGTGAACAACTTGCTTTCGCGCGACGATGAAGAAGCCGAAGATACCGAGGAGGGAGCCGATAATTACGTGCCGGAAGACCTTATCTCTCTGCTGGATAATGGGTTTAGCGGAGATAACAACAGCGTCATCATTGATCCCTCAGATGGACTTTTCTCCGAAGAGATATTTAGCAATTACTCGAGCATTCGCAAGTAAGTAATGTTAACTTACAATTCGTTTTAATACATCACATTAGTTTTGATCTAGGGACTCGAGCCAAACTAAATAATCTTATATCTTTTCTAAATTCCAGCCTGCTGTTTGACCGCATTCGTAGTGAGCGCAGTAATGCCAACGCAAACGCCGCAGACAGTAATCAATCGACCCGCTCCACAACGTCTGGCGCAGCTCTAACAGGAAGTAGTGGACTATCAGCCCAAATATCGGTTAATGCTGATCGCGAAGCCTTTAGTCGTTGGCGCGATCGTCAGTACTACGGACCACGGCGTTGGATAAACAAAGACGACTACACTTGGGAAAAGGATGCTGGTGAGTTCGAGCGGCACGTATGAATGTTTCGACACTGACCCGAATTTCCGCATAGATTCCAAGAAAAAAGAGCCCTCACCAATGCTGTCTCCCATCTGGATATCGGAGGAGCTGCAGCCCTGGCCGGAGAAGAGTTCCGTAAGGTTTAAGACCATAGGCGCCTTGTACTCGGAGTTCATTGCATTGTCGGAAAGCGGAGATTTATACCAATGGCGTTGGTCAGATGCAGAGCCCTACAAGTCAGAGGTTAGTGATTTTATTGATAACATCGGGAAACTAAGTAATAACTTGTACTTATTTCGTGTTTTATATTTATGCCTATTTACAGACCGACAATGTTTATCACCCGAAAACTGTTGCACTTAACATAACCGAAAGGGTGGAGCTAATTTCGGCCAACTTTATCAGATGCTCGGTGGTTACAGAAACCAATCGAGTTGCTACTTGGATGGACGAACAGCTTGGGTACCTTGGGGCTAAGCTGGAGCATAATTCCTGCTCCTTCAACGAGTTCACATCGGACCCCATAGCAAAGATTTACGTATGCTCCCTGTACACAGTTGTTAAGACCGACAGCAACAATATCTACTGGTGGGGAGTGCTGCCTTTCGACCAACGACGCTATTTGTGGGATAAATTCCGGACCAAGACCAAGAAGCCCTTCAAGGTGGTTGCCACCGATATAAATGTGGGTGCTCAAGTGATAATGAAGAAATGTCCCATTTATCAGTCCGGATCAATCGGATTCACGTGCTCCAATGGCGTGCCGAAGGTTGGACAGCTTTTGAATTCGGTCTGGAACTTTACCGATGTGTGTCGCATGAAAATCATAAACATAAACACCAACACGGGAGCCGAGAAATCCCAAGCTGCTGGCATTAACTTAAATGCCCATGGAATTACACCAGACAAGGATCTGTCAAAGGCCACAGCGCTGCCCAGCGCTGGAAGCAGTAAGAATGGCCAGTCATTCTCGAACAGCAAAGAGTCGACCGACCGCATTGACATGCCCCCTCCGCCATCACCGGCATCCAGCACCTGCAGCGACACCGGCAGCGTTACATCTCACAAGCGCACCAAGCGTGTGACCACAAAGGAGGACTCCAACGCCCCCCAAGAGGGCAGAAAGGATGAGGAGCTGTGGCAGCTGAAGGACGTGGTCTTTGTGGAGGACAAAGTGGGTCCAGTGGGCAAGGTGCTTAAGGTCGACGGAGACTTTGTAGCTGTTCGTTTTCCGGTAATGAATGCAACAGCAGCAGCAGTCGCGGCTGCCGCCGCCACCGCGAGCTCCTCCTCCAATGCAGCCTCCACTTCCAAGGAGGAGGGCAAGGAGGACGACTGGCAGCAGTGTCGCCTGCTGCGGCGCGAAGATGTCCAGATATTCCGCACTGCAATGTCAACCCGTGGTCCCGACTGGCTGCAGAAACAGCCCAAGAAAATCAACGTCGGTGCCGATGCGGCTGGCGCCCAGCTGCTGACCCTGGCCGTGGACTCTCGTGGCATCCATGTGATCAAGAAGGTGCTCGGAAAAATCCACTACAGCCTGTACAACTTGTATAACAGCAAGCAGGAGCAGAACTGCCTGTTCCCCACGGACTGCGCCTCCTTTATTGGCTCGTCGCCCAGCAACATCTTGATGACCTGCAACAACGACTGCAGCGGAAACAGCAGCACCATTGTGCTGCGCGATGGCAACGGAGCTCTCTATCCCTTGGCAAAGGATTGCCTTGGCTCGATCAAGGATCCCCAGTGGTTCGACCTGCCGCCGGTGAAGTCCATCACTATGTCCACCATATCGCTGCCAGCAATGCTTTCGGGCGTGAACTTGAAGTCCAAAGTGTGCATGACTGCGTTGCTCTTCGACACGCAGAAGCTCATGCCGCACATCTTGCGCTGCGATGTGAAGAATAGCTTTGCCGCCCTCAGTCGCTTGGAGAGGGAGGACCAGGCGGACACAGCTCTGGTCGTGGAGGAACGTTGCGATGGAGCACGAAATATATTCCATGCATGCGTGATAATGTGCGCCCCATCCTCGAACAAGGATTCACCACCAGATTCGCCTAGCGGTGGTGTGGAGAAAAAGTCTCTGGCTGTCGGTCTCTCTGTGGCGCGCTCCATTCCAACGGTCTCGACCAGCGCTTACGTTGGCAGCAATGCATTCGGAGCAAATGCGGCCTCCAGCAATGAGAACTCCAGTTTTGCCACCATGAGCTCCTCTGGAGCCGGATCCTCGGCGAGCAGGGATAATCGAATCAATCTACGTGACATGATGCACCGTCTGATCAACAACGATCAAGCGGAACAGTCAGGCAGCCAGCCAATGGCTACTAACAACGAGGACCACGCGTACATCCCGTGGCCAACTGAGGCACCGGCAGCCAGCAATCTGAGCGCCAGCTCTTCGCAGAACATCGCCGACAGCATCGAAGATGACATCTCGAAGATAATTCCGTCCTCCTCTCAAAGTTCCATGCTGTCCAACATCAAGTTGGGTTCACCAAACTACACCTTCGACCTGGCTCAGCGGCGGGAACATGCGCTGCTGATCCTGCAGCAGATGTGCGTCAGTCCCGCTCTGCGCCCGTACCTAAGCCAGATGCTGAGCACCAAGGATGCACAGGGCCAGACGCCCTTCATGCTTTCCGTTTCGTGCCGCGCCTACGAGGCAGGTATCATACTGCTGAACACCATCCTCTTGCTGTCCGAGCAGGAGCCGCCGCTCAAGGAGGCCATGATTTTCCCCGGCGGATCCCCGGCGGATCAATCGCCCCTGCATGTCATCTGCTACAACGACACTTGCTCCTTCACATGGACGGGAGCTGATCACATAAACCAGAACATATTCGAGTGCAAGACTTGCGGCCTGACTGGCTCCCTGTGCTGCTGCACAGAGTGTGCCCGCGTCTGCCACAAGGGGCACGACTGCAAGTTGAAGAAGACGGCACCGACTGCCTACTGCGATTGCTGGGAAAAGTGCAAGTGCAAGGCCCTGATCGCCGGCAACCTGACCAAGCGCTTCGCTCTGCTTTGCAAGCTGGTCTCCTGCACGGATTTGGTCACGAAATTTAACTCCAAGGGCGAATCCATTCTGCTCTTCCTCATCCAGACGGTAGGCCGCCAAATTGTGGAGCAGCGTCAGTATCGCTTCAACGTGAGGGTTCGCAATGTCGGCACTGCGGCCAGCGGAGCTAACGGAAGCAACACAGTAATATCAAATCGAAAGGCTTCCTCCGCGGACATGGATACCGACATGCCGGACCACGATCTGGAGCCGCCAAAGTTCGCCCGAAAAGCCCTAGAGCGACTGTTGATCGACTGGAACGCCGTGCGCTCGATGATCATGAGTGGAGCGGAGAGGAGCGAGATGAACGTCCCGAACCCAGCAGCCAGTGCATCGGAAAACTCAAACTCGGAGGGTTTCAACGTGTTCATCCAGACACAGCACGGCTCCACGCTTCTTGACAAGTTCACTCACAGCCTAATTGTGAAGTGCACTGGCGACCATCTGGACACCTTGCTGCTCACCCTGGTGCGTGAACTGCAGAACGTAAGCGTGCTCAATCGCTGCAAGGAGGCGGAGGAAGTGGCGCGTCGCTTTGTGCGCTCCGTGGCACGCGTCTTCGTTATTTTCAACCTGGAGAAGCAGCCGAATCCGGAGAAGCGCAAGACGCACACCTCGTGCAACAAATACGTTCAGAGCTGTGTAAAAGTATTCCAGACGCTGCACAGGATCTCCATTGAGGAGCTGTGCGAGGTATCCGAAGCGCTGATTGCTCCAGTCCGGCTGGGCGTTGTGCGACCCACTGCTCCTTTTACAATGTCATCGTCGAACCTGGATGTACGTGTAAATATGCAAAACCTTTTTCTAAATCTGTGAAAATCCAAGCTATATACATATTTTCATAAATCCCTTTTTTATAATCTCAACTATTTGAGATCCGATCCTTACTTTAAAAATTGGATTTCTCAGTCTCTAATAATTAGTATTTATTTGTAGAACTCTGACGACTTGTTCAGCGTGGATCCTTTGGCTCCCTCAAATGTTGAGTCTCCTTCCGATCAAATACTGGGACATGATACTGGAAACGATCAGAGTGCCAGTTTTAACATTCAACAAAACTACGATGTTGTTGCAATGGAAAGTAAGTACTTTTCTTAAAGGCAAATGTTTTAAATCCTAAACATTATACCTTTTTAAATCAGCAATACGCGACGTCTCTGAAGCGGAAGAAGCTATAAATCGTGAAGCTAACACCCACAACCAAGACGATGAATTAATAGAAAATCAACGAAACGAGGACGGCATGCAAGACGACGAGAGCGATAATGACTTTACATTTAATGACGCTGAGACAGAGTCTGATTCCGATGACAACCAAAGCAATCAGGAGGTGCAGAGGAGCGTTCAAACTGGTGCAACAGTTGGCTCAGAAAATGGTGAGTTGCTTGATACCAAATTGATTTGTATAAAATACTATTTGGATCATTTTAATTTCATTTAAATGATTGTTGTATTCAAGACATTGGCGTTCTGTTCCTGGAGGATGAATCAGGCGACTCTTCGGCCCAAGAAGAAGATGGTTCGGAGGATGGCGAGTCTGACGACCATTCTGACGAATTCAATTTCAATGACCAGCAGCTTGAACGTCGCAGCTCAAACTCGAACGCTCGCAGCGATCTGGCTCCCCAAACGATGCAGTGGGCAATTAGGAACCGTGACACCGCCCGCTCCTCCGTGAGGGTGCCCACCGGATCCAATCTAGTCTTCATCGACCCGATGGCACTGCGACGCTCCACTGTACCGGCCAGCACAGCGGTCACCACTCCATCGATCGAGCCCCACACCATGGCGACAACGGCCAGCAATCTGGCACGGGCGTTCGGGATCACAATAAGACAGATTTCGGAGCTTATAAGCATCCTATCCTACAACATAGTGAATGACATAGAAACATCTTTGAAAATTCAAAGCGATGAGGCAATTGCTGTTCAGGTAATCACTTACAACTATATTTGCGCACAATTTACCAACTAAATATAATTGTAATTTGGAATTTCCCTTCTACAGGCGTTCGTTGAAAAGCGTTTGAAGGCAACCTGGGATTGGATGTTCACGGTGATGGACGGAACCGAGGCTCAGTTAAAGTTCGGTGCTTATTTAACCAACTACACCGATCCCAACCATCCACTGCATCCGCTCAATCTCAGTGCCCAGGCTTCCAGTAGCACAACACCTGCTCCTGCCACATCATCGTCCGTTGGTGTAAACATGATGGGTAAATATGGGCTTTTTTATCTTAACAAAAGTTGGTATTAACATTGTTGTACATTGTAGGATCCAATTCTCGTCGAGATTTCTTCACCTACTGTTTATCTCTGATGCGTGCCCACACTTCTGAGCACAGAGATGCCCTGCCAGTGTTAGATATAACAGCTTTGCGTCACATTGCCTATGTGCTCGATGCTTTCGTTTACTATATGCGCAATGATACGGGCTTCTATGACAAGCAGGATACCATTTCTGGACGTATAAACAATCTGTCGCCAATGGTTGAGAGCTACGATACGGACGAAGAGCTGACCAACCTGGAGGACTTCAGCGCCGACGTTCAGCCATCAGCGAGTAGCCTGCCTTCGGGAAGCCTGGGCACACGCAGACATGCGTTCTTTGCACGATCAGAGTCGACTCTGAGCTTGGGTTGCTCAGCGCCAGAAGGTTTCGACCTGCCACTGGACATGGCCATGCCACTGGCCGATAAACCACACTTGCTACAGCCAAATTCGAAGCGACAGGAGCTGTTCGCCAACCTACCGCTGCTGGTGACCACGAGTGCCAACAACAGCGCTCCCAATAATCCAGGTGGCAGCATTTTTGACTACACACCCACCAGGCTGGGATTCTCGAATTCCTTAAAAAGGAACGAACATGTTTATGAAACAGTCCCGGCCAAACAGTCTGTGGAGGTCATTATCAATATGGATACTAGTAAGGCGGGTGATGGAAATGTAACTTATAAGGCTGAGGGCTCTACAGACTCTAATATCTACGTACAATTAAAAAAGAAACAGGGCTCGGATGATTTTAAATCCCACAAAGAGGCTGATGGTGAGTAGAACTTTTACAAATGCCACCACTGTTATTATAGATAAAAAATTAATTCATTTTACAGGAAATCACAGCAAGTACGACAAAGTTGTGTTAATGGAAACCGATGACAGTCTTCCAAGCACCAGCAAATCGACTGAAGCGTTGATGGCCACACGGCCAGAAGTCATCATTGCGCCAAATAAAGCCTCAGTGTCCCCTGCGACTGCAGCTCGCAGTGTTATAGTTCTCGCAGGTGGTTCCTGTTTAAAGACGATTGATTCGGACTTAAACAATTTCTCGGCTTCAAATTTATCGACCGCAGAGCAAGCTAAATGTGATACGCAGCATCAAAAATCGTCGCCACACCACCCGTTAAGTTTCCCCGTTCGCGGTTCGCTGTTTTACCAAAGTAATTTTTCGGAGGCACCGTCGTGGAACTTTTTGTTAAGTCGCTGGAAGTTAACCCTGGACTTATTCGGTCGGGTCTTCATGGACGATGTGGGAATGGAGCACGGGTCTGTGTTGCCGGAATTGCGCGGTTTCCCCGTCAAGGAGATGCGTTTCCGTCGTCACATGGAAAAGCTGCGCAACGGTCAACAGCGCGACTTGGTGCTATGCAAACTAGAGCGTAACCGTGAAAGTTTAATTGTTCAAACGTTCAAGGAACTGAATACCACGTTTGGCAACCAAAACCGTCGAGCCCAGCCGCCCATCACATTCAACCGGGTGAAGGTTACGTTTAAGGACGAGCCTGGCGAGGGATCTGGAGTGGCCCGCAGCTTTTACACATCGATCGCCGAAGCATTGCTAGCCAGTGCCAAGATCCCCAACCTGGAATCCGTGCAGGTGGGCAGCAGCCACAGCAAGTACGGAGTGCCGTTCTCGAGCATCCTGCGCAGCAGGACGGTGTCGGGGTCTAGTCGTGATCAATCCACTCTGCAGCGGCGTGGAACCAGCAGCAAAATATTGTGGCGATCGGCTCGAGAGAGAAAGGCATTGAACTTGGATGCCAGACCTTACACCCCTATGAATAATTCAGGTAAGGTTTACAATTAATCACATTCCACATTTATACTATAATTACCTGAATTGTATATTTAAATAACTAACATTTTTCTATTGCTTAACATAGATAATGCAATGCCGGAAAGCATGAATGATCATTTATCTGTCCACCTACAACAAATTGGAGAGCGTCTGTATCCCAAGGTAAGGGAAATAAATCAATTTATTTAAAAATTGCAAGTCATAACGAACCTTCTCTCCCTACAGATCCACTCTATTAACCAAACGCATGCCCCGAAGATAACAGGAATGCTGCTGGAAATACCTACGCCTCAGCTTCTGTCTGTAATTTCCTCGGACGAGACACTGCGTCAGAAAGTAAATGAGGCGATAGAAATAATCACATTCAAAATGAAATCTGAGGCCAGTGCACAAAGTAGTCAGCCAAAAAAATCACCATCTGTGGTGCTTGTCGAACCCGTAGACGACGATAATGAGCCATTGTTTTACTCTCCGGGAAAGCGTGGCTTTTATACACCACGCCAAGGCTTTGCGTCGTTCGAGCGAATAAATGCATTTAGAAACATTGGAAGGTATGGTAATGAGTGGTTTTCATTTCTATTCATGACTTAAAAAAATCTTTCTCATCTCTACTCGAAACAGACTAATTGGACTTTGTCTACTGCAAAATGAATTGCTTCCACTGTTCCTGCAAAGACATGTATTGAAATACATTCTTGGGCGTAAAATTAAGTTCCATGACCTAGCATTTTTCGATCCAGCACTGTATGAATCTTTTAGGCAAATTATTCAAAATGCCCAAACAAAAGAAGGCGAAGAAACAATTAATAGAATGGAGCTATGCTTTGTGTAGGTTATTCACCTTGTTAACTTAATATGGCCTTTAAATATTCTTTTGTTTTAGGATTGATTTGATGAAGGAGGAGGGTTGTGGCAACAGAGAGCTAATCCCAGGCGGTCGCGATGTTGCAGTCACATCCAGTAATATATTCGAGTACATCAGACGCTATACAGAATATAGACTTATCAAATCCCAAGAAAAGGCACTTGAGGTATGTCGCCATGTTGCGCTAAATTCATTATTCATATTAATAATTCCTGTTTTACTATTTTAAGGCATTGAAAGACGGCGTTTTCGACGTTTTGCCCGATAACAGCATGAATAGCTTAACCGCTGAGGATTTACGTCTGCTGTTGAACGGTGTCGGTGATATAAATGTTTCAACATTAATTTCATACACTACCTTTAACGACGAATCTAGTGAGGGTCCGGATAAACTTTTAAAATTTAAGAAATGGTTTTGGAGTATTGTTGAGAAAATGAATATTTTGGAACGTCAAGATTTGGTAAGTGTCCTTTTTGTGTCCTCAGTCTGACAAAACAGTTTCTAAAATATGCAATTCTTAAAGGTGTACTTCTGGACCGGATCGCCTGCGCTGCCAGCTTCGGAAGAGGGATTCCAACCATTGCCATCTGTCACCATAAGACCTGCGGATGACTCTCATCTACCAACTGCGAATACGTGTATATCCCGGCTGTATATCCCCCTGTACTCCAGCAAGTCGATTTTACGCAGTAAAATGCTGATGGCCATTAAATCCAAAAACTTTGGATTTGTATAAGCGACTGGAATACTTTCCTTTGTGTATAAGCTTCAAATTCATTTCTTAATTAATTTTAGATTTTTTGAGTTTTGACTTGTCATATTTAACCATACCATTCCCATTTTGGATTTATATTGTTATAAATTTTTTTCGAATTTGAACAATTGTCACTTAACATTTTGCAAAGCGATTGGCGCGAAACTGACGGTCTGGCATGCCCCAACCTTGTAGTAAAAATATGAAGTTTCCAAACAACAAATGTAACCAAGAAAACGGCCAATTAGGTATTAGGAAGCCTATGTTTTAATTATTAAACTTTTAAATAAAATATGTTTTCTAAAGTATGACTTATGCACATGTATATTTATCGCTATCGATTCAATAGGAATTTGAAGAAATAAACAATAAAAATAAGTCCACCCTATGGAAATTATGTATAATATATGAAATTGAACTGCATTTTATTTGGGTATTTTAAACATAGCTTTGCTGCAATGTGAATATGACCTCCTCAGATCTAGATAATTATATATCCCAAATTACGTCCGATCCAGGAATGATGTCAGTTAGAGGATCTAAATTTGCAATAAATAAAAGCATAGTTTGTGAAGTAAAAAATACTGGTTTATTTTTAAGATTACTAAAGGTACTGAACTGATTATGTTACATGTGTATTCCAATATTTTAAATTATTATAGATATTTATGTATAGGCTATATAATTGTTCATAATAGCGAACTCTAGAAGACCCACTCGAACCATGCTCTTGGTAATAGTAATAATCTAGTAAAATTACAAACTACGATTGCATAAAGTGTTCTGAAGACACTTTTTAGGTTATATTTTTACAGTGATACATTTTCGAATGTTTGTCTCTAGATATTTTCCGGTAAACGCAATACTTTTTTTTTATTTCTAGAAAGACAAAAGGTAGCTTTACAAGTGAGTAAAAAAAACGAAAGCAAACTAAAATTAAATCGACCATGTTTTCCCCTAATCTGCTGCATAACAAAAGTATAAAAAAAATAAACAGGCAATGTGATTATTCAATTATCACTGGGAATTTTTCAACTTCCTCACACTCCTTGTTAAAACTGGTAATAAACTCCTTCAATTTAGCCTCGTGTTCAATATCCCTTCGCGGTCGTTTGTTCTGTGGCTGCTTTTTCTGCGGAGAACCAAAGCTTGTTTCGTGCGAGTCCTGCTCGTCCTCGTCCTCAGATTCACTCTCAATGTACAGCAGCTGTACTCGCTTCTTCCGCTTGCGCTGGGGTAGCTCTTTTACATAGGTTCGCCTTGGTTGCTAGAATTGAATTAATTTATTCATTAATTCTAGATAATTTCAAAGAAAGTATGATTCTAAAATATAGTTTTTAAATTAGAATAAAAACTTTCTTCCTTCATCATTTGAGTACTTTTTGTGCGAGCTGTTTACTACCGTACAAAGACAGGCTTGAATCTTTGCGGCCCTGTTGGCTCAACTGAGATCGGTAACATGTCCCAGTTTAGTGTTAATTTAGCTCCATTTGGTCACTATCCACATTGATTTTGCAATGTCGATACTTTCTGGAGCTGAATTAGGACTTAATTATCTAAATACTTTTTGTGTAAGCTGTTTACTACCGTCAAAGATGGGCTTAAATCTTTGCGGCCCTGTTGGCTCAACTGAAACTCGATAGTGTCCCAGTTTGGTGTTAATATAGCGCCAATTAGTGAGTATCCACATTGATTTTGCAATGTGGATGTCTTCCAGGAGCTGAAGTAAACTTACAACCTTAGTCTTACCTTTTCGTCGAATGTTTTTTCCGGGTCGGCCTCGTTTTCCTTAAACAATCCTATGGTCTCTTCTGCAGCCAGTGCAGCTTGTCGTTTCCGCGGCTTTGGCACCGAAATCATCGTGGAGCAAAACACATCTCTGATATCTCGCTGCTTCGAAGCCCATCCCTCTAGGTAGTTGCCACGCGAGGAGGTGCTTGATACCTCTGGTAGCTCCTTATCGCTGGGTCGCAGCTCGCCCAGACGATGCAGTTTTTCATGCAGGGTTTCGTTTTGACTCAGAACAGTAGAAGTAGATGCTACATCTTCGTTCTCTGTGATGAATTCCTCAAAGCCAAAGAGATTTTTTGAATTAGATGCCCGTGTTTTCTTTTGTTTTCTAGGAATTTCATCGTTTGTCTGCGTTTGACTGTGATTTGCTGGAGAAGCGGTCGGCACTGGATAAGTAGTAGTGGAAGATAATTCATTCGAGGGAGGGGTCGACACAATTTGTGGCTCCGTGGATTTGCTCGGTGTACTTTCACATGGCAAAATCTCGTCAAAACCAAAGAGATTCGCTCGCGTTTGAGTGCGATGTGCTGGCGATGCAGTTGCTGCTGGTATAGTGGACACTCTGGTGGAAGAGACTTCTTTCGAGGGAGTGGTCGGCAGATTCTTCTTCCATGATGGCAACACCACCACATCTAGGATGTTAATATCCTTAAAGGGCGTCCGCTTTTGCTGAGTTTTTCGTGGATTCGGCAGGTGCACAAAGTCCGCATCCTCCGCGTTGACAGCATTTTCATGATTATTGAAAGTTGTTGTTTTGTTGGCAGTGGGAGGCGGGCGATTCTCCTCGTTAGAGTCGTTTGCATTTGAGCCATGACTTTGCTCGTGCAAAGCCGGACAAATGGATTCCTCGTGAACGGGCTCTTTAGTTTGCTCCGCTTGTACGTCCGGCACATAGACATGCCTTCGCCGCACATGATCACTGGAATACGACGGCAGCTGGGAGGTGTTGAAGCCGAACATGAAAGTGTTAGGCATAGGTGACTCGTCGGAAACGCGCCAAGGGGATGCCCCACCCGATGGACTCCCGGCTGTCGGAGATGGGCGGGAAATAGGCGATATTGCAACAGCTGAGACATTTGCATTTGGTGCCGGGTGAACCTTGTGAACTATGGGCGTGCTCACCAACTGACGTGCCATGTTAATCAGCTCTCGACGTCTGTTCTTTGAGTTTTGCGGGTTCTGCGTATGCGTTTGATTTAGCATTGCGGATCGGGCCAAATTGCTGTAGGTGCCATCGTGGGCTTGCTTGGAAGGGCTCGGCTGGACATGCACCTGAACGGGCACCTCAGTGGGCTCCATGTACCCTTCCTCCGCAACAACTCTGGAGTCGTCTTCAGGTTCGTAAATGGGCGACAATGGGCAAGAAGGCTTCTGCATGCGTAGTTCTTTGACTTTGGGAACAATCTGGACTGGCTCAGGCTCCTCGTCTTTCAGAGAAACCTTTTTTCGCTTGCCTACAGGTCTTATTTTCTTTTTCATCGGCTTGACCCTTGTTTTTCCCGATTTGGCTGAGCGCACCATCACGCAGGCCTTGCCGTCCTTTACCATGCGCTTAACTATGTCTGCTGCAGGATCCTCCCTGCTATTGTCATCTTCGATCTCGGATTGCGAGAGGAAGTCGAAGACATTGCGGATCACCGATGATCTGGTCCTTGTGGGTGGCTGATCCCTGTGAAAGAAGCGCGATGGTTTTGCGGATGACATATCCTGCGGAGGCTTGTCAGAGGGTGGACCTGTAAAAGGCAGTTTTAAAGAAAACTACTCTATTCGGCTGATAAAATCCACTTACCAGCTACCTCCTTCTTGCTAAACTTGGGTTTCTTTTCAATCTGTACTTTCTGGGGAACGTACATCGTCGAATTGCGAGCCGGCAGAAAAGCGCTTGTATCCACATCGGGCGGAACATTTTGCGATCCACTAGGCACGGCATTCTGCGCGAATTTGGTGCGCCTTATTTTTACCACGCATTTTCTTAGCGGGTAGTGTGGCTCCGATTGGGTTTCCAAAATAGCTTCCTCCGACAGTTTTTTACCACGCAGACGATAGCGTCTTGTTGCGGCCTTCACATCTGATGCCTTGGCGCACGGTTTGGCCTGTGCTTTAACCATTTTATCGAAAAATATTGTTTACAAGATGAAATTCGTGTACAGCTCCCGCCATTATAGTCAGTGGTGTGACCTTCCTTTGATCTTTTAGATATACCAGAACATTCTGTGGCAGGGTGTGAAACTTGACTGGACCATGCCAGCAATATGGTCACACTACACCTGACCAAGTCCCTTTCCAGCACTGGCCACCAGGGATGGAGCACCGATAACTGTCGATAGGCGAACAGAGAACCAGATGATTGCCCTCGCAATAATGTAAAAAATAAATAATTAGCTGTTTCCAAATAATCCAAATTCCAAATTCCTTGCACTAAGAGCTGCCGTGCGTGAGTGTGTCGCTGTGAGTGTGTCCGGGCAGTATCGTGTCTCGCCCCCCAAACAACTACAACTGAAAAATAAGCAAGAAAAACGCTGAAGAAAATCCCCAAATCGAAAATCGAGTGAAAGTTTTTCTCGTCTTTGTTTTGTAATTGTGATTTTCCTGCCTGCCGGCCAACATTACAGGCAATATTGGATCGACGGCTATATCGACGCTGCTGCGGGCGCGGGTGGCTGACGCGATTATAGCAATACCAATACCTATATAGCTACCATAGCTCTCGCGGGCCGATTTCTTGGCCCTATTGTGATTGTGACAGCGCCAGTGTTATATATTTAAATCGAATCGAATCGAAACGCCGTCGCAGTCGCAGTCGCGTTTTCTGGGACTGCTGCAAAAGGCCTTGCGAATTTCTGCGCCAGGTACTGTGGGATGGCACGGGGAGAATCCCAATAAGAAACTAGCGCGAAAACCCCCCCTCCCCACCCCCCTCCTACATACCCACGTACATCGCACGCGATACATACATTTATACACGAGCGAATAATGGCTAGAAACAATTGCAAGCGACCCAGTAGTGGCACCACCACTACCACCACTACCACCAGTACCATAGCCAGCACCAGACCCAATCCAATCCAATCCAATTCAATCCCAGGGACCGAGACCCCCGAAGGCTGACTGTGACGCCACTGGGGGAACCGAGCCAAGGCAGATGTATCTGTGGATGTATCTGCGAATTATGTCTCAGGGTCAAGGACATTGCCTCTGCCTCGCTAACCGTTGTTTGACCTTATTAACAAGTTGGGAATGGTGGTGGCGGGCACCGAAGATGGGAATACCCTTGCAGGTGGCATATTTACAAGGCGCTCTTAGGTCAGAGTGGTCCGATCCTAATTTGTTTGTGTGACGTATCATTTCAATTAGTATTTTCCTAGCTACCCAGCTTAAATTGTATTCCACATCAGCGGATTACATAGCCAAAGGCAGGCTACAAGATACAGGAGGTTTAACATTGAACTAACTTATTTGCGAAGTCTAGGTTATCACAAAAACAAAAGTAAATATAAACATTTAGATCAAATACTCCTGTGACAGCTTTATAATGTTCTGGTCGCACAGTAAGAAATATGATATATCGTAAGTCGCCAGCTTGATTCTTAGTTTCATATTGTCCATTATAATGAATCAACGACATCTATTGGAAATTGACCATTATTGAACCAACTTTTTGAGCCTAATTTAATTGTGATAACCATGTAAACTATATATATGCCCTGCATTCTTATAGACAAAGCTAACATCCCACACCATTCATTAACAGAGCAACTGCATCACTCTGGCTGGCTCCGCGCACAAAACGATGTGCGATACCAAAGACGATGCGCAGAAATGGAAATGTGAAATTTGCACCTACGAGAACTACCCATCCTCGCTAAAATGCACCATGTGCCAGGCTTCAAAGCCACTGCTCAACGAGGACATCTTCCGGTGAGGCAATCCTGTCGAGCTCTAACGTCCCACTCTTGCTAATTATTCAACTCATTTGCAGTCTGAGTCCGGCGCAGGACGGCAGCTGCAATGCGGAGGAGGCGGCTGCCGTTGAAGTGGCCGTAATGTCGCCCACGCCCTCGTCCACGTGCTACTCGCTCCAGCCGCCGAACCAGGCGCGGCAGGTCAACGTGGCGGACAGCGAAAAGTGGCCCTGCAAGGTGTGCACCTATCTCAACTGGCCGCGCAGCCTGCGTTGCATCCAGTGCTGCACGAAGCGCGGCGGCGAGGTGGTCATCGAGCGGGGCAATAGGGACAACGAGGCGGATGCGGATCGCGCTGGAGAGGCATTGCAGGCCCTTCGCATCAGCGGATCGGAGGAGAACCTGGCCAAGAAGCCGGCTCAGCTAATCGGGGCCACGGCCTCCAATCGCTTGAGCCTCAGTCCGGGCATCGACGATGCCACGCACCTGAACAACCTCGCCAATGCATCACACAACCAGTCGCAGTCGCAATCGCAGTCCCAGAACCGACAGCCTGCCCACCAGCAGCAGATGCAGCTCCAGCTGCAGCCTCAGCAGCAGCAGCAGCAGCGGGAATCCTCCTCCTCCGCAGCCGTCCCAGCGCCGCAGCAGAAGCAGTGCTATGTGGCCAAGTGGGCGTGTAACGTATGTTCCAGGCAGGCTATCCTATCCATAGTAACTGAAAGCATCTATCCTCCACAGTCGTGCACCTACGAGAACTGGCCGCGGAGCATCAAGTGCTCCATGTGCGGCAAGACGAGGGAGATCAGTGGGTCGCAGAACGACTTGCACGCCTCCTCTAGCCTTAACAGCCAGGAGGAGCATCAGCATCAGCAACAGCAGCAGCAGCAGCAGCAGCAGCAGCAGCAGCAGCAGCAGCAACAAAACGTGGACACCGTCAGCGTCAACAACTCATTCAATAAGAAGCACATTTACCAACTGGGTAAGGACTGTAATCAGGATTCGGACGGGATGACTGACTAATCGATTCCCCCCTCCAGGTTCTTCGGAAACCATCAACAACTGTGATACGCTGCAGGAGCGGCAGGAGCGCCGCCAGCGTCAAATCCGACGCCAGGTGGACTGGCAGTGGTTGAACGCCTGCCTGGGCGTCGTTGAGAACAACTACAGCGCCGTGGAGGCGTACCTGTCCTGCGGCGGCAACCCTGCCCGCTCGCTGACCAGCACGGAGATCGCCGCTCTCAACCGCAACTCGGCCTTCGACGTGGGCCACACCCTGATCCACCTGGCCATTCGGTTTCATCGCGAGGAGATGCTGCCCATGCTGCTGGCCCAGATCTCCGGCTCGGGGCCGGGCATCAAGCGCGTGCCGTCATACGTGGCTCCCGACTTGGCGGCCGACATCCGGCGCCACTTTGCCAATACCCTGCGCCTGCGCAAGTCCGGCCTCCCCTGCCACTATGTGCAAAAGCACGCCACCTTCGCCCTCCCCGCCGAGATTGAGGAGCTGCCGATCCCCATACAGGAGCAGCTCTACGATGAGTTGCTCGACCGCGACGCCCAGAAGCAGTTGGAGACGCCGCCGCCGGCTCTCAACTGGTCGCTGGAGATCACTGCACGCCTCAGCTCCCGGATGTTCGTCCTGTGGAACCGCAGCGCGGGCGACTGCCTCCTGGACTCAGCCATGCAGGCCACCTGGGGCGTCTTCGATCGCGATAACATCCTGCGGCGGGCACTCGCTGATACACTGCACCAGTGCGGACACGTGTAAGTGAAAGATTCGTCTTTTATATTCATCTGTCAAGAACTGAAGAAACTCTAATACTTTATTGTTTGCAAAAAACCTTGTATGCCAAAACTAACATCTTTGCCATTTTATTGTAGGTTTTTTACTCGCTGGAAAGAGTACGAGATGCTGCAAGCTTCAATGCTGCACTTCACGCTGGAGGACTCGCAGTTCGAGGATGATTGGAGCACACTTCTCTCGCTGGCCAGCCAACCGGGATCGTCTTTGGAGCAGCTGCACATCTTTGCGCTGGCGCATATCCTTCGACGTCCCATCATCGTGTACGGCGTCAAGTACGTGAAGAGTTTTCGGGGCGAGGACATCGGCTATGCGCGTTTCGAAGGTGATTTCGATCGACTTTTGTTTTCCTGCATTGCATTAATTTCTTTGTCTTGCATTCCAGGTGTCTACTTGCCTTTGTTCTGGGATCAAAACTTCTGCACCAAGTCACCGATAGCACTGGGCTATACGCGCGGCCACTTCAGCGCCCTGGTGCCCATGGAACCCTTCACGCGCATCGATGGACGACGCGACGACGTCGAGGATGTGACCTACCTGCCACTGATGGACTGTGAGCTGAAGCTTTTGCCCATACATTTCCTCACACAGTCCGAGGTGAGAGATTATTAAGTTACTTATATAAATTTTGCAATCAACCAAGTTGCCTTTAACTAAATTAATTTGGTATTTAATTCCATCGAAAACAATAACCCTAAATTAAAAAGAGAAAGTCATAATGCCAACTGGGTTTGATATTAAAAAGCACTATATATTACTTATTTTTACCGTTCAGTATTTAGAACAATGAGCTTGTTACAATTTCTTTGTTTCTTCGTAGGTGGGCAACGAGGAGTCGATGATGCGCCACTGGCTGGATGTGTGCGTCACCGATGGAGGGCTGCTGGTGGCGCAACAGAAGCTCAGCAAACGTCCATTGCTGGTCGCCCAGATGCTGGAAGAGTGGCTTAATCACTACCGCCGTATTGCGTAAGCATCACTTGATATTTTGCCAAAGATTAATTACTGATTATTTGTTGACCTGCCTTGCAGACAAGTGATAACGGCGCCCTTCATTCGTCGACCCCAAATCACACACTACTCCAGTGATGGCGACTCGGACGAGGAGTAGATGCGGCACATCCGTCAACCAGCTTTAGATTAGATTTGTGTGCATATTATTGAATATTGAATATCCTTATTTTATACTTTTGGCGATCGCAAGCAGAAGATGTTGAGAGGTGAAGAACAAGTGCAGATCCTACACACTTGCACTCGCAGTTAGCTAAAGGAAACTATAGAGAATACATATGCAAATATTGCAAGCAGTTGAAAAGTTGTAGTTGTAACTAAATTGAAAGCAAACTAAAGGTTAAGCAGCAAAGTACGAAATAGATTGATCGACGAATGTATATCATATCCGTTCCCAATTCAACGCTCGTTGATTTTAGTCAAATTTATTCACACTGGGTCGCCGAGGCAATGTAGACCATATAGTAAACGAAATTGAAGCTATACACTGGTAGATCTATTTACACTCACATCTGAAACAATCCATTAAATGAATACGTGGCCGACAGGCAGAAGAGAACTTAAGCGGTGGAACGCATACACCTATTACGCGCTAATTGATGTGAACACCCACGATACCGTCGACGGTGCGGGCTTAAATTATTACAAATCTCAAAGACCTATTAAATTTTAAACAGGTGGCGAGTACACAGCATAGTTATACTGCGGGTGAATATGAAAGCGTCATTGAAATGTTAATTGATAGTTTTTAAAACACTTTTTGGAATTATTATGAATCATTACACATTCATGCCTATAAATATAATATATATAATTATATAACATATATAGAAATCCTATGGTTCTAGAAAGTTGAACAAAGGGCCAATAACATAATGAATTTTACTCTAACTGTATTATAAATGGAATTTTATCTCATTATTATTTTTGTTAGTAATGTTATTACAATTATTATTATTACTACCTTTTAAGAAAGCTTACTGTGCAAATGTACACGCAAAACGCATAAAAAAGAAATCACTTATTTAAATAAAAGTTTTAAGTAAAGATTTAAACGAAAGCGAATGCCTAAAATGTTTGGTTTTAATTCTTCTGAAATAAAAGAGATTATTATATCAAATATTTTAATTTATAATGACTTGAAGGTTTATTTTATTTTATTTCTTTGTTAGCTAATCTTAATGTATTTAACAAATTATAGAACATTAGAACTTATAGTTATATTTTAACTAAAACACAGTTGACTAAGTATTCAAATTTAAAAATTAAATTATTTTTTCGAAATTTCGGTCTTATAATAATTATAATAATTTTAATTATTTATCTATGTTTCGAATAGTCGGATGAAGTACAGGTTTATTCCCTATGCTATCTCTAGCTCACGCTCTACGCTCTCTCTCTTCTATCCAAGTTTTGCACCAATTCAAACCTATCCACGTTCTCTACCTTTCCGTATTTTGTATCTGTGCAGTACATTTTGTGCCTATTTTAGTGTATTTTTCAGAGCACGATGTTTTTAACGTCCGAGCGGTATCTCTCAGATACTTAGTCGTTTTTTTGCTGCCGTCGGTTTCGTTGCTGGTGCGGTGCGGTGTTTTTCTGGTCGCAGCTCGGATTTGGATTTGAGAATCAGACTTTCAGGCACTTAAAAAGCCACCATTTTTCCCTGTGATCTTTGTCGGCGAATTAAATTTGCGAGTCCACAAGCGTAAATTGCAAAACGCAAAACTTACTTTCGTCATTTGCGAACACAGCAACCACTCTCTTACCGAAATTCACACGCTCACACTCACAATCGCGCTACGCAGATTGCGAATGCATACGGCGAAAGATACAAATAGAAAAAATCTAAGCAGAAGGAAAATTTTGTTAGTGAAGTGAAGAGGAAGTAGTGGTGACCTGTGCGCGAGTATTTGTGCTTTCACCGTGTGTGTCTCTCTGTTCTAGTGTTTGTGTGAATCCCTCCCCCGTTTTGCAGGCGCAAGAGCGAAGAGCATAGCAGTATAAAGTATCTTGCCATGGGTAAGTTATCTGCCGACACACAGATACTCTCTCTTCTTTTGGGTATGTGTGCGTGTGTGTGTCTGCGCAAAGTTATCGAAAGGGGGTGGTGGGTGGTGCGATAGCAGCATTATGGCATTATCGGCCTTATCGTATCGGGAGTGGTTAAGAAGAGGGAATGGTCTCAGGTGTTCTCTCTCCTGTTCTCCCCGTCCCGTCTCGCGCCCTCTCCCCCACTTGGACCCACCGGTGGGTCGGCCATCAATCAATAACGGTCAGCTGAGAGTTGGATCTCCTCCTCGCCGCTCTCTCACTAACACTGCCCCACTCGCATATGATTGTAGTCCACGTCCACTCCCTATTTTAATTTCTCAGCTGCGACCGAGGCGATGACGTCAGTGTTGTTGTAAGAACAAGTTTCGTGTTTGCTTCTTTATTTCATTTTTCGCCCCAAATTGAGGTGATATCGGAGAAGGAGGAGCGAGAAGCTAAAAACCTGACCGAATAAACCTCAAAGTGCTTGTGCATGCACTGCAATTACACACGATACCGTTAGGGCGTCCCCGCCGTGAGAGACGCTCTCGAATAACCTGTAAACCGTTCGATGTGAATGGGCTCTGGGATTCTTACATTCGCTTTGCTGCCATCTCCGGTTGCCGTTGCAAAGGGCTTTTGTACCGCTATTCGAGACATGTACATACTTGTATTGTCAATGATTAATTACTCATCTACTCCGCTACTGGCCCTAATTGAGTTCATGTGCATACACTGGGGGAAAAACAGGTGTAATGCCTTCCACTTTGTGAGGGAAACATTTTAGATAATTTCTTATGATCATTAAAAATCTCGGTTAACTTGTAATATCCAAAATGTATCATTGCATACTTTTTTGGACCTAAGCTGTTGTTTTGAAATTAATAGAGATCTTTTCAGGAGAATTTAGATTACCTTTTACATTTTATTTTATCAAAATGATATTTTTCTTAATTACTAAAGAGTAATAAGATTTAAAGTCTATGAGACATGAGCCAACATACCTCGATTTATGATAAGTAAAAAATAAATATAAAACAGTTGACTGTTTTTTCCGAGTGGATGTGTTTCGACTACAAGTAGTCGCATGCGTGCCTAAAATGCCTAATTGAGTTGGACTTGTGAGGATGGGGAAGTGGACGTGGACGTCCATGTGGTGGACCCCATAATGTGCAGGCGCTCCTCGTCGAAAAAGGCTTAACAATAGCCATCCGAATCTCCATCTCCGGCTAAGGCGGCTACAACTGCTCGACATGAACTCATGACGAGCGCATTGACTTCCACTGGGTTTCCTTTTTCGTTTGGCTCGTTTGCTCGTGCTCAAATGAAAACGAAAGGGGCGAACGACTCCCCGATCACCACCCCCCCGCTCATTCATTTAGTGGGATTTTTCTCATTTATTTTGTCCGTTGATTTGTTCGTCTCCGTCGTGTATTTCATGGTGTTTCGTAGCGTTTCCCAGGCGGGGTTATATAGGTCAGAGCACTTGCATAGAAAGTGGCATCTCCTCTTATGTCGTGTCCCCCATTCCGCCTCCCCTACCCGCCCATTTTCCACCCCCTCCTCCACCCGTTCACTTGCCTAATTGAATGCTATTTTCGTAGACGCAGCGTCATCAGCTGCATTTGTGTGTGGGGCTGCTCTTTTCACTTTTCGTCTAATAAGCATACAGGAAGCACTTTCAAATCGACCGAAGCACCGAAAACTCTAATCTAACTTTAGGTATATATGTATGTACATATATACATACATATGTTCGATGCGTCAGGTAGCACAGCATAAAAAAACACTTGCAGAGCAATTTAAATTTGATGAGTAATGCGGGAAAGATACAAGCATATATTTATGTATAGCAGCGGTCAAGACATGATGGAAATCTGCCGTGCTATTCGATAACTAGAGAGTTTTGGAATATTTAAATATAAACAGAAATTTCCGCATTATGTTTTATACCTGGTATACCTTCTGTAGTGTAACTTTTGATCAACTATAGCTTAAATTTAATTTTTCATACTTTATGTTGTAAAGTATTATATTTTAAATCTTTATTCTTATTATTTAATTCAATACATAAAAGCTTATAAAATCAGGTATGAAATCTTTAATGAATTTCGGAATTCTACTTTAGTGGCCACAACTGTTGATTTGCTTTGCCAAATATACATTTGTGTATATTATGTTGTTGCTCTTCCAAACTAGAAATGTTTGTGCGTACAAACAGAACCATTCGTGGGTGAACAGTGGGCGTGGAATGCACAAGAGAGCGATGTTTGCTTTCGGTTTTATTTATTGTCTGCCAGCTAGGCTCATTTTAAGGCACGTCGGAGGGGTCGAAGTGGCGTTCCCATCGCGCTCCACCTGTTTCCGCCTGTCGCCTTGACCTGCTTTGTCCTCGACATTATCCTGCTCGCATTCAGTCAAGGATTTGACGCACTGCTCCTGGTGAACTCGCACAACGCGCACTGAGTGCATGTCGTGCCAGTGACGAAGGTCGTTTCTCTCTCTGGCTTTATTGGCTTTCCACTTTTCCAATTCGATTTTTCTTGCACACAAAAAATTAATGTGTAACTATGCAGCTTTAAAGTTCATAGTACTTAAAAACTTTGTATCTTCTGCTCCGAAATCAGTAATCAATATGTGTTTTGACATATAATTAGTAAACTCTGTGGAGATTTGAATAAAACTTTTTAAAGAACTCGTCTCGTTTGAAAAAATAAATACTTTATGTGGCAGAAAATGTAAATATTTAGTAAATATCAATATTATTGTTATATTTATATTTCGAAAGACAGTTTTTGTTGTGTATGGCTATATGTTTCCCGACTTATTGCTGTAAGATCTAGATTAAATTTTCCCCTTTAAGGTTAGGTTCATTCTGGCTTTTTGGGCGCGGCAGAAATTAATTAAAATATTTTCGCTGCCCTGCAGCTTGACCTCTCCACATCGGATCGATGGGGCCGCTGAGGCCTGTTCGAAAAATGCGACTGTAACCTTGGACTTGCCCCCTGGCAGCCGGACGGGTTTTTTTTATTATATATTTTCGGACCGACTTTTCGTATTTCGTATTGTTTGTTTGTATTTCAAATTCGAGCGTGCTCCAGCGCAGCCCAACCAGTTTGTTTGCGGGACGGGCCCAAGTTGTGGCAGATATTCGTAGTCGTACTCGCACAACTCCGGAGCTCGAACCTCGACGATGACATCATCACCGACACTAAAATCGCTCTGCGCAATTACAATAAAATAACACTGAAAATGTGCGCTCAAACTTTTATTGTACTAACTTGGAACCGACGACGACGCCGCTTTGCCGGCTCTCTGTTGCATAAAAATGTAATTTTCGCTGAATTTTTTAGCCAATTATCGGGTGGCTGCTAATGCGGGAAAAAAAGAGCTGAGAACCCAATAAACAAAACGCCAAAATCAATATGCAAATTGCGGAAAAATGTGTGTGATTGCATAATAAACAAGCCGAAAGGCAGGAAAACATAAATGAAATTAATTAAAAGTAGCGAAACACGTACACAAACTTTAAACAAACCCGCACGCATACACTCACGTACCGCTTGCTGGTGACGGAAGTCCACGTTGGTGACGAAAGCCCCTGTATCTGTATCTGCTATAGCGCTCATCATTGTATCTGTATCTGTATCTGTACTATCAGGTCGTGTGTCATTCCCACTGGACCGCTGGCTGTGAAAAATTTCGGTGCCGTCACCGCACAAATAAATATTCATTCTTGAATTTGTGTAGGTAGTTTGTCAGATTGACTTTGCAAAGCAATCGATTAACATACATATATTGAGTAAAGGTATTGGGTTTAATATCAAAACAAACAGTGGGGAGAGCTGATAATGAGCACGGCACTCCCTTGAAATCATGTATTTATAATGGTCAGCTTGGAGGGTCTTTTTATGCATTTTTATTTATGCCAAAGTTCATTGCCCTTTGAACAAGATATCCAATAAACAGACAATGAAATATGTTCCCGCGACTGTAACCTTTATCAAAATATTTTCAGTTCAATCATGAATGAAACTAATGCACTTCTTACAAGATTATGGGCTTAAGATTAGAGTAAACAAACAATCAATAAGCTATATCTTGAGTAATTCTCTTGTATTGTATTACTTGTGGTTCTAACTAAG